>NC_050579.1:105613176-106863801 GCF_011100635.1 Trichosurus vulpecula
TAGCACCTTCTGCCCATTTCCCTACAGAAGTGGAAGGAGACCACACAGAATGTTTGACTGTGTATTTCTTAGCCTTGCCTCTCTAGCACCTAAAAGAATACCTTGGTAGGTACTTTAAAACATACTTGAAATAAACTGGACAAATCAGGATGATTATGTAAATCATCCTTTGCATTTAACAACTTTTTGTTTTTGATGAAGCTTTTGATTATCGCTTATTTTTTGAATAGCAATTGATAAACTCTTTTCTTTTTAGTTTTATGAACTGTACTTAAGTACTGACCATTTGGAGTAGTGACCACAAAGCATGAAGCTATACTTTCTTTTGAACTGTGGCAATAAAAACTGGAATGTCTTTCTAGATGCCAGACATCTAATGACACAAAGATATAGCCATTTTCAGGTTGCCTTTCTCTGAATACTCCATCTTATCGATGAAATTTTAAAAATACGGCAAGAGAACTAAGTTTAATACTGCAGATGTGTTCTAGCCAGTACAGAATACATAAGAATTATAACCTCCTTAATTCCTGGGAGATGATCTTTATATGCCTCTCCCATATAGACCAAGATTACTGTTCTTGTGCATTACTGAAATCCAATAAAACCAGTGGATCTCTTTTCAGACACACCTACCCTTTCTGCACTTTTGAATTTTATTTTTCATTTATGACTTTACATGTATGTATCCCTATTGAATCAATTCACCCCAAAGCTCTGGCATGACAAGATATTTTTGGATCCTGTCATCCAATTCCAAGTGAATGAAAAATAAAGCAGCACAGATCCAAATGCAGAAACTTGGGGCACTACCAGAGACCTCAAATGGCTTGCACAGCCTGGTGCTTCCTCCCCATCCCCCATTCTCTTTCCCATTTCCTGACCATTCTGTGAGACTGCAGAGAATTCTAGGCCCCAAGTGCATACAAAAGCACTTCTTGAATCCTTGAAGCATACCCACAACATCCCATCTTAAAGCCATCTTCATTTGCAAAATTTTTAAACTAAAGGTCTGGGAAATGATTTGCCCAAAGCCACACAGACACTCTCCATCAAGGCTTCTTAAACTTTTTTCACTCTTGACCTCTTCAGCAACCCTATATGGGGTCTCAGACCATAGTTTAAGAAGCACTGCTCTAGGGGCAGCTAGGTGGCGCAGTGAGTAGAGCACCGGCAACCTGAGTTCAAATCCGGCCTCAGACACTTGACAAATGTACTAGCTGTGTGACCTTGGGCAAGTCACTTAACCCCAATTGCCCTGCCCCCTCCCCCAAAAGCGCTGCTCTAAATCCAAATCCAGTATTCTTTCCACTGAAACACAATGCCTCTCCCCCCATATCTAAATTTTAGGGGGCAGTTATCTTAGCACACAGGTGATTCTACTCAATGTTTTTAATTGCACCCTGGGCTCTATAACACAGAAAAACTTGAGTAGTTGGGTAGGGCAAAACTTTGGAAGGGGAAAAGGGAAGCGATCACAGTATTGGGGAGGCAGCTGTTTTCAGCAAAATACAGCACAGACCCTATGTCTCTACCCAATTCCTCTTCCTCCCTACCTGGAGGCTGTGCACATCGGGTCTTAATCACCTCACCCACAGCTCCTTCCACAAGAAAAGCTACTGAACTTAATGAGGCAGGCTTTCTCCAACTCCCCCTCTCAACCCAACCTGGGAATAACTACCCATGCCCTATTACTGGAATTCAACCTCATCATCAGGCCCTACCCCCTGCCTTCCTCCTAAGAGGAATGTAATTTCCCAACCTTGGGGCAATTTCCACCCTGTAGTAAAACACGGTTACAGTTTAAGAGAATGGAATCTGAAAACTATAGATCAGTAACACTGATCTCTAATCCTTGAAAAATCCTGGAATTTATTAAAGTAATGCGAAAGGAAAAGGGCAACCTTTAAGTCTGAAAAAGAAGCAATGAACAAATGGGGTGAGAATAGCCTCATTTCCATTTTTGATCAAGGTCAAGGGAGTGTTGTAGATAGATTTAATTTAATTAACTAGCTCCTAGCAAAGAATTTAATAAAGATCTTCCATGATATTCTATGGACAGGCTTAAGAGATAGGCTAAATGGTAGTAGAGTTAGACCAGTGAATAAATGTCCCATGAGACAAGGAGATTAAAAGCAGTCAATGAGACATCTCAGGAGCTCCCTAGCCAAAGTTCTAAAAAAAAACTTTTATATTCTTTCCCAAAAGGGAATCAATTCAGATCAATTCACCTTGGGGGTAAAGTTGACTGGCTACACCACAACTTCCTAGCTCATAACAATCCCAGCTAGAATTGTGGGAGTGTGGGAAATTATCATAGGCCTTCCTCAATTGCACCAGTAAGTCTCCTGGCCCACAAAAACAGCCAAACCAAAGAGAAATCATTAATGGGTTTAAGTTTTTATCATCAGTGACTTGGGTAAAGGGATAGCTGCCATGTTTTATAAAATTTTCAGAAACACAAACCTAGGACAGAGAGATAGCTACACACTGGATACCAAGTCAGGGTCAAGAATATCAACAGACTAGAAAATCAGGATAAATCTAATTAAATGAATAGGGATGATATAGTTGTGTTAAAAAAATCAAGCACAGACATACAAGGTATGTGAGAGAAAAAGCTGGACAGAAGTTTATCTGAAAAAGGTACAGAACTGGAGGAGAGGAGATTGGGGGGTCGAGGGAAAGGAACCTAATACAGGCTTGAGCACCTTCATGAGCGGCACAGGGCAAAGGACTGGGGGGTGTACAGGCCTACTGTATTCAGAATGGTAGGGTGGCAAAGGTACAAGGTTGGGAGTCCAGAGACTGAGGCTCAGGTCTGACAACCATGAGAAAGTCCTTTATTTAATCTGTGGTCTGAGTAACTTCATTTATAAATGAGGATAATAATAGTATATACCTCGTAAAGAAAAACCTTCGAAAGACTTAAGATCTTTGGTCAATTCAATGATCAAACATAATTCCAGTCTTATAACAAAGAATGCTTCTGCCTACCTTCTAAGAGAATGATAAAATCAAGGTGCAGAATGATATATATTTTTGACTATGGTATATTATATATGGGGATTTGTTTTGCTTGCCTATGCCTATGGACTGTCATTTTTGTTTTCCCATCTGAGAAAGGTATCATCAGGTGGAAAGGGTTGGAGCAACTGAAAAAAGAGCACCCCACAAATTAAAGCAAGAAGGTGGTCACTGAAAATCCTTTTAAATATGCAGAAGACAACAGAAATTCAGAAGGAAACAAACAGAACAGCTTTGAAACAGGTTGAATTTATTATATACATTTGAAATCAAGTACTGTGCCCACGTTCATAGTTTCATACACAAACTACTTTGCATGTGGAATGTTTTTTTAGTGTTGAAGTTTAGAAAATTTAAAAAAAAATTAAATAAGCAAAAATAATGTCATGTATGGGATGTTGTTCAATATCACACGTGTGCAAAGGGTTTCACAACCTTTAAAGCACTGTCTAAAGGTTAAGTGATTTTTATTAGGACACCACCCTGCTCGAATCCTATCTAGATTGTTGTATTTAGTTTTTAGTATTGCCACATTTGAAGGTATGGATGAGATGGGGAAAACCAAGAGAAAGATAGCCAGGATGCTGAAGGGCCTCAAAACCAGTACTGGCTGAAGACCCTGGAACCTGGGGAACCTGGATATGTATAATCTATGGAAGAGAAGATACAGGGAAAAAATCTACATCTACGGTCAAGGAACCTAGGAGCCAATCTCTAAGTATGTGAAAGACTGTGAGAAGTGGAAGAGAGATTTGACTTTTTTTTTTCTTTCAGAGAACAGAACCAGGTAATATGGAAGTTACAAAGAGGAAAATTTAGGCTTGATGAAAAACAATTAGAACCAACCAAAAGTGGGAGAGTGCTGGCTCAGGAAGTAATACGTTTCCCTTATATAGAGAGGTCTTTAAGACAAGGCTGACTGAGTGAGCCGTAGAGAGGATTCAATTATAGGCTGGCTGAGATGACTTTTAAGGGTTCCTTCAACTTTGAAATTGGGAGATTCTATGAGACTTGGGCTCACATCTGCACATCTGTGGGATCCTTCTCAGTAGCATTTTCCTCATCAGTAAAATGGGAATAACAGTATCTGGGGCACGCACTGTAAATCAGAATCCTTTTATGAACTGAATACCAGACCATTAAAAAGAAATCACATGATCATCATCAATGCAAGGAGTTCCCAGTGAAGAATTTCTACCACGCAGACAGGCTCCTTTCTCTGCCCCTCATACTCGCAAGTGTCACCTGCAGCTCTGAAAGATTAAGGAGCTTTCCCAAAATCACAGAGGCAGCATGGGACAGAGGCAAGACTGAAACTCAGGTGGTTTTCCACTACTCTAGAGTCCACGGCTTCTTAAAACTTTTCCCACCTGCAATCCCTTCAGCAACCCCGTATGGGGTTAAGAAGTGCTGTCAGGAGTCTAGACCAACACTCCCCACTATGGGCACGAACTTCTCAATGAGCAACATGAAAACAAACCTATTCACAAAAACCACACTTGTGGGAGACGAAAAAAAATAGGAAGCAAAGCAGGTGCTGAAAGAGTAGAAGATGAACAAATTACGATATACCCACATAATGGGACACAATTCTATCATAATAAATGACCAATAAGAAATTCAGAAAATTGAGACATAAACACTGATAGAGTGTGGAATAAGCAGAACCAGGAATACAATACTCCAAACCACTTAAAAACACTATAAGATAGCCTAACATATTAATTGTAGTAGCCATCCTTGGTTCCAGAGAACACACTATACTTCCCTCCTCAGAAACCAAGTGGGAAATGACAGGAATCACATACCATTAGAAAATGTTATTTTCTTAGTCATTTTTGTTAAATGTTAATTTTTTTGCTTTTGTCACAGGGGAGGGTTCAATGGCAGGAAGGCCATTTTTAATACAAAACACAAAAAGCATCAATAAACCATTAAAAACGAAGCAGAAATGATAGCTTATTGTCATTCACATGCTATTTTAAGGATGAGAGAAATTTACCAACCATACCAACTAAGTCAGATAATTTCTTTTCACAGCTCATTCAAAAAATGAATTTTATTTCTCAGAACCAGGCTGAACCACTTAGGGGGAAAACCTGAGGCATGCCATGTCCACTGCCCAATTCATTTATTATAATGCCTCAAGGCGCTTGATTGCATATTTAAATAGGCCTGATTTAGAGTTGTACATTCCAATGTCAAAAAGTCATTCATTAGTTTTTAGTTTTGTGTTATTACTGGGACTACACAATAGGGATTATTGTTGCTATTGATCCTTCGCAAAAAACATGAGCCGGAATTTTTTTTTTTAATGTTTCAGATGCGATTAGACTCTGATAGACGCATGGCTATGTATGTCCTAGACTAGGTGAGCCATGATCGTCACCTGAACTTTTTGAGCTCCCTCTTCCACAATGCTGTCAACCTCACATGATTACTGTGAAAGAATTAGAATATACATAAAATTGTAGACATATGATAAACATGGAATGTTATTTTACAAGAAAAAAAAGCATTGTACTTACATTCTGCCTCAAGA
The DNA here is from genome assembly GCF_011100635.1 of Trichosurus vulpecula. Lineage (NCBI taxonomy): Eukaryota > Metazoa > Chordata > Mammalia > Diprotodontia > Phalangeridae > Trichosurus > Trichosurus vulpecula. The sequence continues at coordinate 105,618,746 of NC_050579.1, forward strand.
CTCCTTAGGTGCTGATTTTGGTGGAGACTCACAAGGCTCATCATGTTTATGTACCTCCTCTTGTGTCTGTGTTTTGGTATCTTCTACTGACTGGTTATAAATTTCTTTTTCTACCTGAAGTACTAGTCTTTCTTGACATTCCAGACCCTCAACAGTTTCCTTCCGTTTTGGTCCATTTGAATCTATGGACCCTTTGCATAGGTCATTACTTTCCTCTGGTACTAATTTTGGATCATCTGAGCGGTCAATCGCAATGTCATCTTCATTTTCTCCTTTAGGTATGTGTTTTGACTTATCAGGTACTTCTCCTGACGCTGCACTGTCAATTTTTGGCTCAGTCTTTGTTTCAATGGCTTCTTTTTTTTCTTCTAGCTGTGGTGCTGCTTCTTCATGCTGCTGTTCACCTAACTTTAATTCAGGTATCTGTACCTCAATGGCCACTATCGTTTCAGAACTTTCAGAAATGGAGGCTTCTTTGTAAATACCAGAAATTACAGGTGCATCTGAAGTTTGTTCAACAGCTGCTAGCCCTAAGTCTTCAGTTGTAACAGATTCCATTTCACACTGTACTATCAGTTCACTTTCATTTCTTTCAGATTCATGTAGAGTACCCTCCTCTTCAGATTTTCTTATCTGAGCCTGCTCCTCTGCATCAAGTGCAAAAGTCTGAGAGTTTAGATCTTTGGCACTAACAAGTTGATCAACGGCGGTCTGAATAACATTTTGTACAATTCTGGTACTCTGGGTTCTGATGGTCAAAATATCATCTTCATCCTTTCCAAGTTCTACTGCGGTTAGAGTTGGTTTGACTTCCTGAGAAACAATTTCAACACTGGCTGCATCTGACAGTTTCTGGGACTCTTCCTCTGGTCTTTTCATGATGCCAGAGCTTTTGATAGTCTCTGTAATAGCAGATAATACCACTGTTTTTGCTTTTTCTTGAAGTATAGACCCTGCAAGAGATTGCTTTTCCATGAGTACTGCTTGGTCTGACCCACCACTATCAGAATCTTGCATACTTTCAGAGGGTATTTTTTCAGTTACTAATTCAACAGCTACAGAACCCAAATTTTCAGCTGTTTCTGAAAGTTTTACAGCTTCTGCTACAGCCTTCTCTGCTATTGCTGCCGCTCTTAATGGTAAAGATGCTTCTTGAGCCTCAGAGCTCTGAACTTTGAGCATTTCCGAGGACACTAAGTCTTCCTGAACCAAGACTTCTTCCTCCACTGAAGCTGAGTGAGAACTGATCTGAAGTTCAACCTTTTCAGAATTGTTTTCATATTCTAATTTGTCTTTTTCAGTAACTTTTTCATCTTTCAGTTCAACTTGGTCTATCTTCGTTTGATCAAGTAACTCCATCACTTCTGTGTCTAAAGAGACCTGTTCTTTTGCAGTTATTCTATCTTTCACTTCCTGATCAACAAAAGGACTTGAATCTTGAACCACTTCAGTCTCTGAAAGGTTCTGTCCCATTTGCCCAACTATCTGTTCCTCAGTAGGTACTGGAACTTCTTCCACTTTAGACTGTTCCTTGTTCCCCTGTGAAGACTGGAAACCAGGACTTTCTGGAGGCTTATCAGTTGATACAGCGACCACTGTTGTTTCTACAATTTCAGATCCTAATGCAGGTACAGAGTCATCAACATCACTGCCTTCTTGCTGTTTTATACTGGTCTCTTCAAAATGTATCACAAGAGAACCTTCATCTGTACTTATTTCAACTGGTGTTATCTGTTGTATTGGAATTTGCGACGTTTCAATACCTGTAGTCTCAGCTTGATAAGTTGTGAAACCATTGTATGACTTACATTCCTTCACTTCTATACTCCTTTCAACTTCATTAAACTTATTAAAGGTTTCTGAAGGTACAATTATTTCTTGCCCATCATTAATAGTTACATCTTCAGATTTTGCTGCTTGTACCTGTTCCTGCACCTCAGCATGCAACACTTTACTGTCATCTAACCCAGTTGCTTCTCCAATTTCTAGGCTGATCTCTTGGTGATCACCACTTTGTTCAGCTTCTTTCACGTTCACTTTCGCTGGTATTTTAGTTTCAAGACTCTGAACTGTTAAAACTGTGTCTCCTGAAACAAGAGTTTCAGTAACCTCAGATTCTCCTGCTTGCTTAACTTTTTCTATAACTGCCTCAATCACTTCCTGAGTTCGTTGCTTAAGAGCTTCTAAATCCGGCGTGTCATCTTCTACCTCCTGCACAGGTGTGGCTTCTTCTGTCGTATCAGGAGAGTCAGTCAACTGTGAAACTGCAGAAACCATTTCAGTGGTCTCTTCCGCACAAGAGGCTTCTGTCATTTCTGCTGCCTCTTCTGGAGCTGTCACTGCTTCAGAAGTTAACTCTAGCTCACTAACAATCGTGTCACTGCCAGTGTCCTTTATATCTGGCAAGGTTTTAGTAACAGGTACTTCAACAAGTACTTCTTTTTCAAATATCTCCTCAGTCTGCTGTTTCGGTTGATCTGTGGCTTCTTCAACGGGTTCTGTAATTTTAGCAGAAATCCAAGATGGTGACCTTTCTTCAATACTTGTAACCGCCCTTTCCCCCTCTACGACAGTTACACCAACTGCATGAACCAGTCCCTCAGTAGTCTCCTCTGTTCCTGGACCTTCTACTTGTCCAGATTTCACCTCTTGCAGAGGTGAAATTTTTGCTGCTTCGGCGGTTTTTGCTTGTTGGGCTTCAATTTTCTCTTGTTCTGCTGCATCATACTCAGATAAAGGAACAACAGCTGGGATATCGGAATCATCTTCATTAACTCCTGTATGGTCTTCTTCAACAGTAACTTGTTCTTGTTTCCCATCTAGCCTTTTCTTTCTTCGACCAGGAATGAGTTTCTTGATTGAAACCCAGGATTCTTCTTTCACAGGTTCTATATCTGAAGCAGAATGTTCTATGCCAGAAATAGTTACAGATTCCTCATTTCTCTCTTCCATTTTTGATTTTGACTTTTTCCTTGGAGTAACTAATCTTTTAAATGACACCCATGTGGAAACTCCCTCACCTTCAAGCGGGCTTCCAGCTAGCTCAGGGGAAGAATTTATCTGCCCTTGATCACCTTCGTGGGAATGTAGATGTGTTATTTCTGTCCCAGATTCTTTGTTTTTTCCTACATCTTCTGTTTTCTGGGAATCTCCACTAACAACTTTAGACCCTCCTTCTTCATCAGAAGATGATGACTTCCTTGCTCTTTTCTTGGAAGATCCTACACAAATTAAGGCTTCCCAGGATACTGAAGTATCAACCTTACGCTTTGGCTCTTCTGTCTTCTGATCATCCCCATGTCCTTTCATCTCTTCCTGATTATCAGAAACTGCACTTTCAGTTGAAGACAGTGTAGCACTCTTTACTTTCTCAACTTCATCTTCTTTGTCACTTTCAGAAAGCCTTCTAACACGTTTCTTGGGTGTCACCATCTTTTTAAAAGATGCCCAGGGGGTAACACCTTCTCTCTTTCTCTCTCCATCTGAAGTAGTACCTTCTTCTTCAATCTCAACCTCTTGTGGTGCTTCTACAATATCCTTCTCTACAGAGGTAACCTCAGCCAATTCTTCTGGGGATGAAGCAGAGCTTTCGCCCTTTTGTTCCTCTGGAGTTTCTGGAGAATCCTCTGACACTTGTGTAAACTCCCCTGATTCCTCTGGCTTTATTTCATCATCTCCTCTTTTTCCCTTATGTTTCTTTCCTGACAGTTTTTTTAAGCCAGTACCAGTAAAAAGTTTCTTTAATGGGCTTCCTTGCAATCTACCTCTTTCTTGTGAGGACAATATTTCTACCTCATTTGTGATGCCCTCATGTTGCTGACACAAAGCTGATTGTTCAAGACTTGGTTCAACTAGTTTAACACAGTCATCTCCGGAGGCACAGACCAGTTCTCTGGTCTTGACCAGCTTCTCTGTCACTTCAACTTTCTGTAAATCTGCATTCATTTCAGCTGCTGCAATGAACAAAGATCCAACAGCCTGTTCTACCTTGGAGCTTTGATCTGTTTGTTCTTGCTCTTCCACAGTACTGACATGAACTTCTGCTACCGTCTCTACCTTCTCATCAAACACCTCTGTGGCTAAAGGAGCAACTTTCTCTTCATAAGATATCTGTGCTTCTTGAACTTGATCTTCAGGGGATCTATGTACTTTTTCATTCTCAGACATACTGGAATCTTTTATACTGTCAATGGCCTCCTGGGGGGGTAGATGTTCAGAAACAGTTAACTGTTCAGTAGCGTCCTCTTTCTTCCCTTCATAAATTTCAACTACATCTCCTTTCCCCAGCCCTTGCTCCTTTTTCTTCTCAGAAATCTCTGGCTCTTCCTCCTTAGACTTCCTAAAACTGGTCTTTTTTCTCCAGCCAGCCCAACCAAGACTGAAAAACTTTTTGAATGATGATATATTTTCAGGTTCAGAAGATTTGTTGCCTTTTTCTTGTTTCTCTTCCTCAGAACTCTTCCCTTCCTCAGGATCTGCACTCTCTCTCTGACTTTCTTCATCTGTCCCAACTAACTGGGTCGATTCAGTCTCTTTAGGTAATGCTTCATTTTCTGAACCAGAATCTTGACACTCATCAGCTCCATTCGTTTCCACACCATCATCTTCATCTTTTTTGACTGTGAGCAATTCAACAGGATCAGACTTATCATTCTTATCCTTTTTCACAGTAAATTTAAAGCCAACAAACTTAAACACCTTCTTAAATCCAACATCATTAGATTGAGATTCTGTAGGTGGCTCCAACTCTTCTATATTATCTTCTGACAAAGGCATTTGCTCAATTATTTCATGAACAGTCTCCTGAACATCCTGCACACTAGATGCTGACCTAGCTACCAGAGAATTATCCACATCATCTTTTTCAATCATGTTTTCGGAGTCTCTCTGTCCAACTGTTGGAAAAAAGAAAAGAAAAGAAAATGGTTAAAATAAGATTCAGGAGATAATGTGTTCATTATAAGATGCAAACATAACTGACAATTAAGTCACACTGTAGTATATTTTAGTGAACTCTACATATGGATCACTCCAAGGTAATTTCTAAGCTAGTACTCTGATTCAACTTTCCAGGCAGCTTGACAGCTTCTCCAACACCTTTGACAATCTAGAAGTGTAAAACACAATGTGATCTGTTAATCTAGGCGAGTCATTTCTGACCAGCAGGAGATTCAGAAGGTACAGAAATAGATGTTGTTTCCAACCAAAACTATATTGAAATTTGAAAACTATATTGAAATTCCCCACTGTGGGTCTCCCTTTTCAGCATATGCCTGGCAGCTCTGGAAGCAGAGGACTGGGAAGAAGGAGGGTGGGAAGAATAGGAAACAAAGTAAACTTTATCAGTTTGGTATTAATTTTAATTAATCATTAATCACAAGGTATTAATCACAATCACCAGAGACATTCTGAATTCAGGGTCTAAAAATGTCTTTTTTGCAAACTCAGTAAATGCGCTAACCTAAAGGAAAAGTCACAAAAAAAAACAACTCAAAATTCTGTGATTATAGCATAAAATACAGATTCTCAAATTTATAAATTAACCAAAGTGATCCTCAACACACAGTGATCCTAAAACTCTTTTTAAAAAAAAGACTACATATAAGTAAATTTACTTTTCAATATCTTTCTTCCCTTTGAAATATTATTTGCAAATTGATTTCTTCAAAGTTTCAGGTGATATAGACAGGTTTTATTTTACAGAACTGACATTTGAGCTGGGAAGATTTTAGCACAAGTCCTAAATTTGAGGGAATTAATTCCCTGAGACATTGAGATTTGCAAAAGAACACAAAGCTTTTTAGTAAAAGATCCTGGATTTAAACTCAGGTCTGATGCTCATACTACTCACTAGTTCTAAACAGATGAAATTTTCTTTTTCTTTTTTTTGAAAATGGTCATGTGCCATCAACACTGCAGATTCAGGTGTTGATTAACTAGGCTCTTTATACTTCCTTCATGGCTATGTTACCGATTCTTTCTAGCTTTACTAGACAGCAGAAAAAAAGACAAGAATAAGGAAATGAAACTAAGATGAAATCAAATCCAGCCTCAGATACTTATTAGCTATGTGACTGTGGACAGGTCACTTAAACTTGTTTGACTCAGTTTCCTCATCTGTAAAATGAGCTGGAGAACGAAATAGCAAACCACTCCAGTATTTTTGCCAAGAAAACCCCAAATGGGGTCACAAAGAACTACCTACCAGCAGTTCTGATAACACTTTAGTTATTAGGGGAAAAGCTGTCAAAATGTCTCTATATTTCTTTATATATTCTCCATCATCATAGATTTATTTAATATGAGAGTCTGATAATGGCTTGAGAGATCTCATCAACTAACTTCAAGACATTGAGCTGGAAGAGAATTCAGGGAAATGATGATGAACAGAAAAAAAAATGCCATGGTTCTTTAAGAATAGTGTCAGGAAAACAGAAATGCAAGGCAACAAAAATGGTTTACTATGCTGGAGAAGAAGAAGATCAAAGAAGGAGTAACAACACTGCTCATCGTGGATAGAAAGTTAATTAATAAACTTGTTTTTCTATCAAAAGGAATTATCTTCAACTGCAATGGAATGTATTTGATTCAATGACAAAAACATTGTCAAATGTTTATTAAGTGCAAGTACTGAAGATGCAAAGATTAAAATGAAAGTCTCTTCCCTGATTGAGGTTTTCACAATCTACGCAAATGGAGGAATATCAGTTAGAACCTGACTGAATAGGAAAGGGTTAGAACAGAGAAGCATTAAAATATTCATTACTGGTGGAGGTTGAACCTGAACTAACCTTAAAAAGAAGAGGGGGTGTAGGGGAGGAGGAGGGCAGTTATGTTGCAAAGGTCTCCTTATCCTAAGATCTGGCCTTCTACCATCCACTTCATAGTATGACTATCAGAATCCTATGTAGGACAGGAATAACCATATAACATTTCCCTATTCAATTTCTAGGGCCAGCTAGCTGGCACAGTGGATAGAGTATCAGACCTGGAGTCAGAAAGACTTGAGATCAAATTCAGCCTCAGATACTTACTAGCTGTGTGACCCTGAACAAATCACTTTATCTTGTTTGACTCAGTTTCCTCATCTGTAAAATGAGCTGGAGAAGGAAATGGCAAAGCACTCCAGTATTTTTGCCAAGAAAACCCCAAATGGGGTCACAAAGAGTCAGCATCATACAATGAAACAACAACAAAATTAACATATTTCAGGGTGAGGAGGAAGGGTGAAGACAAGGAGACAAACATCCAAATACAAGACATAACTTGCTCAGTTTAGCTGATCTCATCCAATTCAAGTCATCTTTTCACAAGTGAGGAAACAGAAAGTCAAAGGAGTTATGTGATTTGCCCAAGGCCACCCAGGTAACAAGTAACAAGAGTCAGGAATCTAACCCAATTACTCTGACTCCATATGCAGCAGTCTTTTCACTGCATCATGCTGGATATTTCAAATTATAGGCTGGTAAATTTATAATTCCTCAAAATCTACAATTATTAAAGGGATGGTATATAGAAAGAATTGTCTTTTCCAAGAATCGGATATTATTTTTGTTAAATACATTGTCTTTTCTTTCCAATTTACCTATTTCTCCTCTTATTCTCAAAATTTCCTCTTTTTGATTATTTGTTGATTTTCAAAATATTGGAAGGATATCAGTAGACAATAAAATAAAAATGGTAATACTAAAATGATTCAGATTTAGTGCTATACCAAACTACCAAAGAGTTACTTAAAGGGTCTATAATTGTTCTGGAAAAATATATTTTAAGGAAAATAATGGGGGGGGGACAGGAATTAAAAGGAAATACTTGTAGACTTGAAATTATACTAGACAACACTAATCATTGAAATTACTTGGCATTCAGTGTCAAAAGAAGAAATGCAAACTCAACAGTATAGAAAATGTTCCAAATCACAACAAATAAAAGAAATACAAATTAAAGTAAGTTCTACCTCACAATGTGGCAAAGATGCCAAAAAAGAAAAAAAGGCAACCAAATATAATAACATACTTCTGGTGGGAGGGGTGAATTGGTCCAACCACTCTGGAAAACAATTTGGGACTATACTCAAAAAGACACTAAACTTGCCACAGTTAGATTTATATCCATCACCTCAAATTGATAAAAGACAGAGAAAAACAACTCATATGTGCAAAAATATTTATTGCAGCAAAGAACCTGAAAAGACAAGAGTGTCTATCAATTGGGGAACTGTACCATTTGTCTAGAAATGTAATGGAATATTATTGTACCTTAAATAAAAAATGATGAAACAATATATTCAGAGAAACCTAGAAAGACGTATATGAATTGATGCAGACTGAAGTGAACAAGTACTCGGGGAACAATTCATACAATGATGCTAAGAAAAAAATTTTGAATAAAGTAAGAACTGATGTATTAACTAATATATGTCATGATTCCAGAAGACTGAAGATAATACGTATTTCCTACCTCCTGGCTATGCTGAATGTAGGTACAGAATGAAACTTACATTTTGAGACACATCAACACGTGCATTTGTTACTTTTAAAAAATTTTATTTGGCACTGGTTTGAAAAATAGGAAAGATTAGTGGAATACCTTCAACAGGAAAACTGAAGAAGCAGTTATTAAACTCAATAAACTAGTGTTCTATAAGCTCAAGAACAAAAACTGTTTAAAACTCCTTGTCTGACAAAAATTACTGGGAAAAACTTGACACAGATTACATTGTGGTCATCTCCTTAAACCATAGATCACACTAAGCTCAAAATATATATGCCCTGAACATTAGAAGTTATAATATAAAAAATAGGAAAAAAAAACCAGTTACCTTTCCACAGCTATGACACGGTAAAGGGCTGAGAGAATAATAAAAAATACTTTAATTGAAATTATTTTGCAAAACAAATTTAACACAATTAAGAAGCGAAGAGACACGGAACAAGATATTTCAGAAGCCAAAGGATTGAGGCTCCAAGCCAAGAAGAATTTACCCAGCAAAACTGAGTATAATCCTGTAAGTTGAAAAAGATCATTAATAAAAGAGAACTTTCAATCATTCCTGATGAAAATACAAGCACTGCATAGAAATTAAGTTCAAACACAGAAGTTAAAATAGACATATGAAGGTAAACATGAAAGAAGAAATCAATTATCAGAGGTTAAACAAGAATAAATGCTTATATTCAAATATGAGATGACACATAAGTCTTCTCTGAACCCTATCATCTGGGGTCACAGAGGAAGCCTAATATGACTAGGCCTGGGAATGGTTCTGTTGTTTCCTGATGACTGTAAGAGAAGAATGAAGAGGGGAAGAAGAAGACATAGAGGTGTAAGGGGGAGGAAAAGAGAAGAGAAAGGAAGATTAAGGGAAATTGTCTCATGTCATTAGCATGTGCAACGATTCCAGAGGTCTAATAATGAAACATGTTATCCCCTTTTGATAGAGAAATGAAGGATTCAGTGTAGAATGAGACATACTTTTTTTGAAGAAGGAAATGTTTATACTACACATTTATAACAAAAGGAGGAGACAGATTTTTGCTGATTTAAAAAAATTAAACATAACTTTTTAAAAGTGACGAGATAAACTGGGGAAAATCTTTGCATCAAATTCTCTAATACATCAGGCTTAGACCATCCCTACCAAGACACCAAAAAAAGATCACCTGGTAGTGAAACTTGTAATGATAAAAGCTATCCACACCTAGCTAGACTGATAACCTCTAACCTTTTTTCATCTGTAAAATATGGATATTTTACAAGCACCGCTTACCCGACAGGGTCGAATTTATGAAAATGCTTTGCAAAACTTAAAAGCACTAAATAAACATGATTTAGCATTGTAATAAATTATCAGGACAAAATTTTCCTGATTTCTGCAGAATTTTATAATGCTTAGCTCTCAAACTTTATACATTATTAGAAATCACATTACCAGACTGGGAGCTAGCCATAAAACAGAACAAATGTACATCTACTCTACTTTTAGTCAGAGAATAAGTAATGTTCTAAGTAAGATTATATTCATATAATGCCTTGTAATTATAAAGAAATACATACACATTCTCTCTTACTTGGTTCTCAATAACCTTGTAGGGCAGGTGGCATTTCTACCCATTGCAACAAATAAGGAAACTAGTTTAGAATGACTGTGACTTGCCTTAAGGCTACACAGTGTGCTGGTGGCAGAACCAGGACTTGAACCAAGGGATATTAACAACTTCATGAATATACTATATTATCAAAGCTCTCAGATTTTTGTTTTAGTTTGGAAATGTAGGTGTGCTTTTTGATTAGACATGGATGAGATGTTTTTAGTAAATTAGCTTGGGTAGTTGAAAAGCAGTTGAAATTAAATGTTGGTGACTTGAGGGAAGAACGAAAAGGGAACTGCATACTATTTGCACTAACAAGAGTTCCTACTACATGGATTAGAACCAGAAAAAGTATTTTTTGTCCGACCTAGCGAAGGTGCGCAGTAGATAAGAGTGCTGAGCCTGGAGTTAGAAAGACCAGAGTTTGAATACAACCTCAGACACTTACTAGCTGCAAGTTACAACCTCCATTTGCCTCGGTTTCTTCGTCTAATAACACCTAACTCACATGGTTGTTACGAGCATTAAATGAGAGGAGGGCACATAGCATGTGCTATATAAAGGTTAGCTGTCATTATTATTATCATTAACATCATACCTAATATTTGCAGCTTCCTGATTACATTAGTAAGCTCTCACCCCTCCTCTAAGCTATTTCATACATTGCTGCTATTTTAAACATACTATAAAAACACTTTTCCTCATGTCATTCCAACACTCAAAAACTTTTGATGAGTCCCTATTACTTAGCGGAAAAACCCTAAGACTTCTCCGTATTTTGGCCCCAACCTAACTTTTCAGCCTTACTTTTGTGTTACTCTCCTACCTTGCTCTGCCAAAGTAGTATCATGTCAGTCCCCCACCAAAGCATTCTTCCTGCTTTCCCAAAAACCTTTTCTCTTCACCCACTCTTCTTTCAACTTTTTTTTTTTGGTGAGGCAACTGGGGTGAAGTGACTTACCCAGGTTCACACAGCTATTAACTGTCAAGTGTCTGAGGCCTAATTTGAACTCAGGTCTTCCTAACTCTGAGGAGATGCTCTATCCACTGTACCACATAGCTGCCTCTCTTCTTTCCACTTTGAAATGCCTTCCCTAATTCTTGTCCAGATCCTTTATTTCCTTCTTCATATTCCAACACAACCTGCTTATCTTTGCTCCAGTGTTAGAGTCCAAGTCCTCATCCAAAGCACTAATTGTCTTTCACACAGTGGTAGGAAAACATTAAAATGAACAACATCTGACATTACGGCATCATAAGATCACACATTTAAAAGTAGAAGGGGCATGAGACGCCTCTAGTTTAACCTCCTCCCTTTTTACAGATGAGGCCAAGAAGTTAAGTAACTTCCCCAAGGTCAAACTGGTGACTCCTCTGACTCCAAATCCAGCCCTCTCTTCCTGGGATCACATGCCTTCTGATTCAACTTTCATGTTGTCTGCCTGGAAGGGACCAGGTCTTTACATGCCACCTCTCCAAGTATGTATTTGCACACAGCTGGGAAAACAGCATAGAGAACCCTTAAGTCAGAAGACCTAGGTTCAAATACCATCTCTGAATCCACCGTCCCACCCAACTAGAGGGAGCAGGGCAGCTACAGTTCTGGGCCTGGAGTTCAAATTCAGCCTCAGACACTTACTAGCTGAATTACCCTGGGCAAGTCACTTAACCCCCTGAAATGGGGATAACAACACCTACTTTCCAGAGTTGTTGTGAGGCTCAAATGAGGTAATTGCAAGGTGCTTAGCACAACACTTGGCACATGGTAAGCTCTATATAAATAATTGCTATTACTATCATTATTATTATTAATAGGTTGTTGTGAGGCTCAAATGAGGTAATTGCAAGGTGCTTAGCACAGTGCTTGGCACACAGTGAGCTCTATATAAATACTAGCTATTTATTATTATTATTAGATTGTGGTGGGAGGATCAAATGGGATAAAAATTGCAAAGCACAGCACCTGACGCTGTATGTTAGTTGTTAACAATAACTTAAGGATTATTGCCGTTGTAAAGCACTTACCACAGCGCTTAGCACATAGGAGGCACTTAATAAATACTTGTTTCCTTCCTTCCCAACCCCCTAAGATCCAAAACCCACGGACATTAAGAAAAAACCAATTCCATTTTGTTAACCGCGAAGCAAGATGGTGACTCCTCCCAAGAGTCCCGGTTTTGTCGGATTACATCATGGTCTACAGCTTTTCGATCACATCATCAGCGACGCCTATTACCAACGTGTGAAAGGCTGAATTCAATTTGGGTTTTCCCAAAACTATTACACAGAGGAGAATAAAGGAGTAACTTCACAGACATCCACCCTAAGTGTTTACGGTGAAGATCCCTCAAGGACTCTTACGGAACCAATTATATGGGGGGGGGGGCCGCTCTGGATCGGGAAATCCCAAATAGAATCGCATCTCGGAGCTGGACCTGGAGCTCTGACCACACTTGGGCCTCCCCAGCCTTCCCTCCCCCATGAAATGAGTGGGTGAGCCCAGGGCCCCCCTCCGACTCCCCGAGACAGGAGAGACCAGGGCAGCCACTTTCTTTGAAGGCCCCTCCGAACATGGCTCTGGGCTGAGCCCGCAGGCCTCATCCGGGCCGCCGGCCAGGCCGTGGGGGGCAACACGAGGTCCCGCCCAGCCCTGCACTCCTTTCCCATCAGTTTAAGGCCCCAGGCCTTCCCGGGGTCACAGGTGACATCCCCAAACCCAGACCCCACCTGCTCCCTCTTCAAGGAGGCACAGAAAAAATTAAGGCCTGACCGTGGTTTCCCTCCAATTTCCACCCCACCCATTATCCTCAATCTCCTGGTCCCTGGAACCTTCCAGAAGCTTGGTCAATCAAGGCCATTTCGGCCAAAACGTGAACGCCGAGGCTTCCCCAAGTCCTCCCCGCTGAGAAAGAAGGCAGTTAAGACCACTCTCCACTCACAGCAGTTGCTCCACCACGGCATGGTGCAGTTAAGCCTGCCAGGTTCTTCTGGGACTGCTCCGCTATGGCAGCCCAGGAGGATCAAAAGGAAAGCTCGGCCGAATGTGCTCCACAGCTAGGTGGAGACTCCCTCGGTGCCACTCCTCCACCTCCGCCTCTCTCCCCTCCCCTCCCCTCTCTCCTTCCCCCCCTCCCCTCCCCTCCCCTCCACTCCCCTCTCTCCTTCCCCTCTCCTTCCCTCCCTTCCCCTCCCCCCTCCGGCTATAGAAGACTCTTGGATACAAAGATATCTATGCCCAGGGCAGATGTGGGTCCAGGATTGTCCTGGCTGCTTTCACGGCTTAGCAGGTGTTCCTAGCATGTCAGAGTGGGTTCTTGACCCGTGTCTGTATGAGTTAACGAGAGAGACAGAGACAGAGAGAAAGAAAAGAGAGACACAGAGAGAGGGATCCCTTTAGCAGGGTTTAACCTTTGCGCGTGTGAGATTGAGCCTTTAGGCAGGGGTCCTTAAATAATAAAATACATCGCTACAGAGTAACACAATTAGGTTGAAATAGTTATTAAATGAAACGTTGAAAGTATTAAAAAAATTCCCAGGTTTACAAACCCCAGGTAAAAAACGCCTGTTTGGAGGCTGTTAATATAGAATGAGCTCCTTGGGGAGGGACTGCTTCATTTCTGTCTTCTAATCTTTGAAGCCCCTAGCACCTATCTCTGCTGATTCATTGCACAAGCAGAAAGACTGGTTGACCACTTGTCAGATATGTTAGAGTGAGGATTCATTTCATTTGTACGTTGCACTAGGTCCAACTCTCCAATTCTATGATTCTGGGATTGAAAGAAATTGAGGACTGAAGAAACAAAGCCAGAAGGATGATGGGAATGAGGGAGCCTACAGGATAAAAGCTGGCCTCTTTGTCAGAAAAACCTAGGGTCCAGGCCCAGTTCTGGTACAAACTAGCTATTCCACAAACACTCAGTGCCCCAGGCAATTCTCAGGCTATAAATTGTGGAAACAAGTATAATATTTTGCTTCATGTATATAGTTCAAATTTATCATCCAATCAAGATTCTGGTAGCTTTCATCTACTGACCCCGAGGACACTCCTTTCTTCCTCAGTGAGTTCAGTGCATGGCTTTCCCTCCACTCCAGCTCCTGCCCTCAAATTAGCAGTCAAATACACTAACTTCCAAGTGTCTGAGTTCCCATGACCTACTGCACTCCACCTCAGCTACACACAGAGATGGTTAATACCCTTAACATCACTCACGAGCAATTATTTCCATGTTCCAGAACTCTAAAATTCCTTTATCAAAGCATAATCTTTTGTCATTCCATCTTTCCCCCTTTACCTTACAATCCTTAACCCTCACCTCCAATCCCTTCAGTTCTTTGCCAGGCCATCATCTTTTCCCCACCTTGGTCCATTCATGAACGAGATCAAATCAACATCGTCCTTTACACATTCCAGTCCCTTGCCTGCTTGTCCTCAAGCACCAAATCTGCCAAGCCTCAGCTGTGTATTATTCCTATCTTTTCTTCTATTTGCAGGCTAACAACAGAGCTAGAGAAAATCATGAAATCCTGCTCAACTGGGACCTCACTACAGCAAGGCAATCCTTTTATAATTCACTCGTCATTTCATTCTTTTTCTGTTTCCTTCTTCTTGGTTTCCTTTTATGTTATCTCCTTCCCCACCCCAGGGACTATCTTTCTTTTTCTTATTTGTATTCTCAGACCTTGCAGTGTCTGGCACATAGTAGATGCTTAATAAATATTTATTGAATTGAATCTCTATACAGAGCTCCCAGAAGAATGCTGTCATCAGGGGACATTCAGGGGACTCCTTTAAAAGCTAGCACATCTTAGATCTTCCGTGATCACAAAAACTTTGATTTCCTTAATTGGTGGCAACTCACTCCCATCTCTAACCTTTTCTAACTTAGAAGCTGTTCTAGGTATATCCCCTGCTAACAGGATTTTAACTGAGCCAGCCTCCAACCTGAGCATACTCAGAGCTACACAAAGCAGGCCTAGGACCGTAGTAGTAATCAAGTAGGTTAATCAATTTCAGCGTGAGGAAAGTTCTCCTAGATGAAGTAAAAGCACAGGTTATATACTTAAATCACAAGTGGGGAAGAAGGAGGGAAGATGGATTACAAACAATCATTTATTGGTTTCCCACAAGAAACCCACAAATCCCACAATACAACAATTCTAGAGTCAAGTCTTTGGGGTCATGACCACCTCCCCTCGGGTACAGAACCAGAGTTTTACAATCTTTGATTCGCTTTACTTAGGGCCACTGATTGTGAGTGTTGTCAAAGGTTTGATTAATTAGTTCAAGCTGTACTGTGAGCTATGACTCCTGAGCCAGAGAGGCAACTCTTGAGAAAACTAAATTATTAGTATATTCATTACACATATCATATAGATTAATATGAAATTATAATTCCTTTCTCACCTCAAGTGTAAAATTTCACCTCAAGTATGCTTGCCTTTTCAAACAAGTGAGGGCCAAATAGAATTCTTTCTCATCATAGCTACAGTTTTCACAAATTTTTCCATTTTTGTATTTGCCATCTTGGTATCCAACCCTACCTCTCTCCCTACCTCTCTTTTTAATGGCTCCCTAAAATATCGTTTCTATACCTAGTTCTTGGGTGACACTCTTGATTATCTCCCACAAATTCACAGAGAACTAGTATTACTGCTGATAATTTTGAAAAGCACACAATCATGAAGCAAAAACATTGTAACACCTCACACAGCAGGAATTTGTAAGGCCTGGGTCTCTAAACTATTTTGAAATAAAATTCAAACCAAACAAATATTTATAAAGTTCCTATCATCTGCAAGGTATTGGGGAAGACACAAAGATAAAATTTTAAAGTTCTTAACACTCAAAGAACTTACTTGCAGAGGGCAAGAAGAGGAGGGATGGACTTCCCCACTAAACATAGAAAAAAAATTACACCTTAAATTGAGGGCAGATCAGGAAAAATCTCACATAGAATGTTTACTTTTCCCATAGTCTTTTGAATGAGTTTCTCTCCCTTCTCCCCACGGAAGGAGGAAAATCATCCCTCTTTTCCATTTAATTTTAACATAGCTAATGTTCTTAAATGTCAAAAGGCCAAAGGATAATTGAAGATTTTTCTGACCAGAACATTTTTTTAATTTGAAAAATCTGAAAGTTAATCTGCCTCCCCCACAGTTTTGCTATCTTCAAATCAATGAAGACATGTTTCAGAGTTAGAAAAGCACACTGCTCTGGAACTGATTTCGCTCATAACAATTTGGATAAGCAGCAAGAATTGATTAAAGTTGGAGAAGAAAGTGTGGGTCTCACTTAAGCACAATTTGCTAAATCAAATGAGGTAATATATGTAAAGTGCCTTGCAAAACTTGAAGTACTATAGAAATGTAAGCTATTAATGTACTATGATTAGTTGTGAAAAGTTTAAGGTAGTTTCCTAAAATTGATTGTATAAGTTTTATAAGTATTATCATCATTGTAAAATTATTCACTTCCACATAGTGAATTTTCTTTATATATCCATTTGAGCCACATCTTTCCCCCATTCATCACTAAATATGTCTCTATTTTCTTTTCCCACGGTCTCCAATAGCTCCTTATTTTCCAGTTGGTCTTTTCTTCTTACATTCATATCCAAACAAAGGCATTATGTGTCTATTCCTAACACTAACCCTTCAAGCTTTACCACTTCCTCCTGGAAGTCCTCCTACATTCATAGGGTCTCATTTGAGCAGTAGTGAATACTATGGTCCTCCTTAAATGACAATATCCCCCCACGACTTTGCAGTAACACACAGTAAATATTTGCTAATTTACTGTTCATTTACAACTTTCCACTGAGCAGAGGCAAAAGAAAGTAGAAATAGGTACTATCAGGGAATGATGAAGCTTTTTGCCAAAGGGAGAAAAGAAAGATGCAACGAAACACAGGATTTTAAATCTCCATAAAAACTGCAAGGCCAGCAACAAGGAGTGATGGGAATAAACCAAGAAAAATTACAGCAACAATTTTTTTAAGGGATCTTCTTTTCTTTTCTTTTTTAAAAACTCTAGAGAGCAGGGCAGCCCTGAAATTATTTGTTGCTCTTTATAAGGACATATGTGTGATCTGTCATTATGAAAATATTTTGAATCCATACTAGCAAAAGAAAAACTATGCCCTTAATGCCAAATATTACCTGTCACAACTCTATTTTCCATAGCAAAAGATCCATTTGACACCGATCTGAACCAATACAAGTAGTAGACAAAAGCTAGAATAAAGTAGCAGCAATTGATGACAACTTGCCACCTCATACACGTCTTCCATCTTAACACAGTGTTAGAATAATCCCTAAGGCGAGATAAATAGCATACTTTCCAAACAATTTCAATGTCTGCAATGCAGTGCAGTGCCTTACCTTGCCAGTGAATTCAAATTTCCACAGGAGGTTAAATTCCTCTTTTTTAAAAAAAAAAATAATTTGCCTAATAAATACTAAGGGTTTTTAAAAATATATTTCAACTAATAATTCCATATACATTTTGAAGGAATACATTTAAACTAACCACTGAGTCATCAACAATGAATGAAGCAGACTCCACAGATGGTTTCTTCAGCTTATGAGGCAGTACCATTCAGTGGAAGGGGATTCAGGAGGTCAGCATCTCAGTTCTAGCTCTTCCACTCCATTATTGTTTCTAGGTCTCAATTTCCTTGTCTGTAAAATGAGGAGGCTGGACTAGACAGTCTCTAAAGGTCTCTTCCAGTTCTAAAATTCTGTGATCTCATCATCACCTCAAATCTCAACTTCATAAAGCTTGGATAAGCACACAACTAATGGACATGGCCTTCGACATTTTAATGCACTTTACAGAGAAAAAATGTACACACATAGCCTTCTCCCTTACAGATACATAAGTTTGAATTCAAATTCAAACTCTATTTCAGTATACAAAAGGAAAAATTCTTAAAACCTTAAATTGCCAGTATACTTAACTTTTTATGAATGAAGATTACATATCCATAGATTATATAGCTATAAAATCCCCAGTACAAAGACAAAATCTGTTTTAATGGCAAAATGTGTCAATTTACTAAGTTTGGCTTTCAATCTCAACTTTTGGGGTGGGGGGGAGGTTGGCAGGGCAATTGGGGTTAAGTGACTTGCCCGAGGTCACACAGCTAGTACATGTGTCAAGTGTCTGAGGCTGGATTTGAACTCAGGTCCTCCTGACTCCAGGGATGGTACTCTACTCACCGCGCCACCTAGCTGCCCCCTCAATCTCAACTTTAAAACAAAGCAACTATTTGTTGATGAAAATGATTTAAAAATCAGATACCAAAAAAGTTCAAGTTACAAATTATATGCTTTGTAACATAATGTGATGCATGTGACTTTAAGCAATATTAACTATGTTTTATAATTATTATTAATATGTATTAAGGATACAGTAGTCTTAATTCCAAATTCAAGTGGTAAAACACTACCAATTTAAAACAGTTTAAAATAACAACTCGGTTTATATCTTTAACCACAGTGCATAGTTAATATTAATAGTATTGTACTAATACTAGTATATAATACTAATAGTTGAGGTTTCCTCCAACAAAAAACCCAGTTTCTTAGTGTACAATTCTAGCCAAATGAATACTTTAAGACAGCAGATGGCAGTGTCATGCTAAATCAGAATAATCACAATTTTACAGCGATAGTAGGCTTATATATCTTTATGGTGGTTGTGTTCCTGGAAAATTGCCTGTAAAGCAAAATCTAGTATATTGATGCCTATTCTTCCATTGCCTTCTGCTTAGAGGGATGATTATGGGAGAGGAAAGGCAGCCCACTGTCAAGGTTAACCACATCTAGAGCATGGAGAGAGGAAAGAGATTTGGAGCCAAAGGACCTGGCTCCCCAACCTACATAATTAAGTCTAACTACTACCTGCTAGGCAATTAAGTCCCTTATTCTCTCTGGGCCTCAATTTGTTTATCTGTAAAATAGATTTCCAAATATAAATTATTCTATAATACTGAAATCCCCTCCTTCCCACCACCTATATTGTTTTAATCCTGAGAATTCCAGTCTATCTTACTGCTTCTACCTAGGGACAAGTTAGAAACACAGGATAAAGTTTAGGCCACAACATTTCTTATCTTATAAGCCAAGCAGCTTGGCTATTTAGAATTTCTCCTTCTAGCCCCTGTGACAAATAGTGAAGGAGGCTGAAGGAGCTCTTCAATTCAAACAGGAATCAGACACATATATTCAAGGCATTTCCATAGGTACTTAGTATACAGAACAAAATAACCTACCCTCAAGGAACTTAAATTCTTTTGGAGGAGGGGAAGGGAGTATGGTTACAACGTAAACAAAATCCTGGGTAAAATGATGCAAAGTATACTAACAAATTGAGGAAAGGAGGGAATGGGGAAGGCTCAATAGAGTCCAATTCTAAAGGAATACAATTCTGTGAAATAGGGAGGATGATAAGATGTTCCATTTTGGTCATGTTGAGTCTTACAATGGCTACAGGACATTTAAAAGGGGATGACCAAAGGAATTAAAATTCCTGAGAGAGGTTAGGATTGGATAGATTTGGGAATCATCTTCTCCGAGATGAAACAAAACACATAGGAACAGATGAAATTTTAAATGTAGGGGCAATGACGCCAGAGATATGAGATGAATGTCATCCAAAGGACAATGAGAGCATAGTATCGTGGATGGGGTCAACAAAGTAAAAAATTAAAGAGGTTAAGAAGACTGAAAGTCATTGGGTCATTAGACACTAAGAAGAACCTAGACCACCAAAAACTTATATTAGTATTAGGGACCAGGTAAACGAAAACATTTAGCAAACAAGTGTTTACAATAAGAGTTATGGGGTTTTCCAATAAGTGAGAAATGAAGGTGATGAGGTTGAGAAAGTAAATCCCAAACTACTGCCTGAAACTTCACTATTATTTGGATAGGCATATGAGGCAGCTTTCAATAAGGGGAATAGCACGAGTATTTGAGATCATAAGACCCTGGTTAGAATGGAAGATTCATTCTGGAAAAGAATAACTGGTAGAAAAAAAGGAAAAGGTTGATGCCAGATTATGGAGTAATTTGGAATTTGAGTGCTCTCCACTTGAGAGTCTTAACACAGGAGTGAAATGGTAATAGTATTTTGGAAAAACTAATTTGAAGATTAAGGCTAGGGAATAATTCAAGGTGATTCCAAATATTTAACTTAGGTAACTAGAAAAACGGTGATATCTAGAGACAGAGAAGTTGGGAATGAAAGTAAATGACTTTGTAAAGTTGAACAGAAACCTACCCTCAAAGAAATGTCTACTAGGCAGCTGAAGATGTGGACTGTCAATCAAATAAGAAACAAGAATTAACTATATTGGGACACATTAGCATAAAGGTGAAATTGTGAGTATGACCAGACCAGCATTTCCCTGATGCAACTTCTTTCCTCCCACTCATAACATGGAGATTCTTTACCTAGAAAGATAAAGCAATACCAGGGACCTAACTGACTTCAACTTCCCTAAGATATGTTCTTGTTCCATCTACCTCCCTCAAGCCAACAGGGGAAATCTAGGACAAAACTGTCCCTGGAACCTAACTGGCCTCAGCTTCCTTGGTCACCTAGGAGCATAAAAAGTCCCAGCTACATGGAGTTAAGGCTCTCAGACTTGAGGGGTGCCCAAAATCATGAGTTACCAAGAAGTCTAGAACAGGAATGTGCCATAGGATCCTTTTTCCACGTCCTTGCTGTGTTAGGGCAAAGTAAATCTCCCTTTATAAATGTTCAGTGACTTGAGAGTGCCTCATTTCATTCCAACGTCAAACCTGTACTAAGAGGATGCCTCCAACAGTGAAATAGGGCCAGGTACTTGGGGGAATGAGTAGAAAGAGAATTGTCGAGGACTAGGTTTTAGGATTGCATATGATTATTAGCTGAGAAAAGCAAGTGAATTCACCTCTCCATTTTGCTGTTGAGTCGTTTTAGTCCTGTGTGACTCTTTGAGCCCCCACTGGGGTTTTCTTGGCAAAGATACTGGAGTGGTTTGCCATTTCCGTAGACAGCTCATATTATAGACCAGGAAACTAAGGCAAACAGGGTTAAGTGACTTGCCCAGGGTTATACAGCTAGTAAGCGTCTGAGGTCAGGTCAGTCTTCCTGACTCCAGGCCCAGGGTTCTATCCACTGTCACCTGCCTGCCCCTCATCAACTATGGCAGCTTTTAAACAGCCCCATTTACCACTCCTTACAAACTACAAAAAAGAAAAATAAACTTCACTGAATATAAAGAGACTTGACAGTTCAAATGCATCTGGAAGCCAATAATTTGGAGGCCTGGTGGCCAACAAAATGGGGATTAAAGTGCACTCATATGCACTTGTTTTGCTCCCTTTTTTTCACTTTTTTAAAATTTTCCTGTTAGGATTAGGCACTGCACCTGTGATTTCATTGATATAGCAAATAAAGCCCTCCTTACAACTTCTGGTCATAGAAAGTTGCCTAGCGCACTGAGAAGGTTAAATGTCTTATCTAAGGTCAATTAATATGTGCAAAAAGCAGATCTTAAACTGCCTTCCCTGGTCCAAAGTCAATTCTCTACCAAGTCACACTAGCCTAATATTAACCAAATTATAACCAAGGCTGCTGGAGTAAACACTCCCAATGTAGCAGTCTCACTCTATCAAACACTTCTCATCAATATAAATCCACTTTCCACCAACAAAATAAGCTCCAAAATGTGTGCCTGCTTGGAATATAAAAGTTAATACCAATATACTTAACATTTCTTACTATATCTTTTTCACAAATAATATTTCTACTAGGAAGGAAGTATTTCCTCCTTTACTATATTTTTTAAAAAAAGGAAGGCAAACCTGAGAGCACATAAAAAAGTTGATTAGGATGTAGGCAAAATGGCCTTTGTTTATTTTGTTTGTTGAAGACAACATCTTCAGATACAAGTCCCTTGAGTAGATAGGAATCCTTATTCTATCTAGTCCCTAGGGCATTACCTATCATTCATTATTTACAACATCCTAACTAGCATACTGACTAAGCAATCCGGACATCCTTCTGGTTTCCTGGAAAGTATATACCAGTCAATAACAATGACCCATTTGCAACAGCAACATTTGGGAGGAAATGACGATTACAAGTTTGTCATTTGGAAACACCACAGCTCCACCATAAGCTTCCCCCTTGTCTTTACCTAGACAATCATGTCCTTAAAATGTGAATTATGCAACAGAAAGGGAAATGACTTCCCTTACTACTACCATTTTCTTAAGGACGATATACTTCCCTATGCTTCCTCTTTTCCTGTATGAATGCGGATTCCTAGTTTGTGATTTTAGATTTTCTATCTTCCTAGGTTCCCATTTGTTGTTGGATAGTTACTTAGCTCCTTTGATCTTTAAGGGGTTTAAGGGTATGTGGGGAGAGGGATTGATGTGCCATACGATGACAAGCATTTTCAAAGTTTATGGAATTCTGGAATCATAAAGTTTTATAGTACAAAGTCAAATGACTTAAAAGACATCACTAAATGCTACGTTCTTCAATAACAGGTAGTATTTATATTTCACTTCAACGTTTGCAAAGCACTATACAATTATCTCATTTGATCCTCAAGACCACCCCGGGGAGGTAGGTGTAATTATTATCCCCATTTTACAGATGAGGAAACTGAGGTAGATAAGGGACTTGCCCAGGGTCACATAGCTAGCCTGACTCCATCCGCTGTACCACCTAGCTTTACAAACAAAAGAAAA
Organism: Trichosurus vulpecula; assembly: GCF_011100635.1. NCBI lineage: Eukaryota > Metazoa > Chordata > Mammalia > Diprotodontia > Phalangeridae > Trichosurus > Trichosurus vulpecula. Next base: position 105,641,590 of record NC_050579.1, read on the forward strand.
CTGAACTTCAAAAGAATAATTATTTTATGAATTCACATGTAATTTAAAAAAAAAATTCTTCTGAGCTTTTCAGAACAGTGCAAATTATTTTTCTATTAGTTCTCTGTGAGCGGAAGGTGTGTTACGGTATCTCTAACTTGACAAAATGACACAATGAAAAGCTAAAAAAGCAGAACAGGACAAATGAAGGCCTAATGCCCCTCTATCTGACAAACACACACACACACACACACACACACGCACGCACGCACGCACGCACGCACGCACACTCACATCTTTTAATTGTGTTTTTGAAAAAGTATTGTCATTTAAATAAAGGAGTGAGCCTGAGAGTCAGGTATCCCGGATTCCTGTCCAGGTTCTGACATTAATTAACACTATGACCTGTAGAGTCACTTCCAGCTCTAAATCTAAGATTTTGTGCCTTTGAGTTGTTACTTACCAGCCTTCAGTTTCTCAATCTACAAATTGATCTTTAAGGTCTCCAGGTTAAAAAAAAATTCTGTGGTTCTTCATTTACATACTAATATTTCCCATTTTCCTCCCATCTCACTTACTATTTTTCTCTCAGGTTAATTCCCAATATCTAAAATATCTTTCACATGTGCCAAGGAATCCCAAAGATTAATGTGAACAAAACATGGATAATGCTGGGCACTCCCCTATTCTGAACTCTCACTGGTAATCTTCTGAAAGATGACTGAAATGACGTTTCCTTCACATTCCACAGTGAAATGTAAAGGAGAAATCCTCACCATGGAAAGGTTTTACACAAACACCTGGTGACTATTAAAGGCGTAAGCTATTGTTTTCAGTAAGTACTTTCTCCAACTCACTATTTCATAAACAGATTTGTCGATGAGATGACAGCAGAATATTCTATTTCATTTTAAAAAATCTTTCAGAAACGGGATTCTACATGAGGCAGATTTACTGGTCGCAGTTGATGTGGCCAAATTTTATTTAAATACAAATGGATACTATTTTAAAAGGAATGTGAGGGGACAACAGTGTTTTTAAAGTTTGGTAAAGTGTATCTAATAGTTTTTTATGATGAGAAAAAAGAAAACTATTGACACATGCATTATTTGAGAAGATTAAGATCCATTTCCTTGATTTGACCTTTACTTTTGATAAGCAGAGGCTAAACTAACTCTCTAATGGTTGGAGATGGATTGTAATAGCTTGGACTGTAACAGTTAAAGCTAAAGCACTTCATGGGCTTGCAGTCAACCATGTCGACATCTGGAGCTGGTTGACTTTTTCCCCAAAGATTTGTAACACAGCTCTGGAATTTTTCCAAGAATTCTCCACATTCTAAATCCATCCGTTATGTCCTACACACCCAACTCCCCATGTTCCAAAACCCACTGACCATTAAAAAAACTCCATTTTTTAAACCTCAAAGGAAAGTAATAATCATCCCCAACATGTCTGGGTTTTGTTGCATGTCATATTCTTCTGCCTAATGATCCTTTAATGAGCCAGGCCTATTATCAACGTATTAAGGCTGAAACTCCCTTCAATTTAGGTTTCCCCAAACTAATATTTGCAAAAAACAAAAAAAAAAATTCCATAAAGATGCCAGGTTTAGTGTTTTAAGATGAAGATCTCTAAATGGCTTTTGCAGAACAAATCATATCCTAATTGGATTCTGGAAGGTGAATTAAAGATAGCTAATAGACAATTAAAAGTTTGTCTGTTATTACTAAAGCCTCCTAAAGTGATGTAGACATTATACATGATACACTTCAGTTTTTCTCTGACATTTTACAAATTGACATCTCCATAGCATAGGCTTTAAGTCAGGGACCCTTAACCTGGTATCCATGAAATTGTCTATTCAACTACAAACTATAATTGGTTTCCTATGTAATCCTATGTATTTTATTTTATGCATTTAGAAATATTGAGGGGTCCATTCATAAGCTTCACTATACTCCCAAAGGTATACATGAACCAAAAAAAAAAAAAAAGACTAAGAGTCCCTTCTTTGAGGTCTTCATAAATTAGACCATGACAATTAGTTCTTTTACCCTCTAATGCATTTAAGTGCCGTTTTTGGACATGGCACTGTGTATACAAAGGCAAAAAATGTCTCTCTTCAAAGAGCTTAGATTTTGCTGAGAGAACAAGTATATTTAACTTGCAATTAACTGGAGGAAAGTGGGGTGTGAGTCAGGGAAGATTTTCAGGGAATGAACATCCCCAATCTTGGAAGGAAGAAAAGGGATGGGAGATATTTAAATATTTAGTAACATATTTTTGATGTTCCCTAATAATTCACAACTTAAATGCACTTATCTCTATTTTTGCTTTTTGTCTTTCATCAATAAACTCACCAACAATGACTAGTGAAATTTGAGAATCAACTAGAAAGAAGCAAAAATGTTACTGATTTTTTTCCTCAAGACATTTCATTCAAGTCTTTAAGTACTCAAACACCAGTAGTTTGAAAACACTGTCTCTGTCTCTCTCTCTCTGATTTTTGCCTTCATTAATCCTCTACCTACCTCAGAAATTCCCAAAGGGAATGCTATTTTTGGATCCTAAAAAGATTTATTTTATTAACTGCATACTCTCTTCTCATGAGAAGCTCAACATAAGAAATTCTAATCCATGTTTAACTTTAGTTCTTCTAAGGAAGATTTTCTCTTAGCATAGCATTGGTACCTGACCTATGTTGTATAATAATAAATGTATACAGAATAAATATTTAGAATATAAATTGCTCAACAAGCCATTTATTGATCTTACTATGTGCCAAGCGAAAGAGAACAAAAATAATTCTCATACTAAAGGGACTGTTAATTAACAAAATAAATGTAAAGTGGAAAAGAAAGGTATTAGTAATTGGTGGGGAGGGGAAGTAATCAGAAGAGAAAGCACTGAAGGTGGTGCCTCAGTGTAGTGAATCTTGAAGGAAGTGAGGGGTTCTGAGGTAGAGGTGAGGAGAGAACTCGTTTCAGATCTGGGGGACAGGCAGTGTAAAGAAGAGATTGAAGAAAATTCAAGAATTCTAGATTTTAATTTCTGTATAATGCCCTTAAAGTATAGTTCACAATAAAAATGAAACCATCTTCCATAGGAAATTTAAATATTACTACTCTAGTCATTCTTTGTATTCTCAGAATGGAATAAATGAACTCCTTGTCAGATTTTTAAAAATAAAACAATTTTAGATAAATGCCATAGAACAAGATGGGAAACTGTCAGCTTTAAAAACTATTTGCCCCATTAAGTCTGCTAATTTTTCAAAAACATAAATCATTTGAAAAATATTGGTGAAATCTTACTTTTGAATAAGAATGTTCTCCTTGGCAAGATAAAAACCCCACCAACACTGAGTATTTCATTTGATTACATATTCTTTAACTATTTGTATTGCCCCAAACTTCTATGTCATTTTATTCATTCCCTTAAAAAAAAAGTGCCACATTTGGATTTGTGTTGCCCAATACGGCATTATATTTATGGCATTTTATTCATTCCCTATGGTACTTTATTCACTCTGGAAAATAAGTGCCTAGTATAACCTTCCCTCTCTACTCCGCCCCCCTCCCCCAAATCTTCTTTAATTCAGAAAGCATTTTATTTAAGTTGCTGGTGGGCTTTAATTTTTTTTTTACACATTAACCTCTTTCCATCATCTGTCATTCTCAATAGTATCTGACCCTACCAAAAAAAAAAGTTCCCTTAAAAGTGAAGCAATTTAATTAACCTTTAATTACTTCCCACCAAAAGAAAGCCAGAAGGATAAAGAGCCGCAGCACGCAATAAGTTAAGTAACTACTTTATTGAAAACCCAATCATAAACAAACCAGCCAAGTAGACTTCTAGGCATGAAACCCTGCCCCCATCTGCCAGCTGTTTTACACCACATGCCATCCCTTGAAGGCAGGGTTGGAGTTTCATAGGTTTCTCCTACAGTTTATAAATATTACATGGGGGGGGAAAAGTGTGAACAGAAAAAGCTTGAAGTGATTTTTCTATGATTTTCTAGCAGACTTGTACAACTTTGTGTGAGTCAAAACAAGCAAAAACATTACAATCTCCAGCATATTAAGATTTAGGGTTTTTTCAGGCTCCATTAAAACAATGAAAAACTGAAATAAAAAAAAAAGATGTCTTGCAGAAACAAGTTCCTGCAAATTGGTTTTCATGAGGGGAAAAATATAATGTACTGAACTTTCTAGGCACTCAAAGTAAAGGTCTTTCCATATGTGTATGTCAATTTATACATACATACACATGTTTATGCTTTGAAAATTAACACATGCAAAACCTGCAAGTGAAAATGCAGCTATTAGCAACAGAATGAAAAGAATCTGTACTTAAGAGATCTAGAGATTCTGAGGTTAAAAACTGTCATTGAACAGTTGGGGAAGGTTGCGTGGTATGTACAGAGATTAAGAGGGGAAACTGTTAACTTATTAGATTCAGCAAGGGTCTCTACATTCATTCCAGAAACCAAAAAATTATACTAAGAATCAGGCGTCTTATAAGAGATGTTAAATAAAGGAATAATATTACATGCATACTGGCAGTTCCCTAGAAAGCAAAAACTCAAGAGTATACTGACGTGCTAAGCATCATTAGACTTACGTTATCATAGAAAATAACAGCTTTTGTATCAAAAATATCAGACAAAATCTTAACTTTCATACATTGCTTGACATATTCCAAACCAAGCTTTACAATGCCTCTAAGTTCTCAAAAATAAGTGTCTCATAATTATACCTATTCTGAGGGTCCCTCTCAAAAAAAAAAAACAAAAACAAACAAAAAAAACCTTTTCCAGTGTAATCAGTTTGGTTCAACATGTATTACTAAACTTTAACATCATTTTTTGCTTTTAAAAAAAACTGTCTGTGAAGTTAAGATGGGAATATTAAATAGGTAATATAGGAATTTTAAAAACATAATTTTGGTATAGATTACCAGCTTGAGGGAGGAGGGAACCCTTGTGTTCCAAAAAATTCATCCACCCATCTCCCCCCAGAATGAAGACATTATGTTATTTTCTAATCCATAAAATCATCGGAAATCCAAGTAATTGAGAATACTCTAGTATCCTGCCACACCCCAAACATGAACTCAGCATGGTCAATAGAATAAAGTTTGCAAATATAAATATATCAACTCGACCAACTGACTTGGAGCCCCCAAACATTTACAAGTCTACTTTCCTTACCTGTGATTGTTATGGTCCCTAGCATATTAAACAGCACAACTCCAGAAATCCTTGATTCCTTTTGCAGGCAAAGCAGCTTCCTAACTGCTATTCTAATTCTGTGTAGTCTTCTTTTAAGCAAAACTAGGCATGCAGCAGCCCCCTGACAGACCAAGGAGAGCACACACTGCCTGAGCGGACTGACCAACGTTCACTCACTCCTTCAGTGACTGCTATGACAAGCAAACTGAAGATGCATTTCATCAGCCTAATTACAGAATAGAAATCCTGTTGTGGTCTGTCCCTTCCCTGGGCTGCAGAGTTTTAAAGCACCTCTTACTTCACTTGGCAGGATGACCAAGTCAGTCACGTGGTTCAGTTAAAGGAAAACAGCCCTCCCTCCCCCCTTCCCCTGCCCCTATTGCAGCAAGACCAAGCAGAGACAGCAGTTGTTTTTAGTGTTGGGATGCATAGAAGTTTGGAGTCAGTACCCTATTATCAAGATGGTGATTTCATTCCTAACACAGCTTTGTTTTTCTAGTCCTACATCAATTAAAAAGAAGCGACTACAATTCCCAGGATTCAGATGTAGGCCTTCATCAAGAATGATTTACTAATGTTTGGCTTGTGTCAATATTGAGTATCAATAAAGACATTCAGAGAAAGATGTAACAACCCTCCAACCTTCCAGCTTCTTGCAGACTTTACATATTCCTACAGATTTTTCCACGACAAAACTCAAAATGGAAGAATTCCTGTGCCTTCCTCCCCTGGATGGGTATTGCTACATTTCTGTTCTTTCCCAGCTCTTAAGACCTCCTCATCATTTTACTTCGAAAGAAAAAGCACGAGATAGAATTGGGAGATCTCTGTTCAACTCTCAACTCCAACACTACCTAGGCTAAAGGATTTGCCCATGGGGCTTACTTCTAGGCACCTCAGTTTCCTTCCCTATAAAACTGGAATTATAATTACACTTACACTACCTATATAACTCGGCATAATTACAAGGAAAACAATTTGTAACTGCTAAAGAACTACAGAAAATATTTAACCAGTTATAAGAAACAAAACTTATTTCAGTACCAACATGGAGATGAAGTACCTGAGAACCAGAGAGAGGTTTGAATGACTAATTAGGATCAATAGGGACCAGACAAAAACCTTTCTGTGCCTCAGTTTCTTCATTTGTGAAATGAGAAAAATAACAGCCTCTCCCTCCCAGGGTTGTATGAATCAAATACTATAATATATGTAAAATACTTTGCAAATCTGAAAGAGGAATAAAAAAGCTGGTTACTACTACATGGCAAAACGGTACTACGAGATATGTTTAATCCAGCCCTTGTTTCTCTTGAAACCAATCACAACTGAATCAAAGATTCATAAAATATTAACAGCTCCGGCTGATTTTTGAGATCATCTAATCTGATTTCCTGAATTCCAGTCCAGTTCTGTTTCCTAGTCTCTTTGAGTTGGTGTAGCTGGGTGGCACGATGGATAGTCAAATCTGCACTCACATACTTATTAGCTGTGTGACCCTAGGCAAGTCACTTAACTTCTGTCTGCTTCAGTTTCCCCATCTATGAACTAGGGATAATAATAGTAAAATAGGATGAAATGAGATGATAATTGCAAAGAGCTTATCACAATGCCAGGCACAGTAAGTGCTATATGAATGTTAGCTATTATATTTTATTATAATTGATGATAAATTTGAAACTGATGTTGTAGTAGGAGTACAATAACCCAATATTCAGAATGGAAAAAATACATCAGGATACACAGATTAAAATGACAAAAGATTTCATTTGCATATATTCATTAAAAATATACATTCTTTTTTCTTCAAGCCTAGTTGCCTTGGTTAAAATTCACCTCCTTGCTACACACTATGGCCTCTAAGCCTAGAGAACTAAAAGCCCCCCAATCACCTGTGCCATAGAGCAACATTCCTGAAGTGCAGTTTGGGAGTAGGACTATCCAGCTTCTCCCACTCAGCATTTGCAGGCAGCTCAGAGCCCCTATTGAAATACTGTACGTATGTGTAGAATTAATTGTTGTATCGGATTGTTACCTCTAGGGGCAGCAAACTCAACAGTTCCTCTTTATAGGATAGAAAGAACTGAAGCAATTACTCTCTCTTCTGCTGAGCTAAAGCGAGTAGTAATTGATCTTAGCTCTATCTCATCCCAGGTTCATTTTTTTTTTAAGCATCGCTTATTGTAAGCATTTTAAATGTAAAGTCAGACGGGTCAACAGTCATCAGCCTAATGAAAAAAGCCAAAGCAGCAAGGCAGGCAAAAGATGTTAACTCACGAATTCAATTAACAGATAGCCTTCCTTTGATCTCTCCACTATTAAAAAATCAAGCAAGGGGCATGTAATTCATCTTCCTTGTGAGCTTCTGCATATCTAAGTTTACAATGAAAAAACACCCTTATCACTTATTGATGAAATTAAAACACATAAACAAAAGGTCACACCCACAACTTTTCTCTTATTTCTTTAATTTCATGGTTAGGAATAAATTTAGTCTTCATTAAGAAAGTTGTACTACTGAAAAATAAAAGCAAGGTATAGATTTTATCTATCTATCTATCTATCTATCCATCTATCTACCTATGAATGATGTTGTTCAGTTGTGTCTGGCTCTTAAGTGACTTGCCCGGAATCCCACAGCTAGTAAGTGTCTGAGGCTGAATTTGAACTCAGGTCTTCCTGACTCCAGACCCTGAATTCTACACACTGGGCCACGTAGGGGTAAACTAGGGGTAAACTGTCAGTGTAAACTATTTGTTGAATCTTTGCCGGAGTTAGTAAGGTGCTTAGCATATAGTAGGTGCTTAATAAATGCCTACTGACTGACTTCTGGAACAGCCTGGGAAGAAGGAATAAAAAATATGATTATGCTCCAGGCTAGGATCATGGCATCACTAACAAAAATATTAATATCTTCAATTCACTCCCACTTTATGTACCATCAGACATGAGCAAAATGTATAGCTCCACAGCACAAAAGTGCCTCGCATGCCAGAATCAATACACAATTCCATTTTTCCTGCTTCCTGACCTTATACAAAATGTTGTGAGCAACCTGTATTTCTATCCACAGATGGAGAAGAAATCCTGCCTTGGTCACCCGCTTGAATTTTTACCTCTATGTAATGTCTCCTCTTTACTTACAAGTTCTATAAATGCTAATTCATTCATCCAACAAGTATTTATTATCAGTTATGTGCCAGGCTATGGAATATGCTAGGCTCTGGAATAAAAAAATTGACCTAGATCTAAAATATATAAATAAAAATATATATGTAAATATATATATAATGTATATATTAAAAAACCAAAAAATTTTGACCTAGATCTCAAATATGTAAATAGATATAAAACAAAAACAAAATATATATAAATATATATTATATATATGTTAAAACAAAAATATTTTGACCTAGATCTCAAATGTGTAAATAGATATAAAATAAAAACAAAAAAATTGATCCAGACCTCAAAGATATACGAGTATCTGTCTATTCTATGTATGTATGCATGTGTGTCTATTCTATAGATATAAAGTACATAAGTGAGTGGGAGAGGAGAGGGCAAGGCAACAGGAAGGAATCTGGAACAGCTTCCTGGAAGAGGTAGCACTTGAGTGGAGCTCTGAAGAAAAAGCTAGCTCAGGAGTAGAACAGAGTACATTCCAGCCATACCAGCCAGCTTTTGAAAAAGTACAAAGATGGCATATGCAGAATCGTTGGAAAATCATCTCAGAGGGGAGGCAGCTGGGGGGATTGGAAACTGAACACAATGCAATAAACCTGGAAGGGTAGGCGAGAGCCAGATTTCTAAGGACTTGAAAACACAGGGATCCATACTTTACACAAGGGACAAGAGGAAGCCACTGGACTTAAGAAACATGGAAGTGGAACATGGGAGTAGGATGATCTATCAATCAGCAAAAACATTTTAAGCAGCTACTATGAGCCAGGCACTATGTTAACTGCTGAAGATAAAAACGCAAAGACTGAAACAATCCCTACTTTCAACAAGTTTACCTGATTATTTTGGGGGCAGTTGTGTGGAAAGTGCATAGGTAAGAAGAGAATAGAGTCAGGGACACCAATTAGAACATTATTGCAATAGTGGAGGGGTGAGAAATGAGGGCTGACAATGTCTTGACCTGGGACGGGACGGTGGTGATGAGTACAGAGAAAGAGACAAAGAGAAGAGATGTTCTGGAATAAAACTAACTAACCTGGGCAAGTGAGAAACAAAGTACAGAGAAGGAATGAGGATAACTCCAAGGCTGTGAAGCAAAGCAGATACTTATTTTTCTCTAGTGCCTACCACCAGTATTTTTTTTAAAATGCTCGTTGACGTGGAATTGAATTGGCCATACTTATACAAACTAACTCCTCAGGTCCTGTGTGTATATGTGTACATCTGGTGAGGGGGTGGGGTCCGTGAAGGAGAAGGTGCATTACCACAGCAGCTGCAGGGAATTCTACATTAGTATTGAGACAACTGCCAAATGAAATGGGAGTTTCTCACGAAGACGAACTAAAAACAAATCAACAGGAAGCAATTGGGGGTGTAAGCAACAAGAGTCACTGAGATTTGGTTGCTTCCAAAATAGAGGAGCTACTAACAATATAATTGTGGCTACAACTGACTGATTCTTAGGGTTTCAGTATTGCTCAGAGAAATTTGCACCAATTTATTTTGTAATTCAGAACTTTTTTTTGTGCATGTGCTGTGGCCACTTAAAAGTAAAGCACTTTCATAGGTATTCACTTATACTTTTTTTGTGACAGGAAAGTAGTGAAAACAAGTAGATGCATGTCAATTAAGGAGTGTCTAAACAAATTGTAGGCCTAAATGAAATGTAAGAAACAGTGAAGATGATGAGGAATCCAGAGAAGCCAGGAAAAGACTTACACGGGCTGGTGCAAAGAAAGAAAAACCAAGAAAACAATATACACAATGACTACAACAGTGTAAATGAAAAGGACTACAAAAACAGAAATGGATATTGCAAATTACAAAGAACAAGCTTAGTACCCAAAGAAGAGGTAAGAAAAGACACTTCCCCTCCAGTCTTCTGCAGAGGTGAAATCTTTTGCATAATTATGGAATGTGGCATATAATGCCAGATTTCTTTTATATGCTGATTGGTTTATTGCCTATTTTTTCTCTTCTTCATTTTAAAGAAAAGGGGAAGGAATGGATAAAGAGGGGAAACCTGGGAGATTGTAAAAACCAAAGGATACAACAAAATCTATTTTTAAAAGTCTTTTAAAAATATGAAAAAAGGCACCAATCTTTACCTGCCAGGTTTGTTGAAACCTTTTTCAAAGCCAACAATGATACAGTTTAAAGGATAAGAAATTTCTATTTGTTTTTCCCATGGTCCTACCCATAGAACAGGATAATAAAATCTTTTAAAAAAATTACAACTAGTGGTATAACTATGTTAACCCTCTAACATTTACAGATTAATTTCATACATAAATGCAAAGGGGGAAAAACCAGATTGACTTGCAAGAATAGTATTTGCTAACCTTCTTCATCAATCAACATGATAAATGATACTACAAAAGCTAACAAGCTTACATAAATCTTTACCCAAGTGAATTGGAATTCTCTTCTTAAAGACAACATTTTTCACAGTTCTTAAAGTGAGCTCAAAGTGCCATGATAATTAAACTTTCAAAATTCAACTGAAAGTCACTTCCTTGCTGCCCACCCCCCCCCCCACCACGATTAAAGTTTTTTAGGTCCAGGTGTGCCTAATAAATCAAATACAATCAGCCTAATAGATATGGCTCATGTTCTTACAATAGGACATGCTGATACATTCTCCTTTAATGAAACATAAATATAAATTGCTATATATACTTAAGGTAATAGTGCCTAAATTTTATGGCATTTGGAAGGAGTTTCGAGAAACCCCTTACTATTGAATTTGAATCATAAACCAAACAAGTCTCATGGAAGGTCTTTCAGGGTCTATAATTGGTTTTGAAAGCAGAGTATGTTCCTCAAATATGGTGGCATGAAATTAATAGGGGATATTTATCTACAATGAAAATGTTTACAACCAGTTTATCTGATATTGAAAGCATCCCCAAAGGAAAAGACAAAATCCTGAACTAAACAGCATTTTATAGAACTATATTCTTGACAAATGATGTGACTTTCTGAAGGCAGTGTACATGAATGGATCTACCTCCACCACATACCACTTGGCTCTTTAATCCAGCAACACTGACCTCCAGGCATTTTCTCTTGCTATCCCTTATGCTTAGAATATTTTCCCTTCTCATCTCTGAATTTCTACTGACTGGTTTCCTTAAGTCCTAACTAAATCCCTGGAGATTTTCCCAAACCTTTTTAATTTTAGTGTCTTCACCCCTCTCTTAATTATTTCATATTTACCCCATATATATTCTTCTTTGTATATATTTGCTTGTTATCTCCCTGGCTATATTATAAGCTTCTAGAGGGAAGAGACTGTCTTTTGATGCTTTTCATATCCCCAATGCTTAGTACAATACCTAGCATATAGTAGGTGCTTAATAAATGTATTGTTGACTGACTATGATCTTAAGAATGTAGATATTCCCTCCAATAACACAAATTACAAAACCATCCTGCCCCATCCCATGTCCATGTCCTACCATAAATTTGCCACAAAGGGTTCAATCAATGCATGACTTTCTAATTTTTCTTGACATCACAAAGACACTGGTGAAGACTGTAGATTATCCATTCCTCTTTCTCTCCAGCTCACCTTCTTATGATAATACTTTCCTTTGGTGTTGCCCTTCACACCCCTTTCTACTATGTATTACAATTCAGTCTCGGCCTCTACATTGCAATGTGGGGGACCCGCAACCACAATTCAGCAGAGACTATAGTGTTCCATGACTCATGGCCATATATCACATCACCAGAAGAATATTAGCCTTCATTTCAATAAGAAGTTTGTGGTCATTAAAAGGCCTCTGTGATTTCCCAAATGTATTATTACCTTCTCCTGTTCAATTCTGGGCCCAAGTTAGTGTTCATTTACAATGTTTGTCCAAGATTATATAGTGATGGATGACTACTATAAGCAGTTCATTCAACTACAAGATAGTCTAGAAAACAGGCATTTTTCACCCACTTGGTTTTTCCTTTGAGGATGGTAAGGCCAAACTCCTCAGAGTGGTTATGGAACTCATCAAATTGGTAATCATATGATCAAATGCAATAGCACGTGTAAATCACTTTGCAAATCTTAAAGCTCTACATAAGTGCTCCCTATTTTTTAGGAAATTCTGTGATATTCTCCTGGGCCTGACATAAACATGAGAAAAAAATAACCATTTGTTGTCCTTCTGTTTTATCTCTTTTTTAACATTAATGATCAAAGAAAGAGTTATTGGACATAATGTTTTTTAACTTTCAAGAATCTTTCATAATTTTGTATAACTTTGGCATATTCTTGTGAGACACCTTCTACCTTACTGGAGGAAGCCTTTAAGCCAATGTTGTGCTTTACCAAAGGGTTTTAACTTAAAATAGTCAACAAAAAAGAAGCTGAGTATAAACTTGAATTTTCTACATCTTTAAGTAAATTATTTAATGGTTAAGGATGAGGATTACAATTTGCATAAGGATTGCTGGTTTACTTCTACTGTTCTCTTCAAGAATGCCCTGAACATGTGTGTAGACTGACATAAAGGGGGTGGGGATTAAGGTCAGTGGTTGGTATCTTCTTTGATACCTTGAGGTGTTGTCCCTTAACATGAGAGACATTAAGTCTCTATATACTTGGCTTTTATTTAAGTCTTTGTCCTCGTTATATTAGCTGCCATATGCATAGCACCCTTTCCTTCTAATAATGTGGGCCATATTACATTTTTATGCCTTCTGGGCCAGGTTTTATAGATCTCTTATTCACTCTATCACAGAAGTGCTAAGTGGTTGGAATTTTTATGAGTAAAACTTTTTAAGGACCCTGGTTCCACTTTAATTAAAGTTTCTAGTTCGTAGCTTTTAAGCAAAGCTAAAGACATGTACCGACAATATAAGAGGCCATTCTAATTTTGCCTGCAGGCAGTCTTTGAACCCCCCCTTTAAGAAAACTATCTCTTCGTATGAATAGCAAGTTCAACGGGCCTCAGTCCTATGTTACAATTTATTGCTCTTATCCAAACCACTCCCTATAAAGGAAAAGAACCAAAGGACACATAGTTATACTGTGACAGAATTTGAAATGGAACCCATATCTCCTAAACTATGGTACCATCTATCTATAGATAATCTACCAACTATATTGCTCTGGTTTACTAAAGTCCCATTTAGAAAAAGAAATTTTCTAATTTTTTTTCTTGGTTGGAAGAAAAATGAATATATTAATGCTGGATTATACTCTGATGTTGTTTAAAAAAAAAAAAGACATGACCTTTACGAGCAAGGGTAACCTGTTGGTTCTCGAAAGATAAATCTGAACTTTTCTGAAGATCAAAGCAATGAATATACATACTAGTTATTTGTCTATGACATAAGTGACATCGTAACATCCATGCTAAAAATACTGTAGGAGGATAGGGAGAATGAATTAAAACCATTTCCAAGAAATGTCTCTTCATTATTTTTGCCTAGAGTTCAAACCAGTTTCCAAAACATTATAAAACAGACTAAAGCTTCAGAATGTGCCATGCAGCAAAAGAAACGTGGTCTGTGTTTTAAAAGATCAAATGTTTGTATGAGGAAGGCTGGGAGGAGGTGAAGGAGAATTCACCACTCACTCTCCCCTGCCTCTCTCTTCCCCCTCCCCCAACCCCCAGCCCAGCTTCTTATCCAACCACCAATCATAGTGACAGAAGTGACTAGGAGTCCTTCTTTAATTTCACAAAGTTCAGTGTCCGATTTCATGTTTCCAAGCAATGCCTGGTAAATTTCTATTAAAACCCCAAATTCTGAAAAGTATCTAGTTTTTTTTTAACCTAGTACAAAAATCAAAAAGAGTAATCTGTGGTTAAATATATGAAGTGATTTAATTATCTGGAAGGTGATTACCACTTTGTTAAATGAAACAAATTCAAGTTAAAGGATATAGTCATTAAGGAGATAATAGATAGTTTCTCTTCTCAAAATAAATGATTATACGAATGACTTGCTTGAAAGACTAAGTGATAAACTTTCATGTGCAGAGAACTGTACAAGGTATGATGGCCACTGACATGGTAAATGTTCATCGTATAGCCCCCAATTGTAATCTGCTTGAAACACAAAATGGTCATATATATGCTAAGTAGGATTCAACTTCTTGGTCATTTACATTTTACCAAGTAAAGACATCAGGCAGCTTTTATGGCTTAGTGGATAGAGAACTGGGTTTAGAGTTAGGAATACCTGAGTTCAGATATTTACTAACTATGTGACTCTGGGCAAGTCATTTAGCCATTTACATCAGTTTCCCCATGTGAAGAAGGAAATGGCAAACCATTCCAGTATCTTTGCCAAGAAAACCCAAAGGAGGTCACAAAGAGTGAGACACAGCTGAAAAGGGGCTGAACAAGACATCTAAAAGAAAAGAGGACTAGATTCTGAATACTTTGAAAGCACAACTCAAAGACCCAAACCATACTGCCAAAAAGTGATTTGGTGTTCAAAATTCGAGAACTTCGCTTAGGTAAGAAGCACAGTCTCTGAAGGGTAACATGATCCAGCAGTCTCTTGTGATTATTTGGCAATAGTACTTTGAACTTTTCAAGTCCCAAATGAACCATAAGTTGGTGAGCTTAAACTAAAAAGTTCGTAAAACTAAAATATGAGCATTGTCTCCAAGATAGACTAGTGTCTGAAAGAAACTACAAACAATAAACTAAGCTTGACATCAAAACAAGAGAAATTTATCATTGTAACAACAATATAATTTTAAGAATCCCTAGATGTAAATTCAAGCAGAATGCCCACATTCCTACTTACTGCAGTTTAAATTTATCACAATTGCCTTCACCATTGAAACTACTATATGGTGGTTATATTCAAAGGGCGTGCATGAGAGTGAGGTAGGGAAAACCAGGAGAACAATTTATACCATAACAGCAATAATGTAAAAACAAACAACATGGAAAGGCTTGGGAACGCTGATCAATACTATGACCAACCACAATTCCAGAGGACTTGAGATGGAACATGCTACCCACCCCTTAATAGAGGTAACAGATTCAAGAGTACAGTATTGAGGCATATATACTTTTTTTGGATATGACCAATGTGGAAATTTCTTTTGCTTGACTATAAATGTTATAAACAGGGTTTTTGTTTTTCTTGCTTTCTCACTGGGGGTACGAAGAAGAGCAGAGATGAGAGAGAGAGGGAGAGAGAGTTCAAAAATGAAAATAAAAAATTTAAATAAAAATAATAAGGTAAAGTTTATGCATGATATAGATATAAAGGATTTGGTACCGGAAAAAAGAAAACAGGCTTGAATTTTTCTTTATTTGTCCCTCTGTATTTTCCATTTCCATACCAAGAAATGTGACTACTGATTGAAGAATGGCTTAATACACTGATGCATTAATATATTTTTGTGAAACAAATAATGAATAGGGAATAACATTGAAAAATTTGCATGAACTGGTGCATAGTAAGACACAGAATCTAAAATATATACTATAGCAATGTAAATGAAAAGATCACTAAAAAAAAAATCATCATTTTTTTCTGAGCAATTGAAAAAAAAACTGGACCCCAAAAGATAATGGAATATATCTCTCCTTCCTCTCCACAGGAGGGTAGGTTACTAGTTAGACAGGATGCCATATGCATTGTTTGAAGCTGGTTATGGTATCAGTCATTTTTGCACAATTTTTCCTTTGTTACATGAGAGGGATCCATTGCGGGAGGGAAGATCTGAGGAGTAAGAAGCTTTCAGCGGGGTGGAGGATTCAAGGAAGACTTAATAGAAAATGGTATTTTAGTTAATTGAGCAAGTTAATTTGGTTGGTAATTTTGTTTTGTTTAATTTTTTTTTACTGATTTTTGTTTCTTATACCACCATGATGTCACATTTTCTGCCTTGCCCCCGCCCCCCCACCCCTCATCCCATTATGACAAATAGTAACTTTTTAGAGAGGAAAAGTCAGCACAACTGATACATTCAAAAAGTGAAAACATGTGCAATGTGTAACACCTGTGAGTTTTCCACCTCCTCAAAGGCGAATGTCTTTTCATGTCTCTGATTGCTTTTTATTTTTAAAAGTTAGGTATCAAAAGTAAACCGGAAAAATTTTTTTCCAACATCTTAGATCAAACTTCTTAAATGTCTGAAGATACCTCTACAGAGTAGGTGATAATTGAAAAAAAGAACCAAAGCTCTCTTTTTTCCCTTGAAATAAATCTTAAGCTCATTAAATTTGGTGCCAAAGTTGAGTATTTTAAATTATGCCACATTCAAGGAAAATTCTCCTTCTCTTCCCTTAAAATCTGTTCTCCACCCCCACCCCTCCATTTTAAAAAATTAGCCTAAACAATACTAACCATATAAAACGAAACCAGACACAAAAATCTCTATTTTAAGAGTTTTTATTAAACTTTAACAAGTCCTTTTATATTCAGTAGGGATGTAGATGTATTCTTAAAAAAATATACTATCAAATGAGGTAAGGGAAGGGAACAAAAATTTACAAAACACTCAATGTGACAGGAATTGTATTTAAATATTATCTACAACCAGGTGAGGTAGATGTGTCATTATTATTCCCATTTTTGCAAAGTGAGGCAAATAGCTGTTAAGTGACTTGCCCAGAGTCACACAGCTAGTAAATGTTCTAAGCAAGACTAGAACTCAGATCTTCCTCATTCTAGGCCCAGCAATCTATCCACTGAGCCACCTAGCTCCCTCTAGCTCCACCCTATTTTCTATTTAAATTCCATTATAAGGGAGAGATTAATTTAGAGGAAAGCCTCGATGGAGACTAGAAGGGAGGAGAATAGCTATAATTACAGAGTTTAGTTGGACCCATAATTCAGCCACAGACCTTCCCAGCATTATCTCACCCTTATGCTAATCCCTTCTCTGGGAGTCAAATTAGCTTAATTTAATTATCCTTTCAATCATGCCTCCTGGCTTTGGTTTATACCTCCTTTCACCTAGTTTGGGTTTATATCTTTTCCTTTCCACCAATCTAAATTCATCCCATTCCTTAAGACCAAGTTCAAATACAACTTCCTCCTGTCCTCAAGTTTGAAGAGATTTCTCCCTTCTCTAAATTCCTATGCTTTAAGCCTAAGCAAGGCTTCTTTGACAGCTAATCATGTGCTTCTTGTCTTCTCCTGTTGTCTTGGAACTGTGCTTAAAATCTTTGATTGTCTTTTAACTTTCCCCGTGTTCACATCTTGTTTCTCCTGAGTCTAGCAGAAAGCCACAGTGGTTTTTAATATACCTCTCTCCCCCCATACCGCCTGAAAAAGGGCCTAGCACAGCTCCACAGGCAATAAATATTAAGTAACTTCCAACTTATTGCATTTGGGAAGGAGACAGACTGGCACTTCTGAATGTGCTCGGCCAGTGCACTCTGAGTTGCTGGAATTTGAGTCTATGGCCATCTATGCTGTACACATAATTACATGTATGGGGCTACGTCTATTTTTCACTTTAAATCCTGCCTGTGGTGGTGAGCAGGCTCAGAGTTCCCACTGACTTCAAAAGGAGCTCCATGCCTGAAGCAGCTCTGCAGGGCACTGAAGAAGATGAGAAACAGGCTCTTATACATAATAGGAATTAGGAGCCAATCACTAATCTCCTTTAGAGAAAAGGAAAATATTTCAGTTTCATAATTTTTTTAAAAGGAAGACATTCATCCTATTCCTTTAAAATGCATTATAAAATATGCCAGACTGAAACAAGACTCTGTACCAAGATACATGTATGCAATATGAAGATAGTATAGAGGGAAAATTTCCTTAAAACAGGAATCAAATTGATTTTGAATAATCTGCAAAGGTAAGAGTAGTTTAGTTTGCTCTGGTTCAACATCTGGTCATTCTCATGAGGCCAACTGATCAAGGTGTTAGAGCTCAAATTTTTATCAAGGCAATATGATTTTTTTCCCCAAGCCAGGCTATTTGTTATAAACGTTCCTCCCCCATACCCGCATTTCTAAAAGATTAAGAAACTTTCAAAAGTAATAACACTGAGGCTCTACTCTGTTCAATTTTGGCCAAAATTAAGCCAGCAACCCAGTGGTGAAAGGCTTGATATCCAATTACCACTCCCAAGGCACTGTTTGATTCTAGCTTTTCTTGCAACTATAATAGCATGCAGAACATAGATGTCTGAACAAAAATGAGGATTCTTTTCAAATGAAATGTATACGACCAGGAAAAAAAATGTGCAAGCATAACAAATCTATCACTAATGAAAGAGGTATTCACTATTACAAAGCAACTAGTTCAGTGTTTCTATAAGAATTCACATTCACTAAATATAATAAGCCAAGTGATTGGAGAGAAATCAACAAAATGTCAGCCTAACATACCAGAAAAGAGTGCCTGAGAATGGGAAACAAAGCTTTACAAATATGTAAAATTATGGCATGGTACTACTTCCAAGAAATAGCGGCTTCCAAGAACATTCAAAGAAACACTTTACGCATTTTGTTTACTTTTTCCATCACCATCCCTGGGTAGTGTTGGACCAAGGCTTAGATTTAGGTGTGTTGAGTTTCAAAGCACCCTGATGTTATCAGCCTAAGACACTAGTAAATTTCACTTACCATCTAAGACAACTGCTTCTTCCTGCTGTTTATTTGGGTCTCCTCCTTGTCCTTCTGGTATTCCATTAATGCTGCTTATCTGTCCATTCTTCTGTAGAAGCTATGTGAGGAGAGAAACAAAACAATTTTAATTCTGGCTATGGAACACAGCTAAATAAGTTATAAACATTACCTCATGTTAAGAAAATGACAGAGGGGGAGGGCAAGGAAGAAAAAGGAATACCCTATATTCTAGGTTGAAGGATTGTAAAACCCGGTGGCTACCCAGTGGTTAACTCAAGCTTTCTGTACTTTCTGTAATCAACACTATCATGTTTGCCTTTTAAAGCCTCATTTCCTAAAACATTAGATTCCTCTGAAATGGGTTTAAGCCTTCCTTTTCTCTTTCTATATCAGCTCTGCAATTAGCCACTTTCTGTTCATCTCTGAAGCTGTTAGCATGGAATACACTTCAGTACCAAACCAGCTGAGCTATCATTTCCAAACAACACTTAAGCATCAAATGATCCATAAATGAGATGGGAGACAACATTTGAAGATGACGTCACTCCATTTTTGCTTACCTAAGAGGCTTGTTCTCATGAACAAATAGCTGATCTGCTGAGATAAAGAAATCTCAGGGCTAGATGCATCCTGCTTGGACATATATTGCCTGTTACTTGTTGTTCAACAAACCTTTGTTGCCTAACCAATGACTTCGATCAAAATAACCTTTGTGTTTCTTTTACTTCTCCATAAATGGATAGTAAGTTCAAGGTAGTCTATGCAGAAGCCCTTAGTTGTACTAAATTGATTCCACCTGGAGGCATTCCCCTCCCATGCAAAGTTGTCCTTCAACTATATAATCTATTTTATGGAAAAAGATATGGATGTATTTTCATAGTAACATCACAGATGGAACAACTTGGCTTCAACATATTCACATGCTGAGTCCATATATTAAGGAGCTGAATACTCTTAGATTACATTCCCACTTTAAAGACTTTGCTTACCAAAAATATGAAGGATGGTCATTTTAAATCAAAGTTTAAAGATAAAAGGAAAAATCCCACAATGTTCAGAGTTTTGGGAATGGTCTATTGGAGTTCAGCTCCAGGCATCTCCTACAAGGGGCCTTTCTCTTACACTTCAAGTTATAATATACTTGGCTTTTCAAAAAACTTTCTGCACATTATTTCCTGTAATTTTCTTAATAAACAACATGTTTTTATCCCCATTTTAAAGGTGATAAAACTGAGGCCTGGTAAAGGTTAAGTAGTGTGCCAATGGTCACACAGCTAGCAAATGTTTGAGCTCACATCTTCATGGACTCCTATCACGCCAGAGTATAAAGTGAATTGTGTATACCTCAAAATTAAAGTTTTGGCAAAACTGGTTGAACTATCAGATTTCCTTTTTTTTTTTTTTTCAAACAGCACTTGCTAAAGTGAGCAACAACTGACGTGGCTTACACACAGGTATAGTACTAGCTGTGTGGCCCTGGGCAAGTCACTTAACCTCAATTTGCCTCATACTTAAAATGAGGATAATAATAGCCTCCACCTTGCAGGGTGGTTGTGAGAATCAAATGAGCTAATATTTGTAAAGCCCTTAGCACAGTACCTGGCTATATAAACATCAGCTATTATCATTATTGTTTGTTGTTATTATTATTATCTATTGTTCCAACTATCAGCTATATCCCTAACATAAAACCCGATTTTCAGCCTTTGGGGTTTTTTTTAATAATTTTTTTTTCAGGGTGGAAGGCAGGGCAGTTGGGGTTAAGTGACTTGCCCAAGGTTACACAGATAGTAAATGTGTCAGGTGCCTGAGGCCAGATTTGAACTCAGGTCCTCCTGACTCCAGGGCTGGTGCTCTACTCCCTGTGCCACCTAGCTGCCCCAATTTTCGCCCTTTGTGTCCTGAATGATGTATTTCTTGAGTTATCCCAAGGATGATACTTCCAGGACTTGTATGTCGGTACTCCTTTCACCAGTCACGTATAAAATGCCTCCGACTTAGTACCTTGTCTTTGAGAGATGCTGGGGGGATATGAATGCATCACCCTGCTGCCAACCTGGTGGTGAGTCTGCCTGCATTCTGCACCAAGCAGAAAAAAGTTCTTGGGCTCTGGCGTTATATATCACCCAGGTTTAACTCCATGCCATGATGAAGCATCAGATTAACACTTTAGCAGAGGGAAAAGAGAACCACAAATCTTTCACTGATCTCATTTGATATTTTCTTCACACACTGTGCTTTTCAGTGATCCTTGGAAAAGCAGCTTATGGGCAAAGGCAGCATGTTGGAGAGGAATCACAGAAAGGAAAAATTAGAGAGCTAAGGGAACTTGCCTTTGGGGCTTTGACCTTGATTTTAATCTTGTATCCACAGAGACATATGATACATCTCTTAATAACTGTTCTAAGGGGAAGCTAGGTGGTGCAATGTATAAAGCACTGGCTTGACTCAGGAGGACTGGAGTTCAAATCTGCCCTCAGACACTTGACACTTATTAGCCGTGTGACCCTGTCCAAGTCACTTAACCCCAATTGCCTCGCAAAATAATTATAATAATAACTTCTGCAATGGCAATAAGAGTGTGGGATGCCCCAGCCCACAGGGGTACTGTGTCAGCCAAAACTCTCCTGAGAGTCATTTCAGATAAATTTCAGGCTCTTCTTCCTGGACCACCGCGATAATTTGTGGACATCATTCAAATTTCTAATATTTAAAGGGAAAATGGATTAACAGCCTTGTAGTAAATGACCTAATATCCAGACATAATTGATATTGACAGTCACTAGTAGTATTATTTGTATTGATTTTTCAACAACTTTCAAAGTGTTTTCACACACATTGTTCTATTTGAACATGCTAATTAAATATTTTATACACTGCTGTATTATTTTTGTTGTGTGTATTTAACAACAAAAACAAAAAAGGCACATAAAATACATAGTAAAACATATACAATTTTCAGTCCTACTAGTTTCCTGTCTCCTGAATTTTCTTTTTTGGCTTTTACTATATAAAATAAAGAGCCTCAAACTGATTAAAATATAATCCTTTCCACACCACTTCCCAAGGATTTTGGACATTCTTTTCCTGAAAAAAATGATGATATATGGTTGCTCTCCATTAAATAAGCTTAGTACATAGTCTTAGGACAAGCCTCATTTTTAATTTTCCATGAAGACTGAATAATGTTACAATTGAATAATGTTACGATTCTAATCCTCTGTGCCTCAAGTGGAAGGTTGAGCTTTGAAAAAAAAATTAATGATTCTAAAGAGGTGGCAGAGAAGAAGGAATGCATTCCAATCATGTGGGAAAGCCTGTGAAAAGTTACGGAGATGGAATGGTTTGAATGAGGACAAACAAGAAATCTAGCTAGACCACTCTACGAAAAAAGGAATAATATAAACTATGGGTGGAAAGGTAAGTTAGAGTCAGGTAAGGAGTCACCTTACTCCTATTGCACAACAATTATTTTATTTTATTTTTTGCAAGGCAATTGGGGTTAAGTGATTGGCCCAGGATCACGCAGCTAGTAAGTGTCAAGTGTCTTGAGGCTGGATTTGAACTCAGGTCCTCCTGGCCCAAGTGCTCTATTAAAGCACAGGGCTTAAATACTAAACAATTATGTTTGTCCTTACCCTAAAACTGAAAATACTATTGATGTAGTCTGAACAGGACTATCACCCCTTTATTCCTTGAACCTCTCTCTTTCTTGATGCAGCCTAAGATCACATTGAGCCTCTGGACTCCTATATCACCCTCCTATTGAGTTTTATGAGGCCACCACCCCACATCCCATTTTTTTTAAATGTACTGCTTTCCAGTCACTTTGTACTTCAGACTGAGGTGAGAGACTGAAGCTATTTGGGGATCATCCTCTAGTTCTACTCTCCTTACTCTTTCATCTGGTGGCTTCCTCAGGTCTCCTGGGTTTAATGATCTCTTTGAAGATGACTCCCAAATCTATGTGTCTGGACTTAGGATATACATTAGGATAGGAGCTACAGCCATCACAAGTCTGTTGAACATTTTAAATTGGCTGTCACATTTACATCTTAAAATTTAAATGTCTCAAGAAATTCATTATTGCTCCCACCAAACCTATCCCTTTGTGGAGCTTTGTTTCTCCAGAGGGCACCACATACTTCTAGTCACCCAGGTTCACAACTTCCATAACCTTCTCAGTCTCTCATCCTGAATATCCAATCACTTGCCAAATCTTCCAATTCCACATCTCCTTCTGCCTCAAGTCTGTCCCCCACTCTTATGCATCCTCCATATAGCTGACAAAGTGATTTTCATAAATCCCATTTCACCCTCTGCTCAACAAACTCCAGTGGTTCCCTATTATATGATCCCTAGGATCAAATATAGCCTTCTCTGTTAGGCATTTAAAACTCTCTAAAACCTGGAGAAGACTATATTTTAGGGGTTGAGGGAGAAATATGTATCTTTGGAAAAGTAAGATCAGTGAGAAGAGAAAGAAAGATCATCGAAGCCATGATCCTCCTTAGGAGAGAGTATCAAATGCCACAGAAAGCTCAAAGAGGGTCAGAGCTGAAAAAGGCCACTGGATCCAATAATTAAGATGTCACTAGTGAAGTGTAGGGGAGGAGTTTTAGGGGATGAAGACAGACTAAAGGAGTTTCAAAATGTTAATGTCTATTTGGTGCAACAGAATTTGTACGCCTTTATACACATGATTATACCTGCAGCTTTGATGTTATCTTTATAGGAATCACTGTAAACATTTTAGGGAAATTCCAAGTCTGTGATTTATGACGTTTGAATGAAAG
This sequence comes from Trichosurus vulpecula, assembly GCF_011100635.1. Classification (NCBI taxonomy): domain Eukaryota; kingdom Metazoa; phylum Chordata; class Mammalia; order Diprotodontia; family Phalangeridae; genus Trichosurus; species Trichosurus vulpecula. The sequence continues at coordinate 105,665,343 of NC_050579.1, forward strand.
ATGAGAAATGTTTGTTTTATAAAGTGTCAGTTTTTAAACTGTTTTTCTTAGTGATGACTAAAAAAAATTGGACTAGTCAATGTTGAAGGAGTTGTGGGAAGATGAGCACACCAATACAAGGTTGGTAGACATGTGAAGTGGTCCAACTGTTCGGCAAAGAAATTGCTTAAACATCCATATACTTTAATACAGAGATCACTCTTCTGGGAATATACCCCAAGGAGGTCAATGGCAAAAACACGTGCCCCTATACACACCTAAATATTCACAAGAGGAAAAAAAACTGGAAATGGCTAAAGAAGTTGTGAATACACAAATGTAATGGAATGTTGCCACAGGAAGAATACAGAGAAGCATGGGAGACATGTGAGCATATAAACAGATCCAAAGTAAGGTAAGCAGAAAAACAGAAACGTACACAATGAATATAACAATGTAAATTTTTAAAATACCACAACCAAAACTTGACACTGAATGTTTTGGAAATTACATTGGTGACTTTGGCCCCAAAGAAGAGACAAGAAAAGGTACTTTCGTTGTTTTTTTTTTTGCAAAAGTGAAGGGATTATGTATATGGAATACTACATATAATGATAAGCTTTAATGTTAGTTTTACTTTTTTCTGTCTTTTTTTTATCCTTTTGCTATAAGAATTTTCAGGAAGAGAAAAGAAGTACATTGGAAAATGTCTATTATTGAAAATTTATCTTTAAATGTTTCTTCTTGGTATGTTAAATCCTTATTTACTTCCTAATTCATATCTACCTCTGCTATGTCTATTTAAAAAAAAATAATAATTTGGTCAGTTACCTGATTAAGCCAATCAAAACCTTCTTGCCCCAAGTAAGAATTAGTGGCTAATAGGAAACTATCAGGAAATTAATATGAAACATTCCTGAGCACTGAGATACTTGCCTTTTATATACAGCATAAAAAAGACAACATGGCATTCATGACTGGAGGGCTGACCTTGGAGTCAGAAAACTGGTTCAAGCTTCACCTCTGGCACATCCTGGATGTGCTATCCTAGGCAAGTCACAGTATGAAACAGGTGAAGGAAACTCCCTACATGAATGAAAGCAAGGGCTGGATCCCATGGAAAATCATGACACATGGACAGAAGCAATGATTTACATTACAACGGGACTGAATATATACAGACAAAATGTGGATTTGTATACAACAGCACCCAGAATTATGTCTTCTGGGTGGGTCATGCAAAGTTCAATTCCAACAAGACATCACCATATTACAACTGAATAAGCTATTACATTTATTTTAAAAGGGCACTAAATATCTCTTAAAAGCCAAAATTTTTGTTTTTGTTTTCCAAGCAAACTTGAAAGGACAACACAGATATTTTTCCTTTCCTTTCCTTTCTTCTTCATATTGTTTATCATTTCTGGAACCGTGTGGCTCTTTGCATTAAATGGATATTCAGGTAACTTCCTGATTCACATTCACATTCTGAAGAGGATTGTGAGAATTAGCATAGAAGGAATGAGTTTAGTAATGAATGTTTTACTGCAGGGAGAGTTCTTCCCTGCTCTCCCTCTTTATTATTATTTTATTAGGAATACTGAAAGACCCCTCCAACATAGAAGCAGCAGCATGGTATAATAAAGACTGCTAGACTGATTCAGGAAGACACATCTGACCTCTGCTTGGTACTACCTGTGTGACCTTAGGCAAGTCATTTGACTTCTCCACTTCTCAGTTTCATCTGTAAAATAAGAAGGATGGACTACCTGGATATGATGGACTCCTGCACCTATCAATCTCTGGTCCTTCTATGAGAAGGCTCCAAAGGCTGATGAGTTTGCATGGGAAACATCTCCATCTCTCAGGTCACAGAGAATTTATTATGCCCTCACCTTCTGCAATAAAACTAAAGTAATCTTATAAATGCAAACTCCAAAGAAAGACAGCAGGTAAGTAAACATGGGTGGGAGACAGAGGAATGTTCACATAAAATAGCTACAGTATCTAAAGGTGACTTTAAACCATACCTACCATGATGATACTCTTAAGGCAATAATTAGAAACTTTACAGAATAAATTTTAAAACCTCACCCCATACTATTGACATATGCTAAAGAGGTCCAAAAGTCAGCTCCACCACCCCAGAAAAAAACACTGTATTTTTTCCAATCTGAATAGGGAAAAGGACAGTAAGGAACAAAGGGTTAATTGCTTAACCATTACTAAAACAAGTTTGCAATGGATTACAAGTAAAAAATTGAGTCAGCAGAGACATGGCAACCAAAAAAGCAAATTTGATCTTAAGTTACAATGAGGACCACAGAGATCCAACACAGAAGCAACAGTGCCAGTTCAATCTGCCCCAGTCAGTCAATATCTAAGGGAGATCATTGAAGAATATCCATGAGTATCTGGCCCTCAAGCCCTCAGCATATACTGTATACTTCTTGTGAAATTTACATAAATGAAAGAAAAACTAAATGAGGACACAAACAGCCATCTGAAAGTATCTTAAGGGCTGTGTCCCATGGGAGAGGGATTACCCTTTCTCTGCCCCAGAACGCAAACTAAGACTTAAAGGTTGAAACTGCTAAGATGCAATTGAAGGCTTAATATAAGAAGTCCTTTAAAAGCTGTGGAATCAAGCGTGACTGGAGTCATCCATCAGCTTCCCTATCACTATAGGTCTTTTAAATGAAGGCTGGTTGACCAACATTTCAAGGCACAGGTTTTATAATAAAAGATTTTTTTTAAAAGACATCCATTTCACAAAGTGACGCCAATAACTCTTAATCTTTAAAAAGACATAGGTAGAAATTTGAAAGAGCAATATTAATTTAAAAGTAATTTCCCATACATATAAGATGATTACCTATAGACATTTCACTGGTTTCAAATTAATCAAAGGAGAAGCTATTTCAACACTTTAGGAGCCAGAGCAGGAAGGAGAAGATAAGTAGTTATAAAAAGTCATGATTTTAATTAACTAAGTGGGATCGATTCAACCCCTACAGCTAAGGTCATCTCAAATGACAAAAATTCTTTGAGGGAAAAAAAGGGAAAGCTCAAAAAAACAAATAGCAACACACAGCAATAGGTTTCATACCCAAAAAGTAAGACCACTAATTCTAGTCTAAGAGGATAATGTTACCAGTGTCATAAGTTCTAAATTCACACAGCATGAATTTTTATGAGAAAAGGACATTGCCAAAAAACAAATCCTTGAACTGCTAAACTGTATTTCAGGATTCATTTAACCTAAGCTGAAACGGACCTAATCCCTTGGCCCCCCCCAAGAAACACGACTAACTACAGGAGAAAGGCCTGTCATAGATTTAGCCAACTACTGGCAAGGTGAGGGGCAGATAACATTTAATCATTTTAAATACAGAAAAAAAAATTCTATAGACTTGATTCTTTTCACAACTTAAGAACAGGAAGAATAGATTCGGTATCAAGTCTGAAGGATTTTGGTTAATCACGTTCACAGTGAAGTAAAACAATACAGGCGACAGAACACTAGATTCAGATACACAAGAATTTTCATATAAAATCTAAGCTCTTTAAGGACAGGAACTGCTTTCCTTTTACCTTTGTATTTCCAGCCCTTTAGCACAATTCCTGTCATATGGTAAGCAGCTAATAAATTATGGTTTATTGATTAACATAGGCTAGCTCTTTGACATTAAGGCCTATAGAGACTACATGTCCTGTTTCCTCACTTTTTACATTTCAAGTTGACTAAACTCTGCTGAAGGGAAGGGACTTAAAATCCGTAATACATCTCACTAGTTTTACGAGTAAACCAAAACTAAGTGGACTTTTAAATTTTGAACAATAACATTTCTTCTATATATTCATATATTTTATTTCTCTTATAAATATTGGAAGGAATCACTTATATACATATAAAATGAAAACAAACTAAATGAATGGGAGTTCATAACAGAGGCAGTTATTCAGATGAGTCAGGCACTTTTCCATCTGAAATATCAACTTTAATTCTTTGTTAAACAGAACATAGGCAGCTGGTGCTAACATAGAGTACAGGATCCTGGAGTCAGGAAGATCCAGCCCCATCCACTTCGTAGCTGTGTGACGTTGGGCAAGTCACTTAACCTCTATTTGCCTCATTTTTCTCAACTGTAAAATGAAAATTAATAGTACTTGTGAGGCTCAAATGATATTTGTAGCGAGTGCTTAGCACAGTGACTGGCATATAGCAGGCATTCTATAAATGCTTATTCCCTTCCACAATACAAGCAATATTTTCTGCAATTCATCAAGATAAGTTGCATTTCCTTCCTAATTATTCCAATGAATCTCAAGACTATCACCAAGGTAAGAGCTATGGGGGTGGGCATCAGAATGAGGTTCTAAGTGATGAGAGAATATGTAATATGAGCATACATTTATATCTTTCACTGAATGTTTAAATCATTGATTTTGTCACTAAATTCAGTCCTTTAACCATTATTTATTAGTAGTTAACACATGTAAAGCACTAAGGTGCTAGGAAAGATACAGAGAAAATCAAGACATGGTTCTGGTAACACACAGCTTATCAATTCTCTTAAAAGTTTGTTTTACCTGCCTTTGACCAAAGCTATTACCTTTTTCACCCTTCCTTTATTCTCTTCTCTCTAAAATATTTTAGGTTCTGCTGCTTCCCATTCTTTGATCCTGGGCAAATCACATTAGCCTCAGTTTCACTATCTGCACTGTCTACATCAATAGTTCTCAAAGAGTGGTTCAGACCCACAGGGATCCCTCAAGACCTTTTTTAGGGGCTCTACTATGCCAAACCATCTTCGTAATACTAAGACATTATTTACCTATTAAAATAATCCCAACAACATATCTGTGTGAAGCCAGATTCCCTTCAAAAACTTAATGAAAAGAACCAAAAGAATATTGCAACATATTGAATTCGGGAACAGATGTCAGAATCCAGCTGCCTTCTGTTGCCAGATATTAAAGAGATTTGGAAAAATATGTAAAACAGTGCCACTCTTCTTGTTACATTTATTTTGGGAAATAGTTTTTGTTTCATATAATGTTATTTAAGTTAACATGTAATGGGTTCATCATTTCAATGAATAAGTAATTTAAAATGATCAGTTTTAATTTCTAATATGGTGATTAGGGGAAAAGGAAAATAACCTATGTTGTAAATATTTAGAGCAGTTCTCTTTGTGGTGGCAAAGAACTAAAAATTTCAGGGATGCCCATCAACTGGGGAATGGCTGAGCTAGTTGTGGTATGTGATTATGATGGAATACTACTGGGCTATGAGAAATGATAAGCTCAATCTTAGAAAAAACATGCACAGACTTGCATGAAATAAAGTGAACTAATTACTTTTTGCGTGGGGTGGGGGGAGTGGAGAAGTCAAGGTACAAGATACTTACAAGATACTTAACACATTCATAAAGTAGAGTCCACTGTCTAATCTGTGGGAGAATACAGCATAGAAAAGGAACACTTCTAGCCACCTAGGACAGAAGTCTGTGTTTAATTTTTTTTTAAATCAGTGCAAAGCATTATAAGCTTTATCAGATTGCTTGCCTTCTCAATAAGGTGGGAGGGGAAGGAGGGTGGGAGAAAAACTGGAACTCAAAATTTTGGAAAATGAAGGTTCAAATTGTTTTTATATGTAACTGAAAATTTTTTTTTAGAAAATCAGTGCAAAGAAGTACATAAGTCTAAATGGGAAGAATGGAACCCTGTAACTTTCCCATTATAATTCCTAGACTTGACCCAACCATTTAAACAGCTCAGATTACCTGATCTGGGAAGTGAACACAAGCTATTATATGTCCTAGGGATATTGGTTTTCTCCCATCCAGTCTATACTGCTATGGTCAGCTGTCTCTGACACTGCTTCAGGTTTCAAATCATTTTTGATGGGAGGAAAAAAACTGCTCCTTCAACTATCTGCACTTATTTGTAAAATGTGGAAATTAATCGCACCTGCTTCCCAGGGTGTTGTAAGGTTAATATGTATAGAGCACTTAGCAAAACTTAACTAGCTAATAATGCTATTATTATTATTATTAAGATACCTTCCCCTTCTACGCCAAGGTGAGGGATGGGGGGGAGAATTCTGCATAGATGATATACTTTTTTAATATGTTAATTTTGCTACATAATATCATACCTTTTCAATGTTAGTTTTGCTGAACTTTTTTTTTTCTCTGCTAAAAATAAAGGATAGTTTTCCATCAGGGGTTGGGGGCAGGTGTTAATGGGAAATAGAAATCATGTAAAAACAAAGAAAAATTATTTTTTTAAAAACACCACAACACTATGTAAGTGTTGGCTATCCAGACTGTCATCAAGGATATCCTTCTTCACGTCAATCTAAAAATTTAATAAACGTACCATCTATGCCTTCATCAAAGTCAATGATAAAAATGTGTTAGAGATCTCCTTCCAAGCTGACATCAAGATTTTTAATGTCTATGCTCTTTGGTTCCAGACATTTAACCAATTCAGAATCTACCTAATTGTATTACTTAACCAATTATTTTTTCCCCAGAAGAAAACAATATCTTTTCAAATGTTTTGATAAAATTTCAGTAAACATCATTTTCACTTTATGAGAAAGATTTCTACACCCATAATTTTAGTATCTATTAATAAAATGATAATTTTTATTAATTTTTCATAAATAATACTGGAATTCAGCCTAATCTGGGTCCAAATGAATCTAAAACCCCAAATTTATGGATTATTGAAATGAACAAAATCTTATCCTATCAGCACTACTGAATAAGTAGGGTATAAGCAAAGCGGTATGCATTGTAGAAAATCTTTACTAGGAAAAATTTTTATATGCATCATGTGTCTTACTATGAAATGGTGCAGGAAAGGGATTTTAAATCTTTCAAAGTAAAAGTCTCCTGTGCTTGTTAATCTTAATGACAACATAAATCATTTAAATCATTTTAAGACTATTTCCAGAGTCACTGGAACAGAATTGTGCCTGGAGTCACCTCACTACTTTCTTGAAGGTGATTTTCAATTGCAATCTTACGAAACAATTTTTCACTCACCCTCCTAATTGTGAGTGCTTCAAAATCACAGAGCTATGATTTAAAATGCTTACCCCGAAAATGTCCATTCTTTGAGACCAGTGCTAAATTGAAACTAGGATACTTGGCATGCTTTTTGGAGGATCAAGACTATAAAAATATCAGGACTTGCATCATATTTCATCAGAGGACCAGCTGAAGTTCAAAGATGTTCATCACCGGGATTTGACACCAGGTGATTTTTTTTTTCTGTGACAGAACCTCATGAAGTCATCTACTAAGAGTCAGATGAAGTTACAGATCATTTGAAATAAGTACTTGCTCAATGGAGCCTAGTTCTTAGACTCCTAAGGATGGAAAAGTTAATCCAGCATGGGTAGAAGGAACACACACACATAACCATGCATAATCATTGCTGAAAAGAGCCTTAAAGAAATCAGCATAATCTTTTGCACTTGGAAATATTTATTAAATATCTCAGGCTCTTCTCTTCCCTTATTTCTTGTCCTATCTTCGGCTGAAACAAAGCAGTTGTTTACAACTATGTATTCTCCTCATACTTGAGGTGGTAATCTGGTGAAGCCTATGGAACCCACCTCAGTATAATGTCTTTAAATGCATAAAATAAAATACATAGAATTACATAGGAAACCAATTATATTGACATACAGTTATCAAAACATTAAGGAAAGGGGGAAGCCAAATTTACAAACCCCAGATTAAGATCCTCTGTTTTAGAGGCATGGTGTAATGGACTGAGCACAGGATTTGAAGTCAAAGGAACTAGGTTTACCCCCAGATTATCACTTATCTGTGTGATTTTTGATATGATTAACTTCCCTCAGCCTCAGTTTCCTTATCTGTTGGGATACATAACCTCCAAAAGTCCCTTTTGCTTAAGGACTCTGTTCAATGCAATGCCCAACCACCGTCACAGAGGACTGAGGATGAATCATTCCACACACCTACCGGCAGAGAGATAATGGGGGGATCTGTTATGCTTCACAATGCATTTGTCACAAGTTTTTTTTTCCATTTTTCCTTTTCCCCTCCATGGGAGCCATGGGGGATATAATCTCATTAATTGAAAAAATATAATTGAATAAAAAACAAATAGCCTTTTCTCAGGGGGGGAAAAGGGATTTTTCTGGTTAGTCTCAGGACAAATAGGACCTTGGGAGTTTAACTGGAGGTACAACATCAGGGAAGGCAGGATGAGTTCTAAGTGTCTGGTTTTTGTTGTTCTTTTTTGGACCCTTTCTTAATTAGCTCTTTCCACTTTATTGTCCTATTATGCAACATAATATAAAAAGAAACATTTTTTCCAGTAACATTGTTAACCCTGGGATTGACAATATGTAAAGTAATGACTGGTTGGTGATGTATGAATGAATATTCCTAAAGTCATAACTTAGACCTGATGTCTTTTCTTCCAGCTCAAGGTCTTATTTTACAGACACTAGATATTTATGCAAGGCATATATACACACTATACCAGTATTCATAATAATACTATATCTATATAGCGAAAACAACTGAAATCTGGTCAAATCAAATGATGGACCAATTCAGTGGCAAAGTATTAGACAAATAGCTTATTTAATTAAATTGACCAAGAGTTTGTCTCAATTGAGGACTGATAAAAAAAAACCATTGTCTTTTATTCAGCCACTGGTTTTTCTAGCAGACAGATAAAAGATAATTAAATTGTAATTCTAATACCCTAGTTATTAGCCAAATCATTAATGAATGTCCCATTATGCAACCAAAAATGTTTTTAACAAATTCTACTATTCACAAAGTACTTTTGAAAAATTACTTCATAAATTCTTCACATGAAGGAGAAAAACTAGAACATGCCTTAGATTATGGTAAAGAGGTCTATGACAACAACGTAAAAGGAAAGGATAGAACCATTGGAACTGAAAGTTGTGAAAGATTTACTCCAAGAGATATATAGTGTCAGACTTTTTAAAATGTGTTTTTTTCCTTCTTTTTTTACCCTTTGTTATAAGGAATGGTGCTCTGGTAAGAGGTACAATAAGGATACAGAAGGAAATGGGGTGGTTTAAGAATCAATAAAAGTGTTGTTATGTCTGACATTATTATATGTCCTCCCAAACTGAAAGGGAACAGAAGAGAAAAACAGAATTCAAAATACAAAATAGTTCTGAATTTACAGAGAACAGTTAATTTCTTTTAAACCTTGTATTTTGGAAACATAATCTCAAGTTCACCCTTAGAAAAGATGCATACAAAAAATAAGTAATCAAATACATGTTTCTTATGTAACCCTAGAGAATCTGACAAAAGTCAGAGCATGCTTAATTATACGTGGGCTCTTTTTTGGAGTGGTGCTTTGTGGTCTACATTGAGGATAGCACTAATTAGTGTTTCATGTACCATAAGTTGAACAGATTTTGAGTCTATTCAGTCAAAAAGATCACCCCAGTGTGAGTGAGGTTAAAACTGTACTTCATGCCCTACCCTATCCTCTTGCATTCATTTCCTGGATGCTTTAATAACGTACTAAAAACTCTTGGGTACTCTGAGAAAGTATGTGAAAGAAAACAAGCTCTGAATCTGGTTAGGTGGGAGATGGACCATGCTGATTTAATGCAAAGGGAATTTTCAAAAGGTCCCTGCTTGAGGTTAGGGAAACAGAAACCAAAATGGCATCACCTACTGAAACAACATATTTTATCAAGAGGATCAAAACTCCATTCTATGTGTGGGAAATATTTTCTTTGCTAATTATGTATAAACCTCCCTCAACATCCTTTCCTGAGTGACGGGCAAGCTTCATTCCTTTGCTTCACAAAGGAGAACATTTTTATATTGCTTTCAAGTTTGACAGGATTATTCTCTCCTCTGACTCTCACAAGAATTATGTGAGACGTCTATCCGGGGATTGGGGGGATTGGGAAACTAAGACTCTGAAGTTAGGTAATTTGTCCATGGTCACACAGACAGCAGTTATCAAAGGGAGATTTGAATTCACATCTTCTTGACTCCATGCACAGAAACTGCCTGTCCCATACCTAGCACATAAGACAAATTCTACAACTCTCACACATAGCAGACCTAGAGTCAAGAAACAAGCATTAAAATTCTGACTCCACAATTTACTAGCAGTATGACATTGGACAAGTCATTTTACTTTTGTGAGCCTCAATGTCTTCTCTTCATCTTTAAAATTAAGATAATTCTTATACTGCCCACCTTAATTAGGAGACAACTTTGGAATCCTTAAAGCGTGACATAAAATGTCAATTGTTATTAGCTAGGTATATCTATATTAGCAGCATGTCTAATCTAACCTCACAACTTGTCCATTTTTAGGTTCTTGGAAGGCAAGGAGCGTGCTTTCTCCATACTCTATGCCTTCAGAAATCCATATATCCTGATTCCGTAAACACTTATGGGTGGAGGAGTTACAAAAACGGCAACTAGCAGCCTGCAGCAGAACTGGAACTAGTAGGCTCATCAGTGCTCTTCCCAAAATTTAGAGGGGCTGCTAATAGTATTTGCCACCTTCACAAGGTACAGAAATGAGTAAGTCTTGCTCCAGGTCAACAAAAATAATTAAGTAAAAAAGGAAGCTATTGGGGTGGGCAAAGTGAGCTCCAGGACTTGGGGAGGAGGGGTGAGAGAGGAAGGGGGCAGCTTCTCCATCAATGCCCTGGGATTTCCAAAACTACTTAAAACTTGATTGAGGGTGTGCTTCATGCCAATTAATCTAGGCACTTTTTCTGCTGCTTTGCCCCATGGAAGCAAAAAAAGTTTGTTATAGGTCTAAGGGGTTGTAACAATGTTGCTAGCAGCTACTGAGAAGATAAAAGACAACAACAACCAGCACACAGAAGGGCTGCTAACACAGATTCTTTGATCTGCTTTTCTAAGGAAAGCAACTTTAAGGGATTAATAATCTCAGTTTAATTAAACATAAGATATATCATTCACTTGGTTCAGGGAGAAAAGATCAGCCCCGTGAACTTCAAGGGCAAATACAAACAGAAATTACAGGCATATATTATAAACAGATCAACTAACACAAACCAGTCTATCCATAGCGACATAGTTACCAGAGAAGCACCAACTTCTATCTGTATGGGTTACAAAGGGGTGGAGGAAGTGGGGGGGGGGAGGTTTCCAACGGCTTGCCCAGAGTCTCCTCACCCACATTCTTTCAATGAGTGTACCCCCAAAGGTGAAAAGCTAACCTTCCAGTACATGTTCTGTGTTCAGGACCCTAAGGGCTCGAGGCTCACCATTTAGGGTGTGGGAAAGCTTCAAATCACCAGTGTCACATCATATACATTGTTTCCAATCAATGACTCTGATTTAGGGCTGAGAAATATACCAAGACAAAAAAGATCCCACTTTACCTGCACCATTCAAACAAATGCCAGACTCATTAATGGCACTTAAGTTAAGAACAGCAAAAAATCCTGCCCTGATTAACATTACAGGGGTGGGGAACCTTTGGGCCTCAAGGCCCTATGTGGCCTCCTAGGTGCCAGGAGTACTGAGTCCAAGTTTTACAGATCTAATCCTTTTATTAAGGGGATTTGTTTTGGTGAAATTTGGGTTCAGTCCATGGGCCCCTGGATGGTTCCCCAGCTAGGTCCTACTAAGAGTACTAATCCAGTAGTAGCATTTGACTTGCTTAAAAACAAACAAACAAAAAAACCTTCAAAATCTGCCAGCATCACTTTCGTAAGCTGCCCTTGTGTTCACACTACTTTTCATAGCTATCAGTGGGTTAAGTAAAAGTATACAGCTTCAAGCTGTTACTCTCTAGTTGCTCCATACAAAGAAATCTGTGTTTAGTAGATGAAATAATTGCCCCAGCAAATGAACTATAGTCTTTCAGTGGGTAATGAGGCAGAGAGTGGAATGCAGGGAGGGACAAGGAGAAGATCCAGAAAAAAATGTCCTGGTAGTCAGTCTCCCCGTGACCCTCTGATATTCTGTAGCTCCTAGGAATAAGCCTCCAATAGTACCAACCAAGTCAACCTTGGCTGGGTTTACTCCCTGGAGTTGGAAAAAGAGGGAAAGGATTCCAGAAAGGAAAGACTGGGGGTGGGGGGTGGGAAGAGTGCTGAATAGAAATAAAAATTAATTCTTTCCTATTTAAAAAGGGTGAGGGAATAGAAGGTTACAGAATGCCTTAAAACCAAACAGGTTGGTCAGCCACACTGAGTACACTGGATGGGGGCAGAGTTTAGGCAGAAAGAGGACAGTATACCTGCCTCCTTCATGATTTAGCTGGGTGAGCCTTGTTTATCCTTAAGAACTCACAAGTAAGGAACTCAGGAAAGGTATTTTTGAATGGGGCACATATTTGCTGGGAAACAGCAAGACAACTGACACTATTTCAAATTAATTTATGAAGGGAGCTAAACACACATCCAACAGGTTATAAAGGAGCTTTGATCTTGGGGGATTTGTTAATTAGGTGTTGTTCCACTTTCCAATGGTGGGTTTCCCTGTAATTTGACAGAACAGGAAGATCCTTCAGAGCAAACAGAGATAATTTTGATGGTTTGATTCTGTTTGGAATTTAAAAACTGAAGAGATGTACAACATTACTAATTTAATCAGGGATGATAGCAAATTTCCCACTGAAAGAAGCAAATAAACTTGTACTACATTTGCTGAAGAATCACCACTGCTTTGTAGGTCGCATGCCCTGAACTGCTTTTACAATTGATTAAATGTCTCTGCTTTGTGCCAGCCTACTCTGATGCATGTTAAGCAGGTCTTTTATTCCTAGACCCTCTCACTACTCCAATCTTGATAACAGAGAGAACTCAGCATGAAAAGAAGGCTGGGTCAGACTGGTAGAATTATGTTAAGTGATGCTATAGGCCTTCTAATGTTTCCTACAAGAAAACCTAAACAAGAAAGTTTCACTTCATACAATGGTATGAGTTATTTAATAAAGTTTATTACAAATGTATCCCTCATAATGAACCTACTGAAGAAACCATTTCAAAAAATCCACTTATACTTCATGAATGGTTAATAGAAAAAACTGAAATAAATCCAAATAGCTTTTACTTGTGTGCTTGCTGGTTTTTTTGTTAGTTATCCTGTCACTATCACACCAAAACCCAAAAGTCTTTTGAAATCATCTGCAATAAAGGTGTTTTTGACCAAACTTGAATCTATTCTTAACCCCACACTAATGAAAGACTGAGGCATGGTAATGAGAACGAAATGAGGCAGGAGACCTTTTCTTCCTTTAATTAGTGGAAATTTTTCTAAGATTCTCATTGGATCCATAGCTTCCATAGCTGTTTATCCCCCAGGATTATAGCTATTTCACACTGGCATGTAATCCTATATAGGGGGCATTATTAGCCTTTTGGTCCATCCCTTTAATTTTACAGACATAGAAACTGAGGCCCCAAAAGATAAGTGACTCTCTCAAGGCCAAATAGCCAGTAATTCATAGAGCTAGAATTTGAATTTAGGCCCCATGACTTTCAAGTACTACCTACTTCAGACACTGTTCTTGTGATTCTGAACAAGCAACTTAACCTCTCTCTGGGCCTTGGGTTTTGCCAGCTGTAAAGTAAGGTCGACCTTGACGGCCTCTGTCATCCCTTTCAGCTCAAAATCTAAATCCTAAAATCCTAAATTCACAGCTCTTTCCACAATATAGTGCTTCCTCAGTAATTCCCACTTATTGCTTTACATTGCCTTTCTAAAACTCCCAAGCATTCACCTATCCAAATTGGGAGGGAGAGCTTTATTTGAATTGATAAGAGTGAGAGCCCAGGAAAAGAGACAGAGAGAGAGAGAGAGAGAGAGAGAGAGAGAGAGAAGAAAGATGGGAATTATAGGAAAAATGGAAGACTATCCACAGTTGAACATCCTTTGGACATGCACTAAGCCAAACAACTTGCCATGAGAATTTACCAGGCTAGCATCATTTACCAGCATCAGCTGTAGGTGTTACCTTATTCAATTGTGAGACAGGATGGAAGGGAACAAAAGGAATGGCAACTTACACCCAGCACCATCTCGATCATGTCTAGAAGGCAGGGTAGCATTTCCCCTGGCATTTTAAACTGTGCAGCAAGGGAAGCTGTCCCTCCTGCTACAGTGAACACAGCAATGATGAATAGCCTGCTAGATTTGTGGCTACCCTGGAGCTGCTCTGCTTTGAAACCATAAAATGCCTGTGCTGATGAAAGACCTAAGGATGGCTTCTAGATCTGGGGGGAGAAAGGCAATTTAGTAGTATGTATTATTATAAGCAGCATTAGGGAATAATCTTGGAATTTTGCTTTTAAAGAGATACTAATTACATGTTGGTAACATCTCTCTCCCCAATTCTACCTCATCTTCTACCTAGCTGTCAAAAGGATTCTTCCAACAAGCAGGATTTCACCATGTCAACTCCCCTCCCCCTTCCTCAATAAACTCCAATGGCTTTCTATCACCTCCAGGATCAGATATAAATTCCTATGGCAATCAAAGCCCTTATAACCCTCCTCTCCCCTCCCCCCTCCCCCCCTCCACTTTTTCAGTCTTCTTGTACCTAACACCCTCTGGGCACTCGGCAATCCAGTGACACTAGCTTCCTTACAGTCCCTCCTCTGGGCACCTTCACTGGCCATCTGCCGGGCCTGAAAATCTTTCCCTTTTTATATCTACCTCCTGGTTTCTTTCAGGTCCCATTATCTACAGGAAGCCTTTTCCAATTCCCCTTAATAATACTACCTTTGATCTGGTGATTATATCCAATTTATCCTGTCTATATCTAGTTTCTACATAGTTGTTTCCATGTTATCTCTCTCATTAGACTCTGAGCTCCTCGAGAACAAGGACTGTCTTTTGCCTTTGAGCTTAACAGTGCCTGACACATAGTAGGCATTAAAAAAATGTTTAATGACTGACCTATTTGAAAAAGTGCAAACTTAAGCCGATGTTTTATCCGAGCCACTAAGAAACACATATGCTAGTTATCTTTCTAGCTAAGTGGTTAAGAAAAACAATAATCTTGCTTACGCACTAGAAATATTTGTGAGTTAAGCACCTCCAAGCATGAGCCAAGACTCAACATCATCTATCAGTAAAACCTCACAAGGGAGAGACAAGGACCATCTGTGAGGCTTCCTTTTCCTCCCTAACCCTGACAAACCCACACAAAAAATTAAAAATTCTCTTAGGGCAATATGCCTTTTCATAACCTTATTTAGCAAACTGATCCTTTTTTCCCATTAGTCTCACCTTAGACTGCTTAGGTTCAAATCTAACCTAGTACTACAAAGTTTACAAAACTAATGGAAATAAAAATAAGCCTTTTTCTCATTACAAAGTCATAAAACCAACTGGCATACACAAACACACACACAGACACACATACACTAACTTTTAACTGTAAGAGAAAGGTGACTCAAAAAAAAGGAATTCAGACATGTACAAGACATAAGCCTTTATCAAAAGAGAAAAATAAAAAATTGTCATAATGATAATGTTTGTTTATTGTATCTCTAGTCATATCAGAGCTTGATGAGGCTATTAAGGCCATCTAATTTACCCCACTGGCCAGCCTCTGCTAATTAATTCTAGTGCTTAATTAACTCAAAGTTTCTCCTTTCACCTATAGCCAAGCCAAAAATGAACATTTTTAATAGGAATAACTATTACTAGAGTAATGAAGGTCAACTTCGGAGGCCAAGTCTCATAGCCTTTAACACTTTGATGAAATTCTAGGATGGGAAGAGTGTAAGAGAATATACCATACTCCCCAGGGGAAAAGATTTGGTGGAGAAAATAAGCCTATTATCTTACTCCTAAAATGGCCCTATATCCAAAATATTATTAATCCATACACACTTCAGTTAATATTTTAAAAGTTATGATTAGCATTGAAATTCTCACAAAATCCCTTTTCAGATTGTTTGCAATACCACATTCCATGGAAAACTTATCTTTATATGCCCCAAAGACACTAGAGTTGTGCCTCCCACACACAGACTCCTAGCATCAGAGTATTTAGAACTGGAAGGGACCTTTTTATCATCCTGTTGATCTATTTTATTTTACAGACAAGGAAAGTGTATCTTAGAAATGAAGTGACTGTAGAAATGACAAAGAACCAAGTCACAGACATTTATAGAAGAAAAGATTACATTCACAATTGTTAATAAACTGTATTCCTATACAGCATAAAATTTTACTCATGCTCCAGGAATGCAAGTTCTAACAGGTTGATTTTTCTGGTTAAATGAGAACTTACTTTTTTTGAGGGGCAATCAGTGATTTGCTGAGGGTCACACAGCTAGTAAGTGTCTGAGGCCATGTTTGAACTCAGGTCCTCCTGATTCCAGGGCCAGTGCTTCATCCACTATGACACCTAGCTAACCCAGGTTAACTCTTTAAAGACCAGGTATAATGCTAAAGATATTTCCAAAATGTGTTTTTAAATGTTAGCAGCTTTCTGAATATCTATTCTCAAAAATACCAAGGTGGACAAAATCAAGGGGACCAGGAAGAATTTATACCCGACCCTAATAAGGTCCTGCTAGGGGCTCATTTACTTGGCATTTGTCTCTCATATACAGTTAAGAGTACAGAAGATTCTGAGTATTATGGAGTTTGGGTTCATGGTAGTTTCATCACATATTTTCAAATGCCTCTGGGGCATCAAAATTCTGAGATAGAGCACAAAAAGAGCACAGAATGCCCCCATCCCCAATGAAAGAAGAAAGCATTTGCAACAAATTTTCAGTAATTAATTTGACTCAAAGTCCAATTTTCCATTAAAAGCAAGAATCCATTAACCCAGCCTACAAATCATAAATTACAACCGTCAAAAATAGCTTTTAGTGCTACCAAGTACTCTAGTAAATTTGTAGCGATGATGTCAAGGCTAATCTACCTTCTACCTTTTTAGCTTCATCAGCAATATTGCAGAATATGCCCAGTTCTCTACACCAACAGAATCCGATTCTCATTTGCCAAAAGGAGCAAATACATCTTAGAGCTGGGAAATTTACTCTGCATAAACCATTACTTTTGAACTGGCTATCAAAGAGAGAGAGCATGATTCATCAGTCCTGATCTCAAACCCAACATAAAATAGATTTTCAGGCACGCTAAATAATAGAAAGCACAGTGCCTGGAAGTCATGGTAATTACTCAAATGGCACCTTTTGAGGAAAAAGGCAAAATGACTTGGTAAAAATCATAATACCCAGACTCCACCTGAGTAACCTCTCTTCCTTTTTCTCATCAGCAACATATACTATACTAACTATACTACACTATATACTTCACCATACTAACTCTAAAGTCTCTTCTAATTCTCAAGTGTATGTTCCTATGGGTGTAAGGAGTTCTATCCTAACCTCTCTGCCACTAACTAGTTACTGGCCAAATGGCTTGGCCACTCTGGACCACAATCCCTTAAGCAAACTATAGATGGTCTGTAGCACCATCCCCATAATGAATATCATACCAGTGAGTCATTCTTAAAATGTCAACTGCCTGAAGAGGAGGAAAAAAAAAAGATTTTCATCTCAGCAGGAGGCTAGAATTAGGATAATATAATAGAAGTAAACAGTGAATCACAAAGCTTTTTCCTCTCTGGATCACAACTGGCATGAGGAGAGAGGCTTTATATGTATGGGAATATTTGCCAAGTACTTAGAGGAAATGATTTGCTTTATTTACTGCACACACAAAGTTATCTTAGAGAACTAGAAAGCAAGTTCTTTGGCTTGCTACATCAGCTAATAAAAGACTAGACAAAATACTTTATCCAAACTTACTCAAATTTTATTTTCTCATTTTCAAATTAATCCTTCATTTCTGCATGACAATGATGTTTTTTTTTCTGTTAAGAAATGATGATAGCAATTTTAAGGGCCAGTAAGCATTTTTCCCGCAAGAAAAACAGCTTATCTTTTCTGTAAACCACTCTTGTAAGAATGTCAAGCTCTTTGGTACTTAGTGACTTTTAGAACACAGCCATATATAATATGGATTGCTGTTCTCCAAGAATTTCCAGGAAAGGGGGAAGGGGAAAAAAGCTTAAATTCTATGTGAATTACTGCCATCTCACACAATGAACATATGGTATCTAGTCATATCTGATGATACAGAGAAATAGTCCAGAGGGTCGGAGAGTTTTTATTAAGAGCTTAGGAAATGTACTATCACATTTTAATAATACTCTTTTTTGGAAATACAGTCCATGAAATAGTGTGATGAACAGTGTGATTAACTTTTTATACCCTACATTTCTATTAGGCTGGCTTAAATTAAAGGCTTCATTTTGATTTCTTTGTCCCAGTAAGTGGGGACATACCTTTTTAACCTCTGTGCTCAATCCTACCTACATACCATCCTCATCTGGGACCTCATTTTTCCACTATCCTCAAACTGGCATCTTTGGATATTCTTTAGGTCTTTTTCTTTTTCTTTCCAACATATAAGACATCTACAATCCTGAGGGGGAAAATCTACTGAATTCTCAGGATGCTAACTTCTCTCCTTCCTAAATTCACTGACAAATGGCAACTCTGTCTATACCCACCCATTCCCTTCTTGATTTCTCCAACTGGAAGTGTCTTCTCCCACTCTATTGTAAAAGCACTGTTAACTAAAAAGTATCAAAATCTGAAACCAGGGGCTCCCCCACCCCATACTTGTCCACCTATAACATGACAACCTACGCGTTATCTGATATGCCATCTAACACCAGAAAACTTTTAACAGTTATTGTATCCCTTTTAAAAATATATTTTGCTCTGGTATATTATACATACAGAAAATCTAAGAAAAAGCCACTTTCCCTCTCTACCTTTGGCTTCTTTGATGCTCCAGTATTATGTTTTTGTCTCTTTTAATACACCTCACTAAACCACAATTGTGAGTGCTTTCCAACACTTGGCTGCCGCTCTCACTTATTTTCCTCTCAGAAATTTCACCCACTCTCAATGTATCAACTCTGAACTCTCAAATCTGCATCTAACTCTGAACTCTTAAAAATGAGCTGAGTGTTTTCAAATGTCTATTGGGAAAGCAGATGATGAAATGAAGTCTCCTCCTTTTGGCAGAGAGATGGGGATATGTAAGGGTGGATGGATGCTGGACTTGGGGTCAGGAAGACCTGAGTTTGACTTCTGGATTGGATATTAATTAATTTGGTGACCCTCAAACCTCTCTTAACCCCAGTTTCATCTGTAAAATGGGGATAATAATACTAGCATCAACCTTACAGGGTGTTAGGTTTGAAGTAACAACAGTACAAACATGCCTAAATTACAATCTCTCCCCACTCTTGCCCGAAAATGACTAAATAATATTTCAGTTTTTATTCTCCTAGACATCCAGATTCCAGATATCAGGCACCTTTGACTCATTTTTGTCTGTTATTTTTTTATAGGACATTTTTTTTCTTAAAGGACTCAATAGGAGACGTATGTTTTATATATATATATATATATATATATATATATATATATATATAACAGACACATGAGCATATATATAATATATATTTACAGGATGTCCCCAGAGTCTTGGGGAAGTTAAACTTTAATAGATTAAAACTACTTTGGGGCACCTTATAACAAGTCCCTTTAGAAGAACATTGAGAAGGCAAAACTGCCACCATCTTTCTACTTGAGTCAAAACCTTTAACACCTTCCATATAGGTCACTACAATAGCATCCTGAACTCATGTCTTTCCCAGGAACCCATGCTGCACACCACCCTGAACAGCCCTTTCAACATCAGCTCCCTACTCCCCCACTCAGAGTTTTGAGTGACTCCACAATGACTAAAGAAAATCAGGCTTAAATTCCTTGAACACAATATATTTTTCGAGTCTTCTTCCACTACTTTTCTGCATGAATCCTCTGCTTTAGCTAGAGTAGTTGAATCACTGTCCTAGAAAACAGATTACATGCATTCCTTACCGTACCTTTAATATCAAGAGTTCAAAAACAGGATGGAGGGCTAGAATCTGTGAAGGCAAAACCAGGAACGAGGTAAGGGGCAGGTACAGCAGGAAATCTGACATGGGCTCAAGCGTACCCGGGAACTGGCAAATGAGATATGAAGCAAGAAAGACTGAGACAGAGCTGGGTTAAGAGGATTGAGGAAGAGAAAAAAACTGAGAAAAATAAATACTAGAACCAAGGTGACGCAACGGGCTAGAAAACCAGGCTACAGATAAGAAACCGATGAGGAAACTCCTGTCCCTGAAAGGAATATATTAGAGTTTCAGATAGAAGAAAATCGTAGGCTAGTACAGCCAGCTGGAACAGGTGAACTCTTGATATGAGATGCCAAGCAGGGTAACCTGATGGTCAGAGGCAGTATCAGGTCAAAGATAAAGACAAGGTCCTGTTATTGCCTTTGGTCATTCATCCTTCCACTGCCTTCCATGTTTCCCGACCCCTATCAAGGTGCTAGTCTAAATTCTACCCAGTTTTCTTCTTTAAAATTTAATTTTTTAAAAACAAAAATCTATTTTTTCATTCCCTTTCCACTCAGTGAAAAAAAGAAAACAAAAACAAAAGCCAAAAAGTATTCCTACCCATCCTCTGAGGCTCATCTCAAACGTACCTCTATCCAGAAAGCTTTTTCCCCATTAATCCAGCCCATGTTTTTATACTCCCTTCTGAATTTCTAAAGAACTTATTATTCATTCATTTGGCACCATTTCCAAATCTCTGTTCTGCCCCTCCAATATTGTTCATTAAACACTACATTGACTCTCACTTTGAATCACATTCCTACTTTTTTGCTCTTTTGTTTTTCTTAAAGCTGACAAAATTAATAATAGTTTTGTTGTTGTTCAGTATCTGATTCTTTGTGACCCATGGACCATACTGTTCATGGGGTTTTCTTGGCAAAGACACTGA
Organism: Trichosurus vulpecula; assembly: GCF_011100635.1. Taxonomy (NCBI): domain Eukaryota; kingdom Metazoa; phylum Chordata; class Mammalia; order Diprotodontia; family Phalangeridae; genus Trichosurus; species Trichosurus vulpecula. Next base: position 105,686,260 of record NC_050579.1, read on the forward strand.
AGTAATTTGCCACTTCCTTCTCCAGTGGATTAAGGCAAACAGGTTAAGTGACTTGCCCAGGATCACACAGCTAGTAAGTATCTGCAGCCAGAACTGAACTCACCAGGTCCTGACACCAGGTCCAGCATTCTATTCACTGGACCACCTAGCAGCCTCCTAATAACAGTTACCATTTATATGTCCATGGTTTGCAAAGTGCTTTACATGTTACCTTATTTAATAAAACAATCCTGTGAGGCAGGTGTTATTGCTATCCCATTTTGCAGATGAAGAAACTGAGGCTGGAAGAGGTTAAGTAGCTTGCCCACAGTCACAGGTTAAGTGTCTGAGCCAGGATTTGAAAACAAGTCTTAATGATTTCAAGCCCTTTGTTCCCCACTATATCACCTAGCTTGCTTCTAGGTTTAGTTGTTTGAACTTTCTTTCTCCGGGATATTCTATTCATTTTAAAGTAGGGTCACTTAGTCTAACATCACCCCAAAGAAATACTCCCCTAGGTTACACTAGATATCATAAACTCCTCTTCACCTCCTCAGACTCCTTCCTATGATGGGAGACACACACACACACACACACACACACACACACACTCCCTCAACAAGGTTTTAAATTTACTTGAAACCTGCCCCCCATCCCTTGTACATAACAGTACAGGGAGTGGGGGTAAGGGACATACTTCTGCTCTCTTGAGCTACACAAAAATGTCTCAGTAAGTCAATAAGCATTTATTGAAGGCCTACTATCATGATAGACAAGAAAGGCAAAATATAATCCCTACTCAAGGAGCTTACAATCCGGGGAGACAACACGTAAGCAACGATGTACAAACAAGATATAGACATATTCAGAAGAAAGAAGGGCAGAATAAGACCAACATCTTGATAGGAGCAGGGAGATCTAGAGGCAAGGAGGAGGATGAATGGCCAAAGGTGATAACTGGATGTCTTTATCTTTGACTTCACACTTCCTCTTACTCTACTTGGCACCTTGTCCCCTGAGATCCTAACGTACCCTCTCTCCACCCCAATCCCTGCTAAGGATTTCCATTCCTTCTAAATATTATCTCAACATGGCTTCTCTCCTTAGCAAGCCCCCTTGCCTTTGTGGGAAGGAAGGCTTCTCTTTAACATCCTTTCCCTTCCCAACCCCTGACCCAAAAGGAAGTGATAGAAATAGAAATATGGTAAACCCCCCTCATTGCTTCCCTGATCCTCATTCCCTCTTAGTTACCACTCCTTCTCCTCCCTGCCCCAAGTTTCTCATTTCTTGACCCATGGATACCAACAGACTTCCTGTTATCTCAGAGATCGCTTTTTTTTCTGAATATGAATATATGGTTCACAGAATTTCAAAATTCAAACAAGTCCCATAACACTAACTCAGGTAACTGATCTAGGTGATTCGGTACCAATTAAGCTGAAGCTAGTGTCTTATTTTATAAGGCATAAAGTCATCATAGGGAAGTAAAGTGTGATTCCTTTACATAGTAAACACCGTAGCTTCTTAAACCTAACAGGGCAACAGAAATATTTTTCAGATACTATAATAAAGACCAAAAAAACCAGGAGATGGATCTAAAGGTATATGAATTCTATTCGTGGGTTTTCATACAGAAGGAAAATAACTTAATATTGTTTAGCCACATGAAACAATAGTGTCAAAAAAAGTTAGAACAAAAAGAACTCAAGTATTCTAAGTCACTAGAGAAGGGAATGAGTACCTTCCCTTTGTGTACAATGGGTACAAAAGGGAAGTTGTCCATTGTAATGTGTGAAATCTCTATTTAACAAATAATTTTTTTTCTTGATTCATAGAACAGCAACTGTCCACTTCAAATAAGATAAAAGTGGAATAGGGAAAAAGGATTTCCCCAGGCTAAATATCTTCTCCTGTAACAAAACTTTGACTTATGTTTCCTTATCCCTTGTTGATCAATAAAAGGAGGGGTCAGGCTTCTTGTCCCCCATCCCATGAAAAACTAATAACTAATTTATGTATTAACTGCTGGATACCTGATAAATGTGAAGAATGATTTAAATGCCTCCATTCCCCGCCTTCACACAATACAAGCCATTTACTCCTAAATTTTGTTCCCACTATTATATTTAGTACAGAGCTGGCTGCATTGCAAGCACTTGCTCAATACTTTTCCATTTATTCATGAGGTTAAAATATGGAAAAAAAAATCAAACTCATTAAAGACAAATGACTACCTAAAGCCATCTAATTGAAAAATGGAGCAAAAAAATGGAGGATATATGCTATGAATAAAACAAAAGATCTAAAGTATGAGATTCAATCTCACATTTATTTAGAAGTCTATGTAATATTTTGATGATTAAGCACACATGCTTTGATGACATGCTCCTAGGACACACAACACTGACAAGAGACCTGATAAATTTCTCGCAGTCCTACCAATGGATAATCATGACCAGATATTCCCAGACTAGTTCAGTCTGCCACTACTGCCACTTACGTTCTGATTGCAAGAAACCCACCTTTACGCAACTGCAGAAGTAGCTGCCGCCAAGAAGGGAAGGATTCATTTTCTTCTTTTTTCTTCAAGATATTTTCAAGGTAATTTTGGGAACTAAGCAATTAAGAACAGTACGTATGCATAAAGATATATATGTATATATTATATATATGAAGATATGTATAAAATTTTTAAAAGAATAATTCAGAATGCATACCTGTGAGAAGTATCACCCAAAAAAATTAACTGGCACTTTGGTCATCCCTCCCCCCAATAAAACAAGAGAAAAAGAGCTTTAATTAAATATGGAAAGACTGAGAAAAGATAGCTTCATTTAAAAATTAATTAAATCCCATTGGGTGATGGTACCTTTTTAGAACAACAACAAAAAAAGCAGATGTTAAGTTTTCCTACAAGATCTTTAGGAAATTTCTGATACTGCAACTGTACTTTCCTGGGGGAAAAAACAAAACAAAACAAAGGACTAAAAAGTTATTGAGATTCTTGGATCTTCTGGTGCGTTGCGTTCCTGGAGCCACTCCCAGACTGTCCTTTTCTTTGTGTGATGTTCTGCATAGACTATGTCCACTGGGAGGTTGCACTGCAGACACAGCAAGGCATATTAAAGAGCAAAGCATCAGTGTGGAAACAGCATCCCTTCACCCTCTCCAATAGTGCTGACTAAGGACAGAGCTTAATTGCAGGATCTTTTACAGGCCAGCTCTAAAGCACTAGTCAAAAATAAGAATAAAATTCTTTATTTGAGACAAGGCAAAAATCTTTACAGTGGGGATAAAGTAGGGATAGGGAAAAAAAATTTCCCAGACTAATTGTTTTCTCCTATTAAAAAAAAACACTAAAAGTTTATGTTTCCTTATTCTTTGTTGACCAATAAAATTAGGGGTCAAGCATCCTGCCGCCCCTCCCCCCATGCAAAATTAATAAGCTCTATACTCTCAATATTTTAATATTGCCTTTTTAAAAAAAATACAGCCAAGAGTAGTTAATACACTTGATCTCTATCTGACTACTCCAGAGCAATACACAGTGCATTTAATTTGATTTTTTAGGGTTATGAAATCTAAGAGAAAAACAGGGAGGATAAAATTGGTGGGAGGGGAGAGTTTTATACTGATTTTAATATTGATACTGCTACATCTTTTTTTTTTTGGCTGTTTTCTAAGTCCAACTTTGATTGTGTCTTTACAGATGAAATTTTTATGTTCTCATTGACCAATTATCACCAGATTCCTAGTTATTTGATTAGGTTTGGAGGGAAGTAGCTCAAAAACAATTCTATCTAACTCTACCTCTGTATGTATGCAGAATCTTTGTCTGCAAGCCTTGAAGATGGCCAAGGGTGCCATTAAGCACTAGATGTGCAGATTAAATTAAACCTAGATAAATCCGAAGGGCTAAAGGGTTGAGATAGCTGAGATGTAAAAGTTATCAATAATTATTTTTTAAAAAATTAAACATCCCATCTCCCAAGGGTGAAATTCTGCAGATTTGTTCAGTGCAAAACCATTTAGTAAAAGGAAAGAAAATTCCTTCTTTAAGCCTATAATGGTTGATATAAATTAAAATGCCAATTTTACACATGTAATAGCTAAAAGAATTTGAAAAATACAGGTGCTTAGCCAAATCCCAATGCTAACATTGTAGAGATAAAATAACTATTGTATAACCACAGTGATTTCCATAAATGCTGGTCAGATTAAATTCTAAACAGAAATAAAAACAGGATATTATGATAATTCTTAAAAGAACTCTTCATCAGGAAATTATTCATTAGTATAGCATATCATGATTATTAGGTCTATGTAGAACAGCACAAGTTAAAAAATTTCTTTTGGAAACCAGTTTCTTTGCTGTTTCAGTATATATTGAGTGGTGTCTTCTAAAAAGTAGATTCAACAAAAATATATTTTAAAAGGCCTGCAAGATACTTTTTGTTAGCAATAAATTTAGACATTCCAAAAACATCTATCCATCTTTGAAGGCATAAAGTCACATACTTAGAAAGCTTTACAATAAAAGTACAGAGTATCATAAAATTCTTCCCAAGAGAAAAAAACAAATAGAAAATAAGGTTGAGGATGATACTTTTGGCTTCAAATGTCTTCATATATGGGCATTATCCTTGATGTAACAAATCTGGATATAAATACAAGGAAAAAATATGACCTCATAGGAATCACCTAGGATTTGGCCAGACAAGACCCATGATACGAGTAAGGATTCCTTGTTCATTAAAAAAAAAAAATCTCCCAGGTCTATTAACAGTGTCTACCACAATTACAACACTTTATTGTGCCTGTCAATATAGTCTTTTACTTAATCTTTATTTAGCTAGGTTTATTTTGGAGTTACCTTAATTTATGGATGCTATTTGACCTCATTAATGTTGAATTTAATTTAGCTATATAGTGCTAATGAAATGATTCCTTTTCATTCTGTTTCTGTTATGTCCTGTTCTGGTAGAGAAACTTTTATCATCTCATGGCAAATGAGGTTTTACTTTTTAATTGAGATATTCAACTTTCTTGTTTTACTGTATGAACTTTAAGAACTGTTAACCCATATCATCTGTAGAAATATTTTGTGCATGTGTGAGTGAATTAAATGGAGAATAACAGCTAAATCTACAATAGAAAACCTCAACTCGTGGTTTGTTGTCTTCATAAAAAACTATGATTATGGTTTTGTATAACTTTTTACACTTTTCTAATAGAAGAGATACAGAAGTAATATTCTATTTATGACATACAGACACATGGAAATTCATGCATCTGAAGATGGGAACAAAGTAGAGGGTATTTAGAAGGGCAAAAGGAGAATGTAATATTGAAGGAATAACAAAGGAGAAGTCCTGGAAAAAAATGACTGAAGATGATCCACTTTGGGGAAATTAACTTGTCTTATTAATAGTGATTTTCCTTCTGCAGCTATGCCAAATAAATCTAAACCCTCTTTCACATAACTGATGTTCAAATATTCAAGTGAAAAGGAAAAAGTGAAGTGACAGTATCCTATCGAGCAAGAGACAACTTAAGTGGGAGCAGATGGGAAAGAAGACAGAACCACCAAGGAAACACTGTGCTCATGTATTAAAAAAAAAAAAAAACCATATAAGCTAGATTTAAGGAAAATGGATTTCAAACTCCAGAGAAATATTCATGGGATCAAGTAAAGGCAGATCAAGCTTGATGAAATTCTCACAATACAATGAAACCCAGAGAACTGTGTTGCACTGTGGATACTATTTCAAGGGACTGACAAATTAGATAACCCATGAAGGATCTGCAAGCCACACAATATGAATAATAGTTTAAGAAAATTGAGATTTACCAGGAAGAACATGATCGCTTTGTTCAATATCTGAAGATCACTGGCATGGAAGAAGGCGGCTGCAGAAATTAGGATTAGGAACAAATCAGACGGCATAAAAGCAGATTTTTGTTCAGTAAAAAAGAGAAACTATCAATTAGTGGACTGTCTTTTGAGGCCCCAACCTTTATCTATCACTGGCAATGTTGAAGCAGAAATGGTATAATCTGAGCCAGGAATATTTTTGAAGATGTTCCTGCATGGGCTAAGATGCTTAATAAAGCCTTCTGATTCTCAAAGAATCTGTAATTCTAAGCATTGTACTGGTCACTCTAAGTCAGCGGTTCCCAAATTTTGGTCTCAGGATGCTTTTAAAATATTAAAAATTGAGGACCCTAAAGAGATTGTTTTATATATACATATATATGTTATATATATATGTACACATATATGTTATATATATGTACACATATGTTATATATATGTACACATATATATGTTATATATGTACACATATATATCAATATTTACCATATTAAAATTTAAAATAAATTTCTTAGTCATGTATTAATTCATTTTAAAGTAACAAGAATTAGCCATTACATGGGTTTAACATAACATAATTTTTTTTTATGAAAAAGAATTTAGAAAGAGTGACATCATTTTACGTTCTTCTCACCCTCCACCCCCAATCTCTTTAATGTCTGACAAAAGAAGACAGTGGAATTCTCATATATACTTCTGAATTCAATGTGTTGTGGTGTTGTTTTAGATAAAGCAGATGAAGAAGATCTGACCTTACACAGATATGTAGCTGAAAAACAGAGCGATATTTTAATAGGCAAATATTCTAATATTTCCAAGAAAACAGTTTTGACCCTGCAAAGCAATCTCCTGAAAGGGCAAGCAGACCACTCTTTTAAGAACCACTTCTCTAAACTGTTATGAATACAATAAACCGCCTAGTCTGTTTAAGTGGGGGAGATGTTTGGTAGCCCCATTCCTAGCAGAAAGGTGAAGGATTTTTTTTTCCACCCACTGTCTTCTGTGATGGCTTGGATCATAACGTTACCCTATTTCTGATTATCAGCTGGCTTTCTTCAAGTCCTAAAAATCCCATCTTCTAAAGGAAGCCTTTCCGCCCAACTGTAGCTTGTTTTTACATTACTGTCTGCCCCACCGGATTTGTGACCTCCTTGAGGGTTTGGACTGTCATTTGCCTCTTTTTGTATCCTCAGTCCTTAGCACAGTGCCTGGCACATAGTAGGTACTTAACAAATGCTTAGTGACAGATTGGTTGGTCTACCACCATTTCTCTCTAAAGATTGTTTCTTTAAATCTGTGCTACATTGCACCTTGAATTACTTTCCAATTACTTTCCAGTTAACCTATCATAGCCACTGCCTGGGATTGACAGGAACATCTATTATTTACATGACCTACCCTAGAGTTGTGTTACAACGTACATTGCTTTAATACTAGACAACTGCCTGTATCCTAGATCAGGGCTGTCCAGCCATAGGTTTTTATTGAAACAACAGACAATATATTTTGATCTGCCATCTTAGTGAGAGCTCTGCCTCATTAAATCACACTGGGGGCCCATGGGCCACATTTTGGACAGCCCTGTTCTAGGACATCAGAATTATAACCAAACTTACTTGCTATTTCCCTGTGCACCTTTATAAAGGCTGGTCCCTACATGAGGAATTAAATCTCTTTTGGAATCCCTAGCTTTCTCCAAAACTCAGTTCAAGTGATACATACCACCTCCTTCCTGCATGAGGTCTCTCATTTTCCCAGATGACTTTGTGTCTCCCTGAAACTATCTGGCATATAGTTTTTAAAATAATACTTTTTGTATTTACTAACATATGTACATACTGTTTCCTTTGATGGAATGTAAATTCCTTGAGGGTGAGAACTGTTTTTGTACGCATTTCAGCGCCAAACAGTTCCCTATAGACAGTAGAAACTTAATAAATGTCTTATTTGAGTGATTTATACTTTAAATGTCAAGACAATTATATTGAAACTACTAGGGGAACTGGTTTAATATATATAGTTATTACACATCTTATCGTGCAACTTGAATCCTTACGTAAGCAGAGATTTAGAAGTGTGATACCCTGCATGGCAAAGGATCCTTTACCTATCATCGTCTATTAGAACAAACTACAGAAGGGTAAAAAAAAAAAAAAAAAGCCTGACTCTGAAATCAATTACCCTTGATTGATGCCTTAACATCTTAAATACAGACTCACCCTTTTCATTAATATAATATTGACATATCACAAAAAGGATAATAGCTCCTTATTTTCTACATTTGCCTAAAGATTAAATTTAAGATGTTATATTTATTCAATATTATATTTATATTATATAATTATAGTATATTATATTTAATGCAGCAGTAGCTAATGCTACTGTGCAACTTTAATATTCATATTGGCCACATGGTGTTAGATCTGGAAAAGACTTCTAGAAGACTTTTAGTTCCAACCTCCTCAGTTCACCTTTTTCCCCCCAATGCCCAGAGAAGTGAAGGACCAGCTCACATAAGTAACTATATGATGAAGACAAGACAGAATCCATTGTTCTTACCACCCTATCCAATTGCCAGCATCCAGCCCTTCTTTGTGTCATCCTGCACTCTTTGGTACATCACTCCCTCCACCCCTCTAACTCCACCTCCAATCCAATTTCCTCTCTTTTCAAACTCAGGCTTAACTTTCTAAGGAAAACACTCTCTGATCTTCTGAACTGGAAGCCCTCTCTCCCTACTTATACTCTTCTATAACAGTACTTACTCGGTTTGAACTTCCTGCGTTGTCTGGTATTATATAATTATACGTGTAAGAAAAGAGGCTACGTCAGTTCATGTTTGCATCCATAGTCCCTTGAGAACTATAGGCTTTCCAAAGAGCTGAGGAAGCAACTTTTGGAAAATAATTTGCACTATACGACTATACAACAACTTCAAAAAAGACTTCAATATTTTTGGTTAGAAAGTATTTAAACATTATAACTAGTATCTCTGATAAAGGCCTCATTTGTAAAATATATGGAGAACTGAATCTAATTTACAAGAATACAAGTCATTCCCCAATTGATAAATGATCAAACTATATAAACAGTCAGTTTTAAGTGGAAGAAATTAAAGCTATCTATAGTTATATGAAAAAATGCTCTAAACCCAAAGGGCTATAAAAATGTGCATACCCTATGACCCAGCAATACCACTTCTAGGGCTATGTCCAAAAGAGATGATAAAGATGGAAAAAAGGACCCACATACACAAAAATATTTATAGCAGCTCTTTGTGGTAGCCAAGAACTGGAAATTGAGGGGATGCCCATCAACTGGGGATGACTGAACAAACCGTGGTATGTGAATGTAATAGAGTATTATTGTGCTCTAAGAAATGATGAACAGACAAACTTCAGAAAAACCTGGAAAGACTTATATGAACTGATGCTGACTTAAGTGAGCAGAACCAGGAGAACACTGTAACAGTAACAGCCACAGTATATAATGACTAATTTTGACAGACGTAGCCTTTCTCAGCAATGCAAGGACCTAAAACAGCTCCAAAGGACTCATGATGGAAAATGCCATCCATATCCAGAGAAAGAACTATGGAGTCTGAATGCAGAGTGAAGCAGACTATTTTCTTTTTTGTTTTGTGTGTTTTTTTCTTTCTCATCGTTTCCCCATTAGTTATAATTCTTCTCTATAACATGACTAATGTGAAAATACGTTTAATAGAAATGTATATGTAGAGCTTATGTCAGATTGCAGGCTGTCTTGGGAGTGAGGGGACAGGAAAAAGAAGACAATTTAAAATTTGTGGAAGTGAATGTTGAAAACTAAAAATAAATAAACTAATAAAAAATTAAAGAGAAAAAAAGAAAGTATTTAAACATTGAAAAAATACCTCTTTCCCTTACTTATAGAGGGGGAAGGAATATGGGTATGAAACATTGCATATATGTTTAGAAAGGGTTGATATGTTGGTTGGTTTTGCTGAATTATTTCTTTTAAAATATTTATTACAAGTGGAAGGAAAGCTGGAGGAATAGGAAAACAGGGAGGAATATATTCAGGAACAAAGGTGATGTTAAAAAAAAAAAACACCACCAAAAATATCATTGAAAATAATCAAGGTTTCAAAAAGATAGTATCCTATTGTCTTTCTACAAAAAATTCTTTCTGTATGTGCCCAAAGATACATCTTTAAAAAAAAAAAAAGATTCTACCAAGTCTTTCTATAAAACAAGAGTCAGTCTGTAACTTACATAAATTGTTTTCCATTAAGGAAGCTATGAATTCCTATACCGACGCTAATTCAAACTGAAAGTTATTGCCTCCTGCTGAAATTTCTCTTAAGGCATACATTCCTCCTTGAGTGTAGTATATGGTTAGTCCCTATATCAAGTTTTGGGTAGCTATTTTTATAAAAAAAATTATATGTATGGAAAGTAAATTTTCATTATCAATTTTAGAACAGCACAATTGGCTTCCCATTTTCCTTTACTTCTGAAAACACACATATACTTTTATAAATTCACTTTTACTATGCAAATATTTTTAAAATATGTAATTTCAGACAATAAAAATGATGTAAAGAATTCTTATTCAAGATATCAACTCAAATATACTCATGTCATCTTGTATTATCAAATTAGCTAGACTGTCTTTATGATTTTTATCTCTAATATAGCAAGTCCTGTAGAATATTTTAGTAATAAATGGTAAAAGTAGCAAACCATTAGAAATATACTAAATTCAAAATAAAGCACACTCCCATCCTTGGAGAGAAAAAAAAATTCTGCCATCAAAATAGCCCCAGGTATAATTCTCCTCATTTGAATAATTAATAAAACACATTCCAATAAATTTACTAACTTTTACATCTTAACTTTTGTTTAAAATCTGTACAATAGCAGGACCACAGCTTTTTTTAGATAACGACCATCAACACCATCACAATTAGGATAAGCCTTTTTCCCTAGGCAGGTATGCAATAAGGGTAGCACTGCCTACAGGTCTATTTGTGAGATGAGTTCATCTCTCTCAATGCAGTTTTTAATTATTCACAATATTAGAAAGCGACTTCACAGGATGGAAGTGAACTGGGTTTTCACTAAATTTCTTGGAAGCTAGAGATAAATAGGTCAATATGCTCTTGAAGACATCCAGCTAATATTACTTAAGTTTAAGTTTGATGTCGTTTTTTTCATTTGTTTATTAAAGTCACTGGAATGGGATAAGGTTACTGGGGCCAGAACCAACCATTTTTTGTAACCAGAATAAGCTGCACAAAGTAAGGTCTTCGTTCACACGGGGAGGAGCGAGGAAAAAAAAACCCAAGATATTTGAGATTCCTGATAGGAAAGCTCCTATAGGGTAGAGAGGAAATCTCTATCTGGTAGCTTCTTATTTTAACTAAAGTATTCTTGCTAATTTGCTGTTAAACTTAGTTCTTTCTATAATGTTGAGGGACTGAAAATACTATGACAGCACCCCTTCTAAATGCTGACTTCCTGGCAAAAATCCAGTTGTATCATCTTAAGGTTAAAATTGAGATTTTACTTTAAGGAAAATAAAGTTAAGGAAAAGTTCTAAGTTGTTTATTTAGAATTAATCTGCCTTTGACCTAGAGATCTTATATGTAGCCATATCTAACTTTATTTTTTTCAAAAATCTGCATGACACAGAGCTTGAACATGATTTTGATCGGGAAATAAAAATAAGATATTCATCTTTTTCCTCATCCAATTCTCAAAGAATTCCTATCTACCATCAATGTTAGTCAGTTCTGCAGAGGACTTACAAGCAAGAAGGAGAAAAGTCTACAAATTAAATATAGAGAACACGATAAATTTTGTAGTAATCTAAACTTTAAAAGATGCATGTATTTCTGCCTTGGCCAAGTTACTGCTACCCATGCTTAAAGTTCAGGCATATTTCTCTGCTATTAAGAAGGATGGAATGTTCCCTTTTATAAAAAGTGCTTTAACATGAAAGCACACAGAAAGTATTTGAAAGGTAGGGAGAAAGTCACACATCTGTGTCAGGAGGTTGCAGGGTAGCAGAATATGATGAGAAAGGGAAAAAGCACGACTGAATACATAGAGCAAAGAACCAGATATGTGGCTCTTTCCAAAGAGAAGGGAGCAGAACTTTTGAGGATGTAGAAACTCCAAAAATGAGGATGTGCTCTTGTCAGGTGAGAGACTGCTGCAAAGTCCTAAGTTAGTAGCTTCTGTGCTGAGGCCTACAGGAGCAGCTATTTGTCCACCTGTCAACAGAAGTCTGCCATCCTCCCTGGAACATGCATCCAAAAGACATGACCGAGAGACTCCCATGTCCTATAAACACAATGACTATCATCCACCACTCTGCTGATTCATGTGGGCAAAAATGTTACTCCTATTAGAAACAACAGAGAAAACACTGTTCAAGACTGTCAAGCCTTGGGCAAGAAACTCAAGACCTCAAGACAATGGTTCTCACACTTTGTTTTTCAATGCATAGCAAACATTCTTTGCCATGAGGAACTGACAGGTAGCAACATCATAAGAGAGTTGGGTCTTGCACATGTGTAGCTTCCTTACAATAAGAGCAACCATTTTTGCTGACTTCTTTGTGAATGTTTGAGATTACTGTCTATGCACAATATGCAAGTTTTATTTGTTTTGAGAATGCTGGACCTACCATATTGTGCATGCTGGATAAGCAAAAATTTTAATATTAACAATATCTATAAATTACATCTGGAATAACAACATTCAAACATTCAAAATTTTGTTGTGTGCCCATTGAGAACTACTGCCTAGGTAGTATTTTCTTCATTATTATATCAGAAGAGCTTCAAAAGAGAAAGATCAGAGAAATAAACAAATGGTTAAAAGGTAACATCTGAGAAGAGGATTTGGATATTTGGTTCACAATTTAAGAATGTTGGGATGACAAAGGCCAAGAATGGCATATAGCCACAACAGCCCCAACAAGGGCTAAAAAGAAAGTATTTACAGTATTTGCCTGAAGTGTCAAATTAATTAAAAAGGCTTTGAACTGAAAAGGGAGAGAAAAGAAGAAAATTACATACACACACATAGATGCGAACACACACACACACACGCCCACATATACATACATATATACCCACACAAATATATACATACATATACACATAGACACACACACACACATATATATATATATATATATACTTGTACACACATACACACACACACAGTGAGAGAGAGAGACATATATGCAAAACAAGTCAGATACCATAGAGAGTAGCTACAAAAGGAAAGGCCTATTCTGTTTTACTTTCTATATCTGAGACCTAGCAATAAATCAGTTAATAAAGCATCTAATACATGCAAAGCACAAACAGGTGTTGTTCAGTCGTGTCTGACTCTTCATGAACCATAGCTCACCAATACTGGCCATGGGGTTTTCTTGGCAAAGACAGTGGAGTGATTTGCCATTTCCTTCTCAAGTGGATTAAGGCAAACAGAGGTTAAATGACTTGCCCAGGGTCACATAGCTAGTAAGTGTCTAAGGTTAGATTTGAACTCAGGTCTTCCTGACTGACTATGGGCCCAGCAAATCTATCCATGGAGTCAACTAGTTGCCTCCACTTACACACAGTAGGTACTTTCAAAATGCTTGTTGAATTGGATTGGACTCTCTGCAAGAAGCCAAACATCCAACGATCTATCCAATGACTTGCTTTGATCATAATTTAACCCATCAAAAGTTAAGAATCAAAGAGGAAACTCTCTAGTCCAGATCTGATTCTCATTAAGAAGAAGCAGCATGAAGCTGGGGTGGAAATGATGAGAACTCTGAAGAGACATGGCCATTGCCTGTTTTAGAACTTTTGAGAGAAAAAGATTAACGCTGGAAAAGATTCCACAGAATCCACAGAAAAGACCCAAGGCTCTCTCCTAAAGTGAATGATCTTTGAAACAATAGAACAAAACTGACTTTTTGGAAGCAGCAACCCAACAAAAGTAAGGAGCTATCAAAGAGAGCAAGCATCGAGCTGAATAAGTTCAATACACGAGGCCTAAGTCAACTACACATCATAGGTTATGACTAGAAAAAAAAACCTGGAAAATATGATTGCTGAGCCACCTTAAATGATCTTTGAAAGGTCATGGAGAATGATAATGCTACCCCCCTTCCAACAAAAAGGTAATGGGCCCAAGGTGAAGAGCACGGTATATTTTTTGCAAACATGTCTTAAATGAAAATTTGTTTTGCTTGACTATGTTTATTCATTACAAGGACTGTGTTTTTCTTTTCCTTTTTTCCCCAATGGAGGAAGAAAAATTAGATTTTTGTTAGTTGAAAAAAAAGTTAAAGGATGAAAGTTTCCACAAAGAGCAAGACAAATGTCTGATTTTCAAAAAAAGAGAAGACTTTAAACTACAGACCAGTGAACTTAACTTTGATTCTTAGCTAAATATTTGAACATATTAAAAGGGACTGCTAAGGTATATACTCCAAGGCTGTCAAAGACAAAAAGAAAAGATCTCATATATACACCAAAATATTCATAGTAGCAATTTGTGATAGCAAAGAACTGGAAACGGTAGGTATGGAGCAATGATCAAAGGGCCAGCATGGCTTCAGTGAGAAAAGGTAATGCACTTTGTGACCTAGACAGGATTATCACCCTGCTGCTTACTTCCTGTGCTTTAACACCCCCAAAAGCCTGCTGCTTTTGAGGGAAATCAAAGTAACCAGACTCCCCCAAATTCTACAGTCTGTTTTGCCACAATGAGAGCCTTTGGCTCTCTGGTGCTCCTTTCTACCAGCAGACTTAATTCTGCAGTATCTAGAAATCATTGCAGCAGCCTGGTTAAGTTTAGCTGGCTCTAAGTAGGGTCAAATTTGGGGATGAAGAGGAGAAGAAAAACTTGTCATGAGGGTTATTAGCGACAGGCATTGCCTTCCTGATTTGAAATACTTTTGGATTGTATCATATTCCTTCCTACTCTCAAGCAAACACAAAAGTTCTGAATCTTATTACCCTTGCGATAAAAAGCACCAGTATAGTTTTCTAAATTTTTTCTTAGTTTTTATTTATTTTTATGGATACCTAGCCCAAGACCAGATACCATTTTCTAAAGCAGAGATATCAAACATTCTGCCAACTGCAGAGTTCCAGAATGTACCCAAAGCAAATTAAAATGTAATTGGGAAATATTTAACAATAAATAAAAACACAATAAAACTTTTGGAAAGCAATCTGGAATTATGTAAATAAAGTGACTAAAGTGTTCATACCCTTTGAACCAGAGACTCTACTGCTTGGCTTATACCCCAAGGAAACCAATGATGAGAAGAAAGTTCTTCAAAATATTTATAGTAGCATATTTTGTGATAGCTGAGAATTGGAAACAAAGTAGATGCCTATCAATCCGGAAATGGCTCAATAAATCATGGTACATGAATGTAATGGACTATTACTGTGCTATAAGAAATTATGTGTGGGTGAATACAGAGAAGCATGGAAAACCTATATGAACTGATATGAAGCAAGCAGAGCCAAGAAAATAATATACACAGAAATGACAACTATGTAAATAGAACTACACACACACACAAAATCCAAAAGCAAATGTAACAAAATTATAAATATGAAACAAGACTCAAATGAAGAGATATGAGAAGACACCCTCAATAGACACCTTTTGTGAAGGTGGGAGATTGACAGCTGCTACATGTTACATGTATCAATGTATCAATCACTGTGCTATTTTTGTTCTCTCTAAAAAATACTATTATGATATGGCTCTCTAGGTAAGGAAAAGGATACTCAGGAAAACTATCCTGATGTAAGAAACATAAAATATCAAGGCAGCTAGGTGGCGTAGTGAGTAGAGCACCAGCCCTGGAGTCAGGAGGCCCTGAGTTCAAATCCTAACTCAGACACTTGACACATGTACTAGCTGTGAGACCTTGGGTAAGTCACTTAACCCCAACTGCCCCGTCCCCCCCAAAAGAAAGATAAAATATCAATAAAAACTTACTTTAAAAAAAACCCCAATAAGACAGAAAACATTCCATTTTAAAACTAGGTCAATATGCAGAGATAGTTACGTATGGATTAGTCATCCTCTGAGTTTGACACTGCTGCCTGGGGGATCTTAACCCTTTTAGTCAGTCAATAAACAAACATTTATTAAATTATTACTATGTGCTAGGCACTGTACTAAGTTCTAAGGACATACAAAAAGGCCAACAACAGTCTGCTGACAAGGAGTGTCCTTTTATTGCCAAAATTTCCACCTTGAGTTACCATGGCTCAGAATGTCACATGGAACCCATCATATCAGACCAACTACTCCAGCCAGGCTTCCATCATTTGATTCCTTGGCCATCTCCTGAGCCCCCACTGCCCCCTCCTAAATAAATAAATAAATAATTCTGGCACCACACTGAAGTCAATACTGCCACTCTTACTGGAAAGGGGACCCAATCTACTACTTGATGGCTCTCCTCACCATCCTTCACCATCCTCATCCTCACCATCACCATGCTGAGCACCATGCTAAGCTCTATTAAGCGTTTAATGCTTTTTTCTCTCATTGCTACTTTTGTTTTTATATCATTTTCATTTCCAGGTATGCTGCCCATCTTGGTCATCTCTTGGAACAGATTACAAAAGAAAGAAAGCAGCAAGACCAACCAACACATTGCCTGTACCTGACTGTATATAATCTTTAGCCCCTACCTCTGCAAAGAACCAAGATAACATCTGTGCCATCCTTTGGAGAGGCAGCATTGCATGATGGATAAAGCATTTGCCTTGGAATCTGAAAGACCTTAGGTTCAAATTCTCCCTGACACATACTGCGCAAACACAGGGTTACACATAACCATCAGTTGCAATGTTCCTTTTACTGGACTGCTAGCATTCCTTCCTTTCTCAAGAGATCCAGTCTTTGTTTCTGTATTAGAAGATGCATTCTTTAGAGAATGTAAGCTCTTAGAAGGGACTTTTAATTTAGTAAATTAATACCTGACATAGTGCATTACACACACAGTAGGAACTTAATGTTTGTTAAATGAAATGAAATTGCATTATTGTGGAGTTGATTCCCAGTTGGGGTTTATGAAATGTTGAAATAAAACATATCAATAGATTAAAAAAAAATTCTTTCCCAAAGATTTCAACTGTAATTCTTAACAGTTCCATTAGGAAAAATTTGCTGGTAATTAATTTTTTTATAATTCAATTTGAGCTTTATTCTGATCTTAGTAGTGATAAAGAAATGACTACTATCTCATGTATATATCATCTTCCATCTTATCAGTTAAGTTGATTAATATAAAGCTTGAAGTTCTTACCATAGCATCCTATATAGGACCGAATTTTAACTAGTCACCTAAATCAGGTGTCAAAATAGCTTACTTATCTATGCAATCTATATGAATAGGAAAAAAATGAGCACATTTGTACCTGCCCATTCTATCTTAGAACAGAGCTGGAGGGTGTGATAGACATCATCTATACCTTCTCTTTACAAATAAGGGAACTGAGACCCAGACAGCTGGAATCAATTGCTCAAGGTCACACAGGTAAGTTTCCACTCATCTAAATTCTCTGACTCCAAATTCAATGCTCTTCCTACTCTAACATGCTAGGTATTGGCAGATTAAATATTCTAGATTACTCCAGTCCAGCTTTCTTCCTAATGGAGAACATAATACCTGAGACTGTCATCTGGCCTATTTGAACACTTCCTTCAACAGGAGATAGACACTACATCCTGAGGCATCCCATTCTACTTTTCGACACCTCAAATAATGAAAAGCCCCGCTCTATATCAAGTAAACCTTTCTCCCTTTCACTTCCTTCCATCAGTCCTACCTCTGCCTTATATGGCAACAAAAAAGTTAATCTCTCACATAACACCCTCCCAAACCTTCAAGATAACTATATCACGCTTCTCTTACTGCTTCTTTTTCCTTCAAGCCTTGAATTTTGTCCATCATTCCTTCTGATACAATTTCTCATGTTTGAATTCATTGCAACACTCAAGGGTTAAAATCCAGGCATGCCCCACATTTGAGTCATTGGGAATTACTCCCAAGATCTGGGTCTGACCCACCTGTACAAAAATACTTACAGCATCTCTTTTTGTGGCCAAGAAATGGAAATTGAGGGGATGCCCATCAATTGGGGAATGGCTGAACAAGTTGTGGTGTATGAATGAAAAAGAATACTATTGTGTTCTAAGAAAAGATGAGCAGGTGGACTTCAGAAAAACTGCAAAGACTTATATGGACTGATGCTGAGTGAAATGAGCAGAACCAGGAGAACATTGTACACAGTAACAGCCACATTGTGCGATAACTTTCATAGACTTGGCTCTTCTCAGCAATGCAAGGATCTAAGATAACTCCAAAAGACTCATGATAGAAAATGTTGCCCAAATCCAGAGAAAAGGAGTATGGAGTCTGAATGCAGATGAAAGCATACTATTTGCTTTTTTTCTTTTGTTGTTTTTTTGTTTCTTCTTTCTTCTGGTTCCTCCCATTGGCTCTAATACCTCTTTATAACATGACTAATATAAAAAATATGCTTAATATGAATGTATATGTAGAGCCTATATAAGACTGCATGCCATCATGGGGAAGGGGAAGGAGAAGAGGGGGAGAAAATTGAAAACTCAAAAGCTTATGGAAGTGAATGCTGAAAACTAAAAATAAATAAATAATTTTAAAAAAAGATCTGGGTGTGAGGGTGAGTAAGTGAATCTGGTACTAAGGATGGCTAATCAAAGGGTACTGGTCAAGAGTCAAGGTGGCAAGTCAGAGTCAAAACAGGATCTTAGAAGGTAATAAATGCAGATCAATTGAATTAAGCCAGGTACATAAGGTGGGATAGAAGAACATACTTTTTTATAAGACATCCAAGTGGAGATGTCCCATATACAGCTGAGACTTAATACAGTACTTAAACAAAAAAGGAAGCAAGGAAAGAAAAAGAAGGGAGGAAGGAGGGAAAGCAAGGAAAGAAGGGAAGGAAGAGAAGGAGGAAGGAAGGCAGGCTTAAATCTACACGGTTACAATTTATTTTATCTTTTCTTCTAATATGATTTTCCAAGGTCTCTTCCAACTCAGAATCCCATAAGTCTTTCTGCAATATCTCTTTTTTAAAAAAGACACTGATGCTTTCTGCCATGAATAAACCTTACCTCCATCTTTCCCCATTCTTTTCCCCTGGGTGTACATTTATTCTGAAGTGTCTGTTTCTGCCCCTATACAGGACTGAAACTAGTTTCCAGACTAAAATATTCCCAGTTAGGCTTTGGGGTTCAAATGAGAAACAATTCATTCCCTGGAGAGTTTATTATCTACCTGTCAGTGCGAATGTGGGGGGAAATTCTCTCTTGTGGATCTACTTATCACAATGACCAAAACTGAAATCTACTTTCATGGAAAAGTCAGCTAATTCTTCTGATTTATATTCAGGTTAACAAATTTTCCAATTTTACTATACAATAACAGGCTCATTTATTTTGTTTTCCTTGAACCCATATTCTAAATCCATCAGATTGAAGTTGGTTTAATTCACTTTTTTATTAGGTCACTAAATTGGAACTGTGACCATCTCTTCTGGATATTTGAATTTGAAGGAGCTTCTTGCATTTTATGTTTTAGAATATACATCTTAAAGGAACTGCTGGCTTCTTCCATTTTATGTTTTAGAATACACATCTTAAAGGAACAGCCAGCTTCCAATGATAACCCAAGGGAAGCAAATAAAATCATAACAAGCCAGTTCAATAATAAGTATAAAACATAACATACACACACATCTCTTTCTAACTGATCAAGGGTAAGATAACATTAAAAAGCAATTTAGCCAGCATGCATATATTTTAAGCAGCTCTCTCCTCTACCCCAAGGAAAAAAAAATCCCCAAACCAAAATAATTTAGCTGAATTTTTCCAATTTCTCCAATGATTTTAACTGCAGTGTGTAGTCCTTTGCTATTGCGATATGTTGAAGATCAATTAATAGTTGCCCTCTAATTTAGTGGGAAGAGCACTGATAGTGAGAACCTGGATTTGAATACTGACTGGCACTTGCTACTCGTGTGATCTCAGAGAAGTCAATTTCTTGGTCTTAGTTTTCCCAACTGCAAATGCTTTCACTCCTATTATTCCACAGAGTTGCTTGAGGATCAAATGATAATTTATGTAAAGCACATTTCACATAGTAGGCCCATTAATGTTTGCAGTGCTATATAAACAAACTTATTTTCAGTAGCTTATTCAATTAATGAGCATTTATTCACTGAGGAAAGAGACAAAGATGATGAATAGTCATGGTCTGAAGTGACTCAATGTCTACCCGGGGCAGGAGTAGGACAGCAGGATATAGATAAAAAAATGCAAAGTAATCTGGGGAGGTACAGCTAGGAGGCATAGTTGATAGAGCACTAGGCTTGGAATCAGGAAGACTCATCTTCATTCAGCTCAAATCAGGCCTCAGATGCGTACTAGCTGTGTGATCCTGGACAAGTCATTTAACTTTCCTTGCCTCAGTTCCTCATTTGTAAAATGAGCTGGAGAAGGAAATGGCATACTCCAGTACCTTTGCCAATAAAACAAAAAGTAAGAAAAAAACAAGGGAAAAAAAGGGGGTCATGAAGACTCAGACATGACCGAAATGAACCGAACAAGAACAACAAAATTCAGGAGAGACAGAGAATGCTAACAGGAAAGCACTGAGGGACTTTAGTATTTAGTAAGGGGACCATTTAGTTTATCCTTGAAGGAGCCCTAGAGATTCTAAGAGTCGGGGGGACAGAGGGGCAAAATAGAACTGGACTTCAGGGCATTTTACTATTGTTGCTTTTTTAACTTGCTTGTGTTGATAAATGGTTGCCAGAGTCTGTAATTGTCTTTAGGGTTTGGTGAAAGGCTAAGCAAAATTGGAATTAAACTGAGAGTAACTGTTAATCCTAAATCCTACCAAAAAGAATCATACCTCTTTACTTCAATTACCTTATTCTAGATTAATACCACGTTCTTGAAGATAGGAGAAGCCATGTTGGACCTCCCACTACCAATACACCTAAGTGGAAATCCAGACCACCTTGGAGATATGGAGTGGGACATTTCAGACTTATCAAAATCTTCAGAATCCAGAAAACTTTTAGAATATACTGGACCTTCCTTGAGGCAGATTAATTATCATAAATCACCATTTTCTTCATGATAGATAAATTTCCTCCTCTTGTGGCACCATCTCTTTCTGTTCAACTTTACATATGGAAATGTTTTTTTTTTATTTTGGGGATGAGGGGTGTTCATTAAATTCAGAATAACTTTTTAAAGGACAAACTGAAGCTCCTCTACCTAGCTAGCTGTCAAAAGGTCCTGTCCAACCTCTTTTGTGTCTCACTTGCCCCTCATTTCCCCTTAGCTCTACCATTCACTTTACCCATGGGATCACAGGTTTGGAGCTAAAAATGATCATTTCCTTCAACCGCTTCATTTTAGAGATACAGAAACTGATAGCAGTGACACAGGTAATAAGTGGAAGAATCAGGTCATTTCCCTAAATCCATCATTCTTTCCAAGGTACTACTCTGCCTCATGGTATTCTCGGGTTGTTTTTCCAAGTCAT
Source organism: Trichosurus vulpecula (assembly GCF_011100635.1). Taxonomy (NCBI): domain Eukaryota; kingdom Metazoa; phylum Chordata; class Mammalia; order Diprotodontia; family Phalangeridae; genus Trichosurus; species Trichosurus vulpecula. The sequence continues at coordinate 105,707,747 of NC_050579.1, forward strand.
CATCTTGGAATCTCAACCCGACCTGCTCGTTGGTGACAAATGTCATTAACCCCAAACAACAAATAAGCAAGCGTTTCTTTATAATTTTCTATAAATTAAAATTTGTACACTAACCCAAAGGATTTTTAAATGGGTAAGAATCCTAGAAACTTTCAGAAAAAGCTTCTAAAATGTTGATGACTTCATTTAATATCTGATATCACAGCCATGTAGTTTCAAAACTGTGTCTTGATTCACATGAAGATTCCCTTGAATAAAGTCAATTGGTAAAACTCAAACAGAAAGAAAAAAATTGTTCCAGATAGGTACCAAGTAGGCATAAGCTCACAACTTGATTCTTTTAGAATAAAACAGGGCCTAGTATAAAAGAAAGGTGGATAGTGGTTTTCTGCATTCACTAAGACAAGAAAATAGACCAACCTTGGCGACAGAGGGGAAGTTGTGCCCTTGTACATTGTTAAAGAATTACAAAGAAGTGAGGAAATCAATCTCAATCTTTTCAAAAAATAAAAACTAGAGATACTCAAAGATCTCTCTCAAGCCTATGTCCATTATTCTAGAAAAAAAAAAACCAGACTATAACTCTAATAGAGATTTTCCAAGGGTCTTTTTGTGCTTATTCATCATAGCTTTTGCTATTATTACATTATTTTGTGGAAAATGAAAAACCTTGAGAAAAAAAAGCCCAACCTTGAGCCAAGCTGCCCAATAAAAATATTTATAGCAGAGAAAGAACCGAAAATATTTTGTAGCTGAAAAGGACAGGAAATATCATAGATAGGGAAATGGCTAAACAAACTATATATACAACAATGAATGTGAAGACTGCAGAGGGTCATGGGAAAATATATGAAATGATGCAAAAGTAAAGTAAGTAGAACCAAGGAAACAATATACGCACAATGACTACTACAATGTAGATAGAAGGGGAAAAAACTGAAAGCAAGCTTGGCCTGGAAGAAGACATAAGAATATACCTCTCTCCCTCCTTTGCAGAAGTGTGGGACTATAGGTGTAAAATACTGAATGTGTATTGTTGAACTCTTAATTTGTTGGGTAGTTTTTCTAAACTACTACCCCTCCCTCACCACCATTTGTTGTTTTAAGTAATGGCTCTCTGTGTGGGCAAGGAATATTTGGGGAAATTAAAAACAAAAAGATGTAAATAAAAATAAAATGTGATTTCCAGAATTAGCAGTTGTGCATTTTATATAAATTGATGCATTTCTATAAATTGCATTTATAAATTATGTAAACTGTGTATTTACATAAATTGAGATCAAGAAAAGATTTCAAGCCATAAATGTACATTCTCTAAAGTATAATACCCAAGCTATGTGAAATCTACTAAGAAATGTGGACATTTAGGTTTTGAAGCAGGCAAGGCTATTTCTCTTCTTTTAAGAGCAAAAAACGAGGGGTATCACTGTTTTGAACTGTCATACATGCTGAATGAGAAAAAAGAATCATGTAGGAAGACTAGAAAGAAAAACATCTACAAACGATTTTAGATTGATAATTTTACCCAAACCCTCAGGGCAAACATTTCCTTTTACTTTGGGAAACCTACTCAGCTTTTCTGCTGCTCTTAGATCAGAGCTCTGAAACCAAGTGTCCCAGTTGCACAGAAACGCTCCTGAATCTTGGTACTTTTGGAAATCTAGTGAGGTTTTTTAATTCATATTTTTTTCTTAGAGAAAAAAAAACACGTTCCTTACAATTAAATTCGACATACGCATTAAGTAAATGTAGGTTCTGTGTATAAGGCATGGGGATTCTCTTGAAGGTTGAGATCAAGAGCAAATTTCTATGTAATGGGATAAAGGTTCTTGCAAGCCTTTACCTAATCTTTGAGTGCAAACACACATACTCATGAGAGAGAAAGAGACAAAAACAGAAGGAAAGATAAAGAAAAACACAGAGAGCAAGAGAGAATAGTGTCCTTCCAATGAGTTGTTGTTGAGTTATGTCTGACTCTTCGTGACCCCATTTGGGTTTTTTTGGGCAAAGATAGTGGAATGGTTTGTACAGATGAGGAAATTGAGGCAAACAAAGTTAAGTGATTTGCCCAGGGTCACACAGCTGGGAAGTGTCTGAGGCCAGATTTGAACTTAGGAAGATAAGTCTTCCTGACTCCAGGCCCAGTACTCTATCCATTTCACCATCTATTTAGCTGTCTTGAAAGAGGGAGAGACAAAGAGACAGAGATGGTGTGAAACAGAGACAGAAAGAGTCAGGAGAAGAGAGAGGAAAGAGATGGGAGGAGGGGAAAAAGAGGTAGAAGGAGACAGAGTGAGGGGGAGAGGGGGAGGAGAGAGAGAGAGATTAAGTATAGGTTTAACATGCTTTCCACTTTTTTTTTTGGAGGGGGGGAAGGCAAGGCAATTGGGGTTAAGTGACTTGCCCAAGGTCACAAAGCTAGTAAGTGTCAAGTACCTGAGACTGCATTTGAACTCAAGTATAGAAAGAAACATACATTTTCAGTATGTGAAGCTGTTTTGCTTGACTGTACCTATTATAAGGAAGAGCTTTTACTTTTTGGTGGGGGACATATATAACTTTATGTTAACATTTGCACAGTAGTGCATTTTCTTTAAGCTACAAACTTTTCTGAATAAAAAATGAATTCTTTTTGTCAATTACTTCGAAAAGACAAAGAACCATGATATCCATTAAAGCATAACTAACTGCCAGTTTTCCCTACCATTTTTCTTTACCTTCCACCTATCTTTATTGAACATTTTTTTAAAATACTATTGCTATTGTAATACTTGCCTTCTCAAAGCATGGTGAGTGGTAGGAAGAAGGGAGAGAATTTGGAACTTAAAATTTTTTCAATGAACGTTAAAATGTTAAAAAAAATTTTAATGTAATTGGGAAATATTTAACAAAATAAAAATATGTATTTAAAAAAACACCATTGATTCTTACTGATTATTTACTCAGCACTCAGGGTACTAATTAAGGCATAGGACATAAAGGAAGTACAAGTGGAAGACTGAACTCAGAACTCAGCAGTGCTATGTACTATGCCAGAACCAAGACCACTTTTCCACTGTACCCCCGCCTCACAGGCAGCCTTTATATGTATATATATACATGATTATAAAGAGGTCACCATGGAGTGGAGTGGACAGAGAGCTGGTCTTGAAGCCAGGAAAACCTGAGTTCCAGTCCTGACTCAACGCATATTAGCTGGTTTACCCTGAGAAAGAAAACCATAGTGTTCTTGGCCACTCTCTAAATTTGGGCTCCCTGACCTAGCACAATACTAGCATGTAGAAGACACTTTAATATTTGTTGAATAAATAGTCATCTTTCAGGCTTGTTTTTAAAATTTTTTTACAAAATCTTTGTATTCCTACTGTACTGTCTTGCACAAAGGAAACTTAGATATTGTTCTAGGGCTACCACCAAGAAGTTTTTCTGAGTGATTGAGGACTAGAGGTTTCTAAAACATTTTTACACCTCAGGATTTGGAGTGTCAACATACAGTAGTAATAGTCTTGAAAACATACATACATAAATACACACGAATTCTAATTTTCACTTTTGCAAAACACAGTATACCTTCCCACTTAATAATAAAAACTAGCATTTATTTAATGTTTTCAAGTTTGCAAATGTGACATTACCCCCTCCCATTTTACAGATGAGGAAACTGAGGCAAAGGTCAAGTAACTTGCCTAGAATCATATGGCTAGTAAGCATTTGAGTCTAGATTTGGGGGGGGGGGGGGCGGAGAAGGCAAGGCAATTGGGGTTAAGTGACTTGCCCAAGGTCACACAGCTAGTAAGTGTCAAGTGTCTGAGTCAGGATTTGAACTCCGGTTCTCCTGACTCCAGGGCCAGTGCTCTATGCACTGCACCACCTAACTGTCTAAATTAAATTTTTTTTGAGTCTAGATTTTAACTCAGGAAGAACTGCCTCTAGGCCCAGCACTCTCTTCACTGAGCCACCTAGTCGCCTCTAATGACCTAAATCATTGGCCTATCACTATTTTCAAGATTTTGTAACTAAGAACGCAACTTTTGGAATTATTATACCATAGAAATTGTTCACAAGCTAAAAACCATCAGCCACGAATATTTGCTATGAATCAGAAATTAGCCATATATGTCTCAAGTTAAGTGTCTATTGCCAAATACAAAATACCTTGATACATTTCCAAAGTACATTTCCCTTGACAGAACTTGGTGCCTCTGGATCTTTTACAGATTACTAGCCCTCCCCAATTCTATTAGATTTGTGTGTTCACAAAGTAAAGCAACCCACTATGAAAGCTCCTTTTACTCCCCAACACAGAACAGTCTTAGCTTGTCTAGTAATCAGATTCAGAGATCTGACTTTAGGAGAGAAATCACTCCTCCTCTTCATGTCTTTATCCAGTAATGAGAGAAGCCAGCCGGTCAGGTCACTGAAAAGAAATCATGAGCTGTGGGGATTTTTCCTATTTTGTGACCATAAAAAGCCACGAATGGGTGACATTTCCTTTTGACTGCTATTGGTCTAAGGAAGAATGTACAACTCCATTCAAGAAAGCCCTTTCTGCCCTTCCCCTGATCTTCCGGAGAGTTCACATATAGTGACAATACTACCAGTATTCGTTGAGAGATCTGGAAAGTATTGAAGGAACCGGCTCACTGACAGCATTTAACTCCACAACGGACCAATTGTCCTCTGCTCCAGAAAATATGGTGAAATGAAGATTTTCAAGGCACAACATGGTTTGTGCTGGTATGTTTAGCTCCAAGATGAAATAATGAAGTGCTAGAAAGAGCTCTTTGGCTGGGTCTCCAGACACAAACAAGTATAGATGTGAGGAGATTGTCTGAATTATTTAAGCAAAGAAAATACTTTTTCCTTCAACTACCTAGAAATTTTATTCCAAAAGAGGATTTTTCCCCTCTCAATTATTCAGATAATTTCCTCACTTCTCTATTTCACATTTACTATACACAAGACATGACAATTTTATTTCTACCGATTTGATAAAAATTAAAACTAATAAATATATACAATTCAGAATGAAGTATGCTTTAAAAATGCACACTAAAATAAGTATTTTACATTACTTTAATAACAACATTGTATCACGGGAAATTCTCAGATCTTTTAAAACAGTTATTGCAAGCTCAAGCTATTTTTCCAATTTGATATAAAAAAATAAATGTCAAAACATTGTAAATAGTGAATTAATTACATGAATAAAAGAGTGATTTGTTAGATTTTTTTTAACTTTACAGGAATCACTTTCCTGAACATAAACATGTCCAATCCATTGGAAAATAATATATGCTCATTTTAAAACAATTCAAAATAAGAAGGATGCATTCTGTTTACTAAAATGCAGGGGGAGGGTGGGTGGCGGGGAGAAGGACAGAATCTACTATTCTCCTGGGAAGGTTGGAGGATTCGTTTAAAAATTATTAGTCAAACATACCCAGAACCTCAAGAAAAGTTAATTCAACAACCCTAATTAACTTAATAATCCAGCATCCTAGGTGAGGGATAATAAGCAGCCTCAGGGATCATAGGAATATCTTGAGAAACTTTCTTCCACAAAAGCAATACTTTAAACTATGACCTACTTCCATGAACACTTAAGCATTCTTTGCATTCCTCTCCATCATGGGGAGATTGTTTATCAGGCACAGCTCCACAAATGGCCTGAAATCTCAGGCCACACTTTATTGCAAATTCAGATAAAATTGTTGGTCTCCTTTGTCTATCGCAGGGATATTATTTACTTCTGTATCCAGGACAGAAAATTCTTTGTAGAGTCACAAATTAAGTGCTTCATAAATTAGTACCAAACATAAAACCTCTACATTTTCACCCAAAGTTCATAGTGTGATCATTCTAAGCACAATAAAACAAGGACAAAATACAATACTCTTACATTAGTAGGATTGAAAGTAAATTATGGAAAATATTAACATTTAAAATAACTCCAAAATATACCAATCAAACATACCAAAAAGGAACTTTACCCATTAAATTAAAATAATTTTTTAAAAAGCTACATAAAGGTAAACTTTAACTCTTTCCAAAAAAAAAAAAGTAAATCCAAAGCTATGAATTGATTTAATAAAATCCAATGGTTTACCATAGCTATTAGTAATTTGTGAAAGCTGTCTGGCAGAAACTAGAGATAAAAGAAGATGGGTATAAGACTCAGACAAAAGGATGACATTAAAAACAAATTAGGGGAGCAGGGAAGAAATTGCCTTTCAGACTTACGGATAGGGAAAGAGTTCACACCTAAACAAGAGACAGAGCATCACAAAAGGTAAAACAGACAATTTCAATTACATAAAATTAGAATGTTGGTGAAGAAACAAAATCAGTGCAGCCAAAATTAGAATTTTTATAATCTTTGCAGCAAGGTTCTTTGATAAAGATGTCATTTCTAATATATATGGGGAACTGATTCAAAAGTATAAGAGTAAGATTGATTCCCCAAATGATAAATGGTCAAAGGAGGCAGTTTTCAGAAGAAATCTAAGCTATAATTGACCATATGAAAAATGCTTTAAATCGCTAAAAAGAGAAATGCAAATTAAAACTCTAAGGCATCACTTCAAACCCAGTAGACTGACAAAACTGATAAAAAACTGTGCATACCCTTTGAATCAGTTTACTACCAGATCTGTAACTAAGAGATCAAAGATAGCCTATGTGTACAAAAAATACTTGTAGCAGCTCATTTAGTGGTGGGCAAAGAATTGGAAATTAGGAAGGGATGCCTATTAATTGGGGAATGACTAAACAAGCTATAGAATATGAATAAATAAATGAAGGAATGCTATTATTATGCAATAAGTGGCAACTCTATTAGGTGAAGGTAATGAGACAGTATGGGCAGCTAGGTGGTACAATAGATAGTGTACTGGGTCTGGAGCCAAGAGGAATCTTCCTGGGTTCAAATCTGGCCTCAGATACTTACTATCTGTGTGACTCTGGGCAAGTCATTTAACCCTGTCTGCCTCAGTTTCTCTTATGTAAAATGAGCTGGAGAAGGAAATGGCAAACCACTCCAGCACTGTTGCCAAGAAAACCCTAAACTGGGTCACAAAGAGTTAGACATAACTGAAACTAACTGAACAAAAACAAGAAATGGTGAAGGGGATAGTTTCAACCTGGGAAGACTTGTGAATTGAGTAGAACCAGGAGCACAATTTATTAAAAGAACACAAACAAAAAAACAATGTTAGGGGCAGCTAGGTGGCACAGTGGATAGAGGGCTAGCCCTGGAGCCAAGAGGAACTGAGTTCAAACGCAACTTCAGGCACTAGCTGTGCAAGTCACTTAACTCTTATTGCCTCCAAAAAAAGTTAATGAACAACTTTAAAAGACTTAAAAACTGATTAACAATGACCAACCAAAATATCTGAGGATTCATGACAAAACATTCTACTCACCTCTTGAAAGAGAAATGAACTCAATACAGATTGGGCACGTGTATACATACACACACATACACATATATATGTATGTATATACATATATACATCGGATATAGAATTTATTTTGCACAACTATACATATTTGTAACAGAAGTTTTATTTTTCTTGCTTTCTCAATGGAGGTGGGAGGCTAAAGGGGAGAGAGATAAGGCGGATTTGATCAGTAATAGTTTTGTCTCTATGATAATTTTAGGGGCGGGAGGAATGAAAATGCCCATAATTTTTTTCTAACTGCTTAATAACTAACTGCTTTCCCCCTTAAGATTTCTTTTAAAAAGTGCTCCCTCTATATCTTCAACATTGTGTCTCATCCAGCATCGTCTTCTTCATCTTTCAACCTAGTATACAAAAATACTCTAATTATCAATATAAACAGAGGTATAAAATAAGGAAACAAATGGAAGAAGATATCCTGTGCATAACCCAAATGGAAGAGTGGATCCTTTAGTGTCTCTTGTTTATGGAAGACATTGTGCTGATTCTGCTACACTTGAGATTATTTTAAGGAATTAGAGTTAACAATCTTTGGGGCGTGGGGAGTAGAAATCAAATAAAGAACGCTGATTATCTAGACCATGGCACATGGGTGGAAGGCCAGTGTGGGCCAGTGTGGCTAGCCCACTGAATTAGTCAATCAGTACACCTATTTTGGACAGGGCTTACAGATATACAATGAACTGAGCCCAGAATTAAATCAGAGAGAGGTTAGACTACATCTGGAAAACTACGGCATTTTCAACAATTACAATTTGCTTCCTGAAAAGAAAAACCATCTTTTAAACCATTATATCAATCATTACAAACCATAGATTTCTAAAGAATCAAAATTGCTGGTAATCTAGAAGGCAATGGCTACCAGGTAGAATAAACTATTTTCATCTATTCTCTTCTACACACAAGCTATGGAAAGAAGTTCATTTTAGGGCACACTAAAGAAATGTAACATGGTCACCAATATTAGGGAAATATTGACCATGTTGGCAGATATCAGAAACTAAGCTAGCTCAAGTCAATAAAAGGAGCATTTTCAAGGAGGCCGGAGTAGCTACAAACAACTTAAAGTGATAACTGCAAAAGAAAATCAGGCAGGAAAAATCAAAGAGGAGTGACATTTAAATCTTGCATTTAAACACTGCTTATCAGAAGGAAACACCTTTGAAAGCAAAGAATCACCCTACTCTTTGCCCCAGGTGGAAAGAAAAGCTGTCAAAAAACTATAGAAGGAAGAAGAATGCCCTCAGTATGGAACTTCAGGAGGAGAATCTTCCTCCAAACAGACCTGGCCTCACATTTGGTCCAGCTTCTCTGCCCTACATTTTTGAAGTAACTCAGATTAGAGGGGTGGGGAGGTGAGAGGAGGGCTGTGTGAGAGGAGTGCTGTGTGAGAGAAGTATGGATCAATACCAGTAGCATCAAAGCAATCCTATGGGTGGAGAAAAAAAATACTCAGGATTATGGCGATACTTGCTAAAGAAGTAACAATGGCCAGAAGAAACTTGGCTGACTGGCTAGCTGACTTAAGGATTTAGTTACCTAGAAAGAGTTTTGAAAGAGCATGGAGCCTAGTGAGGATCTGTGGGACAGAAACCGATTCTGATTTCAGGATGTTAAAGCTGGAAGAAACCTGAGAGATCATCTAGGGCAAACTCTTCACTTTACAGATAAAGAAACTGAGGCACGGGGCAGCTAGGTGACGCAGTGAGTAGAGCACCAAGAGTCAGGAGGACCTGAGTTCAAATTTGGTCTCAGACACTTGACACATTTACTAGCTGTGTGACCTTGGGCAAGTCACTTAACCCCAACTGCCCTGCAGAAACTGAGGCACAAAGAGGCAACAAAGAAAGGAACGATGTAAAATCAAGTCTTTTGATTCCAAATCCAGCTTTTCCCACTATTTCTCATTCTCTTCCACAAGGCTTAGAGATAAAGGAGGCTAGAGTCTACATTTTCTATAACTTTTATGATTTAAAAGCTAAATAAGATGTTATTCAGCCAGCAAACAGAAAATCTGCTGACAGAGTTCAGGAACACTTATGACTTTGGGTTCAAGTGGTTAAATGGAGAAGCTGATGAGAAAGAGGGAGATCAGACACAAAAGCGTCTGCTTCCCAAGAACCAAAGGAGTTGAGGGAAATTGTTCTGACCATTGAAGGAAGGTCTTCTGGAATGGCTGAATACATTGTAGCATATGAGTATAATGGATTATTTGCCATAAGAAATAACCAAAGGAATGGTTTCAGAGAAACCCTGAAAGACTTGTATAAACTGACCCAGGGTGAAGTGAACAGAACCAGAACAGCCTATTTGATAATAACAACATTGTAAAGAAAAACAACTTTGAAAGTCTAAGAACTCTGAAGTCCTGGTTGTTCTTTGCATTGGTCACATGGCCAATAATGAGCAGTTGTAACCATTTCCTGCCTGCAGGAAGGGTGATGGACACAAGATGCATAATGAAATATGTTTGGACATTTGACTTTGTTACAATGATTGTTTATGAATTTGTTTTGGAGGGGTAGTAATTAGGGGTGGGGAAAGAGAAAGAAGTGATAGTGTGGCCAAAAAGAAAAAGAAGAAAAAGAAAGGGAAGTTATTGAGGTTTTTAAAGAAAAACGCAAATTAGAAACAAAAGTTCAGAATTAAACAGATGAGGATACTTTTCAAAGTAATATGTTAAACATGCTTTTCGAAAGAGCAAGTTGTATATAATAGGTTTGTAGTTTCACATATCAACCTCTTTCTCTGTTCTGCTTTGTATATTGAAATATTTTTTCTAAATTCAGAAAAACAAAATTGAAAAATAGAAAAGTGGAGTCAAGCTGAATTGAATAAGAAAAGGATTTTGCACCTGCAACTAACTGCACACCTCACACCTGACTCATAATGACAGCCTTCCTGCTTCTTCTAGTCTAGAGGCTCCTACCCTATTTTTGTCATGGACCCCTTTTGCAGTCTGGTGAAGCCTATAGAACACTTCTCAGAATAATTTTTACTGCGCTCATTCATAACTGAAAGAAATGTTGAATTCCAATTAGAGGTTAGTGAAAATAAAGAAGCAATTTTTTTTTCCATCCAAGTTCATGGATCCCTTGAAATCTAGCTTAAGATCCCTGCTCTATTTGTTCCTAATTCCAACTTTAATCTTCCTAAAGAATTCCAGTTACTCTAGATAACAAAAGAAAAGAAAGTCAATGACTTACCATTGATTCCAGGATAATGCTTCCAAGCCTTCTACAATCTGACACCAAACTACTTTCAATCATACCACCACCAGAACTGTCCAAACTACCCTGAAAATATGCCTGGACTTCATTTTGTTCATACTCTCCTACTCACCTGAAATGGAATGTTTATCTCAATTCTCTTCTTGTAATATCTAACTCAGATCCAACTTTGTAAAGTCTTCTTCGACGCATGCTCACATATCTCTCCCTCCAACCCATCCCCCTCCACCCAGCTGACAAATTGGTTTTCCTAAAGCCCAAATCTAACTATGCCACCCTACTACTCAGTTAACTCAAGTAGCTCTTTGCCCTGCAGGATAGGAAATAAAATCCTGTGGCAATTACAGTTACAGCCTGTGTTCCTCATATATTTCCAGTCTTCCATTTTACTCCATTCCAAATACTCCATAATCCAACTTCCCTGACCTACTTGTACATCCTTACCCACAATTCTTCATTTCCTAACTACATGCCTTTGCATTGGCTGTAACCCATGCCTGGAATGTTCTCTCTTCTGTCCCTCACATCCTGACTTCCCAGATTCATTTAAGACTTGGCTCAAATCGTATCTTCCATAGGAAATTTTTCCTGGTTTTCTCTTCTCTCCTAAACTCCCATCTTTCTCAGTTTATCTTATATTTATTTAGGCTGTATATATCTTGTATGAACAAAGTTATTTGTATGTTGTTGCCCCTGCTAGAATGTGAGTTCCTTGAGCAACAGGGGATGGCAGGTTTTTTTTTTGGTCTTTCTTTTTGTATCCCTAGCACTCTGTATGATGCCTGGATTAATGTTTGTTAATCTCCTTTAGCATCCAACACAGTACTTTATATATAAGCAATCTCACTAGATTTTATGATTTGATTTATAGACTCAATAGAAAAGAAACCATCCAGGTTATTGGTAACTGATATACTTATTAAGTGGCAGGTTCCATTTCTAGGTCCCTAAAGAGGTCACAGTTCCTCTCACGAGGGGAACAGGAGGAAAAAATCCATTTGTTTAGGGTTTTTTTCCTCAGCCACAATCACCCCGTTACTTAGAACAGAAAGAACTAAGAGGGTATCCCTTTCTATCATCTTTCCCTAGCTGGTAGACATCAACGTTTAAAAATGAAATTGTAAATTGCGGGGGGGGGGGGGGGGGGAGTGGATGAGGGAGACAGCAAGAGAATCATTTTAATGTCTATTTGTAGTCTATTGTCTAGCACTCAGTAGGCACTTGATTGTACAAATGGATTACCAAAGATCTTCCTACACAGAATTAGTGCAATTTCACATTTCTGCACAGAATAAGGGAAGGCTATCCACTAAACTGCACAACAGAATTAAGAAGTCATATTTACATATCAGACAAGACTGAAAATGATAGCAGAAGTGAATTAGGCTTAGCTAGAATTAGAACTTCAGGTTTTTGTTTTGCTTTAAAAAGTAAACATTTGTCATAATTTGGAAATAGAAACAGGATGATAACCATTCAACTGTAATGTATTGGTAATAACTGAAGCATTTCAATAGTCAGAATACAGAACACATCTCACTTTTTTAAAGTAAAAATGAGACAGCGCTGGGGGGAGCTCAAAGGTGTAGTCCATCCTTGGTAAGTAGGAAAGATTCCAAGGGAGTTTCAGAATATTGTTTTCTCAAGGAGTGGTGGTTGTGGCTATCTGCTTCCTCATAAAGGGCAAGGGTTAGGAAGAAATCACTTCCAAGAATCAGCTCAGATAACTAAAGAATCGAACTACAGTAGAATACTATTTAAGAATATCTTTATTTGAAAAGTCAAAAAAGAAAAAAATAGGTCTCTACTTAAAATATCCCTTAATTGTAAAAGGGAAAAATCCATCCTTTTCCCCCTTAATGATTTAAGGATCTGCCAATCTGTAATAATTCCAGAATACCATCTCCTTTTTTAAAATTTACAAGCTTAAACTATACTTTAAGAAAGTAAACATAATGACACAGAAAAATAAGAATGATGGTAATGATAATAGCTAGTCCTTATGCAGCACTTTAAGGTGTGCAGGTATAGTGTATTATCTCGCTTTTATCTTCAGAGTGACCCTAGGATATAGGTGCTATTATTGCCATTTTACAGTCGAAGAAACTGAGGCAAACAGCAGTTAAGGGACTAGCCTAAGACCACCAATCTAGTGAGTGTCTAAAGGCAGGATTTGAAATTAGGTCTTCCCAATACCAATTCCAGGATTCTATCCACTATATAAAAGGAGCAATGATTTTGAAGGAAGGGCACTTTTATTGAAGGAGACACAAGAACTATTTACATTATACTTTGTCAGATCTTTCTTAAGTCCTTATCTCAAGCTCGATATGTTGTATCATTGACAGGGTAGCATGAACTTGAAATCAGAAGAAGCCCAGGTCTGCCATGTACTAGCTGCATGACTTTGGGCAAGCACTTACTCTCTGAGCCTCAATTTCCTCATCAAAATGTATTTAAATTCTATACCACAGTGGTAAAGATCCAAAATGAAATTATCATTTGTTTTGTAACTATACTTATATGCATATATCTATAGTCAATCCCGGAGGCACGTACACACACATCAGTGAAGCCAGGAGGCAGGCTCACAAGCCCACAATGGAACACACACAAATTTGCAACAGCTTATGGATATCATTCAACATTCAAGATCATAGGGAAACAGGGGGAATATCAACTGAAATCCACAAAAACCCATGATATTATCTCTTATTTAAACCTTTCAACAAATCTGCTACAAAGTAGAAAATTTTATTTCTTGTCTCTTTCAGTTCTTAAACAGCCAAAAGGTATTCAGTTGGAAAGAAAAAGCCTATGACTATTTCATCCTTAAAACAATTTAAAAATTCATAATACTTTGTAAATTTATTTTATGGATACATGATTTTTTTAATGTGACTCAAAACGACTCCATTCCCCACTCCACCCCCTAATATGAATTTTACTCTAATGTTTGTGTTTCATCCCTCTCATGCCTCATCCTTGGTTTCTGTTGACTATGCCAGTGGAGGGGAAGTTATGGCACATCCCAGCAAGCTGTAAAGACCTGGTGGACAGATGGTCAGAGGAACAGCCTGGCTAAATTTAGCAATGCTCATTAACGGAAGGTTGGCCACCAGGCAATCATACTTCTTGTCCATAGCAACCCATGAAGATCATCTATTAAAGCATGATGGGGTTGTGTTCTGAGAGTACCCACACCACTGAAATCACAAATCTTTTGAAGTGTTTTTTTTCTGTTAGTTTTTGGTTGCCTAATATTTTAAAATGAATTAGCTATTAAAAATGGTGACCTGTCATAGGAATGAATGAAACAATTCTTAAGCACTATGTATCACGTGTTCTAAATGCTAGGGATACAAATATAAAAACAAGAATGACACAAGCTAGGGCAGGGATGGCCCAGGGGAAGGCTGTTTTGATCTGGAAAGGCACAAGAATAGTGATTGACCCTTTCCAGGGGGAAAACAAACAAACAAATGGTAGTATTGATTTGATTACAGTTCCCAGACCAAGGGAGTAGGAGGAGTTTGTATTCCTAAGAAGTTTATGGCAAGAAGATGGCTAGGGTAGCCAACTGGCTGTGTTATGAAACATGATCTTTTCTGGGGCTGGCCATGGGAGTTTGTGGTTACTCATCAATCAGGATACCCAAGCACTAAGACAGAGCTTCCAAAACTGAAGTGATTAACAACCCCCTAAAGGTCTGATCTCTAGATAAAGAGGATCAAAAGATTAAGATCTGGAAGGAACTTTAGAGAATCATTTAGATCAAACCCCTCATTTTAGAGAAAAGGAAATAGAGGTTTAAGTAATATATACAAATTCATAGTGAGTAACAGGGACTAGATTTAACCCGAAATTAGGTGCTCTTTCCACCACACCAATAACTGGATTGTACTTCATTTTTCATTTTGTTTTGTTCTCTGAGAGATGCTGATCCTATTTACTTTTCTAAGAATACTAATTAGGAGTAATAGAATTCAGATCTTTTCCGTAACTGAATTTGGTATAAGCCTTGGCCACATAATCATGCCCATCTAGGTATCAATAAATGTTATTTAAAACTGTTCATGACTAATGAGAAGAATTACAGGCTTTTGGTGGCCACAACACATCCAAAATTAAACATTCAGTACTTCCTGAAGCATTAGTAGGGTTAAAAAAAAATTCCCAGACACCAATATTAACCCAGGGGAAAATTAGTATGACTACTATAGCCTAATCACCAATTATCTGTACCATGGAGATGACCTCCACTCCTAATTAGTTCATATTTTTATCCACATATGCTTGTACTTTAAAAGTCCACAAAACATGTATTCACCACCTTCTAAGGATCAGGTACCCTTTCCAAGAACCTGCTACATAAGTAATATAATTAGTCAGTCCTGGGGATACAAAGAAAAAATGAAATGACTTCCTATCTCAAGGACCTTATTTACACATTCACTGATAAACATGGTGTAAATTCAAAACAAAATTATACAAACCAACCCAGACTTGGAGGACCACCCCGAGACAATGCCTTGATTTGAACCCATCAAGGATCTACTAAGCACATTCCATGTTCCTGACACTATGATGAACACGGCCTGGTCTCATGGTTATTTCCTAACACTTCTAACTAATAATGGTGCCATTTTACTAAAATGGAATGGAAACATAACCAGCTTCCCTAGGCTGGCCCCCTGCTCAAACCTCTTCCCTTACTTCCCTGCCCCCAGCTGGGGGAGATAATGTCTCACATTGATGCAAAGGACTAGTCTATTTTAAGTTTACTCCAAACCTTAAACATCTTCAGGCTGGGAGAGAGAGAGATAGGTCAAGGGTTTTAGTGACAAAATTTTGAGTAATTAAGGATATGAAAGCAAAATGTGGCAGGAAAGGTTACTTTAAGTAGTTAATCTGACCCTCCATCACTAGTGACTGTCAAATAAAACATAAAAATAAGGACACTTTCAAAGATGTAACTGAAAGAATCCAACATACTCTTAGGCTGAATGTTACCCAAAATTAAGTTATAGGTCACATGAATGAAAATTAAGATGCTACTGAACTTCATTTATTCCTAATACAAGACATATGAGTACTAAACCCAGAAACCAGTCCCAGACTAGTGGGTTCTTGGAAGAATTCTTAAGTTTCCTTAAGAAAAAAATTTGCAACAAGTCATGTGTAGAAGATACTCTTTCCCTCCAGTTCAATTCAAATATTCTAATAGGTAATAAGAGAATCTTTGTATGCACTAAAGTGCCAAGGTGGGGCAACCAAAATCATTTGATCATTTAAGCCTTACTCCCTTTGACCTACTGGACTAGATAATGTAATTACTGTATCATCTTTTGATAGCCTACGCAGTAATTTGCATATCTTTCAATGAGTGACTAATTGAAAAAAAAATACAATTGCAACACAAATCCAACTAAATTTACACTTACTCTGAGCAAGAATTTTAGAAAAGTCCATGTATACAAAATTCCAGAAATTCTCCCTTACCACAGATAGCACCTGCAGTCCAAAGTAATCAATCACATTGGCTTTATTTCAAAGCTGCCTTGATAGCCAGAAATCACAAAGGAGAGAATGATGCGATTTCTGTCAGCTATAAAGAAATAACTTGTACTATATGCTGCTTTCCTCAAAACAACCTTGTTGAAATAGGTATTACAAGTATTATATGTTCATTTTAGGAAACAGCCCCAAAGTGAGACCCAGAGGTGAAGCTCAAGGTTAAGGAGCTAATAAATGGATAACCACAACTGATACCAAATTTCAATGTTCTTTCCATTACGCCACACTGATAAACAAAGGAATGGGAAAATGTGATTGACAATCTAATAGGTTGTGTCTAATTCTATCAATGAAGTTAAGAATGAACAAATGGAGTACAAAAAGGATAAGATTATAATGAGATAAAGATTTTAAAATTGAAAATCACCAAGGAAAAAGCTCAGCTCAAACCACACCCTTAAATCTCTCCACCCATTACAGGACAAAACATAATTCAAGCCAAGGTGAACCTATAAACATTATCATTTGGATCATTTGGATAATGAAGAGATTTGAAACCCAACTAATGGATATAACTAATCCATTTCGATAGCTATGTATGGCTAACTGGATATTGTCTACACAAATGAGACACATGAATGTCAAGAATAATAATCAAGAAAAATACCCCAAACCAATGTTAGTCTTCTACAAAGAAAATTAGGCAAATGTGCCAACATGGAACATAAACTAATTGGAATTTTATCTCTTCTGTCTTTTATCAAAAAGAGAGAAGTGCTAATGAGCAATTAAATGGCCAAAAGCAGAAGCAAAGGACCATGGGAATTCCCAAACTGGGTTAACTAGCACCCAGATAAAATTAAAGGACCAGACTTTAAGAATACCTCAAGGGAGCAAGCAAATTTTTGATTCGATTGATGTTAATTGTAGTGTTAAAGTTCTCAGGATTAAGAACCCTGAAGCCATTCAACTTGGATTCCTTTTAAAAATAGATTTAATACTTCATAGCACCTCTCCAATACTTCAAAACCATTCACCACGGCATTGATAAGGGTGCTTCTATATCACTGACACTCCTATTGACAAGCCCCCATATCCTCCAGCCCATGCTTTTGTACAAGGTCTTTCAAAGCTGCTGCAGTCAAAAAACATCCATCAGCTGACAGGAATCTGGGACTGTGCTTCTCCCCACTTAGGCTGGGCCTCCAAACAGATTCACTTTGTGAAAGTTGGGAGGACTCGTTTAAATGAAAAAAAAATCCCTGCAAATTTTCCCATAATATAGATAAGCAAAGAGATAATTTTATATTGGTTTTCAAACTGCTGTCCAAATAATATGCCAACAAGTTCATGAATTATGAATCGTTTTTCATTTTAAGAAACCACTTAAAAAATATACAGGGTGTCCCAAAGTCTTAGTGCAGTTAAAGCTTAGGAATGCACTAAGACTTTTGGGACATACTATATAACCATCTGTAGAGTTCTGCTGTTTCAAGATTTGAGGGCAGGGAGAAGAGACACTCTTTCTTGAGTAGGCCATTCTTGAGTAGGAGGACTTTAAAAGAATATAATCATATTCATAAGTCATCTCCAAGCTCAGAATTCTGCTTGGTGGTTTCAGAAAGTTAATAGTCAAGTTTTGAACACTTTTATTAAAATTTTAAGTTATTAAAATCCTAAGTTACTTTTTACTGTGAAAACTGGACTCATAACTAAAGTCATGGGTATAGGCTTTAAAAATGTCAAGCATAAAGACATTTTATCATTTATCATAACCTGAGCTGTATTGCCATTTTCTGAAAGCACACTCTTATCACCTATTTAAAAAAAAAACCAACCTTTTCATACCTTAATATACCATTTATTATCATTGCCTGTCAGCTACTTGAAATCAGCTTCAGAAGGCAAATACTAGTAGCTGGTATGATAAACAGGATTTCTTTAAGGCATTAGGGTAAAATGAGTTACGTCAACACCCTGATAGCAAAATAATCAGGAAACAAATAACTAGCTTAAAGGAAAAGCTCAATTTTTTTGAGATCAAGGCAATAAAATCTTAATTCTCATATTTAAGACCAAATGAAACCTAGAATGGGGGGGAGGGGCATCTCAATCTCTAACACATTAGTCTAGAGAAATTTCAAGACAGTAAAACTTTGCTTTTTCCCTTTGAAATTAAAATTAATTTTAATTGTTTAAATATTCAGAAATGAGTTTATACACTCTTCAAAACTGGGTGCTAACAGTCTTGCTAAAATATTCACACTTAATAGGAAATTTTTGCAGGTTCAATTCCTTAAAAAAAAAAATCAAAACCCTAGTGGCCAGAATCAGCTAATTATGTTGTCTTTCAAGCAGAGCAGTGTAACCAAATATTGTAGTTCAAAAGCGAAGTTATCTTCCCAGGACAAAAGTATACACACTGCGTATTTATTAATCTACAAACACATCCTGTGAGAACTTCCAAGCCTCTATTTATTTATCCAACTAGGTCCAAAGACAATGAACTGAGAGAAAATGGGTGGGGTGCCGCCCACTTTGGGCAACTTGTCAACCAGAACCGCTCTTCCCCCTTTGCGAAAACCGAGCCTGCACAGGTTTTCCTTGGCAAGGAGCAACCACACCGCAAGCATCCTCTGCATAAAGAAGGCGAGGTTTCTGCAGAGCACAGAGCAGCTGTCGCAGGACAGGGTACCAACACCAGTGTGGGCTTGGGCTGCAGGCAAGAGCTCCGGGCGTAGACATTCCCTCGAAAAATACTAGGTGAAATGAGGTTGAGGAGGACCCAGTCCTCTCAAACCCCCGCCCATCAGAACCAGAGAGAGAACTTCTAGTCTGGGGTCGATCTCACCTAATGACCCCATTTCCCCTGCGGGGGTGGGGGAGGAGCGGAGTTAAACGTCCGGTGGTCCTTTAGTCCCTGGGGTTTTAAAAGAAATAAAGCTTCCAGCTGGGGGTACTCTGAGTGCCGAGGGGGCTGGGGGCAGAGGCGGTGGCAGCAGCAGCTCGGGGAGGCCACCGGCCCAGTAGCAGAGAGCCCCCGCGAATCCAGGACAAGCGTGGGACACCCGCCCTAGCCCAGCTCCCCACTCCAAGGGGTGTCCAGCCCCGGGGGCAAGCAGTATGGACCCAGCCAGGTTTCGCCTCTAGCTCGCTGGGAGACCGCTGAAAGGGCCACAAAGTTTTCCCAGGCAGGCGGCGAGAATATATACGGGTCTCATCCCCTAGCTCCCTGCAGCTGACTTGCTATCCCAGAGCTGGTAGCGCCCACCGCCCTCGTGGATAGAGGGGCAGAACGAGGGAGTGTGGTGGGGGTGGGAGAAAGACGCTTTACCTTGGGGGATGCTGGGGCTGCGCTCGTGGCGCGGTCCCCCGGAGATTCCGGCGCAGCTGCTGCATCTGCAGCCTCAGTAGAGGGGCTGCCGTTCTCCTGCTCCTCCAGCACCGGGGCCCCTGCCTCTCCGGGCTCAGCCGCATCCTGCGGCGACCCCGGCGGCGCCGTCACTGTTGAGCTCCCCGCGCCCATGGCTCCACTGCGGTTCTTCTCGGGTCAGCCGCAACACACCGCACGCACGCACTCACACACCGCACCGATCTGCTTTCCACCAATCTCAAGGAGGCTCCCGGCAGTCGGCTGGGGAGCGAGGGAAGACAGGCTCCTTAGGGACCGATGTCCCAAGCCACTTGGATTCACCTGCCTCCTCCTCCTCGGGATGAGCCCGGACTGCGAATGAAGGCGACAAGCTCTCTGCAAACTCCTTTAAAAAAAAAAAAAGCCACCACCTCTATGCCTCCTCCCCCACCCTTGTTTTTCCCTCTCTTCATCACATGAGCTCAGCCCCAGACACGCCTTGCAGCAGCAGCAGGAGCAGCAGCAGCATCTCCCACCCCAAGCAATTAGGAACTACAACAGCCAGCAGAGATACCCCCTAGTTAAAGCTTTAACCCCTGCTTTTACAGTAATCTGGTCGTTACCTCCTAGAACATCTCCAGTACATCCAGGGAGTCCAGGGCTTTCATGGACATCCACCTCAGATTTGCTGGAAAAGAAAGGAAGGAGAAGGCAAATCTCCCCACACACCCGAAATTGGATTAACTGGGTTTTATTAAATGATTGATAGCCCAAGGAAAGGTCTTCCGTGTGGTGCCTGACCTTCAGTTCGCGAACAAGCAAACAAAAGGCCTCCCCTTCTCTCCTCAATTGTTTTCTATGCTAAACGTTTGTTTTTCCCTTCCCTTTGATAAGGCGGGGAGGGCGGAGGGTGAAGAAGAGGTTTGCTGCTGCTCTCCCCCATCCCGAAGCATCAACCCTGATCAAATTGCTTAATAGGGGAGAAGTAGCGAATGGAGTAGCAATACATTTAGACTATGGCTAGGCCTTGCAACTGGTGCCATTTCACTTTCACATACCCTCTATTCAAAAGGATGTGATGGCATCTAATCTCATAAATTAAATCGGCCTCGCTTCTTTCTTGGGGGAACACATTAGAAAAATGTAGCTGTGACAACATGGTCCTATCCTCTTTATTTTAATGCCATGATGTTGAAAATTACATATCTCCCTTCTCTCTTCCAAATAAAATGAAAAAACTGTGGCCAATTTTTTTAGCCTCGTGTTTATAAAATGATGGTCAATTAAGCCCAGGGTACAGTTAATTCCAATTTAAGTTGGCCTTGTTCTATTACATTGTACTCTTAGATATGATGCTATCGTATTTGAAGTAATTGATATATTGCTTGATACACAGACAAAATGATGGTGTGACAGATAAAACCAGGAAAAACACTCATCCTTTCTTCACCAGCACCTTTCCAGAGCCTCTCCCAACAACTAAACTCTGTATTTCAATGAATTACTTGAAGCACCTGGTGCAAGCAATTTCCTTTTTTTAAGTGGCACCCTCTTTTCTATTTTCTTTTTCAGTTTAATCATTACCCAGATTTAGACCTACTCAGACCACAACATTTAAGAAAGTGGTATTTTAAGGGCACCAGGTTCTGACAGGCAAAACTAATTGTAGTGGCAGGCATCTTAGGGAAATGCTGAAGATCATTCCTTTTAACAATTTGGTTAAGGACACAGATCGTTGTATCAGTGCCTAGTGTGTTCCACTTTCAACATGTTTTCAGAATCAGAATTTGTTTATTTTGAGGGAGTGGACAAGCACAAAGTCCTTTGGGATGTATTCCTTGAGAAAGATTTTTTTTTTTTTGGTGTTAAGATTTCCATGTATTCAGTTCATTTTGATTTTTGATTTTCAATCATTACTATCTGATTAGTAAACTCATTATTCATTCCATTTCTACATATCCTAATTGGAAATCCATAATGACATTACATTGAAAAGCATTCTAAAACAATTCTCTTCTCAACTTGCATTTATATCCTAGTGTTTTATTGGGATTGGAGAAGAAAGATTGAAAAGACTAACTGATGCTTCATCTTAATATTTAAATTCCAACATTTAAATATTATCATTCCTGATACCTTAGCATATAACAAAACCGCTGCCACAACTTTCCTATGATATTCAATGGCCACTTAAATCCAGTCTTTTGTTGTTGTTGTTCAGTTATGTATGACTGGTCCTGGAATCAGGAGGATGTTCAAATCTGGCCTCAGATACTTGCTAGCTTTGTGACCTTGGGCAAGTCACTTAACCCTGTTAGCCTTGGTTTCCACACCTGTCAAATGAGCTGGAGAAGGAAATGGCAAATCACTCCACTATCTTTGCCAAGAAAACCCCAAATGGGGTCACAAAGAGTCGGACACCACTGAAATGACTTGAAAAACAAAGTCTTGGCTCTAGGCTGGCTGCCGTAACCATTGAGCACTTAGCTTCCAAATCCAGTCTTTAGTAGATTCTTTTAAAAGTTCCTCATGTGTAGTTATATTTATATTTGAAAAAGTTGTCACAGCATGCCAACAAAGTACAATTCACCAAATCCAGCCCATATATGAAGATCTTTTTAAATATCCAGGGCCATACTTCCTTCTATCAGCATCTGATATGCAGATGATGCAAATTGGTGAAATAGTAGAATACTTACCAAAATAAATTGTAATTTAAATAAGCTCGTGAACTCAAGTAGTCTTTATTCTTAATAGCACTCTGGTGAGATCAGTTATTTTGTAATCTGGAATACAAAATAATTTGCTGGCACTAGTGAACAGCTCTAGGAGTGATACTGGTTAACTTTACAGTAGAGAGAGAGGTTTTCTCTATAAGCTCTTATATTTTGACATTCTGGAATATTCTTTTCTCTTTTGTATAGATTTAAGGAAAAAAATGAGTGGAATACTTTGAAGATTCTTAAAGAATTGCTGTAAAAATCATTTTATATCCACCTTGGCTAAAAGATTTTCCATTCTCTTGGATCTCCTGGCCTTTGCTTTGGAAGCACTATAAAGTCACAGTTCTTCCCAACCAAGCAGAGGATCGTGGAACCTAAGAGCTGGCAAGAAGGGACCTTTAAGGTCATTTAGATCTAATCTCCTTCCTCATCGAGCAGGTAAGGCAATGAATGCTGAACCTCAAGTCCACCAAAATTTATTTCTTTGAAAAAACAGGAGAGTAGCTGGGTTCTTGAAATCCACATGAATGAAGACATTTCCAGAATTGTTTGGTGCTGGAGGAAAAGGAACTGTATGGATTTCATTTCAATTCAACAAGCACTTAATAAACACTTAACCATGTGCCAAGCACAATGCTAGGTGCTGGGAATACAAAGTCAAAAATGAAAAACAGTCCCTGGCCTCAAGAATCTTACATTCTACTGGGGAATACTGCATGTAAACAAATAGCCAACCATAATTTAAAGAGGGCAAAAGCACTAAAAACTATTTTAAACTTCTGGTGCAATGCTTTAAGTTATTCCTCTGTAGAAGTAGCAACAGTCTCTTCTTCACAATATCTTCCTAAAAAAATAAGGCACAAATAAATATTGATGTTCTTCCTCTCCTACAGTGGGTACAGAAAGTCAGGTTCCTTCAGGTTCATCCTTTCCCACAAACAGCATTTGAGAATTCATAAAAATAAAAGCCCTCCTAGTATAGCTTGCAAAACTTGTTATCTCAAGAGAAGGAGGATATCGGGAAATACAGGTTTCACTCTTATTTGCTAAGAAAATCCAGTGTTCGTTGTCATTGGCTGGACCTCATGTGCACATACCAAAACATCCATTAAATCCAAAGGAATCATCAGGTTGGTAGTGTTAGTCATAACAGAATCAATGTCCACATAAAAATATTAATAATTCAAGATTTCAAGAGTCTGTGATTTTATGCATTCAAGCAATTCCTCTAACAATGCAGATCAATAAATCAACAAGAAGTTAGTAGGCGCCTACTATTTGCCAAGACATCTTACAAGGCATTGTGGATACAAAGACAAAAACAAAGCAGTCTTTGTATTTGAAAAGCAGTTTAAACACACACACACACACATATGAAAAGCAGTATGTATGTATATATGTGTGTGTGTATGTATGGTTGTTGTCTTTCATTGTCGAAGAGGACCAAAATGACATCACTATGCTAGAGTCAAGATTCAAGGTGTCCACCTGTGGCTGATCAGACCAATGTGAGCTTGGAATGCTCTACCACAGGTTGGCCACAAATAGTCCATGCAAACATTTGGGCTGGATACTCCAAACTTGCATATCCTGTGTTTCCTTTGAGCTGTTTCGATTTGCTTTGCTCATATAGCACAGCACCTTTTGTAATGTGTGCAAGCCATGCTGAGCAGTCCTGTGCCAATGTCTCCCATGTGCCAATTGATTCCAAAGTTCTTGAGAGTGTCCTTGTATTGCTTCTTCTGACCACCATGTCAATGCTTGCCCTGTGTGAGTTCTTCATAAAATAGTCCTTTGGGCAAATATGTGTTTGGCATTGGAATAATGTGGCCAGCCCATCAGAGTTGAGCTCTCTGAAGTAGAGTTTGAATGCTTGGCAGTTTAGTTCGAGTAAAGACCTCAGTGTTTGGTACCTTATCCTGCCAGGTGATCTTCGGAATCTTCCTAAGACAATTCAAATGGAAGCAATTCAGTTTCCTGGCATAGCGCTGGTAGACTGTCCAGGTTTCACAGGCACACGACAGTGAGGTCCGCACAACGCCTCAGTAGACCTTTAGTTTAGTAATCAGTCTAATATCTCTTCTTTCCCATACTTTTCTTTGGGAGCCCTCCCAAACACTGAGCTAGCTCTGGCAATGCTAGCGTCAACCTCATTATCAATGTGTACATCCCTGGAAAGTACACTGCCAAGGTAAGTGAACTCATCCGCAGCAGTCAAAACATCTCCATTTGCTGTAACCAATGGTTCTACATATCGATGGTGTGGTGGTGGCTGATGGAGCACCTGTGTTTTCTTGGTGTTAATTGTTAGGCCAAAATTAGCACAAGCAGCAGAGAACTGATCCATACTTTGTTGCATCTCAGCTTCAGAGACTGCACTGAGTGCACCATCATCTGCAAACAGAAAATCACACACCAACATTCCTTCCACTTTGGTCTTGGCTTATAGCCTTTAGAAGTTGAAGAATTTACCATCAGTGCAGTAGCTGACCTTGATGCCATATTCATCCTCATTGAAAGCATTTGACAACATGGTGAAAACATCATGCTAAAAAGCGTGGGAGCAAGCACACAGCTTTGTTTCACTCCATTGGTGACTGGGAAGGCACAAGAGCTTTGTCCATTATCTAGAACGCAGGCAAGCATGCTGTCATGAAATTAACGTTCAGTGTTGATGAACTTCTCCAGGCAACCCAGCTTTGACATAATTTTCCATAAGCCCTCCCAACTAACAGTATCAGAGGCCTTGATCAGATCTACAAATGTTGTATATAGACCTCTGTTCTACTCCTGACGTTTCTCCTGGGATTGTCGGGCAGCAAACACCACATCAACTGTTCCTTGGCCCTTTCTGAAGCCACACTGGCTCTCAGATAGATGACCATCTTCTAGGGTGTGTGTATGCATGTGTATATATGTGTGTGTTGTGCATGTATGTATGTGTATATATGTGTGTATGTACGCATGTATGTATATACAAGACACTTGGAAAGGAGATAGACACAAGGGAACTTTGGAAAGTTCTAGCAACTAGGAAAGGCTTCCTAACAAGAAGGTGACACTGGAAGGGAGTCATGAAAGTACTCTAAGAGGTTTAAGTGACTAGAGAGAGCATGACTTAGTGGACAGTCTTCAGGAGTTAATGTGGCCAAAATTTATCACTTGGTGGCCACCCATCTGTTGTTAAGCTTCTCTGAAGCCTACTGGACTAGCCCTTGGAAAATAGGATTTCACTGGACTTGGACCTGAAAGTTTTCTCAACTTGACATGATGTCAGAATTAGGTCTCCATTGGCATAATCTTCCAGAAGTCAGGATCACCTTTATGCCACAATAAAGCATAGGAGGAGGAAGACATTAGTGGAGGCTTGGTCCTGAATTGCCATAGCATAGAAACTCATCACTGATGCCGATCAAAAACTCATCTGAAATGTATAATCTTAGAGGATTGCCTGGGCATTGAGAGGTTAAGTTTTTAGCCCTAGGTCACATGACTAGTGCGTTTCAGAAGCAGGATTTGAATCCAGGTCTTCCTAACTCCAAGTCCAAACCTTTCCACTAAATCATACTGACTCTCTTAATGGAGGTTAAATATATATATATGTTTTTAAATAGTAAACCGAAGATTGTATTTTTCACAACTGCGGACAGGAAAAAAATTCTTTTTTTTTTCTTTTCTTTTTTTCCCTCAATTTATTAATTTATTTTTTTTTTAGTTTTCAACATTCACTTCCATAAGTTTTAAATTTTCTCCCCCTCTCTCCACCCTCCCTCCCCAAGACAGCATTCAATCCAATACACATACATTCCTGTTAAAAACATTTTCACATTAGTTGTGTTATTATAACGAATGGGAGAAACCATGAGAAATAAAAAACAAAATGAAACAAAAGAGAAAATAGTCTGCTTGGCTCTGCCTTCTGACTCCATAGCTCTTTCTCTGGATGTGGATGGCATTTTCCATCACGAGTCCTTTAGAAAAGTTTTAAGTCCTTGAATTGCTGACAAGGGCTAAGTCTATCAAAATCAGTCATCGCACCCCTTGGCTGTTACTGTATACAATGTTCTCCTGGTTCTGCTGCCTTCACTCAGCTTCAGTTCATATAAATCTTTCCAGGTTTTTCTGAAGTCCACCTGCTCATTGTTTCCTATAGCACAATAGTACTCTACTACATTCATATACCACAACTTGTTCAGCCATTCCCCAATTGATGGACATTCCCTCAATTTCCAGTTCTTGGCCACCACAAAAAAGAGCTGCTATAAATGTTTTTGTACATGTGGGTCCTTTTCCCATTTTTATGATCTCTTTGGGACACAGGCCTAGAAGTGATATTGCTGGTTCAAAGGGTATGCACATTTTTATAGCCCTTTGGGCATAGTTCCAAATTGCTCTGCAGAATGGTTGGATCAGCTCACAGCTCCACCAACAGTGAATCAGTGTTCCAACTTTCCCACACCTTCTCCAATATTTATCATTTTCCTGCTTTGTCATGTTAGCCAATCTGATAAGTGTGATGTGATATGGAGGTTAAATTTTTTTAAATAATCAGAACTTGGAATGTTTAGCTTGAAAAAAAAAGAAGACTCAGGGGGAGACATGATGGCTGTCTTCAAGTATTTGAAAGGCTATCTTTTGAAAAGGGAATGAAATTTCTTCTGTTTGACCCCAGAGAACCAAACTAGTAACAGGGGGTGGAAATTACAAATCCATGGATTTAAGCTTAATGTCAGAAAAACTTTCCAACAATTAGAGCTATCCAGAAGTGAAAAGGGTTGCCTCCAGAGGTGGTAGGCTACCTCTCATTGGAGGTCTTTATGCAAAGGTTAGGTGTATTGTAGTAGAGATCTTTGAGGGCTACTGATCAGAAAGATGTTGGATCATAGATCCTCTGAGGGCCTTTTCAGCTGAGAAATTCTGTCATTCTATGTTCTCAGCAAGGATAGGGGAACTTGAAGAAGGAATAGTTGGAGAAGGGAAAATTAATTGTGGATAGGCTGATTTTTAGGTCCTATTGAGATACACAAGTGGAGATGTTCTCCAACCAATTGGTGATACAGGACTGGAGATCAGGAGGCTATAAGTCTGGATATATAGAATATGGAATTATCTGCATAAAGATAATTGAAACCATGGAAGTGGAATCTCATCAGGAATAGGGAGAATACACAGATAAGAAAAGAGGGCCCTGGAGAGAGCCATGAGGGACACTCATGTTTGTTATTGTTTCCAGTTGTGTCTGACTCTTTGTGACACCATTTGGGGTTTTCTTGGCAAAGATAATGGAATGGTTTGCCGTTTTCTTCTCCAGCTCATTTTACAGATGAGGAAACCGAGACAGACAGGGTTAAGTAACTTACCCAGGGTCACACAGCTAGAAAATATCTGAGGTGAAATTTTGACACAGGAAGATGAGTCTTCCTGACTCTGGGCCCTGAGTTCCATCCACTGTGCTACCTAGCTGCCCATGTTTAAAAGTGTGCAAAATTAGTACTAATCCTCCATTGGAAACTGAGAAAGACCCATCAGGCCAGAGATACGTATCTTAGTCAAGGGAGAAGGATATCCAGGAAGAAAAGAGTAGATAGTACTATCAAAAGGCTAGACAAAGGGAAGGCAATATGCATTTATATAGTACCTACTATGTGCCAGACACAGTGTTAAACATTTTGGGTTTTGGTTTTTGTTTTTGTTTTTTACAAATATTGTCTCATCTGATTGAAGCTGAGGAAAGGTCAGGGAGGTTGAGAACTTGCAGACTATCAAGTTAAGCAGTTAAGGGATCATCTATAACCTCTGAGAGCAGTTTCAGTAGAGTAGTAGGTTGGAAGTCAGATTGCAAGGGGTTAAGAAGTGAGCCAGTGGGAAGGAAGTGGAGGCAGCAATAATTATAGATGACTCTTTCTAGGAGTTTAACAATGAAAAGGAGGAGAGATCCAAGAGATGAAGCGGAGAATTTTCAGGTATAGAAGTAAGAAAAGAGTTCTTTTGCTGAAAGAATAATCATTATTAACCACTTTTTCTTTGGATAGGAAAAACAGGGCATAAGAAACCCAAGATCAAAGGGTTTCTACTTTACATATAAAAGTTCTCAAGTTCTCACCATCCATGACTTGAATATCTTTAGTTGTGAGGGAAGACAATGGTACCTTGCCCAATTAATGCTTCTAGCCTTAGGAAGCCCTTACAAGGATGTGGAATGCTACTAAGGGTCCCAACAGCAGGCTTACCTGAACAACAAGACTTCCTCAAAGATGCCATGTGGAATTTAAATCTGTCCCTCCTGAGTATCATTGGCCATAACTTGACCCATATTTGAAAGACCAGATAATTTACCAAACCCTTCTGTATAGTAGCTTAGGAAATTCTCTCCTCATTATGTGAGACACATCATATGCCATAGCTTCTGTCCAAGATCATACGTGGGTGAAAAACTACTGTTTGGAGGCAAAAGGTACTAAAGTTATTGCAGGCTGTCTTTTAATTACTTCCTATTTAGTGACTGATCTGAGAACAAAGAAGTGGTAAAGGATAGCTCAAAGTGTGAAAAGGTATCAAATTAGTCTGTGTAAACATTGGCTCCAAGCCTCCCTAGGAAAGTACAAAAGGAAAGCTTACTTTCTTTACTCTGCCTGGAATACAATTTAGTGAGGTGCTGACCAGTAGCACCAAGCCAGTCTTCCATGGGCTGCTTTAGCTGGCTTCATCCTCAAGCCCAAAGCCAGCAGCTCCTTGAGAGTTGTAAGGACTGCCAGCTTATATGAGTACATATAAAGGTAGGACATGTGGAGCGGTGTAAGGAGCTCTGCATTTGGAATCAGGGCACCTAGCTCTGGATCCTACCTCTGGTACCTTTGGCTCAGTCACTTGACCTCTCTGTGTCACAGTTTTTGCATCTTTAAAATGAAAGAGGTTGGACCAGATGACTCTAAGGTCACTTCCAACCCTAAATCTACAGTCCTCTGAAGTTCATGTGATAACATGAAAACTTCAGGAGTTTTAAGAAGTTTCAGAATCATAGAATTTCAGAGTTGGGAGAGACCTCTCTGCCAGCTAATCTAAATACACCTGAAAAAGAATACGAACTATAACACACTCAAACTCTGTGTGGAGATCTTCAATGAGGAGGAATCCAAAACTTCCGAAGACATCCCACTCCAAATTTGAAAGCTCTGATTGAAGTTTTTCCTGACATCAAGCCTAGATCACATCTTTTCAACTTCTACTTATTGTTCTTAGTTCCGCCCTCTGAGACAAGATTTGAACTCATGAAGATAAGCCTTCCTGATTCTAAGCCCAGGGTCCTGTCCATTGTACCACCTAGTTGCCCAAAGACTCCAGGCCCACCGATCTATCCACTGAGCCAACTAAATATTTCTTGAATTGACTTGATCAATTATAAGAACCCAGGTAAAAGTTTTTATACTTGACTAGCCTGTGTAAAGGGACAAAGGAAATTTTGGAGAAGAGACATAGATATACCTTATCTACTAGTTCTGGCAGATTGAAAAGATATTCTGAGAATCCTGCTGGGAGTGATAAGAATCAGAGATAGATCAACTACCCAAGATTCATTGATATCCTGGGGAAATTTTATATTCCCAAGGATTTCCAGCCTTTCTGCCAATAACCCTATAGAAGAAAGAGGATGGTGGAGGAGGGGAGGTTTATAGATTTCTCTTCTTTGTGCATTTTCTAAAGGAGGAACCTAGGAGTAAACCAGGAAGAAAGCTACAAATCAAGTCAAATCAACAAGCATTTATTAAGCACCTACTATGTTCCAGGCATTGTGCTAAATGTACAGAAAACTAAAAGTGGCCTTAAATACTATCCTACTTACCTCTCTCCAACTCAAATCCATCAGTGTACTTGTCTTATTCCAGATTTCTGGAATAATTATCTGCATAAAGGAAGCAAACTTGTTTTTCTTTGGGAAATATTCTGGCAAGCTACAGAAAATTCTAAGAGTGAACAGAGACTTTAAATACGAGTCTTCAAAGAAACACTTTCTATTCTAGAGCTAAAAAAGCGTGTATCTCATTCTGAGCCTTTGCTCATATTCCTGACCTGTTTCAATGTCTAAAGGACTTAAAATCACATGAAACAGAAATTTACGTAAGGTGATCAAATATATGTGTATTCATATACATACATACATATACACACATATATACACACACATACATACATACATATATACATATGTGTGTATATATTTATATACATATATATGGAAACTCCCAGGATTTAGAAGTGTGGATTAACACTAGCAGAAGGGATAGTTACACTATTAAAATCATACATATAACTGTGGCTTTGAATGACTAATGAATGTCTGCATTTTTAGGTTGGAAAACACAATCTCTACAGTTATAGGAGACACTGGTATCAATTTACTTCTGATTTCAAGGTTAGTAGTGTTGACAGCTTCCTAAAAATTAATTTTTATAGTGACCTAAAGCACCTTTTAAAAAAGGCACCTTGCAAAAATGACAAATGATGGAAATAGCCAATGCTGAAGGGGCTGCAAGGAAAGACAAGACACACTAACTCACTGTTGCTGAAACTATGAATTGATCAAACCATTCTGGAAAACAATTTAGAGTTATGCTAAATAAGTGAATAAAATGTTCATGCCCTTTGACCCTGAGATTCTTCTGACAGACATATACCACAAAAAGGTCAAAAATAGAAAGAAAGGTCTCATATACTCCCAATTACTCATTGTGACACTTTCGGTGGTAGCAAGGAAGTCACACAAACTGGAAACAAAGTAGGTGTCCGTTGACTGGGGAATGGTGAAACAAATTTGTTATATGAATACATTCACATACCCAAATAGGCTAAGAAGTACAGTAAGAAATGATAAGTACGAAGAATTCAGGGAAGCAAAAGAAAACGTACATGAATTGACAGAGAGTGAAGGAGAAAAAGGAAAATAATATACATAATTATTTCAATATAAATGAGAATAAAAAAATGGAAGTTTGGCCCTAGGGAAAAAATTTGAGAATATATATATATATATATATATATATATATATCCCTTCTTTTCAAAGGCAAGGAAATATGGGTGAAAATATTACATATGCTGTCAGACATGGTCAATATATTGGCAAATTTTGCTGAACTCTTTTTTCTCCCTCTTTTTATTCTTTGTTAAAAGGGAATGACTGGCTGAGTATGGAGGTGGGTGGGAATCATATTCAGAAATGAAGATGATATAAACATAAAAGATAACAATCTATATTTTTAAAAGCACATTAACTACTCAGCAGATGTGATATGGACCTAGGCTAAGGTAAATAAAGACGTCAACAAAAAGGCTGGAGCTCATAGCCCTTTGGGAAGAGAGTAAACACCATAGAACTAGTTAAGATTACTGTTACTACCACTTTTTCTATGTGAACATCAGTTATACAAGGATAACAATCAAAAGATTTATTCATTACTATTACACATAATAATGAATGACCTGGGGCAGCTAGGTAGCACAGTGGATAGATAAAGTATACGACCTGGAGTTGAGACTCATCTTCATGAGTTCAAATCTGGCCTCAGATACTTATTAACTGTGTGACCCCTGGGCAAGACACTTAACCCTCTTTGCCTCAGTTTTCTCATCTGTCAAATGAGCTGGAGAAGGAAATGGCAAACCACTCCAGTATCTTTGGCAAGAAAAATCCAAACGGGGTCATGAAGAGTCAGACATAACTAAAAAAACTGAACAACAACAACAACATAATGACCCAAAGCATTTTTAGTAGGCTACGATAAATGATGATGACACTGGGCAGTACAAAGCAAAGGGCTATATTATAACATTTAGAAACTTCGGAATAAAATTAAACTGATATTGTCTGTCTCTTTGGTCCCTAAAGTTCTCTTATGCTCCAATGATTCTCATTAACACAATAATGAAATAAACAAGAAACATGGGATTTTCTGACATAAGTATTAATGCAGGAAAACTCCCCATTATTTCAGCTAATAATGACAAGTACAATCATATTAAACATATTTCTGAATTAGTCATATTGTAAAAGAAGAATCAGAGCAAAAGGGAAAAGCCATGAGAAAGGAAAAAAAAGAGAAAATAGTATGCTTTGGCATTCAGACTCCATAGTTCTTTCTTTGGATATGCATAGCATTTTCCATCATGAGTCTTTTGGAATTGTCTTAGATCATTGCATTGCTCAGAAGAGCCATCTATCAAAGTCAGTCATTGCTCAATGTTGCTGTTACTATGTACAATGTTCTCCTGGTTCTGCTCATTTCACTTAGCATCAGTTTATGTAAGTCATTCCAGGTCTTTCTGAAATCCACCTGCTCATTATTTCTGATGTCACACTTGTATCTCTTTACATTCACATACCACAGCTTGTTCAGCCATTCGCCTATTAATGGTCATCCCCTCAATTTCCAATTCTTTGCACATACAACTTCTTGCATGAAGTCTTTCCAATCTCCACAGATGCTAGTGTCTCATTTTACCTTATATTTCCTTGGTATATATTTTTATTATTGTTCAATCATTTTTCAGTCATGTCTGACTCTTCCTGGCCCCATTTAGGGTTTTCTTGGCAAAGATACAGAGTGATTTGCCATTTCTTTCTCCAGCTCATTTTACAGATGAGGAAACTGAGGAAAACAGGAATAAGTGACTTGTCCATGGTCACATAACTAGGAAGTATCTGAGGCCAGATTTGAACTCAGGAAGATGAGTCTTCCTGACTCCAGGCCTGACACTCTATGTACTGAACCACCTAGCTGCCCTGCCCAGGCTATGCCACATGCCTGGAGTGCCCTTCGTCCTCACCTCTGCCTACTAGAATCCCTAAATTCCTTCAAAGTACAGCTCCTGCACCTCTTTATCATGAAGCC
Organism: Trichosurus vulpecula; assembly: GCF_011100635.1. NCBI lineage: Eukaryota > Metazoa > Chordata > Mammalia > Diprotodontia > Phalangeridae > Trichosurus > Trichosurus vulpecula. Next base: position 105,740,916 of record NC_050579.1, read on the forward strand.
TTTCCTAATACCCACAGATGCTAGTGTCTCTTCTTACCTTATATTTTCTTTGTACATATTTTAGACATAGTTAGATGTGTGAGTATTAGTTCTTCTGATAGAATATAAAGGTCCTTAAGAACAGAGACCATTTCATTTTTGTTCTTATACCTCTAGAATCTGGCCAACCACAGCACTTAGCATGTATTAGGTACTTAGTAAATGCTATGTGCTAGCCATCAGATTTCTAGGTAGGTAGTTCAAATACGTCTAAATGATAAGACATACTGAATATTACTTTTTAAAATAAAGTAAAATGCTTTTAAATAAAGTAAAATACTTTTTAAAATAAAGTAAAATCATAAAAACACTTTTGCCAAGCCAAAGGCAGTGGAATCTTGTTCATAAAATTAGTAAACTTCTTAGCTAGAGTATGAGTGGAGGAGACCTAATCTTCAATTTCTTTTGCATTCTTCCAACTCGATCATTATAGTATTAGATACACAATAAACACCTAATATATTTCTTTCAGTAAATTAGTGAATATCTTCTGATGAAGTGCTAAATATGGGACTTTAAATTGTAATATAAAAGGTTATAGTTAGCCTTCAATTTTAAACGCTTCTTGAAACATGAAACCTCTATTTTAAGAACAAATTTGAGATCCTGAGGTTCTACCCAGTTCAAACTATTCTTTGATGCAAGCTCATAAAATTGTGAAGCACTTCGTGTCCCTTTTTTCTTTCCTAACCATGAAATGCTTAGACACTATAAAACCCATAAAATTATATAATAATATATAACAGATATGCGTTGTTTTATAAATAAGCTCTCTGTGCACAAGGAATCCCAATACTCTTCTGAACTGACATGACCTCTCGATTTTCTTGCTTTTTTTTTAATGGTGGGAAGGAAATCAATGAAACCTTTATCACACCAGAAATCTAATCGTGGTAGGGAAAGATGATCAGATCTGTTAGGGGAAAGGTCACAATTGAAGATTTCTTTCAGGAATACTTGCTTTGTTTCCTAAATAATCACTTTCTCCTATGATACTGAGCTCAGTTTCAATTTAAAAAACAAACACATTGAAACTCTGAAATATCATGGAATGGTTTTTAGATACGGTGGAACAAATAAAGAAATTACAGTATATTTGATTTTATTTTTTTCCTTCTCTATTGGTCTTTAGCCATTTTAATTACAAGAAAAATTAGCCGTCAGAATCAGTCTGTCTGTTAACATTTCATTGAATTAAGCATGATTCCTATTTTCTGAATGGAAAAATACAAAACATTCATACGGTATATATTTGATGTAGAATAGAATTTAGCTCTACATAACCTTTCCATATTCATACTGCATGACAGAGAACTTTCAAGATGAATAGACAAAAGCAGTACTGTAGTAATTAACACACACACACCCTCCCACCATAATCAAGTCAACAACTCAACAAACATTTTTATAGTACTCACTATGTACTAGGCACCAGGATAATGATGTTTGGAATGAGATAACACACATAAAGCACCTTGCAAACCTTAAAGTGCTATATAAATGCTAGCTATTATTGCTGTTTATTATTATCAGCAAATAGATTTCTCAGAGTCTAAGAATTCCAAGCCATCTTCATCTGAGAAGCTAAAAGTGTTGCCAGGACAGGAAGGTTACAACTATTCCAAAAGATGTTACGATGGTGGACTTTAAAATACGTAAATAAACAAAAGGACAAAATGCGGTCAACGTTGTCTGATGTTACTTTTAATGATATTTTGGCTTGATTTTCCTTGTCACATGATCAGTCTGGTGGGGATATGGATTGAAAGCCTAGAGAAGGGAAGACTGGGGGGTTGCGAGGTAGGAACATCTTCAAGTACTTGTAGAACTGTCATACAAAAGAGGAATAACGCTAGTTTTGCTTAATAGCTAATAATAATAACTAATATGTATATAATGCTTACTATGTGCCAGGAGCCTTACAATCATTATCTCACTTGATCCTCCCAATACCCTGGGAGGCAGGTGTTATTATTATCCCTATTTTACAGATGAGGAGACTGAGGCAGACAATGGTTAAGTGACTTGCTCAGGGTCACACAGCTACTTAAGCGTCTGAAGTCAAATTTGAACTCAGGTCTTCCTGACTCTATGCCCTGTGTATCATAGTACTCTATGATTCTAGGCTTCTCTGTGCATTATGGTACCACCTAATTGCCCCTGTTTAGCACCACAGAGTAAAACCAAGAATGATGGGTGGTATTTACAAAGAGGCCAATTTCCTAACAATTAGAGTTGTCCAAAAGAGGAATGGGTTATCTCAAGACATAGAGGGTTTCCCTTCATTGGAGGTCTTCAAGCCAAGGCTGGATGACCACTATTACAATGGGGTTTTCTTTTCAGGAATGGATTAGACTAGATAACTTCTGAAGTTCCTTTCATCTCTAAAATTCTATTATTCTGTGAGAGATAAAAAGATAAAAAGCATCAATAAGACAAATTCAAATGTTCTATTTTTATAATCCGTACTATGACTTCATTCCCCCTATGATGACATGTCCCCCACAGCTACATGTCCATTTCTACTCCTTGATACTCTCTTTGTTTTGGGTTTTCATGACATCACTTTCTCCTGGTTCTCCTCCTACCTATCTGACCCCTCCTTCTCCTGCCTCCTTTGCTGGATCTCCATCCCTATCACTCCCTAAAGTTCTGTTCCAGAACCTTTTCCCTTCTCTTTCAATCTTGTCTCACTTGTTGTTCTCATCAGCTCCCACAGATTCAATGATTATCTGTATGGTAATGATTCTCAGATCAACTTGTCTAGTACTTTCCTCTCTCCTGACTTCCAGTCTTGAATCTCCAACTGCCTTTTAGACAACTTAAACTCAACATGTCCCATAATGAGCTCATCTTTTCCCCGAACCCTCCCTTTTAGAGGAACATGTGAGGGGTTGGAATCTTTCTTCTCTAATAATATTGCTTCAAGACCTCATTCCAAATGAGGTGCCTCCTCACTCTTAATTGTTAATATCAATTAGCTTTTACAAAGATGTCCTTATTTCGAAGCTATGGAAAGAACAGAAGTATCAACTTTCCCCCCTAACACCTATGGGGGCTCACCCTACATAAATCTCCCATCAGAGTGGGTTTAGGCTTAACGTATTTCTATATAGTCTTTGTCCCACTCAGCTTGAATTCAAATATAGGACATAGACTATCACTAGCCTAGATCCTAAAGAACATTGTCCACTTAGGGCATCAAGGACAAATTGGCTGGCTGTGTCCTTAGCATAGATGCCGGCCTAACAATTGTCCTTCAACCAAGAGGAGGAAAAATAAATGAAAAGAGGGAAAGAGCTGAGGCCTGTGCTCCCTAGCTACATGTGTGTATACATACATATACTTACAGGTATACATATACTTATACATATGCAGCTAACCCTTTGGAATTAATACTTGATAGTGATGGGTTTTCTATGGCTCTGCCATATCTCTGCTCTCCTTCTAGGTAGGTGGTACAGTACGAGGCCTAGGACCAGGAAAACCTGAGTTCAAATCCAAATTCAAACACTTATTAGCTGTTTGAGCCTGGGCAAGTCACTTAACCTCGGTTTTCTCATCCGTAGAATGGGGATAATACTAACACCTACCTCCCAGGGTTGTTGTAAGGATCAAATCAGATAACTGCAAAGCACTTAGCAGAGTGCCTGGCACATAGTAAGCACTATATAAATGTTAGCCGCCATCATCATCATCATCATCATTATGAGCCTATGATCCTAAAATGTACATACTATATTTGCCAGCCTAGGGGAGCAAGACTCTCTGAACTTTCTTCGCTGCTTAAAAGAAATAGCCCCTGGAGTCTATCAGAGGGACCAATTCGCCATTTGTCTGAATAAAATAGCAATTGAGTTTTAGAATGAATGCTTTTATTATTTAAATACCATTCCTTACACATAATACTGTTTTTCTCAACACAAATGATGTAAGAGCAACTTCCTTTCAGTGTATTGTCACCAAAGAATTCAAAACTGGAGGATAATAAAGTGAAAGTCACTCCCCTTCTAAGCCCCAGGGACTTAGAATTCAGGAAATTTAGGGGGTGGGGAGATGTAATTTAGAAAAATTTAACCTTCTTTTAAAACTTCCCTTCTCCATCCACTTTTTGGTCTTATCTGGTTTCCATCCACTGGCTTCTTTCTCCTGCCTCTACATTCCTTATAAAAAACTGCAAGCCTTATTTTAATATGCTCTAATAACTTTCTTCTGTTTTCCTTATTCCTCTTGTGCTTTCTTCAGGCAATTAGAGCAATAGAGCATATCTTGGGGAAACTCATCAAAGCCTCCCTTTTTTGGTTACTTCTGTCTGACTCAACTGCTCTGCAAGTCCCAGACTCTCAAAAAGCAGCAGACCAAGGACCTGTTTGAGCAGCATCCTGGGAGTCTTCTCACGGACAATGGTGGTGAAGGGCTGAGTGGTGGAAAGGTAGAATGCACCAACCTAGTTTGGTTTGGGCCATCTAGTGAGCACACCTTCATGATTTTCTTAAAAAGAGTTCTTATTATGGAGATGGGATTGGAACCCCCAAAAGGAAAAGACCATGTTTTTGGGATCTGGACCCCCAAAAGGAAAAGCCCCTGGAATTTTCCATATGGCTCAGGTCCCTGGCATTCACCTGGGGCACCTGGCCCTTCTGGGTCCTTCTCTATTACCTCCCAGTCATCCCAGACACTTCTAGATCCTTCCCACAGTCTTTCCGTATATAAGGTCCATCTTGCCCCCCATTAAATTGCTCAAATTCCTTAAGAGTCTGGCCCGCTTGCATTAGCAATACAAATGCCCAGATTCCTTAAGAATCTGGCCAATGCTCAAATTCTTAAAATCTGGCCACTAGTGAAGACTCTTAAAATCTCTCCTACTCTAGCCAGTGTTCTAATAAACCTTGTCTTTGGCTAAAAGAAGGCTTGCTTCAAATTTATTCGAGGCAGGACCTGCATTACTTGTCCTTGAATTTTGGGGTCCGAGCACCCCTAAGCCTCAACAATAAAATAATATCAATAAAAAATATCAATAAAAGTGATCATCCAACATCAAACCTTGCTAATTGCCTAGTCTTTCTGTAGCTCCTGTGTTGCATAGTATGAGAAGAGTATTGAATGGGAAGTCTGAGGGCCCACGTTACAATCCTGGCTTTGCTACTTCTTTAGGGGAAAAGGATAGAGAAGGGAGCCTCAGAACCAGGAAGACCTCTAACATATACTATGTGAACTTTGGCAAAACATTTAACCTCTCAGTGGTCTATGCAATCCTAAATTGCACAGAAGTTACTGACCTGCTTTAAAAGGACTTTTCTCAACTGGGAGTTCACTAAAATTGAATAATTGAAATCACAAGTTTGATCTCTGTCTTCCTTATAATCTTAAACAAGTCACTTAACCTATCTTTATTTCTTCAGTAGTAAATGAGGGCATTTAATTAGATGATCTCTGAGGTCCCTTCCAACGATAGGTTCTATGTTTTTTTGGTTTGGAAAACAGTCACCATATAGAGCACTTATCAAATCATTTCCCCTTGACATTCCTGCCCAGGATGGGAATAAATAAAAAAATACTGAAGCAGATTACTTAACAATGGCATTCATTGTCACTCCCAGTCTCCTGGTTGCTTCCCTACTGTTTACAAACATGCTCCTGTCTCCCCGACCCACAAAACATCCTTCCCTGTTCCTTCCATTCAGACTAGCTTTCATCCTCTATTTCTCCTCCTTTTTGCTTTCTCCTGGTTCTCCTTCTATCTATCTGACCCCTCCTCTGGCTCCTTTGTTGGATCATCATCTATATCATACCCCAAGGTTTTGTCCTGGATCCTCTCCTCTTCCCCCTCTATCTGCTTTCATTTGTTGATTCCGTGAGCTCCCATAGATTCAATTATCATCTGCATGCTAACGATTCTCAGATCAACTTGTCTAGTCTTCCCTTCTCTCCTGACTTCCAGTTTTGCATCTCCAATTACCTTTTAGACATCTTAAACTCAGCATGTCCCCAAATAAACTCACCCCCCACCACCACCACCTAAGTGTTCCCTTCATCCTAACTTACTGTCAGTTGCAGTCGTGTCATCATTGTCCTGATGTCATGGTCCTCTTTGAAAACAAAGGACAAACACAACAACAGTTGAAGGCACCCATATCCTCCCAGGCACCCAAGTCTACAACCTAAGTGTCACCCTTTGTTCTCTCTCACCCCCCCTATCATAAGTGCGTAAGTCCTGGTGTTTCTACCTTAATAACATTCCTTCCATATGTCCCTTTTTTTTTTTTCTATGACACTGACACCATCCTGGTACAGGTCTTCTTCACCTTCAACCCGGACTATTTCAATAGCCTTCTGGTTGGTCTCTCTGCCCTGTGTCTCTCTCTAGTCTACTCAGATGTTACACTGATCTTACTAAAACATGAGTCTGACCAGGTCACCCTTCCATTTTTTTTTTGAGGCAATCCAGGTGAAGTGACTTGCCCAGGGTCACACAGCTAGTTCAGTCAGATTTGAATTTAGATTTTCTTGACTCTAGGGCCTGCACTCTATCCATGCATTACACCACCTAGCTACTCCCATCCCATATTCAACAAACTTGAGGGCATAACTATTACTTCCAGAATCAAATATAAACTCTTCTGGTTTTCAAAGCCCTTCGTAATCTAGCCTTCACCCACTTTCCTAGTCTTCTCATGTCTTTCTCCCCTCCACATAACCTGTGATCCAGTGCCATTGGCTTCCTTGCTGTTCCCTGAACAAGACACTACATCTCCCAACTCCCAGAATTTTCATTGGCTGTCTATCATGCTGTGAATTCTCTTCCTGAATTCATCTTTGCCTCATGGCTTCCTACCTCCCTCCACATCTCAACCAAAGTCCCACTTCTCCAGGAAGCCTTTTTTGATCCTCCTTAATGCTAGTGCCTTTCCTCCATTGTTAGTCCAATGTATCTTGTATGTAAATTGTTTGTACTCAATTGTTTGCCTGTTATCTCACACATTAGACTGTGAGCTCCTTAAAAGCAGGGATTGGTTTTGCTTTCCCTTGTATTCCCAACTCTTTTTTATTTAACTATAGGTTTATTGTTTTTTGTGATTAATAAATTGTCAAATTGGCTATGACATTTTCCCACAGCTAAATACCATCATTCACCAGTACAGAAGCTGGTACTTAACCAGTCTGATATATTCCCAACTCTTAACACAGTATCCGACACTAAATAAAGTTGGTACTTAATAAATGTTAGTTGATTGACTGATTCACAAGACAATTGATCAAAAGTGATGTTTTCCATGGACGCCTATTCTCAGTTCAATTTAACAAGCATTTATTCAGTGCCTGCTGTTTACCAAACATTGGAAATTCAAAGACAAAAACTTAATAGTACTTGCCTTTCAGGAGTTTACAGTGTACTGGGGAGACATCACAGTCACAGATACATAGATAATTCAGTACTATTATATTCTACTGTGTTTATGTAATAATAACAGCTAGGTGACACAATGCATAGACTGCCAGTCCTAGAGCCAAAAAGATTCATCTTTATGAGTTAAAATCTGGCCTCAGACACTTAATAGCTATGTAACCCTGGGCAAGTCACTTGCCTCGGTTTCCTCCTCTGTCAAATGAGCTGGAGAAGGAAATGGTAAACCATTCCAGTATCTTTGCCAAGAAAATTCCAAAAGGGGTCATGAAGAGTTGGGCGCCAGTGAAAAATTACTAAACACAACAACAGAGTATGTAATAAATATAATTTGGGGGGAGGGGAGCACTAAGGTGGTGGGGAAAGAAAGTGGAAGGAGGAACAATTAAGAAAGGCCCCTTGAAAGAAACAGAGCTTGAGCTGAGATTTGAAAAAAACTAGGAATTTCAAGAGGAGGCAGTGAGATGTGGATTCTAGGAATGGAGGAAAGACTGCATACAGATGCGAAGTCTAGAAGGTGGAGGGTCTCATAGGAAGACCACATGCAGGTCAGTTGGGCTGGAATTTAGAGTACCTTAGTGGGGAATATTGTGTGTATGATGTGTGCAGAGTCTTATGTTGGTAACTGTTTGCGTAAATGAGATACAGTTTTTCGTGGAGCTTGCCATGTTTGTTCATCTTTACAAGCTAGTTGTGGGATCCTGAGTAAGAGATGAGATCAATTTGGAACGGGCAGACTCTCATATTTGGGGACTATTTTCCTAATAGAAATGTTAGTGTAAAAAAAAAGTTAGGGTCTCAACTCACTCAACCAGTATGTAAGATAACTAGGAAATGACAGAGGACTTACTTCCACTATGATGTTTGTAAAATGACACTTAAAGAAAACTGAATGTTTTGTTGTTGGAATTACCAACTTGGTCTTTGTCTGATACATTTTTCTTCTAGTACGTACACTGTGTGTGAGGTTGTGCTTCTAGGGAATATTTTCTTTTCTTTCTGAAATGTTTCATTGAGGTTCTTTTTCTTCACTTTTACTTCCCAATTATTCTTCCTGCTCTTTCCCCCAGTAGAATAATCTTTCATAACAAACAGTCAAGCAAACCAAATGATCACATTGACCATGTCTGAAAAATACGCCTCAATCAGCATCTATTGTCAGACATCTCTATAAAGAACGAAGGAAAGCATCCTTCATAATCAAGGTCTCTGAAAAATTTCCATGGGGACAATGTATGAAAACACATATCATTTATTCACCAGAGAATAGATACTTTGATATTTAGAATAAAAATTTTTTTGATGCTTGGAATAGAAAACATTTCAAAAAAATGCTTATTTGCTGTTCCTCACACATGACACTCCATCTCTTGACTGGGCATTTTCAATGGCTGTCTCCCATGTCTGGAATTCTCTTCCTTCTCACCTTCCTTTCCTGGCCTTCCTGGCTTTTTTTTTTTTAAGTCCCAGCTAAAAGCCCACTTTCTGCAAGATGCCTTTCCTAATTCCCCTTGATACTTGCCTTCCTTCTGTTGTGTGTATCTTGCTTATACCATGTGTTCCCTCATTAGCTTGTGAGCTCATTGAGGGCAGGGATTTTTTTTTCTCTTTGCCTTTTTCTATGTGCCCCTGCTATTATGGCATGGTGCCTGGAACATAGCAGGTGCTTAATAAATGCTGGTTGGCTGGTGTATTTAGTCTCTACCTAAGTTATTGAATTATTTAGTGTGCTGCATCTGAAAACTGATTAATTATAGCTAATAATACCAACTTTGCCTTTATCTGCATGAATTTTGTAGACCGAATTGAAAATATTAATACTACATGCACAGATGTCAGAGATGCTGTGAAAACTTTATTATTCAAGGAGTATTGAATGACTCTTGAATATGCAAGGATAAATATTATGTCCTAAGGATTTTTTATTCTCACCAAGTAAGCCAAAAGCATTTTCCTAGTATCTTCTTTTTGGGAGATGATTCCCTCAAAAGATATTAGATCCTATCCTATCAGACTCTACCAGATAGAAGCCCCAATGGTGTTTTTCACATTTTAGTCAGAAGGGATACTGTGGTTAAAACTTTTGGTTTCAGCACAAGGTCATGTTTGAGCATTATGAGAAAGAAGTATGATTAAGAAATGAAGTAATTCCTATCCAGCTATGTCCCCCCTGCCCCACCTCAAATAATTTTTCAATGAAATCATTGCCATAAAAGAGAACCAGTGAAAGAGTTTTCTAGCAAGTGTGATCTCTTGTGTTGGTCATCTCAAAGGTGTTGAAAGATCAAAGAGATCAGAGAGATACCGATGGAATCCTAATAAAGCTGCCTCCAGCCCCAATATTCTAACTTCCTTATAGGCCCCACTGAACTACAGGCCCACTGCCTTTACCTAGTCGCTCACCCTTGCCCCCACTCAATATCATAACTTCATATATGCCTCACTGCTCACTAGAACAACAGGTGTGTCCATGAACTCAAATTTCTCACAGAACAGTAGGTGTGTCCATGTGATGGGATCCCAGCCACTGCCCCCAGACCCATTCCTCATATTTCCCAGCAGGTGTGTCCATGCACTCAACCACAACCACATCCATCTAGTCTCAGACAGGACCACAATACTCAGTCAATGAGAAAGTAGCACCACCAGGATGCCCAAGCAGGACCCCCAAAACAATAGAAGGGACTTTCCCTAAGTAGATACTTGCATTGTAATAGTAAAGAACTGACCTAGAGTGAATTTATGATGTAAAGAGGCTTATTATAATATCATTATCATACCTACATACCCCCCCCAAATAGGTTTTTCTGTATGCATTGCAGGTAATCACATGTACAATTCCACTGTGATTGGGACCCGTCCCCTATTACCTAATCCCTTAACAAACCCCTCCTGCCTTTTTAATATTCATAATTTCTGTTATGTAATTGCATCTTTATCATATAAAAATCCATCTTGCTTTCTCTGAAGCTGCTGGTTCCTCTTGGAACTTAGCCCGCTTCATGAGAGAGTCAATCTCAATAAATGCCTATACTTGGATTGACTCTGAATTCTTTGAGACAGTTCCATCACAACACATCACGAAACTGAAACAATATCGTAGCAAGAATAACTAAATCCCATTCAATTTTTATTAAAACTATAAATAGAATAGGGACTTCCTTTGCCCCTCTTCCTTGGTTGTTTAGGAATCCAGAACCCCATGGGACTTACAGAATAATCTTTATTTTTAGAGGTGATTTTCTGAATGAAACTTTTAAACCACCTTGTGGAATGTCACTTTGATATGAGGGCTTCTTGAAGCTAGAAATAAAGGATATTACTCTTAGGAAGAGAAAGTAATTTCCCCAAGAGGCCCAGAAGGCATTTATAAGGGAGGAGGGGCCCTAGGAAAGGTAAGATAAACACACCCCATAGTGGAAATAGCTACTTTGTCTGGGAGGCCTAAGAAAAGTTTATTGGTTACTCAGACAATGGAAGTGGTAAGGCCCTTGAAAAGCCGTGAGTAAATTAACATTTGTAAAGAGCACAATTGTTTAGTTGGGAGTAGCCAAGATTAGCCAAGCCCAAAAAGACCTAAAAGGAAATTCCAACCAGGTTAGTAAGAAAGTGAAGGATTTAATTATTTGGGCAATATAGAATTGAAATTAGATTTTAGAATTAGAATGTGAAAAGGCTTGCTTTAACCTAATAATGTTTAATCAGTGAAACTGACGTTATATTTACTGTTCTTTTCCTCTCTTTTTGGAATTACTGACTATATTTGGTAGGCTGATCCCTAAGGAATGACCACTGCCCCAGGATAACGAAGTTACATTTGTATTAATAAAGTAGGAATTTTAAATCAGTTACAACTCCTTATTGAATTATTTTTATTCGGCTTTTTAGACTTCTGTGCCATCTTTTACCTACAGAATTTGTAAAGTCCTTGTACTTGATATAGCTCTGTATTCTACCATCCGCTCCCCCCCCAAAAGTGGGGGCTCTATATTCCTTGTATGTCCTAGGAACTTAGTAATTGTTGGTTTCCACTTTCATTTTGTCATAGGACAAACTGATGTTTTTAAAAGTGGTTTGCATTTTTAGAGAAAAATAAGAAAGAATGAAAAATGCACTGGGAATGAGTTACATAGGTGTGTATACTGGAAATGCAAAAGATGAGAAAAGGAAGCTCTGGAAATGGATGGAGGGGTATTTGAGAGGGGGTACAAATATGTAAAGTCAGGGAAATTTGCTTTTAAATAAATGTTTTTCATAGATACCTATGGCTCTTAATAATGCCAGAAGATCTATATATAGCCTCCTGAAATCCTGAAAAGTGAGGATTGCTGATATAGATAATAACAAAATGTGACTAAAAAAGGCAAATATCTATATTTATCTATGACACATTTATACAGATATATTCTATTTATTGCCTGTCTGGGTGAGGACGAATTGGAATGAAATGACTCAACAACAATAAAATTAGCTTTCAAGGTCTTTTTTTCAAATCTGCCACTTAATAAAGTCAGAGATGTCTTTCAAGTCTCTTTCTTGCCTTCAGAATCTTTGCCCTTTTCTGATTTTCAGTCCTCACCCTAGCTTCTTTTTCTTGTCTCCCTTTTTCCTTCTTCCTCTTCTTCCTCAGCCCACATTAGCCTTTTTTTATTTACTTAGGGGATTTTTTTTTTAAACTTTTGGAGTCAGTTAAAGTCAGCATAGACCTGAAACCATTAGATTCCAGAAGGGGGAAACAAAATTCAGATTCTCTTGTATCCTCATCCCCCTCCAAGCCTCCCTCAGCTGTTGCTTACAGGCGCCTGTCAGAAGTGAAAAAGTGTTTGTAAGAGCGCCCTTTTGGGTTCCTGCTACCACATTTGCCTATCCTTTAGATCTTTAAGACAGAAGGACTTACTGCCTGGGGAGGCTAAATAAAGGGAAAGGCAAGTAAACTGTATGGATCAAAGCTTTGTTCTGGACAGTTGTTGAAAACTGAGACATTTGAGAATCTCAAATAGAGCCCACACATGTATTCAAGGCAAATAATTTCTGAGAGTACAAGAATTACTCGACAGGAGAAGGGTCAACGATGTATTTTGCAATTTTCAAAAGAGAAAGGACAAAGTTGAAGAAGCATTCGTGTCGTACATTTCTCTGGCCCTTTTAATTAGCATAACTATGCTGTATATAATCAGTGTAAAATTATCAATTTCTAAAATTCTTCTTTTTAGAGGCAGCACTTTGTCCTTTGGGTAGAATTAACTAGTGATAGTTATAGGAGTGCCTTCATTTTCTAGGTTCCTCCCCACAGAGGGCCACATAGCATTAACAGAGTATAGACATCTTTGATTTTTAAAAAAATTATTGTTGATACATTTTGTGTTGACACAACAGACACCATTCCAACAAACACCAAAACAAACCCTCCCTCCTCCCCCTACAGCATTCTCCCACAAATTCAACAATATGGAGCTATGTCACTTTCTGCTTTTTGGAGTTTATAGTTGTTAACAGAAAGGAAGACAGTGTTAATTAAAGCTTTAGCTTTTCAATTTGGCACCAACATGGTCTTTTATTTGATTTGAGTTTTACTGCCTTTTAGCATAGCCTTCATTTAGAGGCTGTAATAATTTTGTATCTTGTTCTTGGGATCATAGCTCTAGAGCTGGAAGGCATCTCAAAGGCCGTCTAGTCCAGCCCTGTTGTTTTACACACCAGGAAATATTGACTTACCCAAGGTCACACAAGTAGTAAACCCTTTTAGGTCTTTTCTTTCATTCTGTACCACTTCATACAAGTCTTTCTTTCTTTCTTTTTCTTTGGAGCAGGGAAGGCAAGGCAATTGGGGTTAGGTGACTTGCCCAAGGTCACACAGCTAATAAGAGTGTCAAGCGTGTGAGGTCGAATTTGAACTCTGGTCTTCCTGCCCCTAGGGCCAGCGCTCTACTCACTGTGCCACCTAGCAGCCCACATACAAGTCTTTCAATGTTTGTCTGAATCCTTATGAAGTATTTTATTATATTCATGAATATCACAAGCTTGTTCATTTGTTCCTCAATCCTTGGGCACATAAATTTTTTCCCAGGCTTTTGTTATTACAAGCAATGTTGTTATTAATATTTTTAATGTATACATCTTTTCTTGCTGTCATTGAATTTGAGGTATAAAATCATTAGAAGGACCATTGTTTATTAGAGTAGGAACAATTCCATAACTTTTCTTGCAGAGTTTCAAATTGTTTCCTAGTGATCGTGACACTTAAAAGTTCTAACAGTAGCAAATTAGAGAGTGCCTATATTCCATAGCCACTTTAATAAGTAATCTTTCTCTCTAATAGGCAATTTTTCTCTTTAATAGGTATTTTTTCCACCTCTTACAAACTTTGCCAATTTGATTGGTATAAAGTAAAATTTCATGGTTGTTTTATTGAACATTATTATTAGTGATTTTATATTATTTTCTGATGGTTGAGAGTTTAAATTTATTTTGAAAATGGTTAGTTTGTATTTTTTGACCACTCATCTATTGGTGAAGAGTTCATCATAAAGATTTACGTTAAATTGCCTGATGATTTTGTATGCCAGGCTTTTATTAGAAATGCTTAACATAAATAGTTTTCTTAACATATATCTTTTTTTCTTGACTTTGTGCAAATCTTTAAAATTGTACATAACCATTAGAATTGTCTATCTTGTTTTCTTTTATAATATCCTCTATACTTCCTCTGGTCATGAATTTCTCCTTTTTAACATGTGAAAGGTTGAACCTTTCATTCTCTAATCTTTTATGCTATGACTTTTTATATTTAGATTATCCATTTTCAATTCAGTGAATTAAATGTGGTATGTGGTAGACGACCTTGGTTTAAAATGATTTTTTCCTGAATTACTTTCCATTTTCTTCAGTGATTCTTCTTGAATAAAATCTTGTTTCCTGTAGTTTATGTTCTTGGGTTTATTGAACATTATCAAGCAACTATCACACAGTAGGCATTTAACAATTACTTGTTGAATAATAATGGCTGACAGTTATATAACACCAAGATGCTTTATATATAAAATCACTTGATCCTCACAGCAATCCTGGAAGACAGGAAACTACAGATCTTCTTATCTCTATTTTATAGGTAGGTAGGTAGATAAATAGGCAGAGCCAATGTTAATGAGCACTGATTATGCGCCAGACGTTGTGCTAAATTTTCAGGATACAAATTCAAGAAAGCAAGATAGCTCCTGACCTCAAGGAGCACATGTTCTAATGGGAGAAGACTATATATAAAAGAGAGCTAGAAGGGGGAGGGAAGGGAGCATGTGAATGCATGGCTTCGAGATGTCCCAGCATTAAAGTAGATGCTTGGATCTGGGCAAAATCAGGTGAAAAGTTTGCCAGAGTCCAGGGTAATTCCATGAAGAAGGCATAATAGAGGAGATGGTTGTAAAATGTACTCACCCTCTCTTCCTTTATCTGAATTTTGTTTTTATTTTGTCTGATTCTCTAAAGTATCCCCTTGGTAATTTAATGAGTATAAAAAATAAATCTGTAGTATAATTTAACTAGTACTATTACTTTTATAATATTGGCACAGCCTAGTTATGAACAATGAACATATCTCTAATTATTCCTATAAATTTTTTTTTGTAGTTGCACTTGTATAATCCTATGTGTGTATATTGAAATTCTGACATATCTGTTTAATATATTTGTTTCTATTTTACATGGAATTTCTGTATCTATCCCTCCCTTCTAGGTTTAGTTAGTATAGAAATTCTGGGTATTTGGGGGATTTAATTTTCTGTCTTGCTACTTCTCTAAAGCTAAATAAAGTGATTAATGATTATTGGTTACTTTATGGATTAGTATTTGAAGTCTTTAGTAATCTTTTCCTTTAAATTACTGTGGCCATGGCATAAATTGTTCCCTAAAATAATGTTCCCTAAAATAAATGTTTGATCATGAATTAGTTTTATTCATTGTTCAACTACTAATTTTTTGTTTAATCTTTAGTGTTTTCCTAATAAAGCATTACATCATCTGCAAATAGAGTAATTTTCCTTCTTTATTCCTGTGCTTATTCCTTTTGCTCGCCTTTTTGGAGTATGTAACATTTCTAGTTCTGTCAAATAATGGCATAGATAGGAGACATTTTGAGATTCAGCCCTAATCTTACTGTGAAAGCTTTTAGTGTTCATTAGAAATAATGCTAGCTCTTGGTTTTTGGCTAAGTACTTTTGATAACATTAAAGAAAGTGCCTCTTATCCCAGTGTCTTTTAGTATTTTGACATTAATGAGTGTCATATTTTGTTGAATGCTTTTATTGTATTTTTTGGCATAATGTGATTATTGTTGTTTTTGTTATTAATGTGGTTAATCATGTGAATTGCTTATCCTTCATTCTTGATTGAATCACCTATTACCATCTTGTAATCTACTTTTGTAGATTACCACTTTCAGGCTATTGATATTAAAAAGATAGAATCATCTTTTGCTTCATTTTTCTTTAAAAATGTTTTAAAGATATTCTTTTCTATTTTAAAAATAGCTTTCACTTCCAAATGACTCTCTGCCTCCATAGAACCTTCCTTATGATGGAAAAAGTACAATCAAGCAAAAAAAAAATCAAAATATAGGCCTTGTTCAAAAATGTATGCTTCATTCTGTACCTGTTGTCTACCATCTCTATGCCAATTTGCAAGAGGAATACTTTCTATCAAGTACTCAGAGCTCTTGACTACCCACTCCTTTGTTCAGAGTTCAGAAGTCTTTCAGTATTTTTTTGGTTGTTGTTTACATTACTGTGTTTATTGTGTAAATTGGTCTTTTGGTCCCCTTCAGTCTGCTTTAGTTCATTGTGATCTCAAATTTCATTGAATTCTTAAGTTATTTGCAAGTAAATGACTGAGGCCAGAGTTGAACTTAGGAAGATGTCTTCCTGACTTCACTATCCACTTTGCTATCCACTGCTCCACCTAACTACCCCCAAAATATGTCTACTTCTTATGATTCTGACTCAATACATATTGGAGCTCTAGTATATCTAATTTTTCTAAAATTCCATCTGTCTTTACTTTCTTGTTTATCTTTGTGTTATATTTATCTAAGTCTGAAAGAGGTACACTGAAATGTCTAGTAATTATTGTTTTACTATTTATTTTTTTCCTATAGTATTTTTTCCTTTAAATGCCATTTGTTGCATACACACATATTTACTATTGATATTTGTTTCCCTATTTATAGTGCTTCTAAGCATAACGTAATTTCATTGTTTAGCTCATTTAGTCATGTCTGTTTTTTACTGTTGCTTTGTCTAAAATCTTAATTGCTACCTTTGCTTTTTTACAGTCAGTCAAGGCACAGTAGATTCTATCACATCCTTTGTTTTCAAAGATGATTATGATTTAGGTGTGATTGAAAAGACCAAATCAATACCAATTGTCCTTTCCCACACACAGGTGTGAAAGGTGCTGTTCTGTTTAATTTTGCAGGTTTCATTTGAAAAGCTCATCCTTACTTGTTATCCTTAGCGATTAGATGTCTTTACTCAGAAAGAGCCATGCTATTCCTTGTAGTCACAAGCTGGCTTTTTGATTAGTCTCCATTTATGATCTCCATCCCCTTTCCCCCTAAGTAGTTTCAAGCCATGTCACCTTGTGAAGCTATGCTTATCATATCATTTACAAGATGTCTCTATTCTCCTCTGAGTATAACTTTAATATTGTTCATTTAGCAGCTTCACGAAGCAAGTATTTATTAAGCAACTACTGTATGCAGAGAACTATGCTAAGTGTGGATATACAAAGTTTACCAAAAGAACTGGTTTAACAATTGAATCTAGTATCTTAGGTGAGAGCTGATAAGACATAGCCCTGCCCTCCCAGTTACTGCAGGACTCAATCTTGAGTAGAGTTTACAGGGGACTATGAAGAAACTACTCAGAAATTCAGATCTGAATTTTTTCTAGATGCAGCTTCTTGCACAGCTTTCTGAGTAATTGAAGAGAATCGCTGTCGTCTAAATCTTATGTTTGGTTTGGAGCTCTATGATACCAAATTCTACCTGCTAGACGCCCAGTGAACATACTGGCCTATTTTCTATTCTTTGTAAATGAGAACATCATTAGACAGTGAGAAGGAAGTATCCCAGGTAAAGTCAGTGACAAAAAGGTCTTACTTAGATGGTATGAAGACATGAGGTCTTTCCGAGGTCCTTCCAAGGTCCTTCATGACATCCACAGAAATGGTAACATCATTGAAAATTAGAAGGAAGGCTAATCTATTGTGTCTTTGCATGCTTTGTAGGGCTTGATCCTCTAGTATTGGGGGGTACATTAAGAAAAATCTTGAAGTATTGCTGCATGCTTGTTAGAATTTCCTCTATTATAGATACAGAACCACCTCTGCTCCTCAGAAGTTCCACAGAGACGAGGATAAGATGACAAGCACTATGATACAGAACAACGGTCTATAAAGGTGAGAGGGAACATAATACAAAGTGGAGAGGGTACAAAAATATCAGAGAATGCATAACATGACATAATATAACATTAAAGAGCAATATAAAAACATTAGAACCTCTATTTATATCTCTTTTTTATCTAAAAAATAAACTTTATTACTATTTAATACATAGATGGAAAAGGTACCCTTACTCAATCGTTATAGCAGACAGTGAGTGATATGTCATGTTTAGTACATTAGGCATCCTGAAGGAAGAGTGGAAATTGGAAATATGGAGGGGTTGACTGTGGAGCCTTTGTGTTTATTCATGTTCAGCCTATTATGATGTATTAGAACTTATGTGTTTCTGGTTAAATGCACTTTCAAATTATGTTATCTAGTTTTAACTAAACTAACAATCAGAAAATGGAAAAATGGCTTAAAATGATGCCTGAAATGAAACCAAGGATTGAAAATAATATTAATAATAAATAATAAAATAAAATACAAAATAAAAGGAGGCTGCTAGGTGATGCAATGGTTAGAGCGCTGAGTCTGGAGTCAGGAAGACTTAAATTCAAATCTGGCTTCAGACACATACTAGCTGTGTGACCTTGAACAAGTCACTTACCCTCCATTGGCCTCACTTTCTTCAACTTTGAAAAGAGAATAATAATAGCACCTACCTCTCAAGACTGTTGTAAGGATCAAACGAGATAGCATTTATAAAGCACTTAGCACAGTGCCTGGCACATGGAAGTCACTATCTCAGTGCTGATTCTTTCCCTCTCCCCTCCCCATAACTATAATAAAAGTACAAGTGAATAATGATACTAAGTAAACTATCAAAGAATTTCTTTATAGAACTGGAAAAAAATAACAATGAAATTCATCTGAAAGAACAAAAGGTTGAGAATTTCCAGGGTAATAATGAAAAAAAAAGAGAGAGAAGATAGGGACCCAGAAGTACCAGATCTCAAACTATATTACTTATCAGTAATCATCTAAACGATTTGATACTGATTAAAGTACGGAGCAGTTGATCAGATTAAACACACAATATAAAGAAGCAAACAGACATAGTAGCTTAATGTTTTAGAAATTCTAGCTACTAGAATAAAGACCAACTATTCAACAGAAATTGCTGGGAAAACTGGAAGGCAGTCTCATAGAAATTTGGTTTAGAATAACACCTCATTCCATTTACCAGAATTAGCTTTAAATAAATAAACGATTTAGATATAAAATGTCAAATCATAGACAGAGAAATGAAAAAGAAATTTCATTTCAGCTCTACAGATGGGGAAGAGTTCATGACCAAACTTTTTAGAGAGAATCACAAAAGAAAATAGATTATTTTAATTACAGAAAATTCAAGATGTTTTGCAAAAACAAAACCACTGCAACTAAAAATTAGAAGAGAAACAGTTAATTGGGAAAAATCTTTTCACCAAGTTTCTCTAATGAAGGTCTCATTTCCCAAATATACATGGTGTTTCAATAATCTTGATACAGTTATAAGCTTTAACAGCTTATATTATTTGGGTGATAGAGGCAGGGGAAGGAATAACATGCACATATACACATAGCTTCAATTGCTTAAAAATGTACTGCGACTTTTGGAATACCTTGTGATAAAGAATTTATTCCAATGTATAGGAACAAGAGCCATTCCACCATTGAAAACAGTCAAAGGATATGAACAGGCAGTGGTCAAAAGGAAGACATTTAAGATATCCATAGTCATATGAAAAAAACATTGCTCCAAATCACTAATGTTTGAAGAAAGGCAAATTAAAAATAACTTCTGGGTTTCTTCCTCATGCCTATCATATTGGCAAAGAGGACAAAAAAAGAAAATGACAAATATTAGAGAGACTATGAGAAAAACAGCCCTTCTTGAAAGCAATTTGAAACTATGCCCCAACAGTCTCTAAACTATGCATATCTCTGGAGACAGTAATACCATTACTAATCTTATGCCACAGGAAGATTAAAAAAAAAAAAAGGAGCAAAAGGGCCTGCATGTACAAAAATATTTATAGCGGCTCTTTTTGTAATAGCAAAGAACTGGAAACAAGAGGGATGTTCATTAATGGGAAAATGGCTTAACAAATTACGGTATGCAAATGGAATAGGATACTATTACATGAAATAATAAGAGATATTTTCATCTCTCTTTAACCTTGGAAGACTTGTTTGAACTGATGCAGAATAAATGAGAAGAACCAGAAAAGAAGATGCTTGACTATGCATGTTTGTTACAATTATTTTGTTTTCCTTTTTTCCCTCCAATGGAGAGTGGATGAGAGAGAGAATAAATGCAAGTTAATTGAAAAATAAATTTAAATAAGTAAATAATGAACAAATGGCAGAGTTAACACATATCACACTATGACCTCTTCATCATCTACATTACAAGGTAACAATACTGGTCAGATCAAATGTCACAAGATCACCCAAGAAGTCCAAAATTATCAAGAAGAATATTTGAAATATGCATTTACAGCCATTAGTGTTAATTATGGGGCTTGTCCTAAGTGTGTATTGTGCCTTGAGAAATTAGCTAGTGATAATATGAAACCGTCATAATTAGCAAGAAATGTAAACTTCTGTTGCCAAAGATGATACATAAAACTTTCATCATACTTAAAAAACATGGAAACATTTTTTAAAAATATTTTACAAAGAATTTCAGTGGATTTTGAACTTATTTATTAAAAATGCAGTATCTCCTGATTAGTTTCCAAGAATAATAGATTGATATAATGGAAAATGGAAATTTGCTACCTCAATTTCAACAAAAACCTTTGTATAATTTGTGAATGTCACTCAAAAAAAGTATTGAGGTTTAGCAAGCACAGCTAACAATACACTTCTATTTGAATCTAAGTATTTTTATAAGGTATCTTGTTATATACATAACCAGGGTTCAAATTCCAGCTGCAGTCCTGGGCATGGCACTTGACCTCATTTTCATCATCTATAAAGAGAGAATAAGAATATTTTTATTACTTTCATCATAGACTGCTGTGGGGAAAGTATTTTTATAAACCATAATAAAATACTATGTCAATGTGGGTTATTATTTCAGGAGAGCTATTTTAGCTATGGGATTTTGTAGCTCAAGGAAGTAAAATTTAACGTCATACTCTTATTATAAAGATTATAAAGAGAAGATTTTAAAAGATGAAAGATGTTAATAATTATCTTGTAGTTTATACTTCCCAGTCATCTCTTGCATTTGTTTCCTTCTCTCCGGTCACACAGACACCACCCAAGTTCAGATACCACCGAGTACTGTAATACTCTTCTTTTTTCTTGTTTGTTTTTTTGCTTTTAATACTTTTTTTTATTCTGTAAAAGTCTGCCATCGTTCCTCTTCTGCTTTTCCTCCCATCCAAAATGAGAGAGCAAGAAAAACAAAACCCCTCTTATGAGCATAGGCAAAACAAAGTCCCACATTGGCCAAATCCAAAAAATGTCTAAATCTGCTTGCTTCTGAAGTTGGTCCTAGCTCAGTCCAGAGCCTCATACTTACAACAACTCTTCTCCATGGAGTTGCATACCTCCCCCCTCCTCGGTCCACCTTAGATCTCTATTTCAGCACTGAGTAGTAAAGAACAGAGCTGCCAATTTGTACCTGTATCTGCACTTTCTATGCTGGATCCAGAATCTTTTCTTCTCCAGGTGCACAGCCTCTCTCTTTTCTGGAATGCTATACACAGCTCTTCCTGGATAGACCCCATCCCTAGCCTCTATGGACCTTTCTGTCTTTCTCCCTATGCTGATCTGAGCTGGAAAAATATTCACTATAAATTTTTTCCCCTTGGATTTCCTGATCAAGATTTGGTCTGACACATTTTCTCATTAGTAGATGTTTTGAGTAGTGGTGGTGAGATCAATTTACTTTTTACTTGAAGAATATCATATTACACTACAGAAATTCTGTCTCTATTCTGCTGGATCATTTATCTCTGTTTTCCTTTTTTAGATTTCATTTTTTACACTGAATTTAACAAACACCAAATCAGATGAGCATTTCCACATACAAACTAGAATAGAAAAAGATTTCACATATGCTCATGAATCTGTACCATGCTGAGCTTACTTCAAGTATATAACAAATTCAGTACATAATTTTCAAAACTGTCCTACCTGTCTGTGTTTCCTATTGACCTTCCTTCTGTTCTCTTCTGTGCATTTTAAGAAATGTTTCAATGACCAACTTTTCTTACTTTAAAAAAAATTGGTAACTCTATCACTAACTCCTCTTCTTCCCCTAAAATCTCCTCCAAATTGAACGAAAAAAATAGTGGAAGACTTGTATCAAGATATGCATAGTTGAACAGAATAAATCATCACATTGACCTTTTCTGAAAACACATGTCTCATTTGCAGTCTAATTTCCCCTTGACGCACAAAGCTGAGGAGAAACAAGGGGTGAGAGTCTCAAGAGCATGGTAAGAGACATTTTGCAGGCCTAGATGCGTTTCCTGGGAAAGGTGGGTGGAGTGGGCAAACACATTTAGACCAAGGTCAGGATACAGTGACTGAGGGAAAAAATAGAACCAAGCTCTGTCTTGGCCACAGCTAAGTATCAGGGCACCAGATTGCCCTATGCAAAATGTAAGGCACCAGCTTATTTGGCAAAGCATGCCTGCCCACTGTTAAAGACCAAGACCCAGTTCTTCAGTTCAATTCAACAAACCAGCTATGTAAAAAGTACAGTGTTAGACGATGGGGATACAAAGATTAAATATGACAGTTCCTTCCCTTGAGGAATTTATAGTCTGTTGGGAGATATAACTTCCACAGAAATAAATATATTCCAAGACAGAATATAAGGGGAAGGCCTTTCTGGGGCCATCTCCAGTCATTCTGATCTATATCTTGCCACTAGACCCAGATGGCTCCAGAGGACAGAGCAAGGTGACTTTGCATAGCCCTGTCTCACTTAAATACAATTCACTTACAAGTCATTACAAGTCATAACATCACCTTCCCAATGTCAAGGTCCTCCTCAAGAATGAATGACAAACAATGAATGAACAAATGAACAAAAGAACTATAAGGGGGCGGGCACGCACCAAAAAAAAAAAAGAACCAAAGTGCTATGGGAAATGTTGAGGAGGGACAACTCATTTAAATCTGTATGTATCAGGGGAGGCTTCTTGTGTTGGGCCTTGAAGGATTTCAACAGGCTGAGATGAAGAGAGAAGATGGTCCATTCATAAGAGGCAACCTGGATTTGAGAAGGCATTCACAATATTTCCAAACCAATTCTGGAAAATAAAAGACTTCTCTAGGTCAACAGTAACTGGACATCTTATGTCAGCCCATGAAACTCCATATTGTGACTTATCATTGACTAGCTAAGTAATAATAAATAATTACTAGCTAAGTGATCTTCTTCCTTGACAGTTGGACACTCAGAGGTTACAAAGTAGAAAGGAATCGACCTCCTTTTATTATCATAGAGTTCATTAGAACTGGGTAAGGACCACATATTCCAATTCCCTCACTTTACAATGAGGAAATCTTGAGCTGTTGAGTAGTTTGCTAAAGTTCACAAAGAGAGTCAAGGTCTCAGCTAAGACTAGAACCCAGGTCTTCAAACTCATTCTGCTCCCCAGCCAACTGTTAAAGAAGTCCAATCTTCTTACTTGTTACTTCAGATTCTTATTTATTATCTGTTTATTACATTAGATTTAAGTCTTATTTTGCTGCTGTTTTCTCTACTAAGGAAAATGATCTTTGAACTGGAAATGACAGAACAAAAATAGCCAACCGGGAGATGATACTCCAAATAAATAAGGAGATCGTAGAGGAGCACCCGACTGCCCTTGATGAACTCAAATCACCGGTCTCAGATGAACTGTATCTTTTGGGACAGAGAACTGGCAGATGTGATTGCTCAGCCACTGTTAATCATTCTTGAAAGGTCTTGGAAAACAGGAGAAACACAGAATATTGGACAAGGGCAAATGTTGTCCTGATTTTTTTAAAAGGGAAGAAAACTGAGTCTTCAAACTATAGGTCAGTGAGTTTGGCTGTCATTCATGGGGAAATTCTAGAATAGATCATAACAAAGCCTTTCTTATTGAAATAAAAACAGACCTAAAATTGGGAAAATATTAATTTCTTATTGTTGGGTTATCCCAATATAACTACCTAAAGTTATTTACTTATTCAATACTTTACCAATCAAACTACCAAAGGGTTACTTAGTAGATTTTTTAAAAAATGGTAATAAAATCCATCTGGAGGAAAAAAAAGTCAAGAATCTCCAGGGAAATGACGGGGCAAAAAAAAGAGTGAAGGAAGGGGGCTTTGGAGAAACAGATCTCAAATTATTCTTCAAAGCAGGAAGTGCCAAATGGCACTTGTTCAAAAATAGAAAGTCTGTAGAGTCACAGATTAGATAAACAAGGTCCAATAGCAGACAAACATAGCAGTTCAGTGTTTGATAAACCCAATGATCCCAATTACTAGAGAAAGGATTATATTATATGACAAAAACTGCTCTGAAAACTAGAAAACCACATGGAAGAAATCAGGTTTAGACCAACAAAACACACCATACACAAAGATAAGCTCCAATATATACATGACCAAGACATAAAAGGTTACATAATTTTTTTCTTAATAGAAGTTTGGGGAAGGAGGTGCCTCATATAACTCTAACAATTGTTGGAGCGGCAGTGGGAGGATAGGCTCACTGAAACACTGTGAAGTTATGAACTGGTCTAGCCATTCTGGAAAGCAATTCGGAGCTAACCCCACCCCAAAATTCACCAAATTGGGCATCATTAGTAGGTCTATACACTAAAGAGATCAAAGATAGAAGGAAAGGTCCCATAGGAACAAAAAATATTCACAACAGCACCTTTTGTTGCAACAAAGCACTGGAAACTAAGATGTCATCCATCAGTTGGGGAATGTTAATATGGATAAATAATTCTCCTAGTCCTGCTCACTTAGTTCTGCATCAGTTTATAAAGTCTTCCCAGTTTCATCTGAAATTGTCTATTTCATTATTTCTTAAGGCAAAATCATATTCCATTATATTCATATACTACAATT
This sequence comes from Trichosurus vulpecula, assembly GCF_011100635.1. NCBI lineage: Eukaryota > Metazoa > Chordata > Mammalia > Diprotodontia > Phalangeridae > Trichosurus > Trichosurus vulpecula. Next base: position 105,765,862 of record NC_050579.1, read on the forward strand.
TGTTTAGTCATTTCCCAACAGGACAGACACAGCTTTCAATTTTTTGGCAGCTAAGAAAAGAGCTGGTATAAATATTTTTCTACATATGGATTCTTTTCCTTTTTCTTTGATTTTCTTGGGGTATAAGCCTAATCGTATAGCAGTATAGCACAGGGTATGCACAGTTCCAAATGCTTTCCAGAATGGCTGGGCCAGTTCACCGCTCCACCAACAGTGCACTAGTATACCTATTTCATTATAGCCTCTCCAACATTTGCCATTTTCCTCTTTTCTCTTTTTCGCTAATCTAGTAAGTATGAAGTGAAACCTCAAAGTTGCTTTAATGTGTATTTCTCGATTAGTGATTTGGAACATTTTTATATGATTGTTGATGACTTGGTTTTCTTTCTTTGAAAACTCCTTCTTCATATCCTTTGACAATTTATCTTTTGGGGAATGGACTTTAGTCTTATAAATTTGAATCAGTTCCTTAAATGAGACCTTTACTAGAGAAACTTGTTGCAAATTTGTTTTCGCAGTTACTTGTTTCTTTTCTTTTTTTTTTAAATTCATTTATTTATTTTTAGTTTACCACACACGGTTCTACATAATTTTGAGTTCCAGATTTTCTCCCCTCCCTCCCCCCTCCCTTCCCAAGACAGCACGGAATCTCATATAACTACCATGTATAACTTCACATTGAATTAATTTATATACTAGTCAAGTTGTGGAGAAGAATTATGACCAATGGAATGAATCATGAGAAAGAAGAAACAGAACCAAAAAAAAAAACAAACCCAAAAACAAAAACAAAAGAGAAGCAAAAAAGGCGAGCATGTAGTGCGCCTCAATCTGTATTCAAACTTCACAGTTCTTTCTCTGGATGAAGATAGCATTCTCCATCGTGAGTCCCCTGGAGTTGTCCTTGCACCTTAGGTTGCTGAGAAGAGCGAAGTATGTCAGGGTTGGTCCTCATGGAATCCATATATCTGTGGCTGTGCACAACTTGTTTCTTTTCTAATTTTTACTATATTAGGTTTTTGCAAAAACATCTTAATTTTATATAATCAAGATCATCCATTTTATCTTAGATGATACCATCACTTGTTTAGTCATGAACTTTTCCCCTATGCATGGATAGGAAAGGTAATTTCTTTCTTGCTCTTCTAAATTATTTATGATTCACAGCTTTCTTTCGAAAAGACACTGAAGAACTCGAAATGGTGACAAATGAAAATCTGGGATAAATAGATTGAGAACTGGGGTGAAAAGGAGTAAGCCAGTTGTACAGAGACAGATAATAGGGCACTGCTATAATTGGAGCCTATTTCCATTAGAAAAATAGATGATATAGCATATCCTATGGGATATTCCGCCAATCTTCTTTAGCACTATCAGGTTTATTCTTCAGGCTACAGCTGCTACTTCAGGATCTAGGAGTATACTATGGTTGGTTATTCCTAATAGTATGGCTCATGAGCCCCTACCATTGTGTTTTCCATTTATAATCAGCCACTATACATGATTAGCCCTTTGTTCAGGCAAAGTTATTTACTAAGATGGCATAGTCAGAGTAGTAGCTACAAAATATTCTCCCCCGCCAAAAAAAACCTGGGGTGTACTCTTCTAGTAATATGCAGTGTACATGAGAAGAGTGAGCATAAACTTAGAATAGAATTACAGTGAGATACACATGTAGGGAATGTATGAAATCAAGGCTATTTACTATTTTGTTACTTTAGGGGCTCAATTTTCTTTCTCAGTAGAGGCTTCACAAAGTTCCCTTTTCTAGAAAGGGTCTCTGCTGATGGATTGTTCAGCTGGGCTTCTACAGTAGGCTCTTCAGCACAGTTCAACTCTGGATAGCCAGTCCTTATTTCCATAATCTGCTCCCTTTTCTGTTGCCAGAAGTATTGCTTCTTCCCTTGAAGGCCTGCTTCTTTGTATGTGTCACTGTCTGGTATATGTGTCTCTGCTCTTTCAACTGGGCTTCAAAATTTCTCCAACTGATTCTCCACCTGCTGAGTGGAGTGTCTCCTTCTGGGAAAATAACTCAGATGCTAGGAACCATGGCTGCTGGGGTAGAAGAGAGGGAAATCCTGTCCTCCATATATATTTTCAGGAATCCACTCCAAAGTAAATGTCCTGTTCTCACCCCAAAATCAGAATGCTATTCAGGACTTAGCTATGTAAAACCCCTAAAGGAGTGGCTTGTTTTTTTAGCCAGACAATCACACTGACCTTTCTGATTCACTCAAAGATATTCGCAATTTGTAAAAGGTTCACCAAGAGTTAACACCTTGTTAACATGCTAATACCTACTTACTTCTATAGTATACTCCTTGCTTTTGTGGCTGAATCCTCCTGGCCCCTTCTCCCATTAGTGAATTCTTTGTGACATCTCCATTTTGAGGAGGGACCTAGACCAGCAATCCCTCATTCTTTCTACATAGCCACTATGCCCCCTTTCTTGGATTTTCAGCATGTTTTATATGTTGTCTTCCTCCATTAGAAAGCAAATTCTTTGAGGGCAGGGACTATCTTTCTTTTAGTTTGTAGTTGTATCCCCAGTTTTTAGTTCAAGGCCTGGCACGTAGTAAGCACTTAATAAATTCTTGTTGATTTGTTGATCAACTAATTGTATTGACTATGGAAGGGGTGTTGGAATCAATTCCTCCTCTGACATAAGAAATACCAGAGAATCTTTGGGGGAAATCTCATGAAATTGAGTAGAGCATTTTACTTTGTTCATGTGACTTAAATACTTCAAAAGATCTATAATCTTATCAATATGGGCATTGCCTCTAAAGTTATAGATTTTAATCACTCTATGCTTTCTGCTTGCTATGTGATTCATATCCATATCCTCCCATAAATCGTCTATAAAGGATCTATTCAGAGCCCTGTTGTCCTTGGTAGCTGTAGCTGCAGCATGGGCAGCAGCCATACCCCAGTAAAACTATCTCAGCAGAAGGCTAAACCAGCTTCAGGGTAACCCATAGGCCTCAAACTCGTTGGTCTACCCCAAGCATGGGAAGACATCCCCTAGTGAAATGAGTAAATGAGAACAATTTGTTCCAATAGCCATGAAGGTGGCTGAAGCAGGTACTGTGGATTGCTTAGAGCTTGGTCAGACGTAGAAGACTCCAAGGTCATCATTGCTTCCTGGGCCATCACCAGTCATCTTGACTTTTGTTCTGCCTGTCCAGACTTTGATGTCTGGAAGAGCGTGAAGCTGACGACTGCACAATTCTGCCTCACTTAAATCCAATTCACATACACCCGGTGATATCATTGGCCTTCCTCAAAAATGAAGGATAAACAACCTAGAACACTGGAATCCTTGGTACCACTATAGCACTTGAGCTGTCTGTTTGTTATCCCTTGCTCTTACAATATAATGGACTCCTCACCTTCTCTGTTCAGTTACCTGAGGATGGCTTCTATGCTACTTGTTGCATGCAGATTATTATCAGTAAAAATGTTAGCTAGGTGGTGCAGTGGTTAGAGTGCTGGGCATGAAGTCAGGATTACTCATCTTCCTGAGTTCAAATCTAGCCTCAGGCACTTACTAGATGTGTGACCCTGAGCAAACAACTTCACCTTGTTTGCCTCAGTTTCCTCATCTGTAAAATGAACTGGAGAAGGAAATGGAGAACCACTCCAGTATCTTTGCCAAGAAGACCCCAAATGGGGTCATGAAAAGTTGGACACAACTGAAAAACAACATTAATTGTATGTAATACCTTCCTATCCCCTCTGACTTTGCAATTTTCCCCTAAGGCCGTTTTCATTTTTCTGAAGCCTGAATTGTTCTCTGGACCTTACAAAAATGCTTAAATAGTTTTTTTGACAGCCATTACAGTTGCCTATCAAATTCATCTTTCGTTGGTGTGGTGTAGAGATCAATGGGCTGTGGAGTTGAGAGGACCTGAGTTCAAACCCACTTTAGAAAGTTAGTGGCTGTATGATGCTGGACAATCACTTATAGTGCTCAGTCTCAGTTTTCTCATCTGTACAATGGAGCTAGCAATAGTATATATCTTCCGGGGTTGTTGTGAGGATAAAATGAAATATTTGGAAGGTACTTTGCAAACTTTGTAAAAGTACTAGCAATATTTTCATTATTAGCTAACCTCTTTCAGCCCAGGTTTCTCCTCTGTAAAATAGGGATAGTAATAACATTTACCTCAAAGGGTTGTCGTGAGGATCAAATAAAGTGTGTATGTGTGTGTATATACATACATATACATATATGTAAATATAAATACCTGTCTATTACAGATGAGAAACCTGGGCTGAAAGAGGTTAAGTAATAATAATATTTACATAGTACTTTACATTTTGCAAAGTACTTTACGATTATATATACATGCATGTTTGTATATGTGTGTGTGTATAGACATACATATATACACATACATGCATATGTATATATGTTTACAAACCATGAAGTGCTATCCAAATGTTAGTGTTACTATCACCATCCTTCCTCTAGGTGTGGAAAGTCTGATTCTGCAGTTTGAGCTCTTCCTCATGTTGATGACTGAGCTTATAAATTTGAGAACCAACCTTTGGCAGCTGCTTACTCTGCTGGGAGGTAGCTTGGTTAATTAATATGGCCAGGGAAGGAAGAGAAATAATTAGAAGAGCAGGAAAACAGCTATATTAGGACAGAAAAGGCAGACATGAATCAAGAACAGAGCAGACTGAACAGAGGGGAGTTCAGATTGTGAAACAAGAGAGTAAAAGGTAGCAGTAACAGCATGTGGACAGCACCTAGTGACCAGGTAATTTTCTTTTTCATGTATATCAAAAGAAATAGGGCTGAAATAGAGCAGGAAAGGTCTATATTAAACACAAAGATGGACCTTCAGATAGTGAATATTAAGCAAGAACAGTAATGTTGCATCTCCATGGCAATTGAAGGTTTACAAAATTGTTTCCTCACAGAAATCTGTGGAGGCAGGCACTTATTGCCAAGTATTATCATGGCTTTTATGGGTGAGAATGTTGTAGAAAAGAGAGGTGAAGTGTATTGCCCAGAGTCACACAGCAAGTGACTGTCTCTGGAACAAGTTACGCAGAAGGCTACAATAGATAAATCAATGCCTTATGTTTCCATGGTTTTATGCTTATTTCAAGAGGATGGAGATGGTAGGAAAAGAAAAAAAAACCAAGAAGGATAAAGAACAAGCCAAGCTTCTGAGGTGTTTTCTTTGATAATAGCTACATAGGAGAGAACCATGTATAATAAGGGAGTGCTAGGAACGCTTTTGGCCAATAGTGGTGGCAATGATGAGAACTATTTTCAAGAAAGGAGAAAAAATAAATATTGAAGAGAAAGAAAAAGCAGAAGGGAAAAAGGGCATGAGGTAATCCTAAAATGTAAGGGAAAGGGAGGGGAAAAGATACCTCTGAGTACAGCACTAGGGAAGGGGAAGATTCTTGGAGAAAGGGAATTTTGTTTTGCCAACCAAATGGAAAGTAGAAATTAAATAGGTCTACCCAGCTGTCCCCTAGATCTGTTTCTTCCGCAGTGCTGCCAAAATTCTTTTTGAGGATAAAATGTGTTAATCACCACTCCAGCAATGCCCTTGTGCTTTAAAATGAGAGAGAATGAAAAAGATTAATGACTTTAATTCCCTAACAGGGTAGGAGCCTGGTGGAGCTTGTAGATGGATGTGATTTACTGACAGGTCATCTATACAATGTTTTCCATCTACTGGGAAGGATGACCAGCGGATTTTGATGTCAAAATGAACGTAGGTGCTACTAACTGTGATAAATAATTGTGGAAGTAGCAGTTGCAACTTGTGGCCACTTTACATGCTCAGAATTTTAAAATATGTGTGCCCAAGTATAACGTGTTAAATAAGCATCATTATTAAAACTTGTAATTTTGTGTCTTTTTTAAAAAAATAAATCTTGAAGCCCATATTATTTCATTCTTTAGCTACATCCATTACTGTATTATTAAGACTGGGGAATACCATCATGTCCTAGCTGCTCCACAAAACCAGGCTGGCTAGGTTTTGGGGAAGCTGAGTTTCTTGGACCTTTCACTCTTTCTCTGCTTTCCTTTCATCTGAAATTTTGCATGTAAATATAGTAGGAATTTTGATCTCCCTAAATGCCTTGCCCTTTGTGTTGGCTGAGAAATTTTATATCTCTCTTTTACCAGGGATACCAAGATTCCTAACAAAATCCTGGAAATAGTAGAGACACCAGTCTAGGACCCAACCAACAAAGTAACTAAGAGTACCCTAAGCGTTACCAATTTTTATAAATCTTTGCTTCTCCTGTAGCACAAAGCAGGTTGCCTTCCACATAGTAGGACTGCAATAAATATTTTTTGACATGTAATTGTAATTGGAAACACTTTGACAAGTGTTTGCTAAGCACTCACTGGGTGCAGAACTGAGACATTAGGGAGAAGGTGAGGATTGCATTAAAAGTATGGAGCTTATAGTCTGAAAGTGAGGAGAATCTCTGGTGGTAATTAATTGCATTCAGAGAAATTTTGGTGGTTCTGAGGACTTTAGAGATCACAAGAGACCATTTCCTTACCCTCTCACTCATAGATGGAGCTAAGTGGCTCAATGGATAGAGTGATGGGCCTGAAGTCCTGAATTCAAATCTAACCTCAGACATTTCCTAGATGTGTGATGCAAGTCACTTAATCCTATTTGCCTCAATTTCCTCATCTGTGAAATGAACTGGAGAAGGAAATGGCAAACCAATCCATTATCTTTGCCAAGACAACTTCAAATGGGGTCACAAAGAGTTGGATATGACTTGAAAATAACCCAACAAACACCTCAGTCCATTTCACCAATCAGTTATTCACAGTTAGCCAATTCTCATACGTGTCAATGTCTTGGGAAGATTCAATGCGATGAATGGGAAAATCTTGGATTTGTATTTGGAGGATTTGCTTCTGAATCCTGGATCTGGAGAGAGAAAGAACACAGTTCCAGATTCTCTTCAGGGAGAGAGAGGTCCCTGAAGGGAAACAAAGACTCTAAGAAGAAGCTGACATGTAGAGGAGCCAGCACTTTGATCATGTCCCCATTCTCAGGTTTCTACACTGAAGACTTTGGGAATTTTCCCCTTGGGGTTCTGCTTCTGACACTCTGGACACCTCTTTACCGTGCCATGGAGGCCTCATAACCCTGGAAGTTCAATCCCCCCTAGATTTCTCACACTGGAAGTACTCTGCGGCCCCTTCCTCTGATTGACCATTTCCTCCTAGACCCTCTAGGCCAGCCATCTCTTCATTCCTCCAGGCTCTACATTAGGCTATATCCCCATTAGGATGTAAGCTCCTGAGGACCGGGAGTTTGATTTTTCTCTCTTTTTCCTTATATTTATATTCCTAGCACTTAGTATAGTGCCTTGAACATAATGCTTAACAAATGCTTCTTAACTTCTTGAGTTGACTTGCTGATTACTATCCTTGTGATCTTGCTTAAGTCACAGTAACCACTTTGGAAGTGAGTTTCTTCATCTGTAAAATGAATAGGGGGAGTAAGGTTTTTCACTTCAAAATGCCATAATCGGGGAAGGTCTAGAATATTTCAATAGTTGGCAGGAATTGAATGTTCTGTTTTCCTCCTAACTTCCTCCCTCCTGTGTAATTTTCTGTGTATAATGAGTGTTTAGTATATTTTGGTGATAGAATTCCTGTTTTTTTATGCATATATATATTCATTCTTTGAACAAATATTTTTCCCACTTCATAGTATTTTATTTTTTCCAATGACATGTAAAGATAGTTTTCAACATACCTTTTTATAAGATTTTGAGTTCCAAATTTTTTTCTTCCTCTCCTCTCCCTCCCCAAGATGGCAAGCAATCTGATATAGGTTATACATGTACAATTATATTAAACATATTTCTGCATTAGTCATTGAAAAAAGATTTATTTTGGTTCTACTATATGGAAGGCAACCTGCTTTGTGCTACAGGAGAAGCAAAGATTTATAAAAATTGGTAACCCTTAGGGTACTCTTAGCTACTTTGTCCCTTTCCAACGTGGCACTTACAGGTTGTAGGTTGGGTTCCCAAGAGTTCATCTATTCTCACAAGCTTGATGGTACTTCATGGGGTTATACTGTAATTATAGCTCAGAAGTCCTTACTGGTATATATACCTTTAACAGTCAGTCATCAGACACAAAGAACTCAAAGCAGAAAAAGGCATTTACTAAAATGGCATCTTAAGAACAGTAGCTATACAATATTCCCACCATAAATACATGGCATTTGTTGTTCCATCATTTTTCAGTTGTTTCAGACTCTTTGTGATCCAATTAGGAGTTTTCTTGGCAAAGATACTGGAGTAGTTTGCCATTTCCTTCTCCAGCTCATTTTACAGATGAGGAAACTGAGGCAACAAGGTTAAGTGATTTGCCCAGGGTCACCCAGCCAGTAAGTGTCTGAAGCCAGACTTGAACTCAGGAAGATGAGTATTCCTGATGCTCTCGACCCAGTGTTCTATCCACTTCCACAAATGCACAATGTCATTGGGAAGAATGGACATAAACTTAGAATATATTGGTCAGGTATACGTGTAGGGAACACATGTGGTCAAGGCAAATTACGCCTGTGGGTACTATAGGACCTAGCAGTTTTTTCTCTTTTTTCTGGTGCACACATGCTGCTCTCCTCTGAGAACAGTCTCTCTACAGGGTGGGTTGCTCAGCTGGGCTCCTTGAATCTGATTCTTTCTGTAGCTCGATTCTCAACTGCCAGGGCTAGTTCTCTATGGAATACGTAGCTCTCTTCTCTGCTTCCAGGGGTCACACTCCTTGAAGCTGCCTCCTGACACCTATTCTATATCAATGGTGTCTATTTCTATACTCCCTGTGGGATGCAGTGCCTTCCGTTGAGAGATGCTGTGGCTGATGGGTGCTATGTGATGCTCTGAGAGCTGTAACCAGAAATATTCTCCCCTGTTACTGATGGGCATATAGGAGTCACACTTCACAAAGCTGGTTCCTGCTTGTACTCCTTCCAAGGATGACAGGCATCTTTTTAAAGCCTACTAAAGGGGCAGCTAGGTGGCTCAGTGAATAGAGCACTCACCTTGGAGTCAGGAAGACCTGAGTTCAAATCCAGCCTCAGGCATTTGACACTTACTAGCTGTGTAACCTTGGGCAAGTCACTTACTCCCAATTCCCTTGCCTACCCCTTTCCCAAAAAAAGTCTAGTAGAGATGTGGAAAATATTTGGCCATAGGGCCTTCCAATGCCATCAGGGAATCTTCTTCACACTTCTTAAAGGGATAAGAGAACAGATCTGTCATTACACTTCATCTAACACATTAATACTTCCCTTTCTCTATTATCTGTGTCTTCTTTTCTATGATAACATTTACTATGCAAGATATATTTCCTGTTCTGAAGGAGCTTGCAGTCTCCTAGAGAAGAACAGACATGTATACAAATAATTACATACAAGAAAACATAAGCTAGAACCAAACAAATGGTGCAAATAAAGTGCAGTAGAAGTGAAGAGGAGAGAAATTACTTTCAACACAAATATGGAAGACTTCATGGTGGAAGTGGCATCTGAGCTGACCCAGTTGATTGGGCCTAGGAAGATGGGTAGAATTTTGATAGTCAGAGGTTCAAGAGTAGGAAAGAAAAGAGGCAGAGGGATTTTTTAAATTAAAAATTATATACTAGAAAATCATCAACAAACATAAACATTTCAATAGACAAAGACCAGAATTTAGAGATTGTACAAAAAACCACAAATTTGTGACATATAGCTAGTTCCTTTTAACATACATTAAATTTAACATGGTAGTACCAGTATCATCCTACTTCTGTATACTTCCCTCTAAAACCTCTCATCTCCCCTGTGTATTTTTAAAAATATTTTGTTGATACTTTTTTCTTTCCTTTTTTCCCTTTCTTGCATCACTATTTCTATCTACTTATTTTGCCTCACTTCTCAACTATCCTACCTCAAATTAAAGCTGTCCCTTGTAATATAGAGTCAAACCAAGCAAATTTGTCTTGTAATGGTAGTATCTGGAGATATCCAAGAGAATTTCTTCGGCAAAGACTTGAGGGTGGGAAAGGATGAGGAAGTTGAGCTTGGAGGATGGTGAACAATCCTGCTTGCAAGTAAGAGGCTACCAGATAACAGGTTAGGGCCAGACTATGGAGTCACTGAATGCCAGGATAAAGGATTTGGACTATATTTAGTAGGCAGTAGGGAACTTACTTCCTACTTTACCAAGAGAGGACATCTATTGTGAGTTTCTTCTTCCTTATACTACACCTTAGCCCCCTTGACATCAATTGCATTTTCTCTTTCTTTGCTAGGATATCTGACTAAGAGGTAGTTCTCTTGCCAAGTCCAACCCCTTTACATTTTACCATTCTCTCTGTCTCTCTCTTTCTCTCTTCTCTGTCTCTCTGTCTCTTTCTGTCTCTTTGTTTCCTTTCACAATCAATTTTTTTAAAGCCACTCACAAAATGTGGCCTCCATTTCTCCTTCCACTCACTTAATCAGTCCATTGTAAGTCTTACTTCCAAACTCCTTGCTGAACTTTCTGTCTCTCTGTCTCTATAGTTGACAATTATTTCTTAATTGTTAATATTTGAAACTACTGAACATTCTCTCCTCCTTAGTATTTTGTCCTTCTTTGATTTTTTTTTTAGTTTTTCCTCTATCCTGTTTATCTCCATATCTGACTGTTCCTTTTTAGTCTCCTTCCCTTGACTCATCACCCATGTTTTGCTTCCTAACTGTGATGTCCCCCAATTCTGTCTTGGTCCCTTTTCTCACTCTCTATTTTCTCCACTGGTTATCTTCCTAGCTCCCATCCATTCAATTATCTTTATATAGATGACTCCCAATCAACATATCCAGCCCCAGGCTTAATCATAAACTTCCTGTTGGACAGCTCCAAATGGATATCCTGTAGATATCTCAAACTAAACATATACCAAACAGAATTCATTATCTTCCCTCCTAAAATCACCCTTCTTCCAAATTTTTCTATATCTTTTAAGAACACCATTATCCTTCCAGGCACCCACATTGAAACCTTGGAGGTAACCTGGACTCCTCTCTCTCCCTCACTTTCCATATCTAATCAGTCCCCAAGTCCTGTTGATGCTATCCCCCAACACCTCTTGCATTTTCTCCCTTTTCTCCATTCAAAGAGTCACCAATCCAGTTCAAGACCTCATCACCTCTTGCTTCAACAATTGTGGCAGCCTCCTAATTAGAATCCCAGCTTCTATTCTCTTTCCTATTCATCCATGATTCATGGCTGCCAAAATAATTTCCCTATACTGCAGGTCGTCTATTTTACTCTCCTGCTCAAACACCATCAACAGCTCCCTATTTTCTTTAAGATAAAATATATTCTTCTCAGTTTGGCACTTAAAGTACATCTCCACCACCTGGCTTACCCCCTATACTTCTAGACTCATTGCACAGTAATCCCTAGTCTACATTTGGGCTAAATTAGATTTAGCCCAAACTTGCAATTCCGTCCTGCTTCCTCATGCTTTTACATAGGTTGTCCCCTGTACCTGAAATACACTAACTCCTCAGGTCTGCCTCTTAGAATCCCTAACTTAATTTAATGCTCAGTCATGTACCTCTTAGGGCAGCTGGGTGGTATAGTGAATAGAGCACTGGGCTTGGAGTCAGGATCTGAGTTCAGGAAGATCTTGCCAAGCTTTTACTTTTTGCCTCTCTGTCTCTCTGTCTGTCTCTGTCTCTCCTTCTCTCTCTCTCTCTCTCTCTCTCTCTCTGTCTCTCTCTCCCCTCCTACCTCTCCCTCCCTCCCTCTCCCCTCTCTCTCCCCATTGGCTCCTTCTCTATTGTCCTTCAAACACAAACTGTAATTGTATGTCTGTCCTTCATTTCACAACCAAATTTTTTTTAAAGCCACCAACAAAATGTGGCCTCCATTTCTCTTTCCACTCACTTAATCGATCCTTTGTAATCTTGCTTCCAATCCTGTTCTAAGCTCTCTCTGTCTGTCTCTATATAGTTAGCAATTACTTCTTAATTGATAAACTCAGACATTTACTAGCTATGTGACCTTGAGCAAATCACTTAACCTATTTGTCTCACTTCCTCATCTGTAAAATGGGGATGCACTGGGGAAGGCAATAGCCAACCACTCTAGTATCTTTGCCAAGAAAACCTCATGGACAAAATCCATAGGGTCATGTAGAGTTGAACACGACTGAATGACCGAACAACAACGTGCCTCTTCCTCTGGTAATCTCTTTCTAATTCCTCCAGTGGTTAGTCCTCTCCCCTTTCTGAAATTATTATGTACATATTTATCTCTGTATGCATGTACCCTTGACCTGTTGCTTTCACTGACTCCATAAATCCAATCTGTGGCCATATCTTTTTTCTACCTTCATAACAACTCTTCTATACGTCCTCTCCTCTCCAGTCACTCAGCCCCACTTCTAGTTCAGGCCCTCATCACTTCTTGCCTTTTAACTTGCCTCAAGTCTCTCCCCACTCTGGTCCATTCTCCACTCAGCTGCAAATATGGTTTTCCTAAAGAGAAGGAAAAAAGGAAAGAGGAAGGAAGGAAAGAAAGAAAAAAGAAAGGAAGGAAAGAAATAAATAAGCATTCATTAGTTGCCTACTACATACTAGGTGCTTTGCTTAGCGCTTTGCAATATTATCTCATTTGCCTGTCCCTCATTCTCGGAATGCTTTCCCTCCTCATCTTTGCTTGGTAGTTTTTCTAACTAAAGTGTGCTGGAGCTAGTCGATACCAATCAGGACTTGATTTATTGTTTCGTTGATAGGCTACACTTAGAGTGATAGAGAAAATGTTAGTATCACAGATTAAACTTAAAAGTTTGTTACTCATTTTTTTTTCTGGAGAGCTGGTTGTAAAACATTTACCAACACACCCCTGCATGATTTCTTCAAGACTTGACTGAAATCTTACCTTCAGCAGGAACATTTTCAGTCCCCTCTCCCCCCACCTATTAATGCCTTCCACTTGAGTTACCTTCTATCTACTCTGTCTATACCTCATATGTCCCCACTTATTTACATGTTGTCCCCCTCCCCCATTTGAATGTGAGATTCTTGAGGACAGGGACTCTGTTTTTGCCTTTTTTCCTATCCCCAGCACTTTGGTGTAGTATTTACTCAATAAATGCTTATTGACTGACTAATAAATAATAAGCCAGAGGCAACCTGGAGTAATGGATTGTTGTTGTTCAGTCATGTCCAACTCTTTGTGACCCCATTTGGGGTTTTCTTTCAGAGATACCAGAGTTGGTTTGCCATTTCCTTCTCCAGCTCATTTTACAGATGAGGAAACTGAGGTAAACAGGGCTAAGCAATTTGCTCAGAATCACACAGCTAGTAAGGGTCTGAGGCTGGATTTGAACTCAGGTCTTCCTGATTTCAGGCCTGGTGCTTTATCCACCAAGCCACCTAGCTGCCCCAGGAACAACACATAGTGCTAAAATGGCAGTAAAGAAGACCTACCTTCAAATCCTCCCTCTGACACTCTCTGAAAAAGCCAGGGGAGGTCATTTCGCTGCAGGGTTTGTCTGCTAAATCAGGGATAGGTTCTCTAGCATCGGTGAAGGGAGCTCACACAATGGAAGCTCTCCTGTTGCTATAATGAAGTTATACAGTGAGGTATATCCCAGGAGTAAATGAGGCTATTCTAACTCTTTCAGGACCCAGTAGAGAACTACATTTAACATTTAGAAATAACTTTTTAATATGTTTAATGTGATTGTACACGTATAGCTTATATCAGATTGCATGCCATCTTGTGGAGAGGGGAGGAGAGGGAGGGGGAAAATTCGAAACTCAGAATCTTATAAAAGTGAATGTTGAAAACTAAAAATTAAATTTATTAATTAATTTTTTGAAAACCAAATCATTTTCTAATGTCCACCTCATTACCTACAAGAACCAATGGAATTTCCACAAGTGCTTGATTTACTTGGAGACTTGCACATGGGGAGACTGTAATAGCAATTACAGAGATACAAAATACAGAGACTAACTCAGCTCTTCAGAGCTTCCATTTTTATTTCCTCACTGTTTTATGGACACTTAAGGCCAATTCTGTTGGTATGCAGATACTTCTATTCCCAGCTGCCTTCACCCGAGTACATGTAACCACCTGACATGTGCTGTTCTCTAAGAGTATGCAGAAAATGGAGAGAGCCTGGAGACCTAGCATGAAATATTTATTAGTCCCTCTCCAAATCTTAGTTATCTTTCTGGATCTATTCTCTATGACAAGGTTGCACCTGGAAGAACTAGACCCACCACTATTAAGCCTTGGGTTCTCCAAAATTAAACATGGTCTGAAAGAAATCCATTTTTTTCCTCCTCTCCACTGTGTGTGACATTCCAGATGTCAAATTTTCCTACATTGGTTAGTGGATGTTCAAGTGAAAGAATTTGGAAAATCTTACTCCAAGGCTTTACAAAAATCCCCTCCGAGATGCTCATTACATCAGTATGCACTCCTCCCCCTGCCCCGCCCCGCCCCCCCCCCCCAAGATCTGTACTTCTGGGGAAGGAGAGGAAGGAGTGGGAGGCCTGGGTGTGTCTGTGGCAAAGAGGAGTCTGTTTGTTTTAGGGAAATTTTAAATGTGACTGTAATGTAATAAAATTTAACCCCACCATGAACATATCAGAAGGAAATTGGAGAAGTCAAATATAAGCTATCCTGACAGCAAAGGAATTAACTCTTTCTTTAAAAGCCTGGATATCTTTTGTTTTTAAAAAATATTTTCACTTTCAAATATATTCTTCAGCCATCTCCTGTAACAAAGAGCAAAAAAAGAAAGGACAAAGCAGTTAAACAGAACCAAACAACACATCAACCCATCAACCAATCTAACAGTGTATATATATGTGTACACATACACATATATACATATGCATATACATACACACACACACATATATATGTATATGTGTGTGTATATATGTATATGTATGTATATATACATATACAAATATATAAATTTCTCCACACTCATAGTCCCCTACTCCTACAAATCTTCAAGACCAAAATTAGACATTATAGGAATTATTTCAACATGTATACCAGATGAGGGCTGGAGGTGGCACTAACCTATACATCTCTCATCACTTGCTTCTGGGAAAACTCTTAATCCATGATATCTTTGCAAACAGAAACAGAGCATGGTGTTGAACTGAGCAGGTGTTCATTCCAAGAGGAAAATAGAGCAAACACTTTAAAGTGAGAGGTGCTTTATTTTGCACTAAAATAATTTTTAAAATTTTCTTTTTTTATTATGACTTTAATGTTGCAAGAATTTTCAAGGTCTTTGCTAACCACTGCACAAATGAGCCATCACAGGTTAAAGACAGATGGGAACACTGCAATTTATTTATCTGTTCAAGACTATGATACATACCATCGGTACATGTCTCAGATTTTCACAGATTTTATTTATTATTATATATACACCTGCATATAGACACACGCATGTACATACATGTATACATATCTACATACACACATGTGTATGTGTATACATACGTGTGTGCGTGTGTGTGTGTGTCTGTGTCTGTGTTTCTCAGCATCAGGGTCTTTTCCAATGAGTCCTGTCTTTTCATCATATGGCCCAAGTATTTAAGCTTCAGCTTCTGTATTTGTCCTTCCAATGAGTTGTTGTTCAGTCATTTTTCAGTTGTGTCTAACTCTTTGTGACTCAATTTTGTTTTTGTGTTTTTTGGCAGAGATCCTGGAGTGGTTTGCCATTTCCCTCTCCAGCTCATTTTACAGATGGAGAAATTGAGACAAACATAGGTAAGTGACTTGCACAGGGTCACAGAGCTCGTAAGTGTCTGAGGCCAGATTTGAACTCAGGAAGATGAGTCTTCCTGACTCCAGGCCTGGGGCTCTATCCAATGTGCCACCTAGCTGCCCAATGAGTAGTCTGAATTAATTTTTTAAAGTACCAATTTGATATCTTTGCTGTTTAAGGGACTCTCAAAAAATGTTTTGAGCATAGCCATTTACGGTGGACCAATGAATAAAGTATTTTCTTTGTCAGTTAGCTAATCAATATTTGTGAAATTAGGTAGGATAAGGGGGAAGGGGATGAGTTCCTGGAACTATTCAAAGTCCTCTAAGTTTTCTTTTGGAACAGTAAAGTGATTGAGAGAATGGAGGTGCTAAAGAAGGCATTCAGCACATTCATTGTCACACAGAAAAAGAAATATTCTAACAGCAAATATAGCACAAAATAGAGTCAGTTATGTTCTCCAAAAAATCCACTTTGAATAGTAACAAACATTGAACATGAACATTTTCTTATACAAAGATGAGAGAAAGAGGATTGTACCAGACACCAGGAATTTCAATTATATCCAGCTTTCTAAAAAAGTAAATCAGGTGTTCCAATACTGCCTTTCTTCCCTGTGTCCCCTTCTGAACTTTTTATCTTTCTTTGTATCCCCAGCACCTAGCTCAGGGCCAGACACACAGTAGGTGCTTAATAAACATTTATTGGCTGATTTATATAAGTATTGTCAAGCAAAATGAATGTACTCATTAACCTGGAAAACACCAGTTTCAATAGATACTTTTAGTCCTTAGCCTCTCTACCGAGAGGTGGGAAGCAAGATTAATTCTCCGTCTTGTGGAGTTGTTATTCATCATAGCACTGATCTAAGTTCTTCTATCTGTGTGTGTATGTATGTGTGTGTGTATGTATGTATGTATGTATGTATGTATCTACCTACTTACCTACCTATCTATCTAATTATTTATTTTTAACATTCTTCAAAAATTTTGAGTTCCAAATTCTCTCCCTCTTTCCCTCCTCTTCCCTCACCTACTGAGAAGGCAAGCAATATATAAATCATACATATGAAATAATGCAAAACACATGTCCACAGTAATTGTTCTTTGATTTGCACTCAGTTCACTAGTTCTCTTTCTGAAAGTAGAAAGCATTTTTTTTTTTACCATGGGTCATCCTTTCGAATTGTCTTGGATCATTGTATTGATCAGAGTAGCTAAGTTTTTCAATGTTGATTATTGTTATAATATTGCTGATGATTTTTTCTTGGTTCAGTTCAAAGTGACCTCTAACTTATAAAATGTAATCAGTTAAAAGTAAGATATATGTATAAGGGAGTTGATCTGTGAAAGCCTGGAATTAGTCACATTAATTAATGGGCCAAGATTGAACTGAATTTATGCAACCAGGCCTAGTGATCTCTTTGTGAAGTACTAAGTCCCTTAATTGGATTATGTAGGGGAAGTGTTCTGGGCTGAACCTGACTCCCCTTAGTACATTTGATATGGGAACAATAAAAGGCACTGAGAGCATCCAACAGTTAACAAAAGGAAATTTGTCTGGCCAAGACAGGAAGAGGACATTCAACAAGGACATTCAATGAAAACACTTTGAGTTGATTAGGATGAGCAAAGCTCCCTTGACTGTGTTTCCCATCATTTTCCATCAGCCCGGAATCAGAGGATTCCTGGATCTCCTTGTAGCTGCTCTGTGCTCAGGCAACCAAGAAGTGATGTCAACAGCCTGAACCTTCAGTCCCTTGAGTTAATCAGGTCCTGACAACAGTCTCGATACCTTTTAAGGAATCACAAGCTTAATCTGCATTGACAGGAAACATTAGGACTTCGCTTTCACCGCTGGCTGACAAAGACAGTGGAACAGTTTGAGAGGTGGTCAGTTCTAGTGAATCCAGGCAGGACTGGACTTAAGGAGAACCCTGGTTCCTGATCTGTAGAACCAAAAGGAGCTAGAAAAGAGAAGTGGAAAAGAAGCTAAGTGGAGTTGGGAGAGGGGAAACACAGATATCACTGAGGGAAAAAGTTGTGTACCTCGTGTCTCTTTAGCCTTCTATTTCAAGGTTATTTGTCGAAAATAATGCTTCTGCCTTCACTAAAACATCAAAGAGCATTGCAGAGTCTGACTTCATGCTGTGAGAGTCAAGCTTTGTGAAATAGAAGCATATCTTCATTTTCTAAGCCCAGCTGGGCTAATAGTAGGATTGCCTAGGAGTTAGGCACACTTGATTTTATGTGTCATTCCTGGAACATATTTGTCCTGCGACTCTAGGCAAGACAATTAACTTTTCAGTTCCATAGGCAATTCTCTCAGTGTTTAAGATACAGAACACTAAGGTCTGCATTATTGCAGGGAGTTTCCTACACAGATGAAATCATAGCTCTGAACAAAATATATTTGCACTAATTAGAAGTACAAACTGTGAATTTGCTAATTCTGTTTTCCTCAATGCTGACAATTAGCTAGAATTCCATAATGAACCATAATTAATGCCTAGATGAATGGACAAGCAGATGGATATAATGATGCTAAAAAAGTAACCTGCAGGCTTCAGAATGAATCTCAAAACAAGAAACCCATGGAATATGCCTGGTGTTAGAACCCACACTGATACTGACTCAGTAGATCAAGGAGGGCACGTGGCTTTCCTCCGCAGTAATAGAACTCTACCTCCACTGAAGATGTTGTAAAAGACAACTCATCATCCCATGAACAGTAGGTCTTGGAATATTTTCCCTTGTACTCTTGACCCCTTTGCTACCCTCACCCAACCTCTCAAATTTTGGATCAGAGTTCTGGGAAAGATTACAACTTTTAGCAAGCTTTTTTTGTTTGTTTGTTTAGTCCACGAACTCAGGCTTGACCTGGTGTATCCTGGTGTCTTACACTCCTCTTCCCTTAGGAGGTCTTTCTCTTTTTGGCTCTGCTAATTGCTTTTATTCACCATCAACAGTTCAGGAAAGGAATGAATATGGACTGAATTAGGCTTGTGTTGTGAGTAGAGAGAAGAAGATTGATGCTGGAGATATTGAAGACAATTGAATTGAAGACAATATCTAATCAACAGACTTGTGAATTGCTTGGATATGAAGAATAACTGAGAATCAAGGTAGGCTTCTAGGTAGGAAATCTGAGTGATTAGAAGAATGGTGGTATCCCTGAAAGAAATAGAAAAGTTAGGAGGAAGGGTAAGTTTAGGGTAAAAGAAAATGGGTTCTGTGTTTGAGAGGACTGTGGGGAAGAAAAAAGAGATGACTATGGGAAATCCAGGTGAAGGTACCATTAATGAAGTTGAAGATGAGAGATTGGATCTCAGGAGAGGTATGAGGTCTGGATATATGGATTTGGGATTCATTTGCATAGGCGTATTTGAACTCATATTAGCTGATGAGATCTCCAAGAGAGAATGTAGGAAAAAGAGGAGAGACCCCAAAATAGAACCCCAGGATATACCCACATCTAGGAAGTAGGACAAGGGTAATGAACCTGGAAAAAAAACCAAGAAAGAATGCTTCGGCAGATAGGAAGATAACCTTGAAACAGCATAATAACCAAAAAAGAAACAGGAAGAAGATGTATCTAGAAGGAGGGAGTGGATAACAGTGCTGGATGCTTCAGAGAGGTCAGTAATGATGAAGATAAGAAAAGACCATTGGATTTAGCAATAAAGGGTTTGTTGGTGACCTTGGAGAAAATTTCTGTTCGATGGTGAGAATAGAAGCTAGATTGCAAAGAGTTGAGAAGTGAATGGTTTGCTGTGTCATATTGTGTTGTTGGCAAAGTCAAAATTTAGACACTTGGTGGATTTAATGTCCTAACAGACTCTTCTGAGGACTTTAACCTTTTAAATCACTCAGTGCTTCTCTTATACATCTCTCCTTGAAATATAGGATGGACTCTTTTATGATTCTTGTCCAGCTTTTCGAGTTTGTTTGTTCTGTCTGGCTTGATCTGGGACAACATTCTGTTTGCCTTCCCATATTGAGGCCTTTTCCCCTTCTAGAGGGGATTCCTAATTGCCCCGGGCATTGAGGAAGGCAGCCAGTAGATCTGTCAGGATGAGCTCAAGCCTTTAGAGGCTTTGCTATTCATGTGAAAGGCCCAGAAAGGTTCAGAGACAATGACCTTGTCCCCAGGCTTAGCTTTGTATCTTTTCCTCATGTACATGTCAAAGTGGAAATGGCTTGGTATTAAAAAACACTGGGGAACCTAGAACCCCAGAATTATTTGGGCACTAGACCTTATATAAATAATGACCAGATATAGTATATCTACCTTCAGAGATTAAAATCAGGATGTGTACAAAATGCTCACTGAAAGTTAGAGTGAGGCAGGAAGCCTGGTAACCAGGATTTTATTCTGAAGAAAAGAGCATTGGCTCCTTAGCCAGGAGTATTATTTTTTCCTAAAGAGCATAAATCTCAGGGCTAAGGATCTTCTGCTGGAGATAAGAAGGCAAGATTCTGAAGGGGATTAAAACAAGTGACTCCTAAGGGAAAAAAAGCTAAAAGGAAGCTCTACCCACCCCAAAACAAACAAACAAACAAAACCTCTTGTTGTGGTCCTTTCCTTGAAGAACCATAGTTCCTCTAACTTTTTAACTATAAAGAGCCCATCCTTCCCATAAGGAAGAGGTACTGTAGATGAGGACTTTAGCTGAAGCCAGAAGTTAGTTCATAGCTAGGAGTCCAGTGGGACTCTTGCCTTAGCTGTATTTCAAAGAGACATGGATTGCCCCACTATACATGCACCCTGACCATACATGCTCCCTACATGTACGAATCATTATATGTGCTTCCTATGCATGTCCACTTTTCCCGGAGATGTATTTGTGGGAGAGTGTGCCATAAATTTATAAGGGAAATGTGTTATTGCTATTTTTCTTACCATGCCATTTGATTCAATGCCTTTGTTTTTAATTAATTGTGCCATCTGGCTAATTATTAAAAGTAAATTTATTGGTGGGGGCTTTTGAGCTCTGTTCTTAGTGGATTCAGATCCATAAAGTACCTTGAGCCTGGAGAATACATGTATCACTGGGATCTCCTTCAAGTTCTAATTTAAAAGGTAATTTTCTAGAAGCAGGTCACAAATAACCCTTTTTTTGTATTTATTATCTTTGGCATTTCTTGCAGACTAGTCATTAATTTTTTTCTTTTTTCTTTTTTAATCAAAGAATTGCATACCTCTTCTGTAAGAGAGAAATGTGACATTTGTCCCAGGGAATCTTAATTTCTCTGTCTCTCATCTTCTTCTTCTTCTTCTTCCTTTCCCAACCCCCTCTCTTATGTACATATAAAAAGAAAGGAAAGAAGGGGAATGAGAGGGCACTATTAATGCTAAATAAGGCTCTCATTTTTTTTCTTTTCTTTGACATGTTAAGCACCACTGCACTATAAAAATGTACAGTCCCTTCTCCCATCAGATTTACAACTGAGGAAGATAAGACAGGCAAACATAAAGATACAAATGAAAAGTCAGAGTTTAATGGTTTTGGTTTCCAAATGGCCTTCCAAAAATCAGAAATGCATTTTAAATTCCTCGTGGATATGATCTCCTCATATGAGATAAAAAAAAGTCTCAATTCCTAACAGAATTAAAATCTATGGTTGATATAAAATTGCATTTGTTTCTGAAATGTTACACATAGAATCCAGCTAACTCTAAAATTTTTGCAAATCCTTTATACCAGAGCTCACTGGATGAATAGTTATCAAAAATCAGATTTTACAAATGGCTTATTTCAAAATGCCATTGGGGACACATCATTGAAAACCTAGTCAAGGTTCCTGATGATTTTGTTGATCCTGTAAAAACTATGGAAGAAGGTGAAGTAGCTAAAGCTGACTCATGATACTAGATCATAGCAACACTTATATGAATAATATGTGTCTTTGGAATGAATCTTCATTGTTTAAGAGAGATACAGTAAACCCTAGGCTAGCCAGATCACCTTTGGAATGACTCATTCTGGATACTGCAATCGAATCTTTTTTTTTTTTTAGAGGCAATCGGGGTTAAGTGACTTGCCCACAGTCACACAGCTATCAGGTATCTGAGGTCATATTTGAACTCAGGTCCTCCTGATTTCCACCCAGATCCCCTTTAAATGAGTTGTTAAAGAGAACTGAGGATTTCCAGGACTCAAAACAACAATTAGATTCGAACATCTCCCCTCTCAAAAAACAAACAAATAAACTCTTGTACATTCTAGTGGAAAATTGCTTTTATAATGTTTCCCTGCTTCCTTAAAAAGCTTTACAGAACGTGGTTTATCTTCTTATCCTCTCTTTGTGGCATGTGATACTGTAGACCACCTTTTCCTCCTGGATACTCTCTTATCTGGGTTTTTGTGAGACTGGTTTCTCTTGGTTCTCCTCTTACCTGTCCTAACACTCCTTCTTAGGCTATTTTGCTGGGTCTTTATCCATATCATACCTACTAACTGTGGGTGTAACCCAAGGCTTCCTCCAGGCTCTTTTCATTGTAGACTCTCTCACCTGGGTGATCTCATCTGCTCCCATGGGTTCAGTTATCGTATGTTGCAGACATATGTGTATAAATTCAGCTCTGGTCTCTCTCCTTAGCACCAATCCCACATCTTCAACTGCCCATTGAACACTTCAAACTGAATGTCCTCTAGGCATCTCAAAAATATGTCCAAACAGAACTGTCTTTCCCCGCAGACTTTCCCTTTTTTCCAAGCTTCCTTATTACTGGAGGATACAACCAGGTAGGCAGTTTACAATCTTGGTTTCATTCTTGATTACTCACTTGACTTTATACAACCACTTGCCAGATCTTGTCAACACCTTGCATACGTACTCTTCTCTTCATTTACAACCTTAGTTCAGACCCACATTAGCTCTCACCTAAACAACAGTCTCTTGATTTGTCTCCCTGCCCTGAGTCTTCCCCTACTCCAAAGTCCAAACCATTCTCCACGTAGCTGCCAGAGTAATTTTTGTTAAAGTACAGACCTAACCATGTCATTCCCCTACTCAAAAAAATCCTAATGGCTCCCTATATCCTTCAGGATGAAATTTAAGCTTCTCTATTTGTCATTTAAGACTCTTTAGAACCTGACCCTTTCTTCCCTTTCCAGTCTTCTCACATATTATTACGTACATACATATTACATATTCTCTCTGTAGTCTGGGTTCCAGTTGTTCTACTTGGGGTTCCTTACCCTTGGCACTCTATTTCCCATTTCTAGGTCCTTGCACTTGTTGTAAGTTGTAATGCTTTCTCTCCTCACCTCCAGATCTTTGAATGGTTGGCTTCTTCCCAGATTCAGCTCAAGCACTTCTATGGGAGGCGTTTCCTGGTCCCTCTAGGTGGTAGAGCTCTCCAAGGTCACCCTGAATCTTTGTATGTATCTCGTACATGTTGCCTACATCATTAGAATATTATCTCCTTGAACATTGTATACAGCAACAGCAACATTGTGCAATAATCAACTTTGATAGACTTAGCTCTTCTCAGCAATACAATGACTTAAGACAACTCCAAAAGATTCATAATGGAAAATGAAAATGCTATCCACATCCAGAGAAAGAACTACAGAGTCTGAATGCAGATCCAAGCATACTGTTTTCTCTCTCTTTTTCTCTTTCTTGTGGTTTTTTCCTTTTTGTTTTGGTTCCTCTTTCACAACATGGCTAATGTGGAGATATGTTTAATATGATTGTATTTGTATAGCCTATACCAGGTTGCTTACCATCTTGGGGAGAGGTATGGGGAGGGAGGGAGGGATTAAAAAATTTTGGAACTCAAAATCTTATAAAAGGGAATGTTGAAAACTGTCTTTACATGCAATTGAAAAAAATAAAATACTATTAAGTGGAAATAAAATAAAATAAATCCAATTCACTTGCCCTGCCCCTCCCCCCACCAAAAAGAATGTAATCTCCTTGAAGAGAGGACTTATTTTCTTTTCTTCTCACTTCCCCCTTCTTCCTCTTGGCCTCTCCCATCCCTTCACTGTCTTTCCTTCTCACTGCTTAATACAGAACCTGACATGTAGTAAGCACTCAGTAAGATGTGTGCTAGATTTTTCTTTTTGGTGATGTCCCAAAAACACTATTAAGAACTCCATTATTGTAACATATTGAAGGCAATTGAAGGTATAGATAGTATTGTATATAGAAGCAAGGGAGTGTGGAGAAGCAGTGTGACCTTGTAAAAACCATGTTGTACTTGAAGTCAAGAAACTTGAATTCAAATCTAAACTCTGATAGTCACTAGCTAGGTGACCATTACCAAGTCACATGATTTTGCTGAGTCTCAGTAGTAGACCTTAAACCTAGGTGAAAAATGTGAGTTATTATTATATGTCCAGCTTCATTACCTGCTGACCTAACCCATCCTTAAACCTATACTTCCATTCCCAATCATTCTTTCAAGAGAGGTCACATGTCTATATCTTAATCTAAACCTATGACTGTGTGCCTCTTGAGAGCAGGAATAGGTTGGTTTTTTTTTTTTTTTTGTCTTTCTTTGTATCTCTGGTGCTTAGCAACTTAAACCAGTGCCTGGCACATAATAGGTAATTGATAAATAGTTATAGATAACTGTTGTTGTAGTTCATTCATTTTTTCAATCATATCCAATTCTTCATGACCCCATTTAGGGTTTTCTTGGCAAAGATACTAGAGTAGTTCATCATTTCCTTCTCCAGCTCATTTGACAGATGAGGAAACTGAGGCAAACAGGGTTAAGTGACTTGCCCAGGGTCACATAGTTAGTAAGCATCTGAGGCCAGATTTGAACCCAGGTGTTCCTGACTTCAGTTGGGAAACTCTATTCACTGCCTTCACCTGAAGCTGCCCGAAAGAGAACTCTAGGATAAGGAAATTGTTTCTTTCAATTAAGATCAGCACATTCTCTGCTACTTATATTCTTAGAGAGTTGCCTTTGGGCAACGCAAAGTTAAGTGACTTATCCAGGGTCATACAACCATGTGTCAGAGGCTATACTGGAACCCAAGTCTTTCTGATTCTAAGGCAAGCCCTTGATAGACTCTATAATGTTGCTTTTCCAAAAACAAAAACAAAAAAAAAATTAATCCTACCTGAAACCCCTTCCAATAGACAGATTGGCTCTCCGAATTGCTGTGTAAAGGTAGGTGATTATTTTTCTACATTTAAATCTCAGCAACCTTCTAGATGACTGGCTGGACAATTAGAAGTCAAAGAAGAAATGAACAGTTATTGTTTCTTTTTTTTTTCAAAATTAGGATTTTTTATTTTTAGTTTACAACACTCAGTTCCTCATGATTTTGAGTTCCAGATTTTCTTCCTCCTCCTCCTCCCTTCTCCCCCAGATGGCATGGAATCCGATATATCTTCTACATATAACCTTGCATTAAACTTATTTACACAATAGTCAAGTTGTAAAGAAGAATTATGACCAATGGAATGAATCATGAGAAAGAAAAAACAACACCCCCCCCCAAAAAAAAAAAGAGAAAAAAAAACAAAAGAAAAAAAAAGGAGAGCAAACAGTTTGCCTCAATCTGCATTCAGACTCCATAGTTCTTTCTCTGGCTGTAGACAGCTCTCTCCATCATGAGTCCTTTGGAGCTGTCTCTGAGCCTTGTATTGCTGAGGAGAGCCAAGTCTATCAAAGTTAGTCATCACAGAATCAATATGTCTGTGGTTGTGTATAATGTTCTCCTGGTTCTGCTCCACTCATTCAGCACTATATTGTGTAGGTTTTTCCAGGTTATTATGAAGTCCATATCTTCCCCATTTCTTATAGCAATAGTATTCCATTGCATTCATATACCACCAGTTATTGTCTCTAAAGGAGTAGCAAAAGGATTTGCTCGTTCCAGCTGAACTATTGTTGAGAAATGCACACAAAAAAAATTGCACCTGATTACTTACACAGGCAAATCTATGTACATGTTATTTTACCAATAAAATTACGGGAACTCCAGCTCCTTTAAGATGTTGGGGCCACCAAGTTTATTTGCTTTGTCAAAAGCAACCTGGGAAATGGTCTCTCTTAACAACTCCCACTGGGCAGGCTTCCTTCCACCTTTCTAGTTCTTATTGAGTTTGAATGGGATCTTGACCCAGGCTGCTTTGGGTTTCAGGTTTCCCTTTTATCTGTTCTGCTGAGGCTTAGTCATCTCTTATCATTATCAGGCTATTGTAGGTGCCCAGGATGAACCCCAGACAGTCCCAGGATGAGGCCAAGCTGGGTCAAATGGGCAAGTGTCTCAAATGAGATTTTTGGCTTATGATCTTCATAGCAGCATAGAATCATATATTTGGAGCTGGCTACAACAACACAGGCCATGTAGGTAATAGGTGGTACAGTAGGTAGAGGCCTACACTTGTAGTTAGGAAGACGTTAGTTCAAATCCTGCCTCCTAACACTTACTAGCTGTGTGACTCTAGGCATATCACTTAATCTTTATGTGTCTCAGTTTCTTCATCTGTAAAGTGGGGACATACCTCTCAGGGTTGTTGTGAGGATCGAATAAAATAATATATAAACTGCTTTGCAAATCTGGAAGTGTTATATAAACACTAGTTATGATTATTTAGTTGAACTCTCTCATTTTACAGATGGAGAAACTGAGGCACAGAGAAATTAAGTGACTTATCAAAGCTTGTACTTTGTAAGGGAAAGAGTCAGCATGTGAACCCCGGTTCCCTGATCCCAAAGCCAGTGAATGCTCTTTCTCACATTACCTAAAGTCCTACACAAATGTTCTATATATTTATTATTATCTAAGCCAATCCATATCTTCCCTACCAATCCTTTAGATTCTCTACCAAAGTCCTTTAGAAAGGCTGTCTTCTTTAGTCTTATTTTGCATTTGTATTACGTTTTAAACTTTTAAAAGCACTTTAAAAGATTTTATCTCCTTTTATTTTCAGGCAGCTAGGTGGCACAGTGGATAGAGCACTGGGATTGGAGCAAGGAAGACTCCACTTCCTGAGTTAAAATATGGCCTCAGACACTCACTGTGTGACCTTGGGCAAGTCATTCAACCCTGTTTGCCTCAGTTTCTTCATCTATAAAATGAGCTAGAGAAAGAACTGGCAAACCACTACAGTATCTTTGCCAACAAAGCCCCAATGGGGTTGTGAAGAGTCAGGCATGTCTGACCAACAACCACAATAGTACCTAATAGTGTAGGACTTGTGCTAATCACTTTAAAATATTATCTGATTTGATGTTAGTGCTTTTATTGTCTCTATTTTCTACACAGGAAACTGAGGCATAGAAAGATTTACCCAAGTTCCTTTCCTAGGCTTATATAGTAGGAGTTAGTAGTAGAGCTAAGCCAGGAAGCCAGGGCCAGGCCTTTCTGCCACTAACCTAACCCAGCCCAAATCTGACCACTCATTCATTAAATAAATATTGGTTGAAAAGCCGCTGTGTCCAGATGCTGTCTGCTCCCTCAGCAATTAGATCTACATGTGCCATATGTCAGTTTGTACTTGTGCTTTGGAGGTGGGTTATTGTTGTTTTACACCCTTTTTAACCTGTCAATTCAACCGAGATTGTAAGTTCTTGGTTGGCAGAGTCTATGACTACAACATCTGTGTCCCTTCTCCTGGTGCCATGTATACTCTAGGGGCTCAGTAAATGCTGTTGAGTGTTTGCCATTCACAAAAAAGATAAGAAGCTTTTGTTGTCAGTGATAGCAATTAGAGTTAACATTCCCTTCTTGCCTGGGAACACAAAATTAATTCCTACCTGAGGTTTTGTCATTTTAATTTAGTGAAACTATTACAGAACCATCCTGGGCCTACATGGCGAGGTGGCAGAAGTGGTTACCATTGACTGGCAGCTCCTTCAAGGCAATTGACTCCTTCAACTTTTGTCTTAGTACCCTGGGGCCTAGCACAGTGCCTGACGTATAGGAGGTGCTTAATAAAAGTTTGTTGAGTTGAATGTTTGTTGGATTAAATTAAAAATGGATCCTTCCCATTAGGAAAAGATTAGGCTGCCCAGTGGTGCATTGGAGGGGGGGCAAATTAAAGTCAGCAGCCCAGTGTTTGCTTCCTGACTGCTATTTGCTATTTGGGTGAACTTGGGGAAATCACTGACCCTCCTGGTGCTCCTCAGACTTTTCAACTATAAAATGAGGAAGTTGGATTATCTGTCCTCTGATACCCTTTCTAGTTCTGAATCTATAATCTTATGATTCATGCATTGAGAGAAGTTAAATCCCTTGTGGTGTATTTTAATATCCAACAATAAATTCCAAAAACAAAAAATAAAAAAAAAACAAACCCCACTCCCAAAGACAGGCTGGCTCTCCAAATTGCTAGAAGGGACTCCAAAGGCCATTTAGTCCAATCTCCTCATTTTATAGGTCCAAGGACATCAAATTACTTGCCTCCTGTCTCATGTGAAATTTGAACTTGAGTCCTCTGACTCTATAGCCAGCATCTTTTCCACCACACCACATTGCCTTGTCGAAGGATGAACAAGCCAAAAGTGAGAAGCTGATATAGGTAATCATTGCTGGGGCACCTGCTTATACAGATGACATAGTTTTGATGAGGTAGGTTTATCTGATCCATGTATAAGAAAATAAACTTTGAAACCAAAATGTGAGTATGCAAGCCAGATCCCAATGCCCTTGTGCAACAGAAAGAACATGACTCTATAAACAAACAAGGAAAATAACAAACTGAAATAAGATACCTCAGGATGATATTTCAAAAAGGCATAGAAGACATTTAAAAAGTAAGTAATTAAGTCAAACAAGAGTGCCCAGTACAAATACTAGGAGAAAACCATCTGGAGTTGTAGAAATGTGGACCCAGAAAGACTGGAGAGTGGACTAAGAAAACAACAAAAAATAAAAATAAATGCAAAAAGCCAGGCCGAGGAGTAAAAAGATCAGGAAGGAATGAAGGAGAGTAAAAAGGTCCAGACTGAAAAGATAAAAAGGAAGAAAGAAAATGCAGAGAAAGGTTATGAAGGATGAGTATGCTCCCTGTGGATGGAGAGGAGAACTAAAAAAAAAAATTCCAGGTAGTGAGGTAAAGTGGAAAAAACCCAGGCCTGGAGTCAGGAGATTTGGGCTGTACAGACCCAATTCTATCACTTACTGCCTGTGTGATCATGAACCAATCATTTAACCTCTCTAGGCTTAGTTCCTCCATCTATAAAATGAGTAGGATGGATTAGATAAGCTCTAAGCCTTCTTTTAGCTTGAAATCAATGATCTAAAATGAGTTTTTAACCTATGGCCTCTGAACTAATCTTCAAAAATATTCTGATGAATGTATTTCAACATAATTTGTATCCTTTGCATCCCTATGGATTTTACTTGATGTATTTAAAAACATTCTGAGAAGGGAGTCCATCCATCAGTTTTACCAGACTTCCAAAGGGATCCATGACATAAAAAACAGTGAAAGACCCCTGACATAAGATGTCATGACCAATAGTAATAATAGCTCACACTGATGTAAGGCTTTAAACTTTAAAGAGATGGATCCCTGGATACCATGGGGCCACCCCTGGGGAGACTTTCCATACATCTATACCCAGAGGAATTGGGCCATATGGCAGCTTACTATTTAAACTAGAAGCAGCACGGCTTAGTTCAGGGGTTCTTAACCTAGGGTCTATGAACTTAAAATTTTTTTTTGATAATTTCATTTCAATATAATTAGTTTCCTTTGATGTCCTATTTTACGTATTTAAAACACTAGACTGAGAATGGGTGTATAGCTTTTTCCAGGCTGTCAAAAAGGTCCATGACACTCAAAAGGTTAAGAATCCTTGGTTTAGTATTTATCATTAGACTTAGACCTGGCTTCAAATCCTGCCTCAGACTTACACTTAACTGCTCTGTGCCTCGGTTTCCTTATCTTTAAAGTAAAGAGATTGGACTAGATGGCCTCTCAGGTCCTTTCCAACTCTAAATCTATCATTTTATAACAACTATATAGTCAATTTCTCAGTTGACACTAAAAACTATATTTACTGTGGGATGAAGGTGACAGGGTAACCCTATCTAACAACCAGATAGAGTTGAGGGAGTGAGCTGAAAAAAGCACTTGAAGTCATTCTTCCACCACAACTCCCTACCCCCCAATCTCCCCAAAGTATCATATTATACTGGAAGGGGCCTTAGGGATCATTTGGTCAGTCCAAAACTGAGGAGGCAGAGAGAAACAATGAACTTGCCCAAGGTCGAAAAGTAACTGAATTTCAGCCCTTACTGATATTGAGGATGATGACTATGGGGGAATGGCTGAACAGATCTGTACATGAATGTAATGTGATCTTGTTGTGTCATATGAAACAATAACTCATAAAGAATTCAGAGAAGCATAAGAAAAACATGAATTGGTGCAGAGTGAAGGTAAGCAGAGTATGGAAAGCAATATATGGAGGGATTATATCAATATAAATGGAAAGATTGAAACCATGAAACTGAATGCTCTCTAGTTCTAGTGATGAGCCTTGACCCAGACAAGAGTTGAGGAAATTTCCCTTTGGAAATCTGGTAAAACAGTGGGATGGACCCCTTCTCAGAATAATGTTTTTAAATGCATCCAGGAAAATCCATAGGAATGCAAAATATACCAATTATGATGAAATGTATTTGTCAGAATATTTTTGAAGAGGCCTCAGGTTAAAAATTCATTTTAGATTATCTGATTTCAAGGTAAAAGAAGTGGAGAAGTGTGGGTATGGAACAACATAGCATATACCATGACTCAATTTATATGCATATTAGTTTTGCTGAACTGCCTTTCCCCCCTCTTTTGTTTTTATTTTTTGTTTCTAAGATTGGCTTGATGGACAGGGGAAGGAGGAGAGATACGCTCAGAAATGAAGATTTATAAATAAGAGACATTAATATTTAAAAAAGAATGGAATATGATCTGTGCTTAATTTTCTCTGAGTGGTCTTGAGTTGACAACATAGAAGCCTTTCCCTACCATTAGAATCATATGCCTTTGTTCATTCTGCCTCTAAGACAACCTGCCTCCTCTGGATGACATGATAGCTTTCTCATGGATTCTCTGTGTTTTTAAGTAGTTTAATGTTACAATGAAGACAAGAGATCCTTATATTTGATTTAAACATTTTTAGTTAAAAGCATGTGTTTAGGCCACATTCATGCCTAGTCAGCATGGATTGATGGGAAAATTGTAGCCAGGGAGAGTTTGCCTAAAGGCTCTCTCTGTTCCCTGTTCCAAAGAGATCAGAGAAAAAGGAAAAAGACCCATATGTACGAAAATATTTATAGCAGCTCTTTTGGTGGTGGCAAAGAATTGGAAATTGAAGGGATGCCCATCAGTTGGGGAATGGCTGAACAAGTTGTAGTATGATTATGATGGAATACTACTGTCTTATAAAAAAAAAAACAACAAAAGGGATGGTTTCAGAAAAGCCTGGGAAGACTTGTATGAACTGATTCAAAGTGAAGCAAAGAGAACCAGGAGAACATTGTACACAGTAACAGCAATATTATAATGATGATCAACTGTGAAAAACTTATCTCCTCTGATCAATACAATGATCCATGACAGTTCCAAAGGACTCATGATAAAAAATGCTATCCATCTCCAGAGAGAACTGATGAACTCTGAGTGCAGATCGAAGCATATTCTTTTCACTCTATTTTTCTTCCTTTTTTTTCGGTAACATAGTTAATATGGAAATATGTTTTGCATGACTTCACATGTATAATGCTTATCATATTGCTTATCTTTTCAGTGGGTGGTGGAGGGGTTTGAGGGAGGGAGAGAATTTGGAACTAAAAGTTTAAAACAATGAATGTTAAAATTTTTAAAAATGCAATTGGGAAATATTTAATGAAACAAACAAAAACATGTTAAAGAATAAAAATAAAATAAAAAAGAGTCACATTGTAACAGAGCCAGTTTTTCTGCTTGAAAAAAGAGCAAGTGAAACTATTTGGAGCCTGTGAATAGGCCTCGCCTGAATGTCTGGGGATCAGACTGCTATTCACAGAGTGAGTCATTCCTTGTACCTTCTGGCTTTCTTCCCTTTCAGTCGGGGAGAGAGAGGCTAGGGAGAGTGGGAGGAAGATGAGATAACAACTCCAAAAGAATAAGAACCATATCATGGTTTGAAAGCCCCACTGCTTGCTGGAATTCTTCATGCAAAGCCTCTTCCCTTCTCCCTAAAGTCAGTTCTGTGTAAGAGCCAATTTATTACCATTCAAAGAATGTGTCTGTCTGGTAACAGCTTGGCTGGGGTCATCCCAGAAATGTTCCCAAGGCAATGTAATCTCAGGACCAATTATCATTTCAACAAGTCACCCTGGAGAATCAGAGGAGATCAGAGTAGACAGAATTATAAAGCCTCCCAGTGAATATACACAGGGCAACAGTTGAGTAGCCTGGATCCATTGTCCTCTCCAGGAAATGGAATCATTTCCAGCTATCTTGCCTTCTGGGGGTCCAAGACAGAAGTAGAGGGATAAATAATTGAAGGCTTAATATCCCTTGTCTTTCATTCTCATTTCCTTTCTTTTTCCCTAGGACGTCTCAAATGCTGTTTCTTCTTGCTGAAAACCCAAAGAAAAGATGAGGCCAAATTCCATGAAATCGTCGATACTGGTAATTACGATTATTATGTTGGATCCTTGAATTCATTGACTCTGTGGTTTCATTTCAAACATGTATTTATGTTTTGTGTCCTTAAAATGAATATAAACTTTCATGGTTTACAATGTACATGAGGGGAGGAAAATGACAGAGAGAAAAATCAAAATTTATACTTGGCCCTATCTATTTTCTTGGGGCCTCTTATGTGATCGTAAGGGCAATGTGGGGACAGTGAGTACAGTTAATATACTTGAATTAGATCCCTCTGAGTGTACCTTTCTTCTGGGCTGCTTCCCTTCAAGAATTGTTTCTAAAAAGGCCCAGCAGTCATTTGTGGTTGGGAATCTGCTAACATGAAACCTCCTTGATGACTTTCAGGTAAATCGTTCCCATTTTTGAGGGGGGAGGGTGTCTATCAATGCAATTACATCCTCTCTAACGCACTGAGTCTGTTGCTTACCTGTACATGCACAGTTATCATTCATGCCTGAACCTTTCTGGAAAAGGTAATTGTTAAGTGAGGCTGACAGATAGGTTCATTCAGGCATGTCAGTGAAATCTGAGGCTGGGAAAATCAGAATTTGAAAAGCTCCAATTAAGCAATCAGAAACTGTGTGTAATACCTAGCTTTCCTAACGTTCTGGGCTTCCATTCATTCTGGGAATGGAATGCAGAGCAACCCCCATCCTTTTCCTGGACATTCATCAATACTATGAGGCAGAGTATGGCTGTTTGGCCAGTGAAGAGGACTGAATGGAACTACCTATAAGTGGTCTACATAATGCCACCAGAAAGGGAAAGCTTACAATTAAGCCATTTCATTTGACCAACATAGGCAGCTAGCCTGGATAATTGAGGGTTAAGTTGAAACCCTTAATAGATTTTAAGTTCGAAGTTTGAAATGTACCTATTGAAACCCTACCTTAATTCATTAAGTCCCAGTTCAAATGCTATTTCATGGAGACATAACATGGAGAATACAAAAAATGAGTAAGACACTCCTTAAGGAGCTTATTATACTCTAGTGGAGAAGTTATCACTGAATTCAAAGAATGAAAATATAAAATAGAAGATGAGAACATAAAAGGAATGCAAAACACTAAGAAAGACCTAATAAGAAGAGAATTAACTTCCAGATGGGGAGAATCCAGAAAAGGTCCCACACAGGCATCACCTCTTCATTTCTATTCATTTCTGCAGCTAGTTAAATAAGTATTTAGTATGTACAAGGGGGAGCTAGGCAGCTTGGCAGCTCAAAGGATAGAGAACTGGGCTTAGAATCAGGAAGACCTGAGTTCAAATTTGACCCCAGACATTTATTAGCTATGTGATACTGGGCAAGTCACTTAACCTTTGTCTCAGTTTACTCACCTGTAAAATGGGGATAATAATAGCACCTACAAGCATTTATTAAGTACCTACTATGTACCAGGCATTATGCTTGTTCCTTTTCCTCCTTCCCTACAAAGCACTGTGCTAGGGATATAAAGACAAAATTAATAATCCATGTCCTTAAGGAGCTTACATTCTTCTGAGGGAACAGTATATTATGTAGATTTTGAAAGGTAGACCCAAGCAAAGAGCTTTTGAGGAAGGAGGGAGCACTGCTAGCTGGGAGCTTCAGGGAAAGCTTCATGGAGATGAAGATGCCTGAGCTGCATATGTGTATGATTTGTCCTTCATTCTGGAAGAAGACCATAACATCAGGGAGATGATGACCTGACTTGCAATTGGCTTTGATTTGAGGGAGGGAGGGATGTGCAAGGTCACCAGTCACACTTTCTCCTCTGGAGCCATCTGGGTCCAGTGGCCAGATATCATCAGGATGACTGGAGATGGCCCAGGATGCAGTGGGAGACCTTGGCCCTTTTAAGCTAAGGTCTTTTCAAGTTCTCACTTTGAGTGAGGCAAAGCCCATTCAGTGAACAGGCCAGCTGAGCCTTATCAAAAGGGAGATCACCTATGTGAATGCATGGGCAGATTGGGGAAGGGCAAATAATTCAGTTTGGCTGAAATATAGAATTGTATAAAGGAGATTTCTATGAAGTGAGTGTGCAAAGCTAGCCAGATTGTTGAGGACAAGCTTTAAATGCCAGGCTGGGGAGTAGACAATAGGGAACTACTAGTGGTGTTTGAGCAGAGATTGGACATGGCAAGACTTATATTTTAGGAAAATTATTTTGTCAGCTGTGTGGAAGCTGGACTGGACAGGGGAGAGGCAGGAACTTTATTAGGAGTCAATTATGATAGTCCAGACCATAAGGTAATGAAAACCTAAACTAGCATGGTGGACTTGTGAGTGGAGAGAAGGGGAAAGAAGCAAGCAATATTATAATGGTGGAATCAGTGGGATTTTTTTGAACTAATTGGATGTGAGTGCTAAGGAAGAAGGATAACTCCAAAATGACTCTGAAGTTATGAACTCGGGTGACTAGGAAAATGGTGGACTTATGTGCATAGTAGGTACTTAATAAAAGCTTGCTGCTATACAACTAATATCTACAGTAGTCCCCGTTATACGGATTAGGCCTATGCCTCCTCCATTCTTCACCATTTGTTAGGCTCTTACTTTCCCCCTCCCCTTGCAATAGGAAAATGTATAGAGAGGGAAAAGGGTCCAAGACAGAGATACCATGAGTTAGGGATAGCCCTGTAGACCTGTAACCTTTGTGCTACACACAATAACTGTCTTTTGAGTTTTGTTGAATGTACCTATTAATGTTTGACCCAATTAATCAGATAATTGTAAAATTTTACTTCATTTTGTAAAGAATTATGAGCATTTCTTCTCAACCTCCCCCTTGGAAAAATTTTCAAATTTTTCTCTCATTTTTTTGGTAAAAGGTTCTGATGCCAAATCAATAAAGTGAGATTGAATCAATGAAGGCCAACAAAGAAAAGCAGAGAGGAGTGCATTTCTTTCCCACATACATAGTGCCACTTACCTAAACTCCAGGCTCTCCTCGGCTTTCTGTTCTCTTTTGCTGCTCTGTGTGGTTTACAATAAAAATTAACAAACTACTGGTCAATAGTTTGCACATGTAGTTCATGTACTGGCAGTCAATCATATCCTACAGTAATGTAAAGTAGATAGGGGTTTCTTCAAGTCACACCTCAAGCAGTTAAATTGGCAGTCAAATATCCACAAGCTTACTCTTCTGATTAGGTGCTTTTCCAGGGAACTTTTTGGTTAACAGACTCTTAAATGTCACTTCTTAAGTAAGTACTCAGATAAAATCTGCTGTCCTAATTGGGAATCAGAATTAGAGATTTAAGCACAAAAGATAGAAATGGAACTTCCTGGAAGCTGCTTGGTAGAACGTAAGTTACCTGAGGGCAAGGAACTGTTCTCTAGCCTTTGTATCACTGTGCACCTATCACAGGGGTTTGTCCTTGATTGGTGCATTGGATCATTTTGGATAGTTTTGGGGCCTTGAAACTTATGGATCATAGTGACCTACAATCATAATAGTAACCCAAGTTTATATATATATATATACATAGAGAGAGAGAGAGAGAACGAGAGAGAGAGAGAGAGAGAGAGAGAGTGTATGTATGATGTATCTTTAAGGTTTTGGAGAGTGCTTTCCTCACGACAACCTTTATAACATGTGTAATCCATATCCCAGCCCCTTTCCCCCTCGAGGACTCTCTACCCACACTGATTAGGTCCCATTTTGAGAATTTGACTCCAAAAGTTAAATCTCACTTCTTTTAGCTCATTGTGCAGGGTTGGCAAGATCCAGATCTACTGGGCCCTCTTGGCTTGGCCCAAGTTCTCCAGTTTGAGGGTGACCCTACTGGCTGAGCTTGTCTCCCTCGGGTCAGTTTATGCTCAGCTCTTGACCTCAGGAACTCTTAGACAGGATATCTTGAACTTAGCATTGCCCATTAGGTAACTACAAGGCTAGAGGTGTCCATTCTCAGAACTGAGGAGCAAGAATTCACTTCTGAGTGAAGCCCTGAGTGAGCACATGTTCCCCACTGCCATGTGCTTCTGTTATGAACTGCCATTTCAGAGAAATCTCTTCTATCTTGCTCCATTCCAGTCTGGAAGTCCAACGGTAAGAAAGCACAGACAAAAAATGGTCTGAAAAGGGTACTGCAGTCCAGAACTCATGCTTATAAACTGTGGAGAAGGTTGTTTCTCTTACAAGAGCTTATTCCTTTGGTCCTCAATCAACCAGTCATCAGAAGGGAGCCCTAGCCACTAATTATAATTCACTGGGTCCTCTCAGCAAGGGACCGGTGTGTAAGTCTCTTAGCAAGGGGCTAGGGTACATACCCCTTCCTGACAAAGGTTCATGCCCTGTAATTTCATCATGTTGTTTTCAGGGATTCATCATATTGATCAGAGTCTCTCCAGATCAACCCCAATTATCCCCAATACAGTCATTATTTCATTCTCTCTGAAATCGTTTGTGAATTGATTGGAATCGATTGTGTAACATGGGAGACACTGGCGAAAGACCACCCACCATGGCATACCCACATCAAAGGAGGAGCTGTGCTCTATGAGCAAAGCAGAATTGAAGTAGTTTAAAAGAAATGCAAGAGGCACAAATTTAGAGAATCCACCCCAAACGTTCACATGGACTATTTGTGCCCGACTTATGGGTAGGACATTCTGAGCTTGTACTGGTCTGATGAGTCACAGTCAGACACATTGTAACTTGACTCTAACATAATGATGCCATTTTGGTCCTCTTTGAGAATGAAGGACAACAACCAACCAACATTGCTTCATTTATTATTTGTTCATAAGTCTTCCTGCACCTCTCTGAATTCTTTATATTTGTTCTTTCTTAAGACAGTACAGTAATACTGCATTACACCCATGTACCACAACTTGTTTAAGCATTCCCCAAATGAAGAGCATCTACTATGTTTCTAATTCTTTGCTATCAAAAAAGTGCCGCTATGAATATTTTGAAATACATGAGACAGCTTTTTTAGTCTTTGTCCTCTTTGGAGTACATGACTAGAAGTGGAATCTCAGCATCAAAGGCTATGGGCATTTTAGTAACTTTTTTTTTGAGGTTGGTCATTTATATTGTGTTGTTTTTAAATTTCATTTCATTAAACATTTCCCATTTACATTAAAAACTTAATACTTTTCTTTCAATTACATGTGAAAAAATTGTCTAACATTCTTTTTGAAAAATTTTGAGTTCCAAATTCTCTCTCTTCCTTCCTGCTCTTCCCCTTCCTTGAGAAGACAAGTAATTTGATATAAATTTAATATGTGCAGTCATGAAAAAATATATTTCCATATTAGCCATGTTGCAAAAGAAAATACAGACCAAAAAAAAAACCACCAAGACAAATAAAGAAAGTAAAAAGAAGTATGCCTCAA
This sequence comes from Trichosurus vulpecula, assembly GCF_011100635.1. Taxonomy (NCBI): domain Eukaryota; kingdom Metazoa; phylum Chordata; class Mammalia; order Diprotodontia; family Phalangeridae; genus Trichosurus; species Trichosurus vulpecula. Next base: position 105,803,612 of record NC_050579.1, read on the forward strand.
TCTGCATTCAGAAGCCGTCAGTTCTTTCTCCGGCAACGTGTAACATTTTTCATCATAAGTCTTTCAGAATTGTCTTGGATCATTATATTGCTGAGAATAACTATGTCATTCACAGTTGATTATCATACAATATTGCTGTTACTGTGTACAATGTTCTCCTGGTTCTGTTCATTTCACTTTGCTTCAATTCATGTCTTTCCAGGTTTTTCTGAAATCATCTTGCTCATTTCTTATAGCATGATAGTATTCCATCACGATCATGTGCCACAACTTGTTCAGCCATTCCCAGTTGATGGGCATCTGATTAATTTTAAATTCTTTGACACCACAAAAAGAACTTCTATGAATGTTTTTGTACATATAGGTCCTTTTCCCTTTTTTTAAAAATCTCTTTGCAATACAGACCTAATATGGGTATTAGGCTCATTCAAAGGTAATACATATTTTCATAGCATAGTTCCAAACTGCTCTCCGGTTCACAACCCCACCAACAGTTCATTAGTGTCCCAGTTTTTCCATACGCTGTCCAACATTTGTCATTTTCTTTTTTTTTGTTGTTGTATTAGCCAATGTGATACAGGAGAAGAGAATAAAAACCCCTAAAGAGTTAAAAGGAAATGTTGCAAAATTACAAAGAAGAAGCATAGCCCCAAAGGAGAGATATGAAAAGACACTCCCACTCTACTCCTTGGCACAAGCAGGAATTTGAAAAAGTGGAGCATTGCATATATTTTCATATTTTTTTTAAAAAATTGATTGGTTTTCTGATTTTTTTCTCTTCATCCTCTTTCATTTTCTTTTTCTTAACAACACTACTTGATTCGGGTGTCTGGGAGAATGGAGGGGAAGGGATAATGGGAGAAAATTTGAGATGTAAAAACAAAAGATAGCAATTAAAAAAAATTTTAAGTATGAACACCCTGTTTTTTCATGAATGCTTTTTTTTTTAGTGCCAAATGCCTGAATGAATGAAAAAACTCTTGTGAAGTGCTTAGTATATACTAGACACTGTGCTAAGCCCTAGAAAACAAATACAAAATACATTTCCTATCCTCCAGAATTCACTCTCTGATAGGGGAGTGCTGGCCAGGGGAGGGTGAATTACCAGGTATGGTGAATGGAATCTTAGGCAATGGAGTCATGCCAACTTCTCAGAAGCAATGATAGCTTTGATTTGTTTGCTGTAAAGATTTAGCAGTTGGTTTTTTCGTAAAAATACATCTGTTTAACTGTGGGGAACAAGTAACTATCAAAATAATAATTCTCTGCAGGCCTACCCTTGAGTCATTATTCACAAAGCGGTTGTCGATTTCAAGTTCATCATTATTGATTTTTAAACTAAACCAATAAAAGAAACCAAAGCAACTATTCTCTTTACCACCAACTGTCAGATAAAGTACAGAGAACAGACAGCTCGTGAAGGTAGAATGGTGAAGTATCTTTCCCCCCATACTCTTACCAAATCTCAAACTCTTGATCGTAGAGGTGATGGGGTTATATTTTAAAAGCACGGCAATCCACAAATATTTATTTGATCCCAGAGTGGCCAGTTTATTTGAATAGATGGTGGAGTAGTTATAATAGGAGCTACTTAATAGGAAGAAAAAAATGACTGGGAATGCATTTGGGAAATATGACCAATCCCTAGCACCAAACCACATCTTCTGCTTTCAATATTCTTTCATTGCTTCTATTTGCTGGTGAATGGAAGATCATGATATCCAAAGAAACAAAAGTATAGGTGCCTCAAAAGAAAATGGAGAGACACATGGTGGGCATCCATCAGCTGTAGCATACTATCCTCAATGACTTGTGTGCAACAATGGGCATAAAAATGTTTATCCAGGAAATACATAATCAGAAAAAGAGGTGAGCACATCATATAGCACAGATAACACATGGACAATTCAAATGGTGCTCTGGTATTCACATAATATTTAAAGACCTGAGGGAAGACCTACAGTACTTTAGGCAGATGCTCTGTGGAGAATCAATCCATTAATAAACATTTATTAAGTGCCTACTATGTGCCAAGCACTGTGCTAAGAGCTGAAGAATTCATGTGATAGCATAGAAAAAAATCATATAAGCTAAGAAGGCACAGCTGGTTAGCAATCTGTATCACTGAGAGGACTACTGAGGAGGAGACCATAGCTCCATGGTAGTATGGAAGGAATGAATTAAGAGAAAACAGAATGTTTTAGCCTAGGCAACATAAGAGACAGAAAAAAAATACACAGTGGACATCAGTCCTGTATAGCCCCTTTCCACTTCAGTGATGGTAATAGGGTAGAGATAAAGGAGGCTGGAGTTTCAGGGAATATCATCTGATGGGTTATATGGTATAAGGAATATAAGTGTAGCTTATTTGTCAAAATCCATTACAGAGGATGAAGAAATAGAGACACTCTATGAAGGCCTTAACAAGATCCCCCAAGTTTAGTCAACCCACAATTAGCCCTACTTTGTCCTACTACGTCAGTTCAACCTGATCTATTCAAACAAGACTGATACTCAGTGACTTTCATAAAAAGTTGCTTTACTTCACTTTGCATCAGATCATATAAGCCTTCCCATGCTTCTAGGTAGTCTTCAAAATCATCATTTCTTACAGGACAGTAGAAATCTATCCAATTTATGGACCACAGTTTTTTTAGCCATTCCCCCAATTTTTTTTTCCAGTCCTTTTCTATCACAAAATGTGATGCTAGTAATGCTATTAATATTATGTGGCAAATGTACCTTTCTATCTCTGACCTCCTTGGGTGTGTATGTGTATATATGATAAATATATACAGATATATGATAAATATATACACACATATACATTCACGTGTATGTATACATATATGTGAATGTACAAATGCATGTGTATGTAAGGACACATATATTTGTTGCTCATCATTCATTTTCAAAAAGGGCCAGTGACATCACAGGTGATGTCATGACTTGCATATTAATTGGATTTAAATGAGGTAGAGTTGTACAAAGCTGTCAGTCTCACTCTCTTTTCTTGAGTCGTGAAAGTCAAGATGACAAAAAGTCAAGACTTGGTGATGGCTTGGGATGCAGTGCATGAGCTTGGTGCTCGTGATGCCTGACCAAGCTCTCAGTGGTCCACAGCACCTGCTTCAGCCACCTTCCTGGCCATAGGAACCAATTGTTCTCATCTGCCCATTCTTTCAGGGGAAGTCTTCACATGCTTGGGGTAGATATCCCCCTAACTTACTGAGGGGTTTGAAACCCGTTAGTTATCCTCAATCTGCTTTAGCCTGTCTACCGAGATGGTTTTACTGAGATGTGGCCACTCTGCATGCTACAGCTTCTTGGAGCCCTAAAAAGGACTTGGCAAACCCTCACACCTCCCTGAACACTTCATACACACACACACACACGTACACACACACGTACATATACACACACATAAATGTAGTCATACATGCACCTAGCAGTGGAATTTCTGGGCCAAAGGGCATGGACATTTTGATACATTTCTTAATGTAATTCCAAATTCACAGCAGAAATTTCTCTCTTTTTTACCCATCTTTTTAAAAAAATGTGAATTTTAACAAACATGAACATTTCTATATGCAAAGAATAGCATATAGCTTTTTAAAGCACATATATTGAATTTAACATACTAGCACCAACATTTTTGCCCTGATTGTCAATGTCCCCATCTGGATTTCCTTCTGTTCCCTACTGTGTATTTTCTAATATTTCATTGAGATTATTCACTTTCTTTTCTTTTCGTTTTTTTTCTTTTCTTTCTTTTTTTTGTGGTATCTCTATCATTCCTCACTTACTATTTCTCCACCCAGGAAAAGCCCTTTTTGTGCCAAATAGACATAATCAAGCAAAATAAATTTATGTATTTGCCATGTCTGAAAATGCATCTTATCATGGTCTTCTAGCCTATCAATCACCTCTCTGCTTAGCGGTCATTTCTGAATTAGTCGTTTGTGTGCAGTCAGATATTGACTATTTGGAGAAAAGGCCAAAACAAACACCAAATTAGTAGGGAAAAAATGAGGCTTATGGCAACTACAACCTCACTCGTTTAAAGAACTTGTCAGTAAAATCAATGATGCTATCAAGATTTCATAGGAAAGGTTAAGCAATGTAAAATAGAAAGGAAGAAACTAAAAGATCCCAGAAACTACCTCAGCCAGCAATCTCCTTGCCAAGCGAAGAAACATGGTAGCCAAGTACAACATCAGTTAAGAGCATAAGCTCATTTTTATATACCATGAATGAGAATGAAATCATACTAGAAGGATCATAAAACAAAACAGGAAGAAGCAGTTAAGGAGAAAATGAGTCTATAGAGAGCTTTTATTAGATTTGACTAAGTCAGATAATGTCAAAGACATTTGTAGGTGAAACCAGAAGACAACAAATAGATGAGAAATGGAACAGATCCACTGTGCATCTATAATTATCTCTTCTCATCAGTGCCAATAGGAGAACCACTGCATTCAGACTCCATAACTTCAGTACCCAATATGAGGAAGTGCTAATGTCGCTGCACAGATGAAAACCAGGAAGAGTGGCTGGATCTAGAGTCATACCTAAAATGGGGCAACAAGGGCTTTGCCATAGGGCACTAACTTCTGAGCAATATACACTTCCTTTCTTTAGTGATCATGCCACAGACATGGCCAATGGAGGACATTGGTGGGAGGCAAACATACCCCTCTGGATATCAGGATCCTGGGAAGGAGAAAGGAGGTACTATTCCCTCTGCCTGATCCCACTCCCCAAGAGTCTTGTTGCCATCACACACTCTCCTGGGCCACCATATCCTCATCATACGTACTCAATTAGGGAGTGCTATTTTAACACTTAGTGTTAAATAACTACTTTTGGGACCCCTGACACATGGAACATCCAGAGTCACTGGTCACTGTGGTATATGCCAGCCTCAAAATATCCTGGAATTTCTGTCCCATCCCTGTTCCAGGTCTTATAATTTCTACTCAGGGCTTTAGGTAGACCTGACTCAAATGCTCTAGAAGGCAGTGCAGTACAATCTTAATTTTTTATTTAATAATATTTTATTTTTCCCAATTACAAGTAAAAACAATTTTTAGCATTCATTTTTTAAAAATTTGATTTCCAAATTCTTTTCCTCTCTCTCCCTGAGACAGTAAGTAATTTGATATAGGTTATATGTGTGCAATCATGCAAAATATATTTCTATATTAGTCATATTATGAAAGAAGACACAAACAAAATAAAACCCACAAAAAATAAAGAGAGTGAAAAATAGTATGCTTGGATCTGCATTCAGACTCCATCAGTTCTTTCTCTGGTGCTGGATAACATTTTTCATCTTAAGTCCTTGAGAATTGTCTTGGATTGTATTGTATTGCTGAGAATAGCTAAGTTATTCACAGTTGATCATCATACAATATTGTACTGTGTACAAAGTTCTCCAGGTTCTGCTCACTTCACTCAGCATCAGTTTTTGTAAGTCTTTCCAGGTTTTTCTGAAATTCACCTGCTCATCATTTCTTTTAGCACAGTAGTATTCTATCACAATCATATACCACAACTTATTCAGCCATTCCTCAATTGATGGACATCCCTTCAATTTCCAATTCTTTGTCACCACAAAAACAGTTAGTGCAATACAATTTTAAAGGCATTCAGGGATCAATTTTTTTTATTTTTTTAAATATGTATTTTTATTTTTAGTTTACAACAGACAGTTCTACATAATTTTGAGTTCCTGATTTTCTCCCCTCCCTCCCCCCTCCCTCCCCAAGATGGCATGGAATCTCATATAACTACCACGAATAACTTCGCATTGAATTAATTTATACACTAGTCAAGTTGCAGAGAAGAATTATGACCAATGGAATGAGTCATGAGAAAGAAGAAACAGAACCAAAACAACAACAAAAAAAAAACCAACCCAAAAACAAAAACAAAGGAGAAGAGAAAAAGGCCAGCATGAAGTGTGCCTCAATCTGCATTCAAACTTCATAGCTCTTTCTCTGGATGTAGACAGCGTTCTCCATCGTGAGTCCTTTGGAGCTGTGCCTGCACCTTGTGTTGCTGAGAAGAGCGAAGTCTGTCAGGGTTGGTCCTCATGGAATCCATATATCTGTGGTTGTGTGCAGTGTTCTCCTGGCTCTGCTCCGCTCACTCAGCATTATGTCGTGTAGGTTTTTCCAGGTTGTTATGAGGTCCGTATCATCCCCATTTCTTATGGCACAATAGTATTCCATTACCTTCATATACCACAGCTAGTTCAGCCATTTCCCAATTGATGGGCATCCCTTTGATTTCCAATTCTTGGTTGCCACAAAAAGAGCCGCTATAAACATCCTTGTACATATGGGTCCTTTTCCCGCTTGTGTGATTTCTTTGGTATACAACCCTAGAAGTGGTATTGCTGGGTCAAAGAGTATGAACATTTACTCTCCAAAATGGCTGGATCATCTCACAACTCCACCAGCAATGCAACAATGTTCCAATTTTCCCACACCCTCTCCAGCATTTATCATTTTCCTGTTTTGTTATTTTAGCCAATCTGGCAGGAGAGATGTGGTATCTAAGAGTTGTTTTGATTTGCATTTCTCTAATCAGTAGTGATTTAGAGCATTTTTTCATATGCCTATAGATAGCTTTAATTTCTTCCTCTGAAAACTGCCTGTTCATATCCTTTGACCATTTCTCAATTGGGGAATGGCTCGTATGCCTATATATTTGGCTCAGTTCTCAGGGATCAATTTTTAAAAAAAAACATTTAAAGTGTCAACTTGCCTCAACACAAAGACTTTATTTTTGATTTATTGTGTAATGAAATTATTTCAAACAGGGCAAACGTGTTTTTTTTTAATAGAAGAGATCACAGACAGCACTATTACATTTTTAAAAAATCAATGAAAAGATGATAGCAATTATCAACCCTTATGCCTACATTTTTGTTTGTTTTATTTTAAATTTGGTTTTGGATCAATAACTTCCTTACTCGTAGAAAAATAAATCAAAGTCATTTTTGTAACATAATTAATCTTGTGCTTCCTTGGGCTTGAGTCCTGGCCTTTAGTGGCTTGGGAAACCTATTTAATGAGAAATCAAAAATAACATGTTTTAGTTGAGGCAAATTGCTCCTTTTTGAAAGGGCAAAGAAAGGAGATGAGGATCATGGGGGAAGGAAGATCACATAATGGTTTGGGGGGCAGAACTCCTTAGTCACTATAGATACTATTAATTAAACTTATGCTTCTTTTTTTTAGAGCAGTAAAAGCAATTCAATGGGCAATACTTCAGGGGTCCCCGCTCATTTCTAAATGCCCTGTTTTTCCTGCCCTTCCAATGTGCTGTTTCTCAATTATTTTGTGGATCAAGGTCTCTTCCTGTGAGCCTTTGCAGGCCTGTGTTGTACAGGCTTTTTAGTAGGGTCAGATTTCTTCAAAACCCAAGCCACGGATTCACATGCTTCACTGACATTCTAGAGGTAGCTGGACGTCTTTCTCTCCAAAATATTGGGCTAACAAGGCAGGGCAAGCTGGCAGCAGTCCCCAGGGACTGATGAAATCATGCGACATCTCCAGTAGCCTCCATCAGTTCTACATTTCAACTGGCCTCACACTGGGATCTACTTCTCTAAAAACAGAAGTGATTTCCCGTAAATTCTTCTTCGTCAAAACCCAATTACTGAACTGAACCATTTCCTCTCTCCTCTGGCGCCCTGGGACATTTCCCACTGTTGCCATGAGCTTTGGATGTGTGCATCTACAAGTGCAGGCTTTGGCTCATATAGGCATGTGAGCACGGAACTGTTTCTAGTGGATTCTGGCTTTATGGATGAGAAACTGAAGAGGTTGGATGAGGGGTGGACAACCTTGGTTGGTTCATAACTCCCTGAATTTTGCTGTCAGTTTATGGAGCTTGTTGAGATCTTGTTTCTTTGTGGGATTGTGGGAAACTGAGGCCAATAAAAGGCTGTGGCATCTAATCTTTCTCTAACTTGCAGGCTCTTTTCCAGGCACAACTCTGCTTTCTCATTGTCTTGCCATAGACTTGAGAAGTTTCAAAATATCAAGTCCCATACAAAGAAACGTGAAGTTTACAAGACAGTAAAGCAAGCCAGTTTTATTGAGAGGAGATAACTCACAAAGTGAGGGGCAGCTAGGTGGCAAAGTAGATAGAGTTCAAGGCCCGGAGCCAGGAGGACCTGGGTTCAAATATGGCCTTGGGCACTCACTAACTAGGTGACCCTGGGCAAGTCACTTAATCTTGTTTGCCTCAGTTCCTCATCTGTAAAATTATTATATAAGCTTTGTAGTCTTGTCTGATAAGCTGACTAATGTTTAGGTCATTGTTTGAATGGGAAAGTATGTTCTAACTTTCAAAAAACTAATCTACAAATGAACTTTTCTAGTATGAATCTGCTCATTGCCTATATCTGGCTTCTAGGCCCATCTTAAACACAAGGCTGGAACATGCTATCACATTGTGTTCAGAAATTCAAGAACATGATGAAAGGCTTAGGGAAAAAAAAGAAAACAATAACAAACCATTTATTCCTTCAATGAAACTCAGGAATGAACCTTGAGGACTTTTGCTTCGGTATATGCACTTTTGGTTTTCTAAAATTTGTAAATCAAGTCATTAATTCAGGTCTCAAACCAAACAGTGAAACTTGCAGTTTGGCCAGTTTGGTAAACAAATAGGGATGTTCTTGGCATTATCCTGAGTTATTTGGGGAGCTAAGATCTTGCAAGGGTGGTGAATGCTCAGTAGCTATTTATTTAGTCCCACCTAATCTCTCCTCCCCAAGGAACATTTAAATGGCCTATTGTGCAAGCCCTAGTGGCATGGCAAAGAGAACATCAGAGCTACTTAAGAAGAACAAATCACTGTCTGGTCATGTGTGGGACAAGTGTAGCATGTTCCGATCTGGAATCCATAGATTTTAGAGTAGGGGTTCTTGACTTTTTTGTGCCTTGAAGCCCTTTGGTAGCCTGATAAAGTCTATGGATCCCTTTTCAGAATCATGTGGTTTTCTTCAAGACTGGACTCAAATTCCACCTTCTGTAAGAACCCTTTGTCCATTCTATATCCTCCTCCCTACCCACTGCTAGTGCCTTCCTTTTAAGCACTGCCTCAGTTAAAGACCTTAACTTGAAAAGGCCAAGGCTCCCCACAGCATCCTGGGTCATCTCCAGTTGTCCTGATCCATATCTCACCACTGGACCCAGATGGCTCCAGAGGAAAAAGTGAGGCTGGTGACTTTGCATAGCCCTGCCTCACTTAAATCCAATTCACTTGCACATCATGCCATCACCTCCTTGATGTCATGGTCCTCTTTGAGAAGGAAGGACAAACAGCAAGTAAGTCCCTTCCCTATGAGATTACTTTCCTTTTACATTGTATATATTTTGTATGTACTTAGTCATTTGTATGTTGTCTCCACCATTAGAATGAGAGCTCTTTGAAGGCAGGTACCATATTGGTGCTTTTCTTCGTGCCTCTATCCCTTAGCACAATGACACATAGTGAACACTTAATAAATGATAATGATGATGATAAATGAACAAAATAAAATACATAGGATTAGAAAGGAAGCCAGTTATTTTGAAATACAGTTATCAAAATATATATATTTTAAAAACCAGATTCACGGACACCAGATTAAGAACCCCTGCTCTAGAATGATTTTGCATGTAGCAGAGATAGAGTTTATAAGATCCCTCCTAGGAATTTGGCTCAGTTACAGTTACCAAAAGAACAAATCCTATACATTTGCCAAACTATGTCCTAATTCCCTTAAAAAACCCCTGAGGCTGGTTGATGTGTAGTCATAAGAGATTCCCCTACCTGTCATGTCAGACTACACTCTGTGTTCCTTGCTGAAAAATCATCCCCCAACACTACTTGAAATTCGACTATTTAAATAGTAGGTATCCTCTTTCAAAATGAAAACACCACTGGGACAGTTAAAGAAGGTTATTAGTCATTCACATTGAATTATAATTAGTTTAAATTGTTTTCCTTTTACCGTTGAAGGGTGAGGGGCTTTTGCCGAGAGGAAGGGAGGGAAAAGGGAATTCTTCCGCTACCCCAACATTTATTGATTGGTTGATCAATTAATTAATATTTATTCATGCCATATGTTTTTATAATATGGTCATTTCTGGATGTATCTTCCCTTCTACCCATGTAGTTACACCCTCCCCTAGAGCAAAGAAAAATAAGCAATCCAATTGAGTGTGAATGTATGCAACATTTTGCCGTAGTCCCTCACTCCTTTGCTGAAAGGAGGATAACATATTTTCATTATTCTTCGCAGGAGCAACACTGATCTAATAACTAATTTTAGTCTTATTTTTATTTACATTATGGAAGTCATTGTGAATATTGAGAATATGAAAGAGAGAGAGAGAGAGAGAGAGAGAGAGAGAGAGAGAGAGAGACAGAGACAGAGACAGAGAGACAGAGAGAGAGAGAGAGATAGAGAGAGAGAGACTTTTGTGACATTTTTTCCATGTCTTTCCAAAGATCATTGACAGAAGCTTTGTGATCATCTTGACAAGCTCTTCCAACATGGTAAGAATAGAATTCATTTGGACCTATTTGCTTACAGTCATTGAAAATAACTAGATCCTCTCTTACCTCATTTCCTTACTTATCTTGGGTTTCATTTCCCTGTAAATGACTTTTGTCCTTTTTTCCATTCCAAGAATCTTTCTCCTCGGTAAGGAAGCCAAAGCAAAATAATAATTTAGTCTTGCCTTCCCAACATTGTTATCATTGTTCTAATTCCCCCAAGCAGCTAGGCGGTATGTGGATAGAGCACGGAGCCTGGAATCAGTTCAAATTAGGCCTCAGACACTCTTGTGTGACCCTGGGCAAGTCACTTAACCTCAGTTTCCTCCACTATAAAATGGTGATAATAATAGCACCTACCTCCATGGGTTATTGTGAGAATCAAATTAGATAATATTGGTAAAGCATTTAGCACATGACACATAGTAGGCTCCATATAAATATTTATTCCCTCCCCTTCTTTGATCTCATTCTTTTTTTATTTTTTAATTATTTTTATTTATTTTTTCTTTGTTTTCTTCTTTGATCTCATTCTTGCCCTCACTTTGGTTTTTTTTTATTTATTTTTTTATTTTTAGTTTACAACACTCAGTTTCACACGTTTTTGAGTTCCAAATTTTCTCGCCCTCCTTCTCCTCCCCCTCCCCCAAGATGGCATGTAATCCAGTGCAGGTTCTACATATACCTTTGCATTAAGCTTATTTACATAATAGTCAAGTTGTAAAGAAGAATTATGACCAATGGGATGAATCGTGAGAGAAAAGAAATTAAACCAAAAAAAGAAGGAAAAAAAAGAGAAGAAGTAGTTTGCCTCAATCTGCATTAGATTCTGTAATTCTTTCCCTGGATGTGCATAGCTTTTTCTATCATGTGTCTTTTGGAGCTGTCTTTGATTGAACGTTGCATTGATGAGAGGAGCCAAGTTTATCAAAGTTACTCCTTACAGATACCGTGTGTCTGTAATCGTGTATAATGTTCTCCTGGTTCTGCTTCCCCCGCTCAGCATCAGTTCATATAAGTCTTTCCAGTTTATCATGAAGTCTGTCTGCTCCTCATTTCTTATGGCACAATAGTATTCCATAACCTTCATATACCCCCGTTTGTTTAGCCATTCCCCAATTGATGGGCGTCCCCTTGATTTCCAATTCTTTGCCATCACAAAAAGAGTTGCTATAAATATTTTTGTACATACTGGTCCATTTCCCCCTTGTGTGATCTCTTTAGGATACAGCCCTAGAAGTGGTTTTGCTGGGTCAAAGAGTATGCACATTTTTATAGCCCTTTGGGCATAGTTCCAAATTGTTCTCCAGAATGGCTCAATCAGTTCACAACTCCACTAACAATGTAACAGTGTTCCAATTTTTCCACATCCTCTCCAGCATTTATCATTTTCCTGTTTTGTCATGTTAGCCAATCTGGCACGAGAGATGTGGTACCTAAGAGTTGTTTTAATTTGCATTTCTCTAATCAATAGTGATTTAGAGCATTTTTTTCATATGATTACAAATATCTTTAATTTCTTCCTCTGAAAACTGCCTATTCATATCTTTTAACCATTTCTCAATTGAGGGATGACTTGCGTTCCTATAAATTTGACTCAGTTCTCTGTATATTTTAGATATGAGGCCTTTATCAGAGACACTGGTTATAAAGATTCTTTCCCAATTTTCTGCTTCCCTCCCAATTTTTGTTGTATTGGCTTTGTTTGTACAAAAACTTTTCAATTTAACATAATCAAAATTATCCATTTTGCATTTTGTAATGCTCTCTATCTCTTGTTTGGTCATGAATTCTTCCCTGCTCCATAAATCTGACAGGTCAACTATTTCTTGCTCTCTCAAATTGCTTACAATAGCAGTCTCTATTCCTAAGTCATGAGCCCATTTTGGCTTTATTTTGGTATATGGTATAAGATATTGGTCTATGCCATACTATTTCTGCCATACTGTTTTTCAGTTTTTGCCTCACCTTGGTTTTTAAAAACCTTTTTGAGCTCCCTTCATCATGCCTGGCTTTCTTCTCCCTACCTGTCAGCAATGACCCTCTACATTAAAATGAAGATTTCCTCCTGAGTTTCCTTATCCTTACTACTTTGGTAAACTGTTCTCCCTCCTCCCCCCACCCTGCCTTTTTTATCAGACTCAGATCTAGAAGAGCAGTTTTCCTTGTTGCTTTCTGAAACTGTCAGTAATATTACCCCCTTCTCCTCTTGTTGTTGAAGTTGAGGACAGTGGTTGTTGACTACATACTTTAATCCTAGGGTTGTTGTGAGGCTCAAATGAGATTATAATTGCAAAGCACTACCTTGGCACGTAGTAAACAGTATATAAATGGTGGCTATGATTATAATCATTATCCAGGGGGTTTGAATTATGGCAGCCATGGTATGACTGGAGAGAAGACAAAGTTGGTAGATGTCATATACATGAAATGGATGAGATTTGACAACCAATTGTTTATGGAGGATGAATGAAAGTGAAGAGTTAAGAAAGACTCCTGGATTATGAAACTGGGTGGCTGGGAGAATGGTGGAGCCCTTAGCAGAAATAGGGAGGTTATAAAACAATTCCAAAGGACTTGTGAAGGAAAATGCCATCCACATCCAGAGAAAGGACTATGGAGTTTGAATGCAGATTGAAGCAGACTATTTTCGTTTTTTGTTTTGTTTTGTTTTTTGTTATTTTTTTCTGTCTCATGGTTTCTCCCATTCTTTATAGTTCTTCTATACAACATGACTAATGTGAAAATATGTTTAATAGTAATGTATGTGTAGAGCCTATCAGATTGCAGGCTGTCTTGGGGAGGGAGGGGGAGAAAATTTAAAACTCATGGAAGTGAATTTTGAAAACTAAAAATAAATTAATCAACTAATTTTAAAAAAAGGAATAAGGAAGTTAGAAGAAAGGGCAGATTTTAAGGTGGCTTTGTGAGGTTTTCTATAGAAATTCCACCTCTAGCTCTTATTGCCTTTTCCTTTCTTCTTCTCTGTTCCGTCTTTCCCAATGAGGAGACATCAAATGCTGTCTGTTTGCATTATGTCTCTTTCTCTGATATTCTGATAATTAACGCCACCTCCCTCCCCCCAATAAACTCCAGTAAGTTCCTATTGCCTTGAGGATCAAATACAAACTCCTTTTTAACATTGAAAACTCTTGATAATCTGGTCCTCTCCTAATTTTCTAGGTTTTCTTAAAAAAAAATTTGCTCCCCTCCTTTCATTTTTATGATTCAGCTACACTGGATGACTTAATCTACACACAATAGGCTACTCCCATCTCTATGCCTTTCCACTGGCTGTCCCCCATGTCTGGAATGCATTCCCTCCTCATCTTGGCCTCTTTGAATTTAATTCCTCGTTTTCTTCAAGACTCAGCTCAAGAATTCCCTTCTTCATGAAGCTTTTCCTAGCTGGTAAGGCTGCCCCTCCCAAAACTACCTTGCGCTCTTAATATATACTCAATATATAGCACATACATAGTACATATAGTGTCTATAGGCCCTGGACTTACTCTCCCAATCCTTCACTTGCACTACCAGGTATGCTTCTTAGAGCTCAACTCTTCCTTGACCTCTAGGCCCTAGGAGTAACCCTGAGAGACTAGGGTGTATCTTCCTATATACCTCATAAACCCCCATTGGTGTGCCTCCCCTCACCCCCATGATTATCCATCAATATCAGTTAGCCAAACAATTAACTTTTAGTAAACGGAATTTACTAAGGTAGTACGGTAAGAATATACTTACCATTCTTACCATACATGGAGTGACAAATATACCCCAAAAGTCTGTGACAGGGCACCCCACAAATACATATAGAGTCCATGGGGAAAGTGATCTGAAGCTTCTTCTTCAGCTGTTTTTGATTCATGTCATACTCTCCATGACACCACTTGGGGTTTCCTTGGCATAGATACTGGAGTGATTTGTCATTTCCTTCTCCAGCTCATTTTTCAGATGAGGAAATTGAGGTAAACAAGGTTAAGTGACTTGCCCAGGGTCATACAGCTAGTAAGTATCTGAGGCCAGATTTGAACTCGGAAAGATGAGTCTTCCTCACTCTAGGCTGAGTGCACTACCCACTGTGACAGCTGGCTGCCCCAATCTTGAGCTTAGAGAGAAACTAATAGAGCAAAGGAATTCCTGGAATTCCTTTTACTGGAGTACCAAAAATGTTCCTGCTGAAACTCTAGCCTTGAGGCCACATGTGGCCTTATAGGTCCTTGGATGCCACCTTTTGACTTAGTCCAAGTTTTACAGAACAAATCCTTTTATTGAGGAGATTTGTTCTGTGAAGTTTGGATTCCGTCAAAGTGCCACACTTGAGGACGTAGAGGGCCACATGTGGCCTTGAGGTCACAGGTTCTCCACCCCTGGTACAACCTTTCTGTTGGGCTTTTTACTGCCTTGAATCAGCTTTCCTCATCTTATTTGGTCTATTCTTGGCCTGTGGCACAGACACTGCCACCAGCCTCTGCTCTCTGGAGGATACTGCTAGAATGGTGATGAAAAAGTCCAAGTCCTCTTAAATTCATGAGGTACTGTTTTAACCAAGGGCTGGTGGGGAGGAGACCCAGACTGAGGTTAAAGAAGTCTCCTACCCTCTTTGCTAGCAATCATTCTATTTCTTCTGTGCTGTCAGATACTCTAATCTCTGGTTCCAGTTAGAAGGATGGTTTTATACAATCACCATAGGGTATAACCAACTCCCTCAGCCAATCTGAAGATTTCCTCTATTAGCTAGGGAGGTGTCCAGGCCTTGTCCACACTTAATGAAAAATCCAGATGTGTTCTCATCTGACAAATGTATCAGAGGACAGCATCTTGATACTTACTTGAAATAGGGTGGATTGATTTGATAATCTGAACATAGTAGACACTTAATAGAGGTTTGTTAATTGATTGATTGGCTTTACTAATTACAATCTTATTGGTTTACTGTGACATCTTTGGGTTCTGCAGCTTAAGAGGAAAATAGAAAAATATAGAAAACACCTCAAAGAGCAAGAGAAATGTTGAAAGGATTGGAAACTGGGACCTATATTCAGTGTTGATTATCCATTGTAACAGGGTTGGGGATAACATGAATAAGTGAAAACATAAACCTTGTTTTTGCCAATAATTTGAACATATGCTTTTTCTCCAAGTGTGGGTGTACATAAAGAAAGGGAGCCAAGTTTGGTCATGTGATTTGACTTGGCTACATAGAGGCTTATAAAAGAGTAATCTCAGGAATGATTTCCCATGGGCTCATTGACTGACTAGAGCAGTAAAGCAGTAATAAGGTACTAACTTAGCCCCTGCAGACCCTTTTGGAGACACAGAGCAAGTGTTTTGTTCGGTGTGTAGGAGGCAATCCCTATTCACCCTTTAAAAATCTTCCTTCGATACAAAAATGAGTTTTACAAAGGAAGTAAAAGACATTAGTCCATGTTTCTCTCCTTAATAAATGTGCTAAGTCTCTGGCAAGGTCCTTGCTTAATCCATTCCTTTTCCTTTTGAAAGTTTTAGGTTGAACAAGGCTCAAGGGTCAGGAGCTCTCTTGCCAGCTCTGTCACTGACTCCCATGAAGTTAAGGGAAATGGTTTCATCTGTTTTTTCTATGTTTTTAGTCCTTTACTGCCATAAAAAGTGCTGCTATGAATGTTCTGGTGAATAGGGGACTTTCCTTTCTGTTTTTGACTTCTTCTGGGTTTCTGCCTAGTAGGGAAAGGGAATAAGCATTTATTAAATACCTACTGTGTGCCAGGCACTGTGCTAAGCACTTCTACAAATATGACCTTATTTGACCCTTACAACACTTTGAGGTAGAGGTTATTATTTTTATTTCCATTTTGGAGTTGAGGGACCTGAGGCAGACAGGTTAAGTGACCTCCCAGGGCCACATAGCTGGTCAATGTCTTAAGTTAGATTTGAACTCAGGTCTTCTTGACCTGACACACACACACACACACACACACACACACATAAATATTCATCTGCAATCAGGTCTGACTTTTGGGGCCTGGAATCTCTTGGAAAAGGTACTTCAGAATCAGATGGGCTAGTTCTTGCTGTGCAGGTTGCTAGAGAAAGGAGGCTTACCCTCATCTGACCAGTTACACATAATGTGCTGGGGCATCAGGGGCAGCCATAGACAAAACTGAAAGAAAGAAAAAAATAATTTTCAATGAGCAACTTTCCCACTTTTTTCCTCCCCCAGGGACCTCCCAATGACCTCATTTTGGTCCCTGGATGCCTAATCCCCCTCTTGTTTCTTATGATGTCCTCCCATAAAGGCTGCCTCTTCCAGGCAATGCTTTGTAATCGTAAACAACCTCTGTTTCCTTAACCTTGTTCACAATACACTGAATACGTAAGAAATGTTGAGTTGAATTAAAAACCTTCATTCCCTTAGTGTAATGTTATTAGCTGGCTGTTTCAAAGGGAAGTGATACGATGTACTAAATCAAGCAAAGCTTTTAAAGACAGGAAAGGCTACACACTAGCTGTGTGACCTGGGCAAGTCACTTAACCTTGCCTCAGTTTCCTCATATGTAAAATGAACTGGAGAAGGAAACAGCTAACTGCTCCAGTATCTTTGCCCAAAAAAAAAACCCATTTGGGGGTCACAAAGAGTTGGACAAGACTGAAAACAATTGAACAACAAGAAGAAAGGACTGTAGTGGAAACTGAGGCTGGAAAAATAGATTGGGATTGGGGCGGGGGGGTGGTTTGATCTTGGAATCTGAAGACAAAGGGTTTGAATTCTAACTCTACTACTTACTGTCTATTTGAGTTTGACTGGGAGGCAGGCAGAGTGAGGGGTTAGGGGAATGTACTCAGGCAGAGGGACCTTCCTGGGATTCCTCAGACAGCACCGTGTGATTGATCTTCTCATCTACTTCTAAGGGCATATGCCCTCAAATCAAGTCAAGAGACATTTATTAAGTGCATACCATGGGCCAGGCCTTGTGCCCACTAAGGAAATCAGGAAAGATTTCCTGTAGAAGGTTGGATTTTAGCGGGGACTCGAAGGAAGCCAGGGAAGCCAGGTGGAAGTGAGAACAGAGAGAATTCCAGGTATGGGGGACAGCCACTGAAAATGCATGGAGGCCAGAGGAGATGGAATGTCTTCGAATTTTAGGTGATGATTTTTAAAAAATGGATTTGGAGTCAGAAGATCTGGATCGAAAGTTTGTACTAAGTAATTTAACTTTTGTGCCTCAGTTTCCTCATCTGTAAACTGGGAGGGCTGGACCTAAATGAGTGCTAAAATCTATGATCCCATAAGCTCTCCTGAGTCCAGGGTGGGGAAAAGCAATTTCATCATTTATCTGCATTATTCTAACTATTCGTAAATTTGGCACGTGGCAGGGAAATACCCAGCTGCGACAGACCTGCTCAGCTTTCACCTGGATGGTTGGTGATCTGTAGGAGCAGCTTTCAGCAGGGACCGCAGTTAGTTCAACTTTGGTCATGACTAGACCACACCCGGCACTCAAATTATGTTAATGGAATTGTACCTAGATTCCAAGTAGTACCACGCTATGTCCCTCCTTCCTCCCCACTCTAAACACTTAAGATTTTATTTTCAAAGGGTGAAAAGATTTCTGAAATTGTCCCGGATGGGGCAGGAGGAGAGCTGTATTGAAGTGTTCCATGGAGCTGAACCCATGTGCCTTGGCTCCATGGGAAGGGACGTGTATGCTCTGGCCCCTGGCTAAACATGTCATGTATAATCTGAAGCTCCCTTGGTCCTTTGGTGCAAATGAAATAATACTTGGAAAGCACTTAGCATAGAGTCTGCACACAGTAGTCATTTAATAAATGTTTGTTCCCTTCCCATTCACTGTCCACCCCTCAACTCCCAACTTGTGACAGCAATGGGGCTCTTCAATGATGGCTGGTGAATGAACGAGGAAGAGCCATCCTCTCTGCAATTTAGTTCAATAAACATTTATTAAGTGCTTACTATGTGCCAGGCACTGTGCTAAACACTAGGGATACAAAAAGAGGCAAAATACAGTCCCTTCCCTCAAAGAGCTTACAATTAGGTGGGAGGAGGGAGATAACATAACAAACAAATATATGCAAAGCAAGCAATATACAAGATGAATAGGAAATAATTAACAGAGGGAAGGCACTGAAATTGAAATTAAAAGGGGTAGAGCTTCAGAAAAGAAATGGCTTCTGGTTTCTCCTGAGGTGGTATCTTTGTTAGGGCACAGTTCATACCAGCTCTCTCTTTTGGACTTCTGCCAAGGAGAGAGGGAATTTCTCTTTCTTCCTCCATCCTCATTCCCATATGAGGAATATGTGTTTGCCTACGTGAGCCTGAGACTGAATTTCATGTCTATGACTGCCTCTTCTGCTATGTGCTTTTTACCCTGGGCACAGGTCACTGAACAATGATCTTGAGGCATGGATATTTCCACTTGACTGCCTGCCTCATGAGTTCAAGAGGTCCAGAGTCATACACCTTGGAGAAGAAGATGGCACTGTCAGGAGGAGGATTCATACCCTGGCTGGCTGGAAGCCATGGATCTATAACTGCTGCTTGGATAGTATAGTTTGAAGTAGAATTAGTTGTTATTTGTCCTTCATTCTCAAAGAGGACCAATGACATTAGGAGGGTGAATTGGATTTCAGTGAGGTGGGGCTGTGCAAAGTCACCAGTCTCACTGTCCTCCAGAGTCACTGGAGTTATCTGTTCAGCAGTCCCACAAATATCCCCAGGAGTGTATAATATAAATGATGGGTCACAGTTTATGTTTTAAGCAGCTAGTAAATGTTTTTCCCCCTTTTAATTTATTTATTTTTAGTTTACAACATTAAAATTCCACAAGTTTTTGAGTTCCAGATTTTCTCCCCTCTCTCTCCTCCCCCGTCCCCACCCAAGATGGCATGCAATCCAATATAGGTTCTATGTATACCTTCGCTTTAAACAGATTTTCACAATAGTCAAGTTGTAAAGAAAAATTATAACCAATGAAATGAGCCACAAGAAAGAAGAAACAAAAATAAATAGATAAACAAATAAATAAAAATAAAAGAGAGAGCAAATAGTTTGCTTTGCTCTGCATTCAGACTCTGTAATTCTTTCTCTGGATGTGGATAGGTTTTTCCATCATGAGTCTTTTGGAGTTATCTTAGAACCTTGGATTCCTGAGAGGAGCCAACTCTATCAAAGTTAGTCATCGTGGATACAATGTGTCTGTAATTGTATACAATGTTCTCCTGATTCTGCTCCCCTCACTCAGCATCAGATCATATAAGTCTTTCCAGGTTATTGAAGTCTGTCTGCTCCTCATTTCTTATAGCACAATAGTATTCCATTACATTCATATACCACAACTTTTTTAGCCATTCCTCAATTGATGGTCATCCCCTTGATTTCCAGTTCTTTGCCTTGGTAAACTTTGATAACTAGTTCAGGGCAGTGGGGGGCGGGGGGTGGGGGTGGAGTATACATGACATACTTTTAAGTATAATCTGCATTATTAAAATTTTTCTCAATCACTTTCTTAGGTCTAGACAATTATCAGAACAATAAATCAAACCCTGATTTGTATCTTTTGCCAACTTCTGAGCAGAACATATTCATGCCAAAAATTTAACAATTAGCTCCATGGAGCTGGCTCCAGAACATCCTTGGTTTTAAGTATGTGCCAATGTATGCATTCATATTTTAATCATTCATGTTATGATAGCATTATAAATTACTATTTTATATCTGATATCTACTACTTTGTGCATTGGGTAACTGCTCTAAGAAGGGACCTTCTTAATCGCTTTAGGAGAAACCCTAGACACAAGCCATACTTAAGCTTTGTTTTAGGGATTTCCTCCAGTTGTCTTTGGTAGGATGAGGGTGTAATGAGCCAGGGTACAGTTATCCCTTTCACATCACAACTTTCCCCACTGTGGTTTCAATATATTGTGAGTTGGCATAAGAAGTTAAATGTGAATTTTGGGGAGAGTTTTGCTGGAGCTGCAGACAACATGCAAAGGCCAGGAGACAACACAGAAAAAGTTTAGAAACTCAGATATGCATAAAATGTATGTAGAGTGTTACATAATATCAATCTAAATTTTACAATAAGATACTGTAAATGCTGCATAAAAGAAAAAAAATCAGACTTATTCTCTGGTACAAAAGGAGGGCCAAAATATTTTATGCAGATTTTCCAGATCTTGGGGGTTCAATGCCCCTAACCCCCATGATGTGAAAGGGATGACTGTATAAGAATACACCTGAGTTTCTCTTTGTCATCAAATTGTTCCAGGATTCAACCTGGGTCCATTTGAGCTCAGAGCCAGAACCCCTTATGCCAAGCGGCATTCCTGGGCCACCATTTCTGCTTACCTCATTACTATTAATCACATCTCGATGCTACCCTTTACATAGATTCCTTCTTTCATCCTTAAATAAACATGAAATAAATTTGACAAAAGGTCAATCCATGTTTTGCATGGGCAAAGCAGACACTGCCATTACCAGAGGTTCTAAAATAAACCAGAGACAGAGGACAAAAGCCAGGGCACCGTCCTCTTAGTTCGATTTATCCACACAGTATTGAACAACATTGTCTATTCTGACATAATGTAAACAGCATTGAATTACTAGGCCAGTGTTTACCTTCTTTGCACCCAAATGTCCAAATCAGAAAAAAAAAAGATAGAGATTGCATTAACTATCTTACCTACTTCAGATGATTATTGTAATTGAAAGCACTCAGGCTGAAAGGTGTTGCAGCGGATAGTATGCTAGACTTTGTATGAGGAAGACCTGTGTTCAAATACTACCTCAGATAATAGCTACGTAGCTTTGGACAAGTCACTTAAAGTATCAATTTTCTCTTTTCTAAAATGGGGCTGTGAGGATCAAAAGATAAGGAATTTAGTTTTGGATCTAGTAATGCCAGAATCTGGAAAAAAAAAAAAACCAACTTTTTTGCTTGCCTAATCTTGCTCTGTACAATATGTGGGCTGGTTCCTAAACAATTTCTCTAAACCTATAAAATTAGATTCATGCTTTTTCAAAATCAGATTCAAATATAAGATTTAAGGCAAGGGTTCACCTTGAGAACCTTCAGAAGCTCAGAATAGAGCCACCCCCTCTAGGGAGATGAGAAATAACTGGCCTACCCCATTCAGTATAAAATTTTATAGGCATATTCTGCCAATAGTATTAATCAACTTCCTGAAAACAGGACAGAGGGTGAGATATTACAATAAGGGGCCCCATAATTCCAAAGCAACAATCCTATTAATGTTAAGAGATTATAGCCAAGTTTGTTCTTGAAAAACATTGGTTAGAGCAACCTTGACATGTGGGAATAAGTCCTTTGGTTAAAGTCAAGAAGTATTATGGGAAAAGTATTTCTAATTACTTCCCTTGACCACATTTTACTCTGAAAAGTTCTCAACAATTCTCCCATAGAACTACCTATGTCTAGCAGCAACAGGTCTGCCCCAGTTCTAACTCAGAAAGGTTGATTACAATTACAAGACTTAAAGGCGTATGAATAATATAGTTAAATAGGCTTCCCCCTCCTCCCCAATTTCATGCAAGGACTATTTTCAACATTCATTTTTGGGAAGATTTTGAGTTTCAATTTTCTTTCCCTCCCCTCTCCCCAAGATGGCAAGCAAACTGATATAGGTTATATATGTGCAATCATGTAAAACATATTTCCACATCAGTCACGTTGTAAAAGAAGAACCAGAACAAAAGTAAAAAAAAAAACTATAGGGGAAAAAACCCAAAGTGAAAACAGTATTGCTTCCGTCTGCATTCAGATTCCATAGTTCTTTCTCTGGATGTGGACAGCATTTTTCATCATGAGCCTTTTGGAATTGTCTTGGATCATTGTATTGCTGAGAAGAGCTAAGTCAAACATAGCTGATCATTGCATAGCGTTACTGTTACTGTTGTACAATGTCTCACTTGACATCAGGTCATGTAAGTCTTCACAGCTGTTAAAGCAGTCTTACTGAAACACATTCATTCCTCTTTACTTGATTTAATTGGTCTTTAAAGATCCATGATCTCTAATCAGGAATCTAACCCCTCTGGGAAGTATTCAAGATGATTGCAGACTTTCTCTGCAATGCTATAAAAACCTTCTCATCTTGGAAGTATCATCTGTCCCAGCAGCCTCTGCCTCTGATTGGCTGGTTCCTCCCAGAACCTCCATCTTAAGATGAACCCCAAGGCCAAAGCTGTCTTCATTGCTCCCCAGGCTTCTCTCCTGACGCTGGACTTTCTCTACTAGGTACTTTTGTTTTTTTCCGAGCACCCCCACCCCTTTCACCTTCCTTTTTATCATTTGTCTTCCCCCATTAGAATATAAGATCCCTGAGGGCAGAGATTATTTTTCTTTGTGCTTGCATTTGAATTACCAGCCTTTAGTACAGTGCCTAGCCTAGCAGATTTAAGCCTAGCTTAAAAATGCTTGTTGACTTGACTAGAAAAAATGTTGAAAAGTCACGTACTTGGAA
Organism: Trichosurus vulpecula; assembly: GCF_011100635.1. Taxonomy (NCBI): domain Eukaryota; kingdom Metazoa; phylum Chordata; class Mammalia; order Diprotodontia; family Phalangeridae; genus Trichosurus; species Trichosurus vulpecula. The sequence goes on from NC_050579.1 coordinate 105,826,661, forward strand.
TTTGGGAAGGAGAATTGTATATTTGAGGGGGGGAAACCCTCAGTTTTATCAAGGGTCTGTGAATTCTTTGGTGGAACATTGCTGGCCAGAGATGAATTCATCTATAACTTAGATAGGTCTTTAAAAGTTGCCTGAAGCCCGCAGAGGTTTAGTGATTTACCCATGGTGACACAACTAGTAAGTATCAGAGGTAGATTGTGACCCCAGGTATTCCTGACTCCAGGTATAGCTCTATTAGAGTAATAAAGAATAGATGTTGACTTGTGGTTTCTGCCTGGAATGAATTGCTTTGAACTTTTATAGTATAGCAAATGGAAGAATTTCTGAGTTGCATCCAAACAGTTGAAAAATACTCCTTTGAATCTCGAAGATAGCATTCCACAGTCCCTAATTAAAATGCAAGACACCTCCGAAGTGTCCTACTTTAAACACTCCATCAGCAGAAACCTGATAATGGGTTGATATCTGAGTTGGCGTTTTCCCACCTGGGGCAGGGGAAAGGGTATTTAGGAAAGAGGTTGGGATTTGGAGGAAGTATGGAACCTGGAACGCGCCACAATATTGCCTAAAGCAGTCCTGATAAATGAGTGAAAAAGCAGTAATTAAACTTGCCAGGGGCAGATAGGCTAAGCCCTGGGGAAATAATTTACAAAAGCAAAATAGTATCTGCCCTCAAGGAGCTTACTTTCTAATAAACGAAAGTAACAACTTCTAAAAGATCGGGGGCTGAGAGTTTTGTTTTGAATTGTGGAGTGGAACCAGAGGGCTAGGAAATGTAAGTGTTGATTTGTTCATGTAAATGTGGTCCAGCCCCAGAGAAAGTCTAGTTAGTACAATTTTGTTTTAAGAGGAGAGGATGGGGAAGGGAAGAAGAGCTGCATTTTTGAAACCTAGTGAAGCAACAAAGGTCATGGGGTAAAAATACCAGAGTTGTTTTCCTAGACACCCAGTATGTAGGAGACGGACTCGTTAAACATAGTCAAATCCTCCCTGGCATCGAGATACGGCCCTGTCAAAGGAAAACTTAGGATATGGATTAATTTTGCTTCCTTGGAGAAAAAAGGAGTGATTGATATGTTTAGCATTCTGCTCAAGTAACAAGGTCATGGAGTGGTTCGACATCTTGATTCCTCGCCCTTTCTGTGTAACAGCTCTTGGACAGCTGGGTTGGTTGTAGATGTTTCCCTAGAGCATATACCAGCACAAGGGAAGAGAATGCATACTTACCTTTAGCTAATGAATTAAATACAATGAGTAGTCACCTGCTTCTGATAGGCTCCATTAAAACTAATTACTTGAGTCATTGCCCTGGGCTGATCAACCTGCCATTCAGCATCTCAGGAGCTAGACCATCTATCAATACCAATCACAGACTCTTGGGATTTAGAACTGGAAGGGACTCTTTGAGATCCTTTGGTCCAACTCCTTCATTTTACAGATAAAGAAATTGAGGCCCAAAAGGGTTAAGTTAGAGGAACTAGGGACTTTGAGTATAGAGAAGAAAGGTTGGGGGAGGGGAAGAGGAAATCATGATAACTGTTGAAGTATTTGATGGGTTGTCACATGTTCAAATGGGGTTAGAATTATTCTACTTGGCCCCAGAGAGCAGAACAGGAATAAAAGGTAGAAGTTACAAAGAGGCAGATATAGGCTTGATGTAAGGAAAAATGTCCAAACAGAGCTGTTCAAAAATGAAACGGGTTGTACCAGTATAATAGGCTGCACCTTACTGAAGTTCTTCAAACAGAGGTCAGATGGTCACTTGTCAGGTGGCAAAGAGAATTCTTGTTCAGAGACTTGCTGACTTTCTGAAATCTCAAATCTGAGATTGCTTCTGAAGATCATGTAGGTAGTACGAAAACATGATACAGCATTTGTGCTTTGACTACACAACTACTGCTCTTTCCATCACATGAAGACAAGGGTCAAAGGAAATGGTGAATGAGCTTTTATTCTTTCGCCTCCTTCAGAAAGATATATTTTATTTTTCCAAGTTTTACAAACCAGTCCTTGGTCTCAAGAATATTCAATTGGAGGAGACAATAGGTAAATATATGAAATATACAGATACATTTGGGATACAGTAGAGTGGCAGCTGTGGGGGTTGGGTAGGGGTGTGCAGTATTAGGAAAGACTTTGTTTAAAGGGTTTCACCTTTACCAGAATTTTGAAGTTAATAAGGGATTCTAAGACTTGGGAGTACATTTTGGGTATGTGCGTACTTTGTGTGTGTGTGATAGCAAAAAGACCAGTTTGGCTATACCATCAAATGTGGAGAGAAAAATAATGTATGATGAGGTTGGAATGGTAGTTGGGGACCAGGTTGTAAAGGGTTTTAATTTCCAAAAAGTGGGGCTTATCTTCAAGGTCTTTCAAGTTTACTAGGACCCGGCAGAACTTTTGCATTACTGGGATAATCTTCCAGAACCAGGAAAGAACCCAGAGTCATCTCTTCTCTGAGGCTGTGAAGTAAGGATTGTAGTGGAGGGTTTTTGTTTTTGTTTTTTAATGTTGCATTTTAAGAATAGGAATACACTGGCAGCATTGAATTGTGGCAAAAATATGAAGAGAACATTTCCAAACTTCCAAATGACTGAGAATTTGCGAAAATAACTGAATTTGAGTAATTGGACATATTCACTAGTTGGATGTCTGTATTTCTCTCCCACATTGTCTCTCAAATTATTAAATTCAAGTCCCAGGCACTCTGGATTCCACCCAGTTGATGTATCTAATTGGATACAAATTGAGTATAAATACTTAGTAAAGCCAGTTTGCAAACTACACTATCCCTTAGAGAAAATGATTTTCCAAATGGTTCCTATTGGAAATTTGTTCTTTTAGGTCTCAACATGTGCATAATGTTCATTGGCTTTCCACACCTCAGCCTAATGGGAACAGAGAACTCCCAAACCTTCATGTACTTGTACAGTCTGTCTTGACAATTAGTATTGGCAAATCCCAGCAGTCTTGAGCCCATACAGACTTGCTTTACTTCAACACATACAGTAAATCAAACTAAAGTGAATAATATGAGATCACTGTATCTCAAGGTTATTTGGTTGTTTTTTTTTCTCTTAAGAAAATTCTAATCCATGAGATTGCACTGGGCTGAACCCCATGACCACTGAGGCCAAGTAGACCAAGCTCTCAATAATTTATTAGTTTCTCTCAATGGCGAAGCAAATCATATTTTTCAGCTGAAATTTACTAATTGCTAGGTTGCAATTAGGATTTAAAAAATCAGTTCACATATTCTCTAGAACCATCTCTTAATTCAAGGGGTAGAGTGATAATTGTGTACTGCCTAGTATATTCCAGAATTCCTGGCACATCCCTCATTACGTGGACATGGCCACCTCCATGTTCAGCCTGAGGTGTCCATTCCAAAGGGGATTAGAGGCTAGATGAGAGGACCTGAGGCCATGGTTGTGGAAAACAATGTTGTCATCAAATGAGCATTGTGTCTAGATCCAGAGGAACTGAGTTCAAATCCCAACTGTCTCTTCCTACATGGGTACCCTGGGATAAGTAATTTAGTCTCAGCCTCAGTTTACTCATCTGTAAAATGAGAAGCTTAAACCAGATAAGGTTCCTTTTAACTCTAAATCTATGATCCTAAGACTTACTGAGTTCATAGTATTTTCAGCATAAAGTACCACTACTTGAAGGAAATTCGTTGGTTTAAGAAAATATATACACTTTTGTAAGGGCTACTACTATATTTCTTCTGGTTAGACTAAAATCTATGAGTCTAGCCTGCCGAGATTTTTATTTTTGTGGGGGGGAATGCGAGATGGGGAGGAAGGGAATCCTGACTTCAATTCCTGTTTTCTTTTACAACCAACAAGCACTTATTTTTGATTTAATTCAATAAAAGTTTATTAAGGGCCTACTATTTGCAAGATATTGGGTTAGGCTGGGGATTCAAAAATAAAAGCACAATATTCTGCAATCTGGGAGCTTCCATTCTACTGGGAGGTGTATGTGCAGTACATAAGATTGCAATGATAACAGGGAAATCTCTGGGAAAGAAACTTCTACTATGTGTCATCAGTGGCAGTTGAACCTAGGTCTTCCTCACACTGAAGACAACTCTCTATCTTTTTATTCCACAGACTTCTTTTTACCTGGGTCTATGATTTTGTTTTTTTTTTTAAATAGATACATTTGATAATTGTATTTTGATATGATTGCTTTTCTTTGTAATTCTATGTATTTTACATTATGTATTTAAAATTATTTTTCTGAGATGGTGTCCATAAGTTTCACCACACTGCCAAAAGGGTCTATGACACAGTTGAGACCCTCTGCTCTGTAGAATACCAGAAAAGGACAAGGACTAGACCTATAATTTCATTGAAATAGGGAACCCCTTGTTTGAGAAACTACCCCTACCAATGCAAGCAGTTGGTACCTTCTCTTAGAGAGTTATCCAGATTACTGAGGCATGTTGATTGACCCATTGTCAGATAGTCAATTTGTGTCAAAGGGAGGACTTGAATCCAGCTCTTTTTGGTTCCCAGGCCACCATTGTATCCGATACCAATCTATCCACAGCCTCTCTTACAATGTACCTGTGTAAGTGAATATAAGATAATCAGAGGAGGAAGAGAAGGGCACTCAGGAAGGGTTTCCTATTAGAGAGAAGTCTTAGCAGACACCTGAGTTTCTAAAAGTTAAAGGTGAAAAGGCAGTGCATTCCAAGCACGGAGGATGGCACCTCTGCAAAAGCACAGAGATGGGAAATGGGATGATTTTCGGAACAGCCACTAAGTTCAGTCGAACTAGAATATAAACTGAAAGAAAGAGTAATATGAAATATAGAAAGGTAGATTGGAACCAGACTGTGGGAGGCTTTAAAGGCCAGACAGATGAGAGAGAGAGAGATGATTGGCAAAAAAGTTTTTTGGCTGGTTGTTATGACATGATACAGGTAGGTTTAGGCCAAGTTGTAAATGGCTTTAAATACCAAACAAAAAAATTTATATTTAATCTTGTAGGTAACAGGAAGCCCCAGGGGCTTATTGAGTAGAAGAATGATGTGATCAGACCTGCACTTTGGGAAAACCTGTTTGGCAGCTGTGTGAAGAATAGATGGGAAAAGTTGGGAAATTGAGATAGGGAGGTCAAAAAGGAAGCTATTGCTACAATCCAAGTAAGTGATGAGGAGCTGAACTAATCATGGTGACTGAGTAGAGAGAATGAGATGAAGGGAAGACATTTATGGGAACAGCTATGGAAAGATTTTGCAAATGAATGGATTTAATATATGGGAAGAATGAGAACTTGAGCATGACATCGGGGTTTTGAACCTGGATGACTGGAAGGATGGTGGTACCCTCAATAGAAGTAGGGTAGTTCAAAAGAGGGGTTAGTTGAGAGGAAAGAACTACAGTCTTCTTCAGGACCATTCTTAGTCATTATAATCACACTATATAGTTTCAATTTATTGTTTGATTTATATTGTTGTGGTCATTGTGTTTGTTTCTCAGGTCTGTTTACTTCTCTCTCTATCAATTCTTGTAGCTCTTCAGGTATGTGGTCAGAGCAACAGCTTAACCTGCCCCTAGGTTTTTCTTCCAAAAAGATTGAGATTATCCTCAGGACTTGATTGGCTTAGGCAACTAAGAGCAGTTGATATCACTTCAAGATTGCCCGAGATAAAATAGCCCCAAGAACTTCAGCCTACTACTGAAGTCTGGCTAGTAGACCATAATGGGCACCTGAGAGACAGAGGAACTTTGTTCAGGACAACCACCTCAAAGTGACCTCAATTCATTTTTTTGTTGAATAGCCTTTCCCTCCAATGTCTAAATAGATCTCCTTTCGATAACTGTTGAATAACCTGTGAGTGTCTCTTTTCATTCTAATATCAAACCTAAACTGGCAGGAGACTAGCCTGAGTCAGGCATAACCCAGAACAAACCTGCTTTTCTGAATTCCCTGTATTTGTCATTTCTTACAGTGCAGTGATATTCCATTCCATTCATGTACCACAATTTGAATATTTACTTTTGTTTCTAGTTCTTTGTTATTACAAAGAGTGCTGCCATAAATATTTTGTATATATGGGACCTTTCCTTGGGGTATATACCCAGCAGTGGGATCTCTGGGTCACAGCAATGTTATTTTTAATAGGTTTAACTTTACTTGCTGGAATTTGGCTAAGATGGGAATCTGGGTGATAGGTAAATCAGTCAACTTGATATGTCCTCCTGCAGATCAGAAACTTCACAAGCATTCTTCCTAGATGTAATCTAGGAAGCTTCCAACAAGACCCAGTTGTCCACGGCCTACGTTGGCACATCTTAATTAGAAAGTGTGATGAATCTGGAGCCAGGGCATCTGAGTCTGAGTTCCTGCTCTTGCTGCTTACTGTGTGACCCTAGAGAAGTCACTTAAACTTTCTGGGTCTTGGTATCCTCATCTGTTTAAATGAGGGAATTGGGCTAGAATGAGTCTAAGCTTCCACCTAAATCTTAATGAAATAATATAAGTAAAATTCTTTGCAAACCCTCAATTTCCAATTCTTTGTCACCACAAAAAGCTGCTATAAATATTTTTGTACGTGTAGGTCCTGTTCCTTTTTTTTTTTTTTTTTTTATCTCTTTGGAATACAGACCTAGTAGTGCTACTGCTGGGTCAAAGGGCATGCACAGTTTTATATCCCTTTGGTCATAGTTCCAAATTGCTCTCCAGGATGGTTAGATCAGTTCACAACTCCAACAATACATAAGTGTTCTGATTTTCCCACGTGCCCTCCAACATTTGTCATTTTCCTTTTTTTGTCATATTAGTCAAACAGGTGTGAGGTTGTATCTGAGTTGTTTTAATTTGCATTTCTCTAATCAATAGTGATTTCGAGCATTTTTTTTCATATGGCTATAGATAACTTTAATTTCTTCATCTGAGAATGGCCTGTTCATATTCTTTGGCCATTTATCAATTGAGAAATAACTAGTATTCTTATAAATTGGACTCAGTTCTCTATATATTTGAGAAATGATGCTTTTGTTAGAGAATATGTTGTCTCTTTCCAACCTGATGATAAAATCCCTAGGAGGTTATTCATTCCAAAATCTCACTCTCCGTAAGAATCCCTCCTCCCCACAAAACATTTCCAAAAGGTGATCTCATCATCTTTTGAGACAGCTCATTCTATTCTAGATGGCTCTAATTGTTAGAAAGTTCTTTATTTTGAGCTGAAATCTACCTCTTTTTCCCTCTCTCCTCACCCCTATTAACTAAATTCTGCCCTATGGAGCAACTCAGGATATATTGAAGAGGCTACCACTCCCCACCCCCTCTCCTCTCAGCTGTAGTCAAATTTTATACATCCCATCATGCTTCTGGCCTCCCTTGTGGAGGTTTGGCTAATCATCTTTATTTCAGAACAATGACTGTGGCAGGTTTCTGGCATGTGCCTCAGATTTCTACATAAACATGCAGAAAGTCTTATATGAATCTGATGAAGTTGAAAGCCCCTTTCCAGAAGAAAGGGTTAGTTGTTACGGAAGAGAAATCACAAAAGTATAAATCGTGCTGATATGTGTTTATGTAACTGGATTGGAGTTTAAACAAAGCAACTGGAGATAAATCTACAAGCCTTAGTTGCAAAATCAGGTTTGGTAAAAGTCAGTGAAATTATGGGTTACACTTGCCTCAGTCTCTCTCCACACAAGCCACAAACTCAAGCAGGTTTCCTGACAAATCAGATAGCTCAAATCAGAATCTAGAAGTAAATTTCATCTTCCTCCTCGAACTACTTGAGAAATTGTAGTTGAGAAACTGAAGGGTGAGTGGCTTGCCCCAAGTCACACAGGCCATCACCTCAAGAGTGTAATGAATGCCAATGACCATTTTCATAATTCTGGTGAAAATGGACAATTGCTATATATCTATATCTATATCTATCTCCTTATTGATACAAGTCAACCTTTCTAGAACCATTTCTAATTTCATGAGGCAAGAAAACTTGCCTGAGAGTGTTGGAACCAGATGGCCCAGTGGATCAAGTAAACCTGACAAATCCAGTCAGTAATATTTCTGTTTCTGTTGGAATTTTTGATCCTTGGAAAGGGATTTGGGCCTGGCCTGAATCCAGCTTAAAGGAATATGTAGAAATGGACCTTTTGTGAATACGGTCTGTTAAAATGTCTGGAGACACCATTAATTAACAAACATATACTTTTTTTTTTTTTGCTTTTCAGTATTGTGTAAAGAAGGGCAAATAATTGCTCAAGAAATAAAGACCAAGTCCTGTAGGCACCAGATAGGGAGGGAATTTTATTGCATTAGTGGGGTTCATGAACTATCCATGCTTTCTACTATGTCACAACATTTTATGTAAGTGCTCTCAAGGCAAACTATTTTATACCATGTGTGGATAATGATAAATATGAAATTATTTACTGAATCTTTAGCTTTAAAAAATCTACAGCCCATTAATTCAGATGTTGGAACAGCTTTAGGTTCAAACCTCATTAAGTATGTTTATAAGTGGGTTGGCCCAAACATCAGGAGTTGTTAGGAGCCAAACTGCATAAGCTGCGTGGGAGGTTGTGGTGGGAGTGACAGGGTGACTGATTTATTGGATCTTCCTGGACTCACAGATGTATGGTACGTGTTAGAACTGGGAAGGCTTTTAGAAATCAACAAGCGGCCTCTAGATGATGTAAAGGCTGGAGCTCTGGACTTAGAATCAGGAAGACCATAGTAGTTCAGTCCTGGTCCTGATGTGAATTGTGTAGCCCTGGACAAACCACTCTAACCTCATCAACCTCAGTTTCCTCATCTGTAAAGTGAAGATAATATTAGAACCTATTTCACAGGATTGTTATAAGTTATATAGAGCCCTTTGCAAACCTTAAAGTGGTTTATGAGGGCTATTATTATTCTAGTGTCATTTTATAATTGAAAGAACAGGCTCAGTGAGGTGTCAAAGAGTTGTTACCTAGTGTTCATGACTACTATTCTAGCGTACTTTCAGTCATATCATGCTGGTCTATCACAAAAGATATTTCCACCTGGAAGTGAGTTTCTGGCCTAAAATACCTGGACCTGGCCCCACCTGGTCTAGAACACTTTCCATTTTTTTGTGATAGGGCACAACCACTTCTCTTTCCCCCCTCCCAATAGTACTTTATTTTTTCCAATTACATGTGAAGATAGTTTTCAACATTCACTTTTATAAGATTGAGATCCAAAGTTTTTTCTCTCTACCTCATCCCCAAGACAGCAAACAATCTGATATAGGTTATACATGTACAGTCATATTGAAAATATTTCTGTATTAGTCATGAAAGAAGAATCAGAACAAAAGGGAAAAACCATGAAAAAGAGAAAACAAAAAAGAAAGAGAGAAAATAATATGCTTCAATCTGCATTTAGATGCCATAGTTCTTTCTCTGGATATAGATAGCATTTTTACCATAAGTCTTTTGTAATTGTTTTAGATTATTGTATTGCTGAGAAGAGCTAAGTCTATCATAATTGGTCAGTGTACAACGTTGTTGTTATTGTGTGCAGTGTTCTCCTGATTCTGCTCACTTCACTCAGCATCGGTTCATGTTAAGTCTTTCTAGGTTTTTTCCGAAATCCACCAGCTCATCATTTCTTATAGCACAATAATATTCCATTACATTTGTATACCACAACTTGTTCAGCCGTTCCCCAATTGATGGGCGTCCTCTCATTTTCCAGTTCTTTGCCACCACTAAAAGAGCTGGCATAAATGTTTTTGTACTTATGGTTCCTTTTCCCTTTTTTATGATCTCGTTGGGATACAGACCTAATTGTGGTATTGCTGGATCAAGGGGTATGCACAATCATATAGCCCTTTGGGCATACCTTGTGGTGTAGCTTTGTTATTTGTTCTGTACTTTTGCTCTGATGCTACACCCTAAGGACCCTCAAACCTTTCTGTCTGCTCTTCAGCTGAACTTTTCTATATATGCTCTCTCATTTGAATAAAATGTGAGCTCCTTGAACACAGGAACTTTTCTTGGTTTTCTATATGTGTTTCTAGTGCTTGGAACATAACAGGTGCTTTTCCTTTCCATTCCAATAATAATATTAGTTTAGACAATAGACAGTTGGTTGTATCTTTTTTAGCCCGATTCCTAAAGCTAGGCAATTTTTGTTTGCAAAGTTAAAGAAAAGGCAAAGATAATCCCAAAATCAACATAATTCACTTTTTGTATATATTTTAAATTATATTTGATTATGACTCTGTGAGATTCACAATACATACAGTTCAAAATAAGCCATTATATCAAGACTTGACTATCTCTGGCCCAGCCTGTCTTCTACTGTCATTTCCTCTTCCTTTCTGACTCAACTCCTCTTTGCTGGGAATACTGCTGCCACCATTGTAATGAAAGATAACAACCCAAGAATGGTCCTCTGGCTTTTTTTTTCCAAACTCACTGTCTTCCTGTCTTGTGCTGGAAGTAATTAAAAATGTTGGCTTCAAAGGCCTTTGCTTTTAGGCTGTGGTAGGAATCAAAGTGCCTAGAAAATGCTCCATGTCCTTATCTGTTGTAGGTGAGGGGGACAAGAATTCATGAACAAAGCATATTTTTCATTATTCAAACTATGCAGTGAGGATCTCAGAATGATTTCAATTTCTGAGACAGAAAAAAAATTTTGACTATAGAAAAAGTTTGTAATATATATAGTCAGGATTTGAATCTGACCAATGGACCTCTTCACCTTCTAGTATTATTTGATCTTTGGATGTTTTAGTTGGTTACTTTATATTGGCTATTGGCTTCTTCTGACTTGGTAAGAATAAAAAAAATTGACCATTAATTTCTTTCTTATTTCTGAATATACAGGGTGTCCCTAAAGTCTGGACACATGGGCAAAAATGCATATTTTGAAATATTTGGAATATTAACAGACCTTAGCCCCCTTGACTACTTTTTCTGGGGTATGCTAAAGGAGAAGGTGTACTCAATGAAAATCACAGATGCAACACTTGATTGAACACATAAAGAGTGAATGAGCTAAAATTGATGGTGATGTGGAGTTATTGCATGGAGTTCATGTGAATCTTGCAAAGCGCATCAACTTTTGCATCACAGATGAAGGGAAATCATATTGAAGATGTTGTTTGTTAATATTCCAATTAAATAAAATGTTGTTGAAAATTTAATTCATTTTATTTCTTGAAGATATGCATTTTTGCCTATGTGTCCAGACTTTAAGAACACCCTGAATTCCCACCTCTCTCTCACTAAGCCACCCAGCTGGTATAGCAAAGAATGAAACAGGAAGAGGGGGAAAATCAAATCAAGGTTTACTCTGTATTTCAGTGTAGTCCTCCACCTTTACAAAGAAAGGAGAGAGGTGAATTTTCTCATGTCTTCTCCAGAGCTAACCTTGGTCATTGTCATTACATAGGATCATTTCTTGTTGCCATTCTTTCCATTTGCACTATTTGTAGTTTAATGACAACGTTTATTGTTTTGTTGGATCTGCTTACTTCACTCTTTATCAGGCCACATAGGACTTCCCATGTTTGAGTTCTTCTTTGTCAATTCTTATGAGGGCAGCCAGGTGACACAATGGCTAAAGTGGTGGGCCTGGAGTCAGGAGGACCTGTGTTCAAATTTGGCATCAGATATTTACTAGCTATGTGACCCCAGGCAAGTCACTTGATCCTGTTTGACTCAGTTTCCTTATCTGTAAAATAAGCTGGAGAAGGAAATAGCAAACCACTCCAATATCTTTGCCAAGACAACCCCCAAATGGAGCCCCAAAGAGATGAGTGAACATCAACAAATGGAAAGTGATATTTACTTCATTACATTGTAAAGCCCTACATGTCAGCATATTTCCATTCCCACAAAAGGGCTCTAGCTCTGGACCCACATGAATCAGGTTCAGTCCTCAGGGAGCCTAATTCCTGAAGGAGGAGAGTTGGGCTTTTCTCATATTTTCTGGCATATTATGCAACAACTCTAGAATTCTGGAGAAAAATTATCTTTAAAGTTTTACATAGTTCATATCTAGGGTTCCCTCTAAAAGATTAACAAAGTCCCTTCTAGTAAAGGTATTCAAAATACAAAGTAGTTATCAGGTATGAGCTTATATACATTTCCTTGTACCATATTAAGAAAAAATATCTTAAGACAAAGAAGACTAATAAGAATGTGTTAACAAATACAGTAGATTCTCATCATTTACAGTAGTTATGTCCCATGAAGTTGCTGGGAACACTGAATTAGGGCCTACTGAGCCATTATTTCCTAGGGGAAATATATAGGACTATGTTACTGGGAGGCTCTAATCACAATACATTCACACCTTCCGATTGGCCTCATGTACAGATCATCAAATTGCCTCTTTTTCTGGATGTGCCATATTGTTGATTAATTAACATTGAACTCATAGCTAACCACAGTATAACTCACACCCAAACGAGGCTTATCTAATATGTATTTTCTCTTTAAGGCACATAACAGGTTTCATGTGCTTAGAAACACTAGACAGTACTATGCTTGGGGGACCATATAAAATGCCAAAATCACTAACAGAAAGCAAAAAAAAAAAAAAAAAAGGGGAAAGCAGCATTAAATAGAGAAAAGGATGCTTGTTTACATTATGAGAGCTGAATCAAGAAGGCAGAGCCTGTCCTTGTTCAGCTTCAGCTGAATGTGCACATCGGGGGAATAAAATGTTTTTTGCCACTCTGAGAATGACTGCAAAAGCACCTCAAGAATTGATTTTGAGGGTTACAAATAAATTTTAACAAGTCAATGAGTTTGCAGATATGGAATCCTTGAATAAAGAGGATAGACTATACTTAAAAACTGAAGAAGTAACCCATTGCTGCTATAATTTTCTCTTGGTATGCAAAGCCAATTTTGTAGGATGATTAAATGGATATTTCCTATTCACCTAGTGTCTGTATTGTATGACCAGCTCTCGAGGCCCAGATTTTCTTGTTAGCCAGGCAAATAGCTGCATATAGCCTTTCAGCTGCATAATTCTGATGTTGCTGCCCTTCTCAGCTGAGAAGCTGTTGCAGAAATCAATTCCTAGGCCATTGGCCTCTGACCTCTCAGCCTCATGAGTTTACCAATAGTGCTAGAAATGTCCGTGTCTCAGGATTGCTATTTAGTGGGGTGGGGGTGTTGGGGGGCAGATAGAAAAGCACAACCAAGAACTTAAGGTCCAGTCTCAGGATTGCCTATGCAGGTACATATTCCTATAGCATTTACATGAAGTCTGTATTGCTTAGAAAGGGAAGGGAGAGTGGAGAAGGGAGAGAAATCCCTGTCCCACTTGAATTCCTAGAGAGTGTTGGAACGAGCTATTTCCCAACAAAGAAGAGGGCACTCAAGAGTCCAGACACCATCTTTCCCTGTTCTCTATAGTTTACAGGGCTGACACTTTTTACTTGGTTAATCACCCAATGCTCAGTCACATCACCCCTGTTATACAACCGTTGTTATGCCACCAGGCATCTGCTTTCTTTCTAGGGTAAGAGCTTGAACACACACACACACACACACACACACACACGCACGCACAATTAAGAACACTTTCCTTTTTTTACCTATTAGCTATAATGTTTCAATCATTCCCATGTTTCTAATCTCCTTCTCCTGGGCTCTTCTCCTCTATCCTTGACTCTACTCTTAGGTTGCCCTTCCATCGGGATAAATAGGGCTTTGTCTCCACTATCAGGGTATTGACATTGTGGTTTCATACTTCTTCACCACAGTGACTGCCATCTTTATTCCTTATCTAGCGGTCCTCTGGTGGCATGCAATGCAATCACTAGCCACCAAGGTCCCCTTGCCATGGAGACTACTGAAACCTTCTCTCTGAACCCGTGGAGTTGAGGGCTTCTGTTTCTTTTAGCTTGAAATAGTACAGTCTTTCACATCACAATGCCCCATTTCTAGCTTTTTCAAACCACTTCACTACCTGCTCTAGTCCTCCTAACTCCAAATTGAAGTTATCCCTGGATTAGTTCTGCATAAATACTGTTTGGTTATCTATTTCTTTTATCTTAATTTAGCCTCATAGGAGTTACAGTTGGAAGCCCAAATAGAGGTGATATAGTATAATCCCTCCACCCCCAATTTACAGATGAGAAAACTGAGGCCCAGAAAGGAGAAATGTCTAGTTACGCAGGTAGTTAGGATTTGGACTCAGGTGCTCTGATTCCAAATCTAACACTTTTGCCAGTATCTTTAACAACTCATTTCTATAAGCTTTCCATTTGACCTTTCCCTCAAGTCTGACCATAAAACCTCATTATGGGATGAAGATGATCCTGAGTTCTCAAAGTCTAAGTCAGGAGTGTACCAGTTCAGGCAGGGTTTACCACTGGGTCAAGTAATGTGTTGTCTGAGGACCAGCTTAGCTAAGTCTGGGGAGACACCACCATATTGGCTGTAGGGGCATGAATTTTTTTTGGTCCCAGAAACTTTTGAAGACCATCCAAGAGCTTGTATGTGAGGGGGTATGGGGTGTAGTCTTCTGTGCTGGTAGAGGGAGTATTCACAGTGACAAAAATCACATGTCCTCAAAGTATTTTGAGGTTCATACAAAGTATTTACCTTACCTCATAGTGGCTACAAGGTAGATATTGATAGTACCATTATGATTATTTTGCAGCTAAGGAAATCACACAATTAATAAGTGTCAGAGCTGGACTTCAAGCCCAAGGTTCTTGACTTCAGATCTTGAGGTCTTCCCATTGAATTACACTGCCTCTTGTGTCTTTCTTCTGGGCTCTAGGATTTAAGGTAAGATGATCCTTCCTTATAAAGTGGCTTGACAGTGGCGTATGAGTATTAAATTTCAGGGGAGCAAGCAGCGTGCTTGTTGCAGATATTTTGTCCTAGGATCCTGAATAATTCATAGACATGATGAGGATGAAAACCAGTGGCCATAAATCATCCTTGGTAACCCTCCAAGATGCAATAACATCCTAAAGATTTAAGAGAAAGCTGAATTGTTAGTGCATTGAGAATGGAAAATCCCAGCCATTGGTAGAACTCATGTGAAATAAATGCTCTGAAGGTTGAAAGTCTGTTGATGCTAAAAGGACTGTTTACGTGCCTGGGCTCATTTTAGCTGGAATGGTTCTATTTTTAGCTATAATATCCATGAAGGCCAAATTTCCCTTCCTTGCTGGGGAGTACTGGTAGCCATGTTAAAAGAAGACCTCCCTGTATAGTAGGAGCTTTTAAATTGGTGTGTGTGTGTGTTTGTGTGAGAGACCGAGAGGGGGGGGGATATCTTTTGCATTCTGATGAAGCCTGTGAACTCATTCTCAGAATAATATTTTTAAATATTTGATGAAATTCTAAATCCCAGAGGTTAGTGAAAATACAACCCCCCCCCCCCCAATCTATCCATGGATTTCAGGTTAAGAGCCCCGGTGTAGAGAAAGGACCCAAAGCTGAGGATTGTTAGGAAGGAGAGATTGGGGAAAGGATTGGGGGTTGTGTGTCAAGGGATATTTAGAGTTAGAGATTCTGTCAGTGAGCCATCCCAAGAGAATGAGGACAAAGCCCTATGCTAAACTAAAAAGGGAAATATAATTAAAAAAAATCTTTAGAGTCATTTGGCCATAATAGTCATCTACTAGCTGCCCCAGGGGGGACCATGCAGGCTCAGGCCTTGAATTGTCCTCCTAAGTGCCGTCTCTGATTTAGTGGAGAATGACTCAGGCTCTGCAGCACTTAGAGCCTTCCCTTGGTGACTGACTCTCTATAATCTCTTTGCTCTCTCCATTAGGGGATTTTCATGTGCAGCTTAATTTTGCTTTTTCAGTTTCAAGTGACTTGCCGGCTTCTAGTTGTATTCCTTTGGGCCCATCTCCTTGCGTCTTTCTCCCTTGCTATTAACAACTCATCTCAGTTACCTTCCGATAGAGGGGAAGGACTCTTTGGCTGATATCACACCACCGCTTCCCACTTCTACCCTGCCCCCTCCAACATCCTCTCTTTCCTGAAATTTCACTTTTAGATTTTTTTTTCCCTTTTTTGCTGAAGATTAACTTTATTAAAAAGCAAATAACCTGTTGAAGGGGTTGGGGAAGGAAGTGACATTGTAAGTTATTATTGGAGAATGGAAAGGACGCTGATCTGGGAGGCAGGAGACTCTGGGTGTAACCGTCACTTTGCCATTAACTGGTTGTATGACCTTGGCAAGTCACTTCATCTTCTTGAGTTTCTGTTTCTTTTTAAAAATGTATTGGGTGTGAAATATGTCAGTTTTTTTCTTCTTTTTTTTTTTTAGGGGGGAAGGCAGGGCAATTGGGGTTAAGTGACTTGCCCAAGGTCACATGTCTGAGGTCGAATTTGAACTCAGGTTCTCCTGACTCCAAGGCTGGTGCTCTATTCACTGCGCCACCTAGCTGCCCCATTCTGTCAGTTTTTTAAAAAATGTATTGATTAGTTTGCTAAATTTTTTTCCACTTCCTCTTCCTCTTTTTTTCTTTAAAAAAGTCTTTGTTATAAGGTATGGCTCTCTTGGAGAGTGAAGAGGGTGGTGGACACAGGGGAAAATCTAGGTGATGGAAAAACAAAAGATATCAATAAAAATCTACCAAAAAAAACAGCTGGAAAAAAGTTGATTGGACTGGGTGATCTTTAAGCTTCCTTTCCAGTTCTAAAATTCTTATGTCCCTGTTTATCCCTCAATGTGGGAGGTTTCAGCTCCTTTTTTTAAAGGCCGGGTTTTGATGGGTACAATTTTACTAGGATATTGGATGCCAGAAGGAGGAACAAAGGGCACCAAAGAAGGAAAATTAGTATATATAATAGGGTGGCTAGGGGCATGAAGGTCAAACATCATTGTTTTGTGGTGGCTGACTCTGATTGAAATCTTCAATTAACATAAGGCACAGGTGACCATACCGTCACAGTTACCTTCCTCTTTCCTTATGAATCATTTCCTTCAGGGCTTTAAACTGTAATAATGTTATTCCAGATGGATACCCTAGTTTGCTCTCAGCATCCTCCAGTGGGTTACCCAAACCAGCTCTACAAAATGGACAAGTGGACTTTGAACTATAATTGGCATATGTGATATTATTAGGGGGTAGGGTTACATAGGCTCTACAGGAAAGAACATTAGATTGGGATTGAAAGGTTTGGGATTGAGCACTGGCTCTGCTGCTAACTTTCTGTTTGACTACGACCTTGTCACCTCAACTGTTTGGGCCTCAGTTTCCTCATCTGTAAAACGAGTCTGGGGTAGATTTAGTACTCTAGCTCTAGCATTCAAGGAGTAAAAATGATATTGGAGGGTGCTGCTGCTGCCCTTTTCCCTACATCACTCAAACCATTTCAAGTCAATGAATGTTGAAGCATCTACTGTATGCAAAGAATACTGTTAGGTAGTAGGAGATATACAAATTAGGACACAAATGTAAATAATAAATACATAATATTAGACGTGTTGAAATCCAATTCAAGTCAATAGACTTTAAGGAAGCTCCTATGTCAATATATTATACTAAATACAGCAAAATAAAATGCAGTGTGAGGTCTGAAGAGGAAGGATATTACCAAGGCTTTATGGAGAACATGGCATCTGATCTGACGTTAAAAGATAAATAAGAATTCAACAGACAAAGAAAGGGAAGGAGGACATTCCAAGGATAGCAAGTATTTCAAACAAAGATACATAGCAAAGGCATGGAGGTGGGAAAGTGTAGGCCACGTACGAGGCAAAGCAAGTAATCCTAATTGACTAGAACATAGAGTGTTTTCCATGCCTGGAATGTTCTCCCTCCTCCCTCAGATTACTGAGGTTACTGTTGTTCAGTCATTTCAGTTGTATCTAACTTTTTGTGACCCCATTTAGGGTTTTCTTGGCAAAGATCCTGCAATGGCTTGCCATTTCCTTTCCCAGTTCATTTTACAGATGAGGAAACTGAAGCAAACAGGGTTAAGTGACTTGCCCAGGGTCACACAGCTAGTGTTTGTGGCAAGATTTAAACTTGGGTCTTCTGACTCCAGGTCCAGTACTCTATCCACTGAGGCAACATTGGCTTCCTTTAAATTCCAACTAAAATCCTACCTCCATTGGAAGCCTCTCCCAAACCCTCTTAATTCCAATGCCTTTCCTCTGTAAATTATTTCTGATTTATCCTGTATATAGGTGGGTTTTTTTTTTTATATAGCTGTTTGTACATTGTCTCCAACATTAGACTGTAAGCTCCTTGAGGATAGGGGCTATCTTTTGCTTCTTTTTGTATCCCCAGCACTTAGCAAAGTGCCTGGCATATAGTAGGAGCTTAATAAATGTGTATTGATTGATTGTATGTAGGAGTAATATGAGATAAGTTTGGAAAGTTAGGGTGATCAGAATGAGATGCCTTCAACGCTAGGCCAAGGAATTTGAACTTAACTTGACAGGCAATAGGGAGCCACTGAAGATTTTTGAGCATGACATGATTAGATATTTTTCCTGAAATTTCTTGATAAAATAATAAAATTAAACTATATGTGAGGAATAAAGTAAGAAGGATGATAGCAATTAGAAGGACATTGTGGAGGCGAGATAGGATGATAGATGCTCAAGAATGAAATCATAAAGACCCAAAGGGAAAAGACCAACATAGACACATGAGAAACTTATCAATCATCTTGGATTTTAAAAAGAAGCATAAAGACGATGAAAGCCAGGCTAGCCAATAGGATGAACATAAGAGCATAGAACAGCCATGCAAAATGATAGCACCAAGAATTATAGCACTCAGAATGAGCTCAAGCTGATGAAGTAAGCTAAGGGCAACCAAAAGGGTTTTTAATTTTAAACTATACTGAGAGAAGAAGGAAGGTTAAAGAAGGGCTAGGAGACGATGATTGATAGGGATAGGAGACGATGACAACTGACTACAGAGACAGGGCAATGATATGTCATTTTATTTTACTTCTGTTTTGTCTGCCAAGGAGAATGACCTTTGTACTGGAAATGACAAAACAAAAAAGAATAATAGGGAATTGATGCTCAGGATAAGTAAGATGATAGTAAAGGAGCTCCTAGCTGCCCCCATGGAAGAAAGCAATCATTTATTAAGTGCTTACTATGTGCCAGGCATTGTGATAACTACTTCACAAATACGGTCTCATTTGATCCTCACAACAACTCTGGGAGGTAGGTGCTAATTATGCCCATTTTATAGTTGAGGAAACTGAGGTGAACGAGTTGAGTGACTTGCCCAGGGTAATAGAGTTGTAAATGTCCGAGGTCGGATTTGAACTCAAGTCTTCCTGATTCCAGACTCAGCACTCTATCCACTGTACCACTTAATGCCACCTGGCTGCCTCTAGGTAGCTTGATGAATACAAATCTCTTGGCCCAGATGTACTATATATATTCTCTGATATTGAAAGAGCTGGTTGGTGTGATTACTGAGCCTCTGTCAGTGATATTTGAAAAGTCAATGTCTCAGCCTTCAAAAAAAGGAAGAGAACAGAGTCTGTAAGCTACCAGCCTGTGAGTTTGACCCTAGAGTTCTTGGGAAAATAGTAAAACAGATCATTAAAGAGAAGTCTGACAAATATCTATAAGAATGGTGTGATGAACTTTATCAAAAGTTTTACTAAAGTCTAGGTAAACTATATCTTCTCACCGATGAGTTTAGTCATCTTGCTCAAAAAAAAAAAAAAAGGAAACAAGGTTAGTCTGGTGTGGTTGTTCTAGAGGAAGCCAGGCTGGCTCGTTTTAATCACCTTTTCCTTTTTAGATGTTTATCAAACTTCTTGGAGGACAAGTCTATATATGATAAGAATGAAAAGCACGAAAACTCAGAAGGAGCTGAGGCTGGCTATAAATACTAAGATCATTAAAAGAAGCGTTTTAGTTACATAGGGGCCAAGAAGAAGACAAAAAGAGAGAGAACTCTTCTGCTTGTGGCAGATAGGACTGATTTAGCTCTCGTTTGGCTTCCATTTTCTGTGCCAAGGACAATGATCTTTGGATTGGTAAAGACAGGAAAAAAAACCACAGAATACATAGATGAACCTAGAGACAAGTGAGGGGATAGAGAATTGGGAAAACTAATGGCTGTTCCTAACAACACCATCAACAGTATTTATATATTTATATAGAGCTATAAGTTTGGCAGAGTGCTTTCCTCATGACTCTCCCATGCAATAAATAGTACAAATATTATTAACCTTGTTTAACAAATGGGGAGTCTGAGGCTCTGAAAGGGTGAGTGACTTACCCATGGTCACACTAGTAGGCATCTGAAATCAGATTTGAACCCAGGTTTTCTTTTTCCATTATACGATGCTGCCTTTTATGAGTTCAATGGGTTCAATTCACTCGAGGGAATAAAAAAAAAAAGAGCAGATATAATTCCTAAATAGTAATAAGTGATCTTTGAAAGATCTTGGGAAGGTTGCTGCATCCCATTTTTTTTTAAAAGAAAAGATGAAAGCATAGGTCAGTGGATTTGAGTTTCTAAAATTCTAAAGTGTATAAATAATTTGGGAGGCTGCATGGCATTATGGTTAGAGAACCAGCATTGAAGCCAGGAAGACCTGGATTCAAATCCAGCCTCAAACATTTACTGTGTGATGCTGGGCAAGTCACTTAACTTTTTATTGCCCTAGGCCACTCTCTATGACTATAAGGAACAGAGAAAATGCCAACCTTCATAGTCATAGTTTCCTCACTTAGGAATTCCCCATATTAATAAAATTACAGGGTCAGTCCTTATCAGTAACAGGATGGCTTATGCCCATAAAGAAAGAGAAGTCATGACCTCTAAGAGTTTGTATGGTGTTATCAAGAGTAGGTAATGTTCAACAAATATAATCACCTTTTTTTTTGATAGGGTTGTTAACCTGGTAAATCAGGAATGCTGTAGATACAATATGCCTGGACTTCATCAACGTATTTGAGGAAGTATGTCATGGTATCCTTCAAGATAAAAGAGGTTTAGGTTAGATGACAGTCATGAGGTGGACTCCAGAACTTCTTGAGTCACAGGTTCCAAAGAGTAATCATTAACGGATTGATGTCACTTGGGAGGAATGTCTCTTGTTGAGTGTTCCAAGCATCTGTCCTTTGCCCTGGATCGTTTGGCATTTTATCAATGATTTAGATGAAGGCATAGACGCTCATCAGATTTACAGATAACAAAGAGCTGAAAGTGATAGCTAAAACACTGTATTATAAAGTCAGAATACAAAAAAAAAAAAGTCTGGCATTAGATTGATGAGCCAAGTTTAGTAAGATGCAAATTTGAAAGAGATGCATATAAAGTCATGCACAGGCTTTATTAAAGCATCAACTTGAAAAGTAAAAAATAAGGGACATTGAGCCTGGAGAAGTGGTTTGATCACTTTCATCATACCATATTTGAAGAACTATATTCAGCCTGGCACCATATTTTCTTTAAATATATATTTTTAATTCTAAAAATAATCTTCCAAAGCCAAATATTTCCATATATAAAATAGAACAGAAAGAGGATGAATATATGAAACCATGAATCTCTATTACATGTAACTTGCTTTTTAAAAAGCATATAATAAATTCAACATGCTGCTTTAAAGTATCCTGCTTGTCTGTTTCCTTATGAATTTCTCTTCTGTGCATTTTAAAAAATGCTAAAGTGCCCTCTTTTGTTTTCTTTTTGGGAAATACTATGAATAACTTTCCTTTTCTTCCCAATCTCTCTTCCCGCAAATAAAAAGAAAAAAAAACCAAAAACTCTCATAATCTAGAAAGCATAGTCAACAAATCCACACATTGGCCATGACCAAATATGTATGTCTCATTCTGTGTCTTGAGTCCATGCCTTCATCTCAGGAGATGAGTAAAATGCTTCATC
Source organism: Trichosurus vulpecula (assembly GCF_011100635.1). Taxonomy (NCBI): domain Eukaryota; kingdom Metazoa; phylum Chordata; class Mammalia; order Diprotodontia; family Phalangeridae; genus Trichosurus; species Trichosurus vulpecula. Next base: position 105,848,493 of record NC_050579.1, read on the forward strand.
ATGGGTTTTCTAGAGTCATGGTTGGTCATTAAATTGGTCATAATTCTTTTTTTTCTTTTAAATTTATTAATTTTTAATTTACAACATTCAGTTCTACAAGCTTTTGAGTTCCAAATTTTCTCTCCCCCCTTACCCAAGACGGCATGCAATCTGACATAGGTTCTACGTATACCTTCACATTAAACATATTTCACATTAGTCATATTGTCAAGAAGAACTATAACCAATGGAATGAACCATGAGAAAGAAGAAACAAACCAAAAACAACAAAAAAAAGAGCAAATGGTTTGTTTCAATTTGGATTCAGGTTGGTCATAATTCTTATGTCTTTCAAAAATTTATTTTTTCTATATGCTATCCTTATTACTGCATAAATTGATCTCCTTGTTCTACTCACTCTGTATCAGTTCATAAAAGTTTTCCTGATTTCTCTGAAACTATCCCTTTTTGACATGTCTTGTGGAATAATGATATTCAATTATGTTCATATATCCAACTTTGTTTCCAATTCTTTGCTACAATAAAAAGAATTGGGCGCCATGTTTTCAGAAAGACATCGACATGCATAGAGCATCTAGGAAAGGATAATCTTCAGAACATGACATACAAAGATTAGTTGAAAAGCTTAGGGCCGTTTGACCTAGAGAATTCTTAACATTTAAGAATATAAGTCTATTAAGGGTTTTTGAATCCCAAGCTCCTATCACAGGACCTGGCACATAGTAGGTTTTAATACAGTCTTGTTTGACACGTATTGTCTTCAAGTATGTAGAAAGCTATTATCTGTAGAAGGGATTTGCTTGACTCCACTAGGCAGATTTTTTTTTATTGGGGATAAATTGGGAATTCAGTTTAGATGATGAGGCATTGCCATTTTCCAGGGTGCTGTGTAGCAAACACTAGACAGCTCAACTAAGAACTACATTTCTTATGAGGTAGGCTGACTGGATTTTTGTGAGACTCAGCGTCTGTAATGACAGAGGGGGATTGTGTCAGCAGGGATACAGAGATGGCTGGGACAAGGTAATGGAAGATACCAGAAGGCAGAGAAGCAGTTGTACTGAGCCATGGCGCCAACCAGGAGCAAGCAGTTTTCTATTGAGGTGGATAGACTAGCTCAGGTAATTGGTAGATCTATGGAGGGGTGTGTGAAGTCTGTTGTGGAAAGGTGGAAAGACCAAGTGTAGATGCAGGTGCTTCATGGGTAGGCTGGCCCATCTAGATTCAGTCACACCAGAGACTTTGTTAGCCCTCCCCTACTCCCCAAGGTGTAGTCTACATACCCCCAATACACAAGAAGATTGGGGGAGGAAAGGTAGGATTAGACTGTATTCCCTGAGGAATGTAGGTGAGATTGTGCCATTCATTTGCAAATTGTTTAAATCTCCATTAAATGTTTTACTTTTTAATTAAATGCTCCTCCTTACCCTCTTATCTCCCCCTTCTAAAACTTTTGGTATTAAGGAGAGCTCCCAGTGGGGGTGGGAGGTGGAGGGAAGAGCAATGAAAGTGATGTAAAAACAAAAAGACATCATTTTTTGAACGAAAAAAATCTATTAGATGCATATTCCTCAGCTGATCAGCTAATAAAGCTGTAAACAAAGTTAAGCTGATTTTAAAGGTTGATCTCCAAGGGAACTCTGGCCATATAAGAAGTACTTAATCTATCAAAATACCCCCCACACTAAACCTAGTGACTTCTGTGACTCCAGGGATTAATGGGTCATGATTTACGCTGGAAACAATGGGTGGAAGTCAGATTGTGAGCTCCTCGAGGGCAGACTGTCTTTTGCCTCTTTTTTTGTATCCCCAGTGTTTAGCTCAGTGCCTGCCACTGGTATGCACTTAAATGTTTGTTTACTGACTGGTAGGAGGATCAAGAGATTGTGGTGGTTCTGAAGCCTAGTAGCATCTAAGAAGGAACAGCTAATGGTGTCAAATGCTTCAGGAAGGATGAGGACTTAAAAAAATCTCTATAGGATCATGGACAACTCTTAGAGAAAGTTATTTTAGTTGAGTGGTGGAGGCTGGGAGGAGAAGTCTTTTAAGAAGGGACTAAGGACGGAATGGTTCATGAGGAAACAAAAGTATTAGTGGAGAAGTTTTTCCAAAAGTTTAGTTGGGTAAGGAAGACAAGAGCTAGTTCAGAAACTGAATGGGGGTAGAGTGGTCTTTGTTGTTGTCATTTTTCAATAATGTCTGACTCTTTGTGACCCAGTTTGGGGTTTTCTTGACAAAGATACTGAAATGATTTGTCATTTCCTTCTCCAGCTCATTTGACAGATGAGGAAACTGAGGTAAACAGGGTTAAATGACTTGCCCAGAGTCACACAGCTAGTAAGTATCTGAAGCCCAGTTTGAACTCAGGAAGATTCCTCTTTCTGACTTTAGGCCCATCACACTATCCACTGTGCTACCTAGCTGTTCAGAAGAGCCTAGGGAAGCCTTTTTTTTTTTTTTTTTTGAGGGGATAGGGTGGGGGAGATTTGGGAAGCTTGAGAATGTTTGTAGGCCAATGGAGAAAACACAGTGGTGAGGGAGAATTTGAAGATATATGAGGAAGTAGATGATTGCTGGAGCCAAGAGGGAATTTTATCAAAGGCATAGGTGGAGGGTTTGATCCTCCTAAGAAGTTGTATCATAGGATGACAGATTTAGGTATGGAAGAGACCTCAAAGATCATCTGAGGTCTCTTACCTTACAGATGAGGAAACTGAGGCCCAGTAGCTTAAATGACTTGCCCAAGGTTATTCACATAGTGAGCATCAGAGATAGAATTTGAACCCAGGTCCTCTGTTTCCAGAGTCAGGGCAAGTTGTAATATATTATACTGCCACCAGTGATATTTTTCTTCATCCTGTGACCAGAGGCAAGGAGAGAGTGGATGATGCTACTGAGACATTTTGAACAATGGAGGAGGGAGATAATGAAGCTCATGAGGTATCTTGTTAGGTAGTGATGTCCCATTCTTTATGACCCCATTTGGGGTTATCTTAGCAAAGATACTAGAGCAATTTGCCATTTTCTTCTCCAGCTCATTTTACAGATGAGGGAACTGAAGCAAACAGAGTTAAGTGACTTGCCCAGGGTCACACAGCTAGTGAGTGTCCAAGGCTAGATTTGAACTGAGGAAGATGAGTCTTCCTGACTCCAGACCTGGCACTCTATCCACTGTGCCACCTAGCTGCCCCTATGAGTGCCCTCATGAGGTATGGCCTTAACCTTTTCAGGAGTTGAAGACTAAGTTGCCTGTTATAAGTTTGGGGTTTGGGGGCTGTAATTTGGGGTAAAAGGGGAACAGTTTGAAAGTTATGTAGGGAATGTGTGCAAACATTCCAAATAAACAAGTGATCTCAGATAATCCATTTTGTCTTTTCACGTTTAGCAAATCTCCACATAATGGTACTATTTAAACATTGCCACACCAAGGAACAGAGTTTTGTTCTTTCAACTTTGTTATAGTTATTTTATCAGATCAGATGGACCAAATGTGCTGGATGTGGGCCAAAAAAGACTGATTTTTAAAAAAATGGTAATATGTTATTTATTCACCAGTTATAATGTATCAGGAGAAACTTTCCAGGGCCACAGAATTTTTTCTTCTTCTTCTTTTTTTTTTTTTTTGGCAAGGCAATCAGGGTTAAGTGAGTTGCCCAGGGTCACACAGCTAGTAAGTGTCAATTGTCTGAGGCCAGATTTGAACCCCAGCGCTGGTGCTCTTGCACCACCTAGCTGTCCCTCTAGGGACACAGAATTCTAAAAGACTTAAACTTTTTTTCCCCTTCTTATTGTGAATTCAACGATCATTAACAGCCACAAACATTTTAGTATACAAGAAAGTACTGGAAGAGATATTGTATAAGATTCTGTCAGCTTCTGCCACAGGGGCAGCAAGGTGGCCCAGTGGATGGGGCACTTGGCCTGAAGTCAGGAAGACCTGAGTTCAAATGCTGCTTCTGATACCCTTGAGCTGTGTGATGTCTGGGCAATTCCTCTAACCTCTGTTTGCTGAAGTTTTCCCATCTGTAAAATGGGGATAATAATAGCGCCTCCCTTCCGGGGTTATTGTGAGAATCAAATGGAATAACAATTCCAAAGTATTTAGCACAGTGACAGTGCCTGGCACACACTAAGTGTTATATACTTGTGGGCTATTATTATTGGTATTATTGTGTGTTTTGAAAGAAATACCTTAAGATAGAAACAAAACTGCTCTATTGGCATCCCCTTCTGCATTTATTTTTGCTTTCATCTTTATATATTTGAAAATGTCTTACTGACACTCTTTTTGTCTCGGGTCTTCTCTGCTCCCCTAAGCCTTCCTTGTAACAAGTACGTTTAAATGTAGTCAAGCAAATCAAATCGATACATTAACTACTTCTGAGAATACAAAGATAGGACCATTTTTTCAAAACGGCAAGATGTTTTAAAATGGCAGAAGCTTTTGATTATTTTAGTTAACTACTAATAATCATTATGGGGTGTTCAGAAGGACTGGCACCTCTGGGGCGAGGGTGTGCCCAAGCTCTTTTCAGGGCTGCTTATCCACCTTTGGTGTCTAGCTGGCACTCTCACCTGTGGCTCCAAGAAGCTACAGCATGTGCAGTGGCCACACCTTAATAAAACCATCTTGGCAGATGGCTTAAAATAGGCTGAGGGTAAACAACAGGCCTCAAACCCATTAGTGAATTAGGGGGATGTCTACCCCAACCATGTGATGACTTCCCTGGCAGAATGGGCAGAGGAGAACAATTTGGGCCAAAGGCCACGAAGGCTGCTGAAGCAAGTGCTGTGGGGTGCTTGGGGCTTAGTCAGGCATCAAAGACCCCAAGATCATCCGCTGCATCCTGGGCCATGCCCGGCCGTCTTGACTTGTGTCCTGCCATTGGAGTTGGATGGTTCTGGAAGAGAGAGTGAGGCTGATGACTTTGAATAACTCTGCTTCGCTTAACTCCAATTCAGCCATGAATCAAGACCTCTGCTCCGTTGTCTGTTTTTAGACACAAAAACAGTCAGGCCATAGTTTGCCTACCCATCCTAGCAGGAGCGTGGAAAATTTGGCTTATAAAAGTGCTGAATTTGGATTCAGAATGGAACTGAGTTCAAATTCTGCCTTCTTATGCTTATTAGCTATGTGAACTTGGGCTACTTGACTAATCTCTTTGAGCTTGTTTCCTTGCCTACAAAATGGGGGACAAGAGTAGAACAGGGTTATCGTGAAACTCAAATGAGACATAGCAGGACACCAGACAGCAGTATCTACTGGTGGGCATCAATCCTCCATTTTGTGTCCACTGTAGCCCTTTGGCTACATTCTGTTTGAAAGAGTGGTTTCCCTCCCCCAGCCTTAAATAAAGAATATAGCTGAATCTTCCTGGAGAGAAGTGAGCATGAGAGGAACACATGGAAAGCTCCAACAGTGCCCACCCTGGGGGAGCTTCAGTGCCAGCTCAGCTCAGCCTCTTGCCCACTCCTGCCATAGACTGGATGCTTCTCCAGAAACTTCAGCTGTGCTGTGAGGAGGAGGAGGAGGAGGAGGAGGAGGAGGAAAAGAAGATTCTGAGACTCTACTTTCAGGACTGGGTGATACCAAGTGGAAACTAAGTCTGTGTCCCTGGTGCTGCAGAGACAGAGAGAACTGGGAAAATTTTACAGTCTCAGATGCTGCTTCTTCTCCTGTCCTCTTCCTCTTCTCTTCCCTCCGCCCTGTTGTCTCTCTGTAGAGAGACGAATGGGACCCTTTTTTGGAAAGAGCCTCTTTGCATTCTGTTTTGCTAATTGCTTTAAAGGAAACCACTCTAAGACTGCAGAGTCATTGTTACTGTACTGATTTATCTCTGTGTGTGCCTTTTGGGGTTACAGGCAGCCAGATGTCAGTCAACAAGCAGTTATTAATGACTTATGTGCCTGGCTCTATGCTAAGTGCCAGGGAGACAAAGAAAAGCAAATGCATGGGCCTTACCTTCAAGAAGCTCCCACTGTAATAGGGGAGACAACATGCAAAAAAATCAAATACACAATGTAGCTATCATGTAAGTAGAAGGTAATGTCTGAGAGAAGGTGCTAGCTACGGGGGGAGGAGGGACTGGGAAAGGCTTCCTGTAGGTGAGATTTAAACTGAGTCTCTAAGGAAACCAGGAAGTGAGGCTGGTGAGCAGCTCAGGCATAGAGGACAGTAAGTGAAAGATGGGTGTGAATGTACCCAAGGGAAAGGGAGTGACAGATTTTCAAAAAACTGCTAAGGACTTTTCTAGCCTGGAGATTTGGAGCTAGATAGAAAAGAGATTTTATTGGTTCTTATTTTCAAATTTCTCTCCCAAATGGACCAAGAGAACTTAGGGACAAATGATGCCAGTAGCAGTCTCTAGGGGAGGCAGGTGGGAATTAATTCCACTAAGGCCAGTTGCTTTCAGGTGCCTCTGGCCCCTTTGCTATTCCATGTAGGTCTCAAGGAAGCCAATCCCTCTGAGGGTCAGAACTGAGGGTGTTGACTAAAGGCCCTAAAAGCAGGAGTTGAGAATGAGTGGCAACACCCACATAAATGACAGGGCCAACCAAGAGAGAATAATTCCTCTTCCTGTTTACCAACCCTTCACCTAACCTTTCACACTACTGGAAGAACAAGCATTCACTACAAAGTGACAGAAAAATAATATATGTAAAGCTCTTTGTAAACCTTAGCCATACAAACACCAGTTATTGTTTTTATTTTCTAACTCTAATAAGGTTTTAGTGGCAGCAGGGCCACACTCATGGAGTGTTGGACTTAGATATCCAGAAGACATGGGTTCAAGGCCTACAAGCTGGCATGGGCCTAAGCTTCCACTTTACTTCCTCTCTTAATAATGTTTAAGTTTCTAATTACGTTTCTCATTCAAAGTGGGAAGCTGAAAGTGCTGCTTTGATGAGGCTAGGGGATTAGACACCTAGAAATTAATTTATCTGTATTGTTACCTGTTTATTCTGTCTCAGTGTGAGGGTAAAAGTTCCTCTGGCATGAAGAGATTGACACCCAAACTTCATGTTGAGAGCCCTTATCTCTTAAGCAGGACTAAAAAGTTCTCTGTTTTCCAAGCTATCTCCTTAGGTCGATACTATTGGTTTTAGTATTTGGGGAGCAAGGATGGTAAGTGTGTCTCTTACTCTGCAGTATCTCCAGCTCAGGTGCTTAATCTCCTTAATTAGAGCTCTCTGGTGCTAAATCTTTCCCTGGTGATTTATTACCTGCTTCTCTCCTATTCAAGTGCTGGACGCTTTCTTCCATCATACTTATGTAAGCTCAGTTGGGGTGAGTCTGGACTAAATAAGGCAGATTTGGCCCCAAATGCCCAAGTTGTCCTTTTTTTAAAAAGCTCTCCAAAATTTTTCTTACCTTTCTGAATGTCAAGGATTTTGTATACTCTCTCTCAGCTTAAGCAATACCGGTTTTTCTGACCTTAGAAAATAAATGAATTTGAATGATTGAATACACAAAAAGATCCTTCTTAGAATTCCAAACTTTCTATTCAGCTTATTATTCATATAGCTTTGACTATTTAGCCTTATTTTTATTCTCTGTTTCAGATCATTAATAAAGTTAAATAAAAGCCAGGCTGGTATCAATCACAATTTGTAAATACAAGCTGGTGGGTTTTTTCTCAGCCTAGGTAATAATGGTGGACCTTTCCAAATAGATTTTTGTGGAAGCATTGGTGTAAGGCAAAATATATCGAAGGAGATCATGGGTATAAGGCATTTTGCATACTTTAAAATGTTATATATTAACTACAATTATTATATCTGTAGCAGTCTCTATTCTTGCAATTCAAAATCCACTGAAGAAGTGAGCTTTGCGGGCTTGGTTTTTGTTAAGTTTTTAATTTTTTATAACATAATGGGGGGAGACTGGCCAGTGAGGACCATTTATTAGAACATGCTCAGATTTACCGTTCAAGTTGATTATCCTGAACAAAATATTCCATGACTATTCCAATCCAACAAAAGTAACTTTGGACAGGTTGTCTCTTAAGATATGAGTTACTCGGGGATTGGTATGGTATGATGATGAAAATTCTTCTAATTGGTTGTAGAGCAGGAGAATTGATGACTCAGTAGATGTAGAGTAAGTTTGAATACAAAAGAGAAAAGGATCGTTAAGGTTCATTTTTTTTTTCTTTCTGGTGGCAGGAAAAACTGCTATGAGCTGCTAGATGGGGGAGCCATTAATGAGCTACATTCTCCCTACCTGGCCACCACGTGTTCATGAACACATGGTGCCTTTCTTTTCATCCTATTTGTTCTTTAATCTTAAGTGAAAGAGGATTCTGGGAGGGCAGTACCCAGGTGATCAGGAGATTCTTTAGAACCATTAGAGGGAGTGCTGGAAACTAGTATTGGTAGCAGAATCTGCTAGAGTAGTAGTGGCCAATGACAGAGGAAAAGCCTATGAACAAATCTTAGGATGGTGGTAGCTTTAGGGACTGGGACCCTTTGTGACAGAGAAGTTAGATAGGCATCAACCCTTACAGTCCAGTAAAGATACTGAAGGGGAACCTCTACAGGACTCCATCAAGAAAGAAAATGATTTCTGGGGCCAGGAGTTGGAAGGTACCCTTGGTCACATGTATTCTCTACACAAGTGCCTTGTTACCATTAAGTTTGAGCCTACTCTCCTAATTGGGTGATCTGGGGCATTTTCTAAAATCAGCAATGCTTTAAACACAATATTGCCATCCTTGCCATATTTTTCAATATCTGGACTAAGGTAACTTGAAAACCTATTTTTTATAGTAATTTTTGTCACACTTGTTTTCGCATTTGACTGTGAAAGAATTGGAAGTGATCCATGCTTGTAGCCACTCAGAGCATGAGAATTGTGAGACTTGATAAAGAAGCATTGGCTTTAATTTGAAATCTGGGAGGTTCTAACAAGTAAGAAAGACTTTGAGTGAGGGATAGCCTATCAAGGGACAGAGTGCCTGTCATTTGAAGATCAGCCTGGCTAGGTGGTAAGAGGTTCATTACCAGAGGATTAGCCTTCAGATGAGGATTTTTCTTTGGCTAAGACACTGACTACACTAGTATTTCAATGTCTCTGTGATCTCAGTGATGTGCCTACTCCCTTCCACAATGCAGATAGCAACCTATCCATGCTGGCCCAGCCTATGTGATTCATGTCTTTATCTTTCTATATGTTCACCATAGGGTGAGTTTGGGGCCTTCCTTGAGTTCTTTGGATATTGCAAGCATGTGAGTGGAACATGTAGGCTATCTATTATCCCTGAGTGGTTAGCACTCTTACCATATGGCCGGCCCATTTCCTTTTCCACTCATACATTTCTTTGATAGCATCCCCCCTTTGCTGTTGCTTGCAAGCCTGCTCATGCCCATTCTGGATCTCCCTATTGCCCTTTTAAGTCCCCAATTTTACTTCCTTGGACACTAGTGTTTCATGACCCTAGTCATGCAACATTATAGGTAGCATGTGGAAAAAAAAGGTCTTTGTTTTAAGGAGAATCTGGGGTCATCAAACAAACTTTGTAATTTCTCAAAGGTAATTTAACTCTCTTGCCTCCAATTCTTCATCCAGCTCATTGTCCATTTGCAGTATTTTAGGTACCATCTAGTTCTGCACCCTCATTTCATAGATGAGGAAACTGAGGCCCAAAGAGAGAAAGTGTCTTGCCCACCATCACATAAGTCGGAACTTGTAGCACCTAGGAGGCCCCCTGATTCCAAGCCCTGTGCTCTTTTGCTGATGCTAGTCAATAAACATTTATTAAGCACCTATTATGTGTTGGGCTGGAGAAGGAAATGGCAAACCACTCCAGGATCTTTGCCAAGAAAACCCCAAATGGGGTCACAAAGAGTCCAAAAAGACTGAAAAGATGACTGAACAATAAATATGCCAGGCATGGTACTAAGTGCTGTGCTGCTGCTGCTAGTCAATAAACATTTATTTATAATTATTTATTGGTGGCTGAACAAGTTGTGGTCTATGATTGAGATGGAATACTACAGTGCTATAGGCAATGATGAGCTTGTCAATGTTAGAGAAAACATGAACAGACTTGCACAAAAGAACGAAGAGCGAAATGCGCAGAACCAAGAAAACGTTGTATACAGTAACAGCAATATTGTTTTAAGAAACTTTGAGCGACCAAGTCATTATGACTATTATAAATACCCAAATTAATTACAAAGGACATATGAAGGAAGATACTATTTGCATCTAGAGAAAGAACTGATAAATAGAAGTATGTATAGAATGATTTTACGTATATATACACATATTTGTGTCTAATGGTAGCCATCTCCAGGGCAGGAAGGGGGGAAGAACAAAAAAAGGGAGGAAAAAACAATTCACGTGATAACATTATTAAATATTTAAAAGGAATAGCAAGTTGTACATAATAGATTTATAGTTTCATGTGCGAATATATATATTTATGTGTATTGCTCTATGTGTGTGTATGTGTAAACATTTATTAAATATCTACTATGTGCCAGGCACCGTGCTAAGTGTTGTGTTGCTCCTCCTGCTAGGTAACATGTATATAATGTTCTGTAGTTTGTAAAGTCATTTTAGGTCATCATTATCTTACTTGATTCTAACAATATCATGTTGAGTCAGATACTATCATTATTTCTGTTTTCCAGAGGAGTAGAACATGCCCAAAAGTGGTTTAGTGATTCAACCACAGTTACATAGATACTAAGCCTCTGGGAGATGTTTCAAACTAGGTCTTTCTGACTCCAAAACAAACACTTACTACTATGTGACAATGCCCCTACAACTCAGCTAGGTAAGTTCATGTCTTTCTAATTGTAGGTTGTAACTTCAGAGTATGTATTGTATTTTTAGGGGCCTTTTCCCTAGAGTCCAATGTTCAAGGAAGGTCTGTGGGGGTTGCTTGATATGATCCAGGGATAGGGAACCTGCAGCCTCCAGGCCACCTGTGGCCCTCTAGGTCCTTAAGTGCAGCCCTTTGACTGAATCCAAACTTCACAGAGATTTGTTCCCAAAGGATTTGTTCTGTGAAGTTTGGATTCAGACAAAGGTCTGCATTTGAAGACCTAGAGGGCCACTTGTGATCTTGAGGCCTAAGGTTCCCCACCCCTGGAATGGAGATAAGATGATTGGATCAGAGATTTAGAAACAGAAGGAACTTTAAAGGTCAACTACTACAAATGCCCTTTCACAGATGAGGAAACTGAGGCCCAGAGAAGTTAAATGATGTACCTAAAATAACTTAGCAAGTAAATGATGAATCTAGGATTCAACTCAGACCCTTTGATTCTAAATCCGGTACTTCTCCAACTGTACCACGATACCTTCTCTCATTCTTCCCTTCCCCTCTATCCACAAGTGTTCAAAATAAACATTCACAAAACCCTCATTAGCATATATGGATGTACGGGTTCATTGATTGTCCTACCTCTACTTAAAGTGATTAGACCATATTCAGATACATTAATTAGGTGATAACAATTCTCAATCAATTTAATCACACTCCATTAAGTGAAAAGTCCTTGGATGCTTTATAGTGACATTGACAGGAATAGCTCAGACTGGCTCAGGAAACTTGGTCAACAGTTGTGGGTTGTCTATAAAAATAAGGGATTAGTTCAGAATTCATGTTATTCAATTATCCGGGGGAGGAGAGATTTTGAGGGTCTGGTAGTGGAGAGGAAAGAGTGGGAACGTCTGGAGATAAACTGGAAAGAACCAAGAGCTAAGGAACAATTAGTGAGAGGAGAAAGGGAGATATTAAGGCAGGCTAATGGCCCTACAAGTATCTAGTAGCAGAAGACTTGGATTGAGGCCAGCTGTTATACTCACCTCCTCATTGACTGAGGGAAGTTCCAAGAAAATGTCTGTTCTTTCTCTATCTTTTCCTCTTTGGCTGTTTTTTTAAAATTCAATTTTACATTATTTTCAGTTTTATTTCCTCTCCCTCCCACCTTCCCCTGACCCATCTATTGAGAAAGCAAAGAAAAACAAAGGTTGTTATAAATATGTATAGTCAAGAAAAACATATTCAAGCAAAACTCATTCCTGCTTTAGTAGAAAAAGCAAAGAAGAAAAATATACATCAATCTGCACTGTGAGTTCATCAGCTCTTTATGTGAAGGTGGATACAATGTTTCATCATGAGGTCTTTAGATTTGGGGTCAGTCATTGTGTTGATCAGGGTACCTAAAGAACCTTGAAAGTCTTATCTTTACCATATTGTTGTTATTGCATACATTGTTCTCCTGATTACGTTCACTTCACTTTGCATCAGTTCATTCAAGTCTTCACAGGTTTTCCTGAAACCATCCCCTCCATTTCTTATAGCACAATAGTATTCCATCATCTTCATATATTATAATTTGTTCAGCCATTTTCCAATTGATGGGCACCCTCTCCATTTCTAATTTTTTGCCACCATGAAAAGGGCTGCCATAAATATTTTTGCACATATGGATCCCTTTTCCTTTTTCTTTGATTCTTTTGGGGAATAGATCCAGTAGAGTTATCAGTAGGTCAAAGGGCATGAAGAGTTTAATAGCTTTTTAGGCAGGGTTCCAAATTCATGGGCCTGTTTATCAACATAATTGTTAATTCTATACCATTTTGCTTGATGATCTCATTAGCTCACACCTATTCAATTATTATTTCTATATAGATGATTCTCAGATCTATTTATACAGTCCTAACTGTATATTATAACTTCTTATTGGACACTTTGAAGTATTACGTCCTATAGAAATCTTAAACTCAACGTTCTCTAAACTGAACTCACTATCTTCCCCCCAAACCCTCCTCTCTTTTTAACTTCCCTGTTAATACTGAGGGCATCACCATCTTTACGATCACCCAGGCTCAAAATCAAGGTATCATCTTCAACTCCTCACTCTCACCTCCCATATCCAATCTGACAGAAATGGTTATTTCTCACTTATGTTAATAACTGACTATTAATTGAGATGAAGATTTTTTTCTATTTCCTCATTCAAAAATAAACCCCTGTAGATTAATAGAGCCAATCTTTGAAGGACGTTACTGACCTTGTGCAAAAATTACCCCACCTGGACCATCTTCTCTAAGTGAAATTGTTACTCCACTCAACTAGAAAAACCTTATAAAGAGAATCTAGTCTAGGTGAATTCTGGCCCATTGTGTTCTACTCAGATAGGCTTGGGTTGAGGAGTAGATCCCTTGGTCTAGATTGCCCAAGACTGGAGGTGGTCTGGGAGTAGGAAGAATAATCAAAGTCATGTCTCCGGGCCACCCCCACCCCCCAACCCTGCCCTCATTAGAATAGATCTATCTCTCATTATAATATTCATTCTTTCATTAATTGTTAACCAATCAGAGTTGATTGCCTCTTTACCTCCTCTTCCAATTGTAAGCATCAAGAGGCCTCCATGAGGGGTCTTTGGTTCATGAGAGAAAACCAAATGACCTTCCTTTTATTAATTATTTGCTAGCCATAATTAATAAGATGATTAACTAACCAGAAATTATGTCTCTCCAACTTTTCATACGTCACAAATCTATAGCTAAGTCCTGTCAATTCTGCTTTCACAGCATATCTCTTATAAAGCCCCACCCCCTCACCTCGAGGTTGATATTGCCCCCATGCAGGCTCTCTTCACTTCCAGCCAGGACTATTGTAATAACCTGGTTGCTTTCCTTGGCTCAAGTCTCTTCCCAGTCCAGTCCATCTACCACTCAGCTATCAAAGTGATCTTTCTTTGTATTCCTGTGCCTAGCACAGTACCTGGTGAACAGCACTCCATAAATGCTTATTGACTGACTAATGTACCATACTGATTTTTTTACCCTCAATGTTTGTGGTATCCAGAGATTTGCTTCTACCAGAGAGATCCAGGGTTAACTAGGGATAGATATAAATTAATTCAAAGAGCCGAACCTCTGTTTTAGGAGATTTTAGGAATTTTTTTAAAAGGAATTTTAAGGAATTTTTAAAAAGAATTTTACTATCTGGGGATTTGGAGAGATTGTGATTGTACTTCTAATTTTTCAGCTAATTTAGACTACCAAAAGTTGTTAAGGAGGGAACCCTGTGAACCTGAGGAGCTGAAACAGTTCCCCTGGGCTTTAAATGAGTTAAATATAGTAACAGATTGTTCAGGCCTAGGTGGCACTGGGCCTGGAGTCCGGAAGATCTGAGTTCAAATTTTGACCTTAGACACTTAATGGCAGTGTGACCCTGGGCAAGTCACTTAAAATGAGCTGGAAAAAGGCAAACCACTCTGGTATCTTTGGCAAGAAAACCCCAGACAGGGTCACAAAGAGTCAGACATGACTGAAATGACTGAACAAAAAATCTATATCCATATAGATACAAGCCTAGCTTAACTATTAAGCTGTGTGTTATTCTTTCTTTTAAAAATGTTTAAGTAGAATGTAGTTTGTCTCTGAAGTGTTCAGTAAACATTTTTTCCTTTACATATAAATCTGTATGCTCATGCCAGTTTGTGTGAATCATATAGATTTGACATCAGGGCAATGAGCACATGACTGCCCTGGCCGTGTTACCAGAAATTTGGCTTTCATTCATTGTTACATAAACACTGGCTTCTCACCCTCTGCTTATGCAACATCACCCCATCCTCTGTGTTGTCTGCAGGGGCTGGTGTTTCTAGGGCAAGTCTCTCTTTGCTTACATTTTGATCTCAGGTTGGCACTTGGTTGAAACATCGCCAACAATGTATTTGTGGATATTTCTATTAACACATTTTTAGAGACCAAAGTATGAAGCTAGACTATTGGAAGATCAGATGCCAACTGTAACAGGAGAGCAATGAAATGAGAACAAGAAAAAAATCCTCTCAGGAGGGCAGATGTCTTCCTTCTTCTCCTCAGTTCTATATACTCCTCTCATGCCCTGCCTCTCATCAGCTTTGTTGTTGTTGGTGAGTTGTGTCTGCTTTTCATGATCCCATTTGAGCTTTTCTTGGCAGAGATAGTGGACTGGTTTGTCATTTCCTTCTCTAGCTCATTTTATAGACCAGGAAACTGAGGCAAACAGGGTTAAGTGACTTGCCCAGGGTCACATAGCTAGTAAGCATCTGAGGCCAGATTTGAACTCATGCAGATGAAACTTCCAGACTCAGAACTCTATTCCTTTCACCACCAGCAGCCTCAAGGACTCCTAACTGGAGCCCTTGCCAATCTCAGCCCATTCCCCAATTTTCCGTGGGATTCCTGAACTCCATAACAAGTATGATAGTCTGGGTTGGGATGATATTATCATCATGCATTTCTTACCTCTTTGGACTACTTTGGGAGGAAAAAAAAATTATTTTGTGCACAGGTCTGGTGGAGCAAAGGATTCACAGATATAGAACTGAAGGGGAAATTAGAGGTTATTTAGTGTAACCTCTTGTTTTACGGACAAGGAATCTGAAGTCCATAGAGTTCAATGACTTTGCGAGGTCATGCAGGCAGTAAAGGGACAGGTGTCTTAGCTGCCTGGGGAAGTTGTGGATGAGGCTATGGGAGGTTGAGAAGGTCAGGAGGTGTTATCAGTCAATTAGCATTTATTTGAAGGCCTCCTTCAGCCTTCTCTCTGATTGGAGGGCTGGAGAGTAGAGGACTCAATTCCTCCAAAAACCTTCCTCTATAGAAGGCAGAAATTGGACTCTCAGCTCACTGCACTCCAACTCCATGGAACGGGATTCCCTTGCTCTGGGTACTCCCTGTTGTTGCCCCTTCTTCCTTTTGTGTGTTGTCTCCCCCCTTTAGAGTGTAAGCTCCTTGAGGGCAGAGGCTATCCTTCTTTCTCTTAATTGTATCCCCAGTGCTTAGCACAGTGATTGGCACGTTCTAGGTGCTTAATAAATGTTTATTTAATTGAATTAAATTGCCAGGCACTGTACTAAGTGCTGGGGATACAAATACGAATTAAGTTAAAAAAAAAAAGACAGCCCCTACCCTCAAGAAGCTTACACTCTAAAGGGGGGAAACAACACACAAAAGGAAGCTGAAAAGTGGAGGGAAAGGGGAGAAGGTACCCGGTGCCTGGACAGGGTGGAGAAGTCCAAAAGCAGTGGGAAATGGAGAGAAGAATGTGCTGAGCCCTTTCCTCAGAGGCCCGAGAGCCCATGGCTCTGCCCTTCAGTCAGAGGGTCCAGTCTGAAGGGTAGAGGGTACTGATGATATGGGAGTACCAGGCAGGTTCAGTTTTGCAGGATAATGAGGTGATGGCATTTTGGATATTAGAGGAAATAAGGTACAGGGGAAAGAGCCCTGGGGCTGAAATAGGAATCCGGAGACTTGGGGTTTGAGTTCAG
Source organism: Trichosurus vulpecula (assembly GCF_011100635.1). Lineage (NCBI taxonomy): Eukaryota > Metazoa > Chordata > Mammalia > Diprotodontia > Phalangeridae > Trichosurus > Trichosurus vulpecula. The sequence goes on from NC_050579.1 coordinate 105,864,780, forward strand.
GCCCTCTTGCTAGCCGACTTTGGCAAGCTCACCAATCCTCAGTTTTCTCACCTGTTAAATGGGGATAATGATACTTGGACTACCCGTCTCACAGGGTTGTAGTGAGGAAAAGAACTTTGTAAATCTAAAAGGACTGTGTAAACCTGAGTTAAGATGATGCTTGAGAGAATTGCCACATTGATGAAATAATGGATCAGTGGGAGTAATACAGTGGTACATTGGCTAGAGTGCTGGGACTGGAGTCAGGAAGTCCTGAGTTCAAATGCAGCCTTGGATGCATATTAGCTATGAGACCCTGGACAAGTCACTTGACCTTTGTCTGCCTGGGTTTCTTTAACAGTTAAAATCGGACTAATAATATTATCTACTTCCTAAGATTGTTTTGAGGATAAAATAAGATAGTTTGTAAAGAGCTTTGCAAACCCTTCTCAGAATGTTAATTTTACAGTTGTTATTATTTTTCATTTTAGGTAAAGGGGTAAAAAATTGTGGGGAGCCCTGGGAGTATAAGGATATACATTTAGCGAGGCAGCCTCTGTACCTGGTAGCTGTAGCCATCACATCTTTCAGAAAGGTTCACCCAAAGCACTTGAATTTTCATGGCTTAAGCTGGCCAATTGATAGATAGTATTTCATTTGATTTTCCTCTAGTCTTATATGTTACCAATTGCTTCACAATTTTTTCATTTAATCGAAACAATAACACTTCTGTGTGAATTAAGCTTCCCACCGAAAAAATGGGTTTTCTCGGAAGAAAACCCAAGTCCACAGCAGTCAGGGAACTTAAGGGAAACTCATTTTTGCTGAAAATCCAGTACAGGCTTAGACACCATTGATCCGATTTCTTGAAATAGTTTTTTTAGGCCTGTAATCAGGATTGTTCTGGTAAATGTTTAACAATTGACTGTCTGAAAAAAGAAAAATTGTATGCAGGACACACATTTAATCTGCATTATTGCAATTTTCTCCATTACTTGCTTAAGAACAGACAATCCACAAAACAATAAATCAAGCTCTGATTTGCAGCATTTGCCAATTTCCAAGGTGTAAATGGTCATGATGAAGATTTAACAATGGGCTCTCAGCAGTCAGGGCTCCTGAATCATTTCTCTAATCTTAAGACAGAGGCATAAAAGGATCTCTGGTTGTGGGCACCTACAAAAATATACTATGACTGTAATGCCCATCCTACAAAGTCCCACTGAGAAGGGAAATGCTGACCTTCAAGGTAGGAAGGTCTCTGTTTAGCTTTACCCCACCTGGCAGAGGCTCCCTTTCCAATTTTTGTAGCAGTCTTTGGTTTGCTTTCAGGAAATCCAAGTATTTTGAATGGGAATTTTTTTTTTTTTTTTGGCTATCTGTTGTTGAATAAAACCTCCTTGGATTAAAGTGAAGTATTACCAGTTGACACAGGCCGCAAAAACTCAAAACATAAAGTTCAGTAGATAATGACTTCAAGACTGAACATGTCTTAAAGAATGCCAGTTGAACAAAATTCTTAATGACCACTTACAGGGGTGGGGAACCTGCAGCCACCAGGCCACATGTGGCCCTTGAGGTCCTCAGGTGCGTGCCTTTGACTGAATCCAAACTCACAGAACAGAACATGGAGTTTGGATTCAGTCAAAAGGCTGCATTTGAGGACCTAGAGGGCCACGTGTGGCCTCCAGGCTTCAGGTACCCCACCTCTGGTAGGAGAACAGACAATGATCTACATTTCCTTCCTTTCTATAGAGAGGTAGAGGACTGTGGTTGCAGAATGTTGCAAATACTTTTAAATGCAGCTGCTGAGTTTTGCTTAATCATTTTTTTTCTATGTGACAAGGAAGAGAGGGTTCCTTCTTCCTGGGGCTGGGTATATCATGCAATGACTATGACATAAAAATAAAATGAAAACCAAAAACAATTGTTACTGGTGTAATCAGGGAAACCCTTTTTCATCCATAATGGGCTCTGTTTAGGGTACATCCCAATAAGGCATGTCTGGAACTTGGTCCCTTTAGGGGATAAAAATTGTAAATTTCAAAGTATGGTCTAGAGCAGGGGTTCTGAATTTTTTTTGGGGGGGTGGTCATGGACCCCTTTAGCAGTCTGGCGAAGTCTAAGGATCCCTTCTCAGAATGTTTTTAAATGTATAAAAGCAATAGGATTACAAAGGGAACATATTATATTGGAATATGATTATCAAAATATTTTTAAGAATTCATGGACCTTTTGAATTTATCCAATTTGGGATATACCTGTAGACTCCAGGTTAAGAACCTGTCTAGGGACTGCTAGTCCATGAAGGTTATTCAGATAACTGCCAATTACTGATTATTTACTATGTGCAGTATACTCTGCTAAGACATTAGATAAGATGAACATAATTAAAACACTTTGCCTCTCAACAAGGACTTTGCAATCCAGGTGATCTTATGGTTGGTTTTTTGTAGCAGTGATGTGGCCATCATTTGGCCATCTGTATCTACATTGTTGTTATTTCTGGTATGACTGATAATTCACTTAAGAATTTCCTTATATCATAGTCTTATTGAAAGCAGCAATGATTCATCACATCCTCTGTGGTGGGCTTTTTTTTTGGTCAATGGTAAGCAAAAATATTCTAGCCTTTTAACTCATGAAAGTAGTCAGTGGTTCATTTTTGGCTTACATATTTAAGAGAAACTTTTCACTTGGCAAAGTCAGCTAACCTAGGTTGGGGAGGTCCAAGAGAAGGAGAATTGTCTTCAACAGAATACTTCTCTTTTATAAATTTGAACTGTTCCCAGGCCCCATTTGGTAGCCCTGAATTTTTTCCCCTCTGCTTACCACCCACTCCCAATTCAGTCTTAATTAGACAGGCCTGTTCTCCTCTTGCAATTGGTCAAACCCTTAATTTTTCCCATGGTGGTACTTATTTCTCATTAGTGCTGTGTCCTGGTAGCTATAAGCTTCTCCTGATTCATGTTGCTTACTGTATAAAAATGGTGCAGGTCCAGGCTTCTTACCCTGTTCCTCCAATACCACTGCTTGGTTGCTTCAGCCACTATGGGAGGCTTCCAATTCAGAAGTGAGGGAATCTACGTCATTACTGGAATGGTAGGAACTGATCTGTTGGGACGCTGTAGGAGAGAATCATCACTGAAAAAGAGCTGGGTCTAAATGACCCTTAAGTTACTTTGTCCCTGCTATTTTTATGGATGTGTTTCTTAGTTCTACTTAAAATACAATACCTTCCAGAGAAAGAACTTTGGAGTCTGAATGCATATGGAAGCATACTATTTGCTCTCCTTTTCTGTTGTTTCATCTTTCTTGTGGTTCCTCTCATCAGTTCTAATTCTTCTTTACATCATGACTAATGTGAAAATCTGTTTAATATGAATCTATAAGTAGAGCCTATCTCAGATTGTATACCATCTTGGGAGGGGGGAGGAGAAAATTTAAAACTCAAAATCTTATGAAAGTGAATGTTGAAAACTAAAAATAAATAATTATTAAAAAAATACAACACCTGCTGGAATTGCTGTTTAGTCATGTCCTAACTCTTCATGATGCACTTGGGGTTTTCTTGGTAAAATACTAGAGTGATTTGCCATTTCCTTCTCCAGCTCATTTTACAGATGGGGAAACTGAGGCAAAGAGCATTAAATGACTTGCCCAAGGTCACATAGCTAGTAAGTGTTTGAGGCTGGATTCCAAGTCATGAAGATGAAGCTTCCTGATTCTAAGCTCAGTGCTCTATCCACTACACCCCCTAGCTGCCCTGCTGGTATATGTACCTGTTGATGGTAAATATACAGCTTGGGAGTCAGTGATCCACCCCACCATCTTGGAGGAAAGATAGGGTCTCAATATTGGCCTGTAGGACAGCTAATCAGTTAATTTCCTCATTTCCTTCTCTCTCCCCTGGGATTGGTAAAGTAAATCTTGCTTTGCAGACGCATGTTAATCAAAGCATTTTTAGGAGTAAGGCTTAGCTCTTGAAAGATCATTGAAACCATGTTTAAAAAATGGATCTGCAATTCTATTGGTATAGAGAATCCAAGATGATAAAGCTCCCTCTACCAATGCAGATCATCACTTGCCCTGTCAATTACTCTCTTAGTAAATCTTTTGGGGGCTCTGAGAGGTTGTGAACATCTTAATTTTACCATGTTCAAAATTGAACTCTTACCACCCCCACCCCCCCGGGCCCTCCTCTTTTCCTAATTGTCCTATTACTTTTTTGGGGGGAGGGGGGAGGCAATCTGGGTCAAGTTACTTGTCCAGGGTCACATAGCTAGTAAGTGTCTGAGGCCGAATTTGCACTCAGGTCCTCCTGACTGCAGAGCCAGTGCACTATCCACTGTGCCACCTAGCAGCCCCACCTCCATGTACTCTTACTTCCAGTAACTGCGGCCTTCATGGCTGTTCTTTGAATAAGAAATCCCATCTCCCAATTCCAGGCATTTTCGTTGGCTGTCTCCCACCTCCCCCACCTGAAATTCCCTCCCTCCTCATCTCAACCTACAAAGTATGTTATTCTGAACTCAATTATTTCCTATTGTTCTTGGTGTTACATAGATCATATATAGATACAGCAAATCAATCGCGGATCTTCTGGATTTAACGGCCTCTGAGTTCCCTTCCAGATCTAAAGCTATGATCTTTTGATCTTAGCAGTCATCCAGGTTTGAAACCTCAGTCATTTTTGTTTTACCCATTTCCTTCTTCCACCAAATATGTTCAGCTGGTTGCCCAGTTCAGCCACCTTGTCCTTTGCACACACAAGGACAATACCCTGGTTCAATCCCTTCTTACCTAGCTCATTATAATAGCCTCTAAATCGATCTCCTTACTTCCAGTCTCCCCCCTCTCTAATCTATCCTCCAAACAATCACTACGATATTCTTCCCAAGGCTCAGAGCCAACCATGCCATTTACCTGTCTATAAATCCTTTAGAGAAGTGGTGTCAAACTCAAACAGAAATAGATCCCTGCAGACACACTGACTTAGAAAACCACAAATTCACATGATCAATGTTGGATTTTTAAAATATACTTGGTTAAATAATTCCCAATTTTTTTGGGGGGGGGGAAATAAAAAAAATTATTTATATGTTAAACATTTTTCAATTTATATTTTTGTAAATTTTTAAAAAGTTATTATGTATTTTAAACATTCTTATCTTTTTCAATTTGTAGTTCCAGATTCCTCCTCCTCTTACTCCTCCCCCACTCACTGAGAAGGCAAACAATATATCAGTTATACATGTGAAATCATGCAAAACATATTTCCATATTAGGCATATCAGAAAGCAAAGCAAAAAAAAACCATAAAGAGAGAAAATTATACTTCAATTTGCACCCACCAGCTATGTTTTAATCTGTTTCCCTGCTTTGGGCAGCTTTGCAGGGTCACAGGGCCCTGGCTTTGACACTGCTTTAGTGGCATCTGATTGTTTCCAGGATAGACTAACTCCTGGCACCTGAGTTACTCTACAGCCTAACTCCAGCCTACCTTTCCACCTTGATTTCATGTTATTCCCCTTCTTATACTCTATGTACTGGTTAAACTAGACTATTTACTCTTTAAGGTTTTTTTAAAAAATGATGTCTTTTGTTTTTTTAAATCATCCTATTTTTCTCCATTATTCTCTTCCTTCCCAGAGAGCCACACCATATAACAAACAGTATTTTTTTAAAGACAAAAAAGAAAAGAAAGCAGAAAAAAAATTAGCATTCCTGATCAATACATTGAAAAAGTTCTAGAACATGTGCAATACCTGTGGACACTCTACCTCCACGAAGGGCTAGGTTTGGGTTGGGGGGTTGGACTACTCCATCTTAGTTCTTTCTCAATTTAGTATCTTATCTCTCACCTCTGTGCATTTGCACAAACCATTTCCTATGCCTAGAATGACACCCCTTCTTATTGCCTCCTCTCAGAATCCTTACCTTCTCTCAAAGCTCAGCTTGGGTCCTATATCTGCAATGAAGTTTCCATGGATTCTTGATCTCCTGCCACCTCCCCAACAAGTTGTTAATGATTTCTCCCTCCTCAAATTATCTATTATTTACGTGTACTATTGTTTTTCTTTGGCTGAATAAGCTCGGGGATAATGTAAGGTCAAAGATTGTTTTGGCCTTTGTATCTCCTGTTAAGGGTAAAATTCCCTCATTGTAGACTGTCCGCAAAAGAACAAATTACATATATACACACATATGTATATGTACATGTATACGTGTGTGTGCATATATATTATATACACACATATATCTATGTTTCCTTTTTCAGCTTAGTGTAGCCCCCTCCAAGTGGTATTTTATCCCTTATAGGCATAATTATTATGACATATAATATATAATTATATATAATAATAGATTATTACATAATAATACAATATAACAATATGCTCTGTTAGTAATCATTATTAATTATAAGTAGCTAGTAGTGAGTGTATTAAGAAGACTGTAGTCCTTCATTCATTCACTATTATATACAAAAGCCAGCATTACAATGAAGCATGTTCTCTGGTCCCCATTAAGAGGCTTGACAATGAACATCACCTCTGGGATGATGCTCATAGGCTTCATAAACTTTTCCATTGTAATGGCATTTTCTTTCTTGAAATGGGTCAAAGTCCACCTGTTCTACCTAATCCATTTCTTCAGTCTCCTCCACTTCTATCTTTCAGGAAGGAACCTTTCCAGCAAAGATAGCTCATTCGATGAAAGAAAGCCATTCTCTGGGTAGTTTACCTTAAATTTAAATGATTAGAATCCCTTTTTCACAAAATCACTGAGAAATTGGCATGCCTTTATTCAGCACACATTTGACTTCTCCATGTTTAATAATCTGACCAGGGATGAGAGGTGACATAGCTTTACTGTTGAGACTTGCTATTGGTTTCTGAGATCCACCCAAAGCTTCACCCAACTACATATCCATACACATGAAAAGATCCTCACCTAGACCTTCTGATCCAAAACAATTATATTCTGGTTCATGTCCTGGTTCCTGGTCAACTTCACTATGAAATGTTATCTCTTGACCATCTTTCATGCCCTTGTCAGTATGAACCTCCAGAATCTTTTTTTTTTCCTTGAAAAATTTTCCTTTCATTATAGCTTTTATAGCTATCTTTAGGGCTCATTATTGTATCAGGCAAGATTCACGATATCGATGGTGACCATGAATATGCCCGTATAGTTTAGAATCGCAAAATATGAGACTCTCTATGTAGAAGATTGTGTTGGCAATCAAAATGGGCTCTTAGCCCTCAGTTCAACCAAGTGCCCTTGGAGAGTTTGGCCTTTGTTTCCTTGATTAGATTGGGAGTCCTTGGTGACCTCCTTGCCTCAGGGGAGGGCCTAGTTTACATGGGTTTGAGTGGCACGTTCGGGACATCAGAGGCTTTTAGACTACGTGGGTTTAAGTTGCCTCTTTGTGACGATTTTAGGTCACGTGGGTGAGTCGCATGTGTGACTCACCCTTGACCCTGAAAAAGATATAAAACCAGGGGTTGGCTTTCTTTTTCTTGGAACTCTGAGCCACGGGAGGAGTGGCAAGTGGCTCTGGGCCAGCCGTTGTCAAGCTCCCTCGCTCATGAACTCAGATGTTGATGCTTTTTGGTAACTATGAATTGTGATTTGGTCTGTTTCTAATTTATCTTTGTATTTGTATTTGATCTGAAGTTCAGGGTGCTGGCTCTTTCCCCTGAACTAAGTGAGTGATATTTGTATGCTGGATTAAAGTAAACTTGTCAACCCCTTAACGTTGCTTTCCTTAGTAAAGCAGATCAAAAGAACCTGGGCTTTTGCAGCATTCTGTGAGCTGGTTGTTGTTGATGTTACACTCCCCACAGCAGCTGCTAGCCAGATTGTTAAAAGAAAGGTAGAAGAAGTAAAACATTTATTCAGGCACCAGAGGTTCAAGTCCAATTTGACATAGCAACAACTGTATCCCAAAACCAGTAAGTCCACTTCAATGTAACAGCAAGGAAATTAAAACACAATATCACAGCAAGGAGCCAAGCCATCCTGTAACCTTCCCCTCTGCTAGGGCCTTCCTGTAAACACTCACTCATGAATCTTAACTTTCTGCTTGCCTGCATCCTCTTCTCCTAAAGTTCTGAGATCTTGCAGTTCTGAAAGCCCTTCCAGTGCTCTGTCTCTTTCTCAGTTCTCCATTTTTGAGCTTCAGGATACACACACACACACACACACACGCGCGCACACACACACACACACATATATGTATGTATATGTATGTATATATACATATACATATACATACACACACACACACACACACACACACACATATATATATATATATATATATATATATATATATATATACACCCTTCTTAGGACCTGAGAGCTTCATGCCTAATCAGCAAAAGGGTGTGGGCCTGGGGCTTCACACCTAATCAGCAAAAGGGTGTGGGCTTAGGATTAGCACCTACTTAGCAAAGGAGTGTGGGCCTTCCTACAAACGAGCCTCCCCTAATCAGGCTTCCCTTAACTAGCTCCATCTGAGGCCTATTAAGGGGACGAATGGTTGGAGAAGATCTTTAATCACAATTAGCACCACAATTAGTTCCCCATGCCCTTGGCATTCTATGCAAACTCAATGGAACATTGAATTCTTATTTGTACTCTAGGTTGCAATTGGGACAGCATTCTACAACTCCTCTATCATTTTTTTAAACCATCCTGTCTTTCACATTTATCACAAATTTTATTCTTTTGCAAAGCCAATTTTCTTGTTGTACTATTATATAAATCTTTTAAAGTCACTAACAACTGATGAACAACATTTTTAATTCTCTATCCCCTTTGCATTCTTCCACCTTCTCCAAAAAACATATTAAAGGTATTTATTAGAGAACCAAAGCTACCACCAGAACAGTTCTCTTTGTCTGCTTTTGTCATGCAAGTTTCTTTTCTTTGTATCAGAAAGCACTTCATAAGCTTGAGAAATGTTTGAATTTTTTTCTTTCGTTTGGATTCTTATTTGGGTGATATTTTCCCACATGTCTTTAAAAAAAAAAGTTCTTCCAGCAAGGCACTGGGTTTTACCCTCAAATCATCCTAATGAGTGGTTTTCTTCACTATTTTCAACAGCTGGGGAGTGATGCTTGTGGGAAACTATGCCAAAATGCCCATGTCTGAGGGTGAAAAGGTACCACCCAGGAGCTGGTTGGGAGTGAGTGGAAGAAAGAGGGGACAAGCACTTGCTTGGGCACTGGCAGCTGCTGCCCTCTGTTTCTTGCCAAATTTTCTGTAAAGTTCTACATGATATGCTTTACTAAAATAATTAGGCATCATATTTCAGCCAGATGATTCATTGGTTAAATTCTGTGACTCTCTGCTCCTTTTCTAATCTAGGCTTATTCCTCAACAGCAACTATGTCAGCTATCACTTTCAGCTTCAAACTTGGATGATGCATTTGTAGAATCTGTCCTTTCAACTCTCTTTCTTCTTACCTTTCTGGGTTCAGACTCTATATTGCCTCTACAAATAATTCCAACTTTAGCTTATGATTAATAATAAAATTCTCATCTTTTGCCTACAATAGGAGAAATTATATTTTTTCATAATCATATAGTTCTGACATCCATTTCTCCTCACATTACCATAGTTTATTATATTCAATGAAGAGGCAGACAATAAGCTTCTTTTCAGTGACTGGAGTGGTGATGGAGGAAGAATTGGTGGCTCATGGAATTTCCTTAGGATTCCCCCATGGAATTCCCTTAGAATTCCCTCATGGAATTCAGCCTTAGGATGTATTATAAGATTTGGTGGCCAGGTATTCAGGACTGATTGTTTTTATAAGCCTGAATTCCCTGTCTTAACTGAGTGGCTGGTTGCCTTGTATGTCCAATGAGTTTTCTTATTCCTTTAAAGTCAGAGTTCTTTTTTTTCTTCTTCTATTTATTTATTTTTAGTTTTCAACATTCACTTTATAAGATTTTGAATTCTAAAGTGTTTCCCCCTTCCTCCTCTCCCTTCTCCTCAAGACAGTATTCAATCTAATATAGGCTGTATATGTACAATCATATTAAACATATTTCCACATTAGTCATGTTGTGAAGGAAGAATCAGAGCAAGAGGGGAAACCACAATGAAGAAAAAACAAAAAAAGAGAAAGAAAGTAGTATGCTTTGATTTGCATTCAGACTCAATAGTTCTAAAGTTGAAGTTCCTAACCTGGGATCCTTGAACTTGTTTTTAAAAATTTTGATAATTATATTACAGTATCTTTGATTTCCTTTGTAATCCTATATCTTTTATGTATTTAAAAACATCCAGAGGAGTCCACAAGCTTCACCAGATTATCAAAGGAGTCCAACACACATAGACTCATACAAATGTTAAGCACCCATACTTTATATGATGAAAGTGACAGGATTATATCAAATGCTGGTACAAATTAACTCTATGTAGTTTAAAGCTTGATCATATAACATGACCTAATATCCTAGGTAGCAAGGCTGAAGAATACAGTGCACAGAACTTTGGAGTTGGAAGGAACACGGCAGAGTATTTGCTATGACTATTTTAAATTCCATTTTAGCATTTTTTATTTTGAAGAATTAAACTTGGGCTTGTTTTATAGAACAATTTTTTTTAATAAAGTAAAATGCTTGGCCAATTTGACTCTATTGGGGCATGACGAAGTTTTCAGAGCACTAGAGCAAAAGAAAAAGGAAGAAAATCTTCTTAATATCATTCAGGAAGTATGGGAAAAAATTCTCTATTGTTTCTTGTGTCCTGATCTCTGATCTGATAAAATAGGTTAGGTATGGAAACTAAGAAAATGTCCTAGATTTATTTATGGAGAAATTGCAATTCTTTTTTTTTAATTTTTAAATAATTTATTTAATATTTTTAGTTTTTAACATTGATTTCCACAAGAATTGTGGAATTTTCTCCTCATTTCTACCCTCCTTCCACTCCAAGATGGCATATATTCTGATTGCCCCATTCCCCAGTCAGCCCTCCCTTCTGTCAACTTACTCCCCCCCCATCCCCTTTCCCCTTACTTTCTTGTACAGCAAGATAGATTTCTATACCCCATTGTCTATATATCTTATTTCTCAGTTGCATGCAAAAACAACTTTTTTTTTCCAGCATCCACTTTTAGAACTTTGAGTTCCAAATTCCCTCCCCATCCACCTTCCCTAAGAAGGCAAGCAATTCAACATAGGCCATGCATGTATAAATATGCAAAATGCTTTCACAATAGTCATGTTGTGAAAGACTAACTATATTTCCCTCCATCCTATCCTGTCCCCCTTTATTCAATTTTCTCCCTTGACCTTGTCCCTTTTCAAAAGTGTTTGCTTTTGATTACCTCCTCCCCATTTGCATTCCCTTCTATCATCATTCCTTTCTTATCCCTTTCCCCCTACTTTCCTGTGGAGTAAGATACCCAATTGAGTATGTATGTTTCTCCATCCTCAAGTCAAATCCAATGAGAGCAAGATTCATTCATTCCCCCTCACCTGCCCCCTCTTCCCTTCCAACAGCACTGCTTTTTCTTGCCACCTTTATGTGGGATAATTTACTCCATTCTACCTCTCTCTTCCTCCCTCTCTCATTATATTCCTCTCTCCCCCCTTAGTTTTATTTTTTTTTTAGATATCATCTCTTCATATTCAATTCACCCTGTGCCCTCTGTCTATATATATATATATATGTATACTCCCTTCAATTACCCTATTATTGAGAAAGGTCTCATGAATTACACACATTATCCTTCCATGTGGGAATGTGAACAAACAGTTCAACTTTAGTAAGCGCCTTATGACTTCTCTTTCTTGTTTACCTTTTCATGCTTCTCTTGATTCTTGTATTTGAAAGTCAAATTTTCTATTCAGCTCTGTTCTTTTCATTGAGAAAGCTTGAAAGTCCTCTATTTTATTGAAAATCCATATTTTGCCTTGCAGCATTATACTCAGTTTTGCTGGGTAGGTGATTCTTGGTTTTAATCCTAGCTCCACTAGCCTCTGGAATATCATATTCCAAGCCCTTCAGTCCCCTAATGTAGAAGCTGCTAGATATTGTGTTATTCTGATTGTTTTCCACAATACTCAAATTGTTTCTTTCTGGCTGCTTGCAGTATTTTCTCCTTGACCTGGGAACTCTAGAATTTGGCTATAATATTCCTAGGAGTTTTCTTTTTGGGATCTTTTTCAAGAGGCAATTGGTAGATTCTTTCAATTTCTATTTTACCCTCTGGTTCTAGAATATCCTGGAAGTTTTCCCTTGATAATTTCTTGAAAGGTGATGTCTAGGCTCTTTCTTTGATCATGGCTTTCAGGCAGTCCAATAATTTTTACATTATCTCTCCTGGATCTATTCTCCAGGTCAGTGGTTTTTACAATGAGATATTTCACATTGTCTCCTCCACCCCCTTTTTTTTGTTCCTTTTGTTCTGTTTTATAATATCTTGATTTCTCATAAAATAGCTTCTGTTTTATAATATCTTGATTTCTCATAAAATAGCTCACTAGCTTCCACTTGCTCCAATCTAATTTTTAAGATAGTATTTTCTTCAGTGGTCTTTCGGACCTCCTTTTCCATTTGGCTTATTCTGCCTTTCAAGGCATTCTTCTCCTCATTGGCTTTTTGGAGCTCTTTTGCCATTTGAGTTAGTCTATTTTTTAACGTGTTATTTTCTTCAGTATTTTTTTGGGTCTCCTTTAGCAAGTCATTGACTTGTTTTCATGATTTTCTTGCATCACTCTCATTTCTCTTCCCAATTTTTCCTTTACTTCTCTTACTTAGTTTTCCAAATCCTTTTTGAGTTCTTCCATGGCCTGAGACCAATTCATATTTTTCTTGGAGGCTTTTGACGTAGGCTCTTTGACTTTGTTGACTTCTTCTGGCTGTACGTTTTGATCTTCTTTGACACCAAAAAAAGATTCTAGAGTCTGAGTCTGAGTCCTTTTGCTCTGCCTGGTCATGTTCCCAGCCAACTACTTGACCTTTGAGCTTTTTGTCAGGGTATGATTGCTTGTAGAGTAGAGAGTGCTTTGTCCCAAGCTTTAGGGTCCAAGCGCTGCTGTTTTCAGAGCTACTTCCACTCCACTGTCACAGCAAGCTCTGCCACAGCAGCACTCCTCGCCCCCAAGAACCACCAACCAGGATTGTGACCCAGATCCAAGCAGGGTAAAGCAAGCCCTGCACTCCCACCGTGGTCTGCTGCTTGATTCCCCCCACTGTGTGAGCCAGAGACTCGGGAAGCAGGTGACACTGGAGCTCTGGAAGCAGCTGCAGCAGCTTCCTGCTGCTGCCTCTGCTACCCCGCCTCTGCCACCCCTAAGGCTGGGGCTGTACCGCTTCCTAACCAGATCTAGCAGTTTTCCCTCTAACCTGCTCCGTGGTCTTTGGCATTTCTGGGATGAGAAGTCTGGTAACTGCCACAGCTCAATGATTCATGGCCCCAAGGACTGCTCCGGGCCAACTCCCAGTCTGGTTCTGGTCTGGGCTCTGTTCCCAGCACCATGCGATAGACCCCTCCCAGCGACCATCCAGGCCATCCTGGGCTGGAGGCCTGCTTCTCTCTGTTGTTTTGTGGGTTCAGCAGCTCTAGAATTTGTTCAGAGCCATTTTTACAGGTGTTTGGAGGGATTTGGGGGAGAGCTTAAGTGAGTCCCTGCTTTCCAGCCACCATCTTGGCTCTGCCCCCCAGAAATTGCTGTTCTTCAAACATCCTCAAAGCCCCTGCTCATTTTCCAAGAAAAAAATGGGCAGCCTTTATTTGAAAATACAGGTTCAAACACACTTTCTATATTGGGGCCAAGTCAATTGGAACTTGAAACATACTTTGCTATTGACTAAAACTAGGTTCTGTGATTTCACTTGTGTGGGCACTCCAACCACCAATACAAGCCCTTTATGCTTATATGTTTATCTAAAGCGGCTAGGTGGCATTGGGGATAGATTGCCAGGCCTGGAATCAAGAAGACTCTTCTTTGTGAGTTCCAATCTGACGTCAGATACTTAGTAACTGTGTAACTCTGGGCAAGTCACTTATTCCTTTTTGCCTCAGTTTCCTCATCTGTGAAATGAGTTGGAGGAAAAGGCAAACCACTGCAGTATCTCTACTAAGAAAACCCCAAGTAGAGTCATGAAGAGTCAAACATGACTGAAATGATTGAACAACAACAAAATTGATCTCCAAAATTAATGAGTGCTCGTTAGGTCTAACGATGCAACCACTTCCAAATCCACCTAACATTTATTTCACATCTTCATTTTGTCCATCTGCACAACAAATGAATTGCTGAAATTTAGGCTGTGACTATAGCATTCTCCTGATCTAGTAGCCCATTTATTCTCTCAAAAGATGTTAACCTGGTGCATCACCTAGTTTAGAGGAAGTTTATTTTTTAAGTTTGCATTGCTTCCTTTTCTAATAGCTCACAAATCACCCACCACTATGTTTTAGAATTTTGTCAGTTATTTAAATCAAAGTCACTAGTCGAATGTTTACTCTTCCCTTTCTTCCAAAAATTAGGACACTTGCCAGTCTTTAGTCTTGCTGCTCTGTCCTAATCTCCAATATCGTTCACATATCATGGACAGCTTAGTTATCACATCTGCCAGCTCTCAGTGTCCTTAGAGTCATCCAGGCTGAAAGAACTGAACTCATTAAGCATGATTAGATATCCATTTGCTATCTCTTTTCTCACATTGAGTTTTAACTTTCTTGTCAATCTTTTTTGTTCTGTCCTCAGAAGTCTAAATATAATTTTCTTTGCAAAGATAACAGAAATAAAAAGAAAGGAACTGAGTAGTTCATCCATTTTAGCATTGCCAATTATTATCCTATCTTTTCTTTGAATCATCTTTCACCCCTAGCATAATGATCCTCCCCCATACTTTTATTATTTTTAGCATTTATCACCAATCTTGTCTTATCTTGGTTTTTACTGCTTCCTGAAACTAGTCTCCCATGACTATGTTACTACATGTTTTCATCTTCAATTACTTGTCTTTGCTTCTGAAATAAGTGTCTCAAGCCCCACCCCCCTTAATATAATTAACAACTCAAGAAGACTTGAGTTCAAATTTGACCTCAAGGCATTAGCTCTGTGACCTTGGGCAAGTCACTTAACCCCTATTTGCCTTGGAGGCAGCTAGGTGTCTCAGTAGATACAGTGCTGGGACTGGGGTCAGAAAGTCCTGAGTTCAAATCTGGTCTCAGACACTTACAAGCTTTGTGACCTTGGGCAAGTCACTTAACCTCTGTTTGCCTTGCCTTTTGCTACCTAGGTAGTTCAGTGGATAGAGTGCTGGGCCTGGAGTCCGGAAGTCCAGACACTTACTGGCTGCGTGACCTTGGGCAAGTCATTTAGCTTCTGCCTTAATCCACTTTGAGGAGAGAGTAGTGAACCATTCCAGTATCTTTGCCAAGAAAACCCTAAATAGGGTCATGAAGTGTCAGATAAGATTGCACAACAATAAAAACAAGGTGCTCTATGCTCTGATGACTTTATCCAGAGAGAATGCCTCTTTGAGTTACAAAAATCAAGTAGTGAAGAAGACCTTAGTGTGGGAACAGTGGAGTGAGAAGTGCTTTCATGCCATTTGGATAAAAGCAGATGAGGACCCATAGGAAAGGAAGATTAGAGAAGGGATGCCAGAAGAAAGCCGTGAGGTGGGGTGGGATGGGGGTGAACTCAGAGGAAGTTACATACCTCTTCTCCTTAACCAGAGGATAACCCGGTGAACTTTGAGAGATGAGAAGCTTTGGACATCCTGGAAGCTTCAGTGGTAGTTCCCCCTCTATTCACCCCAGCAGCAGGGGTGATAGTAACATGAGCATAAGGAGTTGAGAGACACACTAAAGATAAATTAGACTTGGAGGAAAGGCAGATTCACCCTCATAGCTCAGCAAAGAACTACACCTAAGGGGAACTTCATGAGGGCTCCAAAAAGGGAGAAAAGGACTTGCAATATTCTGGAGTTATGAGTTTTTCCTTTAGCCACATGAGTTCTCTAAGTTTGTGCCCCCTCTCCCCAGAGACCTTGTGTGTAAAGGGGAGATTGTGTCCCTAGTTTGGGGAGATGTTTCTGTAATAGTTGTCCTTGCCTACACCTGCTCAGTAAATATCCTCTTTTAAAAGCAAATTAACTGATGGGCTAATTGATAATAATATGGAGCGTACCAGGTGGGCACTCATGAATTGATAATATTAGAAAACTACCCCAAACTGCTTAGGTTTATCCTTTTTTTAATTATTATTTTTTATAATTAAGATTTTTTATTTTTAGGTTACAATGCTCAGTTCCACATAATTTTGAGTTCCAGATTTTCTCCCCCCTCCCCCACTAAGATGGCATGGAATTTGATATATCTTCTACACACAACTTCACATTGAACTTATCTTAGGTTTATCCTTAGAATTAAGAGGGATGAAGTAGCCAGATGCCTCCTGGGCACCCAACTTGGGAATACTAGTAGAGTTGGGAGAGTGATGGGGAAGGGGCTACACTTCTACTTTCTATGTCTTTTAAAAACCAGAGTTGGTCAATGAGTTCCCTGTGTAGCCACATCACTCTTTTTGGCTAGCTCCCCATCTTCATCATTACAATAATTTTGCTTTTGATCTAGGAATCTTGAGTTTCCTATCTCTTGGTCATATTTTCCTGCATAATAGAAGCCTACCTATTGAAAAAAGGATCTGAACCAGCTGAAAGAAATTCTAAAACTTATTGTAAAATTAGATTATGTTGGGTAGCATCTTTTTTTAAAATTAAATTTTATTTTTATTTCCAAATTCTATCTACCCTCTCCACCCCTGAGTGCCTCCCAACTCTGCCCCCCCAGACTAGAACAGGGGTGGGGAACCTGTGGCCTTAAGGCCACATGTGGCCCTCTAGATCCTCAAGTGTGGCCCTTTGACTGAATCCAAACTTCACAGAACAAATCTCTTTAATAAAATAAAGAAATAAATAAATCCTTGATAAAAGGATAGATGTATATAGTCATGTTAAACAAATTCCCACATGAGCCATGTTCCCAAAAAGAGCAAAAAAAGAATATATGCTTTATTCTGTACTCTGAGTCCATCAGCTCTTTATCTGGAGGTGGATAGCTTATTTCATCATGCGTCCTTTAGAATTGTTACTATTGTTACTACAGAATTACTAAATCTTTCAAAGCTGATTATTTTTATAGTATTGCTATTGTATAAATTGTTCTCTGAGTTCTATTCACTTCACTTTGTATTGGCCCATAAAAGTCTTTTCTGGTTTCTTTGAAATGATTCCCTTCATCACTTCTTATAGCACAATAGTATTCTATTACATTCATATGCCATCGCTTGTTCAGCCATTCTCCAATTGATGGGCATCCCCTCAATTTCTAATTTTTGGCCACCACAAAAAGAGATGCTGTAAATAATTTTTGTGCATATATTTTTGTAATTTGTGCATATATTTGTGCAATATTTTTAGTTGATTTTCTAGGGTTCTGTTAATAAGCCATTATACCATGTTCAAAAAGTGAGTTTTGTTCCTTTTTTGCCTGTGCTTATTCTTTCAATTTCTTTTTCCTTATTGCTATAGCTAGCATTCCTAATACAGTATTGAACAGAATTCGTAATAATGTGCATTTGCCTTCAATTGAAATTGCTTTCCAGAGTGGTGGAACAGTTCACAAATCCACTAACAGTACATTAAAGTATCTTTCCCCTCCGCAGCCCTTCTAGTATTTGTCATTTTCATTTTTTTTGTCAACTTAGCCAATCTGATGGGTGTAAGGCGGTATCTTAGAATTTTAAAATGTGCATTTCTCTAATAATCTAGAGCATTTTTTTTCATATGGTTATTGACAGCTTGAATTTCTTCTTCTGAAAACTGCCCATTCATATCCTATGATCAGTTATCAATTAGGGAATGGCTCTTGTTATAAATTTGACTCAGTTCCCTATGTATCTTAGAGAAACTCTCAGCAAAATTTTTCCCCGGTTTCCTGCTTTTCTTCTAATTTTAGCCACATTGGTCATGTTGATGCAAAAAGTATTTAATTTTATATAATCAAAATGGAAGCAGCTAGGTGGCTCAGTGGATAGAACACTAGGCCTGGAATATAGGAAGACCTGAGTTCAAATCCAGCCTCAGACACTAGCTGTGTGACGTTGGGCAAGTCACTTGATCCTGTTTGCTCCAGTTTCCTCATCTGTAAAATGAGCTGGAGAAGGAAATGGTGAACTACTCCAGTATCTTTGCCAAGACAGCCCGATGGACAGTATTGGTGTGCTGTGGTCCACAGGGTCACAAAGAGTCCAAAAGACTGAACAAGAACAACAATCAAAATTATCCATTTCACTTTCTGGGATCCTCTCCTACTTATTTGGTCACAAACCCTTTCTCTACCCATAGATCTGATGGATAATTCTTCTATGCTCTACTAATTTACTTACGATGTCACCCTGTGTGTCTAAAGCATGTGTCCATTTTGAGTTTATTTTGATTTGAGATGTTGGTCTATAACTAGTTTTTGCCAGACTACTTTGCAGTTTTCCCAACAGTTATGGCTGAATGAGTTCTTGCCCCAGTAGCTGGAATTTGGGGCTTTAACAAACACTACATTACTGTGCTCATTTGCTTCCACATTTTGTTCTGCTGAGAAGTCGATACCTCTCTTTTTCTTACCCTGTATGAAATTGTTTGGGTGATTATAGCTTGGTGGTAAAGTTTGACATCCAGTACTATTAGGCTCCCTTTCTTTCCTCCCCCCACCTTGATTATTCTTGAACTTTTGTTCCTTCAGATTAATTGTTTTTGTTACCCTCTCCCTGCTTCCCCTCTCATCCCCCTCCCCCCGCCCCAGGTCTGTGAAATAATTCTTTGGTAGTTTGATTGGTGTGACACTGAATAAAAAATTAATTTAATATTCCATTTTTATTATATTGGCTTAGCCTACTCATGAGCAATTAATATTTCTCCAGTTGTTTTGATTTCTCTTTATTCGTGTGGGTGTATTACAATTGTGTTCATATAGTTTCTGTGTATGTCTTAGAGGATAGACTCCAAACTAATTTATATTATTCATAGCTATTTTAAGTGGAATTTCTCTATGTCTTCCTGTTTGATGTTGTTGGTAATATACAGAAGTGCTGATGATTTTGTGCAGTTCTGTGAAAACTGCTAATAGTTTTGATCAATTTTTTGGTTGATTTTCTAGGGTTCTGTAAATAAACCATTTTATCACGTTCAAACAGTGAGAGTTTTGTTTCTTTTTGGCCTGTGCTTATTCTTTCAATTTCTTTTCCCTTTTGCTGTAGCTAGCATTCCTAATACAATATTGAACAGAATTCATAATAATGGGCACTTGCCTTGCCCCTGATCTTCTTGGACAGGCTTCCAGCTTATCACCATTACAAATAATGCTCACTCTTGATTTTAGATAGATACTACTTATCATTTTAAGCAAAGCTGCACTGATTCCTTTGCTTTCTAACATTTTAAAACAGGAGCGAGTGTTGCATTTTATCAAAACCCTTTCCTGCAGCTTTTGAAATAATCATGTAATTTTTGTTGTTTTTGTTAATATGGTCAATTATGTTTACAATTTTTCTAATATTGAAACTTCCCTGAATTACTGGTGTAAATTCAGCCTGGTTATAGTATGTGATCTTTGTGATTATATTGCTGTAATTTCTTTGCTAATATTTTATTTAAAATGTTTGCCTTAATATTCATTAGGGAAATTTGTCAGTATTTTCTTTCTTTGTTTTAACTCTCCTTATTTTAGGAGTTTATCTATGGCTTGTTCAACTTCTTTTTCCAAGATAGGGTTATTCAAGTATTCTATATCCCATAGTATTAATCTGGACAATTTATATTTTTATAAATATTCCTTCAGAATGTTAGTTTCATTGGTATATAGTTGGGTGAAACGGCTTCTAATAATTGTTTTTATTTCTTCTTTGCTTGTGAATTCATCTTTTTCATTTTTGATACTGGTAATTTGGTCTTTTAAAAAAATCAAACTAGCTAATGGCTTATCTATTTTACTAAAAAAAAGTTCCTAATTTTATTTATTCATTCCATTTTATCTTTGCTTTTAATTTTGTGCATCTCTGACTCCCCCTACCCCAGGACTTATATTTTGGTATTTAATTGAGAGTTTTTAATTTGCTGGTTTTTTTTTAGTTGCATGCTCAATTAGTTGTTTCTCTCTCTTTCATAGTGGTGTTTAGAAACAAAAAATTTCCCAAGTATTGCTTTGAATGCTTCCTACAAAATTTCATATGTTTCACCATTGTCATTATTTTTAATGAAATTATTGTTTCTATGTGTTCTTTGACCCATCCATTTTTAGGATTATTTAATTTCCAGTTAATTTTTAATCTTTGCTTCAAAGGCCCTTTATTGAAGACAAGTTTATTGAATTATGGTCAACAAAAATATAACTGATTTTCCTGCTTTTCTGCATTTGTTTGTGAGATTTTTATATCTTAATACAGTCAGTTTTTGTGAAGGTGTCATACATAGCTGAGACATACTCCTTTTCCCATTCAATATTCTCCAGAGGACTACCATATTTAACTTTTCTAAAAATCTATTCAAGTCATTCATTTCTTTTTTTATTTTTGTTGAGATTTATTTAGGTTTCAGAGTAATAAATTGAGGTCCTCTACTATTGTAGTTTACTTTCTATTTCTTCCTAGAACTCATTTAAGTTTTCATTTTTTTCCCCATTTTTTAAGAGAATTTAGATGCTATGCCATTTGGTACATAAGTATAATATTAAGTCATTATCTTTGGTATCTTTTAGCAAAATGTAGTTTCCCTTTTTATCTCTTTTACTTATTTTTGTCCTTTTGCTTTGTCCAAGATGATGATTGCAGTTCTTGCCTTTTTTATTTCAACTTAAATATGATAGATTCTGCTCCAGCTCCTTGTTTTATCCCCGTCTTTATGTTTCATGGTTTGTTTGGTTTTTTTTGCTGGACAAACTTGCACTTCATACATTCATAGCTCTTATTTGGGACTGTCAGAAATACCAATATGGCATGTTTTTAGCACACTACTGCAACATTTTCCTTGTTCTCTATACTCCCTTATCAGGTCCTGAGACCTCCTGTCTCTTTTTGGTAGTGCTCTCTGATATCTGTTGTAGCCTTTTGTCATACTTCCTTTTTTCTTTTTTTGAATGAGGGCTACTAAGAAAGGCTAACTTCTTATTTTAAGGGTAGGCTTCCACTCTTTCTCATGAAAGAAGATATAAGCTATTTAACTGTCTTTAATTGGCAATTAGATCATTCTGGCTATGTCCTAATACTGGTGGAAAGAGACATTGATTCACAAGCAGAAATCCAGTTGTTTAAGAGTGGAAAGGAAGAGGAACAGCTTCTTTGGTATTTTGGGGTGGAAGAAGGATTGATTATATACACACATATATGTATAACATGCACACTAGAGGTTGGGGACATACATCACTAAGGTGGTAAGTAAGCATCATTCAAGAAACACATATAGGCGTAATAGTCTGATGATTCACAGTGTTGGAATGACTTTAGAGATGTTATTTTACCTCTTTCCTGGGTTCAGGGCCCATTTATGTACACACTATACCTGGTCATCAGAAATGCCCTTTGGTTCTCTGTAACCCTGGATTAATTCAGGGAATGGCATTTAAAAGGCAACTTACAGGGTAGCAGGTGAATATATTAGTGATCCTTTTGGGGTTGTGAATTATAGACTTTATAACATATGCCATAAAATACATGAATTCATTTAATTTTTTACAAATACATATTCTTGATTTGGAATCTCAAAATACAAATGTGTGAATAAACATGGAAATTTATATATAAAAATGATATACCAATGTGCCAGGATTTTCTGGAAAAAAAAATAAGACTTGGTTTAGCTTTATTTCTGCATTGAAGAATGCTATAGTACAAGTCAATAATAGCTAACATTCATATATATTGCACTTCAAGGTTTGCAAAGTGTTTTATGTATGTTATGTCATTTGTTCCTCACAACTACTATGTAAGGCAGATGCTACTATTATCCCCATTTTACAAATGGGGAAACTAAGGTAGAGAAAAGTTAGAAGACTTGCCCAGGGTCACATAGCTATTAAGCATACTCCAAAAGCCAACACTCTCCATCTTACCACTTTGCTGCATATTAAAAGAAAGGGCAAGAAAGAACTGATTTGCAAACTTTCTCTAGTAGGAAACATTTCCTTTACTAAATACGTCTTCCATCCCCACTTTTAAAAATTAGCCTTGACAATGAGTTTTTAATTTTTTGTGTGTGAAGTGACTAATTTTTCTTTCCTGCTGGAAAAAGTCATCAGAATTCACACAAGTCACATGTACGTGACTACTTGTTGGTACTAGGGCCTTTTTCATGAGGACCTACCTTACAATTGAGTCTAGAACCTTTGCTTTCAATTAAATTTAACAAAGCATTTATGACTAGCTATTAAATTCAAGGCACCATATTAAGTATGGCGGATACAAAGGAGAAAATGAGATGGTATATATCCAGGAACTTATATTCTACTCAAGATGATGTGGGGATGTGGGAGAGAGAACACTAATGCTTGGTGGAATGCTAAGGAAATGTCTTCTCTAAGAGGTGCTTACCTAAGCCAAGTCTGGAAGGAAAATAGAATTCTGAAAGGTAGAGGTATAGAAGGGAGTGCATTCCACACATGGAGAAAGAGCCCATGCAAAGACCCAGACATGAGGAAGGGCCTGTTGAATTTGGGGATAAGCTAGCAGGTCAGTTTGGCCAGAATGTAGAACTTGTTCTGTATCGTGGAGGTGGAAGTTAAATGTCGAGGTCAAGAGGATGATTATCCTTAATGAGTGGTGGAGGTAGAGCGAAGGTGTAGGTCACAGGAGTTGAGACTGATTAAGTGGAAGGCCACCATTTGAAGGGACACTCGTCTCTATTTATAAATAAACTACCATGTGTGAGGGCAACAGTTAGGGATCTAGGTTAGGCAATAGTAAATCTTGAAAGAGAAGTTGACAGACGATAAGATGTTAAGATCTGGGGTCTTGAGGAGTTAAGAGAGTCTCCTGCTAGCCATTCACAGATACTGAGCCAAAGTGTGGGAGGATTATAAAAAGGACAGAGATGTGTAGAAGATTATAATTTGCAAGTGAAGGGTTATTGCCCTTCTTGGTTTATAGAATAAGGATGATGATCATGATGATGGAAGGATAAAGCATTTATTAAGTGCCTACTAAATACCAGGCATTGTGCAAATCACTTACAAATATCTTATTTAATCTGCGCAATAACCCTGTGAGGTAGCTGCCATTATTATAATCTCCATTTTGTAGCTGAGACAGGCAGAGGTTAAGTGACTGGCCAAAGGTCACAAAACTAGTAAGTGTCTGAGGCCGGATCTGAATTTGTCTTTCTGACTAGGCCCAGCCCTCTATCCCCTGTACCACCTTGCTGACTCAGCTAGATCAATACCAATAATAATAAACAATAATTAGCATTTAAATTTTGCAAAGCTCTTGATTAATACATCATTTGATCTTCACAACAACCCTGAGAAGCAGGTGCTATTATTTCCACTTTACAGATGGAAATTGAGGCAAATAGAGGTCAAGTGACTTGGCCAGAGTCGCACAGCTAGTAGATGTTCCGAGGCCAGATTTGAACTCTGGTCTTCCTGACTTTGGGTCCAGTACTTTATACACTGCCCTGTATGTTGCAGATCTAGAGCTGGAAGGGACCACAGAGGCCATCTAGATCTAGTCCAACCTTCCCAATTTATAGATGGGAAAACAAATGTTTCCCAGAACATTTTACAATTCTGGGAAACTAAGGCCCACAAGCTAAAGTCACATTAGCAGTAGCCATCAGGGGCAGGATTTGAAATCTGGTCCTGTAACTCCAGGGCCGCTACTCTTGACCATATGGCTGAAAATTAGAAATCTACTTTTTTTTAACCCAAATCTCTGCTAAAGGATAAATTACCACCCCCACCCGATCTGTCTTCAGAGATGGATAAATTCTAGTTGCCATACTTTATGAAATAGCAGTATTGAGATATATAAGATGGTATATGAAAAGCAGGGGCAGCCAGGTGGTGTTCAGTGGATATCATGCCAGGACTGGAGTCAGGAAGACTCTTTCATGAGTTGAAATCTGGCTTCAGACACTTAGTAGCTGTGTGACCCTGGGCAAGTCACTTAACCCTGTTTGCCTCAGTGTCTTCATCTGTAAAATGAGCTGGAGAAGGCAATGGCAAACCACTACAGCATCTCTGCCAAGAAAATCCAAAATGAGGTCATGAAGAGTTGGACGCAAAAACACATTGCAAACCTTAAAGCACAGTAGAAATGCTAGCGAGCATTAATTGGAAAGTTAAGTTGTTACACGGTTGATACCAGTTTGTCTCTGATGAGCCATTGTTAGAAAGATCCCTGGCCTTGTGGTCAAGTAATACTGGTTCCAATCCTGGCTCTACTATTTACAAGTCATAGGGTTGTAAGCCTTTCTGAACTTGTTTTCTCATCTGTAAAGTGGGAATAATACTTGCATTACCTTCCTCGTAGGGCTATTGCAAGAAGCATTTTGAAAACCTTGTCAATGTAATCTGTAACTTATAGGGTCAGAACATTTTCTGCAGCATTGAAAGGTTAAATGAATTAGCCACCATCACACAGACTGTGCATATATATATGGAGATGTGAATTCTCGTCTCACTGACTGTAAGGCTGCTCCTCCTTTATCTATACCACTCTCTCACCTCTGACAATGTATTTTACTGTCATCCTAAAGGCTTTTAGTAATGCTGCAATCACAAAACAAGTGCTTAGAAATAAGAAAGGCTACATTCTTTTTTTTTTTTCCACAACAAAGATCACGCCATTTATTTACATGGGATTGGGGGAATGGGGTAGAGGGATGAGGTGTCTGTTCTCTACTATCTTGGTCTCCAACCCCAGCTCAAAAAAAAGACTTCATCACTACGTCCTCCTTCAAATAGGGTTTTCTGGCATAGAGGACAAAAGGAAGAACTTGGAGGGGGAAATGAACACAGAGGTAAGAAAGGCATAGGCTCAGGATGCAGAGGCTGAAGGCCCCCATCCCTTTTCTATCCTATGGTCTTAAAGGGCTTACCAATATTCAGAGATTGGGGTGATTATGTACATGTGTGTGTGTGGTGGGGGGAGGGGATGGTTGGGTGATATCTCTGCCCTTTTTCGAAGGGGCATGCTCATCCTTATTCGGCATCAAGACTACTGCATACCAGCTACTCACATCCCCCCCCCAGACTAACAAACCCCCATTTCTCTTTGGGGTAGATGGTTCTGAAACTAGAACATAGGCCCCTCCCTCCTGCAATATCCCTGAGGAGCAGGGAAAAAATATCTCAGCCCCTTCTGGGACAGAAGGCCTACATTCTACAGTGCGGTAAAGTGAATAGGTGTGAAGGAAAACCTGTCTCACCCCAGGAAGGGCCGAGTTAAAACAAGGAGGTCAAAATGATCACAAGCAAAGGGAAAATAATTTTGAAAATGTAGCAAAACCTGACTAAGGCATCCTTCTTTCCATCTCGAATGGAATTTTATTTGATATTTGGTACCTTAAATGATATTTTAAAATGTTTCCTATGCCATTTGCAGGATTTTTTTGTTTAAAGTTCCCAAAGTGTGTCTGTGGTGCCGTTAAAATGGCTTGTGTCTCCATACACACACACACACACTATCTCACTTAAAAGACAAACAACATCTGCATAAAATAGTGCATTCTTAATAACTAGTTATTAAGAGGAATCAGTTCAAAACAAGGAAGATTTTTTTCCCCCTTGTGATGGGTCCAGTCTCTAAAAAAAAAAAAAGACTTCAAGTGGTGTAGGAAATTCCCTTTTTAATACAGATCTGCAACTTAGTCATGAGTTGCCTTAGGCGTTAAGAGGTTAGGGGACTTGCCCAGGGTCACTTGGGTAGTATGTTTTAGAGACTTCTGAGATGGAATTTGAACTCCAGCCAGGTCTTTGATGGCAAGCCTAGTTCTTTATCCACTATGCCAGGCTCTTGTTTGCCCCTCTAATTTCTCACAATCATAAACAGTTTAAGATAATTTCTTACAATCATAAACAGTTTAATATTGGTTCATCTGGGGTTTAGAATTGGGAACCTCTATAAAGAGGATAGCGTCTTAACCATAGGAATTCACTTTGGGATAAGATTTTTAAAAAGAAGACTGGTTTATTAAACGTTTAGTGTTTTGGAACAGTTTATGCAAAGATACACAAAGATACATTATGGGCTAAGGAAAGAATGACCAGGGTCACTGGAGGTTGTGGTCTAAGTCAGTGAGGGAAAGATCTGCACATGGAGTCCTTTTGGAGGATGTGCCTTGGGGAAAATAAGCTATTTGTAGTGATTACTTAACTTATATTGCTAAGAGGACAATGGCTTACTATTGTGCTTTCCCCAAACCTTAGTTTTATTTAAATTTTGTACTCTGTTAGGGTAGAAGTTGAAAGGAAGTAAGGGTCAAACATTTTTGGGGAGGAGGGAAGGCTGAGGAAAGGATATAGTGATTCATCTCTAGGGAACTGAGAGGGTGGGAAAGGAGATACATATTTATCAGACACCTACCTTTAAAATGAATTTCTCTTTGCCCCATGGACCTTAGACTAGCTAAGGGCTGAGATGTTTCATAAATGAATGGAAGAAGTGAAAATAAATCCTTAGTGACCTAAACATTTTTTAGTTTTGCCTTGAAAAAGTACTGGAGATAAAATAAATCATTTATGAAATACCTTAAAACCATTTGACAGTTCTCAAAAATGCCAAATGAGAAGTTTGGAGAATTATAGGAAGATCTGTATTAACACACATAGGGAAGGTAAGCAGAACCAGGAAGCATAATGATAAAGGAAACAGTCAAAAGCGGTGCATTTATGACGACGAACTGTGACCTTGGAGAAGAGAAGAAAAGTACTTTGTTTCTGTCCATAGAAAAGTTAGTGACTGTGTTGTCAAATAGTGGGAGGATGGGATGGTGTTTTGCTTTATATTGTAAGCTTCATTTGGGACGTAGATAGGGGAAGGAGAAAGGGATCTCTAGTTGTAATATGAAAAGATTTTTTTAAAGTATTCTGCAATAATAAATACAATTTCAGAAATAGCTAGAAACAAACTTGTATTTACTTTGGTCAACTCTTCAAACTCCTTAAAAAGAGAGAGAGAGAGACAGATAGACACAGGGTGTGCATGTGTGTTCTTGAATGGCACATAAAATTTTCTGCTTCTAAAAAGTAGAACTTTACCTGGTGTTATAATCTTGTTTGACACATTTATTTTCAGTTCAAAGACCATATAAAAACACCCATAGAAGAAAATGTTGCACCTTTGCACTGACACCCTTTAATCCTTCAGTCTTTATAAAAACAAACATTCTTAAGAGTAAGCAGAGTAAAAGTGTTAATTCTAAAGAAACAGAAAATAAATTAATTGCTCTTTTGTCCGGCTTTCTTGAACACTGCCACTGTGTTTCAAATGAGACATTTTGAATGTAGAAGAAATCTTTGGCCTATTTCACCATGGCTTGGGCACTGTGTAACAGACAAAATTCTGCAAAATTCATTTATCCTTCTGAATTGCTGTGAAAAGGGAAGCAGTGGCCTGTTTCAGAAATCTGAAAAAAAAGAAAAATAGTTGAGTGTATGAGTGGCTTTCTTCCCCCCTGTTGGTGTTGAACAGTTAATACATACTTTGACAAAAGTGGCAAAAATAAGAGAACCAAATAAATAAAACTTTTGAAAAGTTAAGGATGGGATGAGGGCATGCAACTCTTCTGTTAATGTGGTACAAAAACCCGAAAATTGCAATGTAGCCAGGAGGCAGGAAGGATTATCTAAATTGTACTCTGAGCTTCACAAATGATTTATTGTGGGACCTAAAGTTCCATGCCTTCTAAATCTGCCTTTTGTCTCCAGGAGTTAGTTCAGTACAAATTGAACTTGCATGACTTCAGAGTGATGGCTCCTTTTCTTTAGATAAGTTTCCCACCCCCCCCCACCCCCACTTTATAATGGCACTAGCAGATATGGGAGATACACATGGGCTGGTATGGTAGGAGGAGGGACTGGTAATTTTACAGTTCCAAACTTGCAAATTTTAAGTGATCAAAGATAATCTCTCTAAGAAAAATGTAAAAATGTAGCTCAAAGTATTTAGATTATAATCTGAATTTATACATGTGGGAATTTATCTATTATGCCTGGAGTTCAATTCCACTGAAATATAAAGCTGACCTCCCACGGGTTGCTGAACAGTCTGGAGCCAGAAAGGATCCCAGACTAGCTTCAAAAGGGAAGACACTGATGAAGAAAGGGAATTTGAAACTTCAAATATTCATCTTAATGTCTGTTTATAATTAGGAAAGAAAACAGAATGCTGAGAGGTGGTAGCAACAGAGTAAATAGGAATCCTAAGAAAACATTTCAAATGGTCAGAGGTTGCTGCTAAGGCAGCCTCACATTCAGAAACCAGGATAGGACTCCAGTGAGGTAGGATTCAGAAAGTTTCAGTCCTGAATCCAAGGCCCAAGGACAGAGAGAACCTGGAGTAGGGGTAGTGAGGTCATGTAGACTGATGAGGATCTGAGGTTGGAATAGGCCAGACAACTCTGTCCAGCGATGGGCAGGGAAGGACCATCTTCTTGTCATGTTTGCTTCCTTACATCATATTTATATTTGTTCTATAACAAAGTGCTGACTGCTTGTGGTTAAAATAAAACCTGTTGGAAGGTTTGGTAAAAGTACAAAAAATCTTATCCCTGAAAAGGGAAAAATTGAATCAGGCTTTTTATTCAGTAAAGTGGTATATGGCAAATAGCATAAGACTGGGAATAGAAAGTAAGAAAAATAGAATGAAAATTCTATTTAAAAACGAAAATGAAAAAAGTGATTTAGTGCAAAAAAGGAGCTGGGATGCATTTCTTTTTAAAGAGAATGAAGAATGATTTAAGGCCATAATACGTGTTTCAACGGTGGTCGGGCTTCCAAGTTTTTGCCATAATATAGTTACCTATATCTAATTGTTTTTCTTGTAATATTTAAAGTCCACTGCAGACCCAGAAGCACTAAATAAATACCAGCTATTGTAACACCAGTCCTACAGAAATCTGTGTTTTAGGAGGATGCCATATCTAAGTCAGTTTGATCTGAGACAAACTAGCCCCCAGTTCATCAGGTACATAGCATCTCAGCAAGGAGTGGCTTTTAACTCTGGAACTAAGCAGAATTATTTGGATGGCAGAAAGGCAGAAAGATCCAATATGGAGTCCAAAAGGTTGAAAATAAGAAAATTCATCAGTGAATAGGAAAAATAGAATATTATAAATGGATGGCATTTATATAGTACAAGGTTTGCAAAGCATGTTGGGTGTTGTTAGTTGATCTCCACAACAACCCTAGGAGGTAGGTGCTATTTTTATCCCCATTTCACAGCTGAGGGAACGGTTACAGAGAGGTTAAGTGACTCGCCCAGGGAAACACAGCTAATTAAGTGTCTGGGGTAGGATTTGAATTCAGGTTGTCTTCTTCCTTCTAAGCCCAGCATTCTACTTCACCAGTCCTTATTACTTGGATACCTTTTTGTCTTTAATTTCTTGTAGCTTCCAAAAAGCTACTGTATTAATTAGTACAGTATTCATTTCATTTATCTAGCAACCCCTATTATCCAGAAACAGACAAGAACAGAGAATGAACAAAAAAAGGCCCCTGAGTAGCCAAAATTGGTCCCAAGGACATATACAGATTGCTGAAGAGAGAGCCCTTCAGGGCTTAGGCTACCTGCTTGTCTAGGCTGTTGCAGCAAACTTGGAGTGAGCTGGAGTAAAGCTGCTGATAGCCAGCATGATGAAGTAAAAATGACAGCTGACAGTCAAAGCCAAAAACTATCAGAAGCAGACATAAGTACTAAAAAAGGACAGTGGTCTGAGGGACATCCAACAGCCTTATTTGTTAATGGCCTTTGTGGGTCAAACCACTATCAGCACCATAGAATAAATATGCATAAAACAACAAATATCACACTGAGATGCATAATAACGACTTCGAGTCACCCAGAAAAAGTTAAAACACATTATACTTATATAAGATGGCAAGGAGAAATGGTTTTAATGGTTTATTCAAATTTCCTTTTATATTTGAAGGTCTTTTTCTGGTCACTTGCAGAATTTGTTGTTTCTAAATAGAACTATTAAATTTAACCATGATGTAAACTAGAGTTTACAGCCTGGGGTGTTTTTTTTTTCCTTAGAGGCAATTGATGTTTTGAAATCTTTCAAAGGGCTTTGTTTTTTGTGTTCATAAGTTCTGGGCAATTTTCTTGTTATCTGGCATTTATGGTACCCGGGTTTTTTGCCTTGTCATGTTCTTTTGGGTGACCTATAATCCTTGGGCATTTTGTCTTCAAGATCAATATGTTTTGCTTGTATAAGGAGAATGTTTTATTTTAATGCTATTGCTTTTTGCTTCTGTGCTTCCCCATCATTCTTAACTTCGGTGTATTTATAATCCCAGTCATCTGTCCTCGTTTGTTTCTCTAAGACTTGTTTTTCTGTTCTGCTAATTATTTCTGCTGTGCAAGCCACAAATTCTGCTCTCACAATTCTCATTTCAAGAAAATTCAACAAAAGTGTGTTTCTAAATAGAGTAGTTTCATACTCTATTCAAAACATAGAATCGTGTGTCTGATCAGGTGTTAAATCACTTTCCTTTGCTTTGTAGTATTTATTCGTAGATGTCTGAATTCGTTTACTACATCTTGCAGGCCATAATTTCCTTCTGTTGTTAATATTTATCCCTGTTGGTTTATCTGCTTACGTGCAAGGTTTTTGATTTTTCTTCCTCCTGAGATCTGGTAATTTCAGTTCCCCCCACCCCTTCTTATTTTCCCTTACTGACTCCCTCTCTATACTGGGCAAATGATGGTTCACCATCTTACTTTCTGCCCCTAGTTTCTGACCTTTGGAGGGACAGAGCTAGCCCCAAGCTGGATGCTTTGTTTTTTCCTTCAGGCTTAGTGGAGTGCCATACAGCCCCCACACATGGTGTCCTGCTCCTCTTCCCTCTGTTCCTTAGTTCTTTGTTCCAGATAGCTTTCCTGCTGAGGTCATAGTGGACCTTGGGGTAGGGGGCACTTTGTGAGTGTCAGGTGTTAATTCACTGAAGTTTTACCTCTTTTTGGGTTTTTGGTATCCTAGGGGTGGGGAACCTGTGACCTTGAAGCCTTTTATTAAGGGGATTTGTTCTGTGAAGTTTGGATTCAGTCAAAAGGCTGCACTTGAGGACCTAAAGGGCCACATGTGTCCTCTAAGCCACAGGTTCCCCACCCCTATCCTAGACAGACCATGGGGACAGCTGAAGTTGCCTTATCTTTCCTTTATCTTATCCTGTTTTGGAGAGGTCTGAGAGACCAAGATAACAGAAAATGCATAATCTTGCTGGTCATGTGACTCCAACCTTTTTCTTAAATCCCAGTGGCTCTATATTTGTATGCATTCACACTGTGGACAAAGGATGAATAGAAAGAATAGAGGCACAGGATCTGTGTGATATTCCAGTCATAGAAGGAATATTACGGCTGTTAATTTTGTTTTTTTTTTGCTATCAAGACATCTTAATTGAGGTTAATTAATAATTAAGTAACCAAATAATCACTGCCCCAAAGGGAAGAAAGAAAGTAGTACTGAAGGGCTGGCCTTGATGGCAGGAAGATCTATTTAACTCCTTCTGATCTCTATTAGCTACCTGACCAGGAGTGAGTCACTTAACCTTTCAACAACTCAGGGAACTCTAAGTTGAAAAAATGAGAGAAGAATTGCCAATCTGTACTGGTGAAGGGCTTTGTACACTGGGAGTTCCATACACAGAGATAAAGTCTCCCAGAAAGGGGATATTATTATGAATGATCACACTCAACCTAGTTTTACATGAAAATATGAACTTGAAAAACTGTATACATATAGCGAGTGATTCCCTGATTTCCTCAGTGAAATACTCTAGTCTTGATCAATTAAAAGAAAAGTCACCCTCAATCCACCATTAGACAAAACACTCATAGCTACAGAGGACAGGAAGGGAAGGAGAATGTGATTTGGGATCTGTCTCCTTTGGATAAACTGCATGTGCAATCACTTCTGGGTGCTGACATCCAAAAGAATGAGTCAGGCCCTAGTGCTAACAATAGTAAAAAGAAGTGTAGGTGAGATCTTGGACTGAAGGAAAGCTTAGGTTCTGGTTACTTCTCAGAATCTCAAGTTCCCATTACATTCTCATGTACTTTCCTAGGAATGGGGCGGGGAAGGAAGGGTTGGGATATGAAAGGAAAAAAGTCATTATATTCAATAGAACAGTCTTTCCCTCTATGCGGTGGATGTCACTAGCATCCACCCTAAGGAATACTAACCTTATTAATATAAAGCTGAATGTACATAATTTTCTAGTCTAACTGTATTTGATAATAAATGACACCACCCAAACATTTCCTTTTGCTCTCAATAGCTTACCTAAGCTGATTAAGATCCAAACTTAAATGTTTTTGTTTCATACATCCTTTGTTAAAGTCTTTTTGCTAGCAGCAGTTGAAATGAACTCTAATAACACAGTGGCAAATATGCTGGCTGGACCATTGAACTGAAGAGTTACAGAAAGAATGTGTGCTTTGTAAAAAAGGGCTTATCTTAGGAGACTGAATCCGTTTTTGGATTATTTGAGCTGGGTCAAATGATGAGTTCTGAATTACCGTTCCCCAAGCCTACAAAAGTGCCCAGAAGTTCACAAACAGGAAATAGAGCTTGGAAACATAAAACCAAAACTCGACCAGAAACTAAAAGAATTGCCTTTTGCCTAAAGTGTTGGTAAAAATTGTGGTAAAAGACAGTTTTGTACAAAGTTGGTCTTTTAATACCTAAACTTCTGTCATGTTGGATAAAACTATCAACCAGGAGAACCAAAAGGTGGGTTTATTCAAACAGTATCAATTTGCAGCATGGATAAAGGATTGATTACCTTTGTAACCAGAATTAAAATGAGGGAACCAATCCACGTGAACAGATTTAGAAAGTTACTTCTGGCTACAGGAATATCCCTAGTAAACGTAGGTTTTTGGATTAAATCTTTTTTTAAAATTTTTGAAATAAAATTTATTTATTGTTGGTTTTCAACATTCACTTCCACAAGATTTTGAGTTTTAAATTTTCTCCCCCTCCCTGAGGTGGCGTGCAATCTGATATAGGCTCTCTCTATATATACATTTAAATCTTTCTTAATAAGGTAAATATGCTAGACTGTGCCCAACATGCTTTTAGTATACAGTATATGATCCAAGACATGATGTTAAAAAAAAACCATAAAAACACATAAAAAGACAGGTAAAACATAAAGAAGATGACAAAGAAATAGTATAATGGACTTGACATGCATAAAGAGGTTAGGACAATGGTCTGTCCATTTTCAGTTTAAGAAGGTTGTGGTCTTTTTCCGACTGGGGTCTAAGAAACTTCACACTGACTAAATGTCGTTTAGTTGTTTTTAATCGTATGTGACTCTGTAACTCCATTTAGGGTTTTCTTGGCAAAGATGCTGCAGTGGTTTGCCATTTCCTTCTCCAGTCTAAAGCAGGCAGGTAGGTAGTACAGTGGATAGAGTGCCAGACCTGGAGTCAGGAAAGCCTGAGTTCAAATGTGGCCTCAGACACTTATTAGCTGTGTGAGTCATTTAACCCTATTTGCCTTAGTTCCTTCATCTGTAAAAGGAACTCAAGAAAATGGCAAACCACTCCAGTACTTTGCAAAGAAAACCTCAAATGGGGTCACAAAGAGTTAAACATGACTGAAATGACTGAACAGCAGCAATAACCAGGACTGGCACAACAATCTGGATGGAGTCAGGAAGACTAAACATTAGGACCAAAAAAAAAAAAAAAAAAAAAAAAGGAATGGAGTCAGGCAATTTGCTAAGCTGAAAAACCAAAAGTAGCATTGCAATCACAGCTAAAGATGCAGGACTGTTTGGCTGAATTGTATCATTACTATAAAAGAAAACAACGCTGAAAGATAGAAGAACTCTGCTCAGTATGGTGACTGATTATTTCAGAGGAATATATCTTCTACTTCTTGGAAGAGAGGGGGCTGACAGGTGCAGAATGAAGCATCCACAGGAGCACATGTTGATTTCTTTTGCTTAACCTTACCTTGTTAAAAGGAAAGGTTCTATTTGTGAGGGTGTGTGTGTGTGTGTGTGTGTGTGTTCATGGAAGTAGAGATTTCCCAATTTCTTGAATTTAATTTTCTACATTTTGTTTTTTTAGAGGAGAATTTGATTTAAAAAAAAATTAAGTATTTACTGTATGCAAAGTACCACCATGTCAGGTGCAAGAGGATGCAAAGAGAAAATAGATCTTGGCCTTTCCCTGTGGATCATACAGATACTGAACTAAAAGTAAATGCATTTTGTTACCAGCCATAGGCAAAGTCTATCTTTAATAAATTAAGAGATGGGAAGAAGTCTTGAATATGTTAATGTGACCTGGAGATAAGTGAATGGGGGTAGAGACAGGTTAGGTTGAGAAAGAGGATATTTTCTAAAGGTAATATGTAAACTATAACAGAACAGGCAGTTATATTTTAGGACAGAAGGGCATCAAGATTATGCTGAAGATTTTAGAAATAAAGGAAGAGGGCAAAGGGCTCTCAGGTAATTCTGCACTTGATTACAACATCTCTTCCCTAAAGCTAGGAACTAGATTCAAAAGATCCCAAATGATGGATTTCAAGCTACCTTTCAGTTAATCAATGAGGATTTATTAAGTGCCTACTATGTACCTGGCACTGTGCTAAGACCTGGGGGATACAAAGAAATGTAAAAGGTAGTCCCTGCTTTTGAGAAGCTCACAGTAGAATGGGAGAGACAAAACATAAACAGCCATGTAAGATGCATAAAGGGATAAATTGGAGGCAATCAGTCGAGGGAAGATACTAGTATTAAAGAGTATCGACTAAAGCTTCTTGCAGAAAATGAAATTTTAGTTGGGACTTGAAGGAAGTCAGAGAAGTTAGGGGGCAGAGAGTGAGAAAGGGGAGAATTTTAGATGTAGGGCACAGCCAGTGAGAATGGAGCCTGGAGATGGGAGTGTCTTGAAAATTCAGAAGAATTTTCTGCTTGACTTTCTCCTTTTTTTTCCCCTACTATTTTATTTTCAATTCCAAATTCTCTCCCTCCCTATACCTCTCCCTCACCATTGGGAAGGTGATACCCATTATACATATGAAGTCATGCAAAACTTATTTCTAAGTCATGTTGTGGGGAAAAAAAAACCCCAGGAAATAAAAAAAAAGGAGAAAAAAAATCAGTTCAATCTGCACTCTATCAGTTCTCTACCTGGAAGTGGATAGCATTTTTAATTATGTGTTCTGGTTGACTTTTAGGAATGTAAGGCCATCTGCTCTCATAAGGCTCTTTCCTGAGTGTGGGGATACCTGAATAATAACTTGTAATTTTATACTTTATAAAAATGAGTATCAAGTAACCTTGATAAGTAAGAACAACAATTAATTTACTAGCTAATGATCACAGACTAGTCACCCTACTATCTCTGACAGATAGAAAAAGATGCTGTAGAAGAGACTTCTTAACCTGGGGTCCTTATGTCCATGAGGGACAAGACTTTTGGAACCAACACATGTTTCATAAAGGGGATTTACTTGCTTACCATATTTAGAGAAGCCTCTAGTTACCCATGTTATTGGTATGTGACTCTGGGAAAATAAAAAATACCCCCTTCTCTGCTCTGATACTGCAATCATTGTATAGTAGGCCCTCATCACTTTATGCCTGGACTATTGTAACAACCTGCTGGCTGGTTTCCCTGGCCCAGGTCTCTCCTCACTCTAGGACATTCTCCACTCAGCTGTCAAAATTATCTTCCTAATGTGCAACTTTGACCATATAACACTCCTCCCCCCCTTATTCAATAAACTCCAGTGGCTCCTTATCTTTTCTAGGATCAAATATAAAATCTTCTTTTGGGCTTTGAAAGAACTTCTTAACTTGGCCCCTTCTTACCTTTCTAGTCTTCTTACATTTATTCCTTTCTACATACTCTGTGTTCCAGTGACACTGGCAACCTGGCTGCTTCTCTTACATGACGCTTCATATCCCAACTTTTGGTGTTTCCACTGGCTGTCTCCCATGCCTGGAATTCTCCTCATCTCTGCCTCCAATCTCCCTTGACTTTCTCAAAGTCTGAGCTTAAGTCTCACCTTTGGAAGGAAGCCTTTTCCAGTCCTCCTTCCTCTGAGACAATCCCTCAGTTTCTCTTGTATGTATCTTCTTAATACCTAGTTGTTTGCACATTCTCTCCCTCATTATATTGGGATATATCTCTGACAGCAAAGATGCTTCTCTTTGTATCCCCAGCTCTTAGCATACTGCTGGCATTTAATAAAGCAGAATAAAGATACTAACAAACTATTTTTTATAAGGAAATATAGGTACTTAACATCTTAAAGGCTGTCTTTCAATACAGCACTAACAACAGCCGTCTACCCTCAGGATTTGACTATTCTGGTCTTTGCATATAAATACATGCTTTCTGAATGCAACTTACCCATGATGGCGGCTAGTTCGTTCAGAACAAGCCTTTCACCTGCTCCGTTTCAGTGTCCAGATCTATGTCATAAAAGCATGGTCGAGTAGGTAGTCCTGGCATGGTGCTCATCTGTGGGAACAATTAAACATTTGAACATCAACAAAACAAAGTTAAGTAGTTGATGACATTGTGGACATGATGCTACTGATAATAAGTATTGTATTATTATACAATTTTAAACTGTTAGTGCTAGATAGTGCCATACAGACCATCTAATCAAATTCCTTTGATTTTATTTTTGTTGTTATTGTTCAGTCAAGTCTGATTCTTCATGACCCCATTTGGGATTTTCTTGGCAGAGATAGTGGAATGTTTGCCATTTCCTTCTCTAGCTCATTTTGCAGATGAGGAACTGAGGCAAATAGGGTTAAAAGTGATTCGCCCAGGGTCACACAGCTAGTAAGTGTCAGAAGCCAGATTTGAACTCATGAAGGTGACTCTGCTCCCAGATGATCACATGGTTACTCACAGAGGACCTTGATTTACATTCCATCTCTAATGTTTTTTATCTAAAACAACTTTGGGCAAGTTAATCCCCTAGGCCTTCATTTACTCATCTGTAAAATGAGGGGTTTGGATTAGCTGGCTTGAGTTCCATTCAAGCTTGAAATGATCATAATCTATGCATGGTGTTAGGTTCTATGACACTCCACCTGGGTTACCTTCTTTTTTTCAATGGGGGGTTTTTCTCCCTTCTTCTCCTAGAGGTCTAAGGGGTGGATATTCTCTCTATACTATTTGCCTTTTTGATTCCTTACTTCACATCTTACCCCAGTGATTGCTAGTGTTACACTGTCATGGTGGTATAGGTAGTGATGAGAGGGGAGGATGAGAGAGAAAAGTCCATTCTGTCATTGTCATGGGAATACTACCTCTATGCTTCCTTCCTCACATAGGGCACTGAAAAGAAGGAACCTTTTTTTTCCTATGTCTCCTGTTCCTATACATGTGAACCCTAACCTGTGCCTCAGGGCTGGGGTAGGTATGTTTCTCATAGCCCAAGTTGGAACAGTAAATGCATTTTCCCATGGAAATATTGTTTCACATAGTATAGAACCACATCAAGTTTATGATGGGTTAAACGGGCTTTTGTAAGCTGGCCTGGAAACCTAACTACCATATATAACATTATTTCTATGAGGAAATGCATTCCAAGACAAATGACTTATACATAAACCTTTGGAACATGTCCTGTTTGTGAGCTGAGGGCTATCTTATTTTTCAAAACTTCTTATATCAAGTGCCATATTATCTTCATTAAATTTATGCTTATATATGATGGGGATAACATTCTTCTCTAGCATCTAGTTCATGAGTCTCTAGAAAGAAAACTGTCAGCTGTTTTAGCTTTGGAAGGCCCAATGCAAGGCCTGGACTGGAATAGTTGGTGATTTCTCTCATCAACTGTGTGACAAATCACATAGAAGTCTATGAAGTTATTCCCTTGTATATAATTATATCACAATTTCCACATTAAAATTTTTTTAATAGATGAGGAGGGTGGACATGAGGGTAGTGAAAAGTTATGTTTTTTACTATTTAAGATAAAAGAACAGCAAAAAATGATGGAATAATATGCAGAAGAAATGGATTTTTGGATAAGGCCAACATGGAAATCTGTTTCACTTGACTATGCTTTGCATTATACCAGGTTCTCTATTTCTCTTTTTCTTTTTAGCAGGTAGGAGGAGATGGAAGGGAAGGGAAAAAAAAAATACCACTTTGATAATTGAAAAAAATTATTTCAAACTAGGGGAAAAAAGAAAAAAAACCCATGCAACATACAGTTCAGGATGTGATGTCACAATTCTTTAAACACCCTTAAATTGATACTATAAAGGCACAGCATTGTTTATGAGTAAATCAATAATGAATTGTAACTTGTAAATTGTAATAATGAATTGTAAGCTCTACCAAAAATGTTTATTGTGTTAAATTTATTCAGTTTGTAAATAATAAGGAAATAAAAATCTGGGAGTCTACATTGCTGACCTGGTTGTTGTCCTCTTAGCCCCTTATCAGGACTTGTGATTTGTCATAACTGTACATGGACAGTTTTAGTTGAAACTGACAACATCCAGTCCTCAGAGGCTATTCCCAGACAATTTTAGTTAACTGTGTCTGGACCTCAGAGTTGCATGTCAAATCAACCACAAAGACAAATACCCCGAAGGGAAACACACCCCACCTTGGGTGTTTTGGCTGTTTTCCCAGAAGAGTCAGTACATCAGCCGAATACTTGAGGACCTAGAGAAGGGGAGACACTGGGGAACCAAAGCTCACCACAGCTGTCCTATTTTAGTGCAACCAGTCTTAAATGACTTCTAATACCTCTTTCCCCATGTATTCTATCTCTGCATTAAGATTGTAGGAGGTTGGTTTCTAATATGTTGGGCAAGATTTGCACTGGCTTCTCCTTCTTTAAAATGTTGACAGTAAGCAGTGAGAATGACCAAATTTATTACTTTCCCACCTCTGCAGGTGACTCTGTAGTAGCTCCTCCCCCGCCCCCATATTAGCAATATGTGTTATGCAAGATGTGCCGCCTCTCCCTTCTTGTTTGTTTTTTGGCAGGGCAATTGGGGTTAAGTTTAAGTGACTTGCCCAAGGTCACACAGCTAGTACATGTGTCAAGTGTCTGAGGCTTTGAATTCAGGTCCTCCTGACTCCAGGGTGGGTGCGCTACTCACTGAGCCACCTAGCTGCCCCTGTCTCTGTCTTTTTATAGATTTTGGTCTTGTTATAACTTTGTATAACTTGTTATAACTTTGGCTTGACATAATTCACTATAAAGAAGGATTCAGAATAAGGTAAATAAATCCAGCACTATAATGTGCTTGTTCCTCTAAAATGATGTCATAGAGGCTTCTGGGTATTTAGAAAACCATAAAGCTTGTCATAGAAGAGGAAGTGAAGCTTAGGGGATGGAGATCCAGTTTTGGAGTTGAGAAGACCTGAGTTTAAGATACACCTTTGACAAATACTGCTGTGTGACCTTTCACAAATCACAAACTCATAGTACCTAAGCCAACTCTCTAAGATTAAAAGGTGTAGAATGGATGCCAATCTGTAATGGCAGAAGAATCTTGATATTCCAATAAAATTATAGGTATTGGACCAAAAGAAAAAAGAAAAACAACTAACCATCCTAATGTTACCAGTATGAAAACTTTTAACATGTAATATCATGTGTTTATAGATTGTTTATGGTTATGAAATTTTAATAAAGCCTAGAACCCACAAAGTATTTGATTCCAAATACAATGGAATATTTCCTTCTGTTCTTGGAGTTATATAAATCAGCCAAATAAGAGTCCTGAAGCTTTTGGTATTTCTCATTCTCCCACAGTATAGGTACATAGAACTAGTCAAACACAAAGAATGTACTTTTCTCTTGTTTTAAAAGTATCCCACCTACTTAAAGCTTATTTGGAAGTAACAAACACAAACAGTATTAGTACAGCAGGGAAAGTAACCCAGTGGAAGTACATCATATTGTCACGAGGACCAATCATTCACTACATCTTTAATATAGATGGAATTAACATTACAAAGAATCATTACTTATAAATTATGAATTAACAATAGCCTAAAACCCACACAATACCTGTGGTCATTCAGGTTTGCATCAGCTCAAAGTGGCATTAAGAAATCTACCCTGAAAGCATGGAAGAAAATGAACTCTCTAAATGGAGCAAATTTAAAACATTCCTTCATTGCCTCCTTATACATCAAACACCACTCTAACTCCATGGCGAGAGCGCCATGTCCTAGCTAATGCATCGAGAATAAGTGATTTTGGATAGTTTCACAGTGTAATACTCTCATATTAGCTCTTGTTTGAGGAGAGTAGTAGTGTTTTTCTGATTTCTAAACTTTCTAAGAAAGGCCAATTAAGAAAGCAAACTGGACTGATTTGATAGATTGTACCATAATATTTTGATTGGTATTCAAACAAATGTCAGATGACCAAAGTTGTTGGGAATGCTGTGGAGGGAATTCTTTTTCAGATATGGGTTGCACTAGATGGCCACTGAGGTCCTTTCCAACCCTGAAATTCTGTTTTCCTAAATCCCTCATCTCAACAACTCTCTCCAACAACAAAGATCAAAATCCCTACATTTATTCTCATCTTGTCAATCTCCTGTCCATGAAGTCTTATAAATTTTGCAAAGAGGGAGTGACTGGAGTTGATTTTACTCTGCATCCAAATGTCACAAGAAATAAGTTTTATGGGAATGAAATGGGAAATCATGCATACAAATGTAATGAGAAATATTTTACTTGGTTGTATTGCAGTGCTTATTAGGAACATTTATAAAAAGACCACCATGAAGACAGTCGCAAATTATTTGCCAACATCTACTGCAGAAGGTGAGAAGGTAGAATCATTCTATGAAGAATTCAATGATACAGTCTAAATTAAATCTGATGTTTGCAACTTGTGTATTAAACTAGACAGCTTCTTAGGCCCCTTCTAGCTCCAGATGACCTTATTTTTCATCTTTCTCAGTTCTCAAACATAATTACATTCACAAGCAAATTGATATCTAGTGTTGATTACGACTCAGAAAGAGACTGACACTTTTGAGTCTCTGTTCATTAGCTCAATTCATATGCCCAGAAGTGGAAACATCCCTCCATGGGGTGCTCTCACTTAGACTGAGGCAGTCAATCATGTTTCCATTTTAACAGCACAACCAAACTGACCAGCTATGACTAATAATGAACTACATAATGGTTCTACCTAACAAACATGCTACCACCTTATATTATCTGTAAAGCACCTTGCAAATCACAAAGTGCCTTCACACCCATTATTTTATCTTTTTTACAACTCTGTGGAAGAGGGAGGATGGGTAGTTTAAATGTGATTAAACAGAAACTAGAGCTCAAAAGGAATGTAAGAACTACATGGTTCTAGGTCTAGCAAGTTGGAGAGTGGGAACCTAGAGCCTTCTAATTTCCAAGTCCAATGATGTTCTCATTTGACTACAATATTTTATGAGGGCAAATATCTTAAGAACTAATGTTTTCTAGTTTTAATGACCTCATTAAGCTAAAAGATTTTCTCATATTATAAGTACAGAATCAAGAAATTTAGAAGGTGAAAAATAGAAAGTAGTGAAATGATGTATTCAGAGAATAAGAAACAAAACAGTGCAGACCCTGGACTGGAAAAATCCACATGGATTCAGTTAACCATTTTTTGTCTGTGTGAGGGACATAACTGTTTGTACCACTTGTCCTTTTAAATTAACAAACTGTCTCCTTTGCAAACTTGACACAGTGATGATCCATTAAAAACCCAAGGAAGGTATATGAAGGAAAATGGCCCCGTAGAAAAGTTAGAGGATAGAGAAGAGTGGAAAAAACATGATTTATTATAAAAAAAACTGGGGTTCAGGGATTCCTTTTGGCTTGAAATGGTTAAAGGTTTTTCCTGAAGTTCTATATCTGTCAAGGGAATCTTTTTGAATTTTTCATAAGAATTCTCCATCATAAAATGATACTTTTACGTCTGGCACCCTGCCCTGAAAAAAGCCAATCTAACCCTAAACCCAAGGTCTTAGATGTGAAAAACAGGCAAAACTGTATTGTTGGGGGTGGGTGGGATAATGGCAGGGAGGAGAATAAAAAAAATTAGTCTTAGAAGAAATTGTCTTTTATAAAATCTCTCCTAACAATGCAAATAACACTAAAGGGTTAAAAACATCAGTTGATGGTTTTGCTTTTTTAAAAAAGCAGTATACTTGAGAATAAAGTTTAAAAATTTTCTTTTTAGGTAGTTTATATTTTCCCATCAAATAAAACCAGACACTATTAAAAATGACTGTTTTCTAAAATGATAAATCATGATTTATTATACTCACTTCCCAAATTACATAATTCTTTTTTACATTTATGAAAAAGTTTTCTTTTTTATTAGGTGATATCTTTAGACTTTAAACATATTAGGGATAAGAAAATATTCTTACTTCATTTAAATGCTAGCTTGTGCTTTATAATTAGAAGATGGCATTTATAAGAGTAGTCTTCACAACAAAAGACAGAGCTGTAACTAGGCAATGTGGTATGGGAGAAAGCATATTAAATCCAGTTCAGGAGATCTGGGTTTTGTTAATTATGTTACCATTATAGAGCTGTCATTAGAATGGACAAGTCATAATATTACCGTGATAGCTTTCAGGTAGTCCAATGATTCTTACAGTGGACAGAGTGCTGGGTCAGGAAGACCTGCTGGACCCAAGTTTAAATCTGGTCTTGGTCATTTACTAGCTGTGTGACCCTGGGCAAGTCATGTAAACTCTGTCTTTTTCCTCAACTGTAAAAATGGGGATGACAATAGCAGTGTTGTTGTGAGGAACAGATATTTT
The DNA here is from genome assembly GCF_011100635.1 of Trichosurus vulpecula. NCBI lineage: Eukaryota > Metazoa > Chordata > Mammalia > Diprotodontia > Phalangeridae > Trichosurus > Trichosurus vulpecula. The sequence continues at coordinate 105,907,817 of NC_050579.1, forward strand.
CAAAGTGCTTAGCATCATACCTAGCACAGAGAAGATGCTATTTAAATGTTTATTCCCTATTCTCTTATCTCTCACTCACCTGATTTTCAGTGAGTTTTGTTGCTTGGGCAAGGTTTTGTATCTCTTGTGCCAAATTGTTATTTCCCTTTCCAAATTTTTATTCTGTAGCTTTCATTTACTTTCCATTTTTTCTTTTAATATTCTCATTCCATTTATTAAAAAAAAACATTTTAAATGACTTTTAAAAGTTGTTTCATCTCTTCCAGGAATTCTAGTTGAATTTGTGACCAAACTGTGTTTTTCTTTGAGGCTTTGCTTACAGGTGTTTTAGCATCATTCTCTTCTTCTGGGTTTGTGTCTTGAGCATTCCTATCATCACAATAGTGGTTTGTTGCTGTTGTTGTTTTAAATGGTGGGATTCATTTTTGGTTATTCTTCCAGACTTTGGACTCTGGGGCTGGTTTTGTGGATTTCTGTAAGGAATGTCTGAGCTGACCTTGTGTGCTCTAGGTTCCTGTTGCTGCTTTTTTTTGGAATATTGAGTTTTATATTATTCTAGGATCTCTAGGATATCTCAGATTGGGGATGTGCAAGCTTTTTCAGTGCTCTCAAAAATGCAGGCATCTAATCTGGTTTAATCTAATCTAGGGCAAAATCTGGTCACTGTTCTTCTGGTCTGAACTCTGCAAGTTCCTGACCAGGGTTTGGGTCTGAGCAAAACAGCTGTGGGTTAGCTTCTGCTTGGAGTTCCAGTAGCCATCTAGTGGACTGAGATACTATCTGTTGGTTCAGAGTGACAGAATTGTAGACAGATTAGGCTGGAATTGAGATCCCTTCTGACCCACTCCATGGGTCAGAACCAGACAGGAGTTGCTTGCTTCTTGTTTGTTCTAGAATTTCTCAGTACATAGATGGGGACCACTAATACTTATCACCTTGGAATAATACTCCCTAGGCACAGGTCCCTTTCTCAGCTTACCCTGGATCTGGGAAGCAAACGATGACATAGGTGGAAATTGGCCCCTGTTCCTGGCTAGTCTGTAGACTGTCTCTCTATGCTAACCTGGGCTGGAAAAATGACTCACCGATTTTTTTTCCCTTGGATTTCCAAATCAGGATTTTGTCTAGTGCATTTTCTCAATCTGTATGGAGGAGCTGTGGAGCAGAGCTCAGCTATTACTGATTACCGCTACTCTGTTATCTTGGCTTTGCTTCCTCTTGATTTCACAGCAATGTTTTTAATGAAGCCCTGGGAAACCTGAACACCACTGTTCACATGGGTTTGGGTAGAAGTAGCTAGGTGATACAGTAGATAAAGTGCTGGGCCTGGATTCAGGAACACCTGAGTTCAAATCCAGCCTCTGACACTAGTTGTGTGACCCAGGGCAAGTCACTTAACCCTGTTTGCCTTCGTTTTCTCATCTGTAGAATGAGCTGGAGAAGGAAATGACAAACCCCTCCAGTATCTCCAAGAAAACCCCAAATGGAGTCACTAAGAGTCTATATGATTGAAATGATGAAACTGAAATACCAACAAAAACCCTTGGTAAATCATGGAACTTCTCCTCTCTGCCTCAGTTTCCTTAACTGTAAAAAATAGGAATAATAGCAGCACTTACCTCAAAGGGCTTTCGTGAGAATCCAATGAGATAATATATGTGAGCCACTTGGCAGACCTTGAGGTACTACATGAATGTTAGCTATTATTATTAATTATTATCATCACAGAGCTGCCAGGAGCCCTTAAGTGCTTTATCCAGGGTAACACATATAGCTAATACATATATGTCTGAGACTACACTTGAACTCAGATCTCCTTAACTCTGGGGCTGGTTCTCTATCCACTGTGCCACAATGTTATTCGTCTAAGTCTTTATTCAATATTCTTGGATGAAATGATTCTTTAAAAAAAAATACCACATTATTCATTAGAATACTAATACTGAGTTTACGGTCTGAGGCATACTTTTTTGTTCTTTCCTTGCCTTTCAGGCAGTATGACTCTAAGTTGGAAGTAAAATTTACTTACAATCCTTAAATATCCTAGTTTAGCTCCTGGTCCAAAATGGTAGACTGAAAGGAAGAGAAGAGCTTAATAATTGGGCGCATCACTTTAAACCCAGCTAATTTCCTGTTCTTTTGTGGTGGCATAACCTCACTTAAACTCTGTAACCAGGTCCCTTAAAGAAGAGAAGGTTTCCAGGGGAGAAGCCATCTAAGAAGGCTTTTCATGAACTAAAAAGCCCTATGCATAAATTAATTCAAAAGGTGGAGGGGGAGAATTTAGGATGAGTTTTCTAAAAACTAAGGGGGGAAAAAGGTAATCATAAGATAGAAAAATCCTTCGTTTGAAAGATGGCCATGGAGTTGCACATGCCAAGGAATGAAGATATGCTTCACTGGAAGTGGGTTGGTGAGACTGACTAAAAGTAGTGAAAGTTTTAAGTAAACATTTTGGAAAATTTGCTTGAGGAGGAATTTTCTTCTTTGATGTTTGTTTAAAGTTTACTTAGGGTTGGTAGTTTCAATCTATTTTTGGGCTAGAAGTGGAAAGGAAGCTTAGATGTCATGGGGTCCAACTGCCTCATTTTACAAATGAGGAAACTGGGACATATTTTTCTCTGCTTGGCCTACTCACAAATTTTTAGTAGTTTTTATTTTGTATTTATATTATGTAAAATGAGAAAGAAAACAGATTTGAAATTTTGAACTAAGGTTCAAATCCTGATTGTGCTACTTATGATCTATCTGACCTTAGACAAATCACTTTAAATCTCTGGGCCTCAATTTCTTTCCTTTCCAGATCTCAATCTATGATCTTATTAAGACCTCTTGAACCTCTGGGGAAATTGATGTCCTGTCTGTCATAATTACACAACCACGGCCACTGCTGCTATCTGGTAACAACATAGATAGCAAAATAACAGGGAAAGGGACTGAACTACTTTAGTGTAAAAAAAATGTATGTCATGTATGTATCATGTTTGGGAGCCCAGGGCTACCTACATGCCATGATAAAGCATTTTAGTCTTGAGTTGTTATTATTATTTTTAAATTAAGCCTCGAATAAGAACTTGTTTCTCTGCATCTAGAAGAAAGTCTTCTGTTCAGAATCATGTTAAAGGTATCCTTGGGGCTGTATAATAAAACAATTATCAATGAGAAATAAACATTTCCAAGAAAGTACACACTGATAGAATTGATTGGCCAAGGTTTCTTCCAACTGGCTTAATAGCAATCTTGCTGTCCTTGGATATAAGTCAGAAGATATGGATCATTTATCCACAACCCCTTAAAATGTAAATACTTCTTAGATTTTGCTGACATAATATAGTAACAACCACAAATGTCTTTCCTTTGACCTCTATAATTATAATTACTTTAATTTTTCCCCCTAAAATTTACTGTGGTTATGAAATTGAGCTGATTGGCAAAGAGCCAACACAACATACTAACCCCTAAACTGACACTGCTAATGAGCTAATCATTTTTGCTATGGAGTTCATGCTTCATACAAACTCATTACTGAAAATACGTATAAAGGTCAGAAGTTACATAGATGTTAAATTATAAGCATTTCACCCTTCATTTTCATACTGGAGAATTAGGGTTTATGGAAGGTATGACACGAGAATTATTTTAAAAGACCCTATGCATAATTGCTGAGTATTTCAACAAAGTCTCTAGTAAACCCTTCAGCAAATTTTGCTGAAGCACAGTGGCAAATCCATTTACCTACTTACAATCACAAAGAATTTTCCACCATTCATGGCTAATTAAAAGATGCTGAAGAAACAAGACTCCCAGATGAGTTATAGATGGATTTTTGACTAGGCCAGGGGGAAATGCTACTCCCTTATATGTATTGATACATTTTTCTTGCATGTCAAAGAAAATAATTTCTCTCTGAAATAATTAGGTTCTGTCCCACATTTCTTCATTATGTCACTGTGATGACCAAAATAATTTTCCTGGTCATATTATTAGTCCCTTATATTTGGGGCTTACTGGCTTATGGGAGAGAGTGAAGTTTGGAATCCATATGGTTTTTGAATTTGCGAGTTTTTTATCATAAAAAGAATTGCTGCACAATAAACTATAAAATTATTTCATCTCTAAATGCAATTGGATGACAAGACCACTGAGTTCCATATGTCTAGGATAGCACGGCAAATGGAAAATGAGTTAGGTCCACAATTGAAAGGAGCAAGAGAATAAGCTGAACTAGGGAAACTCTACAGGAGCTTTAACTGATAAAAATGATTCTTTGTAGAAAACCCCATTAAAAAATTTATAAATGTCCTCCTGGAGAAGCTGTAAAGCTGTAAACTCTGGAACACCACCACTATTGCTAGAGAGCTGAACTTGCAAAAGGCCAGTGCAGAGAAAGTAGATACAAGTGGGCTGTGGCGTATTTCTATTGACAATGCGCGCGCACGCACACACACACACACAAATTGTGTAAGGGTCATCTTTAAGGAAATATATATTTGAAAAACGAAGCAGGTCAGTAATGGAACAAGAGGATCAAGGCAGATCTTTTTATGACATATTTTTAGGAAGATGGGAAGGAGTTAACAGGGTTAAGGCAATGGAATTGGGGACAGAGGGATGAATGAAACTGAGGAGTGCAGTTTTCTGTGATTAGAAGGGAAAAAAAGAGAGCTGGTTATAATGCCGAGGACTTCTCAGGAATGGAAAAAAGAAGCTGGAGGAGCTCATGTTGGGTGGCCTCAAACTCAGTGAAACACAAGGCTGAGTCACCTGTTAATAAGTCCTGGGGGCTGGAAGTGGGAGGAAAGAGAGGAAAAGTCACTGCAGCTAGTGAGTTTGTAAGGGCAGGAAAGGACTGCAGAGCCTTGAACTCCACATGGATGGCCTGATTGGAAGCAACGATTATTTTAAGAGGGAAGCCCCTAAAACACAACAGTGATTTATGTTTTGGAAATAACAACAAAAAACTAAGAATCAAAATTGAACTTTAAGAAAGGAAAAGAAAGTCTTAATATAAATGTACACACATATACATATTTTATTTAGTATATATACACGCACATACATGTGTATGCATGCTACTAAGTCCTCTGTGTACTAGGGCTGCTGTTACAAAAGGCAGAACTGCCAGTTATAACAACAGTTTGCTTTGTGGGTTTTAGAATGGTCACAGACATGACGGAGTAGTCAGCTCAGCTGCAGTTTTGACAAGTTTGTATACTGTGATATCAGCATCACCATCTGGTTTGGCAGATTTTGTTGTTCAGTTGTTTTCAGGCACGTCTGACTCTTCATGACCCTGTTTGGAGTTTTCTTGGCAAAGATATTGCAGTGGTTTGCTATTTCCTGCTCCAGCTCATTTTACAGATGAGGAAACTGAGGCAAACAGGGTTATGTGACTTGCCCAAAGTCATACGGGTAGTGTTTGATAGAACCAAACATTAAATAACATACTCAGATATTTGGAAACAGAATTGTTGAATTATCCTACTTTTAGGTTGTCCTTCATGATATGAAAAGCAGTGATTTCACTTGTTCATGGTGTAAACCTGAGAGCATTGCTATGTAAAGTATATTTAACCCATATCATGGACCAGTTAGCATCAGTTTCCTACTGTGAAAAACAGAGATAATAGTACTTGCATCCAACTGGGTTTATTGCAAGGGAAACTCTTTGTACGTCACTCACTTGGGTTCTTGCACTCCCTATTGAAAGTTTCCCCCTCCCATAGTTCCATTCAATCCTACCTTCTGACCTCCATACCCCTGCTTTGAAATTGTCAGTGTTCTGTTTGTAGAGGCTTTTTTCTTTCTAAATTTATAAAATTTTGAACTTAAAAAATAATAAATAATAAATAAAAATAAGCATTTCCATACTTAGAAGTAGAACAGCTTAGATCAGACACGAAACTATGAATTTCCATTATATACAGTTTGTTTTTCCTTAAGTATTAATAAATTCCACATGAATTTACTACCTATGATACTCTCTATCCATCTTATCCTCTGCCATCCCCTTTCGCCTTCAATCATTCCCAACATTAGGGTCTTTTCCAATGAGTCGTGTCTTCTCATTTGTGGTCAAAGTATTTAAGCCTTAGCTTCAGTATTTGTCTGTCCAATGAGTAGTCTGAATTAATTTCTTTAAGTATTGGCTGATTTGATCTCCTTGTTGTCCAAGGGACTCTCAAGTCTTCTTCAGCACCACAGTTTGAAAGCATGAATTCTGTGACCCTCAGCTTTCCTTAAGAATCCAACTCTCACAGCCAAACATTACTACTGGAAAAATCATAGCAAGATGTCAGATGGTATTTCTGCTTTCTAGTGTGCTATCCAGATTTGCCATAGCTTTCCTTCTAAGGAACAAGCTCATGGCTGTGGTCACCATCTGCAGTGATCTTTGAGTCCAAGAATATAAAATCTGACAATGCTGCCATTCTCCATCTATTTGCCAGGAAGTGATGGGACCAGTTGGCAAGATCTTAGGTATTATTATTTTCTGGTTTAAAGGAGCTTAAGGCTCAATTTAAATGTTAAAAATGAAGTAAACCCAAAAAATTAAACGCTTACCTTTTGATGTCCTGTTAGTAGAGTGAATTTTGTTAAGACACAAAGGTAAGTATGGGCAGCACAACTATGGATCTCAAGAAAAAGAAAGCCAAGCTGGGGAATGGAGGTCCTTATTTCTGACTCTATCTTGGTTGTTATCCTAGAACTTCAGTCCATCTGGGCTGCTATGCTTGGTTAAGTTTGAATTGGAATCTTGTTTCCATTGTAACATGCTCTTCCCACTATCGGATCTGTGTTTGGCCTTTCCCAGTCCATCCCATTCCACCTCTTCTCTGATGGTACCCCTGTCACCTGTTGCATGGTGGAGGAACTTTATGCCTCCCTCTGATTTCCACAAAAATGCATATGGAAAGGAGGAAGAACTTCCTGAGGAAAGAAACCTCAGTTCTGCAACTTAGTAGCTGGGTGACTTTGGACAAGATTCTCTTATCTCTCCATCAGTTTCCTTTTCTGTAAATGGGGGCTTGGCCTAGTTGACTTCTGAGGTCTCTTCTAGCTTTAAATTTATGATCCTATGAACTTTGGACGAGTCACTGCTGCCTAATAAATGGAAGCAAGTATTTTAAACATTAAGGAAGCTTGCTAAAATTGGTAGCAGACTCATACTCACATAACTCATGACTTCCCTTCTATGATACCATTCCAACTTTGGAGTAAAACTACCTGGGGAAAGTGGTAAACTGTGCTCAGTAAATACAAGCGTAGAATTTAGTGTTAAGGGGAAGGACAAACAATAAAGTACGTGTTTATGCCAATGGTCTGAAGGCATAGTAAGAAATAGTTAAATATAAGCAAGTACCACTGGCTTACCTGGGGACAAGGCCAGAACATTCATTTATTTCCTCAAATGCAAAATAAATCTCGTGTCAAGGAGAGTTCCCTACCTGCCAATGTGGTTAAAATGATTTACACGATGACTGTTATCATTTAAAAAAAAAAACAACAAAAACAACCCACAGAAAACCCAAAGAAAATAAAACATAGGAAAACACCCTTCCCCCTCTAAGCTTATGGGAATTAGAATAGGGAAAAACACATTTTCTGCTATGTTTGGTTTACAGGCCTAACCACAAAAGAAGATTCTTAGGTTACAGCCCCAGGCTCCACTTTTTCTTAATCAAAACAAGCCACTTTTCTCTGAACTTTTCTTCTTGGCAAGGCCACTGCTTGACTGCTCTGCTATGATACAACCAGCAAGAAGCCATGTGAAGTTCAACTTGTCTCCCTCCGTTGCCCTTTCACTGACCTTGGTAAATGAAAACTTCCCATGATGGCACATTCTCAAACAAATATGGGAACCAAGCATCAGGGCAACTCTGCAGTACACTCACACAGGATGATACTGTCCGTCTATTAGCTATTTTCCCACAGAAACCAAGGCAATGCCCCTCATTTCTCTAAATGTATTCCAGAAAGAATCGGGGCAGTTCTACCTTATAATCAGCCAACAGCTCCTTGAAGAGTGTTACTCTTGTACTAGGTCAGAAAGGTATCATATTTTGACCAAAATTGTACCTCTGTTCCTTTTTTCTCTCCATGAACATCCGATCTCTGATTGTTCCTTAAGTGAATAGGATACTTACATGTAAACAGGCAGATCTACCAAATGTAATATGAGGCATATTTAATAATCTGGGGCAGCTAGGTGGTGCAGTAGAGCAAAGGGCCTGGAGTCAGGAGAATCTGAGTTCCAATCTGGTCTCTCAGACACTAGCTGTGTGACCCTGGGGCAAGTCACTTAACTCAGTTTGCCTCAGTTTCTCATCTGTCAAATGAGCCATTCCAGGATCTTTGCCAAGAAAACCTCAAATGAAGTCACGAAGAGTCACATACAACTGTGCTACAAATATCTAACAATGAAATGTGTCAAAATCACAACCAGAACTATTTTCAAATGCAAATATTCAACTTGATTCATAAAGAGTCTATTTTGTACGAGCCATTCAAAGTGCTAGGATGCAAATAGTAAATGACACAGCTCTTTCCCTGAAAGGGCTGACCCTCTAACTGGAAAGGTAGGAAATATATACAGATAAGTATCATACATAGTAAAGAGGGGCAGAAAGGAAATACAAAGTGTTCTGGCAAAATTAAAGAAGGGAGAGAATTTTTATGGATGATAATGGAAGATTTCCTAAGGTGGGTGGTACCTGAGATATACCCCCAAAGGCAGAGAAGGATTTCAAAAAAGGCTGAAGGAGGAGGTGGGGAAGGAGTATATTTCACAGAGGCATAATGCTGCATTAGTGTAAGGAGCCAATGAAACAGTGTACATTTAAGATAGCATAAGGAAGGATGATGTAAGATAAGCCTGGAGAGCTAAGTGAAGCCACATTTTATTTTTATTTTATTTTATTTTTTTGCTTTTTGGCAGGGCAATTGGGGTTAAGTGACTTGCCCAAGGTCACACAGCTAGTACTTGTGTCAAGTATCTGAGGCCGCATTTGAACTCAGGTCCTCCTGACTCCAGGGCCGGTGCTCTACTGACTGCGCCACCTAGCTGCCCCTTGTGAAGCCACATTTTAGCAGACCTCAAATGCTGGGCTGAGCTTGAACTTTGTCTAAATGGCAAGAGGGGAACCTCTTCAGTTTTTCAGCAGGTGAATCACATGGCCAGACCTGTATGCCTTAGGAAGATTTATTTGGCAGTTTTGTGAAGAGTATCTTGGAGAGAAATCAGTTAGAAGGCTAATCCAGGAAGGAACATGTGGGGAGGGTAAGGTAAGTAGAGAAGAGGGGATGAATGTGAGTGAGAGCAAAAGTAGAATTACAGGACTTGGCCAAGTGACCAGGAAAGGGAGAAGGCCCACTTTTAGTGGGGAAGATAAGTTTTGTTTTGCAGAAGAGAACAGTGTTATAGAACCCAAGACAGGAGAAAGTATTTGGAAGCAGTGGATTTCATTTGAGGCATCAAGACAAGTAATCAGGAGCCTGGTTCAGTACTGTGATAGAGATTGCCCAGTTAATAGACTGGGATCTACCAGTAGATCTTCAAACCCACTCTCTCCCTCATTCATTTGCATCATCCACCCTTACTTCCTACCCTCTTCCCCTCCTCCTACATCAGTGATTGTAAGATTTGGGAGAAATCAAAAGTAGCTCCTTGTTAGGAAAAGTCAAGGATCCCTCAGCATGTATTAAATATACATATAAGCTGTATATGTGAAAGACCATGAATATCTTTCTCTTTGCTTCTAAGTGAGTATCAGCCATAAAAGATAGAGTTTAATAAAAACCAAGGGAGTTGGAACAGGTGTTCAATCAATAACTTCCCCTAAGCATGCTAAAAAATATTTTATTACAAGGAAAGTATGGATGCCAAGTTCAATGCAAAAGGCTGGGTATAACTCTTAAATCCAGAACCCTAGTTCATTGATCAATAAATTCTCTCAGTGACAAGGAGTCATAGTCCTTGCTCCAAGCTTATTATTCTCAATGTTTTTGAATGATCTAGGAATTGACTAAGAGATAATCATTTCTGGATAAAAAAGTTTTAAAAAGCAGAACTGGTACTTTGCATGACAGATGGTTTTCTTTTTGTTCACACAAGGAGTGGCTGTTATATTAGAAAGACTAATGAACGATGTATGGTCAATTTAAATAAAAAAAATTAGACTTTAATATTTTCAATTACCAAAAACCTATTGTCTCTCCTTCCTCTCAACTTTTTTTTTTTTTTTGGAAAAACCAAAACCAAACCCTTGTAACAAATTTGCATTGTCAAGCCAAATAAATTCCCATGCTGGTTATGTTAAAAAATAAAGAAAATACTTCCCCACCCCAAAATGTGCACCCACCATATTTTGTACTGGTGCTCATCAACTCTGTCAGGTGGCTCTCTTCATCACTAGTCCATTCTCAACTCTTAACTGCTCTTAGGTGGAGCAGTGGATAGAACACTGGCCCTGGAGTCAGGAAGACCTCAGACACTAGCTGTGTGACCCTGGGTAACTTAACCCCAATTGCCTCGCTCCTCACCCCCTAAAAATGCTGGATCATCATATTAAACCTATCTATATTCACTTATATATGTATGCAACTATTTTTTAAAAAAGATCTTTCTCTGATTTCCCCGATCCTTCAATGATCAAGACTGCCTGTAAGTTAAACAAGGAACATACGTGCTCTATCGCTGAAATTCAATAAGTTGACAGTGTGCTAAATACTACTTGGAAGCAAAAGGAGCAATTTTGTTTACAATTTGAGTATCAACAGAATAATAATGACTATTGGTGGCTGTTGGGCCTCTGGTTGAAGTGCTGGCTCTGATCCTTACTAACTTACTTACTTATCACTCCGATAAACTGTGACTAAGTTCATGACTAGAGTGCAAAGAAAAAATTCAAACCAAATGGTCTAAGAAAACTTAAGTAGGGAGGGAACATTTTCAGTTGGAGTTACGGGATACCAGAGAAGGCTTAGCAGAAGGGGAAGCACATTGAGCATTGAAAGAAGAAGAATATCTGAAAGGCAGAGATGAGGAGGGAGCATATTACAGGTATGGCCGACAGACTACACAAATGGAGGAGGGAAACAGTATTTCAAGTTTGGGGAACAGCTAGAAATCTAGAGCGTAAGATGTATGAGGGAAGTACTGTGAACTAAAGTTGGGAAGACAGCTCAGAGCCAGATTGTGGAGGCTCTAAATACAAGAAAAATTGGTCTATTAACAGTATGGAGTCACTTACATTTCTGGAGAAAAGAATGACAGTATTTGATATGGTTGGACCTGTTTGTGCCTTAGGAAGATTATTTTGGCAACTGTGTGACAGATGGGTTAGAAAGAGAGAAAAACCAGGAAATGGGAGATTGGCTAGGAGGGTATTATACTAGCCCTCAAAGGCCACATTAGTGAACTGCAAATTTAATAAGTGTTACTAAGCCAGAAAGGTTTCAAGTTTGGGCCAAGTGATGTTTGCTGCTTGATGACTAGCCTACCTAAATTCACAGAGGCTCATCAACAGGCTGGCATCAGGGTTATGAAATGTTTATTCAGGACATCTCCAGAAAACACTAAATTATATTAAGAGGCTGCCATCTTTATTGGTAGAGGGAGTAATTAAACCGATGGAATTACAGGTGCTAGAATAGTGATGGAAGTTATTATAATAAAATAACAAATCAATTCTGAAAGATTAAAGAGCTTCGATCAAAGAAAATAATCAAACATGAACTTCAGAGGCCTGATGAAGAACACTGCTGACTTCATGACAGAAAGATGATGGATTAATAACCAGAATGAGAAACACGCATTTGGATGGGGTCAATGTGGGAATTTGTTCTGCTTGGCTATGCTTATAATAAATTGGGATTCCTTCTTCCTTTCTTACCTTCCCAGTGGGTGGGAGAAAAAATGCTTGATAATATAAAAAAAAAACTTCACAGGGGAGAAATCTTATAAGGCTTTTATCAAAATTAAAAAAAAAAAATACCTGTGGCTAAAAACTGGAAATAAAGTGGGTGTCCATCAACTGCTGAATAGCCAAACAAATTAATAATAATAATAATAATAATAATGATAATGATAATAATAATAATAGCTAACATTTAAAAAACATTATGTGCTGGGCACTGTGCTAAGCACTTTAATAATGATATAGTAATGTGACAAGGTTATTATGCCACAATAAGAAAAGGATTCAGAGAAACATGGGAGGATTTGTATGAATTGATGTAAAATCAAGTGAACAGAAACTAGAAAATAACTGACGTGATGACTATAATAAAGGAAAACAACTTAAGTCTTAAGAACTGTGATCTAAAATCCCACCTTCTACAGGATTTCTTTTCCAAACCCTATTAATTCTAGTGGCTTCCCTCTCTTAATTCCAATTTATTTTGTCTATTCCTTATTTGTAGATGTTTGCTTATAGTCTCCCCCATTACATGGTGAGCTTCTTGAGGGCAGAGACCTTCTTTTGCTTCTTTTTGTATCCCCAGTGCCTAGCACTGAGGATACATGCTTAATAAATGCTAACCCACTGACTGATCAATGACCAAGAAGGTCAGAGGCTAAAGCAAACTGATAATGATGAAATGCTCTCCTCACTTTCAGCAGAGAAGAGATAGACTGGTAGTGCACAATCAAATATTCAGTTTCAGATATGACCAATGTGTGACTTTTGCTTGACTATACTTGTTACAAGGGATGACTTTTATTTTGTGGAGGAAGAGTTGCGGGGGGCGGAGAAGGTAGTGATGGTGATGGCACTAATGAAATATTGGTTTCACACCCACAATATTCTGTGTTCTTTGTGTGTGGACATCCTTATGTCTGATGATATTTGTCACATTCATAATAAAAAAAGAGAATTTAAAAACTACCACTCACAGTGAAAGAAAATAAACTGAAGTTACAATAAATCAGGCTATGGGCAAGTACCGGTGCCTTTTTCAAGGCTAGTGATGATGCAGACTAACAATGGGGAGTGTGGGAAAAATTCGCTAGGTGGTATCTTCAGAATGTTTTGAGGACATAAGAATCTTATCTGCATATCTAACTTAATGAGTTCCTGTTTCTTACATAGTACCCACTAGAGTTCAGTTATCTTAGGTTGTTAAATTATTATTATTTGTATTTTGAAAAGTACACACGTCTCCAAAATTGAGATTGAGAAAGTCTGATGTAGACACATATCTTCCTCTACTCTGTCTCCTGGGACAGCAGGAGACACTAGCAATCTAATGAGTCCAGAAAATGAGCCAAGGTCGAGGGTCAATCAGAAAGCATATGGTTGCTATAACTGAACCTTTGGATGGATGAGGTTCAAGAAGGAATCTGCCCATGGCAGACTGCTTACAGAGCTGAGGACATGCCCGAGGACTGAAAGACTTGGTGACATTAATCATCCTATAAACGAGCAGAAAAGAAAATACTATAGAAAATTCCAAAGGATCTGTCACTGATAAGACCCTGGCTTGAGCTCTTCCAAACTGCTTACTGCAGATGCTCAGAATCTCCATGCAATTTTCCATATAGTGCCAGGGAAAGAAAACATGTCTTTTGTAGTATGTGGGGGTGGAAGGGAAATCAAAATCTGACCAGCTTCATTAACATGATTTAGATTTTATTTAATTACCTGGAGTCTAGCAATATACTTAGTAGTAATTACTCGGAAAATTCTCAACACCAATATTACATATTTCTTTTATGTAGGCATGCTTGAGGATCAACTCAGGCTATTTTCCTCACCCTCCGGGAAAACTTTTCCTTTAGCAAACTTGGCGACTCATTGAAAATTTCTGACAGTCATCCAAGAATGTCTATCTGCTGTTGATGGGAGCCAGAATTCCTTATGCAATAGAGGGAACAACTGAAGGTTTGTTTGGCAAGGGTGAGAGTCAGTTCAAAATAATCAGATAAATGATGTTGAAAGCTGTCATCACTTTGATTCTTAGTCAAGGACAGACATAGTGCCATGCCTTGTATGGATAGATCATATTTAATGTCATCAATGAGCTGGGTGCCCGCATTAGTGTGTATTTGGGAGAAGAGTACTTGACTTGCAAAAGAACACTTTTGCAATATCCATGAACTATATTTAATATCAAATGGCAAGGCAAGATTACCAATGGATTCCTAGAGCACAGTGGAACATCTCCAAAGCCATGTTCACTTAGCTCTGGTAGGCTAGATATTTGAGAAAGATGAATAGCAAGCAGTGGGAATCCCAAGCAACAGCTGGGTGACAAGCTTTAAGTGGAGAGAATACAAGTGGGTGGAAAGTGGGGCAGAGACATCACCCCAAACAATGCATCTGAGCTGCAGGCTGTCTGGAACAAACAGCAACAGACTAGTGGCCACCAGAATTAAATGAGCTCCTTTAGGAGCCAATCAGTCAAACGAGCATTTATTAAACACCTACTATATGCCAGGGACTGTGCTACGGATAAACTGTAAGATGAAGAAGAGAATAGAAACAACTAGATGTGTATTTAGTGTGGAAAAGGTTTATTTGTCCCTTCTCTGTCTATACATGAAGATAATATTGCCATAGGTTTACATCCTCAGAAATAAAGGGCAGTAAATATGCTAGTTTACATTGTTTGGTAAAAATATTAAGCTTGCTACTTTAATCTTTAGTCATATCCTTAAATGGGGTGTCATTAGGTGTATTCCTAAGGTATATGAATTCATTAGAACAGAAGGAAACAAGAGGCCATTGAGACCCCCATAGGAGAAACAATAAATGATACAGAATATTAGTATTAGTAAATGCTGATGTTAAGTACTATTAAATTCCAGCTTAACATATGTTTGCCAAGCTGGTAAATTGTCATAAGCTATCTTTTGAGGCAATGATTTAAGAAAATCACTGGGTTATTTAAAAAAAAATAAGTTAAAGCTACATGTATAACCTATATCAAATTGTCTTCTCGACAATGGGGCAGGGGAGGGAGCAGATTTGGAACTCAAAAATTTAAAAAATGAATGTCAAAAACTTTTGATATTAGGAAAAAAATTAAATTTTAATTAAAAAATAAGGTAAAGCTAGAAGGGAGGAGAAGCACGTATTAAGTGCCGACTATGTACTAAATGCTTTACAAATATCTCTATTTACAGTTAAGGAAACTGAGACAAAGGTTATGTGACTTTGCCAGTATCATACAGCTTTTAAGTATCTGAGGTCTCCCCTGCTCCAGACTTTGCTGACAACTGCTTTGTTCCATCTCTGATCTCTTGTACATAGTCCCCTTGATATCCTGCCAGAAGGGTGGACTTGATTACACTGCAGGCACTTTTCCATCCTATTTTTGCCTAATTTGGTCACTAACTAATCATGTCCCACTTCCTGCTGCTCCTTGACAACTGTTAGGAGGCTTACTGGTGACTCACCTTAGCATGGTCCAAGATACAGAGGATACTGTGTGACCTTAAGGAAGTTATTTAACTTCTATGAAATTCATTTTCTTTTTTAAATGGGAATGATAACATCGGCACTACCTGCCTTACAGAATTGTTCTGAGGATCAAATGAGGAAGTATTTAAAAGTGTTCTGAAATCAAAGTGCTGGAGACATGCATACTATTGTTATTATTGGCCAACTGTTTGCTTCACATTAGTAATCCTCTGAAAATACGGCGACAAAACTCAGGATGAAAAAGATTTGCTGCTGTTGTTATTTAGTCGTGTCTGATTTTTCATCACTGCATTTGGGATTTTCTTGGCAAAGACAGTGGAGTGTTTTGCCATTTCCTTCTCCAGCTCATTTCACAGATGAGGAAACTGAGGCAAATGGGGTTCAGTGACTTGCCTCGGGTCATACAGCTAGGAAGTGTCTGAGGCCAGATTTGAACTCAGGAAGATGAGTTGTCCTGGCTCCAGGCCTGGCGCTTAATTCACTGCACCACTTAGATGCCCTATTAAAAGCTACATATTCATAATTTCAACTTTATTGGTGGCTGCCTTCCACTGTCATCCTGCCCCTTCTTCCATGAAGTCACCGGTAACTTAGAATGGATTTTCCATTTCTGCCCAATGAAATCCTTCTAAGTTCTTTACACATACCATGGCTAAAGTGTTGCCAATCTTCATGAAACTTTCCTTAAACCCTCCAACTGTAAAGGATTAAAAGATTACTCCCTGCTCAAGTTTCTCATAGCAATTTTAAAAAGAGAACTCTTCTCTGCATTTAACATAAGTTATTTATGTACATGTCTTTTCTCTCTATTAGATGAAGAACTTTCCAAGGGAAGGGCCTCTATCACTTCATATTTCCATCCTTCGTGCCTAGTACATAAGTGGTAAATATATTTTGTTGAATAGAAATTATTGCTTGTGACATTTGTGACCTTCCTAACCATACCTTACCCTGCTCCCTCCTTGCTCCTTCTCCCCACCATACCCATAGGCTACATTCTAACCAAAGCGGACAACTCACCCCTGAACATGTCCTGTACTTTGTCTTTTCTACCCATATCATACCCCAAAGCTGGAATTCCTGCCTGTTCCTCATCTCTACTTGTTGTAGTCAAACCCATCTTTCAATGCCCACCTATCCAAAAGTTCTCCCTCCAGAGAACTCTCATTTGCACCCTGCCAATAACACTTCTCTTATTCACTCCTGCATTCCTTATCATCCTCTTCACTAGGCTGGGAAACCCAAGGAACTTTGTGACAATCTATCATAAGTAGGGTCTGTATTATAATCTTTGCATCTTCCTAATGATTTATACTACAAAATGTTTGTTCTATGAATGACTAGCCAATTCTTGGCCTCCAACTCCCCTTTCTCTGTATTCTCTACCTTCTGATTTCTATTATTTCCACCCTTAAATACAATACTTCTACATCTCTGTAGTTTCAACATCACCTCTTACAAAACAGATTTTCAAGGAGCTGGCCCTGAATTTCCTCCAGGAAAATGTCCCATAGTGTCTGATCCAATGCTGGACAGCTGTTAGTCTCCAGTTGACCCCAGACTGTGTTGCCTCCTATCTAAATCCTGGTTATATCCACCCCAGGGCCTGCGTTGTTCACTTTGTCCAATACATATTAAGTGCATGGCAGATTTCATTTTGGAGCCCATCACAAGCCTCAAATTGGTCCAAGTATTGATTTACTATCAAATGAATAAAGCTGACAATTCCCCAATGTGCTGTACACTACCCAGCAAAAGCCTTCCTTCATGGTCTCTGTGCTGATATGTACATTAATGCATAGATCTGAGCCAATTTCCTGAATTCACTTTTAAATACAGCATCATAAACACTTTTGAAAACACTCTGAGAAAGCTCTTATCTCTACATAATCTTTTCATATACTTCAGAGCTAAATTAATTTCCTTTCCCGTAAATTACATAATTATACAGTCAAGAATTTCAGCATGTAAAGATTCTACTGTCTATTAGAACAACCCCTTCCAAATCTTCTCTAGTAGAGTCAAAAATTTTGCCCAAGGTGGTAGAAGGCTGGGATGGAGTTAGTAAGTCGTCAGAGGAAGCCCAATTTTTCAAAAAAAAAAAAAAAAAAAAAAAAAAGGTTTTAATTGATGTATTTTTTCAACATCAGTGTAGTATTCCCAATCCCATCTAACAAATAATATTTTTTAAAGTAAAAAAAAAGAAAAAAGAAAAAAAATCAGCCTAGCTTATGAACACTTTGAAAAAATCTAAAATATGTGCGACATGTAACACTTGCAGATTTCCCACTTGAAAAAGGAAGAGGTGGGAGTGTCTCTTCTTTCAAGTCATGCTTATTTATAATTCTGCAACATTCACTTTTTTTTTTTTGCATGTGTGTAGTTCTTCCATCTATAGTGTTGTAGTTACTGTGTATATTGTCTTCTTGGCTCTGTTTAGGAAGACAATTTTTAAAATAGGAAATTAAATAATAAATAAAATACTATATATAAATATATATATATATATATATATATATATATATATATATATATATATATATATATATATATATATAATATAAATAAGATAAATAAAAAAATACCTAAAATGTCATCTAGTCCAAACAGTTCATTTTACAGATGAGGAACATGAGGCCCATCATGGAGAGGTGTGGGTGCGGGTTGGTGGTGGTGGAGGTGAGGGGAGAGAAAGTTAAGCTTAAGATCCCACAGGTTACTACAAAGTGGTTACAAAGTAGAATCTGAATTCTGGTCAGCAGAACCAATGTTTCTTCTAATCTACTACTCTACCTCTCACAGTAACTCATCTGCAATTTAAAGTCTATCTAAACTAGCAAAAACAAAACCAAAACCCAAACTCAAACCAAAAACTAAACTGTTCAAAAAAAACCAAACAAAACCCCTTAAACTTAAAACTCACAGCAACAACAATGTCTATATGATAACTGCATTTGGGCAATTTTACCAATTATGAACTCCTTGATTTGTGAATATGCCCATCCTATACATCTGGCCAGTCTGTGCTGATATGTCTCAACAGGTGAAAACTCTTCCTCTGACATCATGTTTCCATCTCACTGTGTACCCTGGACATTGGGAGGCCAGTTTGTATGTGCAGTGGTGTGTGGAAAGGAGGTAGTTTACAGCATCATTCATTGCATTCCTTATCTCCGAGAAATTTGGCTGATGTTTTTCCATAGAACAATGTCATATATAGTAGAAAAGTAAGCACGTGATTGTGTATTGAGCCCATCAAGTTAAACTATTTTCTTTTACATTAAACTACTTTTATCTAGTCTCAAAGCATCTCAATGCTTTCTTGTCTCTACAATGCTGGAAGATTCAGATCTGGGTAGCATATGCTGGTGACAATTGTTGACTAAATTAAACTAATCTCTTCCTTTCTTTCTCCAACCTCCACCTCTGCCCATACCCACATCTAACTAGATCTAGGCCCTAGAAATTTAGGGACTTAGAATAGGGACTGTTTTTTTCAGAGCTCTAAATATAGTTATATATTATAGTGAATTATCACATTGGCTAATTTCAATATATTAAACAAGATTTATCAAGGGCAGATTAAGTTTGAAAGGATATATTTTTATGTTCTTAAGCCAACCGATTAACTCCGGTGATATAAATAGACTTTTGCTGGCTAGACTAAGAAACTAAGCACAATCTATATATAACATTGCTTCTATCAGAAAAATGAAGTGACTTCTATACACCTGATTTAAAAATAAACCTTCAGAAACACAATCTGTTTGTAAGTTAAGAACTATTTGTACTTGGGGTCACTGGCATCTTCAGAGCAAAATAAAGGCAGAGTGGTCTCCTATAAAAAACACTGCATTTGTGGAAGGCCTCTGCTTACTACTAATGACCTTGGACAAATCTCAGTGTCACCATTTGCAAAATACAAAAGCTGGCTGGAATGATGTTTATTTTAAAAAATGTTTTGTTGATGCTCTCTGTCACTTCCCAAAGACTCCTCCCCCCGAAATGGAAACCTTCCTTCTAATAGATAAGTTTAGTCAAGCAAAAGAAATACATTGAGAATTATTGAAAATGTGTGCCTCGATCCAGACCAACTGTCCAACAACTCTTTATCAATAAGAAGGTCCCCTATCAGTCTTCTGAAGTCACCACTGGTCACTACATCAGAGTTCTGCAGGGAAATAGTTTCTCCTTTTACATTATTATGGCTATTGCATAAAATTTTCTCCTGGTTCTTCCTACTTCATTCTGTATCACTTCATAAAAGTTTTCCCAAGTTTCTCTGAATTATTCATATTAATCATTTCTCAGGGTAAAACAACATTCCATTAAACCCACATACTGCGCAATTTGTTTGGTCATTTCTCACGATGGGCACCCACTTTTAGTATTTTCTATTGCAGAAAGAATGGCTAGGAATATTCTTGTATTCATGGGGCATTTCTAATTGTCTTTGAGGTCCCTGAGGGGTTTGCTTTTAGGTGAACTTTAAAGTCTCTTCCAGATCTAAAGACTCCTAAATGGATGTGTAGACCTGGCATTAGAAGTAAATAAGTCTGCCCAAAGGTCACACAGAACATAAAAGAAAAAGAAAAATAAGAATTTGTACAAGAAATCCAATTGAACTTCCACTAGTACAAAGGATGTGACATTAACTAAGCTTTCAAAAACCAGCGTTTCAACGTTCTGCATTCTTGTATGAGGTTCAGTGGGGGAAAATGGTACCAAGTCCTCCTATGGTATCTAGCCATGTTGGTTAGATATGAATCTTCCTTATCATCCTGCTGCAAGGCTATTTATATTTCATTAGAACACCAGTGTGCTAAATCAGCCAAAGGCACTCACTAGAAGAATTCTGAAATCAAGCAAGATAAGAAACACGAAGCAAGCTCTTAAATGAATAAATCATACTTCAGTATTGATCAGCAAGAAGATGTAGTAACATAATTAGCTATTCTGATATACCACTGAAAGGCAAACCTGCTTCCTGTAGTGCTTTAACTTGGGGTGTTGCCTTTAATGTATTTTTTTCCCCTGCTTGCCCAGTGGGTCTCTAACTATTAGGGAATATCATAAATCCCTCAAATCAGAGGACCTGGTTCAAATCCCCACCAGCTTTGCCATTTATAGCTGGCTTGAAGGTGGATGATTTATACCTCTTCAGACCTCAGTTTCCTAATCTGTAAAACAGAATATAAGAACTTCTAAAATTCCCACCAGCTCTAACTTCATGATTCCAGGGGAAGGGGTGGGGGCAGGATACTATCATGCCATTTTTAGAGGGTTCAAATCATTTCTGTCACTTTTGACTGGGCTCAAAGCATACAATTTATTCTTCATTTTCAGTTTTTCTTTACAGTAATGGAGAGTTGATGATTAAGCTAGTTAAAACTGGGAAGCTGAAAGAGGGTAAGAATAGATTTACAGAGTTTATAGAATAGAACTTACAGAATAAATTATCCTGATTCCTTCCTTATCCCAACCTTGACATCCCTACCTTTCTCTTCCATCTGTAAATCTAGTAAGAGATAGGCCCTAGAAAATCTGGGATGTGGAACATTTCTTTCATCATTTTATATCTTATAGTAAGTAAGTATATTTCGTATGTCAATATATCACATGTAAATTTTATGAGCAGTTAAAAGATACGTGCTTATGTTTTTAAGCCAACAAAATAACTGTAGAGCTGTAGGAGATAATAATTCGACCCTCTCAAAAACATTTTTTCTTCATGACTTAAAACGTTTCCAGAAACTTGTTAAGCATCAGAGATTTTTAATGCTTTAGAAAGACTTTCTTCCACGGCTAGTGAGTCATTGTGATTCATAAGCATATCAAGAAAGCTCTCATCTAAACCTTTTAATTTTAGAGATTAAGAAACTCCACAAAGGGCCCCTATGAAAGTCTAATATACAAATACAAAACACAAGGTTAATATTCCCTATTATAGGAATATTCCAATTATTATTATAGGATATTCCAATATCCTTAATTGCTTACAGGGGGAAAAAGTGAGATGAAACAATGTTAACAAAGAACATAGGAACAGTGTCGTGAAAGGGCACCTGGCCTACAATGTGATAACTGATTTTTGTGATTATGTTGTGGCATTTAATTTTTTAAAAGTTGACAATGTCACCATAGAATGGAACATAGCTACTTGGTAGGCTGAGCCTAGTAGATCTGTTGAGCTGCAGCAGAGCTAAAGCCAGTTGGGTATCTCCATTAAGTCTAAAACCAGCCTGCTAAGCCCCAGGGACGAGAAGGATATCAGGCTGCCAAAAGAAGGGTGAACTATTTGCCCAAGCTTGAAGTAGCAATGGGCCCAATATCTATTGGGCCCATTGCTACTTCAAGCTTGGGCAAATTAAGAAGACCCACTCTTTAAAAAAAAATTGCTTCCTATGGAAAAGAAAGATAAAAAGGGCCCAATTTTTCTATTTCTCAAATGAAAATCAAGGTAAAGGTGTTTCAAGGGACATGAATAATTTCTTTTACCACTTGAGAAATTCTATCATCAAATTATCTGGTAGTCTTTTCTCTCTCCCCCCATACACCTTTTTCAATTTTCAATAATAAGCACATTCTACTCTGTCAAACTCACCAAAATTAAAATAATGACCACCAGCTATCAAAATAATTGGGGGGGGGGGCAGGGGTTAAATCATTGTTATGGCTGTTCTTATAAATTAAAGAACTTTTGGCTGCCCATGCAGTGATTTTTCACCCATGTGAAAATCATATTTAATTAAATTAAGTGTTTTTGAAATGGCACAACAGACACTAAATGAGTAATAAAGATCCACATACTCAAAATTCATTACATGTTAACTTGGGAGAAGAATGCCAATAACAACAGGGATCTGGAAGCACTACTGATGTGACCTGTTTGAACCTCGAGAAATGACCCATTACAGACAAGCCCTGTTGAGATGTAACATAAATATGAATGTATTCAATCTAAAAGCTTACTTTCAGCAGAAGGGTCAGAGTCAAGATTTACATTCTCTTATACTCCAGGTTACAAAAGGGAACTTTTCATCTATCATTACCAGTGACATTATGGTTTTGCAGCTGGGCCAACAAATTAACCATTTGGCTCTGGTAGCAGTGATTTTGAGGATCAGGCTGTTGGTTCCAAAAGTAAAGAGGAACTGATTACTACCAAAGGCAAAAAAAAAGTGTATTCTCTTGATCTAATCTCCTTATTAGAGAATAACAGCTAACATTTACATAGTGCTTTACATAGATTATCTCATAGGATTTTCACAAAATTGTAGGTGAGCTTGTAAAGACCAAAAGTCAAAGTTACATGTTACTTCAACAATCAATAAGTCATTTATATTGTGTCTTATGCTTTACAAAGAGACTATTAATGTAAAATATTGTATTAGGGAGATTGGGCCATTACTTTCCTCTTCAAAATAAAATTCCACACACACTTACTCAATGATTGCTAAGGTTTGCAAATCAGGAAATTCACTATGAGGAAAAGGGATGAGCCCTGAGTGGGTAACTGTACATACTAGCTGTACAACTTCGGGTGAATTTTTCTTAATTACCTCATTTATTAAACAGCACCTACCTCACGGGGTTGTTGGGAGGATCAAATAAGATACGTAAAATGCTTGGAAAACCTTAAAGCACAATTTTCATTACTAGCCATTTTCCCCCTTACAGTATCCTATCATTCACAGTTAATTAAACCATTTATCTAATTAACTGTTGCATGATGTAGAAACATGCTTTAATGCAAGTGTTTTTAATCTGGAATCTATGAGCTTGCTTTAAAAATATTTTGGTTATTGTATTTCAATATAATTATCTTCCTTTGTATTCCTATGTATTTTGTTTATGTGTTTAAAAACATTATTCTGAGAAGAGGTCCACTGGCTTCGCCAGACCACCAAAGGAGTCTAAGGCACAAAAAGATTAAAGAACCCCTACTCTAATGTAAGTAAATGGAAAGTTCAATTTAAAAGATGCTCTAAAAGTACACTGACTTTACCTCTTCAAAGATCAGCTCTCCTTTGCCTTCTCCTAGCTCTCATTTGCCAATTTTGTCTCTTTCTTGTACTGTTTAATTTGTGACAGTTCAACTAAATGCTTTAGAGTTCCTTGATCTCTTCATCCCGTTGCCATCCATGGCTTCTAAAACCCCAATCTTGAACTGCCCTGCACCATCCACCTCTCCTTCCTCCTAAAGTGATGTTAACAATGCTGGAAGAAGTCCCAGATCTGTACTGACTAGGTCCATTACAATTCTGCTAATGAATCTGAACTGGCTCCTCATTACAGCAAGGCAATCCTTTATATCTTTCTTAATTGACTATCTACACCTAGCCACTCACACACTGGCTGTTCTAAACTTCTTTAAGTCTTTCACTCAACAGCACTCCCTTCTCTTACTTTCCCTTGGGGTTATATCGAGAATCAAATGAAACAATATTTATAAATGTGCTTAGTACAGTGCCTGACACATAGTAGTTGCTTGATAAAAATGCTTATTACCTTCCTTATTCTTTTTCTTCCCTCAGCAGAGGAACTTCATGCTTTACTGAGAAAAGAGAGGTCATCAGTCTTGAGCTCACTTTTCTTACCTAATTCTACATGGTAAAGCACCTTGACACCCCAATTTGTTATTTTCCTTTGCTCTAGTCTCTGGGGGCAGCTAGGTGGCACAGAGTGCTGTGAGTGGAGTCAGGAAAACTCATCCTCCTGAGTTCAAATCAGCCTGACACTTACTGGCTGTGGGACTCTGGGCAAATCCCTTAACCCTATTTGCCTTAGTTTCCTAATCAACAAGATGAACTGGAGAAGGAAATGGCAAATCACTTCACAATCTTTGCCAAGAAAACCCCAAACGGGGTTATGAAGAGTTGGACATGATTGAAATGAATGAACAACCAAGTCCCTGTTTAAGAGGTGGCCCTTCTCCTTGTCAAGGTGAATACCTTGATTCCATCTCTTCCCACCTGCTTCAACAGCCTCCACAATTTCCCCCCCCACTCCAGCCCCAATATTTAATCATTCTTTCCCTGCTGCTCGTTTAAAATGCAACAACAACTTTCATTTGACCCTTTAAGTTCCATTTCTACACTAATTACCTACCCCACTCCCTCCCCACCTCCCATGACACCATTCCAGGTTGAATTGATGGCTGATGAGTCCTTGCCTAGGACTGCCTTATCCCCAGAAGTCCCAGGATGCTGTTCATCTCCTTTGTGGCTTATTTTCTGATCTGCTCCATCTCCAAGAGGGCTGCCACCACCCCACTTTCCATTTTGCCTTTATGTGTTGTTTTCCCCAATTGGATTAAAAGCTCCACATGAGCAGGGTCTATCTTGGTCTTCCAGTTTTTGTATACATAGTACCTGGCATGTACTAAGTTCTACATATCTATCTGTCCGTCCATCCATCTATCTATCTGTCTGATTGTCTGTCTTTTCCCTTTCAAAGCATAATGCCTAGAAAAAACCATCCTCACTGTCTCCATTTCTCCTCCTTTCCACTCAGCTGGAATCTGGTTTCTGGCTTCAGAATACAAATTCAGAAATTGCTTTCCAAAGTCATTAGTGTGATCATATCTGACACAATTTTGCCTCAAGCTTCCTCTTTCTTGACCTCTCTGCATGCTGTCCTGGATACTCTCCTCTAGGATTTTTGTGGCATTGCTTTTTCTTGGTTTTCTAGTCCCTTCCTGGCCACCCCAGAATCTCCTTTGCTGGTTCATCATCCAATGAAGCTCCCTAACTGTGGGTGCCACCCAAAGCTTGGTCCTGGGTCATCTTCACTATCATGCCACAGCTTCCATGGGCACAATGATCATCTATGCAGGGAGAGCCAATACATCTTTCTGACCTATGATTTTATAAATGGGGGAGAAAAAGGGACAGATGCCCAAGATGGACTCAATCCCATACCTTTCTAGACCTTGCTTTTCCCCTAACAATTTCCAAATAATCTTTTAATACAAAGCCTGCAGAAATATGCTCTATGCCAACTTCTGCAGGAACTGGAAATTGGAAAGGAACTAATTATAGCTGTTTCAAGGGTTCAAGGATTTGGTGAATGCCTCCAAATTGGTCAATTAGCATAATGTGCAATATTCTTGGGCAATATTTCCAGGTACATTAACATTGTGCTTTAATTTAATGAGGAGATCTGGCTGGAATCACTGAAATAAAGCTACTTATTCAAAGAATCGCTGGTTTTGAAATAACCAGAAAATAGAGGCTATTTCCTGGAGACTGTTTTATAACCTATCTCTAATAGACAAAAAAGGTTTTGTAAATGTTTAACCATGTTACTCTTTCTGAGAAACAGATGGAAAAATAAACGAATAATTGTAGATATACTCCAGGCTGCAAAGTACCATGAATTCCAAACATTATTAGTTATGATTAAGGCCAAAGCTACATTAACTTAAACAAATTTACTGACATATTTTCCTTATTCATCTGTCTTCCTCTTTCCTCCATCTATGACTGAACATACAAGCTCTATCTGCAAGGTGGTCCAGTTATTCAGTCTCCAAAAACTGCTATGCAAATTTTATTTCCCTGCCATAAATTGCTTAGTACGTCCCAATTATATGCTTCTATTTAAAGTTAGAGATGTTAAACTAGAATAAATCTAAGGAAGAGGAATACTGGTAGAAATTTAACAAGCAACAATTTTAAGGGTGTCGTGTAGTACGTTTTAGATTTGGATGATTTGACTGCATAAAGACTTTTGACTCTCATTCCTTTCACCTTACTGACCTAAAGAAACCAAACATAAAGAATAAGAAGAGGTAGGGAACAGGAAGCAGGTTATGACAACAGGAGGACAATCCTTAGCCAAGGAAATGAGATAGAACCAAAAGAAGGATTCATGGGGCCACACAACTGAAGGAGTTCGAGACACCCATGCCTCTGTAGGTTAGAAGTCCTGAAACTGAGTGACAAGAAATGGGTGAGGGAGGACTGGTACAGTGAGAAATTAGCAGGAATAGGTAAAAGCATCTGTCCATTCTATGACCCAGAACACACCCTTGATTTAGATACTGCCTTAATTAACATGATATTGATATTCAATATCATATTTAATAGAAGACTAATAATTAATAAAGACTAATAAATGTGTGAATTACTATTTCTATTATTATAGTTGTTATCCTGTGTAATAGTCCTACACGGATGCCTCATTGTGGTGTGTAGGTGACCTTGGAATGTTGAAAGCTATGCCTGAGAAGCAACGTGCATGTATGCCATACACACTGATAGGATGCTGGACTTTGTAGTCAGGAAGATCTGGGTACCTACTTCAGAGGGTTTTGGTGAGGCTTAAATGAGACATTATAGTCAAGGGGCTTTGCAAAACTTAAAGGACTAAATACTTCTCAGTTTTCATTATGTAAATAGAGCACAAGTGCTGGCAGGTTCTACCAAGCAGAAGAGTTTCAACAATTGGTCTGTCATCTAAGAACTAGCACAGTGCCTGGCAAATTGTAGGTGCTTAATAAACGTTTATTGATTGGCCAGCATATCCAGATTTGAAAAGGCTCAATTCTGGAAGGCTAGCCACAAGGTGGTGAGTATTTTTAAATCACTGAAATTGAAATGCAGTTGGAATGTAAGCTGTACTGGTAAAAACGCACACAGACAAATTACTGATCTTGCAAAGCATCAAAGAAGTATATTTACATTTATATTATAAAGGACCTAACATCAAACTTAAGGTTTGGCCCGACCATAAAAAAACTCATCAACTTTACATAGGAAGGGACCCAAAGAACCTTGTAAGGACAGGAAAAAAAATTATCTGAGTCATGACCTTTCTGTTATGAACTACATAGATATATACCTATACATAGGTACACATATTTGTGTATGTATATGTGTACATACATGTGCGTATGTATATGTGCATATAAATACATACATACATATGGAGAGAGAGACACACACAGAGAACCCAGATTATGACTGATATAGGGAAGAATTCCAGTTGAACAAACTTCTGCTAACTCAGATTATCAACGGCTCAGCAACATCAAAGCTGCTAGGGGCTCAGACATTAAGCAGCTTGCCCCAGGTCAGAGCCAGCATATAGTAGAGCCAGTTTTTTTCTGATGGAGGAGGCCAGCTCTCCATCTACTACACCATATTTTTTTTTTCTACAGTGTGTATCCTTTGAAAATGTATTCACATGAAGCATCTTCCTTCTCCGGAAAACACATGGTTAACGATCAATGTGCTGAAGAGATGACACCATATAATTCATTTATGGTATGAAAATTTCCTGTCTATTCTAGGGATGTGTACAGCCAACTTTGAAATCAGCCCCTTAGTTTGGACATCCTGGCAGATCTTAGTGACAAGAGAACATGGAAAGGAATTAGGCATCTGAACTCAAGAAAAGTTCTAACAGGAGTAAGAATAAGCTATAGAAACTGACCTATATCAAGGCAAGAGAAACAGGATCATTTAGGTAGGAACAGGAAGTGTGCCTCTGGTGTGGACATAAGGAGAGCCAGAGGAAGAACAACAAGAAGCTGGATGATATGTGCAAAAGGATGAAAGGAAGAGGAAACTTGGCAGCAGTCCTCTGAATAGAGGACAAAGAGGTGAGAAACAAAATGACACCCGACCAGGAGGTCCTCCTCACAGATTATAGGTCAAGTCTAGTCTGTTTCCTGACCCAGGGCAGAATCCATTACTACAATTCCAAGAGTGTTGCAATCTCAACCAACTGGCCAGCTTTCAGTGAAGGCATGTCCAAGACCAATGTATTGTAGGAAGAAAAAGGAATGGGAAAAGTGCAGGGACTTTTTGTAACTTTCCACCAATGGACCAAAGATTTAACCCATGAAGACGGAGTGGAGATTCAAAGGAAGCAGTTACTTTCTTTGGATGACAATGACCTTTAAAACATGTTCTAAGGTGAAAGTGGTTGTGGATGCTCTTTTTGACTTGTGGTGGGTGCTAACATGTTAATAGGTATAGTGTTAACATCTCATTTACAGTGTGGTTTGGGGTGTGAATGTTAAAATTCCTTACTGATCTAACCGGGCATAAACCACTTAACAGGATGAGTGGAAATGGTTTTGACTTAAACCCACATGGTTTGGATTAATGCATCTCAGCGAAGGTTCATAAGAAACAAGTTTGTAGCTCTGAATCCCTAAGAAAGGGTGGAGGCTTAGACAAAAAAATATCACCACTCAGTTTGGAAATAGCATCTCTGGCCTGAACCTGATTCAACAGGAAACTAAACATTCAGCACATACTTTTACAGAAGAGGGAGGAGAACAGAAAACAATATGAGCTGAACTGAAACGTGAGAAAGTACAACATAGCAATTACTTTCCTGGGTGGGTCAGCATCTCTCTTTTTACATCCCCCCAATCCAATAACTCTCCACCCAAGCATTAGCCGTGAATGACCTCATTGGTTTCCTAAACACACTCCAGCAGCCTTCCTGCTCTCCCAGCATCAAGCCAAGCAATGATGTCAACAGTGCACCTGTGTGAGTGATGTGGTCCAGGGTCAGGGTCACAAGGCTCAGAGATAAAAGCCTCCCTCCATCAGTGTTAATGACATGAAGCTTTTGTTTTACTGCTCATCTTTTCAGTTTAATTTTCCTGGAAAGACTTCCTCATTTCAAAGGGATCAGAGTCAAGTACAACAGAAGGTTACCACTATAACTACAAGTAGTATCTCCATAGAGCCCCTTCAAAAACTTCACCATTAAGATTTCAGGGAGGGGGTGGAGGAAGGGGAGACCTTAGTGGAGTGCTGAAGAGAAGGTAGGTATGTGGTATCCTATTCTGGAAGGGCTTAGCGAAGATGAGTAGCAACCTACTGGCTACCCAGCCTTGTTAGTGTAAACTTCTTGTAGTGAATGGAGAGGTTATTTAACTCCCAAATGCTGCCCTGAATTAACTAGGTTTTATACACTTGTAACAATTGTAAATGTAGTAATTTAGCATGCTATTTGAGTACCATATATTGTATGCTTTAAAAGTATTGTGAAAATTAATACAGTCATTTGTAGAATGATGGGATTAGAAGAAATCTTCAGGATCATTTATTTTTTTCTACCATAATGGTGACTGCCTGTTTCTCTAAAATGTTTAAAAAGACATATCGAATAGTGTTCTATGGGCATTAGTCAGGATGGAGTACTGTCATTGGGTGGATGGACTGGACATTTCACACAAGTTTTACTAACATCACAAAAGTTGTTGCAAACCACTGGGTGAGCAAGTGAAAAATGGCTTTTTGGGAGGAAAACTTAAATAATTAGTACAAGACAGAGAAGGACTAGCTCTGTATTATTAGTAGAGTAGAATGAGGTTTATAAGTCATAACTGTCTGCAGGCTGAATGCCAATCAATTACGAGGAACTGCTGTAATGTTCTATAATTTGTTATATAGATGTTTGAGCCACCACATTCATCACTACGTCTTTATCGTTAACAGTAAAGGGATTTGGACTCTACCAATTAGGAGAGCTTAACAGGGATACAACTCAAATGAAGAAGTGGTTAGAAAGGAGACTGTGAGGGAAAGAAAGCTTGTGGAACAAGGAGGAAGAGAAAGAGCTTCCTCTTTTTTCTCCCTGTAACATCCAAAAGTACTCACACTGGACTCCCAGTTACACAGATAGCCTCTTTCCCCAAAACAAAGCAAAACTGTATGAATGACATATTGCTGAAATGATGTGCATCTCAGTTGAACAGAGAGGCTAACAGGAGAAGGGGGGCTGGAGGAAATGATCACGGGGATGATATGACTGAGAATGACAGTGAAGAGGCTCAGTAATTACCTTATGAATAGTTTTACTTATTCGAGAACTTCTTTGCAATGATATTGGTATTCAGCTGGTCTCCATCCACTTCAAGGACAAAAGAGAAGATACAGCTTGTGCATAAGGAGGAAAAAAATTATAGAAGAGCAGAATTGTCCCTCCTTCCTTGCAATTTAGTGTCTTTTTTTTTTTTTTAGTGTGTATTATATGTGTAGGCACTCAAAAATTGATATGACTAACTGGTAATGACTTACATTCCTCCATTATGTAGCACACCATTTTCTCGACCTTACTAGAGGGGAGCAGCACTGTTTACTGGAAAGATCATAGGATCTGGAGTCCTATGACCTGGGTTCAGATTCCAGCTCTGTCACTAAATGACTTTGTGACCCTGGATAGGCTGTTTTTTCCTTTCTGAGAGTCAGTTTCCTCATCAGTGAAATGAGCGGGTCAAACCAGATGACCTTTAAGAGCTCTTTCAATTCTATACTAAGATCTTTCCTTCCATCCTCTCAAGCATCACCTCTATTTTCTTGCCTACATTTACCACCCAAGAAGCAGCAGTTACAAGCACTGTCACAGTTGTTCAGATGGGGTCAAAAAACAATCGATGCTCTTCCCGTATTAGGAAATTCTGGCGGGAAGTGAGGAAATTCACTCAATGCACACTCACTGCTTCCTGATCGCGTCCTTAGAAAGCATTCCTCTCTAAGGCCACGATGTCCCAGTGACACAGCTTCCTCAAGTCCAGAAACTTTTTTTGTCAGGAACTACTTCCTTCCTTGCTCCTCACATTCCATTGTCCCAGAGGAATTCTACAACAATAAACCCAACTCTCATTGCCATTCCTCAAACGTGTTGCTATGGGAGGAAATCAGGCCGTGTTCTGGGAAGAGGAGATAACTGACAGAACTCTCTCTTCCGGAAATTCAGTGAGTCTCTTGGTCCCTATTCTTAGGCCATTCCACACATTCATGCTGTAGCTAGTCATAACTCACAGTGACGTCAGATGCAGTTTGGCTGTTGTTCAAAAGCAAGATGGAGCTGGAGATCAAAGGCTAACCTTAGAAGCTTCTAATTTCTCCAGATCTGTTTTGGTTTTCTCATAGAGGGCAAAAAGAACAGATCATATATTCATTCTAAGCCTTTCATATTTACAATAAAGGAAGAAAATTGGCACGTTCAATAGATAATTGCTGTAGACTTCATATGTTTTCCATTCGCTAAGGCTTTTCTACCACTGCTAAACTCACTCCTGCCTACTTTTATCTAGACTGAGAACTTGCTGACAGAAGGGACTGTATACAACTCTGTATCCTCTCCAGACCAAGCACCTATGCAACCCCAAATATCGTACTAGTCCCTTGGCAGGAGAGCTAATCTTTGTTTTCTCATCCCCACTTTGGATGCTCTCCTATGTACTTCCTTCTGTTTTTGTTTTTTTTGGGTTTTTTTTTTTGCTTTTTTGGCAGGGCAATTGCGGTTAAGTGACTTGCCCAAGCTTCCTTCTAAACCTACCCAGGTATCTAGTGCCCTCGGGGCTCAGTGGCTCTGCAAGGCATCATCCCATGTTGGCCTGCTCATCCTGCCTTGGAACATGGACCTAGCCTTCCTTCTAATCTACCTCATACCCTCCCATCCTATGCCTCTTCAGCTTTTGCCCACCCTGTGCTTCTTCCTTAGTTAAGACTGGCAAATCAATTAGGGCGTATATGACAAAATGCTAATAAGTTAATGTGTCACTCCTGCCATGGAACACGTACATTAACTAAGGAGACTTCTAGAGAGAATGTTTAACACAAAGAATGATTTCAAGTGGTGCGGTAGGCCAGTGGGACATATTAGTGGTGGGTAGGCCTTTTCCCACCCTTCAGATGAAATAGACAGCCTCTCATTTCATACATGCATATAGGACTGGCTTTCTCCACATACTGCTGAGTTGGGTCTCCTACTTAATACCCATGTTGACTTGAGCAAAGTCCTTTTACCTCATGAAGCCTCAGTTCCACTGTCTAAAAAATGAGGGGGTTGGAGTAGATGCCCTCCAAGGCTCCTTGTAGCTTCATATTTACATTTCTATAATTTAATGAGACTAGAGCATCATGTTCTCTGTGGCACTTCATCTTCATTTTTACTGAATATTTAATTTTAAATTGTTTTTCAAAATAGCTGCAAGCTGTAAAACATCCTTTATATAGATCTTTTCTTCCCATGCCTAGTTTTTTTTTGTCTTCAGTATTTTTCAACTACTTAAACACGAGAATGAATATAAAACAATATTATCTCCATTTTGTGGGGCAGCTAGGTGGTGCAGCTGGACCAGCAACACTGGACATAGCATCAGTAACTCACCTTCATGAGTTCAAATCTGGCCTTGGACACTTCCTAGCTGTGACCCTGGGCAAGTCACTTAACCCTGTTTGCCTCAGTTTCCTCGTCTATAAAATGAGCTGGAGAAGCAAGTGGCAAACCAGTCAAATCACTCCAGTATCTTTGCCAAGAAAACTCCAAATGGGGTCACAGAGAGTCAGACATGATTGATAAATGATTGAATAGCATTTTGCAACTGAAGGAATGAATAGAAATATGGTAAAGTAATTTGCTCAAGACTCCATGGCTACCAAGTGGCAGAGCTGGGGAGGGTGAAGGCAGCCTTAGATTTTGGGTCATAGTACATTGTATCTATGTTCATATATTGGCTCTGTTACTTGCTACCCTTGAGACCTTGGAGAAGTAACTTCCTCTCTCTGGGGCACTTTCCTTATATACAAAATGAAGAGACTGAATCAGTCCCTTTCATGTCCCTTCCCAATCAAACCTGGGGATTCTCTGGAATTTAACTCATTCTCGCTACAGAACTGGAGCTCATTCCAATATCCCAGGCTAACTGACAATATGGGATCATTCCTTCTTTTTCCTTATAGGGTTAAGAGCTCTATTTCTTGTTTTATCAGTCACATAATAATAAAGTTCTAAGTTTAAGACAAAATAGAAAGACTAGATGCTGATCAATTTCCTTTGAATTTGGTTAAATTTTCTAAATAATTTGACCAGTTTAAAGTATGGAACTACTTTTAGCATGAATAATACCTCACTTTTTAGTAAAACCCATATGGATCGGTACCCAATAGATATTTATAAATGGATGCTGAATTGACTAAGTTTGGCCACAAGACCAAAGCACAAAGATTTGCTAGCACTAGGATTAAATAATGTGCCACACTGATAGAGTGATCTGAGTTGGTCGTTTGCCTATTTAATGGGGTGGACTGTTTTGAAGGACAATAGCCATTTGCATATCTAAGTAATGGAATGCTTATTATAAAATTAGGCATATTACTTTACTCAATTCAACAGACACTTATTAAGCATCTATCATGTGTGCATATCGCCTCATCAGATGTTAGGACTACCGAGATGAAAAATGACTTAGGCCCTGTCCTCAAGGATCTTAATGCTCCTGGACATCAATAATAATAATAATAAAATAATAATAATAATAATAATAATAATAATAAACAATAATAACATGTGAAAATGAACCTGCTCTGGATAGTTTGTATATATACCTTTTGGTATGACTGGGTAAACTTTTCCCAAGCTATTTTATCCTTTGTAAACAATTAAATGCTCAGTATAAATTATGTTTCAGGTAGTAAATATGAGATATAAATAATTTTTCCATAACTTGATAATAGAAATTAAAATTATTTTTGATACAGAAAGTAACAACATCCCTCAAGGCAACATAAACCTCAGTTCCCCTGGCCTGTATGATTTCCAAAGAAGATGGTAGAATTGGAAGAATTCAGTTTTAATAAAAACAAGGGATGGAAAAGATTTGTGGGACATTATCACTCACCGTTCCAACCAATGGGTAAATGAACCCAGCACCAATGCTGGCCCGGACATCATTAATTGGTAAAATGAAACCAGTTGGGACCCCTTTCTTCTCAGGCTCATGAGAAAGAGATAAGTGGGTTTTTGCCATGCAAATGGGCAAATTTCCAAAACCCTGAAAGAAAAGAAAGGAAATATGTGAGAATGTATTTAAAATATGTCTCTACACTTATTCAATCTTAACTTGCATTTTAGGAAAAGACCATGATGAATGTTAATCCTGTGCTAGGCAACCAGTAGGTACTAAATAAATACTCACTGACAGACTGCTATCAGGGTACATATTTTCATTTCAGCCTAATCACTACAATACAAGAAGCTGAGAGCATCTTACTATCTCATACTTTTGAGAGCTAAATATTCTTTATACATAGATTTGTGAGAAAGTGTGTTTGATTTCAGAAAGGAGATCAACTTTCAAAGGCTGTCAATATGCTATTTATAGAAAGGTGATCTGGACAAAGGAATCCTTCAGTAAGAGACTGTTACTCATGTGCTTACTAATTCTGAATATATCAGGATGCAAAAGGTTCCCACTGTGTTAACTTATGAGTCATGGCTTTTTGATCTGCAGTTATACTCTAAGAACTAGAATGAGGTCACTCATTAAAACTTCTTATTTTCAAGGACCAAAGGCTAAACTTGAACCAGAGTCCCAAAGGTGAAAGGGCAGGAAGTCACATGTGGTGTCTGACAAAAGTACAGTGTACCCAAGCATGGTTTTGATTAAATGGCATATAGTGCCCCCTTTTAGAAATGCTTTACTAATTAATTACAACTGCAAAGTTGACACATAACTTTTAAAATCCATTTCCTCAATTGGCCAAGAGAAAGGAAAAAAAATTTCTCACTCAAGCTCAGAAATTTTTTTTTGAAAGCTTATTGAGAATTATAAACAGCATTGTCTCTTTAAAAGACGGCCTGCCCCACTTTTGCAGATGGAGAAGCCTCTAGCCAAGGAGCAGATGAACTGGATGTGATGCATTCCGTAGCCCTTGAGATCAATGCAATCACTCCATCACAGTCACTCTACAGAACAACATGAAAGCCGAATCTCAAGTGGAGCAGCAAAGTACAGAGACCATTCTAAGAATGCTTGATTTGCTGTCAGCCTTATGAAAGGTGGAAAGTCTTGGGCAAGAACTCTGGCCAAATCTGAGATCTCTGTGGTAACCATTTACATTCATGGTATTAAAAAAAGACACATGATGATTAAAACAGGGTAAGAAGGAGGTAAAAAATTCAAATACAAGGGCCATGAGGTGCAGAACAAAGTGTCTGAGCCTGCCCATGACTTTTCACGTGCTTTTCTTGTACTACATTCCACCAGCCTCTATAGGGAAAAGAAAAGACACTTGGCTTGGTTGACTCTGGGATAATGGCGATAGCAAAGGGTCTCTTGGACCACAGAATCTCTGCTATAAGCAGCTAGATCAGGGCTGTCCAACCTTAGGTTTTTATTGAAACAAGAGACCATATATTTTGATTTGCCATTTTAGTGAGACCTCTAAAGTATTTATGTAAATTTCTATGCTTGTTGGCAGGCAGTGAAAATCGCACTGTGGGCCGCATTTTGGACAGCCCTGAGCTAGATTATTAGTCCTGCTGAACAAAAGGGCCAACCAAGGGCCTTTTAAATACTGTGGCATGGCTAGTTCCTATGTCACCTGATAGGAGCAGATGACGCAGGACTTTTCCAGATTAACAAACAAACTGACCAAGAGAACCCCAACTAACTATCATGGTCTCAACATGCTAGATTTCTATTTATTCATCCCTGTGTAAAGCTAACATTTCAGTGTCACAACCTATGGGGATAGTTAGATCCATAAACAATGACTGGCTCTAAAACTAGACTCAACAGATGAAAAGCCATGGCCTGGGTCAATCTGCTGAGTTTAACAACCATTTATTAAATGCCTACTATGTTAGAGGCACTGTGCTAGGCACTGGAGATACAGAGATTAATGAAAGAATGTAACCTCTGTTCTCATTTGGTAGAGGGCAGGTACAAAAATAACCATAAGGCAAATCAGAAAGAGTGCCTAAAAGAAGCCAAATGGAATGACCAAGGATGTTCAACGAGGGTGACGGTCTACTAGACTTTTTGAAGAAGTTAACACCTGAGTTTAACCTTCAAAGAGCTGATCATTTCAACAGCTGGAAAAGGGTGGGATTGAGGAGTGTACATTTGAGGCATGGGAGATAGCATGTGAAGAACCAACAAGTCAGAAGGAACCTTAGACAAGATTAAGTAACAGTGAGCAGTTTTACTTGCAAGAAAACACACTAAGCATGGAGCTTATGATGAAACGTTTGACAGGTAGAGAGGTAGAGGGCCTTCTATTAAGAAGGTCACGCAGTAGTGGTGGATGCTAAGGATGGCAGCTGGCATTTATATAGGTTTCAAAGTGCTTTGTGGAATACCATCTCATTTGGTCCTCACAACAACTCTGGAAAGTAGGTATTATTATTGTACCCAATTTACAGACCAGGAAACAGAGGCTGTCAGAAGTTAAGTTACTTCCGCAGGATCAGGAAGCTAGTAAGTGTTGGAGGTCTGGTTTGAATTCATGTTTTTCTGATTTCAGGTCTAGAACTCTCTATTTCACTACTTAACCGAGGGCTCCATTGAGGTAAGACTGCATAAATTTGTAGCAGACCAAGTTCAGGGCAATTTAATAACTTCCTAACCTTGCCCAAATAGGAACAGAGAGGGTGGATGCTAAGCTGATAAGCACC
Organism: Trichosurus vulpecula; assembly: GCF_011100635.1. NCBI lineage: Eukaryota > Metazoa > Chordata > Mammalia > Diprotodontia > Phalangeridae > Trichosurus > Trichosurus vulpecula. The sequence continues at coordinate 105,944,680 of NC_050579.1, forward strand.
AGAGCAGAAACCACAGAAATTCAGTCACTGGGTTTAGGGATTCAGTTGCAAATTAGTCAGGCTTGCAAATATGGATAATATCCTTAGCAATAATTCTGTGAGGAGCCCCCCCCCATTTCCAATTTATTTAATATTTTCACCTAAGGACCTTATAGTAGCTTCTTGTTGAAAATGAAAGAAGATTAAAGTTCAGTTAACATAATCTAGATGGATACCTGCCAATTTCTAGTATCAAAATCAACGTCTGAGAATTCCTGAGACATTACAGCCCCTCCCCTCTCATATTACTTTTACCTGTTGTGTGTAACGCTCTATTTTAGATTGTGCCTCGGGAGAAAGCTCAATATCTTGGGCTCCGTAGACTTTCTGAGCAATGGTTCTTATTTTTTCAACAATGGGAAGCTGTAAAAACACAGATGGGAATAAAAAAGCATTAACTGCAGCAGGCTGAAAGAATAAACTTTTTCAGTTTTCTGTATTGAATTAACATGCATTTCTCATGTCCTTCTACCCCCTCTAAAATGATAAAAGAAAAACAAAACATTACTAACAAATAAGCATAGTCAAAGGAGACAAATCCCAATGAAGTTCAGGAAGTGGGTGCATAGGTTGTTATCGTACTCTGGATTTCTGGTTGGTCAGTGCCTGGATCAAAGTACTTAAGACTTTAAAGTTGTTTGTTTTGACAATATTGGTTTCTCTTCCTTCCCTTCCCCGCCTCCCCCCAACCCCATCATAAACTGTTCTCCAGGTTCTGCTTACTTCGCCTTGTATCAGTTCCTCTGAGGCTTCCCAAGATTATCTGAACCTATCTCTGTCACTCAAATACCATGATCTGTTCAGTTATTATTAGGGGTGTGCTAGAGCCAGCTCCTAACTTAAGAACAACTTTTAAAATTTTCAGTGTGAACATTTACATCCCAGAAACTGGCAAATGCTACAAATCAGGGCTTGATTTATTGTTTTGTTTAATGTCTAGACTTAAGAAAATGCCATTAATGCTGAATAAAATTAAAGGAATATTGTGTGTACATTTTCCCTTCTGGAGAGCTAATTGTTAAATATCTGCCAGCACACTCTCATTTGTACCTTACCTCCTTCCTAGGCTATTCCTCAACCCTAACCCCTCAGTTTCCAGTTTTTTGCCACACTGAAAAGAGCTGCTGTAAATATTTTGGTACATGTGGGTCTTTTTCCTCTTTATTTGATCTGTTAGTAGAGATATAGTTTAATGACTTATTGGGGTGAAAGAGTAAAAGTTATGGTAATGCCAATACGTTATCTTAGGCCACAGTCTTGACTACAAACTGTTAATTACGTCAACCAGGAAATAAGGAGCCTTAAAAGCTTTGTCTCTTTGGAGACTGGATGAATAGCTGTTAGTACCAGAAAATTATAACTCAGAAATACAGAAGGAAGGAGTAGTATTTCTTTTGTGTGCTTTCATGACAGAATATACAAGAGTCCTCATCAAGGAAAATAGCTGTAATTTTTATAGTAAATAAAACACGAAAAAAGCACATAGACTTAGTTTCTGAAATAAATTTAGAACTGGCTGGAAGAAAAGGAATACAGTAGGGCTGAAGGATTAGCCAGTCATGTCAGGCAGTGACGGAATACTGCGTTGATACTGAGCCACCAGTATCACAGTGGATATAGTACTAGACTTGGAGTCAGGAAGACTTGAATTCAAATCTTGCCTACTTACTAGCTGTGTGAACCTTGGCAAGTCATTTAACTTTTCTCAGCCTCAGTTACCTCATCTGTAAAATGGAGTAATTGTATCTACCTCTCAGGGCCACGGGGAGGATCAAATGACATAACATACGTAAAGCGCTTTGCAAACCTTAATGGGTATTTAATTGCTTGTTGGTGTTGTTTCAATCCTGTCTGACTCTTCATGACCTCACCTGGGGTTTTCTTGGCAGAGATACTGTAGTGGTTTGGCATTTTCTTCTCCAGCTCATTTTACAGATGAAGAAACTGAGGCAAAAGGGTTAAGTGACTTGCTCAGGGTCACACAGCTAGAAAGTGTCTGAGGTCAGATTTGAACTTAGGTCTTCCTGACTCCAGGGCTGGCACTCTATCCACTTCACCACCCAGCTGCCCAGCTGCAATGATATACTGACTTAAATATACTACATATGACCTCAGAGCCACAGTGAGTAAAAGTCTCGAATTTGGACACAGCAATGATAAAATCTGCACACTCAGTATTATTTGAATAATCATGCAGAGAATTGGAGAGGAAAAGAAGACAGGAGATAGGTAAACACGCACAGAGTTAGCAAATAATAGACTGTATTGGCTGAACCCAGGTGGGTTTCCAGTCCAGTCCTCCTGCCCTTATACAGTTATGCTACCAGCTCACAGTCAAAACGGTGAGAAGAGAACTTGGAGGGGTGAGAGAGGTAGGAAGAAGGAACAGTACTGATGAAATTGAGTATTTGGTTGATGAAGCTAGAGTATTTAATAGGAAGTATAATAATGATAGGCTAGAAATAATAAGAAGTACAACTGCGGAGAAAATATGGAAGATGAAGGTTGAACAAAGACACAGGACTGGGTAATTAGGTCACTCATGCCTTGAGAGACAACAGTTTTAGCAGAGAGCAGAAGCCCAGTGGCAAAGGCCTGAAGAGACATACATGCTCCCATCCCTGTGCTTTTGCATTTATTATCCCTGGAATCCAGTTCCTTTTCATTTCTACCTCATAGAATCACTCTTTAGTTAGGCACTACTTTTTTTTTTTAAGTTTTGTTGATGTCTTATTTTTACATAATAAATATTTATAGATTACTCCCACTTCCTGAGAAGTCTCTGTTACAACAGTTAAGAAAAATTAATATAGTGACTTTTTCTGAAAGTTCATGCAACATTTGGCAACTGTATTACTCCACCCACCCATTAAAAAAAAGTAACACAAATGTATTCTCTCTCCCTTGCACATGGGGGGAGGGAGGAAAGCAAATTTCTTAAGTACCATATTCTACATGAATTTTTTTCTAATCCTTCAAATTGTTCTCTTCAATCCAAACTACCTTCATGTGAACTACTTTGTATTTATTCTCTATTTATCCTGTATATAGAATCTTCTATACCAAATATAGTATATACATGCATGTATATATACATACCTGTATACGTACATACACATGCATATATGCATACACACATATACCCATACATACTGTATATTGAGGGTGGAAGACTTTATAGATGGCACACATATAACGTAGACATATATGTACAGTATGTATAGTCTACTGCAAATAGACTCTAAGTTCCTAGTGGGTAGAGATTGTTTTATTCTGGGATCATGTTCCCTACTCTACAATGGAGCCAGATTCTTCTGTAGTACCTTGTTTAATTCTGGGTATGACATTTTAAAGGGGATGACAGAGATATGTGAAGAGAAAGGTGGTGATTAGGGAAGTGTGATGGGTCTGGAAACTACATCTGATGTGAACTGGTTGAAGCATCTAGAGTTAGAAAGCTTGGGAAAAAGATGTAAAGGGAAGACAACACTTGAAATATTCAAAAATATTCTCTCCCATTGGAGAGAAGATAGAACAGATCTGTTCTACATTGCTCTAGAGAAGGAAATGGGACCAGTAGGTTTTAATGACTGGGATGCAGATTTTCGTTCAATGTAAAGAACATTCCAACATCAGAGATCTCCAATGCTGGAACAAGATTCCTTTGTAAAGAGATGAGTTTTCCATTGATAAAAATATTTAGCAAAGGCTACATAACTATCTTTCAGGGATTTAGCAGGAGACCATAGGATAAAAGATCTATGTAGAACTAGAAGAAATATCAGGTGTCATATTAGGACCTTTCATTTTAGAGAGGCCAAGGCCCCAGGTCAGACAGATAGTAGGTGCTAGAGTGAACTGAGGTCTGACTTGAGAGTCAGTGCTTGTCCACTAATACCACTTCTCTATTAAGGGTGGGATAACGAAAGAGGTTGGAATTTAGACCAGAAGACCTTTTGGGTCCCTTCTAAGGACAAGATTTAAGTCTGCAGACATCAAAAGATTACTCCAGAATGATTTCAACAGTTGCCAAAAATTTTAAGAAATCCCAAGTTGTTTTAAATATAAGGCAGCCTTTTGGAAATCTTTGAAGAAGTGTTGTCATTCAGTTATATCCAACTCTTACTGACCCTGTGGAACATAGCATGCCAGTATTGTCCATGGGGTTTTCTTGGAAAAGATACTGGAGTGGTTTGTCATTTCCTTCTCTAGTGGATTAAGGCAAAATACAGGTTAAGTGACTTGCTCAGGGTCACACAACTAGTAAATATCCGAGGCCAGAGATTTGAACTTAGGTCTTCTTGACTCCAGGCCCAGCAGTCTATCCACCGAGCCACCTAGCTGCCTCACTGAGGCAAGAGGCTTTTCCATAAATACTAGATATTATACTGTATATATAAATAATAACAAAGTAGGACCCTCAATCCTGCAGATGGGCCCTGAAATGCTTCCCTCAACCCTATACTTTAAGTGAACATGACATCCTCTGCAGTTCAATAAATGCTTGGCAAAGAACCACACTTTTAAAGTGATAAAAGCTAGAAGAAGCCTGCTTTTCTGTTAGCAAGAAAAAAAAAAGTACAGAGGAAACTCAGTAGTCATTTTTAACCAGGATGGGCCAGCTCTCCCAAACACTGTATCCTCTTCATGGTACAAAATGAATGGAAAAGAGAAAACAAGTAGCTTCCATCCCTCATTCATGCTCAAACCTTTTCACTGAGAGGCTGTAACAGCCTGGTACAACATTATGAGTGATCTTATTAAGAAAAAGGCTTACAATGGAAAGGAAATTTCTAAAAAGGAGGTGGTACTATTTTTGATGATATATGGAGAAGAAAGAGGAGGGTCTTTATCTACAATTCCTAACACACAGTATCGCTACCCCCCTCCCCCAACATCAAAACTGAACCCTGCCTCCAATTTCATAGTTGAGGAAACTCAGGTTCACTACCCCCAGTTACACAGAGACCAGGTGACAAGTCTGGGTCTCAAGCTTCCAGGAAACCACCACTTCTAGCTCTGCCTAGCTCCCTGCCATCAGTTACTGAAGTATTATTATATACCACATCCCCATGCCATGTTTGGAAATGAAATGTCTTGACAATTTTTCTTATAATTAGGATCTTTTACAAAGCAAACGAAATTGCTTATTGTGATTCACATTTGATCTGGAGAATCAGTAGCTGGCCAAGAATGAAATAGTAGTGGCTCACGTATCCACTCATGCCCCTCCTCCAAATTCCCCTTTTACTGTAGATGACATGACCTTCCTCCCAGCCACCCAAGTTCATAACCTAGGTCTTCCTAGACCAGAAATTATTAAACTGAAGCTAGATGGCCCAATGGGTAGAGCACTGGACTTGATTCAAATCTAGGCTTAGATGTTTGTGACCCTGGGCAAGTCACTTAAACTCTCTTCCTCAAGCTCCTCATCTATAAAATTGGATAATAAGAGAGACAGCATCTACCTCCCACTGTTGTTGTGATAATCAAATGAGATTATATTAAGTGCTTTGCAAACCTTTAAAAAAAATATTAATGCTATCCTTGTGACCTTTTTTTTTTGGAGGAGGGAAGGCAACGCAAGGCAATTGAAGTTAAGTGACTTGCCCAAGGTCACACAGCTAGTAAGTGTGTCAAGTATCTGAGGCCACCTTTGAACTCAGGTCCTCCCGACTCCGGGGCAAGTGCTGTACTCACTGGGCCATGTAGCTGATGACTATATTTCAATATAATCACTTTCCTTTGTAATCCTATGTATTTCATGCAGTTTAAAACACTATCCTGAGAAGGAGTCTGTAGGTTTTTCCATACTGCCAAAGGAGTCTGAGCCATGAAAAAGGTTAAGAATCCTGGACTAGGCTTTCCCCTCTCCTACACCGCCTATATTCTACTTACTTGAGCCACCACTATAGTATCTCTTCATTTTTCTTCCTTTTCTTCACTTACATGGCTATCATCCTAGTCCTTGTTACTTCTTCTGGATTACTATATTTTCTAACTAATTTCCTTGTTTCGAGTCTTTGCTTTATGCAATCCATCTTCCATGTCACTACCAAGCTCAAAAACCTTCAGTGGGTCCCCTAGTGTCTCCCTGTTAATATACTCAGCCTATTATTTGCTTAAGGTCCTTCACAATCCAACTCCAACCTACCTTTCTATTCTTAGTCTTATTATTCCCCTCTATACGCTCTGCTTTCTAGACTACCACCACAGCAGCTCCAGAAACCACAGGATTCCACTTCTGGGCTCTCCACACCTCTATAAGCCATTTGCCATGCCTAGGATGAAATCACTTCTCATCTCATCTCTCCTTTCATCCAATCCAAATTCAAGACTCTGTTCAGATGCTGCTTCATCCATGAAATTTTTCTTGATCCTTCCTCAAAGTCCCTTGGACTTATATGTACAGTTGTATGTATGTACATATTTGTATCCTGTCTTCCTCTCCTCTCCCTCCCAGACAATAAGCTCCATGAGGGCAGGGAATATTTTTGTTTTGCTCTTCTATCCCCAAAGCTTAGTCACAGTGTCTGATATGTAAAAAGTGCTCAATGAAAGTTGGCTGAAATGAATCAAGTTTATCATGGGCTGTTTCTTAAAATATCTTGTTTCAAGTCCCCCACCTCCACAACTAAGTGTGTCCTCTTCAAAATGTTCATTTGAAACAGCCTTCAGAACTCCAAATGTGTCAGGCTGACTTAATTTATTGTTTAGTTGGGCTTTGTATACTGAGGCCATGTACAGGCACCTAACGGGGGAAGGAAATAAGCGTTTATCAAGTACATGCTAGGTGCTAAGCACTTTTACAAACATCTCATTTGATCCTCACAATAACCATGTAACGTAGATGCTGCTATTATAACCCCACTTCACATATATGGAACTGAAAGAGATTTTTTTTAAATGAGTTGGGGTACGGGGGAGGGTCACATAGCTAGTATCTCCGGGTGAATTTGAATTCAGTCCTTTCTGACTCCAGGCCCAGAGCTCTTTCCTGTGCTTCCTGCTATACCTAACAATGTAAGCTGAATGTTAGGTATGTGATTATGTGTGTAAGGTATGAAATGTACACACACATATGTATAAAGACATGAGCTAAATTGTAATTCAGTATTCTTCTCTAACCCAATCATGCCAGGGCTGGATGCAGAGTTCCTGACATACCAGCAATGCACTCCACAAGCATGATGCCCCTTAACCTGAACCTCACTAGTGCTGAAATAGCTAAAAACACAGATGATGCTGTATTCTTGTCTTCAGGCTCCTTTCCAGGTTTCAACATGCGCAATATTATCTACTGAAAGCCGGAGATAATGTAACATAAATATCCTGGACTCAACTCCTGGGAGAGGTGTCCTGAACGGAATATTCTAGTTTGTACAGATAGCAATCTTGGGACCCAAATTCCCCTCCCCCACCCCCCAGACAAAGATCAAAAAACTTTTTCAAGTCAGTCATACTTGTAAATGAATTTTAAAAACAACAACACCAGAACACCTTGATTACTGTGCCTGTCAGATACAATATAAAGACTAAAAACTGCTCCCATCAAAGTATATGCCATTGTCTACAAAGTAAAACCTTTTGTCACATGGGAGAGAATTTTCTGCTATCTTCTATTCTGGTTTTAGAAAGTACTTATTATCTCCTCTGAATAAAAAAAAAAGAATAAAAGGAAAGTGCAAAATATCTATCTATGCAGGGTTTGTCATAGAACCTAGAGTTTATTAATAAGACAGTAGATTAACTTTGTATATCTGACTTTTTGGGAACTCAATATGGCACATCTTTGTAGCAATAGCTAAACCCAGCTTTACCTCAATCAAGCACATTTTTCAGTTTAGTAAATCCTACCTTTCGGAAACTCTTGATACATTTAAAAATCTTAGGTTATTTAATCCTATACGAAATAAAAAATGTTTTTTCTTGGTTCTATAAATATGCCCTAATTAGGACCGCCCCAACAAAAAGTCTAGTATTATTGTTTGATTTTATATTATTAGTATTTTATCACTAGAAAGAACAGAATTTTAAAATACCTCAAAGGACCAAGCTGGTCAGCTGACACATCTGACAATCTATATAAAAATATATGTAAATCTACATAAATAAAAATATAAATCTGTATAAAATCCATAAGAAAACAGATAATAGGATGAAAATTTCTATTTCAAAGCAAAATTATATTTTTGCATCAACTGACACACCTGGCCCTTCTAGCATTAAAAGAGAGGAAAAATGGTATATATAGTAAGTGCATGGCCAGCCCTGGATGGACGGAAGACCGTTCTGATGGAAGACCTGAGTTCTGACTCTGATACACCCTAGCTCTGTGACCCTGGTCAATCAAGTTCCTTAGTGTCTCAGTGCTTCAGGCAACTAAATTCACAGTTCCAGATGAGTTTTTGATCTTCATTTGTGGAAGAAACTTCTATACCATGAATTCCCCCATGTCAATGAAAAAAAAATAAAAACAAAACCCCTTACTTTCAGAGGAATTTGGCTAACCTCAACATACTCTTCCTCAACTTCTTGTTAAAATCTTTAAAAGTTTTGTCGGTAAAAGCTAAAATTTATATAGCTGGGTTAAAATACTGTGGCATCATCCAGGTATCCTTACATCCCTTAGGCTTTTAAACACACATTATTGCTATGATCTTGGCTCATTCTTAACGGACTGTGATCATCGGAATGCTAATTTTTAAGATTAAGATTTTTATATGATTCTGACAGTCGAGTATTAGGGCAATTGGGTTATATGAAAACTGAACTAAGAAGAGAAAACAAATGTCGTCCTTTAACCCACTTGGCCCATGACAGAAGTTAAGTAAGCTCAGGGAAAAAGTGTGGCCCTGGAGAATCCCTAAGTAGTGTTGGAGTGGCAGCACTGCTTTCAAAAGTCACCTGAATGCAAGTATTCTTGAATATATGTGTACCTTGTGATGTGCATCACAGTTCAGAGTCTGGAGTGGGGGAATTTTGTGGAAGCAAGCCCACAGCCTTGGGGACCAAAATTCAATTGTAGGTGGCTCAGTGAATAGAGCACTGGGCCTGGAGTCAGGAAGACCTTAATTCACATCGAGCCTCAGACACTTACTAGCGGTGCGAGCCTGGGCCAGTTACCTTAATTCATGGGAGAAGGAAATGGCAAACCACTCTGGTATCTTTGCAAAGAAAACACCATGGACATAAGTGCATGTTATGATCCACGGGGTCATGAAGAGGCAGACATGACTGAACCATGTGAAGATCTCCTAGAATACTAGGATTCATCTCCCCTCTGCTTCTCAGCTGCTTCGCCTTGTAAAAGTTTTATCTCATATGGAAAAGGAGGAGAGGGTGGTGATAATTATATTGCAGTAAAACTGGATAAGTTCATTGTCATCAAAAGAGTAGTTTGATTAGGAGACAGGAGATCTTAGCTGAGGTGGATAGATCACAGTGGACAGAGCACTATTCTTGGGAGTCAGGAGGACCTGGATTCAAATCCAGCCTCAGACACTTCCTAGCTATGTGATTCTAGGCAAGTCACTTAACCTCTCTCTACCTAAGTTTCTTCTTCTTTTTTTATATTTATAATTGAACTTTATTATTTCATTTTTTACACAATAGCTTCTCCTGCAAAAAAAAAAACAAAAAACAAAAACAAATTTTTAAAACAGTTCCATGAAGCCAAGACCTGTGGTATCTTCTTTGTATCAGCAGTTCTTAGCAAACTATTAAATTGAGGAAAATAACCCATCAGTTTGAAAAAGTACCATTTACTCCTAGTAGTCAAAAGGAAGAGTGAGCCTATTTTTTTTAAGGTCAAACAGACACTCATCCCCCTGGCCCTTTGAAGCCCAGGGCTTTGGGGGTCTGAGAGCATTTGTCTACCTGTTGTCTCTAACTCAGCTTGGAGAGCAGTGAGAATTGGCCCCCTATACCTCAATTTATCTATAAAATGAGCACCTACCTCTCAGGGTTATTATGAGGATCAAATGAGATATTTGTAAAGTGATTCGCAAACCCTGAAGCACTAAATACGTGCGAATTACTACTATTATCTGTCCATTGAAGCCTTGAGATGTTGGACCCATCTTACATGTCTATAACTCAATGTTCTTCATGTATAAAAAATGGAGGAGGTAAGATAAAATAATTTCCAAGGTCTCCCTCAGTTCTAACATTTATAGTCTATAGAAAGAAGAAAGTTCTCCAAAGAAGTACCAACTTGGAAAATATTAAAATTTATTAAAAGCATTACAAGCAATTTGATTTATTAAGATATCTTGTTCTAGATTTCTGAGGGGCCAAATAAGCAAAATGAAATCAACTGATTCCCTTATTTTTCCAGTGATTTAAGGTAGCTTCCCTACTTCCTTTAAGACTCCTCTGTTTGGCACTTAAATATCCCAGTGTGGGTCCCAATCTACCATTCTACACTCATACATTTATTCTATATACTCTTTGTGGTTGTTTAGTCGTATCTGACTCCTTGTGACGCCAAATGGGGTTTTCTTGGCAAAGATACTGAAGTGTTTTGCAGTTTCTTTCTCCAGTTCATTTTACAAATAAGAAAACTGAGGCAAACAATATTAAGTGATTTCCTCAGGGTCACACAGTTCAGTGTCAGAGGATGAACTCAGGAAGATGAGTCTTCCTGACTCTAGGCCCAGAACTCTATTGCGCCACCTAGCTATCCCATGTCCCGCTTTTCTTCTAATCTCAGGTATGTTGGTTTTGTTTGTGCAAAAAGGTTTAATTTTATGTAACCTTTCTATCTCCTGTTTGGCCATGAACATTTCCCCTATTCATAGATCTGAGAGATAATTTCTTCTGTGTTCTCCTAATTTGCTTAGAGTTGAGATCAAGATTCAGAGGAAAAACATACATTTGTTAAAGCAACTGGCCATTGAAAAAATTCACATATAGGCACAGGGCAATGTGTTTAGGTAAAGAAGACCAGGAAAATTATGTCTAGTCATGATTATATAATGACCACTCTATAACGGATCCTGGCACATTCGCTAGTTATTTTGCCTCACACCTATTATGGCAAATTCAAATTTATAAAATTTATAATTTATCCAGAAAATTAAGATGATAAAATTAACCTTTGTTTTGTTGTGACTTTAGATGCCAATGAAAAATGCTTGGCCTTGACATAATTTTCATTTCAAAACAAGAAAATAATCATTTTACGGTAAATTAAAAAAATAGTTCAGGACATGTATCTATCAAATTCTTCAAAATTCTCTACAAATGAGTTGCCATTAGCCTAATATTTCCATTTTGTAAAGGTAAAGATCAAAACAGAAACTGTAACTTAATGAGAATAAGATTACAAAAAAATTTCAGATCAATCTACTTGGTGTTTACTTAGAACATACTTTTCCCCACTTTATATAAAAGGGCTTACAGGAAGAAATAATTAAAAGAAATTTGTTCTTATAAGATCTGCTTTTAAGGGAAAATAAAATTGGTATAAAATTCTAGAAGAGATGTTTCTAGAAGAGAAAATTTTTCTAACATTTAAAATCCATTATCACAAGGGTAATCTGAAATGAGATGCACATAAAGTTAAAATAAACTTATGCTATAAATAGATGGGGAGAGAGAAGAGGTAGCATAGCTTTATATGGACAAAAAATGTTTAAATGTGTAATGAAATGTTTAAACAGAAGTGATCAGATGATAAACTTCTAAGTTGAACGGGAAGCTTTAGACACAATTGTTGTTTACTTCAGGTCTTTTTGTATGTGTCATAACTGGGGCACATATTTTACATGAGTTATAAACATATTACAGGTATACACAATTAACAGAGAACTCCTGGGTACTGACATTATGATGTATTAAAGTTGTTTGGAGGGGAAAGTTGGGAGAGTTCAGTTGAGTGGCTGCCCCTAATCCGCCATCTTGGCTCTGCCTGAGAAGATTCTTTAAATGAATATAAAGTAACATTGTATTTCCATTCCAATATGAATATGAACTTTATAAATTGCCCATGTTCTTATAAAATGATTCATATTTTCCCCACTGGCTTTTTCCACAAAACTATAGACAAATTCTCATGGAAAAAACCTCTGGCCTGAAGACTAAATTAAAAGCCTTTAAAATCACAGATTAAAAAAAGGAAGGGCGTTGGGAAGATAAATTTCAGATAAATTAATGACAAACTTATATTACTTTAAATCTAGTCTTTATTTTCTTTTTATCTCAACTTTTTAAAAAAAAATCCTGAGCTTTTAAGCTACTGCTTCTACAGATATTTTTATCATGTGTTATCTGAATGTTTACACCTATAACTACTTTTGAATGAATGGTTTAAGTGGTTACTTTTATTCTGAAAAATGAATTCCATCACTTTCATAAGGAATCACATTTAAAAATCCATCATCTCAACTTTAGGTCACAAGATGAATGCATGATAAATAGTTGAGCTGCTTGTAACTGACCTTTCAGTCTCCTAGTCTTTCTACCCATGGGACTATTGCAGATGAGGAAATACATTTTTAAACGCTCATAAAATAGTAATGTATTTTTTTTCCAATTTAAAAGAAAGTACTTCAGTGACATTATATGACTTCTATGACCAGTGAGGATGAAACAAAAACTCAGAAGGTAGTACTTCAAATCTGATAGATACTATTCCCAGGTACAAAACAGGTACTATCATTTACAAGCTCAAATTCCAAGTAAAAAAGGATTGAAAAATATGCTTCGGTTTTGTTCTCCTTAGATATTTTTGTTGTGTTTTTGGGAAGCAATAATCAATATTTTTCAGTGGGGCATGGTGGAGGGAAAAATTGATTTTACATACAGTAATGGTGGAAAGGCTCTACAGGATAGCTTTAAGAGAGTAGGAATGCCTGAGGCATAGAAAAAAAAAAAAAAAAGAAAACCCAGATCAAAAGAAGACAAAAAAAGATTATTTACATACATGTAAAAAGATTTTACACGAAACCATGAATCTCTATTTTATACTACTTTCTTTTAAAAAAGAGTGTATCATAAATTCTACATGTTACTTTCAAAACTATCCTACTTTTCTGGGCTCCTTCTGCAGGCATCATTTTTAAAAATACATATAAAGGTGAGTAGGGAGACAAGAGGCATTAGATTTGATTTTAGTAATAGCTTTAAGAAAGTCAGCGAATGGGCATAGTGAATAGAGAGCTACTCAGAAAGATGTCCTTCTTCTGACACATACTAGCTTTGTGACACCCATGCAAGTCGCTTAACCTCTTAGTGCCTTGGTTAATGCTCCAAAACTGAGTTGTAGAGGAGCTCCTGATCAGTCTCATTGGAAGGAGTTTCCACAGCACCCTTCCCAATATTCCTCCCCAAAAGAATTTAGATCAGAAAAAAGTGAAGTGGGAATAAGTGAATGAAGCACTTAGTAGGTAAGAGAGAGAGAGGTATGGTCATGTAGGCCAGGGTCATACTAATAGAGAGTCAAGAATAAGAGACGTCTGTATTTTCCCCCTTAAAACATTTATTATAATTATTACAAGAATGTAGTAGTGAGTACATTAAGGGTAAGTGAAGTTTTATAGGAAGAAATAAGTAATAGGCAGAACAAGAAACACTTTTGGACATGGACAATATGGGAATTTGTTTTTCCTGCATTTGGTGGTGTCATTTTTCCAGGGGGGGAGGTGAGAGGGAAAATTAATGCCTGTTAATTGAAAAAAAAAATAGAATTTAATTAAAAAAAATTAAGTATGAAAGATCATTTCCTCATGTGAATTTGGGATTTAATAACAGAAGGGCTGAAGAGTGGCCAAAACTTAGTGGATGTGGATAAGGTTTCCTCTCCCACTTCACTTCTCCCATAAAATTGGTCACATCTTTGGGATGGGACTGAGATGACTTAGGGGAGAACAGTGGGTAGATGAACTGAGATAGTAATAATGATCACAATATTACAGGATTCAGAGTCAGATGGGGCCTTGATGGATCACTCAGAAAACAGTTCTAACAAAGAAATATCTAATCGTCTCCTCGGAGTACAAGTGAGAGGCTCAAAGTCAAGAGTAAGGAAAATCCTTTCCAAGTAAAGAGACTGAAATCTACAGAGCATTTGCAAAGAACAAGGCCTGAATGATGGATGTGTGGGCACTGATGAATCACAGATAAGCAAGACCAAGAGAGGAACTAGGCAGGATATCCAAAGGCCCTCCGAAGTGATGGGTACCAGTAGTAAAGTGGTAATTATGTGAACTGAAACTCTTTCCGCTTTGTGTTTTTCTAATTCCTTTAATAAATATGCAGTATTTGTTTTTCATTTTGAAGCTCCAATTCCAGCTGATCTAAGGCCAACTGAAGGTTGAATCCCAAAGCCCAAGCAAAACTTGGCACATGATCAAGCTGGAAAGATGTAAAAAGCACAAATAACAAGTCAACCACTCCCCATCCCTATAACCCTCTCAAAAGAAAAAAAAATCACCACCAGAAATAACTAACATTTCCTCCACACAAGAACCTTAAGTGCAAGAGTTTACAAATTGCTGTCTCTGCCTGTGGCCTGAGGCTTAGACTTTTGATTTATTTTCCTCCCTCTCTATCCAACCAGAGCTGTGTTCAAGAGAATGACTTCAAGAAAAGACCAGGAAAGGGATTTTAATAAAAACAAACATGATCCTACCATACTATCAAGGTCATACCTTGAAATTTTTCTAGCGCCATAGGAAAATGACATACTTTCTGAGCATATAATTCAGCAAAAAAAAGATCCTGCCTTCATAAGTAGGCTTTTGGGCCAAGGCCTCCCTTTATTCAGAAGACAGGCTTTCTACTATCTAATTACATGGTCCCCAATTCCAACTGAGAAAATGGAAAGATGCCAATTGTACTGGCATAATTTGGTTACGCCCATGGATTATGAGTGCAGATGGGACAACAGCTTGAAACGCGTGCCCGTTTTATAAGACAGGTAAGCATCTTGAAAGGCCAGCTCTGCTGATTGTGAAACAAAGATGCTGTAAGTAGAAAATGGTCATAGCATAACCAAGTTGTGTGGACTTAGAACAATGTAACAGTTTCTTATTGGTGAGGTCCTAGATAGTAATAATGATAACAGCCAGCGTTTTCAGGTTCATAAAGCTCCTTTGATTATATATGTGTATATATATATATATATATGTTTGATCCTTACAGCAACCCTAAGGTGGGTATCATTACGTCCATTTTGCAGATGAGGAAACTAAGGCTGAGAAAGGTTAAGTGACTTGCCCATGGTCATATGGCTAAAGAAGTATATAAGGTAGGATTTGAACTCAGGACTACCTAATTAAAAGTCTATTGCTCTATTCGTCATACACCTAGCTGCCTGAGATCAATCAGTCTTCTGCAGGATGGAAAAAAAAAGAAGCATGGGCACTTCCGCCCAGAAGAGAGAAAAGGCTTATTTCCATATTTATTGAATATTCTGTTTTGTGTTCTACAGAGTTCCATGGAACTTTTTTCCCCCTTAGGAAATTAAGAGAACATCAAATGTGAAACTGGAAAGAGAATTACGATAGAAAATTTAGGGAACCTCTGTATATGTTTACTTCTGAATTCACATTATATACCTATGTCCAGCATTTTCAACCCATAGGCTGAAGAGAAGTACAAAGTAAGTGAAAGCAGGACGAATGTATGTTTTGCTAATACAAAAACTATGCTGGAACCAGCTCATATATAGCTTGGGCTGATTGGCCCAAGAAATTGGCCTCACTATAAATCACCTCAGAAATTGGCCAACACTATAAATTTATTGTTTTGTTGCTTGTTTAGACTTAAGAAAGTGATGGGAAAATGTTAATAATACAGATTAAATTTAAAAGTGTGTTTTGCTTACATGCCTTCCCCCCACCCCGCTCCCTCGGGCCAGTTGTTAAACATCCAGCTAATAAGAAAACCCTGCTAATAATCCTTCACCAAGGTACTATTCTAATATCTTATTAGAGGGGTGACTGAGTTCTTCAAGGCTATGCTGGGGAAACATAAGCCCTAACCAAGCTGGATAGGCTTTGACTATTGCCAGAGGACCCTCCTAACTAAAGTTTAGTACCTAAGAGTTGATTATCATGCAATTTTTTGCTCATAACAATTCATTACACTATAATTTACAGTAAGAGTGCCTTGTGTATCAGAGGAACTGACCAAACTTAGCTGGATTAATCCGTCTACTAAAATACATCAGTAGAGGGAACATACTTGACTGGGATGAAGCCATGGCCTTTTTCAATAGTATGCTAAGAATACGAAAAATAGCTAGTTACTGGATTCTGTCAAATGTAAACTCTTCTTTCAGTTGGTTTTCAAGTTTTATAAGCTACATATTTTATTTTGGAAATTCGGTCTTTTGCATTTAACCTTTATGTCTATTTGGAGAGATGTCTTATTGCACTGAAGCTCTCTCAATTGGTTCTATCTATGTAATTGAGTAAGTTCTCTAAAATGATCAGTAATGTACCTGAGGTTTACATACTGCTAGATTTGTGAGGCATTTTAATTTCCATGGATGACTATCATGATCTCTACCTCTTTCCCTTTCAAAAGCAGCCTTTAGGCAGTTTCCCTAATTCCAGATGGGATGTCCCTTCTCCAAAGAAGGGCATATTGAGTCACCTGGCTGCCCCTTTCTATCTCCTCTGTAAAGGCTCAGCTCAGTCTCCAAATTCAGGGTTTGGAACAATTAGTAACTTACCCGCTTTATCCAGAAAAGCATCTCAGCAGCCACACCCTGAATACCAACAATTTCCTGTGTCTCCCAAGTCTCCTCATGTTTCCTCCAACCCTACTTTCAGTAATAGGAAACCAAGCGCGGGGGGTGGATGTACTACGGCAGAAGCCATCACACTGACTAAATAAGAGCCTAGACAGACTGAAGTTTAGACAGAGACAGTTTAGGCTGACAGGTAGCTCAGCTTATATTGGGAAGCAAAGAGCCATCTAGAACAATGCCACAAAGGCAGGAGGATGGGCTGCTCTAGCAGGCAGAGAAGAAGAGCTTCAAGGCATCTTATTAAGAGTCTCTCTGAAACACAAGCCAGCCCAGATAGAGCTGCCCAGCATGAAGCTAGATCTAGAGAAAAAGTAAAAAGGTGAAAAATAAGGGGAGCTACAAAATGTCATAATCCAGAATAGAGTCCCACAAGCAATACTTCAAAGATAGAACTGTACGATATAAGTTCTGAGCACTGGACTTCACTGCATTAATTAGTTTAGAAAATTCCAAGGTGGGATTTAGTAGGGACTGGATTATGCAAAGTCTCCTTCTCTGTTAATACAAACTAAAAGAGGAACCTCATAAAGTCTGTAGTGCTTGGGCTTTCCATTAGCTACTATGGGACTATCCAAGGTATAGATTCCCCATCTGTCCCCATCTGCTACCCTTCCTTATAGTACTCACTCTCTCAAAGGGGTGGTGAATACAAATTGATTAGTAAGCACAGTTTCTTCATGAGATGGTTTGTGGAGGTGCTTGGTGCTGTATAAATATTAATGAGGTAGCTAGATGGCTGAGAGCACAGAGCACTGGGCCTGGAGTCAGGAATACCTGAGTTCAAATCTGGCCTCAGACTTTTACTAGCTGTGTGATCCTATTCTAATCATGAAACCTCTGTTTGTCTTAATCCACTGGAAAAGGAAATGGCAAAGCACTCCAGCATCTCTACCAAGAAAAGCCCACAGACAGTATTGATGTGTTGTGGTCCACGGGGTCATGAAGGGTTGAACATGATGAACAACAAAAAATGCTAGTGACGATGATGATGGGTACATAGAGGTAGCAGGGTATTGGAGAAGGTAACACTATGAAGACATTTTGAAATAAGAAATAAATGATTTTGCCAGTAGAAAGATTATGAGGATGTTAATTAGGAGACTGGAATCTTACTCCTAGTCTTGATATTGATTAAATTGAATGTGTGACTTTGGTTACGTTGCAGTCCTTATGGTCGGCCCTCAGTTTCCCCTGGTATGAGGAACAAACGTAAAAATATCATTGCAATGAACTCTAAGCAACTGTTGAGACATTTTTGTACCAATATTTTTTGTCATGCTGAATGTCCATGGAAGTTTGCTCTTGTATAATGGAACAAAGGTAAAAATCTCATCAAAATACTCCAAGCAACTGTTGACATTTTTGTACTAAAATTGCTGTCATGCTGGATGGTTGTGGAAATAAGCCACTGCCTATGGCTAGGAAATGCTTTTGTTAAAAAGAAATTTCCATTACAGAAATATCTGTATCTGTAATATCTGCAAAATGACTTATACAGAACTATATCACAGACTTCAGTGATAATAATTAACAATGAATAATTACCTAAGGCAATTTTAGTTCCTGTCATAGAAAAGTTGTTTTTTTTTTTTAAAGCAAACAGTTGGTAGCAAAGAAGTGGAAATTGAGGGGATGCTCCTCAGCTGGGCAGCGGCTAACCGAGTCGTGGTATATGGTTGTGATGGAATACTACTGTGCTGTAAAATGATAGGCTGGTTAACTTCAGGAAAACATGGAAAGACTTCCATGAAATAATGAAGAGGAAATGAGCAGAACCAAGAGAATGTTACATACAGTAACAGAAATATTGTTCGAAGAATAACGGTGAGTATTATTCTGAGTACTATAAATACTCAAATCAACTACAAAGGACCTATGAAGGAAGATGCTATCCACCTCCAGAGAAAGAGCTGATAAACAGAAGTATGCATGATAAGGTCGATATGTGTAGATCTATCAATCTATCCACATCTCTGGGTCAAATGGTGGTCTTCTCTAGTGTGGGGTGGGGAGGGAGTTAGGTAGACATTTTGGAACTTAAGATGTAATAAAAAAAATTAAATTCAATTAAAAAAGAGTTCAAATGTATGTAACATCATTGACTTAAACACTGAACAGAAATTAATAGAATCATTGATTTTGGGGTGGAAAAAAAAGCAAATAGTGTTTTGCCCTAAAAAAAAATGTAGGCATTATTTCTAACTAGGCCACCTATGATAATCACATGCTTACAAACTTCTTGTTTTTTTTCTCAAGGATCCTAGATCCTATCTTCATCTTCTCCATGAAAAATAGCCTGAAAGAAAAACTAAACACCTATGTCAGTAAAACATCAGCAGAAAATTTAAAAAAAAAGGGTTCATCTCAGGGTTAGTATATTTCTGTTAGTACTATTAAAAAAAACCCAACCCCTTTTTCCTACTTAACCTTCTTTTCACCTGCAATGATTTTCTTGAGAAGAGACAGAACATATTTTAGTGAGGGTGGGTAGAGTGGGCAGCAGTGTGTGAAAAAATGTACGATCAGTCAAAACAGTGTGGGAAGAAGCTGTGTGTGGTTTAAGCACATGGCACTGTTGGCTTGGCCAACATCTGTAAAGAGCCACTGTCAGAGACAAATAAGTATCTGTACCAAATAAAGAATGATGCCAACAAGACAACAGTCCATTAACAGCCCACATAAAATATGGTAATTACAATAAAATAGTTCAGGTTTACATAGAACTTTCCAATTTACAAAGCCACTCTCTCCTACTGCTTTTAGTGGTAGGTAATAATGTGGTTAGCAATTAGACGACACTTGAAGGCTTATGAAATGCTTTACATAAATCATCTTATTTGGACATTGAAAGAACCCTGGGAAGTAGGTGGTATTATCGGCCCTAATCTACACGAGGAGACTGAGAGATGGTAAAGAGAACTGTCCACAGGTGTCTGAGGCTGGTTTTGAACTTGGGTCTTTCTCACACTGAAACTGGTGCCCTACCCACTGTATCATCTTGTAGTTATCTAAAAATATTTGTGTTTTACATAGTTTTACATTTTTGGACAGGGAAACTGGGGCTCAGAAAAGCTACATTACTTAATCATCTGAAGATGGCAAAGACAGAAGATGGTAATGGTCAAGGGTGGAGGGACTATGAGGAAACAGGCACAGTAATATACTGCGAGTGAAGGTATGAATTAATCCAATTATACTGGAAAATAATTTAGAATTGTGCCAGAAAACCCACTAACCTATTCATACAAAGCCTTTGAGTTATCAATCACACTGCTGGGAATTATATGCCACACAGTTCAAAGATAGACAAGTCCCATATATACCAAAAATACTCAGGGTAACCCTTTTTTGCGACAACAAAAAAAAAAAACCCAAATCAAACCAAAACTAGAAATAAAATGGGTATGCTTTGGTTGGGGTATGACTAAAGATATGAAGAAATGAAAGTGAGGAAGGCACACATAAATTTATTAAGGAATCAAATGAACAGCTCTAAATCACTATTAATCAGAGAAATGCAAATTAAAACAACTCTCTGAAGTAACTATCATTTCACAACTATCAGATTGGCTAAGAAAAGGAAAATGATAAACGTTGGACAAGATGTGGGAAAATTGTAACACTAACGCATTTCTGGTAGAGTTGTGAACTGATCTGACCATTCTATAGAGCAATTTGGAACTGTGCCCAAATGGCTTTTAAACTGTGCATACTCTTTGATCTAACAATACCATTACTAGGTCTGTATCCAAAAGAGATTATAAAAAAGGGAAAAGGACCCACATGTACAAAAATATTTATAGCAGCTCTTTTTGGTGGTGGTAAAGAACTGGAAATTGAAGGGATGCCCATCAATTGGGGAATGGCTGAACAAGTTGTGGTCCATGAAAGTGATGGAATACCATTGTGCCTTAAGAAATGAGCAGGTAGATTTCAGAAAAACCTGGAAACACATGAACTGATGCAGAGGGTGAGCAGAACCAGGAGAACACTGTACAAAGCAACAGCGACATTGTTCAATGATTAACCATGACAGACAGCTACTTTTTTCTTCTCAGCAATACAATCATCCAAGACAATTCCAAAAGACTTTTATGATGGAAAATGCTATTCACATCCAGACAAAGAACTGATGGAATCTGGATGCAGATCAAAGCACACTATTTTCTTTTTTTTTCCTTTATCATGGTTTTTCTCTTTTGTTCTGATTCTTCTTTCACATGACTAATGTGGAAATATGATTTATATGATTGTACATGTATAATCCATATCAGACTGCTTGCTGTCTTGGTAAAGGTGGGAGGGGAGGAAGAAAAATTTGGAACTTAAAATCCTGTGAAAGTGAATGTTGAAAACTATCTTTACATGTGATTGGAAAAAAAAAAGTACTATTAACTGGGGAAAAAAAGAATCAAATAAGAATTAAATAAAAAAAAAACCAGGAGAACAATATCCATGATGACTATAATGTAAAAAAGAAACTACCACACTGATACTTTCTGGCCATCTGCATGCCACGCCACCTGAAAGTCTTTTTCTCCAACCATCACCGGCTCCCATTGCTCCATGGCTCCACTCACCCTCTCTCTGGAATCCCAGTTCAAAATACTCCTCCAAAAGTACACTGTCTTATGGGTGCTGTCTTCCCTTACAACAGGGCCATCCGAAGTGCGACTCGCGGGCTGCATGTGGCCCACAGTGCGATTTAGGGGTGCTCAGCCCATGTTTTAGACAGCCCTGCCTTGCAAGGTGCTTAATGGAAAGGGCTTTCTTTTTGTATATGGCATGAAATAAATGGGTTTTTTATTCATTCATGAACAGAGCATTTAGTAAGTGCTTACTATGTACAAAGCATTTTTTGTTTAGTCATTTCTCTTGAGTTTGAGTCTTCATGACCCTACTGGGAGTTTTCTTGGCAAAGATACTGGAGTGGTTTGCCACTTCCTTCTTCATCTCATTTTACAGATGAGGAAACTGAGGCAAACAGGGTCACACAGCTAGTAAGTGTTTGAGGCCACGTTTGAACCCGGGTCTTCCTGATTTCAGCCCCTGTGCTACTACCTAGCTGCCTCTAGGTGTTGTTTAGTCATTTCAGTCACGTCCTACTCTTCATGACCCCGTTTGGGGTATTCTTGGCAAACTGGAGTAGTTAGTGCAAATCACTAGGGATACAAACAGAAGAAATAGTCCTTCCTGACAAGGGGCATTTATTCATTTACTAAAAGAAAGTCAAACTGAGTAATGGCTAATTATGGCACAGAAGAGATGATGAAATGCACCTCTCTCCTTTTGGTAGGGAGGTAGAGGACTTGTGGAATGATGTATATGTTATCTGGCGAAGTTGCTGCTTTGGCTAGTTTTGCTATACTATTTTTCTTAGCTAACAAGAAGGGGTAGGGTGGACTAAGATATAAATGGCTAAGATATAAAAACAAAAGGAATGAACAAACTTTTTTTAAAAAATACATTAGACACAGCTCTGGAAAATTCCATACGGGAAAAATTCTCATAGTGGAAGTCTATGATTATTTTATCAGGTTCACGCAAGGTGTGAAACTCACATTAGTCACAGTACTTTCTAAATCTTGGGAGGTATACACTGATTTACCATCTTCCTCTCTGCTTCCCTCCTACCCTTTCCCTCCTTCTTACCTGGACATCATAGAGGAATCTGAAGTGACTTCCTCGGTTTGCAGCTTCCCTCACAGCACGAGCCAAGTCCACTGAACCTTTGCCACCAACTGACCAGTGATAGCAGGCGACTGCATCAAAGGCTCCAGCCTGCTTTGCGAGTTCACAGACCAAGTCAATCTCAGCACGTGTGTCGGTCCTGTTGGTGATGGAAATACTGATAGTTTTGACTCTGTTTATTTAGCGGGTGGTTTTTTAAAACAGAGAATAATGTACACTATGTATAAACAAATGGGACTTTATTTTAACCTTTCTTACAAATGGTTTAATATTTTAGGCTCAAGATTTTATTGCCTGGTATCAGTGATTCTCAAAGTATGGTCTAGTGCCCTTACAATCCCTGAGACCCTTTTCAAGGGGACCTATGAGGTCAAAACTATTTTCATAATACTAAGATATTTTAATTTCAAATATGGCAAATACAGGTAGATATAACCCACATAAACAAAAACTCTTTGGGTAATTCTCAGTTTTTAAGAGTGTAAAAGTGTCCTGAGACCAAAATGCTTGTGTGTTCTATACCTTACTGACTGGTTTGTTTTTTTTAAAGGAAAGAAGAGAAAGTAAAATGATTCTTTTTGGGGTCTGTGAGGCTTTGTTAAAAAAAAGAAAGGTGAATTGTAAAAAAAAAAAAAACTAAACAAAAAACTCAGGTTTTAAAAAAAGTATTCATCTGGTTCTCATAATTAAAAATGTGTAGCATGACACATTTGCTTTTCCTGGGAAAAATAACAAACCCTAAAAGATCGGTTATTGGTAGTATCCTCTTTCCCTTACCTCTTAAGTATGAGGTCTCAAAAGAATAGCAAAGTGCTATTTGCCGCCAGGTAAAAAAATCACAGAAAAATGTAATGATCCAATCTTGTTTAAAACATGAGGTTTAACTTACTTGAAGACATTTAGAGCAACCACAACTGGAACTCCAAAAAGTTGTGCAATCTGAATCTGCTTCTTAAGGTTACAGCATCCATCAGCTACCAGTTGAAGGTTCTGTAAGAAAAACCATTTGTCCCAGCGTGTCATTTCTCATTGAGCCTTGCGAAGCCAAGAAAACCAAAAGGATTGTTTTGGAGGGGGGGGTTTATTTTTATTTTTATAGTTTGTCTTTACTTTATAAGAACATTATGAAACACCTCCTCAAAAGAAGAACAGCTGCTTGCGAAAAACTCCATCAACTGCCTTAAATGTGTAAGTCAGGCTACTACTTCCTGGGATTCATGACAGCATTTTGTCTTATTGGCTGTCACACCAGGAACAACATGCCAAATATGTCCGTGGGCGGGTTGACACAAGACACTTTGTATCAACAAATTGTGTGAATCAGCGCCAGTTTTTCCCCCATAATATTCTTTGCTCCATTGTAAGGAAAAACCCAATACTAACAGGTTATTGGAAAGACTATTTATAAAAAGACAGCCTTGAAACACACTATTTCTTTCAAATTCAGAAATCCAATTTGATTTTAAAAAATAGACTTCCTGTTTGTGAGTCATGTTGTATGCAACAGAATATAACAACGGCTTTGCCAGGCTTCCTTCATTCATCAGCAATCCAATAATTCATGCTTCTGCTAAGTACCCTTGCCTGCTTAGGTAGCCAATTTTTACTGGATAAAGTCTGTGAGTAATTCTGAAGATGAAGCATCCTACTACTGCTCTTTCTCCTGGGCTAATCTGGTCCTTTTTAGTTAGCTTTCTTCCTAGACTTCCAAATTTGAGTGTAATTCAGAGGCTATTACCGAGATGCCTACATAACACAGTGCAGGAACAATGAGGAGTCTGCATTAAAAAAACAGGTTGCCAAAATAAAGAAGTAATTTATAAATTTGAGTTTCCTGATTTTTTTAGTGTAGGGGAGAAGGCCTTGTTTATTTTATTATATCATTTTCCATATCTTAGATAATGAGAACTCTTTGGACATTTATGGACTGCACAATCCTAGCCTGTTCCTTAGTTAAAAGTCACCGTCTTCTTTCAAAAATAGATGAATTATTCAAATGATACCATATAGCACATATTTACACAGTATTCCTTACCTCTTCCATATATTCTTTCTTAAGAGGGACACCAGCAGTCACCTAAAATTAGGAAAGAGGTAAATTAAGGAAAATGCCATAAAATGTTTAATTCAATTTACCAACATTTTAATCCCACCTCCATAATATCTTGTCTTTTTTGGTGGAAAAAATATCTATGGATTCTCATGAGGTACAGGGTAAAAATGAGCAAACAGTATCCCCCAGGATCCTCAAATCTGATGCAATCTTCTGTAGCAATAACATAGTATCCACAACAAAGGAGGCATAAGACTTCAGGCTGCAATTTAGTATAATATATATCACGTTTGTTACTATCAGCAGATCTTGATTTTTGAAATTATTCATTCATTCAGCCCTTCTGTGCACCATATGCTATCAAAAAGATCAAAGATGAAAATGCCAATGTAACATAGGATGGAACTACATGGCTAGGGAACCTGCTAATAAACTAGAGAGTTCACAGAACTGATTTTTTTTTTGAAAAGTTCAAATTTTACAATTTGAAAACTCTTGAAAACTGAAAAACAAATTTCAATGAAATAAATTTTAGAGGGGGCAGGGCATTTCCTTTTAAAAGACTGATTTTTTTGAAATAAATCAACGGCTAAAACAATCTGACACTAGGACATAATTGATAGCAACAGAACAACATGATTTTCAGAAATCTGATGAAAGATGATACACTGAGCTAATTTTTAAAAAATTAAGATAAATAAACTCAAAGCTAGAGAACAACTCTGTGGGGGTGTCATTTAGTACTTTTAAGAAGCATGCAGTCATTGACAGATGCAAAAGAAAAAACTCAGTACATGCAAATGTCCTGAAGTAGATTAGTACCTCTGAATGAAAAGTTTTAAGTATTAAGTGTTTGTTCCATGAATTTTTAAAACCAAACTTTTAGGTGAAGACATAGCAGCAACTTACACTTGGGCCACCTCCATGCATCTTCAATGCCCTCACTGTCGCAACCAGAACCACTACATTGGGAACCAAGCCAGAAGCTCTACATTTGATATTGAAGAATTTCTCCATGCCAATATCAGCTCCAAAACCAGCTTCTGTGACTGTTGGGAATAAAGTAAAATACCATTACCTTCTAAGAACACGATTACCAGAGTAGCTATTAAAAACATCAATGTTCTTCATCTCCAATGAGCGCTAAACAAATCTGAAATTTTCCAAATCCCCAAGACAAAGAACATCTATTGCTTTCTCTTGGGAGGTGACAAAATATGGCCAGAAGATGTCCCTGGATCTCCACCAAGTCTTTTTTTTTTTTTTAAATTTCAAGGGTTACCACTTTCTTTTATGGATAGTAAAACACACCTTTAAAAAAATCTTTGACTTTTCTCTATTATAGCTCAAATAACAAAGGACAATGGATAGTGATATTTATTATACATATAAAAAGAAGCTACTTACTAGCTGTGTGACCTTGGGCAAGTCACTTAAGCCCAACTGCCCTGCCTTCCCTCCTCCCCCCCCTAAAAAAAAGCCATCAATTAAGCAACAAGCATTCATTAAGCACCTAATATATACTAGTCACTGGATATACAAAGATAAAAATGAAACAATCAATGACTGGCATCAAGGAGATTAACATTTATCTTTTTTGCACCCTCTTTGGCACTCTGGGTTTAAGGCCACGTACCCTTACGCAGAATATTTTTAAGCGTATAAAGTAAATCATTTAACTCTTGGGACCTTGGTCTCCTCATCTACAAAATGAGGGTGTGGAGTGGATGATGCGTGTGGTCCTTCCCACTCAGTCTGTGATATGTGATCCCAAGAAGGACAGTACTAGACGGGATATACTAACATGTGGCAGGTAGAAAGGGGCCCATTTTGCATCAGTGGGTACCATCTTTAGTCAATCAGTATGCACACAGACTATTAAAGATAAATTGGTCTTTCCCAATAGTCATTCAGTAATTTGCAGCATAATCAAAAGTTAAGTCCATTCCATTTTTACCAGGCTTTTTCTCAAACCCTTTTTCTCATTTGCTGACATCATAAATATTTAAGATCAACATAGGAGAATACCACCCAAGGACCCCCAAAATTTTGTAGAAGTGTGTCATCTGAAACCACTGTGGGAAGAACTGAGTATATTTCTGCTATGACCACACAACCCACTCAGATATGGCTGAGTCAGAAATCATGAAATGTGTTAAGGATGAATTTCTATCCTTCCCTGCCCCCTCCACTTCCCATGGCTTCTTCAGTTACTCACAAAGTCAAAGACGCAAGTTTGTTAGAAAAGCTACCAAGTTGAGATCAGGTTCTGGGTCATATCCCTCCTTCAGAGTTCCTGTCTCTTCTGCACTTAAGATGGGATACTTTGTATCATGAGCATGCATTGATGCATTGTAAGGTCCTCATACTGTATCTATTTGAATGTGCATTAATGGCCTACAAGCACCTCAGGGTCAGGGACTTGGTGGTTTATTATCATGGCCTCAGCGCACAGTACATCATTCACAATGCAAAATTCCTCATGCCTGACTGGGTACTGAGCATCACTCTTCCCTCAATTACTTCCTTTCATAGTTTCCCTTTTTCTCCTCTACCAAAGGAGGAGGGGGAGGATTTACAGAAGAACCAGATGTAGCATCTGATAATGGAATGAAAACCTTAAATACACATACTGACTTTGCTATATTTAATTTTAGATGTTGAGACCCAAACTAGGAAAAAAAACCCCACAACAATGCTAGGATCAGCAGGGAAAGCTGGAGGAAGGAAACAGGATACAGTATCAAAGGTGAAAGGATGATGGCTGCCAGGGGCAACTGAAGAGAGTAGCACATAATGAGAGCAGGAGAAAGTGACCAATTCTTGTGCACAGAAAACTGTTCATGCTTGAAGGCTCAATGCAATCATTTTTATCTTATTTCTTCCTTTGAAATACCAGACTTTCTAAAGAAAACAGGCAGGTCATAGAGAATTAAACAGGTATATAAAGTAGGGAACATTCAATCATTACATGATACAAGAACTGCTGAGTTATTAACTTGAAAAGAGTTACACAAAATCGGTGATGTGTTACTATTACACATATGGGACTGCAGTGAGAAGGATGGAAAGAAATCACTCTCGTTTGGAGGCACAACACATTTTAGCCTTCAGACATGTAATGAACTATTAAGTATATGAGAAATAGAACTTATTAATTTCAAACCTAGTAGTTCAAAAGTTAATACTCACTAATGAAGGCTGTGACTTAAGAAGTTTTAGAATAAATCCAGCATAGGCAAAGGCAAGTATTTCTTTCAATAGTCTTTTTTTTTTGTGGGGGCGTGTATTAGGAGGGAAGAGTTTATAATCTCAAAGAGGATCATAAACATGTCTGAAAGGTTCGGAACCGCCGGATATAAGAAACTCTCAAAGTAGAAGGCAGAAGAATCAAAACATTTATTTAGGCTCCACAGTAACCAACCCATGAACCAGCAGCCCCATTTTGATATGTTGATCAAAAGCTTCCAGGCCCAATAAGTACGCCTTGCAAGAGTAACCAGGAGGCTACAGAGAAGCATGAATGCGTAAAGCAAAATCATGCTTCCCCCTTTATGGTAATAAGATTACCCACTGGCCTGAAGTCTTTGTTCAGCTTCCTCCCGTAGGTCAGCTCTGCTACTGGCAGCTCCTGCTTCAGCTGTGTCTGTGGCTGTAACTGTAACTGTAACTGTCGCTGTAACTGTCTCTGGCTCCAACCGGAAAAGGAAAAGAGGATCTTCAAGCTGTCCTCTCCCCTCTTATAGAGTTTTTTACATCATCAAGCTCCGCCTGAATGACCAGGGCTGATTGGTTCTTGAGTTGGCCCCTCCCCCTAGGGTAGAGGTTAACACCTCCCCTCAGCCAGCCCCATGACTCATCACACAGGAAGTTCTGGTCCTGCCCCGGAAGAGCAAGCCCCAGCGTCCAGGGAAGCTCAATGAGGTAAGCTGAGTCATTCAAAGAAAACAAAGGCCATTCTGGTTACAGGGCGGGGGGGAGGTTAATAGGTTATTCAACTTGCTCCAGGAATAAAAACAGGAACAGAGGAGTAATATTCTTATTATGTAAGCACAAGGCTCTTAGATACTGCTTGTGTAGCATAGCAGGAATCAAACTCCATAACCCCACAATTAGCTCAAAAGGGAAATTTTAGTGGATTAGAGTTAGGAAGGGAACTATTTAGACTGGGCTATTTGGGATGAGTACTGCCAGGCAAACCAGCTCTCAACCAAAGTAGCTAGCTGTAGGTCAGGCTCAAATCCCTCTATGCCTTTGAAGTGTGTGTTTGGCTGGAGGAGAGTGGAAGGAGAGAACATGGAAGCTGGGCATTACCAGCCTAAAAGAATTCACCAGAAAGCAATATGTGCTGAATATTGACTGGAGAACTGTCAACAAGCTGGAGAACATCTCTGACTCACCAAATAACTGAAGGAACATTATATTGACAAGAACTAATAAGGGTTGTGGGTTTTTTTTTTTGGTGGGGTGGAGTGTTGTAAGTTGGGAGGAGAAGAGAAAAAACACCAGACTGCTGCCCTTTATTTTTAAAATACTAGCTCATCTGAGATGGCATTTTTTAAAAATTAAGTTTTATCAATATCTTACCTATATCTCTCAATGAATCCCTCCTCCCTTCCTGTCCCTGAAGGCAATCCCTTTTAATAAAGAATTTTAAATGGGGGCGGGGGGACGGGAGGAAAATCATCTAAACCAGTGGTTCCATGAATTCATGAGGGCTCTTAAGACCTGTTCAGGAGGTCAAAAATATTTTTATAATACTATGCTATGCAATAGAATTTTTAAATGAATTTTAAAGATTTATTATTTTTTCATTTCAAATACAGTAAATATCAGTAGATATAAACCATACAAATAAAAATTTTTCAATTTTTAATAGTACAAAGGAGACCTAAAAGTTGAGAACCACCGATCTAAACTAACCAACATGTCTAAACATTCTGACAATGTCTACAGTATGGCACACTGCAGTATCCCACCTCTGCAAAGAAGCATGGGGAATTATCTTATCAAGGCTCATCTTTCTAAGTTTGGTTATTATAATTTTGCAGGGTTCAGTTTTGATTGTTTTATTTCTGCCATCCTCTACATTATAATTCATGTAAAAATAGTTTTCTTGGTTCCCTAAAGGGAAGGAGTTCATATAAATCTTCTTGTGACTTCTTTGTATTCATCATATTCCTTATTTTTTATAGTACAGTCATATTTTATGTAACAAAAGCAACGTGATGCGGTGGATGGGGCACTGGATTTGGATTTAGGAAACTCTAGGTTAAGAAAAAAACCAACAAACAAAAACAAAACCTGTTTTTCTAGCTGTGTGACCCTGGATCTGAGTTTCTTCATGTGTAAAATGAGTATTGAACTCAAAGTCTTTTGATTGCGTGAACTTGTTTTTCCAACATGCAAATGTTGGGCACCTATTTTGTTTCTGTTACTTTGTTACTATAAAAAAGGTATTTTTGGTATGTGGGGGGCCTTTTTTTTTGGTGGGGATGGAGGAGAAGTGATGTACTTAGGGTATATGCCCAGCACTGGAGAATCTGGGTAAAAAGGCATGGGTTTTTAACCACTTTCTTTTTTTTTCAATTTGGATAAAGAATTGCATTTTCTTAACAGCTAGAATGGAAGAAATCATGTAGTCCACCACCATCATCTTATTCATAAGTAATCTGAGACCCAGAAAAGTAGAATGGCTTGTCTAAAGTCATATAGCTAGGTAATGGAAAGAGCTGGGGTTAAAATGCAGGTTTTTTCATTCCCAATCCAAGTGCTTAACAATACTATGCTGCCCTGAACATCTGGCATGCTGTTAAATGGAAGACTCCCTCTTAATGAGCACTTTGGGACATCATATGACCCTAAAAGTATGGCAACGTCCTAGAAAGCTTTCTAAAGAATTATCATAACACCAGGGTTTTTTTTATTCAAACTTTTTGAAAAGTGGCAAACTCTGGATAGATCTTATTAACCAAAATATCCTATTCTCCATCCATGTTAGATCAATAAGAATTTACTGCAACATGCTAGGTTACTATGTGAATGGTTGAGAGATAAGTTAACACATTGCCCAGTTGGTTTATAATGTGAAAGAAGGGATCTAGAGACAAAAAAAATCCAATATGGCATTCTAGTCTCCTTGGGATCCAACTCCTTGACAATGCCAATAAAATTCTACAGGTGATGGCCAAATATTTGTGCTATTTCTTTTTTAACGACAGAGCAGGAAATTAAGCTAGCTAGCAGAGTTACCAAATATCTGGTTGGCTCCTATGCTAGAGGGGACTTAAATGGTCTGGTAGTAGGCTAAGTTACAGACTTGTCTAAACACCTGACTTTCCTATAGGACAGTGACATATGATAGACACCTCGATGTTAAAATCTGCAACTATCTAGGCAACCACTTAGTTACCCATTAGTGAAAGGACAAAGTTCCCCACTGCCCCCTGTTTTAATAGAGGCTTGAGAGGTTTAATCTTGTCATCACTATCTTCCTTCCTTCCTTTGAAGTGAAAGGAACAACTAGTTTAGAAGAATTAGGATCCTCACTTCCCTTCTAACTAATAATAATAATGTGCCTCAGACTCTATGGACTGTGTCACAGTGAAGGGTGTCACTGTGACTTGTACCCAAGTCTCTGGGATTTGGATACATAATAGTAGCTGTTCTACAATGGAATAACTGCCCAGTTAAGTGTCACTGGGGTAATGCTAGTCCATTCCAAGACATGAAAGAGATCAGAATTAATGGTGAAGTGGTCAAAATAGATGGTCAGATTTCACAGCCACTTCTTACAAGCAATAACATCTCTCCTCATGAAACCTCATTTATAAAACTATAACTCAAGAGTCTAATACAGTATGCTGAGTTGTCCATTACTTTTAGACATGACCTTGGATTTATGGACTGCTACAGGGCTCACAAAAGAATAAGGACTTGCAACCAGCTAGTCTAGAAATGGGGTGAGATAGGAAACCTGTTTTCCCAAGGCAGCCTGGTTTGCTTAATCCTCAAAAAGAGTTTCTTATAAACAGAGGTGGAAGTAAAAGCTTTTCATTCGGTCAGCACTGTACCTTCTCATCAAATCAGAAATAAAAACAGAACCTTTGTACTGGAAGAAGAGGTATATGCTGGGATAAACATTAAAGCCGTGAGCCACAACTCCTGAACAACACTAAAGGAAATGGAAACTCGATGCTTCAGAATTGCTTCTTCTCTCCCTTATGTAAACAGATCTGGTCTGCTGCAGCTGTCTGCTGATAAACTCAGGATAAATAGAGTTCAAAGTCGCAGAAAAACACAAACCCTGAATCTGGAGGTTAAGGTGGGCTAGCCTTTGGAGCTTTACAGTATTTTTTTTTCTTTTTCCCCAATGACTAGTAGGGGGGAGGCAGCAGCCAAAGTAAAGCAGGATGAATCATTAACTTATCTACATTGAAAAGTCAGGGTCATTACAAAAGCTGTGAGGAAGAAAGAACAAACCAGATGTTTGGCTATTTTAAATTCTGGAGCTCCTTGCCAGTTGCATCTAAACTTGGATCTATTAAACTTCTTAGAAAACTGAAAGTTTTCTTTGTTTTGGGGGTTTATACTTGTAGCCCAGCCCCTTTCAGGTTCCTGGAATGCCTTAATGCTTCTATTTTCACAGCATGTGCACGTAAAAGTCCCTCTACCAAAGGCATGCCTGACCTGCTGGGGCACATATATCAGAAAACACACCAAAATGAAAGGAAACTCAGGAAAATTGTGTTGGTGTTAATATCACTAATATCATGACTGCCAGACATGCAAATTTAATGTGGTAATTTGTAATTTTTTGGCCACAGAGGGGATATCCCAAGAAGTTACTTTAAAGAATAGAAACACAAGAATTTACCCATAGCCTGTTCTACTTTCTGTGACTAATTATAGGCATTCTGAAACAAAAGACCACAGGAACTTATCTCATATAAATTAAGTCTTCAGAACCATCTCCATATAGCTTTTTAATGTGGGTAATTTAAATGTATTCTAGTTCAATTCTCAAAAAATGATTTTTATAGTCCTATAAATAGAATTTATGCTGCAATCAAACATATAGGAGCTTGAAGTTCTCCAGCCATCCCATCACTCCTTGTAGTGCTGGGTAGCTGCTGCTTGGTGGAATAATTAAAAGGCAAGGCTGGAACAGGGAAGAAACACAGACTGAAAAGAAATGAGAGATGGGGGTCAGAGAACACAGCTGCAAAAGTGGCAAAGAAAAGGTGGACAGAGTGGGAGGTGGGGAGGTTGTAAAGAGAGAAAGGAGAAAAGAATGCACGTAAGGGAGGGTGATTGGAGGAGAGGTGTTCTGGAGTGATATGATATAGCAGATGACTGACATACCTTGGGAGCAGGTCGGGGAGGAGCTGTACACAGGTGCTGCCACATTAGCAGCAATGTGGTGGGTCTGGGTCACACTAGCTACAAAACTTTTTGCTTACATTATTGTAGTGACTGTGTACAATGTTCTTCTGGTTTTGCTTATGTGATTCTTTAAGTTCATTGAAGTCCTCCCATGTTTCACTGAATTCTCCATTTTCAGCACCTTACAGCACAGTAATATGCCATTATATATTTACATACCATAATTTCTTTAGCTATTCCCCAATAAATGGGTACTAATTCTCTTTTTTTCTATTTCTATTTTTCTATCTTTTTCTATGTTGCTGTCATGGAAAGTGCTGCTCTAAGTCCTTTGGACCTGTTTAATCTTTGAACTCCAAGGCATTTATTCCTAGCAATGGGATCACTAGGTCAAAAGGCATGTATGAAGAGGTTAGTGACTTTTCTGACATAATTCCAAATTATTTTCCAGGATAATTCACAGATGGACTAACAGTATGGTTGTGCCTTTCTTCACAAAGAAGATGTGGATGGGAGGACAGGCAGGGAAATAACATATTTCTTTGCTGTGTATACCATACTCCCCCAACAGGAGTAAAAATGCAGGGAGCACAAAATACCCTCCATTAAAACCAAATAATTTTATGCCATAATACTAGCATGGAAGATTTTCCATTACTAATAATTTCATTTTTTAAAATGCTAAAAAATTTCAGTGAACAATTCTGGAAAATGATAATAAAAATAAAATATAAATAATATTTGACTTCTTTCATAAAATTCAGCTGTTACAAATTCATTCACTAGTTTTCCAGATATTGTTGATCTGACTGTAGACAAAATTATTATTTGTACCATGTTGTTAATGTTCTTGGTATCCAAGCAAATTTTTGACTGTGTACCAAATTTTAGCTAAGGCTTAAGGATTTCAATGCTCATGTGGGATAAGCCCAGGGATGTGATGGTAAAAGTTTAACAAGGAGAGAGAGAGACAATGTGTTCACACAATTTTAAATATACTATGCATTACTAATAATTTCTCAAGTCTAGACAATCAATAAAACAATATCTCAAGACCTGACAGGCATTGCTTATTTCTTAAATATAAATGCTCTCATCCTGAAAATAAAATTTAACAATTGGATCTCTGAGCTGGCTCCAGTACATCTGTGACACTTGTTCCCTTAAGTGTATAATGACACAAAATCAGGATAATGGTGAGAAATGCATCTAAATACCTAAGGACCTTTATTCTCCAGCAAAACTGTGCAGATGACCTCAAATTATAAAATGAAATTAGACCTTTCTCATTTACCGAATTTCAATAATGGATCAAAGGGAAAGCCTAAAACTTGGGGGAGAAGGTGAAAGTAACATCCTATTTAAGACAATTGTGAAATTCTTTAAGGCAAGGTGTTGTGGAAAAACTACTAGACTTGGAGTCAGGAGACTTCAATTGGTTAATCAACAAACATTTACTATGTGTTAGGCACTGGGGATATAAAGACAAACATGAAAGCAGTCCCTACCGTTAAAGACATTCTATTCCATTGAAGGAGACAACACGGACACTATAACTAGATAGAAAATATATACCCTTGACTAAGGCAATAATAGCTGGGGGTAAGAAGGGGTATTCTGGGGAAAATCAGGAAAAACTTCAAATATAAGGTAGTAATGTAAATTTCCATTTAAATCCTGACTTTGACACTTTGTGACCAGTCTCTTTTAGAAACTGAAGCCTTAGTTTCCTCATCTGTAAAATAGCTATATTCATTGTAGTATTTTGTATACAGAGTTGCTGTGAGCAAAGTGCATTATAATCTAAAAATGCCATATAAATGTCAACTAAGATTTCTGTGTTCTTGTGGCCATACACAGACCTGCTCAGAAAGTCGGTGAAGTCTCTGAGTGCAAATCGAAGTATAATTTTCCCTCTTTCTTCACTTTTTTTTAAATACAGCTAACATGGAAATATGTTTTTGCATGACTTCACATGTATAATTGATATCATATTGCTTGCCTTCTCAGTGGGTATGGGAGGGAATAGAAAGGAGAGAGAAAATTTGGAACACAAAATTTAAAAAGAAAAGAACTCCAAAAATAATTAATAATAAATCAAAATGGTCTCAAATAAATAAATGAACTCTTAAAAAAATTATTGAAGTCATCCAGTCAGAAAAGCCCTAAACTGAATGTGATGTATACTGTAGCAGTTAGATAGCATTTTAAGTTAGACTGAAGGGATCTAAAAGTCTAGAATATGTGACCAAATAAAGCAATGTAGAACAGAGTTTTGGAGATTTCCAAGAAGAGGGAAATAAGGTAGAAAAAAGATGGCCTTGATGGTGTTCCACCAAATAATGGGAAAAAACCAAATGGGGAAGATGAAAAGATTCCTCAGCTATTAAACAGAACAATCTGATCATTTCCATTATTTCTTGATGAATTTTAAAAACTAATCATTGATCTAATATTATATGGTCATTTAGTGGGTATCCCAGATAAATATGTTCGTTATTCCTCTAAGCACAGTGTGAACATCCTTTGAAGAAGATGCAACATGGTCTATGAAAAGCAATGCTGCATTATGTTGGAAAGCACTGGGCAATGGGGTCAAGGGTGGGTCACCAATTGGGGAATGGCTGAACAAGTTGTGGTATATGATTGTGGTAGAATACTATTGTGCTATAAGAAATGATGAGCTCAATGATCTTGGAAAAGACATGGAAAGACTTGCATGAAGTAACAAAGAGTGAAATGAGCAGAATCAAGAGAACACTGTATACAGTAACAGCGATATTGTTTTAGGGACTTTGAGCAATTAAGTTATTTTGACCATTATAAATACCCAAATTAACTATAAAAGACATATGAAAAAGATGCTCTCTGCATCCAGAGAAAAAATTGATAAATAGAAGTGTGTATAGAATAATTTTATACACACACACACACACACACACACACACACACACACACACACACAATGTGTCTAATGGTGTCCATCTATAGGGTGGGGGGAAGAAAAAAAAAAGAAATTTACATGATAATGTATATTTAAAAGGAATAGCAAGCAGCACATAGTGTATTTGCAGTTTCGTGTGCAATCATCTTTTTTATTATACTGTGTTATGGAAATGCTTGTTTTAGTCCATAAACCAAAAATAAATTAATTGAAAAAAAAAAAGGAATCAAGGGTTAGTGCCCTAATTCTAAACTGTGCCACTGAGAGGCTGTGTGGCCTTAGACAATTCATCCATCTATCTGTAAAATAAAAGAGGTTGTACTAAGCTCCTTCCAATTCTGTAACTGTGTGATCCTCCATCTGCCTACACACCACTGAGCTTTGCAAGGGGGAAAAAATATAGATATCCTGAAATACATTTCAAGTCTGCTCTATAGTACAGAGTTACCTTTATATAAGGATAAAAAAAAATTCCACAGAGTCATTCTGTAAAACAGACCTAAAATAGACATCAGTGACTCATGTTTTTTCTTGCAAGTTCTTTTATTTTTGCCCAGTAATCTTCTTGAAGGGTATCAAGTGTTTAAGGCAAGCAGAAATTACTGAGATAATGCATCGAAAACTGTAAGAACTGCACCTTATCTCTGAAACTTCCCAGAAGAGATCCAGAACTAGTCAAGAGCTTAGCATAATCACCAACCACACAGGAAAAACCAAGTAGATGAAGTCTGTCTATTGTTCAAACTATAACATGTCACCAGAAGGAGCAACCTTTAAAGCCTTGTCTGTAGTGTGTGTGTGTGTGTGTGTGTGTGTGTATGCACACACACATACATGAATGCCAATAGTTATTTCTAAGAAAGCAGAAGATTTTCAGTTAAAATACCTCAAACAATTACATTTCACTTTAAATTTCATTGGTGGGTACCAACCAATGATGAAGTGAAGATATTCTTTGTAACTCTTCATATTTTAAATATAGTAAAATTAATATAAAAATTAAAACAAATTATAGATAAATATTTAATTATATATTAGAATTAAAACATTAAAATAAGTATTAAACATTGCCAACAAAATGTTACAGTTCTATGAAACAAAGAATATTTCAAAAATGTTTAATGAATGCCTTTTGCTTTTATTATTTTATTATATTTTATATAATATATATTTAATATTTAATATATTTAATTAATTAATATTTAATATATTTGTTATAGTCATTTTTAATATACTCCCTCTTCCCCAGACTCCTTAAGGGCACCAAGTTCTTCTTGAAACACAATTAAGAAAAAATAACTGATATAGTGATTGCATCTGGCAATGTATCCAACATTCTGTTCCAGTAGAGCCCAGATTAAAAAACAAAACAAAACACACACACAATACTAATATGCAACAGATTATCTGGGAAAGGTCTTAGTTTACTCATGTAAAATGACAAAATTTTGACTTTTTTTCTAGTTAAAGTTTAAAGTATTATGACTTTCTTTTAGGACAATGAAGGTCAGCTTATTATACTGTAAATATCTATGCACACATATATTAAAATATACAGAAGGGAAAATAAAAGTACTAAGAAGTAAATTATTATTATTCAATTAAGAAATGTTGCTGTTGTTATTTCAGTTTCCTCAGCTCAGTTTGAACAGATAAAAACTATTCCATAGTCATATACAGCACCAAACTCTTATATAAGCTATTCTGCCCACACCTGCCATTGGGAACAAGGGCAAGAGAAGAGTGAGGATTGCTCAGGACATCAATCACTACAAGGGAAATATCTATCTTATGACTATAGTTCATTGGTAACTATGACTCATTCAAAATATTAATCATGTCTTTTTATGTTTACTGATATCCCTTGTCCATTTAGTGGTTACACATCATTTAAAACAATTTATATTTGGGGGTGAGAGGAGGCATAGTGGCATTTTTACAGGAAAACATGGAGGAATAGTGGTGTTTGGTTCTTGGAAGTGCTATGTGTCTGAATCTACATCTACATCTGAATGAACCAATCAGAGATGTCATAAAAAGAAACACTGTGTATTCCACTTCTTTGGTTAATGATAGCCCTTAACTGTAAGTCTCAGCTGTAACATCATACTATTAAGATCTTTGATTAAGGATGACAAATCATTATTCTGATGCTGCTCATTGATGAAAAATTGAAAAAGCAATACAATTTAAATTTTTTTCCTTTAACATATGGCCAACCAAAATATTTAGAATTTGGGGAAATGATATCTAAATAGTTGCATAAGCAAGAGACGAGAGTACCAGTCATGAAAAATATGAATAAAAAGAAAACTACGTAGTGAAGGTTGAAATTTAAATTTTTTAAAATCATAACTCTGTGGATTTAATTCTCAAGTTTTAACTTGTTTTAACAATGATCATGAATGATTATTCCAAGAATCTGTTCTTTACCTTATTCTAGTCAACATATTAATAACTAGAACAAAGAATGTCTAGATGGCACACTGATGATACGAAGCAAGACTAGTTTGCTAACTTGGATGAGAGATGACGGGCCAAATTTAATGGCATAGTATTTTAAAGGGATAAATGTAAGTTGTATATTTGGGTCCAAGAAAATCTACTTCATGAGATGGGATGGGGAAAGCATCTCTAGTGACCAAGTGATATAAAGGTCTGGGGGTTACCATCTTAATGACTTAATGGAATTTTAGACTGCATGAATAGAATAAGAGTATCCAGAATGAAGGAGATGTGTCTTGCTGAATTGTGATTAGATTAGACCACAACTAGAGGATTCTGTTGCATTATTAGTATTACTAATAAAACGCTATTGACAAGGGGGAAGAATGTGAACTGAGAAAGTTGATAATGATGGTGGGCATCCTGCACGCTATGCCATATAAAGAATGGTTGGAAGAACTCGGAATGCGACATATAGAACTTAGCATGATATACAAGAAAACGTAAAGGGACTATTGCAGAAAATTAAATATTTCAAAGACAATCTTATTTTTTTAAAAAAAAGGATTAGATTTGGTTGGTCTGTCTCAAAAGGCAGAACTAGGGGAAACAGATAAAGAATAACAGAGAAGATTTTAGTTTCATATAAGGGAAATCTTCCTAAAATATTAACTATCCAAAAGTTCAACTGGCTGGCTCCAGAGGTAGTTTTTTATAGAAACCATTAAGAAGATTATTCTAGATACAAGCATTAGAGAACAGAAACACAAGACATACACTTTAATAGTTCCTTTTTTTTTTAAGATGAAGCATGTTGAAAATTCTCAAGAGTAGTTAAAATTTTGCCATATTTTTAAGGACATTTAGAAACTTATTCAGTGACAATGATGGCACTTAGGTAAAAGAAAGGTATTTGACTAAATACAGTTGCCATTAACACTGTGAGTCTTAAACAGCACTTTTATTTTAAAAGTGTTCTCTCAAATTCCCAGCGAATTTGAATTGAATAGGTCAATATCATCCTCAGTTTCACATACCAAAGGAGTTAACTGAAAATCTAACACGTCCATGTACTAAATATAAAGCTCATGGGAGAGCCCCTTAGGCCCTTACACAGGACCTATATATACTCTTTACACAATTCTGACAGACTTGGTTATCTGGTTTCTCAGCCAGCGGCAAAACAGAAGCAACAAATTTGGGCAGGGAAACTGACAACAGCAAGAAAGGAGAGCTTATCATGGGAAGAAAAAGGAAACTAAAAAACTAGAGAAGAAAACTCACAAAGCAGAACAATATGAAGCAATTTTATGTTGGCTTGAACACCAATATTTTGGGGGAAGGAGGCTGGCAAAGTGTTCCTCTATACTATTAAACAGTGCAGTAATTAAAGTTCATAAATACTACAGATTTAGCATTAGAATTGACCGTGGGGGTCATCTAGTCCAACATTCTGATTTACAGATGAGGAAACTGAGGACCAGAGGTAAGTGATTTGCTCTAGTTCAGATAAGTGGCCTCTGTCAGTTCCAGGATTTGAACTCACAGCCTCCTAATAAAATGTAAAACTATTTTTTATATGCTTTGTTTACAAAGAAAAAAAGATGTATGTGACCTCTTTTGTATAGATTTCCTTCCCTCCCTCTCTTCCTCAAGGAGTTTCAATGATCAATTCACCTATGCCTATACCTCTTGAAATTTCCAGCTCTTTTGAAGACTCAGCTCAAGTGCCACTGCCAACTCCAAATTAGTTTTCATTACTTGGCATATATTTTGGAGATGCAGTTCCCCGCCCCCTCCTCCATTTCTACATTTGCTCCTTGAAGAAAAAAGCATTATTTTTTGGGGGAAGGGTGTCTTTGAATTCCCAGGGTTGGAACATAGTAGGTATTGAATAAAGGCTATTTAAAAGTTTTCTTGCAGTTTTAAAGAATTAATTACGGTGTTCTTTTAAATGGGGAGCTAATGTGTTTGAAATAGGATTTGCTTTAAGAAAGTTTTAGCCAATTTTTAAGAAGGGGCATCAAAGTCCCTTCTAACTCTAACTCTTACTCTGTTTTTGTTGTGTTGTTTTTCAGTCTAATCTGACTCTTTGTGACCCCATTTGGAGTTTTCTTGGCAAAGATACTGGACTGGTTTTCCATTTTCCTTCTCCAGCTCATTTTACAGATGGGGACCTGAGGCAAACAGGATTAAGTGACCTGCCCAGGGTCACAGAGTATCTGAGGCCAGATTTGAACTCAGGAAGACTCATCTTCCTGATTTCATGCCCAGCCCTCTAACAACTGCACCACTTTTGCTGCCCTAAATGTCTAGATTGATCCTAAAATAAGGAACATTAGTTTTTTTACTTGAGGACTGTGAAATCCTCTCCACAAAGGGCCAGATTTCAGTGGTATCACAAAAGGAATTACAACTGAAGCCCTGTCCAGTTGTAATGTACTGGTCCCTGTCTACGAGTCTAGCAGGCCACTGAAACAGGGATTGCAGCAGTTACCAAATCTAGTACAACCTTGTAATGGAGACTTTTTTCTTGTGCCTATAAAAAGAGCCCTTTTCCTGGGAATTAAAATTCATGGTGAAAAACAAAATACAGAAATTTGTTGAAGACTTTATGTTATGGTACTGTTGTAGTCATCTGCATTTCTCTCTTAAGACTGGAAGACAGTGTAGTGGGAAGAAACTAAGAAATCTAAACTTCAAGAGAACAATGCATAGAATCTTTGCCATGGCATTAAAGAAAAAAGTAAAAACATATGGGCCCTTGAATTCAACATACATATTTAACATATCATCCATTCTGCTGGTGCCAAAAGAAATCTTAACTAAAACACAAAGCTGTATGTAGCTCCTTATTTGGGAAAGGCAGGCTCCTAGGAATGAGGATGGGGGTAGAGTTTAAGTTTTTTATAACAAGAAAAAAGTCTAGGGGATATTAGTCATTGAGTACACACTATACCCTTACAAATTTGTGGAGTGGTTTACAAGCCTATGTTAGACACCATTTTATTACGACCTATAAACATTTAAGCCTTTAAAATCAAATACCCTTTATACTAGTTGAATCACTTAACAGACACTTCAATATATTTACCTTGATAAGAGCTCCAACTGATAGTTACACAGCTTAAAACAATCTATTTCTAGTTGAGGATTTTATATTTATAGTAAATCTTAAATTTCTATGACTGTGATATGAGAATCTCATCTAAGAGCCAAAACACATAATAGATTATTTGCACTGGGGGCAATGAGCAACATCACATACTTTTTGTAAGACTGAATTCTCTTGCTCACACTACAATGCATTTTAACATCTTATAATATTTAAGTTCTTACAGTGCAATCTGTCATGCAGAATCTAAAAGATTTTTTCATAATGGCTAAACCTGACTTGGAAAGGAGACTTACAAAGAATCAATCAATCAACAATAAACATTTACTAAGCACTTCCTGTGTGAATAGCAAAGACTCCAGTATCAGACAAATGTACAGACAATTGTAGGGTCACCTACAGTTGGACATGACTGAACTGAACAACAGTAACAACAGCAGCAGCGGCGGCGGCAGCAGCAGCAGCATGTGCCAAGCACTGTGCTAAGTGCTGAGGATGCAAAAAAGCAGTCCCTGCCCTTAAGGTTCTTACAATCTAATGGGGGAGACAATATGAAAACAAATATATACAAAGCAACCTATATACAGGAAAAATAGGAAATAATTAACAGAAGGAAAACACTAGAACTAAGAGGGGGATGGTTGCTTCCTGTAGAAGGCAGGATTTTAGTTGGGATTTAATGGAAGTCAGAGAGGATGGCAGATACTGTCATGCATTTTCCCCTTAAAAACAATTCTGCAAGGTATAAAGTGACTGCAATGGATATTTGATTTTCCTTTTTTTGCTAAACCAAGGTCAAATTAGGAACTTTACCAAATTTGGCTTGAATAATAAAAGCTCTCTATTGACAAAACACCTTTAATTAACCTCATACTGTAAACACAGTGAGAGTTGAATCTCTATTTTCTTATCAAATGCACTAACCCCAGTATACCAACATCCACTGTGTAGAGGCTGTCCCAAAAGTCTGACTGCAGATTTTAAGACACCTTTTAGCAAAAAGGCTCCATGATTTTAGAAGAGGAATTGAAGGAACATGCTAAATGAAGGAACATGTAAACTTTTAGGTCAAAAGCACAGTGGCTTGCAAAGAGCAGACATGATAAACATCTAATTCAATCTATTTCAGAAGAATGGAATCTGACTAGTGAACCAATTTTTCATGACAAGCGGCCGAAATTTTAACTTCACTTCAATGGATTAAGGATGGATGCATGCCAAAGGAAGATGTTCACAATGACACGGTCTGCGAACACCTGCCAAACAGAACATAGGATCACCAGACAAAAATGAAAAGCTCCTATAATATTAGTGGTCACATTTTATAAAGTAAGATTTCCCTTCAAAAGAGGATATTTAAGAATAATCTTTTACTGACAGCAATATTAGACTTCTGAAGTTCTTGTAGCCAATCTACACTGGTGGAAGCAGTGCAGGGGGGTTCTACACTAAAACCTCTCTAGAACAATGAAATCACAGGACAAGACCTGAATTTCAATGAAAAAAAAATCTAAACATTCTGGTATCCATTGATCATTAATCCACCAAAGGGATTCTCTTTGGGAGGAAAGGCCAGTGGAACAAAAAGGCTACTGTGATTTCGGGGAGAAAGGGAAAACTTACAGGAAAAGGGATGTGTTAGTTCTACAATATCCTGATCAGAACTTATCTGAAGTATTTTGTTCAGTTCTGGGCACCATGGTCTAATATAAAATGTACAGAACTGGGTAATCTGAATACCAAAGGACACTGAGTTCATGCTGTATGAAGATGTGGCTGAAGGAACTGGACATTTTAGCCTGGAGAAGAGAAGACAGGCGAAGAAAGATCAAGAAGAAAGATATCTGATAACTGCCTTCAAATATCTGAAGATTTACAAAGTGGAGAAGCGAACTACATTTGTTCTGACTGACCCCCGGAAGGTAGAACAAGCAGCAAGTGGTACAAGCTTTAATGAGGCCACTTTAGGCTTGAAGTCAGGAAAACCTCCTAAGGGCTGGAGCTTCCTTCTTAAATGTCTTCCAGCAGGGCTGGAGGACCACTTTGTCTGGTACACTTTAGTGGGCATTCATTCCTTTTCTGCAGGGTTCTAAGTTCCCCTTCAAATCTCAAATTCTGTATCTGCCCTCAGTATACAAGTATTATCTAATAACTATCTAGATCCCAGTGTTGTAAACCTGCAGCAAATTACCCAAATCAGTGCTACTACGTGTTGATCCTTGAGACAAAATGAATGGAGTATCTTCACCGATTAACTTATGTCAACTCTGGCTTCCTGGACTGCAGCAATTTAAGGTCTCCTTGTCACTTCCTTGGAGCTGGGACTTGAATATCTATCATGAAAGCAGAATCTATGGGGCGAACATGGGACTAGAATTAGAAAACCTCAGAGTTTTCTCTGAGGAGTGGAGGCCCTTAAGTCTCAGCGGGTTAGTACTAGATGGCCTCTGAGGTCCCTCCCATCTCTAAATTTCTGATCTTACAATCTTCCATCATTCAAGCTCTATGAGCTTCAGTCTCCTTTTCTGTAAAATCTATCTTCTATCTGCCTCACAAGACTATTATAAGGATTAAGCTGAAAAATGCAGAATTCCATGTAGATGTAAGATATTATCATCTTTAAAAAGCTTCACTGAATTCAATTCACTAAACATTTACAAGGCACTAAGCAGTTACAATACAGATGACAGTTTTCTGAACTGTCTGTACGAAAAGAGAGAACTCTGAAGTGAGAGATGGGAAGAGACAGGCTATTGTATAAAACAGCCTGCAAATAAACTGAAAAGAAGGCTGAACCTTGTGAAGAATGGGGGAGCAGATGAAGAGGAAATGAGGATAGGCTCATAAAGGTGATAAATTTCAAAGGTGGGCATAAGAACCTCTGAAATCAGGACTGGTGGGAAAAGCAGATTCCTTCATTAGTGGTTCTGTAGGCTGAAAGAAAAATCATTATTAACATTAGGTGTTTTATTTCCTGAATGGTGCATATGACTGCCAGGCTCTTCAAATACCCTGTCATCTACTATCCTGATTTAATTACTAATAAAGTTAACCAAGGAATCAATTTGGAACTACTGGAGAACAAAAATGAGGTCCAGGCAGAGCTCTGAATTTTAAAAATCCTGGAAAAGGAGAGAGAAGTGAGGGTTGAGTGAAATACAGGGCAGAGAGCTAGATGATTATTTTATGCTAGTCTTTTCAGAGTGGATGAAAAAATAACCATGTTTACTTTGGTCTGATTTCCTCACACTAAAGAAACATTTTGGTAAAATATTAAAGATTTCATAGGGATGAAAAAATAGAAATGGAGAAGAGACAGCGGAACTAGTAGTAGTAATTAGCCCAGAGTCTAAGGAAGAGAAGATATAGAAAATGAGATTCCTTGGAGAAACACCTGCAATTTCACATTTTATTAGAGAAAATATTAGCATGGAAATAAAACT
Source organism: Trichosurus vulpecula (assembly GCF_011100635.1). Taxonomy (NCBI): domain Eukaryota; kingdom Metazoa; phylum Chordata; class Mammalia; order Diprotodontia; family Phalangeridae; genus Trichosurus; species Trichosurus vulpecula. The sequence continues at coordinate 105,989,557 of NC_050579.1, forward strand.
TTACTTTAGAAGGGAGAAAAACCCCTGACAACAAGTAGATGAATAGGACAGAAAGAACCTTGGGCTTAGAATCAGGAGAGATTTGGGTTCGTATCATGCTTTTCATACTTGTTAATTCTGTGGTCACAGCAAACCAATTAACCTCTTGGGTCCTCAGTTTCAACATCTACCTCAGAGGGCTTTTGTGTCAGTGAAACCAGATTATGTATGTAAACGTTTATGAAAGCCTTACATAAATGCCAGCTGTTTTATTAAGTTTACATTTTATAATACGCTACTTTTAATGTTTATAAAATATTTACTATAGTAACATAATTGACAGTAACAGTACAATCAAATAGAACTCATTGAAAATTGCTTAAGTTCTATAATAGTAGGGTCACAATCAAATGGGGAAAAAGAGCCTGTTGCAGACAAGAAATTTATCTAACATACACTGAAAACTAAGAGCACTGAGATCGCAGACTGTAGTGTAAGAGCTTTGGAATTGGAAAGGCGCTTTAAAAATGGACTAGTCCAATACCCTTATTTTTTACGGGTGAGGAAACTGATACAGTAACTTGCTCAAAGTCACACAGTTATTGCTTGTGTCCAGTATAGGCTCCTCCTCCCCCGCTTTGCCTCAGAGAATCCAAGGAGCTTCCAAGCCATGGGTAACTTGTCACTTCCTACACGAAGCCTTTTCTGATCTCCCTCATTTACTGAAATTACTTTGTATATACTTTGCATTTATTTACTTCTGTATGTGTAGTTACCTTCCAGAAGAATGTAAACTAGAGCCTGGCTTGTTGCCTTGCACATAGCTGTTGAAGAAAAGTAATAGAGCCAAGGTTCAAATTCAGATCTTTTGTCTACAAATATTTCCACCGCACCATGCTATGTGAGCTTGGACAAGGTCAGTCCAAAAATTATCCTCTAATCCTGCTTGATATGGTCTTGCAACTCCCATGATCACCCTTGCTTGATGCCTACTCCAACTCAAATCCCTAAAATATATTTACCATTAATCAATAATCTCATTGTCTTATTTTGAACTTATATATGTGTATGTATGCAAGGACCATTACTATGACTTTTGCCTGGCAAGGAGCCCTGTGGCTCATGTCATTAGATGACATGCTAAATGGTGTAAAAACCTGTCGTGGGATCATTCTAAATCAGGGCAAAGCCTTGATTAGCTTGTAAAATGACCCAGAATAAGATCCATCAGCTGGAGAGTGGCCTAGAGAAGACAAAAAGAGAGAGCAAGAAGAGATCGGTGTAGGAATAATTCAAGTGCCTCATTTGCAAAAAGCATCTCAAGAAATGTTAAAGGGGAAAACATTTCAAAAGGACAAAGAAAAAGAAACAGGTTTCAAGTCCATAGGCTTTAGAAAGCACAAGAGAGATAAGCATGTGAGTCAGTGTAGAAACAACTACTAAAAACTGAAGTCAGCCTTTTTATAAAACATGATTGGGGTTTGATGCCAAAGATATATGCTCTGTAATGAAAAAATAAAACATAAAATTATCTTATCATGTGGACTGCTGACTGGGTAGAGAAACAGAGTGTCCTTGGGGTGGACCGCAGCACTTTAAAATAATGCCCATGAAAACTTTTTTTTCAGTCTGAGAAATCTGTCTAATTAATTAAGAAGGTTTCTGCCCACTGTCGGCCTAAATGGAGTATCGATTCCATTATCCTGGAATAATTAGTGCAGACAAGACACGATGTTTCTAGCCAGTGCATATCATCAACATGCCACGTACTACTAAGGGTCTAAAGTGTATGTCAGCAAAACTAACAGTGGAGAGAAAACTCTTCTTGCCAGAGTTGGTACACTTTTTTTGGCAAAACACCACCATCTTCCTAGGGTTTTAAGGTCACCAACAGAATATGATCATAGTGGCATTCGTGAACTATTTTGAATCGTCCAAAAAAGAATGAATTCAATGACCAGCTTTCCTAGGACACAAGATGCTTTTCCAAATTGCAGCTACTTCCAACATCAAAAAATCAACTTCGGCAGGAACCCAAATGCCACCTGCAAAGGCAGTATAAAAGTCTTTGGCACCTAGGTCCTGTGGAAGAGCTTAGATCTATGAATTTGCAGTGCAAAAATAGTTTCATCTTGAGAGAGCAGCATGAAAATAGAGGGCAAGTTGAATCATGTTAGTTTTTTCTAGAAGGGTACCCACTACATGGAGGGCAGACAACTAGATCTCCTAAAAATTTAACTTCAATGCAGATAAACCTTGATGTTCTCACAATAAGAGGAGATGAGTCCAAAGCAAATACTTTGGGGCAATTAGTAGAGAAACATGCCCTAAGGACCCACATCAAAATGGGTCTCTTCATTTAAGCAGATTTGGTGGGACTCAATTTGGATCATTTAAGTATGATACCATTCTGCCAGAGAAGGATGTCATTTAGGCACTCCTCACTCAAGTTTTTCCACAAAAGAGTAACACTGACATTTTCATTTAAAATGAACTCATTTATCATTCCGTTACTACTATCTCTAACTCATACAGCCCCAAAAACTAAAGTGCCTTGTCAACAAAAAAAGTCTACTTTCTATGAAGTTTGAGGAGTTAAAATATCAATCCTAATTCTTTACTTTAATGCCCAATTTTCATTCTCTGACATTGCCCAGACAGCTAGTTCTATGATTACTAAAGATAAACAAAGCAATCCAGTCAGACACCATAATGTGTTTCTTCATTGAGTCAACTTAGTACAGAAATAACATAAAAAGAGTGGATTATAGACCTTTGAAAAGTAGAATCACAGATGATCCTCTGAGCCTGATTTTCTTTGTAACAAGAATTCTTAAAAAAAAAAAAATCCTAGTGACTGTGAATGACCTTCCTATCACCAAAATAAAAAATTGACAAACTGAATCTATTCTAGGAAAATTACTCACTTCTGAGCTAACGAATCACAGGTCCACAGGCCAAATTAGACTGTTGTTTACAAAGCTGCTGTGAAAAAAGCTACTAATTCATTTGCTGATATAGCTAATAGGAATCATGTATTTACATTTGCAAAAATCATACAAACAACAAAGTGTTGTAATTTTAATGGAAGTCTCTTTGTAAAAGGGAGCCACTTTTATATTTCCCAAAAGGCTTGCTATGACATGAGATAGGAGAGGGGAGTGAAGACAATAGAAGCCCTGAGTGAAAATGAGGTACCATAGCCAACCGTGTTTATCACTTGTCCACAGAAACCCTGAGAGATTGCAGGCAAAGAAGATGGGGTGGCAGTAAACAACTTGGAGACTGATAACATAAGGATTCAAATACTAGTCACTGATAAAATAAAATAATATTTATAAAAATGATTTGCAAACCTTAAATTGTCATTCGGTCATGTCCAATTCTTGAGATACTGGAGTGGTTTGCTATTTCCTTCTACAGCTCATTTTATAGATAAGGATCTGAGGTAAACTGTGTTAAATGACTTGCCCAGGGTCCCACAGCTAGTAAGTGTCTGAGGCCAGATTTGAACCCAGGAAGATGAGTCTTTCTGATTCCAGGCATGGCATTCTATTCTCTGGGCCACCTGCACCTTGCAAACCTTAAAAGCTATATAAATGCTAGCAGCTGCTATTGCTACTACTACTAATACCTCCATCTCCACCCTGTCCCATTAGGATAATCAAAATCTCTTGTGGGCATAGGAAAAGGGAGAATTAACTTAGTTTCAAGCTGTTCCAATAATACAGAGTTTCATAAGTGAAAAAATAAAATAATAATTTGCATGGAATGCATATTAGATTTTTTAACTCCACCACTAATAAATAATCTCATTGATGTTAATTTTCTTTGGTGTTTTTAAGCAGTGTTACAGACAGAACATATTGCACGGAATTTTCAACTGATCTGTGGGATGTGTTCCCTGTACGATGCAGACATAGTCAGTATGCACGTACCTTTATACTGTTGTGTTGTCGCTTTGTTGTTTTGTGTTTGCTTTTGTGCTTTGCACCTTCTCCTGTCATATTGATGACGTGTGTTCCCCCACTTTCTATTAGTGTACTGTATTTTTTATTCTGGGTGAGGCCCTCAAATAATTATTTCTTTTTAATGCGGTGCTAAGATAACCTAAGGTTGGACAGCCCTGATGTAGGGCAAGATAAACGACTTACCCACAAAACCTTCTCCACCAACCAGTTTCAGTGCAATTTTATCAGCCAATACTGAAGAGTTGCCATGAGCAATGTTAGCGAAGGGGCCAGCATGAACAAACACAGGTGTTCCCTATAGCATTAGAAAAATAAAATTCAAAGAATAAGAATGCATATCAGTTGTGAGCATAAACAATGGTAGAAAAATGACTAGTATGGAATTGTTTTACATGATTGTATCTGTATAACCTATATTTGATTGCTCAACATCTCAGGAAGGGGGGAGGGCAGGGAGTGATAGAACTTGTAATTCAAAATTAAAAAAAATAAAACAATTGTTAAAAATATTGTTTTAATCTAATTGGGGGAAAAGAAAATATATTTTAAAAAAAGTACAGTAGAGTTTCAGAGGATATATTTAGAGCTAGAAGGGACCTTAAAAAAAGGTCTAGTCCAAACCACAGCGAAAGGTGAGGACACTCAGCTGGGAATCAAGAATCTGAAAATGGTAGCACAAGAAATGGCATCTGACTTCTTCATATCACCCTTGGAATATGAGTGAAATACTACTATGTATATATAGAAGGGCTACAGTTAGAAGACCTCATTAATACAGAAGAGGCCTGCTCACTTTTGAGGTATTAAGATATACCAAGTAGAGGAAGGAAGGAACCATACATTGAGTAAGTACCTACTATGTGCCAGGCAACATGCTAAGAGTTTTACAAGTACAACCTCATCTGATCCTTACTCCTGCGCTATTACCATCTTCATTTCACAGTTCAAGAAACTGAGGCAGCCAGAGGTTATATGACTTGCCTAGGGTCACAAGCTAATCCACTGTGTAATCTAGCTATCTCTAAGAGGGACAACATAATATATTCTTTAGATATTTCAAGAGCAATAGTTTCACTAGATTTGAACAAGGTGAGTGCAATTAAAGCCTTAGGTCAGAGAAAATGGCACTGTTTCTGCGACATCATTGAAAGGATTGTATGCTCATTTAGTTTCTCATAATGGCAAAAATTGTTTTTGCTTTTTTCTTTTTATTTCCCAGTGCTTATCATGGTGCCTAGTACACAGTAAGCACATAAATGCTTGTTAATTCATTTATCATAAGAATACAGAGAAGGGGCTTAAGGGAACCATAAAAGTCATCTAGTTAGACCCTTCCATTACAGATGAGGACATGATGCCACAAGGGGCTAAAGGACTTGTTTCTGGTAATTTCTATATGGGTGCTAAAAGTGGAGCCAGTATATAAACTAGGTCTTAATTCCTAGAACTTAATTCACCATTCTTTGGATTGCCATGATTTTCCATTTCCATGATGTATGTATTTTTTGGAGTACTTAACATTTAATGAATAGGAAAGTTTATAGTTCTGGGTTAGGACTATTACTTCTCTTATCAATAATGTGTGCCTAGTTTGCAAATCATCTACTTGTCAGGTCACATCCCTCTGAGGAGGAATGGGGCATAACAATCAGTTTTAAGCTGACATTTTTGAAAAAATTAAATAACTACATTTATCTAGTTCAGGCTTGGTCTACAATTTAAATGAGTCAGGGAGAAGACTAAACAACAATAAGAAATTTATTCTAAATGTTTGATTAATTGCTATATTGGAATTTTTTTGACACTAATAGGCTAGATAGATCTTATATGAAAGAGGAAATCCAGGGAGCTCTAGTTGGCCTAAAAAGTGGTTGTTTAATTTCAAAGAAAATTTGTTCAAAAACAAATTAATCTGTTGATCCAAAAGAAGCTGGAACCTTCAGAATACCTCCAGCAACAAATATTCTTAAGTAGGGTTTGGCTGCGTCTAGTTCAGAAGCTTCTTTTAGGCTACTATTACATACTTCATCCTGGATTTGTTACTTAGAAATCATTTATTTAATTTACATTCTTAAGAATGCTTTAATCCTAAAAGATGCTAGAAATTTGTTAACCACTAAGATATCAAAAGCAAGAGAAAGAATAATTCATTAAATATTTTGTTAATTCTTAGTAAAGGAAAAAGAAAAGAATTCTAACAAAGGGCCAAGTTTGACATTACTATACTTTTAGGCTCATCATTTTTTATCATAATTACACTTATATTTCATCTACACTAACATATTCTTACACTTCACAGACAAAGCTGATCCAATACTATTCAGGGCCTGAACACATGAAACCAGGGGCTCCATCTGTGAAAACACAAGCTGTCCTCTCATTAACTCAGTGGGAAAACAAGGATAGAGGTAGGGGCCACGGGAGTAGGAAAGATGGAAAATTCCCATGAACCATAACAGGCTCTTTGCTTAACATGTTTCAATGATGAAACAATAGAAAGCCGGAAGAAAGAAAAACAAAAAAAAAACATTGCTAAGAATGAAAATTACACAGATTATCAGCATCTCTGGATCACGGCCCTTTAAGCTCAATATTGACTTCTCACCCTCCCAACGTCCTCAGGGGATGTAACAATAAGGCGTCAATAAAGTCATTTAAATGTATGTAAAACTTACTGGGGCCAGGAAGTTCTACATGTTACTCTTTGCTCCTATTAAATTCCATTTCTACACAGACAAATCTTCTCTAATCTTTGGGAACAAAAGAAATAGCAATTTAAAGTATCCCTAATCGGCCAATATCTCCAGGTCAAGGTCACTAATTCAATCATTCTTGGTAATGGCAGTTGACATTACCCAGTATTCTATGGCCACAGACTGAACCTTTAACCCAGTCACACCACTTGTCTCATAACAAAGAGGGCCCAGGTGACGAGGAATTGAAAATCAGTACAAATTGCCAGTGCTGGAAAAATAACTCAAGAAGTACATGGCCCATGGGTCTGTCACACCATTTTCTATATACAAAGTTGTAGTTTAGTCATTTTTTCAGTCATGTCTGACTTTCCGTGATCCCATTTGGGGTTTTCTTGGCAAAGACACTGGAGTGGTTTGCTATTTCCTTCTCCAGTTTATTTTACAGATGAGGAAACCGAGGCAGACAGGGTTAAGTGATTTGTCCAGGGTCGACCAGTTAGTAAGTGTCTGAGGCTGGATTTGAACTCAGAAAGAGGAGTCTTCCTGATTCCAGTCCTGGCACTCTCTCCACTGTGCCACCTCGCTGCATCATGTTAAATAAAATATGTACAAGATGTTAAGCTTACAGCACAATAAATAAAATGTGATTCACAGATAACTACCAGGGTAGTATATTATGATACGGTATAATACAGAGAATGCTAGACTGGTAGTTAGGAGTTCTGGGTTCCAGTTCTGATTTTGCCATGACTAGATATATGACCTTAACTTAGCATGTAACTTAGATTTTCTAGACCTTTATAAAATGAACGCTTGGATTATAGAGTTCCCTTTGGCTCTAAAGACCTTTATATGATAACTATAGGATTTTTCACAATTTTTTCATGCTATATTACTTATTTTTGCTTTTTTTTTCTAAAGGTTTTTTTTTTTGTTCTTCAGGATGAAAAGACACAAATGGATGATCGGTAAAGATATTTTACAAGGGCAAAACACCTCATAAGAGAAGCAAAAGATAAGAATCAGACTGTGAATTCAAGTCTACCTAGCCCTTCACTGAAATAGGGGAAGAAGCTGGGGAACTTAAAAGTGACTAACACAAGGTTAAAAATAGTAAAGTGAGAGGCAGCTAGATGGTGCAGTGGATAGAGCACTGGCTCTGAAGTCAGGAGGACCTGAGTTCAAATCTAGCCTTAGACACTTACTGGCTGTGTGATCCTGAGCATGTCACTTAACTCAACTGCCTTAAGAGGGGAAAAAAAAATAGCCAAGTGATTGCAAAACCCAGAATAGAGGCCTCTTCAACTCCTGTGCCAGGGTTTGTTTAAGTACGTTAGACTGTGAATTCTTTTTACTCCCTTCGTTTAGAACATTACCTGGCAATTAATAGGCACGTAATAAATATAAATAGGGGTTGAAAGACTAACTAAAGCAGGGGTGGGGAACCTGAGGTCTTAAGGTCACATGTGGCGTTCTAAATCCTTAAGTGTGGCCTTTTGACTGAATCCAAATTTAATATTTACTAATTAAATTTAAAAGTAAGCTTTTCCTCCCAAAACATTGATTTCAATGATGTAGGGAATTCCCTCTACAACTCCCAGTTCAGACCGGCAATGGCTTTGCAATTTTAATCTTAGAAAACTGATAAAAGAACTGAGAAGCTTGTGAATATGGCATGTGTCAAGAGGACTGAAATCCAAATAGTCCTGACTTTCTATTCATTCTATTCTCATAATGGTTTTATATAGATCCAGACGGCTCTGTAGTTATATATAGCTATAATGGTTATATATGGTTTTATATTTATGATCATAATGGTTTTATATATGTATACACATAATATACAATATATGCATATACATATATACACACACATATGTATACACACATATCTCAGTGCTACTTAAAATCAAATGCAGATGTCTAACACCCCCATTTAATTAAAAATTACATTGCAATCACTTAGTAATTTAAAAACTATATAGCAATTTAAAATTACATGGTAAATCGGGGAAAAGAGAAGAGAAAGAAATTTAAGTTCAGTTAGGCCAATTTCAGGGTTAATTCCCTTTAGAAAAAGAAAAATAAACTATAAAAGTGATATTTGGTGGAAAGCCCATCATTCCACAACCATTTTCTAGTTATTTACTAGTTTAGTTAGGAAAACAAGATCTCCAAGTTACAGTGGACTGAAAGAGAAATTTGGCACTGCAGCAAATGGCTTGCCTCCTTCAGTCACCACTTGGAGTATAAGTTATTCCCTGATTTGATTTTTTACTTTTGTTGATAGCCCATTATCAGCTGAAACCTTGCCAACGTGGCTGACATTGAGAGAGATTACATTTCTTTGGCTCAGAAAAGAAACTGACTGCTGTGTCTTCATGATAATTGTGGGGAAAACTTATAACTGCAGATATAAGGGGTACCCATGATTCAGTGGGGGATGGAGGGAAAGGCATAAGAAGGAGGAGAGTAGTGAAAATTGTAAAGTCACTAAAAAACCCACCTCTAAGGTCTGCATCAGAGTTGGCTTAATTGCATCCTTCATCAAAACAGTCAAAGCTCCAGTCACTCCCTAAAAGAAATTACACATACATCAAATTTTTATGCTCATTTTATTGCAATCAGATATAAAGGTTAGGCTCTCCATCCTCACTTGAAAATGTGTAAGTGGATACTAGTCTGAAGTCAAATTCTGATTATTTAAATTAACCATTCTGTAAATACAGCCAGCAAGCCCTATAGCCACTCTCCCCTGCCATTCTTCCTAGGTGGGATTTGCACAGTTATTATTCACTAAGTCAGTCACTCATTCAGCCCACCATTCCCCTCTTGGCCCAGTTCTTGGCTCCCAGACTTCCAAACCATGCTTTCTCATCCTGAAATTTCACTCAGTGCCTGGGGCCTGAAACATCCAATCACCCTGGCAGCCTTCTCTCAACCTGGAACACCCCTTACCAAGGAATGCCCTCTCCTCTTCCCACTGGAGCCTGAATTTTGGGGAGGGGGGCAGGCCAGCCTTCATTCCCCTCCTGCTCCTCCTTTAAAACCATTCCCCCGTGCTGGGTGGTTTCTTTTCAAGCCTAGCTTTTCAGCTTCCTTTTGGATAATGTCTTTTCCCATTCCCATAGAATGTAAGCTACTCGAGGACAGGGATTATCTTGTTTTTATTGTTGCTTGGATCTGCATCCTTCATGCTTGGCACAGTGCCGTGGACCCATAAGTGCTTAAACGCGTTTCCTTCCTTAGACAACTGCTAAACGCTACCATGACAGAGCCTTTGTGCTAGGTGCTACAGGAGATACAATAATAATTAGTCCCTACTCCTACGGAGCTTAAAAATCTATCAAAGAAAACATAATATACACAAAATGCAGGGATTAGACCTATTATTTCATTAGTATAAGGGAATTCCCAAGTAAGAAATTTCTCTTTACCTATGCAGGTCAGCCTTTTTTTCTGCAACTCAGTGTGAGAGTTGCCTAGAACACTGAGTAGTTACATGACTTCAATAGGGTCATATAATATATATCAGAGGCAAGATTTGAATCCAGGTCTGCCTGTCTTTGGGATCAGCTCTTTACCCACTAAACCTCTCTATACATAAATATACATTACACATTAATTGCACTGCAGAATAAAATACATTAAAGCTTCAAAGAGCGACAACATCCCACAGAGGGTTAGAAAGAGAAAAGATCAGTTCTCACTTTGAGGGGGTAGAGGGTAGTGGTGGTAGGGAAGAAATAACCAAAGTCTTCATGGAGAGGTCAAATGTGACCTGGACCTTGAAGGATGAGCAAGATTTCAAAAGGGGCAGGCAGGCGATATAAAGGGTGTAGACAGAAGGAAAAGTACCTACAAGGAATAGTACTACATGTAAGCTGGAGAAATGGGGATAGGGGTTGGGTGGAGAGGAAGGAGCTAAGGGAAGAGTTGTATGAAATATACCTGCAAAGATGTTGAAGGGTCAGTTCGTTGTCTAGCTAGAGAGTCTGAACTTTATTCAGAAGACAAGAAGACACTGAAGGATTTGGGCAGACAAGTGAGTTGAATATATGCAGTGTCCTTACAACTTTTACTGTTACCACTCTGCCTGGATAATTTACTTTCTTTGTCCTTTTACCAAAGGATCCCTCTCCTAGGGCTATACAGTACAGCCATTATTAAAAAGAAAAACTGGATGTCTGTCAAATGCAGAGGTCTGTATGTCATGCCAATTCTTATTTCTAAAGACTGGACTATTCATTTAAAGATATTCCTAAAGTTTATTTTCCGACACTGGCCTCTTTGCTGTTCCTCGAACTTCCTCTCCAGACCAAGTATTTTCACTGGCTGCCTTCATCCTTGGAATGCTCTTCCTCATCGTTGCCTCCTCCTGGCTTCCTTTAAGTCTCAGCTAAAATCCTACTTTCTGAAGGAAGCCTTTCCCAATTTCTCTTAATTCTAGTGTCTTCATCAATTATTTACTTCAATTATTTCCTATTTATCCAGTTTATGGCATATTTATAATACTGCCTCATTAGTCTGTGAACTCCCTGAGAACAGACACTGTCTTTTACCTTTGTATACCTGTCACTTAGAAGTGTCTGGCACATAGTAGGTGCTTAATAAAATTTTAGTGACTGACATTACACAGTAGATTGATTAGATAAACAGAATTTTGGTAACAGTTTTCAGAACCATTAATAGTAGCTTGTCATGTAACCATTCATAGCAGAATATTCCATTCTGTGACATAAGCAAACGTCTATTACTTATTTCTACAACATAACACTTATTAAGAGAAAAAAAGCATTCTCATTTGACGAGGACATTCCACACCTTGGTGTCCCCTTGAGGTTTAAGGAGAGAAAAATCTCAAGCTGGTAACACTGTCTCCATTACAGGACGGGGTGTAATGGTTTTATTTCCTGCCAATCATTCCTGCTTGCACTCTGCAACTGTGTCATATTAGCTGGGCAAACTAAAGAAAGAACTAATGCTCAACTGGATGGACCGCCCCAAGTAAGATGGTAGGCAATCAGCTGCTCACTTAGCTGTGACACAAGTTTCTTAAATGCTGCTCCTTAAAAATTTATAGGAGCCCAAATATTATAAGTACTGCCTTATTAAAATGGATGAAACCTTCTGTGGCTACAATTCCCGGCATTAGCTATGGTGATCCGTAATGCACTTCTAGTAAATCATTTTTCCTAATGTCCAGTATCTTAGAATCCATGACAAAGACATGCCTGGAAGTACTCTTTCTTCCTTAGAGTTGCAGAAAGCAAGTAACTATCATTACTGAAAACTTAATTTTGTATGAAAATCTCACTACAGAATTCTTAACCAAGAGGATGAAAAAAACAGACAAGGTACTTTGAGAACTAAGAAACATAAATGATAAGAACTAGCACTTACATGCTGCCTACTATGTGTAGGGAGGTAGGTGCTATTATTATCTGTTTTACAGGAAACTGAGGCAGATAAATAGTAACTGTCTGAAACTGGATTTGAACTCAAGTCTTCCTGATTCCAGGCCTGGGGCTCTATCCACCGTACCACTTAGCTGTTCCTAAGGTCAAACAGCTGGTATATGTCTTAGAGAGGATTTGAACCAAGGGCTTTCTGATTCTACCCACCAAGGATGGTCATTGTTCATTTTGCTTGTTGCCTTCCCTTGGGACCTGAATCTTTGTTTGCTCTGACTTCTAGTTGGCCCCTCCAGGACCTGCTCCCGTTTCACCTACAGCTGTTCGATATTACCTTACCACAGTGCAGCCCACTTCTGCCAACTTCCTCGCCATGCCTGGCACACTCTCCCTCCTTACCTCCACCTCTGTAAATTCCCACCTTTCTTCAGAGACAGGTGGGCAGCTCAGGAAGACCTGACCTTAGGCACTGACTAGCTGTGTGACCCTGGGTAAGTGAGCCTCTCTCAACCTCAGTTTCCTCAACTGTAAAATGGCAACCATAACACTTTCCTCCTAGGACACTAAAAGGACGAAGCAATAATGCTGGAAGACTGTCTACACTCGTCTTTTTTTTTTAATGCAAGACTGATATTTCAAACATATCTAATCCTCCTAGGGAAAGCAGGCTTGTGTGAAGAGAGATAACTGAGGACTCCTCGCACACACTGATGTCTGGTGCTGACAGACGGAAAGAATGCAGAAATAGCATGCTATATTGCATTTGTCGAGATTATTTCTAGAAGGCCGTTCTTACCCTCAATTTGTAGTGAATGTAATGATTGTGTAATGATTATAAGTACCCTCTTCTCCCCTTTTCTCAAGAAGCTACTTACTTCTACCTCCCTTTAGTCTAATCTGAAGAATTAAACAAAGAATTAAACAAGAATCTGTTATGTGCCTAGTATATGCCAGGTGCTGGGGATACAAAAATTCCTGCTCTCAAGGTTATATTCCACTAGTGGGAAATAACACATACACAAACAAGAAAATATTACAGATAGGTAGACATAGTTAATATAATATGGTGGAGGAGAAGCACTAATACATGTGCAGAATTAGGAAAGATCTCATGTAGAAGGTAGTGTTTGAGTGGGAAACTGAAAGGAATTGGGGATTATAAGAAGTAGAAATGAGGAGGGAGTGGAGAATAGGTTGGAGTAGGGAAACACCTTTGGAAGGCAGACCTACCAGCAGGCTATGCAGAAGGGCATATATACAAGAGATGCGACTATTCAACTACAACTGACAGCTTGGCAACAGAATGGATGTGGGAGATGGAAACAAGGAGCAAAAACGAAACCTAGATAGCAAGGCCGGGGGACTGGGAGGATGGTGGGGCTCTCAAAAGTAAGATGGAAGTCTGGAAGAGGAGAGGGTTTGGGGAAAAAGATGATGGGTTCAGTTTTGAGATATTTGTAAGACATACAGTTTGAAATGTCTAATAGGTAGCTGGAGATGCAAAGCTGGATGGTCAAAAGAGATGAATAAGTAGATCTGAGAATCATCAGCACGGAGACGATAATTCAGTCCCTGGGAACTGATGAGATCATTAAGTGAAATGGTATAAAGGGAGAAAAGAAGAGGGCATGGGACAAAGCCTTGTGGGAAATTCATAGTTAATGGGTATGACCTGGTTGATGATACAGCAAAAGAAGGAGTGGTCAGACTGGAAGGAGGAGAACCAGGAGAGAGTAGAGTTCAAAAAACCTAGAGAGAGAATCAAGAAGAGAGTAATCTGCAGTGTCAAAGGCTGTAGTAAGGGATCATCAGTATTACTCTATAATAGATCAGTAGGGGTAACTAGGTGGTCACTGGGCCTGGAGTCAGGAGGACTCCTCTTCCTGAGTTCAAATCTAGCCTCAGACCTGGGCAGTCATTTAACCCTGTTTGCCAAAATATCCTCATGTGTAAAATGAACTAGAGAAGGAAATGGCAAAGCACTCCATATCTTTGTCAAGAAGACCTCCAAAGGGGACAAAAGGAGTCCGATGTGACTAGACAACAACAACGAAGAAAGTGGAGGCATAGCTTGCTTTTTTTTTAGAATTTAGATGAGAAAAGATAAAAGAAAAGATGTAAGCTTGTGACAGTAATGTCAAAATGGGCCTGAAGTAGATGAAGCAAAAAAATTTTTAATCACAGAGGTACCTTTCCATGTTGTTCTTAAAAGAAAAAAGGTCTATACTGGGCCATAAGAATAAAAATCAAATATGCATGAAGGAATGGCTAGGTCAAGTAAAGGTTTTTTAAAGGATGTGAGAAATGTGGGCACATTTGCAGGCAGCAGGGAAGAAGCCAGTGGATAGAGTTTGAAGATTAGGAGAAAGGGAGGGATCAGAGTCAAGGTCAAGAAAATCAGAGAGGAAGGAAATCAGGCCCTTGGTGAGGAGAGGAGGAAGACAACTTCATTCTCAAAGACTGAGAGAAAGGAAGTGGAGGTCAAGGGAACTTTACAGAATTGGGAAGAAGAGGGAGCTCACAATGGATGGTCAAAGGATACTACGCTGGAAAGGAAGGAATTCTTTAAAAGATTTTTTTCTCTCCATTCTTTTTAAGACACAAGGCTAGCAACCGTCCTGTTTCAAAGTGGAAGATAAAGCCCAATATTTGTAGTTATTTTCTTATCTATATGAAAAAGCACAGCTTATGGGGGAGAAACAGAGGATATATCGCCATTTAAATCCTCAATTATGCAAGTACTTCTGTTCATTCATTGAACTTCAAAAGTGCAAATTTACAGAAGCAGGAAAGTCTCCACTCTTTTTAGGAAACCAAAGTAAAAAGTTTCAAAGCATGGGTTTGACCTTTGTCTCCATGTATATACCTACCAAATCATCTGCAGTTACAGGTTGTCCTTTTTTGTCACTGGCCACCACCATTCTCCCCAGACGGTTTTTCATATCTTCCAGGCTATCCGTTAGTGCCAAAACAGCCATAATCTCACTTGCGACAGCAATGTCAAACTGGGCCTGAAGTAGATAAAGCAAAAAAATTTTTTAATCACAGAGGTGGCTTTCCATGGTGTTCTTAAGAAAAAAGTCTATACTGGGCCATAAGAATAAAAATCAAGTATGCATGCATTCTTTGCCTGTCCTTTTGTTCAGTATCTCACTTATCCATTTAACAAATGTTAATTAATCACTTACTGTGTCTTGGAAAACACTGCCAAGGTTTCCTTTCCCTATCCTATTTTCTGCCTTTCCTCTTGAAATGAGATTAGTATTTGTAAAGCAATCAGTACAGTGCCTGGCACATAGTAGGCACTCTATAAATGCTCATTCTCTTCCCTATTTCTTTTCTCCTTTGCGTGTAGTTTATTAGTCAAGAAGATTCGCCTCCCAAGCAAAAAAGGTAAAGAACAGAAAACGGGTAGGCATTTATGAAAACAAAACAAAACCAAACCACCCCACAACAGAATAACATTAATGAATTCAAATGAGATAATCTTCACAAAGCACTTAGCACAGTTCCTGGTGCACAGCAGGTACTATATAAATGCTTATTCCCTTCCCTATTTTCTTTCTCCTTTGCACTTAATCTATCAATCAAGAAGATTGTATTTGCCTCACTAGCAAAAAAAAAAAAAAAAAAAGAGAAAAGAGGTAGAAATTCATCAAAACAACCCTCCCCTCCGCCTGCCACAACCAACAGAAGAACATTTGTGAATTCATTTCTTCTGATCCCAGAAATTTTGTGGAGACTGTTTTTTTTCCCTAGCTCATTGGATTTTCACATCTGTTTCCAAGACTATGGTCCTGATTAGGAAGTAATGGAAAAACCTTTTGGATTAGCTAAATTTCATTAGCTGAAAAGTTCACAGAATCAATTAATTTTGCAGATTGCACAAAATCTCTAAACTTTACAGCGCTTAAGATGAGATGAACGATTTCACTTCTAACAGCCCACATGACGTTCTCTCCTCTTATGACTGTGCTCTTAAAGCAAGCCAGAAAGAAATGGAAGGACAAAGAGACTTCAAGGACATTGGGGAGACTTCTGAGGTCTCCTTTGATGGTTTAGACACACTATAAAAGTTCTTTTGGTCAAAAGCATTCAATTCAATGAGTATTAAGTACCAATGACGGATGAAGCTGTAACAATGATTGGGTAGTGAGGAAATAAAGGTGAAAATGAGTAGTTCCATATCCTCTAGGAGTATTCTTTTGATAATATGCTAACCCTACTCATCTTTTCCCCAATATCCAAGGAAGGTGTGATCCTTCAGCCATAAGCTGAAACTCTGAGAAATTATACCCAAGAAAAAATCATAGCAAAAAAAAGTGATGCCATCCATTCCCTGCAAGAAGCAGGGAAAAACTGAGCACTTTTTAAATTAATTCCTATCAGGATTTCATTGTGGATTTCTATTTTAGTCACATTGTTGACCTTCTCTGAGTCATTCACATTACATATGTCTATGTAAGAAACAATTATAACCTTGAACTGTGTGTGTGTGTGAACATTCACCTTAAAAATTATGATTATCAAGTGAAGATTCCTTCTAAAATAATAAAAATTCAAAAGTCAGCACCCAAGTATCAAAGGTCAAACATGAATGAGTGATTTACTAAACCAAAGTTAAAAACAGTCATCATTTCACTTTTAGTTGATGACTTATTAACAGACTTTTATTTCCATCAAATAGGTTTTTAACAGCTAGTTACATTTTTCAAACTATGCAAAGAATTAGAAATGGCTCTTGGATATGCTAAAAAATTTAGAACCCCACTGTATTTATCTGTTGAGTGTTATTATACTACAAAGGTGGCTTGTTAATTTTTTCATTTGGTTCTTTTAGTAATCTATAGTCACACAGCTTTACATGAGCTATTATTTGCTAATAAAACCATTAAGAATTAATATTCCAAGGAATCATGGACCTGTCCTTTCCAAGAAAGACTGCTGGATACACTTCCAGACTGGATGTCATAGGGACCTTCCCAAAACCCAGTTGAATAGAATAGCAGGAGAGGTAATTAGCTAGTCATTGTGGGTGAAGAAAAAGGCAAAGAAGCTTAACTCAGTTTAACCACTTCAAACCAAAGAAGAACCCTTTCCTTAGCTGTAAATTTACCTACCTGACGAAAAAGTCCTTTTTCTGTCTTAGCCTGCCCAACGGTTATTTTTCGTAGAAATCGGTCATTTGTGTCCACAACTGAAAGACAAGACAAAAGATTAAAGTAGGCTAACAAACAAATTCTAGTTTTCCTCAGCTTCTTTATCCATTAATGTCTATTGAGTAATATCCTACTATATATTTTATGCTGCATTAAATGACAGCAAAATCAACAGTTCTCAGCAAACAAGACAAAATGTCTTAAACCACAGAATTTGTTACCATAATTTAGACCTGTTCATGCTTCTCTCTGTATATATTTCTTTGACTTTATTAATTAGGACATGCAATAAGCATTTATTAAGGACCAGTTACTATAAAGCAAGGCACTGTGCTAGGAGCTTGGGGCAGGGGGCTGGCCACAAAAAGACATACAACACAGATCTCCTGGAAAAATTTACAGTCTAGTAGAAAGGAAAAGATATAATTTCATAACTACGAAAAAAGGGATCTGGAAATAAAACCAGAAGGCATGCTAGCATGATGGAAAGAAAACTTTATTTGGAATCAAGAGACTTTATTACTTATTAACTGCATGACGTTGAACAAGTCACAACTTCCTTGATTCTCTGATTCCCTCCAAAATGGGAGATTTAGACTGATCCCTGAGATGACCGGCAGCTCTAAATCCTGTAACACTAAATACAAAGGACAGGTCTAGGTACAAGGCCCAGTGAGGGGGAACTCGGAATTTCTGATTTGGAAGCAACTCCAGAGGCCATTTAATTCAGCCCATACTATAAATAAACCGTACTACAATATACTCAAGTGGTCACCCAAACCTTGCTTAAAGAGCTCCAGTAGAGAATGACTTTACTATTGGATAACTCCAGTTATTAGGAAGTTTTTCCTTAAATCAAGCCCAAATATGCCCATTTGCAATTTCTACCCATGGTGCCTAATTTTACCATGCTAAACATAATAAATCTAACCTTTTTCCATAAGACAGCCTTTCAAATACTAATATTCTCAGTCCTCCATCTCCCCCTCGACCCTCCCCCTTTTCTCCAGGGTAAATATATCCTGTTTGTTCAACTGATCTTTGTGGTTTGGACTTTAGGCTCTTTACTATTAAGGCTGCCTTTCATTTTATCAGTGTTTTTCTTAAAGTGTGATGCTAAAAGCTGTATACCATGGGGTGGTGGGGAGGGAATGGTTCGCTTTGGGAAAGAAGCTATATAAAAGATGGATGGCAGAGGGGACAGAATGTAGACAAGAAGACAGTTAGGAGGTTAAGGCAATAGTCTAGCTAAGAAGGGATGAGGGCCTGCCCTGGGTTAGTTGCCAAGGGAATTGAGAGGAAGGGACAGATGTGAGAAAGACAAGGGAGGCAGAGCTGACAGAACTTGGCAGTTGACAGGATGTGTGGGATGAGGTAAAGGAAGGGCTCACAAAGGAGCTAGGGTCACTGGGAGGATGACTGTGCCATTAACAGAAATTATAGTGAGAGGTTTAAGGTAACAATTATTAAGGAAGCTTTGTAAAGAGAGTAGAAAACACCCAGAAACTGAAAATTTCCTATTTTAACTTGTCCATCCCTACTTGCCCTTTAATCAAGCAATGTACATGATTTTAAGCCAGCCAAACTTGCAGACATAAAATCTCATGGGTAAAAGAATTAATAGAAAGGCAGGTAAAACTTACTGAAATTCTCATAGGCTGTGGCCACTTTTGCCTGAGGCCTATGGCAATTTACATGGTTGCATTAAAATATGTCATTTGAAAAGATTACAACTTGGTTATAAAAAAGAAAAAAGAAAGGAGAGTTCTTTCTCAGATCTGTACTACACACAACCTTGGCATAGGAGTGAAGTTTTCTTTTTATCAAATTTCAAAAGAAGGCCAGCAACCAAAGTTCAGCTGTTTTTCATTTAACAAAGTTTAAAAAAACCCCAACAAAACACATACACACACACAAAACTCTCAGACAAGAAAGCAGCTGGAGAAATCTTTGGGAGTCGGTGGCATCAAAAGCCCATCTGCATCTTCAGGATGCCATCTGTACTGAAGGGGTTCTCACAATTTACAATTTTATTGATGCTGAAGAGAATATGTGTGAAAGAGCCAGAGAGAAGTAATCATAGGTCACATTTACATAGCAGTTTCAACAAATGAGAAAGTGACTCAAGAGATTTCTCTCAAGCCCAGTATGAAGACAGATAGTAGAAAGTAAACACTAAGTATTTCTGTAAACTCATCTAAGCTAAAAGGCTTTGAATCTTGGTCAACTTATGGAATTTAATCTCATGCTGAAGGTTTGTCTCTCATTTTTGCTGCCTAATTTTCTTTGAGCTCTAACATAGACCACATATACCTAATTATAACATATACCTAATACGATTCCCGCTTACTAGTCTCTCATAGCTGAAGTTACACAGAACACATGATATATATGTCAGCTCTTTGCTCTAGTCTTTAAATTTAGTTATTGACACTGTGTAAATGATCACTACTGATACTCATGTTCTCAAGCAGGACTGACTGAGACTTGCTCATTCAGAGGCTGCTTGCTGTTCCTTTCAGAAGAGGACCAATGGCATCAGGATGGTGATGTCTTGACTTGCAAGTGAAGTGGATTTAAGAGAGGGGCAAAGTCATCAGCCCCACTCTCTCCACCAGAGTCTTTATAGTCCAGTGGAAAGATATGGGTCATGATGACTAGCTATGGCCAAGGAAAGCAGTGGGAGACCTTGGTCTTTTTAAGCTAAGATCTTTCTTAGGTCTCAGTTTGTCTGAGGCAACATCCATGTAGTGATTAAAGGCTTAGGTAAGAATCGAGGTAAAAGATGCCCTAGTTTGCCTTCACAAAAGAATCAATCGAGGAGGGGAAGACCCTCAGACTTTCTGGCCAGAACAGAAACAACTGCTATTTACATTTACTCTGAGCCATCAAAACCCAAACAACGAGCAAGTGAGGTTTGGGCTGAGGCCCATTATTGGCCAGTGAGAGCCAGAATGTTTTGGGTTTAAAGGCATAGACAAGTAGCTCCATTTGAATTCCAATGGGCTTCATAAAAGTTTTTTCAGAGCTATATTTTGAGAAATAATAAATGAAAACTACATGAGACAATAGAGTTAACTGTCCCAGATTAAAAACAAAAATGACAGAATTAGTAAGTAGGGAAGGAAAAAATGATAGCCTATCAAACTAGCAAAAATGTATTGAGCACTCACTCATTACAGAACACATCTGTAGAAGATATGTCTGCTTGGGTAGATTCAAATTTATTTCTCCAATAGAAGACACAGATCCACAAGAAAAAAGAGAGACCCCTCCAAGGCTCTGGCTTAGCAACCTGTCTTGAGGCATAATTTCCAATTCAACTTCATCCCTTTCTAATCTAGTTATCTAATCAGATTAAAAAAAAAAACCTAATCTTAATCATAAGGGCAAAGCCTATATTTGCTCTATGCTCAATGGTCCAGTGTCACATGTTTCACATCCCACATAAGTAATACTACATAAGACCAAGATGGAGGGGCTATCAATTCCAAATTCTTCTGACCCATAAGTGTTCTCATTAACACTGCAACTTTCCAAACTTCAGTGCCCAGGGCAGTTAACATGATTCTTGTATTTATATTGGAATAACTTTTAAAAGTTGTCATGTCCTTTCATATTGATCCAAGGTCACAGAATACTTTGATTCATTCTACCTTCTCAGAAAAAAATTGGTATTTGTTGTAATTCATCCCATGGGGAGTTTTTTTACACCAGGAACCAAGAATTGAGCTCACTGCTATACTTCTAAATCCTGCTCTAAAATAAGATCACTCTAGTTGAGGAAGACAGGAGGACACCAAGCTTGGTATTCAACCTGCTTCGGGTTTTTCTTTTTTCCCAAAAGTAAATCTCAGTGGAGCTCTTTAAAAAATGAATTCCAAACCTAATTCACATTAGTTACTATAAAAGAGCTTAACTATGGGATTTTTGAGACAAACTGTATACTACTTTGCCCTTCAGAACTTAAAAATGGCTTTAGACAATTAGAAGTTCTCTAAAAAAAACCTAAAGAAAAAAAATTCTTTGGGTTGATCAGATATGAAACCTTTTACCTGACTAGGACATAAACATTGCTTACCATTTACTTGGAATTTTCTTTCCACTATCTGTCTTAAATTGGATTTGAGAAAAACCTGGCTCACTTTCTCATTTATTGACACTGATAGGTAAATGTGACCTATGATTATTTCTCTCTGGCTCTTTCACACACTTTTTTTCCACAGCATCGATAAAACTGATAAAAAACTGTAATACAAGGAAAATTAGGAACCCCTGAGAAACCCCTAGCTACTGACAAGCACCCCCAGAAAGAATGGACTCAGGTATCTTTGGCATTTAGCAAACCCCTGGGACTCCATGACTCCACCAAGGAATGTCAATAGATAGGACCATCCCACTGAAGGATAACCTGGCAGACCCTTTCTAGCAGATATCCCTGGGGCTCCATGACTCCACCAAGGAATGTAAATGAGATTATCCCACTAGTATGATAACCTGACTGAATCTTTGATCAGCCAGGACCTTTGTTCCTGTACCCCCAGACCACCCTGTGACTTGGCATGTAAATGCTCTATATAAACTACCCTTTCGCTTCAACACATTGCCATTGATTTGTGGTGCAGTACCCCAATGGCCGCCGGCTAATAAATTCTCCACTTAAAACTTATACTCCGTGGTGTGTCTCGCTCGCTCCTGGTACAACAAACAAACCCCAAAACCCCTCTTAGAACAATAAAATCCACCCAACAAATGTGTACAAAGCTTCTCCTGCTCTGAGAACTTGGCAGGACACAAAGGCAAAGTCCTACCTTTTGATCTAGCAACAGAAGAGAGGTTTATCTCAAGGAAACAAAAATAAAGCAAATGCATTACAGGAACAGAAGAAGAGTTGCAAACAGTGCAAAAGGGAGTGATGGGGAAAAGATTTCAGGGAAGAGGTCAATCGATCGATCAAAGGATCACTGGATCAGAGATTCAGAGCTGGAGGGTACAGGGAGGTCGGGCAGCTGGGTGGATAGAATGCTGAGTCTGATGTCAGAAAGGTTCATCTTCATGAGTTCAAATCTGGCCTCAGACACTTGCTAGCTGTGGGATCCTGGACAAGTCATTTAATCTTGTTCTTCATTTGTAAAATGAGCTGGAGAGGGATGTGGCAAATCACTCCATTGTCTCTGCCAAGAAAACCTCAAATGGGGCCATGACAATAGACATGACTGAACAACCCTCTCCATGGGGAGATGAGGCCCAATGAAAAGAGTGACTTGTGCAAGGTAAAGGAAGGAAGAATGGATGGATGGGAATACACATTTATTGTGCACCTACCTTATTATGTGGCAAGCACTGTGCTAAGTGCCTTGTAAATATTGTCATATCTGATCCTCACAACAGGTCTAGGAGATGGCTGTTATTATTTCCCTCATTTTACAGTCGAGAAAACTGAGGCAATTAATGGTTACATGACTTGCCCAGGATCACACAGTGTTTGAGGCCAGATATGGACTCAGGCCTCCCTAACTCCAGGCCCAACACTGTATCAACTGTATCAATTGTGGCAGGGCCACAATTCAAACCCAGGCCCTTTTAAACCTAGCATACTGCCTATCAAGGTCAGACTTCAGCTAGCCTTTGAGGTGTGGGTATAATTTGGATGGGTGCAAAGGGGAATGAAGCAGAGGAACGTTTTAGGGAGAGTAGATAGGACAGCTTGATTAGAGAGACTGTGTGTTAAGCAGTAGGTGGGAGATGAGGTTATAAAGGAATATTGGGAACAAACCGTGAAAGGTCTTGAATGCCAGGCTTTGATATACAAAGTCTGGACTTAATCCCTTAGGCAATGAGAGCAATGAGAATAATGAGAACTCTGAGAGACTTCTAGGTAGGGAAGTGATGAAACAAGAACAGGGCTTTTAAAGAGCCCGACAGCGGTGTGCAGAAGGGATCAGAGAGGGGAGAGACCAGCAGGGGGGCAATCACAGTACCCTGTTAGCTCCACAGAGGAAAAGCGGGGCAGAAGAAATTTCAAGGTAGGAAAGTACAAGTGAGGTTGTCATAGAAGGCAACCACAATCTTTAGCGAACTCATTTAAGTCTCAGGGAGCCATTTATATTGTTGGTGTTAACAGTTTGATATTGAGGCTAGACCCCTGGAAATCTGCCATGGTTTCTGCATGTGCAACTGGGGAACTAAGCTAAAGGGCCATGGGGGGTTGAGAATTCCTCAGGTGCCTTCCCTTTTGAGTAAAAATCTTATGGCTGTAATGTCTTTATTGAGGGAAAAAATTAAGAGAATGCTCTGTTTCCTTTCAAATTAAGTCTTGTGTATCCAGGCTGGGGCTTTAGGCAGCTTGGGTGGAGGTCTTTCCATGCTTCAGAGATCTGTGATGCTAAACATTTTTAGCACTGACTCTTGAGAAAAGGACTTGAGCTTATCAAATTTGTACATCACCCAAAGCTGAGAGATAGCTAACACTGGGGACAGAGATTATGTTTTTACCTTTCCTTGTCTCTCCA
This sequence comes from Trichosurus vulpecula, assembly GCF_011100635.1. Classification (NCBI taxonomy): domain Eukaryota; kingdom Metazoa; phylum Chordata; class Mammalia; order Diprotodontia; family Phalangeridae; genus Trichosurus; species Trichosurus vulpecula. The sequence continues at coordinate 106,013,288 of NC_050579.1, forward strand.
GCACTTAGCAAAGTGCCTAAAACATAATAAACACATAAATGCTTCTTGACTGACATTGGCAGGATCCAAAAAAAAAAAGTACTAATAGGCTGGAGCGTTTGGAAAGAATCTAGTAAAATGAAATGTAAAAAGGATAAAGGTTTTATTTCATTTAATTTAAATTTTTATTTAATATTTATTTAGTTTAAATGCAAAAGCCTTCACAAGTACAAGATGGAAGCATTGGGACCAGAGAGCATTGTTAACTGGAAGATCTTGGTGTGTTAGTGGACTCCAAATTCAAGGTGAATGACTCGACATCATGATATGAAAGCTAAGGTAGGTCTTATGGAGGGGGAAGAAGAAGGAAGGAGGGAGAAAACTTGGAACTCAAAATTTTACATAAAAATGAATGTTAAAATTGTCTTTACATGTAATTGAAAAGATAAATTACTATCTATTGGGGGGACAAAAGAAAGCAAAGGCAATCTAAGGCTGCATTATGAGAGATGCATTGTCCAGGACCAATGATAGTGTGAAGGAATTATATTCAGTTCAGAAGACCCTCAAGATTATGCAATATGAAGATCCACAAAAGGAACTAGGGGTAATCAGCCTGCAGAAGAGGAGACTCTGAGGAAAGAGGACAGCTGTCTTTCAACAGCTATATGAAGGTGTCTCTGGAAGAAGAGGGATTAGATTTGCTCTGCTTGGCCCGAGGGGACAGACCTTAGTTACAAGGAGGCAAATTTGGGTTTGATAGGAAAAATGTCCTAAAAACTGAAGCTATCCAAACTGGAATGAACCTTAGGTGTGAATTTCTCCTCATTTTTTTTAATTTGTGCTTTTTGTTTTTATATAATCCCTTTATAACTCCCCATGTCCACTGGACAAAAAGACCACAGTCTGACAACTCTTCCATTCACAGAGCCACACCTTTCAAAAAAAATTATGGTACATGTTCTTGGTACTAGAGGTCTTCAAGCAAAGGTTAGATGACTGCTTGTTGAGGAAAGCACAGGAGGATTCTTTGGGTACTCAAGAGCAATTGTTTCTTCAGTGCCTCCCTGGAGCATGGAAGTGGCTGAACCCTTGAAAGATCTAACAGTATAGCACAAGCTCTGGCAAGCACTAAGCCAAGTTGGAAAAGATTAGATTACAAGGGGAGGCCCTCTTCTAGGCTTCAGAGAAGTCTGGCATAAAGTTACTTTAGCCACAGCAACTCATGGAGTTTCTTTATTGAGGAGGATAGAGGTGGATGGTCTATTGGTAGAGGGAAAACACCTTCTTCCCTTCCTGTAATTTACAGTGGGTTCCAGTACTCCCAGGAACACCTACCTGGTGATGCCCCTAGACTACTCTGTGTCAGAGAATTTATATAACATTATTCTGTGTTACAGAATTTGTTACCATGATTTAGACCTGTTCACAATTCTCTCTCTCTCTCTAAATACACACACACACACACACACACACATATATGTATATATATTTAACTTCATTAATTAGAACATTCAATATACATTTATTAAGGACCAGTTACCACAAAGCAGGGCACTATGCTGAGAGCTACCTTGTTTGGAAACTACTGCTGAGATGCGCTAACCAACTGATGTATGTATCTACATCTTTGTAGTAAATTGGGTTCCCCATTTAATTAAGCTACTTATTTCAGTACTTTTAAAAAATCCCTAATTCTTTAATTCAGTCTTTGCATTAATTCGGGTGGACAGAGCAGAGTCTCTGTCACAGAGGAAGCATTTAATAAATGCTCATTGATAGACTGACTGAAGTCAAACTTGGTTTCTTCAGCTACAAAATGGCAATAATAATTCTTTCCCCCTACATATTACAGAGAACTATGGTGAGGGAAGTGTTTTGTAGTTCCCGAAAATATAAATGTGACTACCTCTTTGCCACGTGATGGTAGATGGGTCAATGTCAAGCCGTGCAAATCTGGTCATTTCCTCTTCCGTCAGTGTGCTGGGATCAGTCTTATTTATTCCTAATTTCTACAGAAAAGAAAAATAAGACAATGCACTGAAACTTACCAAATACATGTCAGGTAACTTTTTCTCTTGGTTTTAGATTTTGTCCCCACAAATCTCAAAGTGTTACTTTACATGACCACTATGTTTAGGGGAGAGAAAAAATTCTGACAGCATAATCAACACTACATCATTAGACTCGACATTCAACCCCAAACATCGCCATTTATAACCATTATTTCAAGTGAAACCTATGTCTATACTATTCCCTAGGCAGTTTCTAATTAAAAAAAAAACTTTTAACATTTTTTTAGACCTGCATAATATCCCAGTGAAACATTACTTCTAAGACATGGTCTATAATGAGAAAAAGAGTAGAGAAGGATAAAAGCCTGAAAGTTAATGTTAGGCAAAAGAAAACATAAATTATATGTAATATGAAGTAAAGAGGAATAGTATACAAACCACTATTTCCCAATTAGCTGAATTATTTAGAGTCCTAAACTGTAAGAAACTTCCCATAGCTTTAATCATATTTCTAATGTGGGCAAGAGAGGGTAGTATGGTGTTGTGGACAAAGGGCTAGACCCTGGGTTTGAATAATTTCTCAGATTTTTACTAGCTGTGTGGCCCTCAGTGATCCCTAAATTCTTTTCTATCTCTAAATCTGTGAATGCATGGGCCTCTTAAAAAATCACATCCACCTGACATGATGCTGCTCAGCCTATACTGACGGGGTCAGGAATGAATTCTTCCTTGTCCATAACTTACAGGGGGTTCCCATCCTCCCAAGTCCCACTCGCCCCATGAGGCCTCTTGACTAGTCTGTGTTCAGGGCTGGGTTTTGGCACAGCATTTTAAAAGACAGAGCTAGGATATATTTACATGTTAATCCTGTTTATACCAGGAGTACACTCAGTAATAACAGAAGTAGTTTAAACAAGAACATAAAAATTACACAATTTTAGTTTGCAATCAGGGCAGTAAAGCTTTTACACCATCCTTTGCCACCTAAGGGCTACAAAATGACAATCATAGTTATATTTTTTCTCTGCTAGAGAACTAGGGCAAATCAACATGATAATTAATGTGTACCCAGACTACAAGACTCTGGAAACAATTAAAAAAGCATTTGCAAGGCATTACTGCTAATTCTTCAAAGCTAAATTCAAATGCCATCTTCTGCATCAAATTCTTTCCTGATCTCAGCTAGTGGTCCCATACTTCCTCATTTTGTTGTTGTTCAGTCATGTCCCCTATTGGGATTTTCTCAGCCAAGATACTAGAATGGTTTGTCATTTCCTTCTCCAGCTCATTTTACAGATAGGGAAACTGAGGCAAACAGGGGTAAGTGACTTGCCCAGGGTCACACAGCTAGTATCTTAAGCTGGATTTGAACTCAGGCCCTCCTGTCTCCAGGCCCATATTCTAGCCACTGTGCCACCTAGCCACCTGTCTATATACAAAATAATGACTTTTCAGTATTTTTACACAGAAAACTGAGATGATAGTACCAATGAAAATCACAAAAATTCTAATCTTTAGAGGAGAGGCCAAGTAGACTAAAATTCTGAATCTCCTGTTTTTGTTGACTCACTTTTGAAGAACTTCAGAGTATATATTAAATACATGTTATCTTCAACTAAGCTTCTGAATACAGAGACCAAACTGAGTGTAAAACAATCACTAATGTGCTTTAAAAGGTTTTCATTTTATTTTTCTGCAGTATGTTTTCTACATTTCCCCCACTTAGAAACGCAAACCGGACACTTACTTTCAAGCGTTTGAGCTGAATGCCTGAAAACTCTCTCACACCATTGACTAATGGCACCAATCGATTAAACAGCGCCTGAGAATCAATCGAAACAACAAAATCAAAAAAAGTTTAAGGACATTTTATAAACTTGGATCATTTATAGCAGCATGATATACTTTGCTACTTGAGATTTAGGTCAGAATCCACTAAAACCCTTTGGCCTAACACAAACAAGATGAGCTTCAATTCAATTTTTCAAGAAAATTCTGCTAAATTTGAATAACAGTAATATCAATTCATATAAACAATTTCTTAACAGAGATCCTAAAAATTCTCAAATTAATGTCTGTCTGGGTTTGTGTTCTCTATTTCTCACAAATACCACACCAAGTCTTAAATGATCGATAGAGAAGATGCCAAAATCCACGTAGAAATGTTGAGGAAAACCCATCTTCCTTTCTGGACTCTCTACAAATAGTTCATGGTGATATATTTACACACGGCAATGTTGAAATAGTCATCTTAGATTTCATGAGCTCCGAGATGTTATTTATAAAGTGCTTAGCACAGTGTCTGGCACTTAGTAGGTGCCTAATAAATGCTTACTCTCTTCCCATATTTCCATAATGTGTGATTTCTTATATACAATGAGAGCAGTATGATTTGCTTATATTGTGGGACCTACATAGAACACTCTGCTGCTCAACTGTACTTCCAATGTAGCATTGCTGCTAAATTCAGGAACTAAAGGGGCTGGCCTGTATTGGGGGGGGAAAAAGTTGTTGGTTTGGTTTTTGTTTTTTTTCTAGTCTAGGCCTGTGATTTTATTAGTATGGGGAACTCCGAAGGTAGAATTCCTCTGCAATGATACAGAACTACAACTTACTTGCAATTTATAATCCTGGAAAATTGTCTGGTATACTCAGAAGTTCAGTAATTTGTCTGCTGGTCACATATCTAATAGTTACTACTTGACCTGCTAGGTCTTCCTGAGTACAAAGTCAGTTGTCTATTTATTATGCCACATGGGCTCTTTAGGAAAGACCGATGATGATGATGATGATGTGGGGTGCATCTATATGGTGCTTTTATATAGGTTTGCAAAGCACTTTACTAATATTATATCATTTGATCCTCACACAGCAACTTTGAAAGGTAAGTATTATTATCCCCATTTTATAGTTGCAGAAACCGAAGCGGACAGAGGTGCTGTGACTTGCCCAGGGTCACAAAGTAAGTATCTAAGCCTTGATTTGAATTCATGTCTTTTTTGATTCCAGATCTAGTGTTCTATACGCTGTATCACTTAGTCACCCTAAATTATTGTACTGATTACAGTAGCTGAGCCTTTTATAATTAATCACTGTTACAATATTTCTGTTACTATGTACAATGTTCTCCTGGTTCTGCTCACTTCACTGAACTGCATCAGTTCTAAAACCTTTCTGCTCCTCATTTCTTACAGCACAAAAGTATCCCAAGACAATCATATAACACAACTTGTTCAGAAATTCCCCTCTTGATGGGCATCTCCTCAATTTCTCTTATGTAAGAGAGAAAAAGCTCACAAAACCCTCAAAAAACACTTGGCTCTAAAAAGATCCATATATACCTACACAAATAAATCTTTATTCTTTCAAGAAATGATTAGAGAACCAGACGGTAAGTGAAGATGAAAACAAATGGTCTCCCTCACCTTATCTGCCTGAGTACTTTCATGTAAAATCCGGGCATCAATAGCAGCAGCCAGCAAATTATTAGCAGCAGTAATAGCATGAATATCACCAGTCAAGTGAAGATTGAACTATAAAAGAGATGAAAAAAATATTTTTCTGCTGTTCCAGACAGTGTTCAAGGCATTTCTGTAATTACAAATTCTTAAAGCTGAATAAGCAAAAACGAATTGAAGTTAATAAATGTACATATTACATTTTATGTATCAATAGATTATTATATTTAATTAATATTTATATATTTATACATTATATAAAATTTATGTATTTATGTATCTGAAATTATAAATATAAATTTATAAGAAGGAATAAATGCATATTTACCCCCCATGTGAAAAAAGAAAAAAAGGAATTTTTAGGTACACTTGTCTTTACACTTTAGCTTCATACTCCAAATAAGGGAATACTGACAAACTAAGACACTGATTTAAAATGTAGAAATTTTATTTTTCTTATTCTAAGCTATTATACTTTCATTAAAAAAAGTTCTAAGGGAGTTTGAATTTGAAGTAAGTGATACCATGGCCTAAGTCATTTTCAATTCATTGTTTTCTAATTCACTGTTAATTTTTTTTTTACATTCACATTTACTTTCCCTCCCAATTAATTAATTTTTAGTTTTCAGCATTCATTTCCATAAGTTTCAACTTTTCTACCCCTCCCTCTGCAAGATGGCATGCAATCTGATAAGGGCTCTACACATACATTCCTATTAAACCCATTTTCACATTAGTCATGTTGCATAGAAGAATTAGAATGAATGGGAGAAACCATGATAAAGAAAAAACAAAACAAAACAAAAAAAGAAAATAGTCTGCTTCACTCTGCATCCTGACTCCATATTTCTGTCTCTGGATATGGATGGAATTTTCTATCATGAGTCCACTGGAAATATTTTAGCTCTTTACATTGCTGAGATAGAGTAAGTCTGTCAAAATCAGTCCTCGCACACTGTGGCTGTTACTGTGTACAATATTCTCCTAGTTCTGCTCACTTCATTCAGCATAAGTTTGTATAAGTCTTTCCAGGTTTTTCTGAAGTCCACCTGTTCATCATTTTTGGGGACTCAATTATTTTTGGATTAGAGAGTAATTTACTTCCCAAAGGGCAGGAAAAATATGCACTAATAATTTTGACAAAAGAGAGGAGTGTAAGGAGAACTATTGTAATTGTTCAGTTGTTTCAGTCCTGTCTGACTCTTCACGATCTCATTTGGGATTTCCTTCTCTGGCTCATTCTACAGATGAAGAAACTAAGGCAAACAAGATTAAGCGATTTGCCCAGGGTCACACAAGTAGTAAGTGTCTGTGGCAAGATCTCAGGTCTTCCTGACTCCAGGCCCACTGCTCTATCCACTGCACCACCTAGATGCCCCTGGAGGTAATGAGGAAGGGGAAAATGTTAAGGCACCAATACACAATGTGGTCTCCCTTTGTGCTCTTACCTCTTCCATGGGGATGACCTGAGCATATCCACCACCTGCAGCTCCACCTGTATAATGCAGTAAAAATTTTAACAAATCCTATAATAGCTGGCATAGGATTATTATCAAAAATTATTTATCACCCTGATGAATGGAACTGTACATGATGTTAAAGTAAATGAGTTACAAACTTAACCTGGCACTGTGCTGAGCACTGTACAAATATTACCTTATTTGTCAGGTTGGTAATATTATCTCCATTTTACAGTTGAGGAAACTGAGGCAAATAGAAAATAAGTGACTTGCCCAGGGTCACATAGATAGTGTCTAAGGTCTGATGTGAATTTAGGTTTTCCTGACTCCAGGCTCAGCTTTTCACCCACTGTGTTACCTAGCTGCCTCTTAAAAAGGCAAGAGATGAAGTGATCAAAGATATTCAGAAATCCACACTAAAACAAGGCAGGACAAGAAGTATTTATAGCCCATATAAGTGCAGCACTCAAGTACATTAGCTACAATAGGCAAAAGAACCACATGGTATTTTCTTATGAATTTCACTATTACATTCATGTGTTTAAAATGCATACGGCCTGGAATTAAATATAGCACAGTATGAAATTTGTCACTTTTCATTATTATCAAGAAGAAAAAGCCATCTGTTTCTCAAGTGAAGAGAAGATGAGATGCTGCATGTATTTATAGGATAAAATACCTTTAACACCAAAAGTAGGTCCTTGTGAAGGCTGCCTCAGACAAGCAAAGGAATTAATGTGCAGGTGTGCAGTCAGTGCTTGAACAAGCCCAACGGTGACTGTGCTTTTGCCTTCTCCCAGTGGCGTAGGGGTGATCCTTATACAAAAACAAACACAAATACTCAATTAACTCAAAGTAACCATAACCAGGTGGGATCCAATGCTGGCAGAGGACACATCATTCCAGGTACTCATTTCTTGGACTCTGCTAGGACCACTGAAATTTGATCTTCTAAGGATCAATCTAACAATGCCCTCTTTACTCATCACTTTTACAGTTTTTTTAATGCAATCAGCAACAAGTAACTGTTCCTAAGATGAAGTTTATAAACAGGAGTTAAAAGAGCATTCTCAGTTTAATGCATGAAATACTTTTTTCTCTTCCCAGACTTCACTATTCATTGAACTTGCTAAAGACAGACATCTTAAAATACTTATGTATTTATATTTGCGAGATCTTTACCATTTACCCAGCAACCAAACGAAAGCTGCCACATCATTTAAACCTGCCCACACCACTCAGTCTTCTTAGATAAAACCGGGACATTTTTTGGTTATACAGCGTATACCCTGGCACTTCACATGTAACTTATTTGTTGAATGAATGAATGACAAGATGCAGAAGCAAAGGATAATAAATGCCAAAAGACATGTCACATTAGAGTACTCTGACTGGTATATTCTATTAATAACTTCTATTACGTATAAGCCTTGGGACCTGAGAAATAGAAAGGGGATGACGAAGAAGGATGAAGACTCAGGTGATTCCTGGGTTCCTGAGATTCTGACAGATCAAATGAGATACCATATATAAAGTATTTGTAAAACCTTAAAGCACTATATAAATGTTAGTAACTGCTTATTATTACTATTGACAGAGAACACAGCTGAAATGATTCTGAAAGATTACTCACATTATTGTATAATGTGACAAATGAAGAGTTTGAGAGAGAATTTCTGGGTAATCATTTTATCAGTTATAGCTAGTGAATAATTAATAAAAGGATGGCCATATAGCTGTATTTTGTAAACGAAAGACAGATCCCGGAGGCCTACTGATGCTTACAATTGGTTGGAAGAATAGATATTCTCAACAGACTGCAACCAACTCTGGTTAACAATTAATGAATATTATAATGAGAGGCAGACCTATTCTAATGAAGGGCTGGGGGACTTGACTTTGATTTTGTCATTCGTAATTCCAGACCACTGCCAGTCCTCAATCCAGACAAAGGATCTACCACCCACCCAAGCCTGAGTAGAACACAATGGATTTCCCAAGTTGGGTGGGGTCCACAAGAGGAAAATGTTAAATCCAATCTCATTATCAACCCTATTCTTGAGGAGTTGATTTGACCTAAAAGAGAATGAGAAAATAGGAAGGGGAAAAAATCTCCTCAATAGTAACTGGTTATTAATATAAGATAGAAATAATAATTTCTCTCAATAGTTATTGTATATATGTGTCTATGCAATCCACCTTAAAGTCTCTAAGAGCCACTTGGGTCGGACTGTGCCCTAATTATCTTAGCTGAATGAATGAATGAACTCATTGTTGGAAAGTGTTTTGTGACTTAGTAGGCACTGAATAAAATGGTTGCTTATAAATAAATGAAGATATATCTAAACCAAGGTAATTTCAGATAAGATTGGCAAGATTAATACAAACTCTGAGGTACACAAAGCCCTGTGTTTTTGGCTAATGAATAGATTAACAGAGAATGAAAGAACTACTTCTTACAGGCTTGAATTTAGGAATGGCCAACTCTTGCTAGATAGTTGCTAGAAAGAAAAGAATAGGGAATTGACAGATTGTTTTTAAGACAATACCATTTAAACATCCATTGGAATGATAACATGAAGCCTAAGAATTTTAAACTGAATTCCAAACTGTGTCTGTAATCAGCAGACAGAGGAAGAGACTTTGGGGAACTGGCTGCCTACTGCTCCACCTCTGGGTAAGCCCCATTATACTGATGAGCTAAAGACTCACAGACCACCATAGCAAATAGGCTTTCTTTCACCCCAGAGAATCCACTGGCAACAGTCATTTGGCCAATGAAACTATCCGAGTGCTCCTGAGAATTCTGAAGAATTTCAAAACTAAGGATGTTGACAAAATATCCACATCCACATCTGTTTATGTGGCAAATTCTGGAATCATGTCAACACCTGCAACCAGAAGGATAATCAAATCACAGTTCTTCTGTCTTCCTTGTTGCCTGCCCTTCCAGGAGTGACCCAAGGAATTCTGAATTCCTGCTCATTCACAGCCTTCTTGCAAAAACACATAAAGGAAAAGATGGTGGAGTTTAAAATTCTTGAGTTCATATTTGTGAGGTCTGCAAGTGGAATATGTGCTTTATTTCAGCTATGCGGCATTAAGCATTACATTTTTCATTCCCAAGGAAATATTAGTATACTTGCCTAAGGGAGCCAAAAAGGGACACGCCTAGTTAGTGACCTCCTCAAAACTTGGACTAAAAAAGACAATTCTTAATTAGAAACATATTACTTCCCAGGTTTTTTGGGGCTATTTTTTTTGCCATTGTTATTACAATTCAGCAAAAGTATGAAAGTAGCAAAAACAAAAATGCCTTATATTAAGTGAAATGATGAATGATGTTCATCATCATCAGGAAATGTACTGAAAAATAAATATCTGCTCATTCTTTACATGAATATTTAGTATCAAAATCTAGTTTGATTTTTTACAAATGAGGAGTTTATATTTAATCCTTTCATCCTTACTTTAGTTTAGTTACAAACCAGGTTATTATAAGACATATTACATAAAATAATGATCAATATTATTATATTGTACAAATCAGGTTAACTAAGGAACTCTTGATCATGCTAGCTCAGGGTCTATCCTGTTGGGATGCCTCATTGTGACCTTGGATAGCTATATATCCTGGTTGGCCCTATCAATGTAGAAAGCCTCTGAGAAGGTGATTGGTGACAGACTGTGTCTGTTGTCCAACAAGCAGCCTGGCTTTCAGAACTCCCCATCAGACTGGCCGTGTGATGCCATAGCACACCTCAAAGTTAAGAAGTGGTTTTTGTGGGGATGTAGAAAATGCCCATACTGATAAAACTGCAAGTCCCTAAAGCACAGAAGAAAGTCTAACTTTAAAGTATCATAGGATCACAGCTTTAGAGCTAGAAGGCTCTTCGTTCAACGTTTACAGATGAGGAAACTGAGGCTGAGAGAATTACTTGCCTAAGCTCACATAGCAACAAAGCATTTATTTAAAACCTAAGAGGCAGAGCCAGTGCACTGGAGTCAGGAGGATCTGAGTTCAAATCTGCCTCAGACACTTGATATGTACTAGCGGTGTGACCCTGGGCAAGTCTCTTAACTCCACTGCCTCGCCAAAAACCAAAACAAATAAAAGGTAATTTAGGATATCATCTTTCATTTCCTGATCAGTTCCCAAGATGTAACAATGTCTTGTTGTGGACAACCTAAAAACCAAAACACAGTGGTCATACTCTAATTTGGAATTAGCATAGTTCTTAGACTCAATTTTACTTTACTGTTTCCAAGAAAACAGGGTTCTGCTCAAATTAATGTGTAAGACAGCAGGGGAAAGGAGATACTGAACTTATTAAATACTTTGAAGTATTTGAAAAAAACAAGTAGAATGTTAATTATAAAGTATTCTTAACAGTTCATTAAAGCAGATCCCCAATATCCTCTTTCTAATACTTTGTTCAAATGGTACATGGTCACTGTTTAAACAAATACATCCTAAAGATGCTATTAGTCTTTTTGCTAATCCTATTCGTATAAATTAATTAATTTTCTAAGAGACACCTAAAACTAAAAATTGAGGGAGTTGTTTTGGTAACCCTTTAAACAAAGTAAAGAGTCCCATTTATTTATTTACTTATTCAGAGAATTCTTGCTATATACTTTTTTACAAGGCCTAATAAAAGTTCAAATCGGCTGTCTAAATTAATTACAAATTTTCAATATTTTATATTATACTCAATTTGACATGAGCCAGAGCAGATCCTTCCAAAGCAATTTTCCATTAAATCACAGACACTCAGGAAACTTTCTTTTAGGATGAATTAAGTTTACATCACCAGGCATTCTCTCAAGAACTGGTCTTTAAGGAAGAAAACCAACCACCTGTACAGTCTCCATAAAGGCCCTAGCATTCAGTGCCCTTTACATTTGCATTTCTCTTCTAACACTCAGAAGTTCAATCTAAGTATAAAAAGTTCAAAGATTCCTGGGAGTAGGTCTATTATCTAAACACAGCTGTTGTACTCTGCAGACAACAGAAAGCCAAGTGGCCTGACAGAAATAAAACTCAACAGAGAATAGCTACAGGAAAGCTACAAAGAGAGCTCTCAGGGCAGGATCAGTACAAATACCAAAACAAATGACTAAAAAACCAAAAAGTTTAGTCAAATCAGTTATTTGGCAGCAATTTAAGGGGGGGAAGAGTAGAATAATGAGGGTTTAATTATCTAACTGGGAAAAGCCCCCACTGATTGGTGTTAAACAAAACAAAACAAAAACCTAAGTAGGTGGCAGAGTGGATAGAGCACTGGGCCAGGAGTTAGGAAGTTCAAATTCTGCCACTTAACTCAATGTGTAACCTTGACCTTAACTGGTTTGCCTCAGTTTCCCCATGGGGAAAATGGGAATAACATCTGTCTTTCAGGGTTGTGAGGAAAAAAAAGGGAAGATAATATTGGTTCTTAAGTGTTCTGTAAACCTTAAAGCTCCATATAAATCCTGGCTATTAGAAAGAAACCTAAGTGAAGTTCTTCTGTTAATGCAATCATCATGAGTAAATATGTCATTACATGCAATGGACATTATGTATGGTATAAATACTCACACACACATATCTACCACGTACACAATGCATGCATGTATATACTAATGCATACTATATATATCACATATATAGTGCAAGTATATGTAAATCGATACACTTCTATTCATATCTATACACACCCATTGTATGTATGCATGTATGTGTGTGTCTGTACAGAATCCTCCCCTCCTTTCCCCTCATCTCACTATATATATATATTTATATGCATATGTGATAAATTAAATGCTATTTATATCCCATAATATCCTATTTATCAACTAGCCCACAGATATATGTATCTCCCCCTTTTCTCTCTCACACCCCCCCACCCTACATGTGCACATGAGCAGTGTGTGTGCGCACACACATGCAAGATGCGAGATGTAAACACACATGCAAGATGAGAGAAAAGAAGGTGGAGACACATGGGGATCAAGAGGTTGTTCCCAAGCTGAGGCAGGCCCCCGGCTAAGAGGACCTAGACAAAACACATGCCTTCTCAGGTAACTCTCTAAAATTGTGAGTTACAAAGGGGCTAACCTAGGAGGTTCCCTATCAGTAAATCACAGGTGCAGCTCCTAATACACACACACACACACACACACACGCACGCACGCACGCACGCACGCATGCACGCATGCACGCGTGTGCTACAATATGGGTCTAGCTCTCAAACCAAATTCCTTCTTGTTAAAGTAACTGGGAAAATATGTAAAACTCAAGAGCCCTTAAGATTCTGTTGGCATATTTCCCTGAACAATTCTCAGTGCTTTTCATTTTGTCAGGCAAAGAAAATAAAGAGATGTGTAGGTGTAAATACCATGAGATGTGGAGCTGATAAAATACAGATGATCCTGACTGAACGAGAAAGTCTAAAGTTTAATCTGTTCACCATTGAGGTTATTTGTACTATGGTTTCTTAGAGAAATAACTCATTGTTGTAAAATTCAATAATAACATTTCTTAAAAATGCAAGTGAATTTAAGACCACTGAAGAGTATTTAAATAGTTGTACCTTCAATTTTTAAACTACTGAATGAAATAAGCATTACTTCATGGCAGGGGAGAGATAGATGAAACAAAATGTTAGTAATGATTCATAACAACTAATTTTTCCACTAATGATCTGTCAGAAACCAAACAATCATATTACTACACACAAGGCAGCTAGGTGGTGCAGTGGTTAAGAGTGTTGGATCAGGAATCAGGAAGACTTCTTTTCCCAAGTTCAAATCTGGCCTCAGATACTCAGAACTAGTTGTGTCATCCCAGGCAAGTTACTTAACCCTGTTTGCCTTAGTTTCCTTATCTGTAAAATGAGCTGGAGAAAGAAAGGGCAAACCACTCCAGTATCTTTGCCAAGAAAACCCCAAATGGGGTCACAAAGCATCAAACAGGACTGAAAAATGACTGAACACCAAAAATTACTATATATCTTTGATGCCCTTGTAAAACAGGACATCTGTTAAACCAACCTGGAAGACACTTTAAAATGTCCAGCTAAGAAGAATTATAAATTGTGATGCAGTTTATTCAGTTGCTCTATACCACCCCCAACCCCCCGCCCCAGCCATTGTGGTGTCTCTAGTCAATTCTAACAATAAGGCTATAATTTATAATTTTTTTTTAAAAAAGCAAAACCTAAAGAGTCCATGGCAGAGGAAAACCATATCTTCAAAGCTATCTGTCGTAATGCCCTTTAATATGCTGGATGTTTAATTTGTAGGTTTTGAAGGTTTCCTTTGGGGAAGGCAGCTAAGGCCACAAATAATAAAAAAGGAGAGAAGTGGCTCTCTTGGGGTTAAACACATTCAATCAGGTTTAAGTTTCACTTATACACACACACACATATGTAGCTCTTTTGTTATGTAACAGAATACCGGCAGTGGTACAAGCCAGGTACTATGCTCTAAGTAGTGGCTACATCTCTCTTCATCTTGGGGAAACATGAGTGACTGATGCTTTGTGAGCCACGGTCTATGCTATGACCACCCTGTGAGGCAGGGGCTACTGAGGGCTTACAGTTTTTCTCACAGGAGGACCTCAAATCTGATGACTGAGTGTCACTATTACCTGTGTGAGAGCTTCATGGGCTAGCCTGTAACTCTGATGGTAGCTATCACAGAAACCCAGTCGGATGCCAGGTTGCTTTTACATTTTATAGCTTTCAAATCTACTCAAACATTTACCTACTCTGAGAAAGGCACTATACTAGGTGCTGGGGATAGAAACAGCACATATATCATAGGAAAAGCAGAAATCCTGCTGTCAAGGGGCAGCTAGGTGGCACAGTGAGTAGAACACTGGCCCTGGAGTCAGGAGGACCTGAATTCAAATCCGGCCTCAGACAGTTGACACACTTACTACCTGTGTGACTTTGGGCAAGTCACTTAACTCCAACTGCCCTGCCTTCCCCCCTCAAAAAAAAATCCTGCTATCAAATAAGGCAGTAACATCAAAGAGAAAAGACAACTGAACAAGTAATTACGATATAAAGGAGGGTAAGTTAAGTAAATGAAAGAGTGAGATAAGTACGAGGGAGGGGTCTGAACAAAGTGCTATGAAAAGTGTAATGATGAAGTGACTTCATCTGGGGAGGGAGGATGAGGGAAGGTCTCATACAGGTAACACCTGAATGATGTTTAGAAGGAAGGGTAAGACTTCAACAGAAGGGTATGAGATGAGAGGAAGAAGAGAGGGGTTATATTTATGTTCCATATTAGAGGTGGAAAGAGTAAGGGAGGTTACAAAAATGAGATTAATAGGTTATGCCTAAAAAGGTAGATGAAAAAATATTATCACTGTGTGGCTAGTCTGATGGGGAGTTCTGAAAGCCAAGCTGTTTCTTAGACAGCTGATATATCTATCATCAGCCACATTCACAAAAGCTTTCTAGATTGGGAGGACCAACCAGGACATAGACACTTTGGGTACAGCTTTTTAGAATCCAAGGTCACAATGAGACATCCTAACAGGACAGATGTTAAGCTAGCATAATCAGAGATAGGCTGTATACCTTACATATAGTGTAACTATAGAGTAAGTTATAATGTAAATACATACATTCTGTCTTATTGTCCAAATGTTTCATATGTATGCCTGATGACAGGCCTCAAGATAACAAATGAAGATTGACTGAAGGAGCAAGGGAATCTTTAGCCTGGAGAAGGGCTAACATTTATATCTCATTTTAGCTTTCCATAATATTTCATTTGATCTTTACAAATGTACCTGCAATTATTATCCTCATTTTAAAGATGAGGAAACTGCAAGAGAGGCTAAGTAATTTGCTTAGTTAATTTGCACTTAAAACTGATCTGCAAATCAATGTTTAATAATACAGTTATCCCTTCCATATCTTGACTTTCCCTACTTGTGGCTTCAATATGTCATGGGTCGGCATAAGAAATTACATGGGAATTTTTTGGGAGTATGCAGAAGCTGCAGACGATAGGCAAAGGCCAGCAGATGAGAGAGAAAAATACTTAACCCAAATTTTACAACGAGGTACTGTAAACACCTCATAAAAGAAAAAAATCAGACATCTACTCTGGTACAAAGGGAAGGCCAAAAAATTTTACCCAGATTTTATAGATCATGGGTGCATCACATCCCTAAACCCACAATGACGTGGAAGGGATAACTGTATTAGTAACTCAAATGTAAATAGTTACAGTGGTCATATACTTGACAGGTAACCAAATACAATAGGATGCCAACACTTTTGGGATAGCCTGTAAACACAGTAGACAATGTAAACTATATCATTCTCCCTTTACAAAAGAGCACCTCAGGTTCAAAGATAACAGTTAGCTAATAAGAGGTTATGGCAGTCGTGGTCCTTCCTTCTGAAAGAGGACCAAAATGACATCATCATATTGGAGTCAAAGTACTGTGTACCTGACTGTGGCTGATCAGACCAATATGAGCCCACAGGTTGGGCACAAGTAATTCACGTGAACATTTAGGGTGGATTCTCTAAATCTGTGTATCTCACATTTCTTTTGAGCTGCTTCAATTCTGCTTTGCTCATAGAACACAGGACCTTCTCTGATGAGGGCACGCCATGCTGGATGGTCCTGGGCCAATGTCTCACATGTCACACAATTAAATCCACAGTTAAGAGAAACCTTGAGAGTGTCCTTGTAACATTTTTTTCTGACTATCATGTGAGGGCTTGCCTCATGTGAATTCTCCGTAAAAGCGTATGTTTGGCATTTGAACTATGTGGCCAGCCCATCAGAGTTGCACTCTCTGCAACAGAATTTGAATGCTTAGCAGTTTAGTTTGAGAAAGGTAATAAGAGATAGCCAGGTTTTGAAACAGGCTCATCTGATTGCAAGTCTAATGCTCTTTCTACTAGTCTCTCAGTTAGCATGTACTAATGACTGGGGCATAAAAATAGCTTCATTTTATAAAATGGAAAATCAGGAGGGTATTAGTTGAAGGAAGATTCTCTCTATGCAACATATGAATGATATATCGGCTCTTCTTTTAGACTATTTAAAATAACTAGACAGTACAAAATACCTGAGAATATATCTGCCAATACACACACAGGAACTATATGAACATAAACCACTTTAGGGTAATATTTATTGTTCATGGGTAGGTAATGCCAGTATAATAAAAAAGTGACAATTTTACCTAACTAATCTATTTATGTAATGCCATCCCAATTAAATTACTAAAAAAATCTTAATGCATTAGAAAAAATAATAACAAGGTTCATTTGGAAGAACAAAAGGTCAGGAACTTCAAAGAAACCAGGGGAAAAAAGATGTAAAGGAGGTCAATTTGGTAGTATCAAACCTTAATCTGTATTATAAGGGAGCATTGTTGATTACTTTAAATTAAAATTTTCTTGTACAAATAAAACCTATGTAGACAAGAACAAGGAACGCAGACAATTGGGAAAAAAAACTTTCATAGACAGTCTCTCTCAGACAGGGTGTGACTGGGTCAGAATATTGCTGTGGTATAGGAAATGATGAGCTGGTTGACATTTATAGATATCTATATCTATCTATATCCATGCTTAAGTAGTCGGGTGGGGGAATAGGGAGGGGAAAAATAAAGTAAAAAAGTACACAGTAGAGAACAAAAGAAAACCTGTAAGGAAGCAAAGAAAAGCTAGAGAGCTTGGAAAACAATGTGTAGTATTTATTATACAGGTTTTTTTTTGAAATAGAAATATATTGTTTTATGTTGAATCCTCTCTTATGTTCTCCTATGTACATGGCAATTTTTCTCTTTTCTTATTTTGTATTCAAATTTAAAATAAAATTAAAACCTTAAAAATTCATAATTCAACAACAAATATTGCTTACTCTTTACAAAACACTGCATGAGATATATGGTCTGTATCTGAATAACCCATTCTCCTAGCAAATGAAACGAACAAAGCATTACATCATTTGAAAATGAAAATACAAACGTAGAGTGGATTTGAGTTACAGAGAGGGCAAAGAGAAGTGATAAAGTGGGATACTATTTTGAGGACAAGATGATTCTAAAAAGAAGGGTTAAACATGGCCTTACCCAGCAACTAAGATGTATTTTCCATCTGCTTGATCCTTTAGCCTCTCTAGCAGAGACAAGCGTACTTTGGCTTTGCTTTGGCCGTAGATTTCAATTTCATCTGCAAGCAATCCTATCTCCTTGGCAAGGACATCAACAGCTTTTGGAGTCTGTCCTCTGGAAATCTCAATATCACTGGAAGAAAAAAACAAATAGAAGACAAGGGACTTCTCAGCTTAGGTGGTCGACAACAGAGCACAAAAACAAGAATTAGGCCATCAATCAAACTAATATAACCTGTTTGTTCAGGGCTTTCCCCCAGAGTAAAAATGATTAAAGCTTAAGAAAGTATTGGTCTGTTTGTGTTTTGTTTTTTAAAGAAAAGCAACACATTGGTCTTTTTAGAATGGAGGATATACTCATGTTACCACACCCCCTACCCACAAAAAAAAAACCAAAAACCTATATGCCCAGTGTATTATTTATATCAATGTATGCCCTGAAGGATGCCTAAATCTGTGGGTATAGTTGGGTCTTTTTGTGTTCTTAAATCATTCACATATCAAAAATTACATAATGTTTTTATGATGGTCCAGGCACATGCATCCCTTCAAAGAATACAAAAGTGGAATTTCATTTTACTTGGGGACCATTTGCTTCCTTCTTCCTACATGTATTATCTCCTCTGAGTAGAATGTGAGATTTCTGAGAGCAAGAATTGTCTTACTTTTCCATTTGGATCCCCAATGCTTAGCATGGTGCTTTGTCCTTCATTCTAAATCCAAAAACATGTTTCGAAACAATTTGTTAACTGTATAACTCAGATAGATAGAGGCAGCAGGGCAGAGTGGATAGAGGGCAACTCTCTGAGTCACCAAAGCCTATGCTTCAAGTCTGGCCTCTGACATGTATTTGCTGTTTAACTCCAGACAAGTCACTTAATGTCACAACACTCTCAGGAAACTTCAAGATTATAAGGATTGTAAATTTAGAAGAGACTTTTAACAGCCCAACCCCCTCCTTTTACAGATGAGGAAACTGAGGCTGATAAAGTTTAAGTGATTTTCCTAGGATCACTCATGCAGTAAGGGACAAAAAGGTGGGACCCTTGTTCTCCGATATGTACTGCACTGGGTTTCTGAAGGCAGCAGAGTTTGTAGAACATTTACCAGAGAGTGTTGGTAGAGGGAGTTTTTACATTTGGTGTTCCATATAGCAATGAAATCTCAGGTCACAGACACAAATAACGAGTAGTTAACTCTGAAACAAAATAACCTAGTGACCAACTTCATATTCAGTAAATCTGAGTTTGGACTGTGCCCAGAGAATCAAATCTATATCTGTATAACACAGTGACATTCTGCCAGTGTTACACTATACAGCATCTATGGTTTCCTAGTGTGCTGCAGAGCCTGTTCCAGACAGGTAGTGAGTTCCTCTTCTCTCATTCTGCCATTCCTAGAGCCACAGGCAAGTTTGCCATCTAGCCAACACCAAACCTTATCCTCCACCATGGCTTCCCCAGGCCGTATGATTATTTCAGTGAAGGATATGAAGCCAGACATATCCCACCGGTGGTCTGCTGCATGGTACGCATGTGGAGGGAGTGGGATCAGTGTAGACGATAGAGGACAAACTCACCCACCGAAGCAGAAAAAGATAGAATGATACACAAGGAGCAAAAAGTCTAGAATGAGTTCCACAGACCTACGATGAATGGACAAGTAAGGCAACACATGTCTCTCCGTGGACCTAATCACGTTCCTAGGGTGCTTTTATCTTCCTACTTCTTCCTTTTTGCCCTCTCTGATTCTAGTAATCTAAGTCAGTAAGGCAGAAATTCACAATTCTTTAAGGATTATCTTCTGACTCACTAAAAGATTCATGCTAACTTCATTTTAATTTTTTTTTATGACCTAAACATTATGTCTCAATATGTTTTGGTTTCAGTGGCAGGGCAAGCCCAATTTTGCAAATCAAACTAATGTATCTTTAAAAAAAATTCTATTTCCCAAAGGTTAATACAGAGATTTAGGGGTACATATTGATTGACTAGGGATAATCCAGCTTAACTCTACTATAACACTCAGGGAAGAACTCTATTTTTTTATAAACCTACTACCTACAACAGGTAAAATGGCTTTCCACTAGAAATGCAACACATTTTAAAACAGGAAGCTCACAATCCTAAGGTACTGAGGTTAAGATTACAGAAACTTTTGAACTACTGAGAAAGACTAACTTGGCTACTTTACTTATGAAGAAAAGACAAATGTTGTAAGGTAAATAGAGGAAATAAATGGTTGGCTACCAAATCACATCTCTTATAAGCCATTTCACCAAGAAAACACTGGGCAACTGTATACCTGATATCATAATAATGCAGACATCCTTTTACCTGGGTACTGGTGAGAGTGGCTGAAGCTTCAAACTTCGGAGCTTCCACCTCCTGTACTGCTGCTCCCGAAGCCACCTCCTCCCACTGTTAACCACATTCTTGAAGAAAGAAATAGAAAAAAGAAGTCTTGTATTTTAAAAATTAGAAGTTATACTTAAACACAAAGAATGCGAGAACAGACAATCACAGAGGCTAAAATATCACATTAATATAGTGTTTTCCTCTTAGCAACTCTCTGAGGTAGATAAAAATTAGTTTAAACACTAAAAGGTAGAGCTTCATACAACATCTTTAGACTTTGTGGGATTTGGTGGGGTAAGGGAGTAGGTAGGGTAAGATGTTTAAAAACACAAAACTGGAGAATTTGTGCCCTAAAACTTAAATGGGGAAGGCAAAAGACAATGAGCAAGCTGCTTTCAATGCAATTATTCCATATTTAGTTTGTCAGCACTATATATTGAGTATATATACACTATATATAACTCTCCCTCCCTACATCCCAAAACCTGGGGTTTGTGTGGAGAGCACCTTTGTTTCATCCTTTATTTTCTAGGAAGCTTTTCCTGACCCCCTAGAGTTGTAGGAACATAAAACTATCCAGGTAGTAATCAGGGGGGCTTCAGTTGAGGTTTGACAGAAGCTAAGGAGTTAAGTTTTACACAAAGATAGGGAACTGCTTGGCTGGAACTTCAAAGGGTGAAAAATAGGATAACAACAATGGGTTCTTTCAGTCTACAAATCTCCTCCCTTTCAATCTCTCAACCTCTGTCCAGTTAATCACCACTATCTCACATAACAGTTTCAGTAAAACTGTATTCTCGTGAAGCAAACTAAGTATAATAAACCACGACAAATCAGACTTGGTCAAATGCTTCACCATCCTTGTTGTCAGGATATGTTTTCTTCTAAGACGGAGGTAGGCTAGTTATGTTCCAAGATCAGGAGGTATCTCGCAGGCAAGCCCCACCCAGGCCTCCTCTGGTATCCATCAAATACCAGGGATACTTCTCGCAAGCAGGGTAGACACCATGTGGAGGATGTACACGGGATGACTAGAACTACGATTCTTAAGGAGAGGGGTGATCTGAACCCCAGAGGACGTATGCCCATGTCTATGTCTTTCTTTTAGAATAATGGAATATTTGGCTGGCAAAACGTAAAAGGTTTTACAGGTACAAGAAAATTCATTTGTGAACAAAACCTTGATAGGGGTAAAAATACATAAAAAGGAAGCTACATTGGCCTCTTTTAACTTATCCAAGTATAATAGTTACATTTAAATTATTCTTGATTTTCTAACACCCATAATGCACCCCCTCCCATTAGTAAAACACAAGGTTGTGATAAGTGGCCAACATAGTTCACGGCTAATATGTTTATCTGTATAGATGTACAGCACACGCTGCCACAATACACCTGGCCCATTTTTTAATACCTACACCTCTAGAACAGTAGTGTTTACTATATACAGTATATGCAAAGTCACAAGGAATGTTACTAAAAGCACACGCTACTACTGTTTTTATAAAGATTTGGAGTGTTCAATAATAGTATTGTAATATTTTGTGGCTTAAAATCTTCATCTGCTTAAGGTTCTTGTAAAGAAAACAAATGAGTCACATTTTGTTTCTATAGCAGTTATCCATTCCATTTAGGTCTCAGGTTTCTTCCCTTGTAAAGAATGTCACTGCCAATTACTGGGAACACAATATCGACAACAAAGAAGAGGCATTCTGCTCCTCATCCAACATGGAACCCAATGAACGGCCTGAGAGGCAAACAAACCTGGATCCTCAGAGCTGCTGCAAGGAGACCTACATCATCTTCTACAGTTAGGCCACCGAATTGAACACCATATTCATGCTTCCCTGTAGAATGTTAGGGAAGAGACATCATGAATGAATAATCCTTAAGAAAGGTAGTCACAGGCATAATCAATTCTGGGGACAGGTTATATCAGGTCATCAGACAAGGGGTCAGAATTCAGGCCTCTTCCAACACAATATTACTCAAATTCTTAACACGAAACAAATAGAAACAGTGGCATCTGTTATCGTGTATAACTCTTCTTCTATCAACTAAATAAAGTATATAAATTATACAGAATTTAATAACACTAAAACCTCATGACAGAGAAATACAGTCCATTCCTTCATTAAGCAAATTTCTTTTAGCATAATCCAGAGTATTATAATTAAAACTGTTCATTTAAGATTTAATTAAATTAGGGATACAGCTGATTGCTCAAAACAATAAAGGCAAGACTTTTACTGTAACAAAAATAATTCAAGTGAAAACTCTAAAAGAGTGACCTATACCCTCCAGAGTGAAATTCTTCAATTGGAATGACTCCCTCGACTTGGAATTTCTGTCCTATCAGAAGCTGCTTTGTTCATTACTGGATAGTGTAAATAAACTAAGAGATTGTGCTCTAGAATACAAAGCAAAGCACCCTCTTCAGTAACACCCAAAAGAAAAAAAAAATAAAAAGGAAGAGGTCAGAGGGCTTAGTGAATGGAGGACAGGTTGCTTTGAGAATCTCAACTTGAATCTCCTCTCACAAAACTGACCTGTCTTATTTTTCCTTCAAAGCAGAAAATAATATAAAACTATTAAACTTAGGGGCCTTCTGACAAAAAAAAAAAAGCAGGCTATACCTACTCTACTTTTTTTCCTTTGAAGCTTTAAAAACTCTTTCTCTAAATATGTGTGTGTAAATAAAATTAATTTAGATCACCCTCTCCCCTTGTGGATTTTCTAAATTTCCACGATACCATGCTCTACAGTCTCCTCTGCCTCTCTGACCATTCTTCTCAGACTCCTTGGCTGGTTGGTTCTTCATATGTCATGCCCAATAACCACTGGTTCCCCGCAAGGGACACATTTCCCACATTAGAATATAAGGTCTCCCATGTGAAAACATGAATTCCTTGAGAGTAAGGATTGTTTTTACCTTTGTTTCCCTGGTGTTTAGCATAGGGCTGGGAACATAGTGAATGCTTAATAAATACATATATGTATATCCATGGATCTATACAAACATATCACTTACAAACATTATTAAAAGTCAACACATTAATATCCTTTAAGGCACCTTCCTTGAGTCTTTTCTGATGGAGGAAAGAATTCCCTCCTACGGCCATGCTCTGAATCAAGGATCATTTTCTTTGCTTTGGAACTATTATGCTCTTAAACTATCCATTTTGCTGACAGCACACTGGAAGAAACAGCAGCAAAGCACACGAAGTGTATGTTTTTACATCAGATTTCTTGAAGGCGTTAGACAGTCATTCCCCTCAGGTACTATGTGAAAATTAGCAGCCCTTCACTTTTATAAATCATCTTTAGGAAAAGGCCAGAAGTCTAGTTGGCTGGGTAGTTTTTCACCTCTAGAGATTTGGGCTCTAGGCCTCATCCACCCACTAGTGAGAAGAAATGTGCAGCTTCCATTATTGTCCTCATCTGTTTAAATCATAAAGCTGGGGATCGGGAGTGGAGGGCGCTGGAAGATACCCACAGCATGAAATTGTGCCCCTTTCTAACTTGTATTTCTTCTTCCTCTTCCCTTCCCTGTGATAGATACACTTTAAGCACTGGTAGCAGTGTGGAAAATCTTTCATGCTCTTATCCATATAATGTTTCATTTCTTTCAGTTTTTTTAGGCCTTTCCCTTCATGAACGCTCCAGGAATATGGAAATGTTTGCATTTATGTGTTTTATATATATGTACTATAATATAGCTAAGTGGATATTCTTAGCAAAAGAGATAAATCACCCCACAAACAATCCCATATATTATTAGGGCAATTAAGAGGTATTGTCTCAATTTTAAAAATGAATACAAAAGCTTTGAGTTGGGGAAATTCAACAGTTAACAAGATTAATATCTTACTTAGTCTTTCATCAAAGCAGTCAATCAATTAACAGAGTAAACACTAAGTGCCTACTATGCACCAGGTACTAATTATGCTAGATTTGGGGGGATACAAGGACAAAATTGATATAGTCCCTGTCCACAAGGAGCTTCCATTCTACCAAAGGAGATAACACATAGTCACCAGCATCTGGAAGAACTGTGCAGAAAAGTGCTGAAGGCAAATGGATTTCAAGAGTTGGAAGAGAAAGAGGATTACAAGCATGGGGATGGGGGGACAGCCAGTGCAGAGGCATGGAGAGATGAGATAAGAGTATCACGTGTGAGTAATAACAAGGGGGCCAGTGTAACTGGGTCAGGTCCAGATCTCTGGAGCTGTTGTATCACGCAGTCTTATAAAACAGGTCCACAAATTATTTTAAAAGATGATCTTTCATTTGAAATTCTTCTCATATTAACTGGACTTTTGGAAGGTTTTATTCCTTATTTAAGGATAACACATTGCAAGGTTTTTCCTGGAAACACAGACAGCTTTTACCCAGGTCACCAACTGATACTGGTTGTTTTGAGATCACCCAGGGAACTTTGCCAGCACAATAAATGAAGTGGGAGGGACCAAGTCAAATTTCTTTGTCCAACTGCCATCTCTGCTTCAGAGAAACACTTCAGTTTTTATTTGATTTGGCTGTGGGTGCTTTCCTTATCAAGAGAAAGAGAGTTAGGGTGAACACAGAATGAATCTCTTTTAGCCCAGGTCTGTTTCTGTATGGCCCATGTAATTCTGCAACATTTGTACAAAACTAGAAAAGACTAAAATGTAGGTGCTGGCCTCGTTAGTACAGAAAGGAGCTTTTTCATCTCTGATTAGGGAGATAGGACTAGGACACTAGTAATTGAGGGGATCAGTAAAGGCTTCAGTAAAGATGGCACTGGAACTGTGTCTTAAAGGAGAATAGTGGGGGGCAGCTAGGTGGCGCAGTGAGTAGAGCACTGGCCCTGGAGTCAGAAGGACCTGAGTTCAAATCCGACCTCAGACTCAGTGGAGTGTGGAAGGGACAGTAATGTTGAGGCGAGAAAAGTCAACAAATCAACAAGCATTAGGGTACTATGTCCCAGGCACTGTGCTAAGTTCTGGGGATATATAAATAAAAGTGAAAAAAAAAACCCCAAAAAACCAGTTCTTGTTATTCAAGAGTTCACAGTCTAACAGGAAACAACCAACATGCAAACAATTACATTCCAATAAGAAAGAGATAAAAGATAAATTGGAGATACTCTCAGAGGGAAGGAAGATTGAGGAATGGGGAGGACTTCTTTTAACTGAGGCTTGAAGGAAGCCAGGAAAGCTGAGATGAGGAGGGAGAGGTCCTAGGCATGGGGAAAAGCCAGGGATGGGGCCAGTGTCACTGGACAGCAGAGTATGGCAAGGGGAGTAAGGTCTAGCAAGACTGGAAAGGTAGGAGAGACAGCTTATGAAGACCTTTGGACTCCAAACAGGGGTCTTAGAGGTCACAGGGAGCAACTGGAGGTTACTGAGGAGGTGGGAGGCAGGGGATGATGATGACACTGGAGGGGAGGAGGAAACATGCACTTTAGAAAAGCCATTTTGGCAGAGAAGCATGGATTAGAGTAGTGAGTAGGGTAGAGTCTTAAGACAGAAAGAACCAGAAGACAATGAATGAGATGATAAAAACCAGTAATAGTATGATGGCAATGTCAGGAGAGAAGAGGGAATATAGGAAAGCTATTACGAAGGACAAAAGGACAGTATTTTTAAACTGATTGGATAAAGTTAGAGAGTGAGGAGTGGAAGAAGATACAAAGCTTGTGAGCTTTGTGACTGGGAGGATGGTGGTACCCTCCACAGTAATAGGGAAATTTGGAAGGTGGGGGAGGGTTTTGGGGAAAAGATAATGAGTTCAGTTTTGGACATGCTGTGTCTAAGATTCCCATGAGAACCCAGTTTGAGATATCAAATAGGCACCTGAAGACAGAACACTGGAGGTTGAGAGAGAGGTTAATGCTAGACAAATAGATCTGAGGATAATCAGCATGAAGAAGATGGTTAAATCCATGGGAGTTAAGGAGCTCTCAGAACAGAGGACTCAAAGACACCCAAAATTAGCAGGCACCACTTGGATGAAGATCCAGCAAAGGAGACTGAGGATTCCTTAAACATGTAGGATGAGAACCAGGAGAGACAAAAACCTAGAGAAGAGAGAGCACGAAGGAGAAAGAGGGTGATTAGCAGTGTCAAAGACCGCAGAGAGGAGAAGGATGAGGGCTGAAAAAAGGCCATTAGATTTGGCCATTAAGAGATCATTGGTAACTTTGGAGAGAGCAATTTCAGTTGAATGATGAGACTGGAAGCCAGGCTCCAGAGGTTAAGAAGAACCTACTCTCTCTGGGGGCCTTGTGCGTTAAATTGTTTTGTATAACTACTGTTCTTGTTATGTCTTCTCAATAATCTTTTCTAAAAAGCTGACAGAGAGGGGGGAGAGAGAGAGAAAGAGAGAGAGATCACTGGCACATTTGGAGAGAACCATTGTGTGATGACTTGGAAAGCCAAAGGTGAGGACTGAGAGCGTAGGAAGTGTAGACAGTGTGTATAGACAGCTTTTTTGAGGAGCTTGTCTGAGGGAGGAAAGAGAGATTGAGGACACCAGTTTGAGGGGATGCTACAAGTATTAGTGAAGGTTTTTTTTTTAAGTATGAGGGAGAGTTGGGCATGTTTAAAGGAATCAGTAGGAAAAAATACACTGAAGGCTAAAGAAATGGCATCACTTAGGATGCAGTCTGATGGAGAAGACAATTCTTGGCAACGAGATTTTCTTTAGTTAAAACCACAAAATAAATACTATCCTACGTCCCCTTAATTTCCTCAGAACTTTTTTCTTTCCTAAAATTCTCAGGTATTATTTTTAAACATCAAATGATATTCAGCTAATAAGAAGAAGGATCAATCCAGGAAGCTATTTTTATGATTTTGACAGAACAGCTATGAAGTGAAATATTTAAATTTTAAGGGCATAGTTATACATGCAATTGTTAGAGCTGGGAACAGCTTTTGCCTAAATCCCATATGCATGCTATATAGACAAAGAGAAGCGAGGATCAATGGTCAATGGTTTCTCTGAGTAACCAAAGACACCTCATGGAGACATTGAATGCCTTAAACATTTTTTTTAAAGGGAATGCCCCAGACAGGAGAAATCCACCCTGGCTAGTGAACAATGGAGGGGTAGACATTTAAAGGAGGGGGTAGGCTAAAAGTCTTCAGCTCCTCTTCTTGCTGAGAACTTGGCTTGATCATGATACTCAGCTACCTCCAGAAATCTGGACAGAGATAAACCATCTCTACCCAGAACCACTCTTGTTGGTTACCTCTTTCATGAGCTGGGTTCCCCTAAACTCCAATGGAGGAGTGAAAGGACAAGGGCCTATTCTCTCAGGGCAAAAATTTATCTATGTTAGCTTCTGTTTACACTCAAACAGAAGTAGGGCCTCCTAGTTGGGTGCTGAGGATTAGGGCAATCTCCCCTATCAGCCATGACCTTCAGAGACTGGCTGACTGATTGTAACAGTAATTAAGGTGGGATTTTTTGCTTCTGACCTTTAATGATTCTGGCCTTTGTTTGAATGGGGCAGATAAAGTGGGATGTTTTTGTATTTGATTTGTATCTGATGTGATACTAGGGGTGGGGAACTTTTCCATGCCTAGCCTGGGTGAGGTCAGGGCCCTTGGAGCCCTGAACAGGATATATAAGTGCAGCGGTTGGGCCAGCCATTGTAATGGGCTCCCCGACTGAACACTCAGATGTTGATAACTACGAATTGTATTTAGTCTGTAATTCAGGGTGCTGGTTTTTTCCCCTGAGCTAAGTAAATGATATTTGTATGCTGGATTAAAGTAATATTGTTAACCCTTTAACTTTGCTTTTTTTAGTAAAGCAGATCAAAAGGACTTGGGCTCGCAGTGAGGTGGTTGTTGTTGGTTTTATACCCTCAGAGTAGCTGCTAGCTGGATTGTTGAAACACTGATCTACAGGGGCTGGTCCCTGAAAAGGGAAATAAAAAGCCTGGATCCTAATTAATAATGGGTTATTAATGTAACAGAAAATGATCATTCCTCTCAGCCAAAAAGATAAAGCTACCGAAGTTAGCTGGCAAGGGTAGCAGAATATCAGCAGAATCCAATCTAGGATGCTGCTATACACTGGGATCTCTTGATTAAAAAGTTTGCTAATTTTGTAAAAAGTTTTTGTCCACCCAAATTTCATTTGACTTCAGCTTGTTTCAAGCCAATGAAACAGCAGACATCTATGACTCTGAGGGTCACTGTGTCCTCTGGGTCCACCTGCATGTACCTGAACTTTCACTGAATTGTCTACTTTGCCAACACCATTGTAGTGAGGTCACAACAAATTTCCTAAGTTTTAATTACAACATTTAAAAAATCATTCTTTTAATAGCTGATCACTAAATGCTTCAATTTCCCTGGTTTAAAATATAAATGTTTGGCTCATACTATAACAAACACATTGGCAAGATTCAACAAGCAAGGTGGAATGATTTTCAAATGTTCTAGGATACCAGCCATATAGGACTTTTCTTCTGAGATTAGTTATTCAATAAAATACCTCTACAGAATTACTTCATCATAAATCACCATATCCAATTTATTTTTTATGGAGGAAAAAAATGTAAAGATTAGAATGAAAATCCCATTATAGAACTCTTGTCTTCACCCAATCATATATTTATTAAAAAAAAAAAAACAACATTCTTCCTGGGATAGAGTTTGTAATTGCTGGCTGGAAGAAATTTGAATGCTTTTCTCTTTAACAAGAACCTGAAAAAAAATCTCTTCAGTTGTTTTGAGCGGCAAGAGAAGGAAATAATATTTTTCCTCAGTAACTCATTGAATATATTTCATACAGCTTAAAAACTGCTAAAGTTAAAATGTTACGCCTTTAAGTCTGGGATCATATTACATTATGATGGAACAGGACACTACTTCATTGTCATTAGATTTCCTTTTTTTCTGGTGTTAATTTCCCCTGTCATTTTTTTAAAAATTAAGTGCAAAAACATGTTAGGATATTGCTGAGCCTGAGGTACTTTTCTCACTAAATATGAAAAGTGAAAATTATAACCACAACATATTTCTGAATTTGAGTTTAACAGAAATCCACACCCACTTTAAAAAGCCCAAAAGGAAATTCAACGCAGTTATCCATTTGGGTCCAAGTGAACTTAAAATGAACTTTTAATGAGCAATCTATTAAGAGGATTCTGCAAAATATCTAAACTTTGATATCCCTAGATTATTTGTTTAATGGAAGTATTCAGATTAAAATTTAATCTTCCAGAGATGCCATTAAAAGCTAGGTCCTACAAAGGAAATTTGCACAAAGAAAGTACTGTTCAATTACCAAACTGCATATGCCATTTTCATAAACTCACAGGGACTTGAAAGGTTGAACAGACTTTCTTAATCTCATTGGGATTTTGAAAATTTCTGCAGATGCAAAAGCATTTCCTTAGCTCTAACACTGAAGAAAGCTGGAAATTATGTACCAGCAATAAATACAGAGAGGTAGAATGTAATAGCAAATAAAGAACTGATCACTGATGTAAGAAAGACCTGTATTCAAGTCCTATCTTTAATACAAGGCGGCTGTATGACCCTGGGAAAGTCAATCACCATTTGGCACTCCCAGCCATTCTCTGAGAATAAATATTGCAGGATTTCTTTCTATACTGTAAAAGGCAGCACAAAACATTTACCTTATTTATGATCCTATAAATGGTACAAATATGTTTGCTCTGGGTTATAAAAAAAGTTTCCTTTCTCTTTTATCTCACACAAGAAATAAGTTCTTGCTTACTTTGATTGGTAGAGACTGGAAGGTGATACAGGAGAGATGGAGAGACCTGGTTAAGTTGGCACTTTGGGATTCTACTCAGGAAAACCAAAATGTGGACGCTAGTGTGATATCATCAGAACTCTCATGAGTTTGCTCTCTGAATAAGCGAGGTTAATCTTTCTCATACTTTTCCTTAGCAAAGATTCCAAGAAAATGTGTTGAAGCTTACCTGAAAGAAAGTTGTGAGAACAATTGAGAATCGCAGTTCCTGGTGGTATCCAACTAAGTGGAATTTCATCTGGCTTAGGAGAGCCTATCACCACAATGTCAGCCTCATTAAGCTAAAAAGAAAATTAGGAAAATGAGATTTAATTAATGCTTTTCAAAAACATTCATTGTCACTACTCTAAGCATTACTCACATAGTTCTTGCTACTGAACTGTATGCTCCCAGGAAAGCTAGGATGATTTCTAAATTAACTTTCTAACTCCCTTAGGACTACATTTTACATAAATATTTGTTGAATCAAAATGAATGGAACAGCATATTGTATATAAGTCTATTGTAGCACAATGAAGATACTGTAATGGCAAACAGAGTGGGATGTTTTGTTGTCTTTTGTTTTGGAGTGCTTCTCAGCACTTAAGGCAATCAAGTGCTTTTGATGAGTCTTGTCTTTGTTTGTTTGAAATGTCAAAGCAATGTATATGATGTGGTGCTAGTGATTAAAGATCTTTCCCATATCCTTTTGCTAAGTAGATGCTAAGGCTTAGGTCTACACCCTTTTGCTAGGTAGGCACTAAGCTCAGGGCCCTCACCAGGGTATATATGCTCTGAGGTTGGCATTTTGCTTTGGGGGCACACTCATTGGAAGAGTGTTGGTAATGTGGCCAGATGAGACTCTAGGTAGGCCTTGGAGCCCCACAAGCTTTGAAAACCCAGATGTTGGTGCTTCTTTCTGGTAACTACGTATGTATTGCTATGGTCAGACAGAAGTCTGTAGGTTGATTTGTTTATATTTTCTCTGTAATTTCTGTTTGTATTTGCTCTGAAGTTCAGGGTGCTGACTTTTCCCCCTAAACTAAGTGAATGATATATGCATGTTTAGTTAAAGTGAGACTCTAAACCCCTTGAAGTTGCTTTTCTTTGAAAAAGCACATCAAAGAACCTGTGGTAGCAACCCTCCTGTGTGCTGGTGTTATTGGCCTTGCGCCACCATAGTAGCAGCAAGTGGCATTGTTGTTACAGATACACAAAGGAGAAGGGTGGTATAGGCAGGGCACAAAACTTGGAAACCCATATGAACACTTCTCCAATTTCCTGTTTCAAAAAGGGGAGGCACAGAAAGGGGGTGTTATCTCTCATTTCTTATAAATAGGCTTCTGAGCTTAATTTTGTGATAAGAAATTGGTAACCCATTCATTCTTATACATTGCAACCTATTTTATGCCATGGAATCCTCACCTTGTATCTGAGCATCATTATTATAAGGACTTTTTAGGAGTTCTTGTTTATAGCGGGAACTTGGCTAGATGATTGTCAAGCTCTCTTTCTGAGCTAGGTGATAAAGTAATCACTGTTGCTAAATACATTCATTATACTTAGTGATTCATCTTCCATGGACTGTGCAATGATTTGTAACTAGGCATTAGGCCTGAGAGACGGTTCTGCACTGATCTTAGAATCAATGGAGCCTAATTACCCCAATACATGGACCAAAGGAAAGAAATGATGAAGTTTTCGCAAATGCAAGAGACAGATCTGATGGCCAGCCCTGCCCTTCAGGCCTCTTTTGGGGGAGTTAAAATATGTGAGAACCTTCATGCTCTTCATTCTCACTTTTCATTCCCTGCTTGTCTTTATTTTCAACTCCCTCAGAAAACAGAGACAGAAAAAGCTGAAGGGAGAGAGGGGATGGGTAGAGCACCTTGTTTCTTTAATGATATAGCTGATATGTTCTTCACTTCTGTTTCTTCACTTCAGGATTTAGGAGTGCACCACTAAAACTTCAATTTATACCTTTCACTTATTCAAGGATTTGCACAGAGGCAAAAGGGGAAAACGGACAGGTGAACTTAAGACTGTGGGATAAGAACGGGGGTTGGCATTTTACGTATCAATGAGAACAGTTAGAAAGGAGCTTTTTCATAAAGTATGACTGCACTTCAGGATCTGAATGTAAAGAAAAAAGTTCTCCAAAATACCCTCAAGTAAAATATCAATGGAGTGTAATATTCTGGGGCATATTTTTGGGGAAATTCTTAGCATGGACCAGGAAAAAGAAGTGATGAAATGATGGCCGTACCTTGGGTTTGTAGCATACATTATGATTCTATTATTTCATTTTCTCCCTCTTCCTCCAGCCCCTAGACAATTAGAAGAATTATTTTCTAGGTTTTTGTAACACTACTACTCTCTCCTGGTTCTCCTCCTGCCTATGTGACCTCTCCTCAGTTTCCTTTGAAAGACCTTCATCCAGGTCATGCCTACTAACTATGGGTGTCCCACAGGACTCTGTTCTGGGTCTTCTTCTCTTATCCCCTAACATGTGGATCAGGGGTCCACAAACTATGGCCAAATCTAGCCAGATCCCTTTTCTGTAAGGCTCTTGAGCCATACCAAAAATGGTTTTTATGTTTTGAAATACAGTAAAACTTTATTTTAAAATGTAAAAACCACTCTTAGCTCACAGGCAAAAAGGGTTGTAGTTTGCTCACACTTGCTCTATATTAGTTCATGCAGTGATCTCATCAGCTCCTGTGGATCTAATTGTCATCTCTATGCTAATGATTCTCAAACCACTTATTTAGGCCTAACCTCTCTCCTGACCTCCAATCTTACATCTCCAATTCCTTATTGGACATCAAACTGGATAGTCCATAGACATGTCCCAAACTGAATTTGCTCTTCCCCCCAAAACCTTCCTCCCTTCTAACCTTCTCCATCAATGCCAAGGGTACTTCCATCCTCCCAGTTCTCTAGGCTTGCAACCCAAGGATAATCCTTGACTCCTTTCTATCTCTCACTCCCCTCCTACTCACCATATCCAATCTATTGCCCAGGCCTGTCAATCTGACTTTTGCAACATTGCTCAAATATACCCTGACTCTTTTCTGATGCTGCTCCCACCGTGGTACCCCCATCTCCTCACAATGGGGTATTGCAGTGGCCTACTGGTAGATATGCCTGCCTCAAGTGTCTCTCTATCCCAGTCCATTCTCCACTCAGCTATCAAAGTGAATTTCCTAAAGCACAGATCCTATTATATCAGTCACCTTAGTTGCGTGGCACAGTAGACACAGGGTTGGGCCTGGAGTCAGGAAGACTCATCTTCCTGAGTTCAAATCTGGCCTGAGACAATTACTAGCTATGTGACCCTGCGCAAGTCACTTAATCCTGTTTGCCTCAGTTTCCTCCTCAATAAAATGAGCTAGAGAAGGAAAAGACAAACCCCTCCAGTACCTTTGCCAAGAAAACCCTAAATGGGGTCACCAAGAGTCAGACATGACTGAAACGACTGAACAACAACAACAAAAGTAAAAAAATCCAGTGGTTTCCTTTCACCCCCCAGTAGCAAATATAAAATCCTCTGTTTGGCATTCAAAACCTTCCCACTCCACCCCCATTTTCCCAGACTTCTTAATCCTTCCCTCATACTCTGTAATCCAGATATAATGGCCTCCTTGCCATCTCCTGGTTCAGGATGTTCTCTGGCTGCTGGCCCATGCCTAAAATGTTCTCCCTCCTCATCTCTACATCCTGGCCTCCTTAGCTAAAATTCCACCTTTTATAGAAATCTTTTTTTTTGATCCTTCTTAAATCTAGTGCCTCCTTCTGTTGATTATTTCCAATTTATCCTGTATAAGCTTGTTTATACACTGCTGTCTTCCACGTTGTCTCTCCCATTAGACTATGATCTCTTTGAGAATAGAGACTGTCTTCTACCTTTGTGTTTTCGGAGCTTTACACAGTGCCAGGCACATAGTGGGACCTTAATGTTTATAGACTGCCTAAAATATATAAAATGATGAGATGATTACTTAATTCATCTGTAGAAGGAAACTGAAAAAGCAAAGTCCAATGTAAATAAAAGCGAGGATTAAAAACAAAAAGTAGCAACCCATGATTCCTCTCCTAGAAAACAGATTTGCTGAAGTATCTACACAAAGCCAATTAATCCCCTCTTTAAAAGTCAACATCCAGAGGGACTTGATCGGTTTGATAGTATGCAAGAGGGAAATACAAAACAAAATGTTTTAATATTGCTACAAGGGAGCAGCCTGATTAATCACACTATGAAAGGGCAAAAAAAAAAAAAACCCAAAAAAAACCAAACCAACTCAACAAGCACTCTTGTTTCTATAACTACAGGAGCACAAAACAGCAAAGCTGAATGGAAGACATGGAACACAGCATTTTCTGCAGTCCAATATTAACAGTAGTTGGGTCGGTTCAAATTGCACATGCTATCTGCAAGCTTTATCTAAAAAACAGCTGGACCTTTGGGTGATGTCACAGATGAGGAAAAATTTTCCAGTGGGTGGAGGGCTTTAAACATCTGCATTAAAAACGACAGCTCTCTCTTTACACACACACACACACCCCACCGTTAGAAGTTGGGTCACAGTGAAGGGCAAGCTTTCAGAAAGTTGTATAAAAAAGAATCAGCTATTCAGGAATTCAATGCTATGACAACCATTTCAGACAAGAGCCGCCAAAATGCAGTCCTTTAAATTTGTATGCAAGTCTACCAAGACTCAAATGTTCAATTTGAGAAAACGAAGGGCTACACATGGGTTCCCTCAGGTTCCTCAAGAAATTTTGTTTACTATGCATTGTGTCTCTGCTACAACCAGTACTTCTTATTACTTATAAATCACTTAAACATCAGCCTTACCTCCTTCTCAAACTCATAAACATGCACACTCCTAAATCAACAATGTTAATACACAAGAGGGGGACAGCTAATCCCCCAGTGCAAGAGAACAAACTATCTTCCTGTAGCGATAATCATAAGGCACAAGTCATAGTGTACTGGGGCAAGGGCAGGGAGAGATGCAGAGAGAAGCCAGGAGAGAAGGCAGAAAGTTGTACACTCAAATGAGTGAGCAATCCACTACAAAACCAGGAAAGTTTCCAGCGGGCTAGGAATCGAGATATATACCCAACCTCATTGTCTGTTTCTTTTCCCCATTCCCCAACAAAGAAGACCTATGCCAAGAAATGACTTAAGTCTGTTTCATAACTAAATAACTGATTTCTCCAATGAGATTAATACTTGGAATGAACCACCCATTCCCAGGATCAAAAAATATTAAAATGATAACAAGACCACAGATAACACTTGATGGTATGGAATCACCATACACTATGGATAGTCCAAAACCTATTCTCTAAGTGCTTAATTATGAAACTTTTGCCCATATCCCTCTTACTATATTAGGAAGACAGATTTTGAAAACATAAAATAAAAATTGAGTATGTTATCATTTTATGTTTTCTTTGGGGTTTCTTAATAGTTTTCATTTCTCCTTCTTAAAGAGAAGGCTAAGAGGAGGATGTGGGGAAAATATAATCAGAAGAATCTATGATAGAAATAACAAAAGGCATCAATATAATCTATTTTTAAAAACTGAACATGAAATACATGGACTAATTTCATTCATATATACACACACACATACATATATACACACATGTGTGTATATGTATATGTATGTATGTGTGTGTTTGTGGGTGTGTGTGTGTGTGTGTGTGTGTGTCACATAGAATGTTTTTTCTTAGTTCTTAGGACAGAAAAGACCAAAATGACACTTCTCCAAAAAGATCATTAAGGACTGGAGTTTGAACTCCCAGTGTGAAAACATTCTCCAACAATTCAAGGAGATAACTCTTTGGTAATTAATAGTCTTAAAGAATTACCTGGCACACAGAAACGGTTAAGTGACTTGTCCATATAGCTAGCACATGTCAAAAGTGGGACTTAAAACCACATCTTCCTGACTTTAAGGCTTTTTCTACTGTAAATAGAAGGAATTTTCAGCCTCTTAATTGCAAACTGTCACTCCATAAACAGTCTCAAATCATTCCTCTTTATAAAGTTTCATTTCCTTTCCTCTTCCTCTTCCCTGAACCTCATCCTGATTTTATATCAATTTTATATCAATACTTCCCTGGATCCATGATTACATCAGTGTGAGTATTACTTCTACCAGGACAAAATGGCAACCCATTCATCCCCGCCCATCCCGTGAGATTCCTAGCGTGGACATACACATTTATCATTGGCATCTTTTATACCTCTTCTTGTCTTAAAGTCATCCTTGGTACCATGCCATGTGTTTTGTTGTTGACTTATTTTTCAGTTGCATTCAATTCTTTGAGGCCCCATTTGGAGTTTTCTCAGTCAAGATACTGGAGTGGTTTGCCATTTTCCTTCTCCTCATTTTACAAATGAGGAAACTGAGGCAAACAGGGCTAAGTGACTTGCCCAGGGTCAAACAGCTAATAAGTGCTAGTCTTCTGAACTCCAGGCCCAGCATTCTATTCATTGCACACCTAGCTGCCCGTACTTGTACATCTACAATTTTGAATCTTCCAAAAATGTCTTTTTCCATGATTATTACTGGGAGAACAGTGATGTTCAATTCAATTTAATTTGGCAAGCATTTTTCAAATACCTCCGATGTCCCTATCAGTAAGCTAGGTACTAGAGATACAGACACCAGTTGTTTCTTATTCTCTCTGGAATCAAACACATAAACTACTCTTTGACATTTAAAGCCTTTTATAATCTGGACCCAATCTACCTGTTAAGCCTTATTAAGCACTCCCACCCCCCTCACCCCCCCGCACACATACTATAGCATTCCATCTCCCACCTATCTCCATATCTTTGCACAGACTCTCCTCCTCATCCCTGGAATGCCCTCCTCCACTTTTCCCTGAGAATCCATAGTTTTCTTCAAAGCTGAGCTAAAGAGCCACCTTCTACATGAATCCTTTCCTGGTCCTTCTAGCTGCTAATGGCCTAACTCCCCAAATTGTTTTGAATATAGGCATTTGTCTTCACCTCCTCTGGCCCTGTCAGACTATGAGCACCTCCAGGGTAGGAACCGTTCCCCTTACATCTTTTTACTCCCTAGTACCCAGCAAAGTGCCTAATGCTGCTTAATAAAAGCTTGTTGACTGAAACAAAAACCTAAATAGCCCATGACCTTGCACTGAAGTTTGATTATGTTTTCCATACAAGCTTGGGTTCTAAACTGTAGTCCTTGGCAACCATATCTCTAAGTCTGAAAAGGACATCAAATGTTTCTGGAAGTAGCTCTGGCTTCTTCAATTTTGGTGACTGGTTTACATTAGTTAAATTTCTCTGTGAAATGGCAATAAGTCAATGTCTTTACCTTCCTCCATCTCAATTTTCTAAATTAAAAGCTCATTTAAAGAGGCTGAGTTGGACCCATCCTAATGACATATAGTGGTATGTTTTTATCTTTTCCCTTTTCTCTGTGTGTTAAATACCTTTTCTCTGATATTGAAATGGCTCCCATTTTGTAAGTAGTCATTTCTTGTCTGTTAAAATGTAATCAATTTAATTTTTTGTGGCAGTATTTAGGGTTACCAATCTCTAGTGATTTCCAACTCCATTCTTAATGAGGATATTCATGATATAGAAGTGCTAGAATTATCAGTAACTGGCAAGCTTCTTTCATTTCTTAATCCTAAGCCAAAATTTGCAATTTTTTTTTTTTGCTGTTTCCTCATGTATCTATTTCTGCATTGAAATTATTACATACTAAGCTGTATGTTAATTTGGATGATCTTCTAAGTTTTCTGACTTTTTTTCATCCTTTGTAAGAGATGTTGGTATAAAAGTCCCAACTACCTTCAGGGTGATCACCTTTCCCATGGCTCATCATGAGCAACACAAGGAAAGTCAAGATGACCAGGTATTCTATGAAATGATGTTTCTTCTTATTGCCCTTAGTACACAATGAAATCGCCTCTGCCAGTTCCTTTATTTCCCTCTTTGAGTAGAGCCTGTGAACGACCTTTCTAATTATCTGCAACTTCTTTATGGCTGATGTACATATCCCAAATTCACAATACCTTCAAAACACTGCTCAAAGTGTTTCTCCTTAACTCCCAGAGCCAGTGCTACTGGTAGAAAAGGGGAGATGAGGCAGGAGAAATAGGCTCTGGGCCCCCCCGCCAAGAGTTCCAAATTGGAACAGAAAATGTTTTCTTGTGAGAACATTATAGAATTTAGGTTCATTACAGCATTATAGTTCAGCTATATCATGGGACTAGGAAATCTTCTGTGGGCTAGTCTGGGAAAACAATCACCATTTATTAAGTTTATTTCTCTGGGAAAATGTGTTTGGAGTTCCAAGCAATTGACTTACAAGTGAATTTTTGGAACATAATTTATATAATAAAATGGAGACTGTCCCAAATTAAGTTTAGACCAACATCTTATAATATATACCACAATAAGGTCAAAATGGATATATAGCCTGAGTATTAAGGGTTACACCACAAACTTAGGAAGGAAGGATACCATGCATAACCTTTCTTAGGTGAAGCTAGTGAGGGAGTTCTTAACCAAGCATGACAGAGACAATCGCCAAAAAAAAAAAAAAAAAAGAGCTCATTTTAATTACATGAAATTGAAAAGCTACTAGAATAAGGCAGTCACTGAGAAGTGAAAAAATTTTGCACTGAGCATCTTTAATAAGGGTCTGATAATTAAGATACATACAGAACTCACACAAATATGACAGTGCCATTTTCCTATAAATAAATGGTTCAAATTATATCAACAAACAGTTCTCAAAGAGCATCAAACTATTACCAGCCATGTGAAAGACTGTTCTAAACTACTAATAAGAGAAATACAAACCACAACCACTTCACACTCAGCTAACTGCCAAAAGTCACAAAAGATGGGAGCAGTCAATGTCAGAGGGGTTATGGAAAGACTCAAACACTAACACAATGTCAAGGGGGCTGTGGATTCATCCAGTCATTCTTGACAGCAGTTTGAGATTATGCTAAGAAGAGAGCTAAAATACCCATGCCCTTTGACACAGAGATCTCAATGGTAGGCACATACCCAAAGGCAGGAAGAAAGGTCCTAAAAAACACTGACATTTTTGTTAAATATATTGTGGCACATGCATGTTATAGAATATGACTGTACCCTAACATGAATAGAGAAACATGGGAGGATTTATATGAACTGATGCAAAGTGAAGTAGGCAAAACCAAGGAAATTATATAGATGAGGATTATAGTAAAATAAGCAGAAGATAGATAAAAATGAACCTGATAGCTAGCTTATTAAAATAACCAAGAAAATATGCTGCCTTCTCTTTAGTGTGGAGGTAGAGGCCTATGGGTGCAGAACATTGTATATACTGTTAGATTAAGTTGATATATTTGTTAGTTCTGCCCAACTATTTTATTTCTTTGTAGGGGAGTAGAAGAAATATATTTGAAAATGAAAGTGACAGAGCAAAATTAATAAAATTAATTTTTTAAACAACTGGGAGATTGTATTATTTATGTTTATATCAATTCCATGTTACACTATAACCTACAGGATGGAGATCTTGTTTTTATTTTCTATAGAAATATAAAATCATTATTTTTTGGAAGAGAATCAATGTAAAAATTCATTAAAGGAAGAAATAAAGTCAAGCTACTTTCACTAAGATATTACACAAGATTTTGGCAAGATAATTGAACTTTTCAGCAAATGGTATTCCCCCACTTCATAAACACTCAGTCAATGATTCAGTGATC
Organism: Trichosurus vulpecula; assembly: GCF_011100635.1. NCBI lineage: Eukaryota > Metazoa > Chordata > Mammalia > Diprotodontia > Phalangeridae > Trichosurus > Trichosurus vulpecula. The sequence goes on from NC_050579.1 coordinate 106,053,232, forward strand.
TCACTTCAGGAGAATTTTTTCTGCCTTTCAGAAACTGGGTGTATTTGTTATCCCTTTTCTCATTTGTTATCAGAAGAAGAGATTATTAGCTTTTAAAATGAAAAGCATATCTTAATGTTATGTCATAAATTATATCTACTACAAGCCAAATGGATTCAGGGGGAATTGTGATTATGACATAAGTCTACCAAACTTTCTCCCCTAGGATTGTAAATGACCTTTAACTAAATACTCCCAAGGTCACCTCTTACTTCATCATTCAGCTTATTTACTACTCAATATAAGAGAATATCAAAGATATTCATCTGAGCCTAAAATGAGTGCACAGAGCCTTTGAGCGAAAATGGAGTGAATTCCTGTGAGAGTAGACAGAATACACTGTAATTACAACAGAAAATTCAAGAAAAATGCAACTAGAAATATTGTAAAGGAAACATTACATTGCTATTTGTTTAAAATGATTTTCCTCCATGGGGGAAAAATTTACAAAATGGGTGAGAGTGCGAATGGGTCTGTTTTAATATAAATCAATAGATTAGAAGCAGAAAAAGGACCCCCCCCCCAAAAAAAAACCAGAAAAATCTGAAGTTATGGTTCAGAGCACAAGTCAGCACATGTTACATGGAGACACAAGAGGGCCAGCAATTTATGTTTGTACTATTAATCACATACTTTAATATGTACGTCATGTTCAAGTTAATGTGAATTAAAATATGGTTATGGGTATCTCCTCGTATCTCCTGCCATTTGGGTTTTTTATTTCTGAACCTCTCGTTATATTAACAGGCTTCTCCATGTCGTGTCCTTTGAGATTTTAAAAGCATTCTCTGGTAAATAAAGCGATCAGAAAGGAGTCCACAGCAGCCCATAAGGTGTAAAGATGAGAAGAATAAAAAAGATTTGGTCCTTCATATGATGATGATGCAAAAGACACATTGTGATGTTGGGTCCTGCCTGCTATGGATGGAGGGGGTTGGGTGGGCAATAATGAATTCTTTGGTGGGTAGGTAGATACTCTCTTGATATGTATTGTCTTTTTGGGGGACTTTTTTCCCCATTGTAAGCCTGGATTCAAGTGAAGCAAAACTTAGAAATAGGAGAAAAGGCAAGAGATTAATGAAATACCATGTAATACAGATGTGTCTGCAGCAAAAATTGAAGGCTCAGATAAAAAATACCCATTGGCCCCAGGAAGAATATGTCTTAGGATCACAGAATCATAGATTGAGCTGGAAAGGACCTTGGAGGTTCATCCAATGAGAGAGGAGTTCAGGAGTTCAGGCTTAGCAGATATCAGGGAACCTTCTGCTGGGAACAGACATGAGGGAAAACCTGGCTTGATCTTTCTACAGCTTCTGACACTGTCAATCATCTTCTCCTCCTTCATAATCTCTTCTCTCTAGGTTTCCATGACACCACTGTTCCCTGATTCTAGCTGTCCGACCCCTGCTCAGTCGCCTCTGCTAGATTTCCATCCAGGTGGTTCTTGCAAACTGTGAAGGTCTCCCAGGGCTCTCTCCTGGACCCTCTTTTCTTTTTCCCTCTATGCTATTTAACATCTCTTTAGCTGCGATGAATTCAATTATCTCTATACAGATGATTCTAAGATTTATTTATTTAACTCTAACTTCCAGACATCCTGGACTTACAAACTCACATCTCCAACTGCCTAACAGTTTGAATTGTAGACATCTTAAAGCCAATATGTCCTAAATAGAATTCATTATCGCCCTTCCTCTCCATTCCTTTCCCATTCCAAATTTCCCAATTAGTGTCCAGAGCACCACATCCTCCCAAATGTCCAGGCTTGCAACCTAAACATCATCAACCTATTCTCTCTCACCTCCCCATAAGCAATCTGATGCCAAGGCCATTGGTTTACCTTCATTACATTTCTTGCACATACTCCCTTCTCTCTGACACCACAAATAATGCTGGCAAAGGACCTTATCAGGTCATAACTAGACTCTTAAAATAGTCTGCTGGTTGGCTTCTTTTGTTTTAAGACTCTTCCTTATTTCAAGCCATCCTCTTCTCAGCTATCAGTGATCTTCCTAATGCACAGTAAACAGTGGCTCCCTATCACCTTGAAGGTCCAGTAGAAAATCCTGCTTGGCATTCAAAGCCCTTAACCCAGCCCCCTCCTATCTTTCTAGTCATCTTACACTTTGCCATTTGCGATTCCCTCAAATACTCTGTAATCTAGTGACACGGTCTATCTCCTGGTTCTTTGCACAAAACACTCCATGTCCTATCTCTGGCCATTTTCCTTGGCCATTCCCTAAATGAGGAAAGTCAGCTTGCCTAAAAGCTAGATAAATGTTTTTACTTTCATTCCTTCTTTCACAGAGACTACAACTTTTTGCTAGCTATCCAACTTATGCAACATTTTCCTTAGCTGTTTATTGGGGCTAGTTTTAAATAACCCAGTACTAGGAATAGAATTTAAGTAGAGGAGGGTTAGGCTATCTCAAACCCCTCTGACTAAACAACTCTCCACAGTTTGAAAAAGTGCCATTTCTGCCGACTCTGGACATGTGAATGGTCAGATTCTCTGTGATGGGATGAAAGAACATGGGCGTTGGGAGTCTGGAGATCTGAATGAAAATTCTGTCTGTGCCACTTAACCAGCTGTGTGACCTCAAACAAAAAAATTTGTATCTCTAGACCTCAGGTTTCTCATCTATAAAGAGAGGGGATTGGACTAGATGATCTCCAAGATGCCTTTCAGCTCTAAAACCCCTTCCTAGAGATTTAGCTATGATTGTTCCTCCTCATTTCCAGTAAAGTAGAAGGCTAGGATCCAAGTGAAGGAAAAGGTGGAGGGTGGAAACAAATATCCTTTTAGTGACATATCTGACAGAATCAGGAAATATAAAATGGTAGTTTACCAGCAGCATCTTTACTACTCAACTTAAGCAACTTTCATGGTTTAGGAAAGTTCAGATAATAAAAATACTAGCTGACATTTATAGAGCATCTTTCAGCTTACAAGGTCCTTTACATCTGTTCTCTCACTTGCCCTGCAAGGGCTGCAGTAGAAATACTGGACTCGGAACCAGAAGATCTGGTTCTTATCCTGGCTCGGACACACCAGCTTGCCACTCAACTTCTGGGAACCTCCATTTCCTCATTTGGAAGGCAGAGACTACAATACTTGTACTGTATGTATATCACAGAGTTGTTGATGTGGGGAAAGTGCTTCCTAAATCTTAAGGCATTTCATAAATATGAGTTATTACTATATGGTAAGAGAATTTTAGTATTGCCACCATTTCCTTGAGACAGCAAAGTCACACTGCTAGCCAGAGCTTGCAGAATTCAGCTGAGGCATCAAGCTGTAGCTCAGATGATTAACTGGTAAGTGACAGAAGAATTTCTGGCTCAGCTTTATCACCTCTATTTACTTATTTACGGTGAGCATTTCTGCTCACTAGCTATAGTTCTAGTGTTCACGGTAAGTCTGGAAATTCCAGTATTAAATCCTCTAAAATCTTCATTTAAAATAGGGATTATTTCATTCTTTTTATTTGTATCCCAGGTGCCTATCACAATGACTGGCATATAATAGGCATTTAATAAATGCTTGTTGCTTGACAGTCAACTCTTACTTAAATATTAATAGGATAGGCAATACATTAATTTCACAATTTGAGATACAAAGTTTGAACCTAAGAAAGGCTTTCTAATTTGGTCTCCCACCACCAATTTCTAGCATAGCACTCTTACAGCAGAGGCACTAGGTAAATATTTATTGAATGGCATCTATTTTTTACAAGGGGTGGTCTTTATCCAACTTAGTCCAAAACCTAGGTCATGAAAGTTGATTGAGCTAGTCCAAGAGGAAGATTAGACCCAATCACAAAGCCCCACCAATATGGCTATGTTACATGTTGGTTCTCAGCCATTCCCTGTAACCTTAGTACTCTCCCTTTCGCTGCATACAGAAGAGGTGACTCATCTCAGGTCTCATTGTGAGGTAAGTGAACACACTTAATATATAGTGATATAACTAGATGTCATGAAGTCGCCATCTCCATGACCCATCCATCAGGCTAGTTTTTAACATCTGACATGTAGCACTACATAACCATCATAAGAGTTTAATAAGAAATGCAAGGAAAACATGGCGTCTCCATACTTGGCCTCTATTCTCTATCATCTATCTTGTTGCTGTAGAGACTCCAGATTTTTTTTAATGGAAATTTAACGACTGGAAATGTCTTCTCCTAGACAAGTCTAGTGTTAACTTTAAAAGCACTCTTTTGATAAATAAAATTACCACATGGTTCACTGGAATACCTAAAGTTAATGGGAAAGGAATGTCACAGTGATGATAGCTACAATCACTCAAAGAACCCCCTAAATCACCTTTAGAACTCTGTTCTAACCACATCACAATTAGAATCGGGTCTCCAGATCCACTCTTTTGTTGAATGTATGCGAAGGACCTAATTTATTTTTACTTCATGTTGATATACCTCACATGTGAAATCAGTCTTTTCTGAGGGCTTGTGGTTTGGGAAAACCAGAAACAAAACCCACTGGAGCAGAGTAAAACAAACAGCCCTCTGTTTTCTGGCTTATTTCTTCTACACACAGTTGGGATTTACCTGATTTGTCACAGCTGGAAGGCCTTTAAAATATGACTTTCCAGCTGTGCCTTAGATTATAGCCTTAAACCTATCACACAAGAGAATGGGTGTGTCTACTACAATCCCTCTACCCGGCAGTGCCACCACGTCATGGATATCTGTATGTTTGGCAGTAGGCTGCTTTACAAGCAGTGTGTATAGCACAGTCTATAGTATTTGGGACTGGGGTAGATCCATTTTTGGGGAGTGGGGGTGGAGGAGGGCTTCTTTTAAAGTCCAGGTCAGCCCTGGTGTCCCCGAATGTGGTTTAGTTTTGGGGCCCACCCAGTTACTCTAACATAGGTTGTAAGAGTTCTAGAGACCAGGAAAAGGGTGTAAGAGATTCCTCAGACCTCCAGGCCTAGATTGGGGCCAGGGCTTTTGCTTTAGAACAACCAATCGGCATTTTTCAGCATAAGGCTGAATTGGACACATGCCCAGGCGTCCCCCTTCCCCACTCTGGGAAATATATGTTGAATACACTCCCTTCCCCCTACTTTGGAAATTACATGCTGAATGCATAACACACTAGGAAGATCATAGGAAGTAAGTACTCTGGAACCAAGCCTTAAACTCGGCTCTTAATTCTCCTTGATAATAACTGATGCTATTCCACAATGCTGTTGTGTTCACTTATCCATAAAACCTGAAATACGCAAGTCACAATTCCCACTACTGCTACATTGGGGATCATACAGATCATTACACTCTATTTTTTAAAAAAGTAAAATACTTTAAATTATAAGCTCCCAGAACACAGGGCTCACAACTGAGAACAAACACTGTGATGTGTTTAAGATGAAGTTTTCCACTTGAATGACATTCCCTAAACACAGGACCACACAGAAGCTGGCCTGCTACCTCCCTAACACCACTAGTAAAAAAGAATCCTACAAAAGTCAACATAATTTGATGAACTGAGAGAGGGCCTTCCCTGCTTATTCACTTAAAATTTTGAATACCTGCTAGTTCATCAGTAGAAAAAACTGGCCTATATTCTCAGTGCCACTAAACTCTATACAGGGACCCCTGTGGGTCACATATTGATTTAGAAAACCACACATTTACATTATCTATGTCATACTGTATTTTTATCTTGTTAAATATTTTCCAATTGGGGTTATCAAGTCTGACACCGCTGGCATAAATTTGGAGTTAAGAAGAACCGAGTTCAAATCCAGCTTTTCAACCATTTACCAGCTGTGTGATCCTGGGCAAGTCACTTAAATTCTCCCAGCCTCAGTTTCCTCATCTGTGAACCAGGGATAGTAACTATCTTCCAGGGTTGCGGTAAGGATCAGATGAGGTCATTTATGTAAAGCACTTTGCAAACCTTTAAGTAACTGTATAAAATATTAGCTATTTATTATTACTGAATAAAAGAAGAAGTTTGCTTAACAATAATCTCTTTTTCATATACATGACATTCAAGAGAAATTCAGAGGGTTTCCTTTTTGGCACCAAGCCCAATTTCCCAAACTTACTTGACTGGGCATGTTTTAGGAAGCATTTCCTGTATGTGAGGCACTGTGCTAAGCACTTTTACACCAATTGTTCGTTAAAAAAATATTTGGGTGCAAAAGTCATAACTCCCTTCTCTTTCCTCCCCTCCCCCAAATTCAAGCCACACATGAAATTCCTGATGAAATTTCCCACAGTTGTGCCTAGCACTGAGCCAGCTACAAATAACCACTTATTAAATGTGGTTTGGGATCTCTCCCAACTCTCATTGTACCTATATTACCTTCAGCCTAATGATGCTTTCCCCAACTTCCACTAGCCAAAAAGTCACTTTAAAAAAAACAAGCTAAGTGGACTAATTAAAATTTCTCAATCTCTCCTTTAGAACCATGCATGAGCAGGGGTTTTTAAATTGGCATCTGGGAACTTGTTTCTAAAAAAAAAAAAATTACTTAACTGTATTTAAATGTAATTGGCTTCCTTTGTAATGTTACGTATTTATTTTTTATGTGTTTAAAAACATTATTCAGAGAAGGGGCCAAAGGCTTCACCAAATTCCTAATACAGAAGTATATACACTTACTATATATATATATATATATATATATATATACACACTTACTATATAAAGTGTGGCCTTGCCTATAGCCTTTAGGGAGCTAGGTCTGTGGCTGAACGTGATTTTGTCTGTTGCACCCTCCCATCAAAAGCTATGAATCTAAATTCCAGAGGAACTAATCCTACAAGTAAATGGCCATTAGACGGAGACTGATATATTTTGTTTAAGATGAAGTACTGCCAGATTCAAGACTACCTAAAAACAGTCATGGCCTCTGCTTCCTGCATACCTTTTTGCAATCTGACAAAGATGCTGTACTTGAAGGCACAAAACCCGGGTTTGATTGCCCTCAGGGAAGTCACTGGTCCTTTCTAGGCCTATTTCCTCACCTATAGAAAACGGAGTAAGAACACTAACACCACAATTTTGCAGGACTACTGCAAAGAACGCACTCTAAACCTGCATAAATGTGATTATTATTCCGAAAATTATCACTCTGGTAGAAATATAAGAGACTAGGGATAGGGTGTCAAAAATGACAAGAAAGGAAGAGGAAAAAGATGTCCCGAACTCATGAATGGTATAAAAAAGATTTGACTTCACATTGTGCAAACTGCTTAAGTCACAGCTAAAAAAGGCCTATGTTCTTGGGTTTTGGCAGATTAGTCTGAACAAGTAAAGAGGCCAAGGAGAGGAAACCGTAAGTGAGAGCCAAAATGAAATTCTGAAGGCAAATGTGTGGAACCTCAGACCTTTTTTTGGCAGTAAAAAGTATGAGAGATTGCTATAGGAAGTAATGACAGGGGTGGTGGTTGGCATGTATGGGATTCGTGACACCCTAGATGTAAGAACCATGGATGCTCAGGCCACAAGTGTTTCCTATATTAGCTCTTGATGAGAATATGTGTATGTATCTCCAGATACACATGCTTCCTATAAAAAAGTCTCAAATTGCTTATTTTGAAAAAATTAAGATGTTGGGGAGAGATCTTTTTAAAAATAGAAAGTGACAATGACTTTCTTTATTCATTATGAAGATTCAATTAAAAATAAAAGATCAGGGGAAAGGGACTGGTGTACAAAGTAAAAAGGACTTCTTAAAATGCCATATTGTTTCAAAAATAAAAATCAGACAGCAAAAGCATCTGCAGCAGCTGTGAAAGCATTCAGTTGCCAATGGAGGTATTTTCTCTTCTCACCACAGATGTTCAGCTCAAGGCATACTGTGTTTTCCTTTTTCACCCAGCTTCTGGACCCGAAATACTTAGCTCTGAAATAGGATGGGATGCATCTGAATTTTCTTGAATTGGCTGCCACCTTGTGGAAATCTCTGGAAAAGTAGCTTGACACTTCATTCAAGTTCAAAAATCAGAGACAGCTTTTATGACAATGTAATTACAGACCATCCTGCAAACTGGCCATCTTCACCAGCTCTTAGAGCTAGAAGGGACCTCAGAGGCCATCTAGCCTAAGGGTTCTTAGAGTGGGTCCACAGACCCCCCAAAAAATCTATTAACAGATTTCAGATTGGGCAGCTAAGTGCTGCCCACGGGATAGAGTGCCTGGACTGGAATCAAGAAGACTCATCTTCCTCAATTCAAAGGGCTCAGACACTTCCTAGCTGTGTGACCCTAGGCAAGTCATTTCACTGTTTGCCTCAGTTTCCACATCTGTAAAATGGGCTAGAGAAGGAAATGGCAAACTACTCTAGTACTTTGCCAAGAAAACCCCAAATAGGGTCATCATTGATGAACAACTGAACAACCGATTTCATAAGTCCTTGAACTTGGCTAGATGGGAGAAAAAAATATTTATTTTCACTACCTCTAACAGAAATTTAACTTCCCCTTCAATTAGGAAGATAGGCAGCAAACCACAGTAGTATTGGTTGTCCTCATGACTTTGTCACTGATAGAAATCCCAGATATTTCCACATTCACATCGGTTGTTGCAGGTATCTTGAAATAGTTATATGCTCATAAATTTTAAAATTAATTTAAATTTAATAAATTTAACATAAAATAAATATATATTTATATTTGATTTAATCATATTTAAAACTTTAAAAATATTTAATTAAAAATAAGTTTAATGAATTAATAAACTATTAGACCCTAAGTTCCTATATTTTAAAATGCATTGTTTTGTTATTTAATGAAATAAAAACCTGTATCACTAGATAAAATGATTTTAAAAGTATTTATAACTATTTTGATATAAATAAAATATATTTTATAGCTATTTCAATACAATTGAAATGTGTAACTATTTTATAATCCTATACATTTTATTTTAAGCATTTAAAAGTATTTTTCTGAGAAGGGGTCCACCTGTGGCTTCACTAGACTGTTAAAGCAGTCCAGGTCACAAATTAGTTAAGAAATCCTAGACTTAGCCCAACTTTTAATTCAGTCCAACTGAGCCAGAATCTTCTTTACATGACATGGTCATATACCACCCTCACATATTTTAGACAGGGATTGTGCCAAACTTTAGTAAGGATCCCAAGAGTACGAATAATGATTAAATCAGATAATTTCATCATTCCAAAAATGTATTCGAAGTACAAGTTATGCTCTTCAGTTTTCACATGACAGGGTAAACTTTTTACTTGGAAAATGAGGTATGGGGGGAACTAATATACTACTTAGAAAAAAATTACATCTGTGAGGCTGGTTCTATACCACAGATTCAATGAAAGTATCAGCACGTACGCTGGAACAATGGAGAACAGGGCTCAGTAATTTTTTTGCAAAAGATCATATATTTTCCAATTCCATGAAGGCTTAAGATTGATTGTAGAGAAGTGAAGGGAGAAGGAGTGGAACAAAGGAGGAGGGCCAGGATATTCAGGGGAGAGGAACTCTTTGTCCAAGTATTGGGAAGGGTGGGAAGTGTCAGGGGAGAAGAGAACAGGCTGCTATGACTCTCTTGCTCTAATGCACAATAGCCCAATCTTGACAGGGAAACATACTACAGACTGCTGGCCCCATAATCAATCAGATCAGGCCTCACCATAGACTGGTCAGCCATGAGAACAATAGTTGGACATTGAGCACAGACATTTAATAATAAATGCATGATGACTATTGAGTCTAGACTCTCCAAGACAGGATAATCATTCTCTTTTTAATGGAATAAAATGCACTTAGATAATCCAGTAAACTCCTAGACCCATTTCAGTAACAGAAAAACCCTACATATAAATTATGTCCTCAACTAAGCTGTTGTAACTTAAAATAAGTTGGAGAAAAACAGCTTAGTACAGAACTGTGATATGTGGAAGATGACTATACTTGGGAGGCGAAGACCCACTAAAGCATCCATCCACTTTCTGACATAAATACAGGTTACTAGGAGAGAATCACACATTGTAAATGCATTAAAAAGATTCAGTACAAAGGGCTATGTGAGTGGTAAACGCTCATTACCAAAGTGAGGAAGAGTCAGGGAAGGCTTCATGGAGGAGACAGCATGATTTCAGTTGGGCTTTAAAAGATTCAATGAGCAAAGGGCCATTGTATGTTGGGAACATAGAGAGAGAAGGCAGGGTTTATCATGTTGAGGGATCTGGTCAAGCTTTGAGGCAAGGGAAAGTAGACTTCATTCAGCAGACACAGGGAGTCTGTTCACAGAAGAATTCTTCCCAGGTATTTAATAAGCTCTTTTTATGTTGAGTGAGCCCTATCCCTTCTTTTTTTCTAAACACAAACACAATAGAGCACTCACTCTCCTCTCTTCTTCCCCAATTCTGGCTGGATGGTCCACAGTCTGACTCCAGGGAATGAAAGCTCTCTGTGGGGTTCGGCCCCCCAATCCCACCTCCAATAACGGCAGTTCAGTTGTCAGCTTAAGACAACCTATTTGATTTACTTGAAAATACCTACCTGTAAACCCTAAGCATTTCTGGTTTTGAGGCTGGCGCTTTCCTGTGTAATGGCCAATTACTCTTCATATTTTCATTTCCTTGGGAGGGTATTTGTTACTCAAAAACATCAAACTTCACAATCTACCTTTTCAAAAACTTTTAGGCTCAATTCCAAATTCTGTCCTGCAAGGGCGGCCCCATGCGGGCTATTTACCTTGCTTTGAAGCTGAGGAGTCTTCCACGGGCAGATCATTGTCATGGCTCCCTTCCTCTGGAACAGACACTGGAGGGCAGCTTCCAAAGGTCCATGGGCCCCTACCACCAGCACCTTCTTCCCATCTATGATGAAATCTGAAACATAAAAAAAAGTTCCAATCTATCTTTATCATCCTTTTCTGTGAGTCCTAGATGTGAAAAAAGGAAAACCCCACTTTTAACATTAAGCCAGTTGGGACTAATCTATGATGGACACTCAGCATGAGAGCAGTCTCTCTCAGAGTGCTCCCTGGGAAGGAGGATGTTCTGTTCTCCCCACCCCCAGAACAGGCTGTTCTGAGGAAATAAACTTTCAGGTTAACTGATAAAAACCTTTGTTTTGTTTCAACCCTTGTTACTGGAAATACTTCCCTATAATGCATTCTACAAATGTACCCTCTCTATCCTCAAAGGTATAGCCTATGTATCAATGGATCTGTGACCTTACTGATGTGGTTAATTCCTCCACTGGTACAGAGTGTAACCAATCCCCACTTTTCTAAGTCTTATGTAATTATTGTTCATATTTTCCCATAGGTCTTCCAAAGAGAATCTACCCAATATGAGAGAAGCCTTCCTCTGGCTCTTTTTTTTTTATAGTGGCAATGTTAATAGGGCAATGTTTAGTTTGTCCATCTTATTCCTCCTTTTCTGAACATAATTTTCTCATTCATAGCCTTTATGTCCATGAAAAAATCCACAAAAAAAATATGCTTACAGAACATAATTCTCTCCTGCTTTTCTTTTTACTTTTTTGGGGGGCAGGGTAATTGGGGTTAAGTGACTTGCCCAAGGTCACACAGCTAGTATATGTGTCAAGTGTCTGAGGCCGCATTTGAACTCAGGTCCTCCTGACTCCAGGGCCGGTGCTCTACTCACTGAACCACCTAGCTGCCCTCCTCTCCTGCTTTTTAAAAAAATAAATCATGAAGGCTCTTGTAGTACCTTAGGGTGAACTGTCTGAATAACACGTATGAGCTGACCATCATGTAGGAGGTATAAGAAAACTGGGCTTTCTGTGTGCACTGACCCCAAGACAAATCCTGGAAGTATGCCTGATATAATCTTTCTGTGTTGTCACTTTTCTTTTTTTTCCTTTTAAAAGTAGATCGCTTAAATAAAATTTGAGTCCAGTTAATCAAGGCTTTATGTATGCTATGATTAAGTATGATTAAACAGCATATTCAATATGCTATACACCCTACCTACAATCATTTATTCACTAAACTGAACCTTGTGAAGCAGAGAATACCAATATCTATATATCAAGGACCAGTGAATAAACTTGAAAATAATCACTGAATGGCAGCAATGCTTAGAATGAGGCTCCTCCCTGAAAAGGCTCCTGTAGGCTCCCATTCATTGAACTAAATAAACTATAACTTGTTGTGCAGTGGAAAAGATGCAGACTGAGTCTGAAAAGACCCAGGCCCTAGTCTAGGCTCTACTAAGAGCTAGCTGTGTGACCTCAGGAAGGTCACACTTTTCCTCTATGGGCCTTAGTTTTCTCACATGAAAATATGTAGCACAATAATTCTAGGAACCTATGCTTATTCAGGACAGCCTTTTCAATTAGCACAAGATGGTGGATTTTAAGGAAGCATTGTTCTTCAGCATGTCTGCTCTGACTGCTTCTGGGAGAAATTGAGTATCTATCTGAAAGCATTTTTTTTTCTTTCAACTTCATGTCTTTTCCTTTCATATGATATTGTTAACTATACCAGGTATAAAAATTAGCCAAGAATGGATAACTATAACCTCCTTCCCCCCATCGCTCCCCAATTAAATGATTTCAGGGGGTAAAAAAAATGAAAGTTCGAGTGAGAAAATGAAAGTAACTTTCAGATTTCAATTAGAATCTCATAAAAAGGTTACCTTTCCAAATATGTAAACATTAATGTCATGCATAACTTTTCACATGAGACTTTTAGAGGAGAGAATACTAGATTTGAAGTCAGAAATGCTTGAGTACCAGCACTGTAATTACTTAACTGGGCAACCATAAGGGAAAATATTACTTAATCTGACTCTCCATTTCCTCATGTATAAAATCAAGTGAATAATACCTGTCCTGCCTGATGTATAGGGTGTTGGAAAGATCAAATCAGAAAGCATACATAAAGCTATTTGTAGTATTTTTTGATATTTAAACAGTGCATTAAGGTTTGTGTCTGAGGCAGGATTCCAACTTTGGTCTTCCGGATTCCAAGGCCAGCCCTTTTATCTGCAGTCTCCAAGGAGAGTAAGACAGGAGGCAGCATGTGTCACGCAAGTCAAATCATCTCCCCTCAGACTCCAATAAAAACTGCGTAGAAACTCTGAACCCAAGAGTCTTGGGAATAGTAATGGTCCCCAAACTACCAGACCTATTCCCAGGCTGACCCATTAAGTTATTATTGAGGGAAAAATCATGGTACAGAAGTGGCCCGCCTTACTCATTTCCACCAACAACAACTGCTGACCAATTACCCTCAGTGGACAAAGGGATACAAGAGCCCTAGAAATGCCAGCACAACCCAGACCATTGTTCTAGCCCAGCCACTCCCACCAAAGGTCAAACAACTGACATGGGGCATTCAGGCCAGCCTAGTGGAAGCAGCTCCCAAGGGAGTGACAAGGGGTAGCATATGACAGGCCAGTCAAACCACCACTGCCACCCTAACCACCATCTCCCCTCAGACTCGATGGAAAAATCCCAGGTCCCTGAATCCAAGAACCTGGGAAACAGGAAACAGTGGTACTTGTTGCTACAATGTTATAGAATGCTTACAGCTATCATGCTGGGAAAGCAATCCATGAGGAGATAGCTTGGGAACTCCTCCTGCAGGCACCATGACCACAGCTTATGAAACCCCAGAAAAGAAAAGTCCTGGCCACCAAAGTCCTTGGCACTGTCGAATGGTTCAGCTTCAGAAAACAGTATGATTTTATTGATAGAGATGACACTAAAGAGGCATTACCACTCCTATAAGGACCATGGGACATTTTCATCTCACTTGAAGCTCAATCCACCCGTCTTTCTCCTTCCCTTCCTTTCCATCTCACTTGCAGTTGAATCTTTCTTCCTTCCTCCATCCTGCCTTCCTTCTTTCTTTTACCACTATTTAAATGACAATTAGTATTATTACTTTTGCTATTACCTGATTTCTCAAGAAGTTCAATCGCAGCTCTGGCAGTAGGCGAAACAAAACATTCATGGGCATCGCCGCGTACCAGCTTTCCCAGGTTTACATCTGTCACCCTAAGGCATAACACAAAGAAATAGGTAAATGAGACAGTAGCAAATACTCAACTAAATTCGACATAAAGAAATTTAAAGGAAATATGACCCAGTACCTGATAAACTGAATGATTAAAAGATTAAAAGTGAGCAGAGAATGAAACAAATTTACTTTGCAATGAACTTTGCTAGAAGAATCTTCATTCTGACCCCCACAGGCCAACAAGGAGATAGCAATGGGAGTTATAATTTAGTTTTCAAGCCTTAAATTCATGCTAAACATCTAGCCTTTGGACAACCTGGCGGAGTCAAAACTCATATAGTCACCTCCATGTGCATTCCATTTCTGTGACTTATCTCCATAGGACCTTGGCAAGTCACTAAAGCTCTGTTCCCTCAGTTTCCTTGACAGTAGGACAATGTAATAGATGATTTCTAAGGTTCCTTCCAGCTTTAGAGCTATGATACCATGAACTTTTGGTACAGAAATTACTTTAAGTAAGGGTAAAATGGGGGAGGGGGAGTTGGTTTGATTTCTTTGCCAGTTAAAATTCAGGCCATAGTAGACTCAAACTCTCTAAAAGTGGCTAACATGAGTTGAAGGCCTTGATGCAGGTTCTTTGCAAAATAACTACATTATTTTTTAAAAGAATTTGTCATGTTTTGCTACTTAGAAAATTTTAAAGCCAATGCCTGAAAGTGATAAACTCACTTTCAAGTTTTTGAAGTTCTCATCCATCGAGGCTAAAGTGTATTAATAAAGAAAGAATACATAATATATAAATTCCCTGTTTTCCATTAACCTAATACAGGGCTTGATTCAAGAAGGCATGTCCCTATGGCACCTCGAAATTTCATCACTATGCTGTGTGTTAATTATTAGATAGTAAACTTTGGAAAAAGATTCATAGTTTACTATCTAATAATTAACACAAGGCACACATATTCTTTTTATCTAGATATATTTATTAAGCTCCAGGCCCAGCACTCTATCCACTGTGACACGTACTTGCCCCAAGTGTTTGATACCACCTCCAGAATCCCAATACATAACAGAAATGATTGCTAGCCATCTGTCCTTAACTAAAGTCAGTGTTAGGGTGTAATGTTAATGCAATGGGGAGATCTTTCCCATCCATTAATAGGCCTATGTGACCTGCTTGAGTCACATGGAGCCTGTGGTAGGAGGAGCTTGCTGAATGAATGGAGCAGAAAGTTGGAGTGAGTTGGAGCTCGGAGAGAGAGAGAGCAGAGTAGCTAGCAGGAGTGAGAGAGGGAGTGATTTTGCTTGAGGGAGCTTGTTTGTGGGGAGGCCCTGAGGGAGGGAAGGCCCGGGGATGGCATTGCCCCCTGCATTGACAATATGTATAGATTTCTTTGTTGCTGTGATGGATTTGGCTTTCTGATGTTTGAATAAATGTTTTGGTTTTGTCTCCCATGAAGAGAGTCTGTTCTATCTTGTGATTCAAACCTGGATATACACCAGCATATTTACAGCAGCCGCTGTGGGTATCGCACTGGTGATATACAGGACCTAAGCAAGGAAGATCTTAAATGTTTCAGGTAGCTTGTCCTCTTTTAACTGAGTATAGGTAGTGAATTTAAGAGAATCTTATCACATAAAAATCAAGCACATTCTTATAGAATATTAGTAACAATAAGAAATCGTAAGAATTAGAAATTCCATTTACAATAATATTCATTAAATCTTTGGGAATTAACTTACCTAGAAAGCCAAAGTAAAGAAAGCCAAAAAATTGTAATAACTGAAATAAAGGAAGCCCTAAAACGCTAGGAAGACAATCAGTATTTATGGATGGGATGGATTGTATCAATGCAATTAAAATGCATTATTTCGGATATTTAAATACTGATTAAAAAATAGAGAGAGGCTGCATGAAATAGTGGTTAGAGAACTGGCCTTGGGAGTCAGAAAGAGCTGGGTTCAATTCCACCTATGATATATACTGGCTGTATGACCCCGAGCAAGTTATTTAATTTTTGTACTCAAGGAATAAGTTGCAGTTAAGAGACTTCTTTACTGGGAACAAAAAAAATTTTTTTTAAACAGGGTAAAAACTATTTTAAATAACAATCAATTTTCTTAAAAGACAACATGAAAGCAGTATGGTAGAACAGAAAGAGCCAGAGGACTTGGGTTTGACTCTTAGCTCTACTACTACTATGTGACCATGATTTTGATTAAAAAGAGAACCTTTTATGGTTGTTTTTGTGGTCCTGAACTGGACTGGAAATGCTGTGTATACAGTGCTGCTGGGAAATTAGGGCCCTGGGTGGGTAAATCACAGATAATCAAGGGAGCAGAAAGAGAGGTAATTTACTAAATGACGACTTAGTGATTCAAAAGAATATCTCATCAAAAATTATAACTTGTTCCTTACAAAGACTCAAATCACCCATATAGCTTCCAGGATTTCTCAAGTTCTCTTTTTGACTTGACAGTAAACACACACAATAGAAAATTTAGTGAAAAAATTTATGTAATAAAAGTGAACAACAAAAGCCATTTAATTTCTCTGCACACTTAATAAATGTCATATTCACTGAATGACTACAGTGATTTCTTACCCATCCACATCTTTGTCTGGTTTCAAAGCATTCAGTATCTTGTGGCTAAATGAGCTGATGGAAAGCTGAAGAGCGAGACCATGAACTCTAGCATCGTTGTTGAGCTTCAAGATTTCATCTATAATCTAAATAGAAAAATATAAAAAAACTAGCCTGATTAAACAAAAAACCAACAACCACACATTTAATAAGAAGCATTTTGATTTAAAAGTTAATTCCTGTTCTGTGCTGAATGTTGGGTAAAAAAGAGCAGTGTTGAGTTGTCATTCCCCTCTTTCTTTTTCTATGATATAAAATTTGAATAAAATACAGCAAACAAATAAATAACAAAACAAATATTATATTTTTTTAAAAAATTAAACAAAATGTTAAAAAATTTAAATTCAAAAAAATTTCAATAAAATCATAAACCCTCTATTGTTCAGGGAATATGAGATTTCCTTTCTGTGATTCAATTTGATTTTACAAAGACTTGAGTCCCTCTCTTTGTAAAGCCCTGTGTTAACCTCCACAGAAGAAAAAAAGCTAAGTTTACGATGTCAGCCCTGCCCAAATGAGAACACAAAGTTGGAAGAGAGATAGAACGTACAACAAATAATAAAAAACTGAGCATGACCAGGGCTTAAGAGGTACAAAGGGCTATTCTCAGTGTTCTCTCTACTCTGCCAGCCGTAGAAGTTAAGTACCACAGGAAGAGGACCAAGAAGCAAACTTATTATAATTGCAAAGGGCAAACCTCTATTAATAGATTCATGCCTTGAGCCAAACACACATAAAATATTCCACAAAATAGTCAAGAATGGAGACAGATGTAGTCTTACAAGGGCAGAGTCCGTACAAGGACTATCACCTACCTTGTTCTGTACGCTATGCCATCCAGTGCAACCTCAGATCTTTTTTGACTTGCATATCAAACTGTTAGCTCTAGTTGAGCTTTTAGACTGGGCACCCATTGCATGAGGACTTTATCTGGTAGGGGACTCCCAGAATCACAAAGGGCCCCTTAGATGGTTCAAGTCCAACCCATTCAGTTTTACAGATGAAGCAACTGAGGCTGCAGAGCATTCAAGTGATATGTCCATCTAAGTGAGTAGCAGAGCTGTAACTTGTCTTCTGGATCAAAGACGAGCATCTTTCTACTATGCCATATTGCCTCCATAATTATCTATTTTGTCAAATGTTGGCAATATTTCTCTATCATAAATTTTCAAAACATATTCCCTGCCAAGTCTGATGAAAAGCTGAAGACTAAATACCAATGAAGCACTCAATGCATACCAAGAAATGCTGGCCTACTCAACCTCAGAGAAGAGGCCCCTTTTCATGTCTCCCATCCAACCCTAAACATAAAAAAAAATGAGTGAGGAATGCCAACCTTACTAGCTACTTCTGAAAGTGAATCTCTGCATCAACAGAAGCAACTAGAGGCTTGGCCCTAAGGAAAATAATCTAAGGTTATTTAAGTATTGGGCAACTAAGTGTCCCTGTCAGTGAGACTCATCTGCCTGAGTTCAAATCTGGCCTCAGACACTTACTAGCTATGCGAATCAAGGCAAGTCACTTAATCCTGTTTGCCTCAGTTTCCTCATCTGTAAAATGAACTAGAGAAGGAAATGGCACACCACTCCTGTATCTTTGCCAAGAAAACCCCAAATGGGGTCATGAAGAGTGAGACATGACTGAACAACAACATTTAAGGTATTCCGTTTCCTCTTGTTAATCTGAGCAGTTTACGTTTCTGTAAATATTCATTCATTTCACTTAGATGGTCAGTTTTACTGACATATAATTGGGCAAAATAATTCCAATAATTGCTTTAACTTCATCATCATGGATTGTGCATTTACCCTTTTCATTTTTGATACTGGTAATTTTCTTCTTTCTCAAAATCAAATTAATCAATGATTTGTCTATTTTATTGGTGGGTTATGTTTTCTCTTTCATAAAACCAGCTCCTAGTTTTATTTATTATTTCAATGATTTTCTTACTTTCAGTTTTATTACTCCTTTGATTTTCAGGATTTTCATTCTGGTGTTTAATTGTGTATTTTAAATTTGTTCTTCTAGTTTTTTTTAGTTGCATGTCCAATTCACTGATTCTACTCTCTTTTTCACTGATATGCTCTTTGAGAGATAAAATTCCCTAACTACTGCTTTGGCTGCATCCCACAAATTTTGGTATGTTGCTCCCCTAAGAAAACAGAATACTATTGCTTCAGATTATCCGTCCAAAAGTCACCTTAAAGAGATATTAACCAAAGTAAGCCAACAAGGCCTCATTGTTTGAGTTTTCTATGGATCAACTGGTTGCTAAGGTGCTAGAAGGAAGGAATTGCATCTTATCTAACCTTTATCTCACCACAGTATGTTGCTTTGTACAAAACCTTTAATATAATAAAAGCAAAATGAAATTAAATAATGGAAATTTACACTTAAAGGGCCTTTAGAGATCATCCAACCCAATATCTCATCATTTTAAAGATGAAAATACTGAGCCATAGTGAAAGAACAATACCAAGGTCACAGAGGTGGAATTGAAAGACTATTTCTATCAAGTAGAAGAGCTATATTCCTTTTAAATTCTTAGCCACAAGAAAGGGCTGGATCTCTTCCAGCTTGGCAATATTAATAAAAGGAAGACAAGAGACCATTACCTCATCTTCACTGCTGTCAGGAGGCAGGCAAACATGAGTAATGTTCAGACCAACCTGAAAAGAAAGAATCAAGCTTTTTTAGAAACCTAAACATATAATTCAAAATTATAATTTTGAACAAAGGGAACAAAAATGTCCAATCCTTACCTCTTCAGCCAAGTTCTGGTTTATCTCCTGCATCCAGTTATCATCACCTACCTTAAGGGGGGAAAAGGAATGTATATTAAAACACACATAAAGGAACAATATGTAATTATTAAGAATAAACCTCCAGAGAAAGAACTGATGGAGTCTGAATGCAGATTTAAGCATCCTTTTGTAACTTTATTTTTATTATTTATTTTTTGATTTGTGTTTTCTTTTGCAACATGGCTAATATGGAAGTATGTTTTGCATGGCTTCATATGTATAATCTATATCAAATTGCTGGCCTTCTCAAGAGTGGATGGGGGAGAGGGAGGGAATCTGGAGCATAGAATTATAAAAAATGAATTTTAAAATTTTTTTTTACCTATAATTGAGAAACATCTAACAAAATATATAAAAATATATTGGGGCAAAAAGGAATGTTTTTGATTATAGAATAATTAGAGGGGAAAATAAGGTATATGCAATATTTGCACTTTCCTTGAAAGAAACCATGAATTGCATTTCATTCATTGTCAGACCTCTGATCCAAACACAGCAGTAGCATCAGTATCACTTCACAGATGAGAACACTTAGGTCAGAAGTCCATGAACTAGAGACTGGGGGAGAACCTAAATCTTCCGACTCAACCTCTTATCACTGCCCTAACATTATTTCTATGCTTTATAAGAGACATGAGCACCTAGTGCTGTGACTGGTAGATAACAATAATAAAGTAATAATAAAAATATCTTAGCATTTATATAGTGCTTTAAGGTTTGTAAAGCATTTTACAAATATTATCTCATTTGATCCTCACCACAACCTGGGAGGCAGGTACTACTGTTATTCCCCTTTGACAGATAAGGAAAGTAGAGCAGAAAGAGATACAGTTACCCTTTCCACATCACAACATTCCCCATCATTTGATATATATTCTGAGGGTCGGCATAAGAAATTAGATGGGATTTTTTTTTTTTTTGGAGTTTGGCAGATGACAGGCAATGACAGGCCAACAGATGACAGAAAAAGTTTAGAAACTCAGAAATACATAAAATGTATGTATAGTATTGTATAATATCAACATATTTTATCTTTTAATACTGTAAACACCCCAAAAGAAAGAATTCAGACTATTTCTCTGGTACGAAGGGAAGACCAAAGAATTTTATGCAGATTTTCTAGATTTTGGGGCACCATGCCCCTAACCCAAGATGTGGAAGGGATAACTAAAATATTTATTGAATTGAATAAAAATTTAATCTAAGCATACTTAAAGGTTTCAAGTATAGGTGAATACTCTTCTCAGTACTCACATCAGAATGTCAGAATTTCTTAACCAGGGGTCCACAGAGCCTTTAGAATTCGGGTGTGGGGGAGGGTGTCTAGTGATTTAGGATGAGAAAAAAACCTACATATTTATTTTCACTAACTTCTAATATAAACTTATCATTTTCTTCATTTACTTACAAATATTATCCAGAGAGAGTCCGTAACATAAAATGGTTAAGAACCTCTGGCTTAAGTAGAAACTACTTTCTTGGTGGGGAACGCACAGGGACACTAGTACCAGTGCAGTGTGATGGAGAGGCAGGCCGCAGGCAAGAACACAAGGGTGTCTGTAGGTGGCCCAGGCAGTCAATAAAGAAGAAAACAGGGCCAGGGGCTCGACACAGATAAATAGCAGATAGCTGAAACTTTTACGAGGACTGAGAGGTCACTTGAGGTATGAATGAATTTTGGAGAATTTGGGCCCCAGAGTCAAATTTAGGAAGATCTATCAGCAAGATTACTGTAGTGTCCAAGCAAGAAGGAACCAAGTCTTCCAAAGGCAGCATTTCTTTACTCGATACAGGAATTCTGAAATTTCTTTGCAAGTGACAGCTCCCAGACTAAAGGGTGTTTACAGTATAATGGGAACTTCAGAGGCCTAAGCCTTCATGTATACAGTGCAGCATGCTGGCTTCAACAATGCCCTGGCTGGGCGCAGTGAGGTGGTGCAGTGGATAGTGCACCAGACCTGGAGTCAGGAAGATTCAATTTCCTGTGTTCAAATCTGACCTCTGACACTTACTAGCTGTGTGACCCTGAGCAGGTCATTTTTTTTTGCTTCAGTCTGCCTCAGTTTCCTCATCTGTAAAGTGAGCTGGAAAAGGAAATGGCAAACCACTCCAGTATGTTTGCCAAGAAAACCCCAAATGGGGTCAGACATGAATGAAATGAATGATAATAGAACCAGCTCAAATACCATCTTCTTGACCAGGTGGCTCCATGCAGGGGAAGGGTGAAGAATTCCATGAGAAAATTTCAATGGCAGTAATAATTATGATTTAAACATATTTAATATTATAATAAGAAAATTTGGGATTCAATTTTATTATCACAATTTACTCAAGATAAGCAGTGCATGGAATTGGCTAAAGTCTGCAAAATTAACCCAAGATATCAGCTACATTAACTGGTTGGTTCCTATTCTATCAGTCTGCAAATTTATAGCTTTAGATATCAGTTATTGTTTCCCACTAGTTTCCCGTTTTACTTGATACAGATTTTCTCCCTTTGGCCATTGTTCTTTGGTCTGTAAACTATGACCTTCCCTTATTTACTCTTTGAAATTCTATTGTACTCATCCTTCTTATGTAATTCTAACTTACATAATGTTGCAGAGCATGCTGCTCAAGGGTGACTGATACATACAGTGAGTCTATGTATAAACTGGTTTTTATCATATCTCTGCACCGTTGCTGATCCTCAAATAATTTTTGTCACAGTAGGCACTTAAATACACTTGAAGCTTAATTTTTTTTCAGAATAAAAATAAGTGAATTTCTTTTGTTATGTTGTAGAACACTCCTTAGTCTCAATTCACTAAAAGAATATCCAATTTATGCACAAGTACTATAAAGATTGTTAGCGATCAGATCTTTTCAGGCTGCTTTAAAAATAAGAAAACCTAAAGCTATTTGTTCCTTCTTGATTTCAAAGCTAAGCTTCCACAAATAAATTTTTAAAATGGAAATATATCATAAAACAGCTTCTGAAACAATACTCTCAACCTTACCTGGACAATTGCAAGTACTGGCTTAAAGGTAGGGTTTCCTTTTTGCAATAAACTCAGAACTTCTTTTGAATTCTGAATTATTTCTCTGCAATGAGAAGAAACACAATTCAGCTAAACATCTGTTAACAAAAGACATATTTCAACAATGTATTAATTTGTCAAAAATATATTGTTGTCCTTTGTTCTCCAAGAGGACCAAAACGACATTCCTATGAGAATCAAGTTACAGTGCATCTGACTGTGGCTGATCAGACTGATAGACACTTGAAATGTTCTACCACAAGTAGTCCATGTGAATGTTTTTGCGGTGGATTCTCTAAATTTGTGTTTCTTTTGAGCTGCTTCAGTTCTGCTTTGCTTACAGAACATAGCACCTTCTCTGATTAGGGTATGCCATGCTGGGTGGTCTTGTGTCAATGTCCCTAATGTCACACAATCAATTCTAAAGTACTTAAGAGAGACCTTGAGAGTGTCCTTGTATCACTTCTTGTGACCACCACGTGAGCTCTTTTTGCTATCAGCCCACTGCAGTTACACTATCTGCAGTAGAGTTTAAATGCTTGTCAGTTTAGTTCCGGAAAAGAACTCAGTGGCTGGTATCTTATCTTGCCAGGTGATCTTCAGAATCTTCCTAAGGCAATTCAAATAGAAGCATGGCACCAGTATACCGTTCAGGTTTCACAGGCTTAAACAATGAAGTCAGCACAACAGCTCTGCAGACCTTCACTTTGGTAATCAGTCTAATACTTCTTCTCTCCCACATTTTCCTGCAGAGTCTTCCAAATACTGTGTTAGCTCTGGCAAAGCACGCATTAACCTCATTAAAAAGGTGAAATAACATGGTGTGGAAACAATGAATTTTAGGGTGGCAGGAAAAAAAAAACTACAATTAGCAGTGGAAGAAAACATTAAGTACCAATTATGTCCAGATCACAATACTGGACACCTAAAGAGATGAAAAATTTGGTGATTAGCCCCTATCCTCATAGACTATGAGCTCAATCTAATAGGGAGATAAAACAATGGAGAGCTCTTGAAATGATTTATTCCACAAGTACATTGGAGAGGTACAAAAAATCATTACCCAGAATGAAAATTTTAATTTTAATATCTTCTAATCCATATATGTATTTTTTTAGAATACCATCTGATTTCAAAAGATAGCTAGAGGTTGAGAATTGAGGGGGAGGTGGAAATGTAGAGATAAATGAAATCTATATTCATTAAGTCATATATTCATAAAGTCATCTATAGACTTTTTCTAGGAATTTGGTTGTGAAAGAAAGAAAAGAAATTTGGCAATGAATGACTTGAGAATTGTAGTAGAGTCAATGAAAAGTGTTTAATGATGGGGAGAACTAAGCATGACTGTGGGATCAGGAAAGGAGTCAGAAGCTAGAGATACATTGAGGTGAAAGGGAATGACCAAAGGGGCACAGTCTCAGGGTTGATAAGATCTGGGGTTCAAATAGAAGGGTTAACCTTGGCTAGAAGGGTTAGCATTTTCTCAGAGACCTGAATCAATTAGGAAGAATGGGAAAAAACAGATTTTGAGGGACAGAGAAGAGGGAGCATCATAATTGCAGTAGGAGTAGAATTCTAAGAGGCAGAGGCAAGGAAAGAACTATATGGGGTGTGAGGAAAAGGAAGAAAGCCTAGAAAGAGCAAGTATTTATTCCACAACTTTCCCTAGGATCTGGGGAGATACGAGCTATGTATGCAATGAATTTTTTAAAGACAGTTACTAATAAGGAAGACAGCTCCGCTTTGTGCAATTTTTGAATATTGTTTTTAACAATACATAAGAGCACCATTCCCAGAGGATTTGTTCATTGAAATGCATGAAATTTGTTAACTGAAAAATTAATGTTTCTCATTACAACATTTAGCAAGGCACTACTACATTAAACCCTATCAGCCAGAGTTATTAACCATTCTACTCAGAAGGAATTTGGTTTTTCAAATTTCTGTTTAGAGATAAAGTAAGTCATTTAACCCTGTTTGCCTCAGTTTCCTCATCTGTAAAACGAACTGGAGAAGGAAACGGCAAACTACTCCAGCATCTTTGCCAAGAAAACCCCAAATAGAGTCATGAAGAGTCAGACATGACTGAACAACAACGAAAGTCACAAATGGTTAACAACTCTTGATTACTTGGTGGCTTGTTGCCTAGGCTGTGGATTAGGCAGTGTTCCTTTTCTTCCTCTAGCTCCAGACTGCAGGCTGCTGTACTTGTGACTAGCATCTCCAGAAGAGAGTTGACAGGAAATAAAATGGAGCGTTACAAGAAATCAACCCTTTTCTCTTGTGCATTTGTTAAACACTCCCACTCAAGCACATCTGGGCAAGTAGGTCAAGGGCAATAACCAAAAGAAGGGCTAGACTGGACTTCAGCTACCCTTCCACTATAAGGCACAATTCGTTAAGATCAGAAACAAGGTTCTTAAAGAGCCTTCCAGTGGGATTCTAAGGCTTTCTCCTTTCTTGAAGTTTAGTGATGATTGTTTAATTAGTGGTAATGCCATATACCAATTGATGATAAAGGCAACCTCTATCTCTTGACATCCCAAATCTGAGATTTTATACAAATTGTCAATAAGCAAGTCACATTTACTCTCTGGAACTCAACGTTGGGGAGATGGGGTGTGGGGAAAGGGGTTCACACTAGGTGGTCTTTAAGCCCTCTTCCAACTCAAAATCTGTGCCTCTAAGACAAGTTTATACATACTATTTAGATTTTATAACATTCATTCTACTTAGTGGATAGGGGGAATGGAGGGGAAGATAAAATGTGGTGGATAAAGTAAAGGACTCCAGAATCACAAAGGTAACAACAGCTCATACTCAATTCCATATCAATTTTCTTTTAAACCAAAGATCCTTTTCTAAAAAAGTCTATAAGGCTCATATTTAATCATCCAACAAGCAAGTAGGCTGATGTCTTTGGATAGTAGAACACTTGGAGGGGAATAAAGGTTAGAAATGGTCAGGTTATGTTTAATCCTAGCAGTAAATGGGTAGATGCTAAAGCTCCTTCCCTTTTATTTGAGAGAGTTCAACAAAGGCAGGGTAGATAGCTAACAAATGGCATTTACATTTGCTTCTGAGTTTAGAAAAGTTTAAAAGAGCAGCCTGACAAACTGGAATCAGAGCTTATCTGGCCTAGAAGGTCCCCAAGACTAGAAGATGCAATGTATAGAATAAGAAAAGCTTGATATGGCTTTGTTTAATATGTGTATGTGTGAGCTTGGAGAAAAAAAATCCACAGTACTGATATGTAAATTTCTCACAAACAGAACAATTTAAATGGACTTTGGGAGAGATGTTGACCTTATAACACAATGATAACAATATCAGAAAATATCTGCAACTAATTTTATGATTCACCTCTTAAGATCCTTCCTCAATTAGCTTTGGCAAAAAAGAATAACTCGATCTTTCAGCTTTTTCAGTTATAAAAAACAACACCTTGCTCCAAACCCCACTTTAAAATATAAGTTCTTTCTGAAAAAAAGCAGCAAGGTGGTAGAATGGATAAATCACCATGCCTGCAGTCAGGAAGACTTAAGGTCAAGTCTGAATTCAGACACTTAGTAGCTATGTGACCCTGAGCAAATAATTTAATCTCTTTGCTTCAGTTTCCTCAACTGTAAATATTTGTATAATAATATTTGTAAAGTGCTTAGCATAGTTCCTGGCACATTTTTCCCTTACTCCTCTGAAAATAGTGTATATGAGGTGGCACAGGTCTTTCTGACTCCAGACCCAGTGCTCTATCTGCCGGACCACCTAGCAGGCATATAATAAGACTTTGCCTATAATTCTAACAAGTTTCCCAAGCCACCCTCACTAACTATATGTGGGGAGAAGGGAGAAGAGGCAGAGAGACAGAAAATGTAGATACAGGATTTCAAAAATTATGCTCATCTGGTAAATGATATAAGATCTAAAAATAACTTGAGGGTGACAAGGGAGTTTTACACACAAGATTTCTTTTGGGCCTTTGGGTGGTTTTGCCCCAAGGTTTTACCGGAAGGGGAGAGAGGAGGGGACAACTTTAGTGCTTCTTTCACTTTCCTCAAAAGACACAGAAAGCTATAAAGAGTTCTAACAGAGTTCTCCAGGCCCCAAGCTTTTCTTCCCCTCCTTTTTGGGGAGGCTCTTTCAATTAGTTAAGGCTGTTCACATCAACCTAGGAAGGCAAGTGCAATGAGGAAACTGAGGCTGAAGTATTGAATGATGAACGAATAAAGAGGTTAAGTGACCTGAGCCATGGCATACAATGTCAGGAACAGTGTGAACTTGGTTTTTACTGACTCCAAACCCAGCAAAGTATCCACTAGGGCGACTAGATCATGATGCCCTCTGTTAAATAATGTTTGTTAAACTGAAACAAAGTGAAATTAGGTTTAAGGAAGGACAGAAACTTAGGTTTGATTTTACCTTGGTACTCTGAAACGGCCTGAGCCTCCTTTATTAAGACAGGGTGGTATTTATTAGATAGTTTTAGATGGTTTCTGAGGTCACTTCCAACTCTATACTTTTAGAACTATATAATTATAGTTTCTAGTCTTATTTAAGCTCATATGATTTTATTTTAGGATTCAAGATTGTTCCATTACTTACTTGAAAAGAACAGACTGTTACCACAAATCAAACAATGTTTCTAATGGTGAATTTTTCTGCCACTGTTTTGGAGATAACTTGGTCCACTACCAACCTCTGGGATCAAGGCAATTAAAAAGAATAGAGATGTGAAGTTATGGATGAGGGTTGGGGGCAGGCAGTGCCAGACTGCAACAGTAGTTAATAGCTCACATTTATATAACATTTTAAGCAATTTGCACATATCTCATTTCAAATATAGAACACGGAAATCAAAGTCATTTCCAGGGTGAAATCAACCAAAACAATCCATAAACACTTTATTCAGTGCTTCCTAGCTTTCAGGCAGTGTTCTAAATAGTGGATTTAAAATGAGTAATATATAAAAGCACCAGAAGGGCAGGTAGGGGTTTAATTGTAAGGGAGATCAAATGCAAACCAAGTTTACATTTGCACCTAGAAATAATGGAGGCAGGTAGGTGGCTCAGTGGATAAAGGCTGGGCCTGGGAGTCAGGAGGACTTGAGTTCAGATGTATCCTCAGACACTACTAGGCAAGTCATTCAATCCTTTCTGCCTCAGTTTCCTCACCTGTAAAATGAGCTGGAGAAGGAAATGGCAAACTACATCAGACATGACTGAACAACAACAGGTAATATGGAGTGCTGAAATTTACTATGAGGCAAGGGGATATTATAGTCAAATAATATTGGTTTGTTAATGGTTCCTTTCAGCATAATAGTTCCCTTGTCTATTTATTTTTGCTTTGTCAATACGATTGCAACTCTTGTTTTTTTGGATTCACTAGATGCATAGTAAATTTTTTCCCATCCTTTGTTTTATTTTGTGTGTCCTTATTTTTAAAATGTGCTGCTTGTAAGCAACATATTGTGGGGTTTTGTTTTCTTATCTAATCTGTCAATCTTTCTGGTTTATTGGATTGTTTCCAAGTTACATGTGGTGTGAGAAATATGTATATTCTTTTGCTGCCCCATTTAAAGTATGCCATAAGTCCTTTAACTCCCTAGGAATTTTAGCTCCCCCTCCCCACCCCCACCCCCCAAGACAGCACAAGTAGATGTTTCAAGCACCAAATCCCCCAGGCCACATCCAGTGCAAGATCCCTTCATAGCCTAGCTCTTCAGGAAAAAGATTTATCAGTTGAACCCCCACCCCCTCCCACCACCTAAGAAAGGTCTCTTTCCTTTTCAATTCTTTCACTTTCTACTTCACTCGTTCCCTTCGAAGTTCTTCTTTCTGACACAGAGATTATTTTCCCCTTGTTGCTAGTCTTCAATTTGACCAGGACACATTACACACTCCTCTCTAGCCCTGTGCTTCCCAACCCCCCTTTCAAGTACCCTCCCATGTTGCAATGCAGTCCAACAACAAAACAAAACATTGATTCACCTACGGGCAGGATGTCACCCAGTTCAGTTTATAATGCCTCATGCCTGCCTTTTCACTTACCTCCACCTGACTTCTGGATTCACCCTTGTCTCCTTATGTATATTTAGAAAAAAAGTGTCTTACTGATCTCTGTTGTCATCTTGTGACTGCTGCTGTCCTTGGCTGGAGCTATTTACTCATCTCTGACTTTCTGTTTAAGGTGTCTGAGAAGCAAAGAATCAGATGGATCTTCCCACTAGATGAGGCTTTTGCCTGAGGCCATAATTTACTTTATGGCTAGGCCCAAATCTCTAGGCTAGGCTACTCTTAACCTAGCCTAGCCTTCCACTGTCTGGCTACTTTCCACCCTTGATCCTATAAAAGTGTGTCTATGCCCAAATCTGTTACCCTCCCCTAGCCCATTCTCTTGGTTCCTGGAGTCTGACCTTACCCCAGTCCCATCAAGCTCCTCCTTAGACTTCTCCTCAAGACCTTCCCTACACCCTTTCTCCCATCACTCCAGGACCATCCTACATCCCTCCCACAAATCTATCTGTATATACAGTTTTATCTTGCCTCCATGAAGGGGCTCAGACTCAATCTAGCTCAGATTGAATCTGGCCAGCTTGTGAAAACGATGGTGAGATTTCTCAAGACTACCCATTATGGTGAATCTGTAATAAACTTTGTCTTTCTTTGGCTGTGAGAAGGCTTGAGTGGAATTCATTCCAGCAGGAATGGTATTTTGGGGTCTCGACCACCCCTAAAAACATGGTTCCCTGACCTCATCAGTGTTTTTCTTCTCTAAAAATGTTTCAAACACTTCTTTATTGTTGTTGAATAGCCATCTTTTTTCATGTACTGTTAACCCTATTATTCTTCAAAAGATATTAGTCCATTCCCTTCCACATTTATGGTGGGTGCAGAATCGTCTTATTATTCAAACTTATTATCCTTTGTAATCGCAAGTTTCTCCCAATCTGTTGTAGAACTTGTTTCTGAATTGAATTATAACCACTACATGTCTTCGAGTTTATAGCCTTTTTTTTTTCTGGAGTGAAACTAAGTTCTTTCAACTGGTATTTCATTTTTTATGTTCAGAAGTTCTGGACAGTTCTCTTCTATTATTTCCTGCATTATGGTGTTTAGGGTTTTTTTTTGGTCATTGTTCTAGTGTGTTCTTCTGGGAGATCTATTGTAGATTAGGTTGTTTCTAAGCATCTTGTCATTGAGATTAGAATGTTGATTGCATAGTGAGCATATTGTTTCAATGTTTGCTTTTTTGTTTTTTAACTTTTCTTCTAGATTGTCCTTTACTTCGATATCTTTGCATTCCCAATCCCTTCCAACTATTTTTACTGTGTGGTCCTTAAATTCTGCTCTTCTAATTCTTTTCTCCTTTGGCCCACTCAGGAACAGCATGTCGTGGTTTCATATTCTCACATTCCACAAAGTTCTGTCCATTCAAGTGTTGGCTCCTTTTCCTTTGGTTTGCAGTATTTGCTCATAGATGCTTCAACTTATTTACTGGTAGTGTAGGTCAAAATTAGCTCTGTTCTTAATGGTTTCTGGGTAGATTTATCAGTTTACATTTGAGTTTCCTTCCTGTCTGGTATTTTCAATATGGGATTCTGCTCCCACTCCCCCACCCCCTCAATTTTCCCATATTCACTTTCTGATTTTGTCTCTTCTGATGGTGGTGGTTTTCCTGGGGGCTGTATCTCAAAGCAACCCGCCCACCTCCCACACCAAAATTCTCTGCCCCAAGTGACTTTGGGGTGTACATGACTGACCTGTATGCTGTAAGCTTTCCCTTAGGTTTAGAGGACCATGAACAAAACAACTTATAAATAAATAAATAAATAAATAAATAAAAGAACCCTTTCAGCTCTAAATCTATAATCTTTTCAGTCACCTCCAATATCTGATAACTACACACCACCTAAGTCTGGAATGGAGGGGGATCAGAACCAATTGGGTTCCCTGGTTATTTTTTGGCCGTGGCCAAATTTGCTGAAACCATCTACTTAGGCCTAGGCACAAAGGGGTTGCAATTTCTGTAGGGGGGAGGTGTGAGGCCGGCGCACACACCCACAAACAGCCACTGACTTGAAGTATTTGTAGTAACTAAGCCATCATTAATTACACTGAGTCCCAACCAATCTCTACAAACATGTATTAGACGCCTACTATGTGACAGGCAGTGTGTCAACCAAAAGGCCTTAGCTGTAGAGCTACTACACCTGTTCTTCAATTTCTGACTATAGTATGAGATGATTAACCTTAATGGAAAGAAGGCTCGTTAACGTTTCCAGGTGGGTAGGGTACAGAAGCATGGGTCCATCAGCCGAGATGGCTTAGGGGAGGAGTCCCCCGGGTACTAACAAGTTCAGGCATTTTCCGGGCTAAAAAAGGTTTTTTTTGTTTTGTTTTTTAAACAAAACACAAGTTTTAGAGTGGCCGCTTTCACCCATTTGCTGTGTCCAACGTTTTAGGATTCAACAACCCTACCCCTACCCCCAGTGCCTCATTAGCTTGCATTGTAATACCCAAACCTCGGCAGTCCCTAAAGACACCTAGTAGTCTTTAACCTTACTTTTCCATAGGAAAACTTGGTATGCAACCAGATGTAAACATACCCCACCGCTAGAGTTAATTGGGGGGGGGGGAAAGGCAACAAGGGTTAAGTGACTTGCCCAAGGTCACACAGCTAGTACATGTGTCAAGTGTCTGAGGCTGCATTTGAACTCAAGTCCTCCTCACTCCGGGGCCTCCTGCGCCACCTAGCTGCCTAGAGTTAATTTTTTTAAAGCCGTAAATGCACCTAGCCATGAAATCAAGCTACTAAATATCCTCTCCTGGACTTTTTTTTTTTCAAATATTCTGAGACATGACTCAAGTCTAAGGGCTGCCAGGGCAGGCTGACCACTCATTGCCAGTTAGTGCCTCTGGATGGGGGAACAAACAACTTTCTAGCCAGGGAGCGCCGCCCGGGCGTAACGAGCTGATTCAGAGCGGCCAGGAAGGAGGCGTATGCGTCTGCGATTGCAATGGGGATGGGTCCCCCAACCCAAACTCCGGGCCTTTCTCCGGAGCAGGCAGCTGCCGTGTGCACAAGCGGGGGATGGCGGGAAGCAGAGAGCTGGCAGAAGTCTGATAGGCCTCCTCCTTCCGTCTTTAGCAAAGCGTTACGCGGTTGCATCAGAGCCAGCGCCGAGCTCGGGCCGGCGCGCTCGGGCGCACGTGGGGAGCTGGGGCAGCCCCTCGCCAGCACCCTCGCCTCTACGCTCGGCACGGGGGGCACCGCAGGGCTCCCCCGAGATCGCATTCGGGACCTCTCTCCGCCGTGCTTGGGCAGCGGCGGGATGCACATACCGGTCCCGCGCGACATCCCGGCGGCGGCCGGCTGCCACATCAGAGGCTTCAACAAGTAGTCACCAAGCACACAGTCCCCTCCCCCACCCCCGCCCCGGGCTGCCCTCTCGCCGCCTAAGGGGATGGGATGGGATGGGGGGGGCGCAGAAGCGAGGCCTCGGAGCCGACCCCATCTGCGCCCCGGGCTCCGGTCCGGTAAAGTTAGCGGGCTGAGCGAGCTTACCTGACCATGGCGTCCGGCCTCAGCGGCGCTTTCCCTCCCGCGTGGCCGCTGCTCCCGCTTTGCGGCTCCCGCAGCCGCCGCTGGTCGAGCAGGCCCTTGCCCGCGCTGCCGCCGCCGCCGCTGCCAGCCCGGCAGGGCACCTGGAGGCTCCCGCAGGGCGGGAACAGCCGCTGTGCAGGGATGCTCTGCCGGCAGCCTCGAAGAGCGCGAGGGGCCGGGGGCTGCTGCGCCCAGCGGAGTTGTCTGAGGAACCCTGGCAATCTGGTGCTCATGGCTGGAGCCGGTGCTGCCGCTGTCGATGCTGCTGCCGCTGTCGATGCTGCTGCTGCCGCCGCCGCCGCCGCTAGTGGCTGAGGAGCCAAGAATGCTAGCGAGCTGCGAGAATCCTCCTGTGGTGCAGAGGTGCCGTGATGCTGTCGCCGCCGCAGCTGCGCAAGTTCCTCAACCCTGGGGCTAGGGGCCGCGCCGGACAGGGCAGGGCTGGGCAGGGCAGGGCAGGGCGAACTCTTGGGAACTCCCGAGCGAGAGAAGCCGCAGTAAGCGAGCGGCCCTTCCTTCTTAGGGGACCAAAAACCAACCCCTAGAGGGCACTCCACCCAGAAGATTGGGCACGCCTGCCAGCTCGGGGACGCCCCGGGAGCTCGCATCCAAGCTGGCCGGACCCCAATTCTGAGAGAGACCTTAGCGTAAAATAGAAAGCAAAGGAAATCCTGATGCGGTGTAAACTCCCGGTGCAACTACACGCTATCCTTTTAGCCGGGACTGTTGGCTCCTGTCTACTGCCCGGGGTTAAAATAGAAAAGAAAAACTTACAAACTAACAAGTATCCAGTTAGCCCCAGGCTTTTGTGAAAATAACCCCGGGACTCGCAGACTATAGATTCCTAGGGATCTATGAACTCAAATGGGGGAAAAATACATCTTGATTGATAACCTCTAACTTAAATTTAGCATTTCCTCTAGTTATTTACAGCACATTCAAGGGGGTTTTTAAATCTCTAGGGCTTGGTCTTTGTCCAGTTCTTTATTCATTTGACCATATCTGCCCGGAGTAAGATGAATTTTACACTAAAAATGGAATTTCAGAATCTGAATGGTACAAAAGCGAAAAGGAAACTTTCTCTTCTTGAGATAATCATTGTTAAGGACCAATAAATATTAGATTTTGTTGAACTTTGCAGGTTGTGAATTCAGTTGTCCTCCAACTTTATGCCCCCCTTAAGGACTTCGTAGCATTCCCCTGGCACATTTTAAAATTCTCACAGCCTGGACGGGCCAGGGTCTCGCAATGGCCATCTCGCCTGGGCCATCTCCAGTCATCCTGGTGAATATCAGACCACTGGACCCAGATGGCTCTGGAGGAGAAAGTGAGGCTGGTGACCTTGCACAGCCCTCCCTCCCTCAAATCAACATCAACTGCAAGTCATGTCATCATTTCCCTGATGTCATGGTCCTCTTCAAAACGAAGGGCAAACACGACAATTTTAAGATTGTGTTCCCTCAAACTTTTGGATTCCAAAGCTACGTTTTACCCATTAACCTAGTGAAGAGAGACAGAGAGAGATACACAGAGAGATAGAGAGACTCAAACTCCATTCCTACAATTTTTGGAAGTGCTTCAGGACTGGAGGCAGTAAGAGGTCCTGGACAACCCATAAACTGGACTCTCAGATTCTAATATTGAAGAGTAAAATTATTTTAAAAAGTTGACATTATGGTTAAATTGACATTAATGAAACCAGGTTACTAAAGGCTAATCTTCCATCAATAGTCAACCAATAGTTCCAACTATATCAATATTTAGCAATTAATTTTTAATTTGGCTGGCCTTGCTTATGAAAATTTAATCTTTTTAAGAACATCATGGGCTGTGTTAAATATTTGGATATTGAAATTCAAAAACATTGCATATTTACTTTATTTTATTCCAATAGATATATTCTGATCTTTCCCAGCATTTGAATTGTTTGTTGACTGACTTGAGAAAGTTTTTTGAAGGTGAAGAATGTACTAAGAGTGACCCTGACATTTCTAGCATTTCCTTCCAATTTCTTTGCAATGTCATTTACTGGTATTCTTACATGGAAGCAACTTGGCAAAGGGGCTAGAGGGCCAGCCTCTTGTCCAAGAAGACCTGGGTTCCAGGACTGCCTTTGACAAATACTTGCTATGAGACCCTGGGCAAGGTATCTCTCCAAGTTGCGGAGAAGGTACGTATTTACATTTCTGAAATTTCCCTCTGCAAATGAAGTCACAGGTCCAGTCTATTTTAGCCCCTAATTTTTACATTATAAACTCATAAAAGCTCTAAGATTTCTTTATTGCATTACAAGTTTTTAGACATTTTTCATGAACATATTTCCCTTGGGATATGGCATATTTATTTAAATTTAGCTTGGAAGAAAAGCAAAAAAAATATGAGGAGCTAGGTTTAAGAGTACATACTTTATTTTTAAACAAAATACGTCATGAAAAAGTGCAACAAGAAGCTCTAGGTCTTATCCATAGGACAAGATTCAAGGCTAAAATGTAACATGCACACACACACTCGCGCACACACACACACAAACTTAACAGAAATGTTGAGGAAGTTACTTCTGTCATGAACCTTTCTCGCTGGTGGAGATGAGCGTAGCTGCTCTTATTCTGATATAGAACCATAAACAAAATGCAGTGAATCGGAGAGCTCTCTAGACAACGTCTTATAAACTTTTGCTCTTTACAATGTAAGAATCTCTGTGGACCAGATTCTTTGTGTCAGATAAGTGTTTTGCCTCTATTATACTAAAAATGTTACTTAAAACATGTTACTTAATGCCTGATTATATCACCTGTACTCATGGCTCATTGCAAACTAACTTTTAAAAATTATTCACATTTTCTTTCCTCTGTGAGGCTTTAGTTAATTCACATTCTTCATCAGTGACACCAATTTTCCTGTCACCAATTTCTTTAAATTAAACATATTACTAGAGCTAATTCAAAACAGTTTTTGCCTTAAGGTCGAATAACACAAAGGGATATCTCTCTGGTGGACTGACAGCGTAGTTGAAAATTCACTTTTAAAAAGACTTCAGAATGGTTCTTTGCTCCACCCTAACTCCCCCTCAAAAAAAAAAAAAGTCAAGGAATATGTACTTTAAGTACAGTCTGGATGAGTTTATATTCAGGAATGGAATTGACTTCAGGCTACATATTCCACTAATATTAGTATTTTAACAATCCTGTTTCTCTTTTCAATGAGCATCAGATAAAATTAGGATTCCAAGCAGTATGATACTAACTGGCCCTGGACATCTTTATTGCACAATTGAAAAAAATTTCTATAAGCAAATAGTTCAAAGTTAATTGTCATGGGTGTGGGAG
The DNA here is from genome assembly GCF_011100635.1 of Trichosurus vulpecula. Taxonomy (NCBI): domain Eukaryota; kingdom Metazoa; phylum Chordata; class Mammalia; order Diprotodontia; family Phalangeridae; genus Trichosurus; species Trichosurus vulpecula. The sequence continues at coordinate 106,088,616 of NC_050579.1, forward strand.
TAGGAGGTATGAGTATCTAGTGTTGGCTTTAGGCCAATTTAGCTACCTATAGGACCCCACTCCCCAAATAATTCTAACATGTTTCATGTACTCCAATTATATAGAAAATGGCATGAACTGGCCCACTGGAAAACCTGTACACTGTTCTGACCCTCATCAAATGTTCTATCAGTCATATTCGTAAGATGTGAGATTACTTATTCCTATAGTTAAGGGCAATTAAAAAGAGAAATCTAAATTTTTTAGTTAATACACATTGATTCACACTATAATTTACTTTGTACTTTACAAACTTTGTTAAATAATGGGCATTGCTAAGGTTCGTTATCTTATATACACTATTTTAAACTGTTTTACTAGAGGCAGTTCCCATAGGTAGTATTCTATTAAGTGAAAATTGAACTTATTTAAAAAAATTTTTTTGAGTATCCAGTACAGGGATTTAATAAGACAGAAAGATACATTTCTAAAATGCACAGAACTTTTGGTTTGTTGGGAGCTTATACAGCAATACAACATATCCCTGGCCATTTGAAAACTAAGTTAAAGCATAGAACTGATCATTGCAGCATATGTACACTGTCCTCAAAATCCACACCCTAATAAAAAGAATTCATTTGAAGACATAAAATACAGCTTTGCCTAAACATGTAAATACAGTGATATGTACATATACACTTTATACAACAAAAGGAGCTATTGTAAAGCTATCATTTGCCAGGTGTGTGTGGGGGGTCTTAAACTTTCAATAGTAGACATCAAAACCATGCAATTAGCAAAGCAGCATCAATTGGAAGAATCAATTTATATAAAATGAAAAATGATCAGCTCATTTTCAAGAATTCAGTTCATGCCAATCACAAAAAAATGGAGTCAACTTCATTCCAGGCATATTAATATTCAAGTAGCTTTTTGTTTTCCAAGGGCACTGCAGGAGCTTGTTTTTAAGACTTTTATGAAGTCAAGAAGTATGAGATTTTTATGACTTTTTTTCAGAAACAGCTGGATCCTGAAACCCCAGGAAACTGCATTTTTTAAGGTTATCAAAGAATGAAGGGTTTGGTATCCTATTAACCACCCCCACCCCAAATGAACACTTTGGTGGAAGAAAAAGGGCAGAGAGTAAGCAAAGAGTGACTTGGTTTTTTTTTTTTTAAGTGTCCTAACCATCACTAATAAGGAGAATCACATTTTATGTTTTGCATTTAAGGAAATGAGGCATTGGATTTAACACAAAAAAGGAATCACAAGTAAGATGCCACCTTGATTGTGTACTTTGTTTTAGTTTCACTCATTTTAATGAAGACAACACAGATGAAATATCATATATGATTATATTTGCCTATCCAAATAGGAAACTGTGTTGGGGGTGGGGAGGAAGTAAGTATCTATAATTGCTTCAGACAAGACTTTGAAGTCCACATTTTGAAAATCTATCTTGTTTCTGCATAAGATCTTTTGATTTTATGTTTCATTCATAGGACTTGTGATTAAGTAGGATCTCTTCAAATAACAAATAAATCTGCTACCGCATTTCCCAACTTAAAAAATTTCCCAAACAAAAAACTGTGTAAAAAGAGGGCTTATGAGGTCCTATGTATCTGGTGTCCCTATATAATACTACGGTACACTGCTTTTTAGATACAATAATAGCAATGAAAGGTTAAGGTGTCAGCTGGCAAAAGTAGCAAAGAGAATTTTGTAACGAGTGTTTCTTTGTAAAAGATCTTTAACATAGATTTGTATGGGCATAGACATAAACATACTACATGCAAATAAAACAAAATCAAATGGCATTTACAAGTCACTAACTCTTCAGAAATGTTTTCAGTCAAGTCCCAGACTCATGAGGGTGCATATAGGAGAATGCCCTTTGAAAATATAAATCTGGGGGAAGGAGAGGGGGCAGTTTAAAAAAAATGCCTTAGTTTTATTTAAGAATAATCTATTTTCTTTGTGTGAAATGTACTTCAACATGTTTAAGAAATTTTTTTTATTCAACTTATGCTAATGGAAAACAAACTATTGGATTTTCCTTCAGGCCACTGAAGGAATTACTATATTCCAGGAGTCATAAAATTGGCAATGTGAGTATATTCTCAAGGCCTTGTTTTCAAATAGCAAAGAGTGGCAATTGTCAAAGAATCTACCTACATAAAGAACCTAGAGAAGATTTTCCTTTTCCTTCTAATGTGGGCAATCTGATTCCTTGTCGTATAACTTTTGCATACACTAAATTATCAACTTATCTGAGCTCCCAGCAGAAACCAAAAAGTGGATAACACATTATATACTACCCCCTAGAAAGGGCTATTCCAACATAAGTTTTTGTCAAGCATTGAGAAATGCGGTAGTGATGACAACTTATAGCAGATATCAAATTGACCCAGATAGCCTTTAGATAATGTTATCCTTGGTCTTGACTTTTAGCCTAAGATGCTTTAAAATCTTTTAATGGTGCTTGCTCTGCTACCTGTGATAACAGCTGCCACCCAATAAAATTTCTTAAAGTCTGGACAGAATTGTCAAGATATGGAAGAAAGTGGCCAGACCATAAAAAAGACCAAACTTTGAGGTGTAAGTGGAAGATAGTAAGATTAAGCTAAGGATGTTCAAGTAAAATTAACTTAGAAATCAACCATCCTCACAAAATATACCACTAGATGTTAATTACTGTTTGCCACTGGTACAGTCCTGTCCATTTCAACCTTTTTCAACATAATGTGCCATGTGTCATACATCTACAGTTTCATATTGCTGTGTGAACACACTACATTGAAATATGTCATTAGTATCTGTAGTACATGGGTATTGTAAAAAGACAGTACAGTCAGAAGGTACGAAGTACTTTAGGCAAAGCTGCTTGAGCTAAGACACTGAAATTTTTCCCTTAGAGCCTGGACAATGTTCTGCTGATTGGGTGAGGAGTTATTCCACAGGTAGTCATTCAGTTTGTCAGAGTCGCCGTATGTTAGGTAAGGTGAAAGGTTAAGTTTGCTGTTGACTGGTTTTGTGGAAGAAGCACATGGGCTGCTTAAAGAATAAGAGGCGATGTTGCTCCGGTGATCATCAGACAGCTCATCATCCCTGATCTTTGGATCAGATTTCCGAGGACGATTCTGGGCTATCTCTAGGTCTGATTCATCCTCTTCTGATTTTATCTCTACGTAGTCATCTTCATCTCCTACCTCTTTGAAATTGGAAAAATAGTTCTGTGTGGCTATCTGGGCATTTAATGGTAAATTTTTATTCACTACCAGAACCTTCTGTGAATCCTGGAGAGTCACATCGGAGCATTTTTCAGTACCCTGTTGACCTGAGACGGTGGTACCTAGTAACAAGTCCTGTTGACTATCACTCCTTGAGCTTCTGTGTGAAGAGGGCTGCTGCTTCTTTCCCATTTCATTTGGATAGTTGATAGAGTCCACCAGTTTGTTTAGCACAATTGAAGAAGTGGACTGGGACCAGCTATATGACTGGGATTTATTACTTGTTCCTTTCCTGCCCAGAGAATTATAAACATGGAGATGACGTAAATTTTCTTTATTAGGCTGGTTTATTACAGCACTCCGTCTTTGTACAGGACCCTGTAGAGGGGTAGATGTTCGAAGTGAAGGCACAGAACAAGCTGTTGACAACTGCCGAGGAGTACTTTTTGCATTCATCTCTGAAGAAGAGTATCTTGACTTGGTATCTTCGTGAGGCCAGGCACGGAAATCTGGTAATTCTCCATTACTGTACGTAGAGTGAAAAAGCCAGTCTTCTGCTTGAGAAGATTCATCTTCAAACTGAGAATGGGAGAGAGATGTAGGTGGTGGTGATGAAGAACGGACGACTGGTGATTCTCCAGGACTAGCCCAGCCGTCCTTCTTTGTGTTAAGGGGTGTCCCTCTGAATACAATCTGATCATAGAGCTGGGAATATTCAGCAATCCTGGCACCTAGAGGAAACAAGTATTTAAACAGTTAAATATCCATAGGATAATTTCGATACCTACTTAAGATAAAAATTAATAGTATTTCATATGAGCACTAAACTCAGTATTCAGGTGAAAACTGAGGATGAGGAAACATTAAGCAGGTGACGATATAAAATAAACTATTTCTTCTTCCAATTCTAGGAAATCATTGCATTTAAGAATCATTTTATATTTTATAATTCTTGAGTATCTGATACCAAGGGCATATCTGCATGCATCCACCATAGTCAATATAAATTTCTAATTATTCTCACAAGTTTGAAATAGTGATAATATGCTGAAATGAGACACCACAAAATAAGGATGTGAGCATGTAAACATTAACCAATAAAAAAGTTGAGGTATTTATTAAAACATGTAACTACAACTTGTAGCTCAAGAGCTGCCTTTAGGTACTGATGATTTTTGGTAGCTGCTGAACACCGTTACCCAGAGACGCCTATTCATTCCAACTATTCCTGCACTCAAGCAGCTAGTAGCACAGAAGATTGAGTATTAAATTTAGGAAGACTGGTGGTCAAATTCTGCCTCATATACTTAGCTGGGCAAGTCACTTAACCACTCTCTGTCTCAGTTTCTTCATCTGTAACATGGGGACAATATTGGCATCCTGCATTCCAGGATTGTTGTAAAGACTGAATGAGACAGTATTTTTAAAGTGGTTTGCACACATTAAAATGCTATATAAATTGTGGTTTATTCATTTTCAGTCATGTCTGACGCTTCGTAACCTCTTCTGGGTTTTCTCGGAAAAGATACTGGAGTGGTTTGCCATTGCTTTCTCTAGATCATTTTACAAATGACGAAACTGAGGCAAATAGGGCTAAGTAACTTGCCCAGGGTTGTACAGCTAGCAAGTGTCTATGAGGCTATGTTTGAACTCAGGTCTGGCCTGACACTATCTGATGGGGTTTAGACTGTGGGAGCCCCCTTGAATTCCCCTTGAATCTTCCCACTAGAGGAGGCTTTTGCCTGAGGCCATAAGCCTTCCATTATGGCTAGGCTCAAATCTCTATGCAAGGTTACTCTTAACCTAGTCTAGCCCTCCATTGTCTGGCTACTTTCCAACCTTGATTCTATCAAAGTGTCTATGCCCAAATCTGTTACCCTTAAACTATCCTAGCCTACCTGGTCTGTTATCTCTAAGTAGCCTTCAGCTACTTCCCACCCTTAACCCCATTCTCTTGGTTCCTGGAGTCTGACCTCACCCCAGTCCCATCAAGCTCCTTCTTAGACTCCTCCTCAAGACCCTCCCTAAACCCTTTAAAAATGAACTGTTCTTATACTAAATCAATTGTTGTTTTTAATGTTATTAGCAGCGTGGCTACTTAGTACTAGTTTTTGAGAGGTGCTATATAGTTCCTTTCAATGAAGCTTTCAGTGCTTGAAATTAAATTATGAGCCTCTTATTCTCTAATCCTTTTTCTTACTCCACTTCTACATGTAATCATTTCCAAGTAGATTAAATAAAACATATAGGATGCATTCAAAGTAAATTTGAGATTTTAAGCTGGAAAAGACCTTAGAGATTAAGTTAATGTAGTTCTTTCCTTTTACAGATGAAGCAACCAAAGCCTAGAATTGGTGAATTGGTGAAAGTATCATTCTCCCAGAGATCCAAGAAGGACATAAGAATCATATGCCTCTCTGTCTTTTTATTCTGCTTCCAGGAAGACAGGATACAGTTGGTCACTATTCTTGTATGCCCTTCACAGACATTTTTCTTTTCCTCTTAGACACTTTTCTTCAGCATAAATAACTCTGGTTTAACTTTGACTTTAGTGGCCCAATTTCCCAACCCTTTCTTTCTCTAGCCCAAATTTCATGGTAAAAATGAGGTGTTGAGTCTAAGTAAACAACAACCACCACCACAGCAACCCTATCATTTTTATTTCCTGAAAGACAAAATAAAAAGTGGAAATTTGGCAGTGCCCTTAAGAGACAAAGGCCACAGAGCTTTCCCAGAGTCTACAGTATTCAGCCTGAAAGTGGCAATGTTTCACCAACCTTGGGAAACCTAACCCACGGAAGCTAAACCCAGTCATTCACGAAAATATCAACTGACATTTGGTCAGACCTTACTCATTCTGATCTGGACAAAGGTGGTATAACTTGGCCTTTAGAAGAGACAACCTGGGCCTTCCCAAAGCATGGAACAGTGAGTAATAATTTTCAGAAAGCATCTGAAGTATAATACTATACTTTTAAAGGAAAAATAGGCAGTGAGGACATATTGAAAAGTTACTATGGAACAGTTCCACTGTGAAAATGTAACTATAAATACTTGTAATAACAGTCAACTCTGGAGTATAAAACAAGCCTGAATTGTGGATAGTAGCAGAATGCATTAAATTTGGATCTGGAGTGCATTATTAGATATATGGCTTCTCTGAGTCAGAAATATCCTACCCACTCTTCTCTGCATACCCATATCCTACCAATCCATTCTTCATGAAGCTTCTCTGAGACTCCAGCTACTCTCTTCTGAACATAGATATTTGTAAATGCTTGGTATTTGATGACACATTCATATTACTAACAACTCATCACGGATGGATTCTAATTGGTGTCAATGGGGGAAATGTCCAGACTGAAGGAATCACAATGTTAACTTAGAAGTATTATACTGTTAGCAAAAGTTCACTTAAACATTCAAGTAAAGTAAGTAAAAAGAAAATTGCTTAAAATCACAAAGCTTAAGGGAAGAAGTATTACACTGTTAATGATAACAATAACTTTTGTTAAGATTTTAAAAGCACAGAAATGTACAGCCTAACAGAGTAGAAAGAACATAGGACCGAGAGTCAAGAGCCCTGGATTCAAAAGTTCCCAGCTCTGCCATCACCTCATTATGTGAACTGACCTAAGTAATTTCCTTTGTCTGGGCTTCAGTTTCCTCCCATATAAATTGAGAGATTGGGATTCAACATCAAAGATCCCTTCAAGCTCATTCTATGGTTTCCATGTTATTTTTGCAAAAGTGACCAAAGGGTTCTAACTCATTGATTAGTGATTCTGGTAACATACAAGGAAGTCAGCTATGGGCATTCCATTTCTGGTCTCTGGGGCTTAGTTTCCATGTATGTAAAAATGAAGGGGGTGGAATCAGTAACCTCTGAGATGACATCCCATCTCTCATTTTTGATGATGCAATAAATTAGTCTATTTGACTCTTTTAGAACATTACTTCCAAACTAGGAGATTATTAGCTACTTTAATTCTCATAGCATTTTATAACAATTTGATGTTATACTTATTTTATTTTTCATTCCACCAAGTCCTCAGGTATTGATCTTTAAGTAAATAGAACTGAATCCTTTGTTTACTGGATCACAATGTCAACCTTTCTTATAATTTATGCCACTTTTCCCAGAACCATCAAACTTCTCATATTTTTCATATCTGAGTTACTCCCTAATTATTTATTAGAAATGTTTGTTTATGAAAACAAAAAGATGTCATCTTGGGTCACATACAGGGTTCAGCAATAATCCTGCCTCAGACAATGTAAGAATCCTAGATCTAGATCCAAAGGGCACCTCTGAGGCCAACAGTCTAACACCCGCATTCTACAAACATGGAAACAGGGAGACTAAAGCAATTTGCCTAAGCTTGAACAGGTGGCTATGTTGAGAGTTTACATTTGAACCCAGGTCCTCGGATTCCAGAGATGGCACCTTTTTCTAGATTTGTATGAATTCCCTGATGTTGTCCTCAAAAATGTGGATCATATAGAACAAATTCCTATTTTACTATATGCACCCTGTTGTGGATGCATCCATGAATTTATGTAGTTTTTCTTGAATCTTTTGAATCAATTTTTGAATACATTTAATTGTCCAAAAAACAAATCACCTCTTTCCAGCTTGGATGGAAACCCTCCAGTTCTAGTTTCATGAAACGCTGGCTCTGGGATTTTTATAGGAATCAGATTCTGTCATTAACTAGCCATGTGACTTTGACCAAATTACTTATCCTTTCCGTCTCAGTGATTTTGTTCTAAAAATGAGGGCACTGGATTAAATGATTTGAAGCTTCTGGCTCGAACAACCTGTGAATTTTTAATGTTTTTATTAGTCTTTTCTCCCCAACTAGATTATATGCTTCTTGATCTCCCCCCAGCCTTATATAGGTATCCCAAAATCTTAGTGCAGTTTAAAGGTTTATTGGCTGAGACTTTTAAGATACCCTATATATATAAGATACCCTATATAGCTTGTGCTGAAGACACCTACTGATTACTCAGTTGTTTTTAGGAAGGACACCAAACATGCCTCTTCTTTTTCTGAGGTGAATATTAAAATTAATTTTAATTTCCTCAGTATATACCATTTAATGGCAACAAAAATCCCAGAAACATGTTGCATGGAAGAACAGAAGCAAGTCAGCTTCTGGTAAAAAAAACACATCCTATAGATAAAGTTATCAAGGAGATTGATGATATAGTTGCACAAAGTTCCCTTCAGCTCTAAAAATTCTATGAGAACTAAGAGTTGTCTTTATATAAAACTTTGAATTTGGGAATAAGGTGGCCCCACCAAGTAGCAAACATGGTCTAAGAATATGGTTTCCTAACCAGATCTGATGAGAAGCTATAAATAGACCCACTGTCATTCTACATGAGAGACAGATTACAGAAAGATAGAGATATCTCAGAAAGATGACCAAATTATCTCCTTTACAAAAAGCTAGGATGCCAATATATGGACTAGGGCTCCTCCTACTTCGTGTGTGTGTGTATACTATTTATATCTTATTGACTTAGACATAATGAGGAATTAACATGTATACACACACATATATACACATATCAGATATACATTATTATTAAAATAATAGGAATTATGCCTGGATTATCAATTAGTATTTTTTTTTTCCTCTTTGCTGATAAGAATTCTTGGAGTTCTGGAGAAAATTTCATGTCACCCTTGTTAAAACAGGTACAAAGACAGGGGATGAGACGACTGAAGCAATGCCATTAGAGTCAACTTTTTTTTGTGTCTAAATTTAGAAAGATATCTAGGATAAGGCTTGGCTTTTCACAACGAGATGAAGCCTTCGATTTACATAGGGTTTTTCCCCCACATGAGCTATCATAGGAATAATAATTAAAAGGGATCCTTTGCCTCAAAGGATCCCAGGAGGCCTGAGTGCTACAAGGCTGCCAGCATGCTACAAATATGTTCTAAAAATATGGGAATGAATGGACCTGCTTGGGTGACTTTTAGGCGAAAACCTGCCCCAGGCCCTATAGACCCAGGCTAGGCATTCAATAAAGATGTTCGAGAGTTTCAGCCGGGGGATAGCGTGCTCCTCCTTCCGCACAACAGCGAGAGCAAGCTCCGGGCAAAGTGGCAAGGCCCATACGAAGTAGTCTGGAGAATCGGTCCAGTCGATTACGAGTTCCTGTGCCCAGATAAACAAGAAAGAGAAAAGGATTCATCATGTCAACTAGTTGAAACCCTAGTGGGCACAGGAAGCTCTCTTGATTCACCCAGACGGAGGAGGCGAGGATTTAGGTCGTCAGGTCCAAGAGATGGCAGGCCCTAGGGACGTACCCATATCAGGCAGCAATGGAAAACACAGAGCTCTCAGGAAGATTTTGAAGATGTCTTCTCTTTGTTGGGGAGAACGTCGGTAGTAGCCCACCATGTCAAAATGGACCCAGACACAAATCTGGCAAAAAGATCCTACAGGATCTTCAAAGAAGACACCAAGAGGAAAAATTAATATTAAAGGGGGTACAGGAGAAATTCACAAGTGGCCACTGTGGTGCTCATGGTTTAGTTTCTTAATGCTTCAGGAGGATAGACACCTCACATTTTAATAAGTGTTCCTTACTCAGAGAGTTAGGCACAGGACATTACTATTTTTTAGTCATTCAACTTCTGTTGTTAGATACCATTAATACTATCTCAGAGGGGAACATAACCATCTCTATTATTCTGGGATGCTCAGGTAACACAACTCTCTGCCACCAGCCCAAAGTTAATGGCTATATTACCATGGCACAGCTCTTTTAGTTACCATTTATTACCTTGATCTGTGTGTAGAACTCAGTTATTTTCTCTCTGTATGTAAATGAATGGTTTTCTATTACCACTAGATTCAGAAAAGAGAAATTAGATGTAACTAAGTAGGTAGGTACAGACTCATCCAGTAAGAGAAGCCTCTGAGTGGTCACCCAATCTCTGACATCAAAGGTTCTGAGATTGCGCTTAAACCATCTATGACAAGTAATTTCTTTTAAAAATGATACCACCTTCTATGTATTTTGCACTTCACAGGTCACAAAGTCCTTCCATAAATCCTGTCTTATTTGAGCCTCACAACATCTTCTAAGGTATTGTAGAGGTGATCAAGGTGGTGCTTTTTGCTGTTCTTCTCTTACATGGCCTTTAATGATTTTGGCCTTTGTTTGAATGGGGCAGGTAAAATGGGATCTTTTTGTCTTGGGAGTATTTCTTAGCACTAAGACAATGTAATGGTAATCAGGATAGGACTTTTTGTTGTCTTCTCCTTTGTAATGCTGAGGTAATTAAGTACTTGAGTCTTGCCTTTCAAATGTAATGGCCAGCAAAAAGGGATTTTTCACTGTTTTTTGAGTGCTTCTCAGCACTGAGGTAATCAAGTACTTCAGGGCCCTGGGTATATGAGATCCAAGGTAGGTGTTTGAATTTTGGGGCTCACTCATGGAAGGAGTGTTGAGATTCTGGGCAAGCCGTTGTAACTGCCTCCTGGCTTTGCTAACCCAGATTCACTGGTTCTTCTCTGGTAACTGAATTGTGATTTGGTCTGTTTATATTGTCTCTGTAATTTATTTGTATTTTCTCTGAAGTTCAGGATGCTGGCTTTTCCTCCTGAACTAAGTGAATGAGATATGCATGTTTAATTAAACTGAGATTGTTAACCCCTAAAAGTTGTTTTCCTTAGAAAAGCAGATCAAAGAACCTGTGCTGGCAGCTCTTGTTGCTGGTCTTGTATTGGTCTTTTACCCCTACAACAGCTGCTAGCTGAATTGCTGTTATAGGTAGGTAGATGAGTTATTAATATTCTTAATGTTTCTGATTTACAGAGACTAGACTGAGGCTCAGAGTGGTCGAGTAACTTACCAAAGGTCACATAATTAATAAGTGTCACTTGAACCCAAGTATTCTATTACTCTAATTCTCTCTTCCATTCTGTCATGCTTCCTTTAGGAATCTCTAACGAGGTCATTCAACAACATTCCTCCATTATAGTCCCTTTAGGGTTCTTACAATCTTAACTACTAAGAAAATTCTTCCTTATGTCTAGCAGTGAAAAAACCAGCAGGCATCTGACAAGGCCTAAATACTTTCAAAAGCTGATGTATTGATTCAGAAAATTCCACTCTCACTCCCAGGCTCCTCTCTCAAAAAAGACAGACAGAAACAAACCTCCAAGGAGGAATATTGATGGGACCAAAATATTGATGATCAAATCTTCTAGGTCACTAAGAAGCAGCTTTTTGGGAAGCCTATCTTGAATATTCTAAATTAGCCACTATTTCTGAAAACTGATGTTTTTGTTTTGGGATCATGACAATTCCTTCTCAGAAATCCTAGGGTACTGAAAAATACCCTATGCTTTATGCAAACAGATGATCTACCACTGAAAGATGGTCTGAGGAATTACTGTGAGGTTTTGACCTTAAAAAACCCTAATGGAAAAAATAGGTAGTTCTCTAATAAGAGAACCATTCAAGTCTCTGGCACTAGCTTTGCCAAAAAAAAAAAAATGTACACAGTGTCCTCGTTCAGGCTCACCCCACCCCATGAGAAGTCTTACAGAAAAGTTTTATTAAAGACATTTTAAAATGCTTTATTGATGTCTTCAGCTTTTTATCCTTTATATCACAGATATTTCCACCCCCTTCAAGATTGAACCCCCTTCCATGTGACAAAGAAAAACAACTAAGCAAAAACACCTAATACAGAAGTCATCTGCCAACATGCTGTCCTGTAGTAACCCATCTGCACTATTATGAGGGAGAAGGTAGGAAGAATTTCACTTTTCTAATAGTATATATAAGGGAGAGAAAGGTAGTTCTCGAATGAGAGCTTCACTCAATCCTTGGTATCAGCTTTGCCCAAAAAAAGCATGTGATAGGGAGTAGAAGAGCAGAGAACCAGTTTAATTGGATCATTATTATTATTATTATTATTTTAAAATTAAGCATTAACTAAAACACATGAGGAATGACAAGACTAGTGGAACATGTGTGAGCAGAACAACTAGGAAGATCTGAGGAAAGACACTTTTTCTTATTTTGAGTCCTTATTAGGGTAACTAAATATTTGGCTTGAGATCCATTCCCACCACTATACTCCTCTCCTAAAACTACTCCAAAGTTTATCTCAGCTATAAGAATCCTCTAAACATATTGACACTTAAAGAAAAGACTAAGGAGTCAAATCCTAAATTTGTTTGTATTTCTCATACTTCATATTCACTCAGAGAGGGAATTCTACTGACAGGAAATCTCACAAGGAGTAGCCTCTAGTTTTCTTTTCATCTTTCTTGATATGACAACTATATTACTAAGTTATACTATCAACGACAAATTCTTCAATCACTGGATATACAGAAAGACAATGATCCAATCAGCCTAAATCTTGCTATAATTTGGAATCCACTCCACTGCCTCAGCGGTTTATGGAGACAGGTAGATACCATAGTTTCTCCAGCAGTTGGGTACCACTACCTATGAAATCAAAGAGCTCAACAAGGAGGACATGGCTAGAGGTGTGCTGTTTTTTTTAAAGGTTATATAGATTCCTTTTTGAAATTAAGATTCATTTAAACATATATCTTGCTCTCAAGAAAAAAAAAAAAGAAAACATTTTCAACATACCAATGGCAGGACCTCCTTGCTTCTTCTCTTCCAATATGGCCGCAAGATCTTTGTGTCTTGACTTATGTGGCTGAGTGGCTGTTTGTTCTCCCTCTGGACCTTTCACTTTTAAAAGCTGATTAGCCCTCTTAATCTTCTGACTGTATTGTCTTGCCATCAGAAAAACTCTGCTTTTGGTTTTATCTGCACTGTTCACTCTTAGGTCAGAACTCTCAGGGTCTGTATGGGATAAACTGCTATTAATTGATTCACAAGGGCTTTCTATAGAAGGCATTTCACTGGCCAGAGAAAGTCTATTAAGATTCATTAATGAGTTTTCTTTGTAAAGCATGTCTTCTTCAAAAGGGAGGTTGGTCCTACTTAACCTCATAGCTTTATTTTTTGCAGGCTTAAGGAAAACAGGATTTTCTGGCAGGGAGAGAGTAGATATTGCATAGTCTACATCTTTACTGAGTTCAGGTGTGCTTCCAGCGTGAAACCTTTCTTGGACATCATCTTTACTAACAGGAAATGCGGCAAGGAGGCGGTCTCTCGTTTTCTCTTCATTTTTCTTGATGTAGTTTTCCAAGTCATTCCAAATTTCATCTACCTCTTCTGATAGTTTATCAGCTACTGACTTGTGAGACAGGGAATCAGAGTTCGAAGAACTGTATAGCAAACTTAAATAATCGTTCTCCAAGGGACCATGACGGTAAGGTGTTTCATCTTCACTGAACTGGAGGCTCTCTTCAGAAACAAATGGGCGCAAACTGTCACAACAGGCAAAGTCTGTCTCCAGCCCTAAAAAGCTGCTCCGCTTTGCACATTTTAGGTAGTTGCATTTAAAATCCAGTAGGGGTGGGTCTGGGAGCTGTATAGTGTCATATATATTTTCCTCAGTAATGTTGAGTTCATTCGAGCTTAAGTTGGAGGCATCTCTACCGGATAGGGTTCCATCTCTTTTTTCAGACAGAGTGACATTATCTTGACCTTCTTGCTTGTGGGGGGAGGCTAATAAGTCTGGGCTGCTTTGATGGTGCACCCCTTGCACAGAATCCATATTTGATCTCTGGGGAATATATTCAGGCCCATCCCTTTTGGCAAAACCCATCCGTTTCAAGTCTTCATAACTTATGTTATCATAGACATGGTCTATGTCAGGAAGGGGCAACTCTGTATCAAAGTAAGCCTTCCCATCACTTTCTGTTCTAGAACCTCTCTCTGCCTCCCTCCGTGAAGCATGCTGAACATTCTCACTGTCTCTATTTTGTGCTTCTGGTAGACAAGTGTTACTTTCACCAGCACTGCTGGCTCTCCTGACAATCCTGTGACCAGCATTGGTGACCCCTGGATCCCTGGATTGCATCTGTCCCAAGTGCCAACTACATGGTCGACTGGAACCATTACTCTCCTCAGAAAGCCTGGTGGAATGCAGATCGGATGAAGATAATGATGGCAGAAACATATGGTAATCATCTTCATCCTCCTCATTCTCTTGAGGTGAGCGTCTACTGGGAAATAGGGCTTGCCTGATCTGGTGGTCAGTCCAGATGTTTCTCACACCAGCACCACCGCCTCCCAGGACATTCAAAATGGCTGGGCTATTTTGCTGAGAGGTCCTCTGTGTTGGGGGATTTCCGGCTGATGTAGAACGTGGAAGGTCTGTGATTAGTGATGAAGATGCTTCTTCATTATCCTTGGAAATCTGAAAAAGGTTTGAAATACAACAATTGAATGAAAGTAACAGAGGAAAAACAAAATGCAATTTTTAAAATGTTATTTATATCCCATCTTCTCAATGGATTGTAAACTCATTGAGCTCAGGGACTGGCTTGTATTTCTTTGTATCCTTCGCTGTATGCCGTGCTAGAGATACAAAGAAAGGCAAAAGACAATTCGTGCCCTTAAGGAGCTCATTATTTAATGGGGGAGACAACATGCAAACAACTAAGTACAAACAAGCTACATACAGGACAAACGGGGAAAAAATTTACAGAGAGAAGGGGGACTGGGAGAGACTTCCTGTAGAAGGTGGGATTTTAGCTGGGATTTGAAGGAAGCCAGGGAAGTCAGGAGGTAGAGATGAGGAGGGAGGGCTTTCTAGGCATGGGGGACAACCAGCGAAAATGTTGGGAGCCAAGACTTGGAATGTCTTGTTCCAGGAAGAGCAAGGAAGCCAATGCCACTGAATTGAAGGAGTGTATGGGAGAAGGGGTAAGAAGAGTGGAAAGGCAGGTGGGGAAGCTAGGTTATGAATAGCTTTGAACACCAATAGAGGATTTTTGTATTTGATCCTATAGCAGGGAGGAAGATTAGACTATTACTAATGAATAGTTATATGATGTGATGATCATGATTGGCTGCCTGGGAAGAACAGATTTCCTTCCATACAGATCTGCTTTAAGAAAATAAGGTGGATAGTTACAGCCACATTGTGCGATGACTAACTTTAATAGACTTGGCTCTTCTCAGCAATGCAAGGTTCTAAGACAACTCCAAAAGACTCATGATGGAAAATGCTATCCACATCCAGAGAAAGAATTACAGAGTCTAAATGTATATCAAAGCATACTATTTGCTCTCTCTTTTTTTGTTTTTTCTTTCTTG
Source organism: Trichosurus vulpecula (assembly GCF_011100635.1). Classification (NCBI taxonomy): domain Eukaryota; kingdom Metazoa; phylum Chordata; class Mammalia; order Diprotodontia; family Phalangeridae; genus Trichosurus; species Trichosurus vulpecula. The sequence goes on from NC_050579.1 coordinate 106,104,056, forward strand.
TGGTTCATTCGATTGGTTATAATTCTTCTGACTATTGTGAAAATAATTTTTAATATGAATGTATATGTAGAGCTTATGTCAGATTGCATGCTGTCTTGGGGGGGGAGAAAATTTAAAACTCAAAAGCCTGTGGAACTGAATATTGTGAACTAAAAATAAATAAATTAAAAAATAAAGTGGATAAGTAATCATATCATCACAAAATGGGCCACATTGGGTCTTTATTTTTTTAAAGGTCTACAGCAATTACATTTTCAATGTGATCAATATATAAAAATCAATATAAAAAAATTAAAACATATAGTACTCTCTTGATCTTGAGAGTGTTAAGCTGTAGTAGGCTAAACCAAAAGAGGATTCACACTAAGTCTGGCATTAATATGGTGAACCTCCAGGAGTGAGAGGCCACCAGTTTGTCTAAGGAAGGAAGAAAAGGCCAACTGGGTCCATGAGTAGTTGTGGCACTTGGAGCCTAAGCTAGAAAGACCTAGTCTTTAAAATAATAAAATAAAATAATAAAAAAATAGATTGTGTCAAGTGGAAGGAATAAGAGAAAACTAGAAATAATATCCTTATATCAGGAATATAGATAATTTTTTTTAAAGGGCAAAAGAGAATGTACAACTTACATTCTAATTTGAACAACAAAGAAGTCACAAACGGAAAGTTTCCAAGGGTTCTTTAATCAACTAAATTTCTCTGCAGCCCTAATGGGGATTAACAATTCTAGATTATACATGAATGGGATATGCAAGAGATGGAATAGCAACAAGAACTTTGAATTGACAACTTCCAATAGCATATACACATCTTTACAAAGAAGAGATCGTGATCTCCTCTACTCCTTACTGCCTTTTCTAAGAGGAGAAACTTAAAATAATGAGATGTCATGTCTCTATCTCATACTTCTTCATAGCCCAAATGGCAGCAACAGGAACTTGTCCCCAGAAGGTGGCTCCACAGTTCTGTGCTTTGAGTAGTGATCAGGACTTGGAATAAGCAAAGACTTCAGGTTTCTTTGAGTGGAGGCACTTTTTAAATGTGGTGAATCATGTAAGCATTTTATATTGAAATAAGGTAGCCGCTAACTGAAATGCCCTGTGGGATATATTACAGGAATGCCGTCATGGTGGCTTCTAGAATTTGGGACTAGCAAGAAGGATATACAAAGAGATGGGGGAGATACAAGGCAGAAGATAGGGAAGGAGGGAAAGAAGGGAAGGAGAAAGGGAGAAAAGAAAGGAAGAGGAAAAGAGTTAGGGAAAAAGGAAGGGAGGGAGGAATGAAGGGAAGAAAGGGAGGGAGAGAGGAAGGAAGGGAGAAAGGAAGAAAGGAAGGGAAGAAAGAGGAGAGGAAGGGGGGAAGGAAGGAAAAAAAAAGAAATAAGTATTTATTATGTGCCCATTACATGCCAGGTACTGTGATAAGCACTTGAATATTATCTCATTTGATCCTCACAAACCTGGGAGGTAGGTGCTATTATTCTCATTTTACGGTTGAAGAAACTGAGACTCTAGCCAGTGGCTAAGTGATTTGCTCAGGGTCACACAGATAGTAGGTATCTAAGGTTGACTTTGAACTCAGGTTTTCTTGACTTCAGGCCTAGGCCTCTCCATTCTTTGTACCACCTAATTCTTTGCTTGGTATAACTTTAAAGGCAAACATCTTGTTTACTGTGAAGGTAGTATTGTACCCAAGCTAGGGGCTCGGGTATATGAAGTAAACATTACACAAAACAAACATGAAATGTAACAAGTCTTACCTTTTGCATATCTTGTGTTGTTTCTGGGGAAAAAAATTTAGAAATTAATAACTCAACAATTACTATGTCTTAGCAAATATTAATTAGGCTATAGATGTCTTTAATTATGACCCCTTATATCACCCACTGGCACCCAGCTAGGTCTTTTAAACAAAAAATTTCTGGAAATACCTCAGTGACCCTGGTAATAAAGCCTATACCATAAACATTGAGTTAAGCATCCTTGGGAATCCTGAATTTTTTTTCTGCCTGGTTAAGTGTGTATCAGCTTTACTTTTTAAAGTAATCATGGCATAGCAGAGAGAAAGCTGACCTAGAAACCAGGAGGACCCAAAGTTTAAGTCCTGCTTTTGACAAACTGGCTTTGAGACCCTGGGCAAGTCACTCAGCTTCTCAGATCTCTGAACAACTGTCTAAGGTTAAGCAACTTGCCCAGAGTCACACAACTAAGTGTCTGAGGAAGGTCTTCCTGACTCCAAGTCTAGCACTGTTGCATATTGCCAACCTGCCTTTACAAGGTCATTTTAAAGAAAGATCTCTGTAAACATTAATAGAAATGTAGCTTTCATGAATAAAATCATTATGGTAGTACTTTTCTTTGCCCTGGTCAGACCACAGGTTCTAAGGTGCAAGGAAACTGCTGAGCACCTTGGTACAGAGAGTTTCCTCTTCTGGAAGGTCTCTATACACCAGTGAAATTCACAGGTCTGGTCTCTATATCTAAGATGGGAGGCAGTATGGCTTGGCCAATTGAGAGCCAGCTTGGGAGTCAGGAATACCCAGGTTTAAGTCTTGCCTTATAAATACCAATTACATGATCTCAGCACATTAGTTATTCTCTCAGTGTCCCAGACACCTCACTATTGCAATAAATTACAAATAAGGAACTAATATGGATTGTTGGGGGGAGGCTATATACCCAGCATTCCCTAAACAGATGAAATTATAGGTCTGGACCAAAAAAAAAAAACAAACCAAAACCAAAAACCCAAAACAAAAAAATTAAGAATAAATATAATAGTTATACTTTCTGACTCACCACTGGATTTCAAAACCTTATGCACTCTAGAGGAAGGTTCTGGGAAAAAAAAAGCCATTATCACTTTCATGAAAAACTCAAATTATGTTTCAGAAAAAGTAATCATTCAGCCATAACATTGGTCTATTCTTATTTACTTGCATATCCAATCGATAAACATTTATTAAGTGTTTACTACGTGCCAGATACTATGCCAAGAGGCAAGAATACAAAAAGAAGGAAAAGACAGTCCCTGCCCTTAAGGAGCTTACAATAGAAGGGGGTGGGTGATGGGCCGGGACAGTACGTGTGTGTGTGTATATATATATATATATATATATATATATATATATATATATAAAAATACACGTACACACACACACACACAGTGGACATGAGCTCTATGATGTCTTTTTCACAGGGGAACCAGACAATGGAGTAGCACAACTAACCAACTGGGACTTCTGAAGCCCAGGGCTGATTGACATACCAGTGATTCTTTTTGAGTCAACATTAGGTAAACTTAAAGATGCCTGCAACTCCTGAAACCAGTCTTGACCAGCTCAGAGAGAGCAGCAGACATTTTGGTTCCTAACTTATCTAAAGAGCAGCACAGACATCTTGGTTTCTGACTTATCTAAAGAGCAGCAAACATCCTGCTTCCCGATTTGTTGTGTCTGCAGATGTCTTCTCCCTGGACCCCCACTCCCCTGACTTCCCTATGTATTGTATTTCTCCTTTAACCCCCTCACTTAGCCAGGAATACCTCAAAGAGTCCTAATTACCTCAAATTTGTATAAATACTTCACCCTTTTCCCACCCCCTTTGAGCAGTTGAGAACTTGTCTCTGCTCCAGCCTGCAAGCTTCTTCTTCTCAGGCAATAAATGCAGTCATAATCTTTGTAAACTGGGATTGGACTCTGGCTCATTCCAAGTCCCCCTTTTTGGACCTGTTAGTAGTTCACAAGAGCATTTATTTTAACAACACACATACACACACACACATACACAACAAGCTATATATAGTCTAAAGAGAAAAGAAGTAGGAGGAGGAAGGCACTAGAATTAAAAGGGGCTGCTTGGAAACATTTAACATATAATAACCCACGTCTAACTTCGGCAGAAATGTGAAATAAATGTCAAACCCTGAAGCAGGTCAACTTTGTCCACATCAGACATATAAAACACTAAGTCATTTCACCCAGCACACCAAAAACTCAGAATAAAGAGACCACAAAATCCTAGAGCTCCAGAGGACATGAGGAAATGTCCCCTCTAGGTCAGCCAATGATGAGTACTCATTTCAGGATCCAATTCAGTTGATTTTCTTTACTATGCTTAATCACTGATTAAGTAAATGTGGTCACCCTCAATATATTGTTTGTTAAGTACTCACATGCTTATTATTCCATGTTATATAACAATCTTCTGTTGTATAATTTTCTGTCTAATATTAATAGGCCTTCACAATCTTGTTCTGATGTAAATGATTTCATTTTACTCTCTCATATCTCTGTGTTTACAGCTGAATCAGCCCATTCCCTGTTCCCATACAAAATACTAAATACTACCCCCCATACCTTCGCACAGGTTGCTCCCACTTGCCTGGAATGCTCTTGCCCCGCAACCTGGCACCTCTGCTTCTAGGAACCCCCAAGTCCTTTCAAGACTGAGATTCTATCATTTTCTCCACAAGGCTTTTCTTGATTCTCCCAGTTGTTAGTGTTTAGGCCATCTTTTGTCTTATTTCTTACCTAGCCACTGGTCATTGAATAGGTGTTGCCTCAGACAAAATGAGACCTGAGAAAGACCTTCTTTTAGAAAGGCAAAGGTCACCCACTGCATCCTGGGGCATTGCCAATTGGCCTGACTCTGTCTTGCCACTGGACTCTGATGACTCTGGAGGACAGACCGAGGCTTTGTGCACCTCTGTCTCACTTAAATCCAATTCGCTTCAATTCATGAGTGAGTCAAGACATCACCCTGATGATATCATTGGTTCTCTTCCAGAACGAAGGGTGAACAATGACAATTTTGTAAGCATGTTGCATTTACTTACCTGGGTGTATATTTGGGGATGTTTTGTTTTGTCTTTGTATCCCCAACACCTGGTAAAGTGACTGACAAATATCAAAGGGGCCTTTGTATATCCTGCTTCTCATATTTACCCACCTGGTATTTCAAAGTGACCAAGAATTAGGAGGAGTTAGGGAAAAAATGTCTAGACTGACTAGTAGAGAGACTGCACTTGGAAACTACAAGGAAATTCATGACTTTTTAAAACTGAAAGGGACTATCACCACCTGGGATCCCCATAGCAACTACATCCTAAGTGATCAGCTGACTTGGCAGATGAAGATGGTATCCTTAACTGCTGGTGTGGTGGAAAGAATACTGGACTTAAAAAGCAGGAGAAAAAAAGTTAAGCTAAGAAGTCCTTCTGTAAGTAAGCAGATTGGGATAGATGTTTAAGATAATTTAAGAAAACTAGTTGTTTATTTTTCAAAAGGTTGTACAAATGTGTGTACAAATTATATTTCTTAATTTGATTGCACTTCTGAGTTATCCCTATGAAGCTCAACACTGTTGAGAAAAAGGGGAGGAATACAACTCAATTTTTTAGGTACATTATATAAAACACTCAGCTAATCACACTTTCAATACCACCAGGAAGGTAGGTTTTTAATTTTCAGGTTAGTAAAAAAAACCAAAAAACAAAGTATTTGGTGCCTCCTCTCTTTTGTGGGTGAGATGGAGGACAATAGATGAAGAGAATTGCGTAGAATGATGTCAGACTACTAGAATGTTTATGTTAACTGAAATTGTGTCCCCCTCAGACTTTTTTATTCTTTATTATTAGGGTTGGCTTTCTGAGCTGGAGAGGGGAGAGGGAAGATATTTTGAAATGAATTTAAAAAGTTAATATAAAGAAGTTATTTAAGAAGTTGGTATAAAAATAAAAGATATCAATAAAAATTTAAAATAAAAATATTGAATATACTTCTTAAAATTGTAGGAAGATGAATTCATTCCTTTTAAGTCCAAAAGATACTTACTTCCTGGTAAGGGCCTTCTACTTTAGAGAGTTTTAAGTACTCACCATCTCATGAGAATAGGTAATAGTCTGGCTCCAAGAATTTCATTAAAATGCTGGCTAGCAAATAAGTGTATTTAAAAAGATTCTGTATTTGCATATCTTCCATCTATCCTAATATTATCTCTTTGATATCTATCCTCTGAAATGTTGGCCGCCATTCTGAGTTAATGATAGATGAGTACTGGGCAAGAAGAAAGAAAGCTATCAACTAACAGTTATTTCTAAACTTGAGACTATTTGTTTAGTAAGATTCTAAGATCTTGAATATAAAGTATGTTAAAAGCAAAACTGCCACCAATGAATATAACATGGTTCTTAGCATCAAGCTCTCAATTTTTTTGTTTTTGACTTTCAGGAATGCCTGAGTTCCTACATGTTTCAAGAATAAGCACATTTGGTAGTGAGGGCCACATGTAAGTGAACTGTTCTTCATTCACACAATTAAAGTGGAATAAACCCATCCATTTTGAAATTATTGCCCAAAAAAACCACAAGATAGATGCTGTTTATAGGCTCCTAGAAGGCCAGGCTCTCAGCAAGGAGACCAAAAGCTAGAAGCTCTGGGGGTTCATTTATGAATCTTTCCAATTTATATTTTAAGATGTAATCTTAGGCACTATTGTCTGGTTAGAATGACCACAGTTCCAAAGTCTGTAGGGTATAGAATCCTCTTCCACCAAAACCACGCCTTGTCCATTGTGAAGGCCTTACCCTACATGAGAGAGCTTCAGTTGATACTTCCCTTCTGTCTGTCACTGTGACAGATTGTGATATTAAAGAGTAAAATATCCAATTTACCAGATTTTCTTCTCAGGCGATGGGGAGCAGTGCCTTCTTTCAAATTGGAAAATGACTTCATTTCTTTCTCAGGGCTGTAAAAGAATCCTGGATGATCTGTAAGATACCCATACGTTTCAATTAGAATACATGATTCTGTGATACACCAAATCACTGTCATCATTAATCTGCTGCAGGATTCCATGAGTTCATTCCTATTCCGCAGACAAAGAAAAAGAGAAAACTGAAAATCAGTGAGTGGTTATTGTCTTTCACAGGGCTTTTCTATTTGTTCACAGTGGGCCTTTTAAGAACTTTACAGAGAATGCAAGCCCTGCAGGAAAAGTGATCACATATTTGGCTCTATTCCAGAACTTCCTGGAGAGTTCATTAAAATGTGCGAGGCACAAATGCCCATTCTACTGTAGCAGCTGGAAGCCGCAGCAGGCCTCAGAGCACTCACAAACTCCACTTAAACAAATAAGAAAACTTGTGGTTGATACTTAAAAATAACTTTTACTAAAATGTTGGTTGGAATGAAGTATGGAAAAAAAGAGTCCGAGGACTGACAACAGTAATGGTTCAAAAGTCGTCCTTCTGACTTTACTATTTCTGCCTATACAAATCTATTATCCCATCTCCCATGTTCAAAACTGTTCAAATATCTTTGAACTCTACCTCCTTCCCTCTCATATATGATGTCCTATTACTTAATTTAATGCATTTTCTTTTAAAAATATTATTTATTCAATAATATCAATATATTATTAATAATATTGATAAATAGATTTATTCAATAATATCAATATATTATTAATAATATTGATAAATATTATTTATTCAATGATATTAATATATTATTAGTATTAACAAATATTATTTATATTATTAATATTCTTTTCTTTTAAAATTTTGAATTCTAAATTCTCTTCCTTCTTTGTACTCCCCCTCTGAGAAAGCAAACAAAATGATATCAATTATACATGTGAAATCATGCAAAGCATATTTCCATATAGCCATATTGCAAAAAAAGGGCAAAATTGATACCACCTCCCCATCTCTCCCATTTGCCCTTTCTTCTCTATTCCCACTGCCACATCCCTGGACTATTGCAAAAACCCATCTTGTCATCCTCTCCTGCCTCCACTGGGCCCCTGCCACCCCCCATTAACACCCTTCATAAGAATGCTAGAATAATCTTTCTTGAGATCTGGTCATATCACTCCTCTGCCCGAATCTTCAGTAACTCCCTGCTGCCTGAGTAAAGTTGAAACTCTATTGTCTGGCATTTTAGCCCTCTTCCCTCCAGTCTGGTATCATTCCATTTTCCAAGCCTAATTTCAGACTATTCCCCTCCAGCCAAAGTGGACCCTCCCTTCCTCTGACTTTAGTTCAACTCAAATGTATCCTTCATTAATGGCTCAGTTGTCTACAACTGATCTTCCTCTCTCTAATTTTACACATAACTTTAATTCTGCACCCTTCTGATGCACTTGCCGTAGAATGTGTGCTCTAGTTTTCTCTGTGTCCTATGCCCCGATGAGATAGTAAGTTCCATGAGGGCTAGAAATTGAGTCTTTTCTAATTTTTGTATCTTCTTAACACAACACTGTACACAGAGGTACTTGATACATGTTTCTCAAATGCTGCTGAATGTCAACACAACACTGTACACTGTACACAGAAGGCATTTGATACATGTTTCTCAAATGCTGCTGAATGTCAACACAACACTGTACACTGTACACAGAAGGCACTTGATACATGTTTCTCAAATGCTGGTGAATGTCCCACCTAGGTAACACCACCTCAGTGAAAATGTTACACTAGACACAATGTTCAAATGTACAATGTACAAATTCGGCCTCAGACACTTCTGAGCTGCATGACCTCGGAGAACATGTCACTTAACTGTAAAATGAGGATCTACCTCAAATAGCATCTATCTTGCAGGGTTATTGTGAGGATCAAATGTGGTAACATTTGTAAAGTGCTTAGCACAACGCCAGGTAGGTATTAGGGACTTAATGAAGGCTTATTCCCACTCTCACCCCCTCAAAAGGGCCTTTGGTAAGAAAACTTTGGCATACCAGTACATTAACCTTGGACTAGTAACAATGCATGAGACAGTAATGAGAAAACATTACTCTAGAAATCACCACTTTAGACTCCTGTGCCTCTTAGCAGCTGCATGGTTCTCCAAAGGTATCATAAATTTAGAGACAGGTTTGAAGATAAGTCTGCAAAGTTCCAAAATATGAGCCAGCAGACACAAGTGCAAATAATGAACTGCGTGAATGAGGTGGCCTATCCTATCATCCCCACAGCAGGGTAAATCAGGGCAACTGTCCTTAGGCTACGAAATTCAAGACTGGTTAGGCAGAGGTAGTAACTTGGGGATGCATTGTGGGGTCCATTGGGGAAAGACAGAGGCATCACCAGATGGAGCTTAAAAAAGGACTTGAAGTGATTATATAAACGTAATTCAATCAACCTAGACTGGATGGTTTTGCTGTCACCATGCTCCATATCTCCTCTCCTCAAAGTCAGTCTTTATATTTATTTTCATCAGATTTCACCTGGTTAGAAATGAGCGGCATAGAGTGCAATTTACTCTCGTCCCACGCTCAACCACTGAAGAACAATCTACGGAGGGTCTTGTTCTCAGATCTTTTCCATACTAAGGAGGTTAGACTAGTAGAGATCTCAAAAATACATTGGATAACGATGGTGCCCATAAAACAAACTACTGATTTTTTTTTTTTGTAGAGGGATAATATGTGGCATGAAGAGGAATAAGCCAATATAATGAAAAGAACATTGGCATTTAGAATCAGAAGACCTGGGTTTGAAACCAAATTGTACACTTTTAGAGTTGAGTTACTTTGAGCAAGTGGCTTAAATTCTTTGGGCCTCAGTATCCTTATCTGTAAAGTGGGTGAAATACTACAAGTACTACTTAACCTCACAGGGTTGTTGTGAGATCAAATATTATAATACATGTAAATCAGAAAGCAACATGTAAATACATGTCAGCTATTATGATGGCGGCAGGGCCATAAAAATAATTCCTGTAAAATAAAACAGTGTGATACCAGGGCTTGGGATGAAGGTAATGGAAGGATACAGCCATGACTAGAAAGCTTTAAGTTTTCTATTTTTTCACACAGTTAATCACAGCTAACTGGGCTATATGAGGAAGAGGGTTGGAAACAGAAGGGTGCTATGCTTGGTAGCCATTGACTTTTTATGGTGTGCCTACATAGAATGAAATAGTAGTGGGACAGCAGTCTGATTAGTAGGATTCTTGTAGTTAGTCAATCTAAATAATTCAGCAGCACCCCCTACCGTACAAAAAAATAGCTTATATTTTTCTTTAGGGTCCTTTAAGTGTTGCCTATGTTGTTAACAACAAGACACAGTTGGCTAGCCTTCAGCTGATTCACAGGTTAACTGGAAATGAAAACATTTGTTTTCAGGTTTTTAGGCACAGACACAGGACTTTATAGCCCTATTTGCCATCTGAGTGATTATAGAGCTACCATTCTCGTAGACCATTGATTTTGAATCTGTTGTACTTATTGAGTTTTAACTTAATATGCTGGATATTTTATTCTTAAGAAAACAAAACTTACGAATGGCATCCATTTCCAGAATTGCTTGCTTGGCCTGAAAAACAACAACAAAAAATGATCATTACTCTATTTGCTAATTTTTTGCCTCAGGTGCTAACCCCAATATAGATTTCAGTCATATTGATTGTTTTATAAAGATCATATGTTTATATCTTTTTAAAAAAGCTATTCATGATAAGAATTTTAATGCGACCGTTGCATATTAAAAAGCTCAACAAAATCACATAGCTTTGGTTTTTAAATGTTGGGAATATTTATATCTTTACACATAATGCAGATGGATTCAAATACTCATGACAGTCGAGGTATGGAAAAATATATAGTATATATATATATCAATATAATGTAATATATACTCTACACAAATGATAGATCACTTTTAACTTTCTCTGCTCCTTCTTCCTCTCTTCCCAAAGCCAAACACATTCCCCAGTATTATACTCTTGAGTTGTTAGTATTTTTTTCTCTCTGGTAGAAGCATAGGCTGAATGGGTGTCGCCTCAGACAGCCTGAGACCTGGGAAAGACCTTAGCTTAAAAAACCCAAGGTCCCCCATTGCATCCAGGGCCATTGCCAGTCATTCTGGTCTATGTCTTGCCGCTGAACTCCAAAGACTCTGGAGGAGAGAGTGAGGCAGGTGAGTCTGCACAGCCCTGTCTCACTTAAAGCCACTTGGAAATTAAGACTTCACCCTCCTAATGTCACTGGTCCTCTGAGAGTGAAGGACAAACCACAAGGTTGCAGACAGAAACAGCAATCTGTGTTCTAGCTAAAAGGCAATATGGGTGGTACAGTAGAAAGGGCATTGAGTTTGGACTCAAAGGCCTAGTCTGCTACTCAACTACCTGTGTGAGTTTCATCAAGTCACTTAACCTCTGGGTCTCTTTTTCCTCCTTTATCATAAAGTTGGCTTAGATCAGTAGGGTCCCATCCAGTTTTAACATCTGATTCCCTTTGCTCCTAATCAACACTGGTAGTAGTGACCCCACAAACAGCAATATGGGGGGGGGGTTCTAGAATACTGTTTTCTCCTTCCACTGTCGCCACTACCACACAGGGGTCCTCATTCCGTCCAAACCAATGCTAAATCCTTCCCCCATTGCTCATTAATTGCACAGTAAAAGAGGGGGTGGGTGGCTCGGTGTCATAGTGTGCTGGGTTTGGACTATGTTTTCTCTTCTGTTTTATTTCAAATACCATCCCCTACATGAAGCCTTTCCTGCTAGTACTATACCTACATACATGTACATGTCTTCTCTTATTAGAAAGTAAGCCTCTTGAGAGTAGACTTTCAATTTTGTCTTTGTATCCCCAGTTCCTAGACAGAGCCTGACATAAAATAGGCATGAAATAAATGTTTGTTGACTGATGATTTCTGGAATTTGAAAAGTTCAAAAATGCTATTCCCACATCGTCCACTAGATGTCACATGTGAACTATCCCTGTGCTAGAAGAGCAGCAAAAGCTAACCAAAGGATTTCCAACAATTGCATGCCCTTTTTAACTAAGTGGTAGTTGTATGTACAGGGATAGGGACTGGAGAAATTGTTGTACTGGCAAAGGGAACTCCTCCATGAGGAAATTCAGGTCATCACCTTCTCTATAACTTACAGTCACAGAAAGTTGCTTAGAACACTTCAAGTGACTTGCCCAGTGTCACACAGGCAGGACTTGAATCCAGACCTTACTAGCTTTGAGACTATCTTTCCAATATGATATTTCAAAATGTCCCCAATATGTTCACATTTCATTTGGTAGGAAGAGAAATTTTCTGTTTCCAAAATTTGCCAAAGTTATAAATAACTTAAAGAAAGATAAGTATCAGACTGTACTAACTTTAGCTTATAAAGTCAAATAGGAAGTGAGCATCATTTAGAAGTTACCATCTTATGTTTATTACGTAAAGATGTTTTAGTAGTTGTTGGTGACAAAAGAATAATATCTAAAATGATTAGAAATATGGACTTCCTAAAATTTATTTCAGCTTGTAAGGATAACCAACCACTTAAATGCCACCTCCTGTAGGAGGTCTTTCCTATTCCCTTTACTTGCTAGGATCTTCTTGTCTAAGATTACCTTCCATTGACTCTCTATATATTTTGCATGTATCTATTTAGTGACATGTCATTTCCCTCATTAGAATGTAAGTTTCTTGAGTCCAGGGCCTTTTTATGCCTTTCTTCATATCCTCTCTCTCCTTTGAATGTGACATGGTGCTTAGGACATAGTAAGGACTTAGTTATGCTCACTGATTAAATACACTTAGGCTCATAGGATCACAGATTTGGAGAAGGAAGTGAGGTTTTCTAGTCCAACTGTTCTACATTATTTTACATATGAAGAAACTGAGGACCAAAGATATTCAGTCATACTTGAAGAAGAATGCCTGGAATATATATATAGTAGGAGAAATTTTTAAAAGGGTGCACAAGTTACTGTTGATATTTGCAACAGAAGTCTGCAATTACCCTTAAGAGTTGTATAAATAACTTTGTCCTTCTCAGGAAATACATAACCCATAGGCGAGGCATGTCAGTAATACTATGCCATTGTTCAGAGGGATATTACAAAGTATGAAATTGAAATGATTAATCACGAGAAAATACACTCATCACTCTCACATGAAACACCTTGAGTCTAATCATATTCTGAGGAAATGGAACTCATACTCAAAAAGTATACACTTGTGCACATTCATTTCTGATAACAAAATGAAGGCTGATGATTTTAACACACACACACACACACACACACACACACACACACACACGGACAAAGCTAGTATCCCACTGAGGACAAACAGAAGTACTCTCCCAAACAGATTAGAAAATTCGCTCTTTAACATTCAGGAGCAAAACTGTATGAACCATCAACGAATCCCTGACACCTGGGGAAACACCCTGGGGACAAAAGGGCCAGTGGCTTCCCCAAATATAGTCCAAGCCTCACAATATTGTTTAAAATTTCCCTCAAGACCTCCAAGTTCCCTTTAGGTTGCTATTTAATTCTCTCTTTGTTATCAGCACTCTAGCCTATATTGATTTTTCTTTTTTGTGGCGGTTGGGTGGGGGGGACCTCCAATTTCATTGGTACAGCAAACTTCCATTGCGAAGACTTCTTCCATTGGTGCATGTCAACAATTGAATCACAGCTTATGCAGCACTGCAAGTCTGCCTTGGCCATTGAGAAATTAAGTGACTAATATATTACATAGCCTGAATCAGAAGCAGAACCTGCCTGAACTTTAGATCATCCTGATTCAAAGGCTGGCTCTGTATCCTTAGTTCTCTAAACACTTTCTAGCAGCCTTCTTTCTGATCTCAACTAACCCTCCATCCGAAGAAAAGAAAAACTATATGTACTATGTACCCAAGGGAAAAAAGTTAAAATAAGTAAATCTTTTTTTTCAATATCAATATTGAATGCTGTTTGTTTTTCATGTATCAAACTACTGTTCTCTATAATTTTTTTCAAACCTTGAGATCTCTAAATGGACAAGTCTAGTCAAACCCAAGATTCACAAAAGGAACCTCAATAAAAATAGTCCCAACAAAGACACTATCTGCATCCAGAGAAAGAAGTGATAAATAGAAGTATGTATAGAATAATTTTACATACATATATGTGTGTGTATGTATGTATGTATGTATGTATGTATATACCTATTTGTATCTCATGGTAGTTATCTCTGGGGTTGGGGAGAGAAGAGAAGAAAAAAAGAAATTTACAAGATAACTATTACACATTTAAAAGGAATAATAGGAAGTTGCACATAATAGATTTGCAGTTTCATGTGCAATCTTTTTTTATTATACTATGTTACAGCAATGCTCATTTTATCCATATATTAGAAATGAAATAAATGTAAAACAAAAGAAGACAATCATCCTGAGTTGTAGTGGTTAAAACAAATAAAAACAGGCCCAACGCTCAGGATGATCCTAGGCTTGTTAAAAGTTATCTACACTGGAATCAGTCTTGACTTCAGGAAGGCTCCAGGGTGGGTCAGACTCACCTAGAGCACCTCACACTCCTGGGGTGGGGCAAAAAAAGCAACATCTGGGACTCTGGATATATTGTTTTTCTCCAATCATTTCACCTCTTTGTGAATTCCCATCTGTTCTCTGGGTGTGAACTAAATCTGACTGTAAGTTCCATCACAACCTATCAGTCATAGAAAACCCATTCAACTAGTTTCTCCCTTGAGGAGTTTTTCTCTCTTCAGTTTTGACACACAAGTCAGTCTTGTACTTTAAACAAGACTTTTCCTGATGTTTAGATAAATAAAACATTTTTTCTATTTCTTTTTAGGTTTTTCATTTGAATATTTTGTTTTATTAAATATTTTATTATTGCCCAAACATTTAAATGACAACTTTTCTGATCTTCCACTATTCAAAGTAACTTTGGACATGGCATTCTAAGGACTTTGTGAAAATCTTCAAAAATGCGCTTGAGCACTCAACAGGCAACCTTCCTGTGAAGTGGACAGTATTCACATCTGTAACATGGTCACTTAAGTCACTGAAAGGTTCTGTGCCTTGTTTCAATCCATCATGCACTGCTGCCACAAAAAATTCAGGCCTCATGCTCCTGAATTCAGTTTTCTGCTTCCCCATACATCCTCTCTCTTTCAATATTTCTTTAATTTTGAGTAGAGCATTTCTTCTGTTCAGGCTGCATGTCTACGGTTTGAAAAGTTTAAAGTTACGTTTTTACCTTCGCTGGAATTTTAGTAGCATGGTTTTCTAGGATAAGTCTCTTCAGGTGCAGAATCCAGAGTCGTTTATCTTGTTGAGATTTAGCCTGTCAGGACCAGATTGGAACAGTAAGATAACTTACATCTGCAAATCCAGAGGATAGTAAGACCAATGGTTATGGCTCTGCTAGGAAACATGGGGAACAGATCAGATGTTTCACAGAGGCTATGGAATAGAAAGCTTCTCAAGCCACCAGAATCACTCTAAGAAGAAAAACTAGAGGATTTTTTTTACCTGCACTGTGTGTTGAAGCTTGGGATTCTTAAAATGGAAGACACTAAAACTAAGTGGTTCCTTGGGAATCATTTCCACAAGCATGAGGTTGCCACACTACAACACAGAGAATGTGAAAAGCCAGTAAGACACTTTTGGAAGGGAATGAAGATCCATAAATTGCTTTAATCTCTATAGCATTCCCAGACATACCAGTATGTGAGCTTTGTAGGTAAAGGTTTCTTCTCTTTTCTTTGTGATCAGAAGCAGCTTGTCAAAGAGGAACAATGTTCGCTCATTTTTAGCCCGCTGGAGGCGGAACGTTCCTTCCAACACCAGCTCCCCATAGCTGTTCAAGTCTGGTCCCTTCCAGTTAGTCAGCAAACTCTGTATCTCCTAGATGAATGGAAAAAAATACATATATGTACACACACAGATATATATACACATATACATATATTCATATCATATTAAATAGGAGGAAGAAAGTTAAACAATTAACACCAACCAATTAACAATTAATTAAGTTAATACTTCAAGTATTTGGTGGCATGATAGATAAAACTTAATAATACATCTGCCATTTCAGGGCACCACACAGAGGATTAGTTTTCACTTAAGGCTTAACAAAAATGAAGCACGTGGATGGTTATCTAACTGCTAGTACATAATTGGCCAGCCCCCCCCCCCCCAAAAAACAACTAGAGCTAATATTTACCTATTATATTTTTCAAAGACTCTACAAAGGGGCTAATATGTGAACTACCAGTGAAAAAAATTACTCTCCCCCCTTCTTGAACTTTTCCGCTTTCCAGATAAATGTCCTAGAGCTATTGATTTGAAAAACTTCTACTGAAAATTCAATTCTTTATATTATACATTGATCTAAAAATTAGAGGAGGCAAAGAAATGATGTGTGGATTTTTTCTTAAACCTTCCCCCCCAAATAATGAAGTTAAAGGTAAACCAATAATGTAACTTGTCATCAGCCATTCCTGTGAGGAATGCTGGGAGGTAAGATTTAATACTCCCTTAACATTTAGCTAGGAGAGTGTATATTATAACAATGACAACAAAAACCAATTCTCAGGAAAATTCAATAAAACAAGATTTTGTGAACTCACCTGTAGCCTGATTGCATGCTCATGTTTCCTCTTCATGTCATTAATATGCCAGGCTACTCTCTGCATTGTGTCTATGGCCTCAAGCACCACATCATAGCCATCAGTGTCCTTGTCGAGGTGGTTTTCTATTTCCTAATGAAGTCAGCAAAGAGCCATCTATTTTTGAAACATTTCTTTCACATACCCTGTTACACTGAGAAGATATCTATGTTATTTAGGAGGGCCTTAGCTTTCTCAAGTGTAAAATAAGGAATTCAGACTACATGATCTCTAACACCGTTTCCAGTTTAAGCCTTTTGTAACTTACTATTTCATACTACTACTGTATCTCAGCACTAAAATACTGCAATTTCAGTGAAAAGAAAAAAACAAGAAAAACCAAACAAGGGAATATAGGGTATTTCCAATGTTTGAATTCTAGGGCTAGAGTGATCTTCCAGGATGAAAAGTGTCTGGGGCATGGTAGAGAAACAGAGCACTTCATTCTCTCCTACTCTCAGATAAGTGTAAGCTGGACAGCAAGTATACAGTGAGAAAGGGTAATTTTGCTTCATTGTTTTATTATTATTACTAAGAAATGATCACTGTATTTCAGAATAGACAATGTAGCAAGGGGATTTCTTCTAAGCTGAGTCTTCCCAATGTGGGTTCATTATTTTGTATTATGGATTTATGAGAGGACATACACAAATCCAATCGTAATATGCCAACATATACGACATAGAGAAACATAATTTACTTTTAGATTTAGCTACTACTTTAAGATCACCCCTGCTACTGCTCTTTCCTTTCCCTTCTCAAGTCTCCTTATAGCTGGTCAAAAGGACCTTTACAATATATTAACATTTGTAAGATTTTTTTAAAAATATATTCCCTTGGGAAAAATCTGATTTAGATGCTATGTTAATCTGGCAGGTAACACTACTGACTGGAAAGTCATAGCGAGAGAGGGAGCTATTTAACACAGCAGTGCTAGTCTTGGGTGATGCCATGGTGGGACTGTTGGTATGATTTAATATTTTCAAGGCTCATTTTGATGATGGAATAGCCAATTAAGTCCATAGTTGCCAGTAGTCCTGCAGGGCTATTAATTCTGAAATTAAAAATACTTGGTGATGTGCTTTGAAGGGCAAAGAAGTCTCAAAAGATGAACTTTCAGGGCAAGCACACCTAGCTGAGTAATTCCAGGTGAACTGTCCTGTCATATAACTGTCCCCAAACTATAATTATACAGCTTTAAAACCACAATCAGGTTAAGCCAATATAATCTGAACTTAAATAAAATCAATCCGTTTCAAGGCCCCAAATAATTTTCAAAGATAAATTTGTAATTAGAGTTACTTTGTTAATAAAAAATTGGCTTAGGAGGATAATTAGATAAAAATTTTTAAATGTAGATTTTTTATGTAGCATAGCTTTGACCTTCCTATCAAAAGAACAAAGAAATTACAACATGCAACTGATATTTTATAAAGTATTATTATGATCCTTCTACATAAAGCCTTTCCTCATGCTCCCAACTACTAGGGCTATCCCTCTGCAGACTCTCTCTGTTTCTCTGTCTCTCTTTCCTTCTTCCTTTTTTCCTTCCTTCCTTCCCTTCCCTTTCTACTTTACTATGTTACCTATGTACATTCAACATTCCCCACTTCCTACCCCCCAATAGATTGTAAGCTTCTTGAGAGGAAGGACCATTTAATTTTAGTTTTTGTATCCCTAGCACTGAGCACAGTGAATGACAGTCAGTCAGTCAACAAAGCATAAGCTAAGTACCTATTCTGTGCCAAGCATTGTGCTAAGTGCTGGAGATATAAAGAAACACCTTTACAAATCCCATTCTCAAGGAGGTCACAGTGTAATAGGGAGACAACATGCAAACAATTCTGTACAAGCAAGGTACATATTATATATATATTTAATCTATCCGAAAAATAATAGATTATTATTAAGAAATATTACTAATTAGCTAAAATTAAATACATTATCAACATATTACTAAATAATATTTATATATTATCTAGAGATATTAGAATATAGATTTTGAGATATATATGTATATATGTGTATATACATATATGTGTGTGTATTATGTGTATATATATATATATATATATATATATATATATATATATATATATCTGGAGGGGCAAGGAGGCAGAGAGAGAGACACACACCCACACCGAGAGAAAGAGAAAGAGGAGAGAGAGAGAGAGAGAGAGAGAGAGAGAGAGAGGGTAGACTAACAGGTACAAACAAGATAAAGTGGGGATAATCTGAGAGGGGAGGCAAAATCATAAATGGAATTGGGAAAGGCTTCCTATAGAAGATAGGATTTTAGCCGAGACTCAAAGGAAGTCAGGAAAGCCAGGAAATGGAGATGAGGAGAGACAGAATTTTAGACGTGGCAGACAGCCAACAAAAATGTCAGTAGTCGGCACATAGCAGGTGCTCAGTCAGTACTTGCCAATTAAGTTCAAATCCACTCTGACTAGAACAGTCTAAATTTCCTCATCTATAAAGTGAGGGGGTTGGATTAAGTAACTCTAAGATGATTCTCTATTACTTGTAGGATATTTTATCTTAGAGACATTTACAGTTCATCACAACCTAGTTCCATCATACCTATTTCAGCCTTATTATACATTACTTCCTTCTTGTCCATGTACTCTACAATTCAGCCATATTAGCTTTCTGGCTGTTTTTCCGCATGTGATAATGCCATCTTCTATACCGGTGCCTTTGAACTGGTTAGAATGTTCTCCCTCCACCCACCTTTGCCTCTTGGGGTCCCTGGTTTCTTTCAAGACTCAGTCCAAGTGCTGTGTTCTGTATGAGGTCTTTTCTGTGCCCTCCACTCCAGCTACTAGTGCCTTCTCTTTCCCCTTCTAAGTTTAACTTGTATCTACTTCATATATGTTGTGTATCTGTGTATACACACACACACACACATACATACATTCTGTTTCCCCTACATGTTCCTTAAGGGCAAGGAACTCTTGTTTCATTTCTATCTCTGTATCCTCCAATGACCAGCAGAATTCTTGGCAGACAAGTACTTGTTGATTAATTGATTTTTCCATCTCCAAAAACATTACACAAAAAAACCTACCTTGCCTTAGGCCTGATTGCTTTGACTATTAGAATATACGGAGAAAAAGGATTATGAAGAGGTATTTCAATTTAAATTATCTTGTATCTATAAAGCTATTTAAAACAGCGTAAAAAGAACTGAGAAATAAAACAGGGAAATTTATTTAAGCATTCCTGAGAACCAAACTTAATGAGTTGTTCACTACTCATCCTGCTCCCATTTTTCTTCTTGTTGGTTACATATCACATCTAATCAAAACCAGGACAAATAAAGAGCTCTTTTCCCAAAACCACCCACTAAATCTGGCATGTAGGAAGCAATTGCTTTCTTTTAGATTGTAACTTCCTATATGATGCGAAAGCCACCCAGCAAGATCATACCGTAGGACGTGTCTGGTAATCAACGACATTTAAAAAATGTCAAGGGTCCCAGAGAGGTATTGGTAGCCTGCCAGGTGATTCTCCTAAGCAAGAGATGAATTACAGAGCCAAAAAACCATCTCATTCTTTGGATATATCAATAACACTGCAATGCTCAATATCAGTATTTCTAAAAATTTCTTAATTAAAATGTATTAGTCAACTGTAAGTATGGACAAGGAAAACGCTTCCACATGTTCTCAGATTTTTTATGATTTTTATTATCAATTCAAAATGCAAAAAACTCTTAAACTCCACCCCTGCATATTAAAATGCACTCAAGTACATTAGGCATAAAGAACTGTACAATTTGAAGATGCTTACATGTAAAAGCAGATGATACTTGAGGATCCGTTGAACAGGCTTCAAGAGGTATGATCCTAAAGGCAGTGAGTGATGGAGAGTTTCTTGACGTTCTCGGAAGAACTTGGCTATCATTTTGTTCCTCATGCATTCTGTTAGCACGGCTACTGATCTGCAAATAAAAGCCGTGATGCACAATGCAGACTCGTCAATAACTGATTTATTTATTAAACCATTTTAAACATGTCATATGAAGAAGATGATCATTTGCGAGGCTGTGATGGGACATTCTGTATCATGGTACCTGACTTGAAAGAAAATCAAACTAATTGATTAGCTAATTAGATGATGAAATCAGCTAAAATATGGGGCATCTCACAAATTAACTAAGACAGGAATCACAGGCTTTGCTACAACAAAAGGAAATATTGCCATCAATGTCAAACTATGCAATTAGATAGTGGCATAAGGGGCTTTTTCCTATCTCTCTATGTGTTGCATTGACCTTCAATGCCTTTTTCAGTTCTGTCAATCTATTTTCATTACACCTTCAAAATCTTGCTCAGCACTCACTCTTAATAACTGTACCTGACAGGTTGTTCTTTTTTCATATATATATATATTTTTTTAGCATTTATATACTATTTGTGCTATGTTAATTTGTACTTGTCATATTGCTCTGGGGAGTACCTTGTTTCATAGAATCATATATTTAGAGCTGGAAGTCACCTTAGAAGTCCCAGCATTCAAGTTCCTCATCTGTAAAACAAAGGGATTAAACTAGATCACCTCCCAGCTCTAAATCTATGATACTATGAGAGAAGATGCTCCTTGTAGGCAGGGTCTGTGTCCATTTCATTTCCTTTGCATTTTTTTTCAAGCTTTAGCTAAGTGCTCTTCACAGAATAGGATCTCAAATGCTATTAACCGGCTATTGGTTTGGGTTTTTTCCAACCTTGAAGCATTAGGCATACAACAAAATAAAAGAAAGTCTTTGTGGGCAGAGAAATCTCTAACATAGCCACTCTATTTTAAAAAAGAAAATTTTCATTACTAATAAGGTCAGTTGGAAATATAACTTCACCACAGATAATTACTATGTTCTAAGGAATAGCAGCAGCTATATTATGAATTATAACAAGAAAACACATATAGGTACATCCTGCTTTAAGGAAACCCAAGAGAAACATCGCCAGGTACCCCCAACAGCTAAATCCACTGACTCCAACCTTCACTATCTTGTCTGAGGGATGCAGTTACAGAAGCATCTATTGGCACCAACTTAGGAGAAGAGCTGAGAGCCCAAAGACTCTTTTCTAACAAGGTGCCTCCCAAGCATGTGTTGTGATAATATGAGATTCCTTTATAGAAGAAACCATAGAGGTGAATTTGTTTAATGATGCTTTCATTATCAGGACCGAGAGACATAAATGAGAAGAAATATGTTTGCCAAAGGTGTTCATCGTGGTCCTGAAGAATGGCCTGTGGGCTGTCCTAATAGAAGAGGAATTCCATTGGTCCTCTGTAATGTTTCTATTTATGGATGCCACTGTATAGATTTAATACTCAGAATACTACCAAACCTCCTCCATGGATCCATCACAAACCTGTGGTGGGAGCAATATCTTAACATCTCATCCCCTGCAAACTAAGTTATTTTTTCCCTTTTAAAGTACTGAAAATATACTTTGAGATTTATTTTGACCAGGGGGCCCAAAGGCTAAGGCTGTTGACATTGCTAGTTGGCCACATGAGTATAAAACCAGTTTCAAGGAGTTCCAGGTCTGCTCTGATGCTTGGCTGGTAGACCATAATGATCAGTGCAGAGGCAGGACAGCTTCACTCAGCTGAATTAACTCAGGGTATCCTCAATGCATATCCTTGTTTAATATCTTTCCTCTCCCGATGGTTAATAAGTCTCCTTCTGTTAACTATTGAATGAACTCTGAGTATCTCATTTTTCACCCAAAATGGAAGATAAACTACCAGAGGACTGGCCTACTCTAGGAACATCACCCCAAAAGATGGGCCTAAGGAAAACATAGGAAAAACCAAGTAGATGAAGAATGCCTATTGCCCAGGCTTAGAATTAGTTGGGCAAACAATCTGCCAGTTATTCTATCAGCACAGTTACATAGACAATCACGGCAAATGGACAATAAGTTAGGCCATAACTGAATAGGAGAGGACAAGAAGGCTGGATTTCTTTGGGGAACTTACGCAAAGCTTTCCATAATATCAAGCTGCTCTCTCTTTTTTTTTTGTGAACACCAATATTACTATGGTGCTAAGAGAGTGAAATATAGTAGAAAGATGGTTGGCTTTGGAGTTGGGAAGATCTGGGTTCAGGTCCTGCTAACACATACTGGCTGTGTGGCTATAAGTAAGTACTTAACCTTTCAGTCTTGCAGTCAGCAAATTACACAAGACTAAAAGTTACAAAGGTGTTATTGATCTATATTGGTGAAAGACGTTTTCTATGCTCCGAATTTCCTACACTTAATGAAATCACAGGCACACACACTCTTCTCATTCAGTTCAATACATTCTTGCCGGAATGCATCACAGCTACAAGTTGTAGAATATCGTGTCTTCCAAAATAATCTAAATTCCAAGTCATCCAAAGGGAGATGGAGAAATGCATAAGGCTCCCATGTATGTCAAGAAGCGGCATGTAAGAAGAGGCATAAAAGATATCAAGGAAATGTGTAACAATAAAGGAAATAGGTGAGGGCAAGAGACAAATGAAACACCCTAAATTCCTGCAACGGAAAAGAATCTGAAATGAAAGCCTATAATAGGTAAGTAGATTCTTCATAGATGAATTGTGGGAAGATCTGGTCAAAAATTACATAAGTCAGAGTGGTTGCAAAATACACCACTTGGGGGCACACTCTGCTTTTAAAATATACTCTGGGAGGGAATACGTAGCCTCCGTAGCTTTCTTCAAAGCTCAGGTCATACATTTTCTTCCCTTAGTGCTCTCTCCTCCTCAAATTATCATCGATATTTTTATCTATTTACATGATATATCACTAGAATAGAAGATAAACTCTTTGAGGCCAGGGCCTGGGTTTTTTTTTATTCTGTTTATGAATTCAGAGTTCCATGAAAAAAGAAGTTGCTTAGTAAATGGCTGTTAGTTATGTTACCTTCATTGATGTTGATAACAGACCCATGAAAGTATCCTTAGACTCTAGAGAACTGTATACTGAACAATTATAAAACCAATTTTTATGATTTTTTAAGCAAGTTACAAATTAATTTGGGTTTGTAGAATGTTATCATTCCATAAGATTTGCTATCTTTAAGACTGATTTAGGAATTAGAAGTAGTTGATACAGAAGAGAACTTACTGATTTAGTTTTGGGAAATACTGTTTTGCTTGTTTAAAAATATCAGCCCACTAACAGATGATTTTTCATGCATTTTTTAACCTGTTTTCTCCTTTTGAATTTTATACCCATTCTTTTAAAGCCCATATCAAATGCTACTCTCTCCAGGAAGTCTTCCTCATACCCCTTTTCCTTCAGGTGGAGGGGACAATCTTATTTGTAAATACAGATTCTCCTTGCATCTCAGATATCTACCTTGGATAATTGGTGCAATACCTGTGTATTAATGTGAAAATCTTCACTCTACAAGAGAAAAAAGAGTTAGGACTTAAGTAAACAAAGACCAAAGTAATGAATACACACAAAGAATACATTCCAGGTTTATACACATATAGTTAAAAATTTCAATGGGCAGCTAGGGGAGGAGTGGATAGGGTGCCCACTGGCCCAGGAGTTAGGAAGACTTGAGTTCAAATGTGGCCTCAGACACTTACTAGCTGTGTGACACTAGGTAAGTCACTTAACCTTGTTTGCCTCAGTTTCCTCATCTGTAAAATGAACTGGAGAACGAATGGCAAACCATTTCAGTATCTTTGCCAAGAAAACTCCAAAGGGGTCACAAAGAGTCGGATACCAACTAAAACAATGGAATGACAACCACAATCTCACAATCATTCCCTTCAATAATTAGTTAAAGGATGACAACTCTTTTTCGACAGTGCTCTTAGTTTACCAGTGGTCTTTTCTTGACAATTCCTTAAACAAGTCAACCTCATTCAGCCTTAAACAGTGATTCTATAGCAACGAAACAGCATAAAGGCAAAGTACAGTCCTACACTGGAAGGACAGGACAAGTTCTCTTTTGACAGAAACACCATGAGAAAACAGATCTTGGCAATCTAGTGGATAAGTTATGAAAAAAAATTTAAATGGAATTCCAAAAAGAAAAAGAATTACAATTTTTGTGTTATATAAAAACATTCATTTTAGACTATGCAAGACTCTTTCACTTTCTGACTGTACAGTTTCTTCATTCCATTTCACACATAAACCAAAATTTAAATAAGGTGCTCCTTAAGAACAGGGGCTGAGTTTGCCTTTCTTTGCACCCCAGAACTTAGAAGAGCAGCTGACACATAGTAAGTGCTTCATGAATACTTATTGACTGGCTGAATGCTCAGAGCCAATTTATACCTGGGATGGACTATTCCATGTGTATCAGGAGGGCCGAGTTTATAATCTCAAAGAGGATCATAAACATGTCTGAAAGGTTCGGAACCGCCGGATATAAGAAACTCTCAAAGTAGAAGGCAGAAGAATCAAAACATTTATTTAGGCTCCACAGTAACCAACCCATGAACCAGAAGCCCCATTTTGATATGTTGATCAAAATCTTCCAGGCCCAATAAGTACGCCTTGCAAGAGTAACCAGGAGGCTACAGAGAAGCATGATTGCGTAAAGCAAAATCATGCTTCCCCCTCGATGGTAATAAGATTACCCACTGGCTGAAGTCTTTGTTCAGCTTCCTCCCGTAGATCAGCTCTGCTACTGGCAGCTCCTGCCTCAGCTGTGTCTGTGTCTGTAACTGAAGCTGCAACTGTAACTGACGATGTAAACTGTCGTAACTGCCTCTGTAACGGTCGTTGTACATGTCGCTGGCTCCAACCGGAAAAGGAAGAGAAAGCCTCTTCAAGCTGTCCTCTCCCCTCTTATAGGGTTTTTGACATCATCAAGCTCAGCCCGAATGACCAGTGCCGATTGGTTCCTGAGTTGGCCCCTCCCCCTAGCATAGACATTAACACCTCCCCTCAGCCAGCCCCATGACTCCTCACACAGGAAGCTGTCTGCTTCCCGGCATGCTCCCCGGGCCTCCTGCCCGGAAGAGCAAGCCACAGTGTCCAGAGGCTCAATGAGTAAGCTGAGTCATTCAAAGAAAACAAGGCCATTCTGGTTACACCATGTCAACCTTTAGAGCTACATCTTAATCTTTTATGTTTTAAAGAAGTCTTTTTCTGTACAATCAATTTATGATTGATTTATCATAGCTATGTCATTTTCTAAAAAGGGAGGTAACACCATGTTCTGTCAAAGGGTTTCTCAAATACACTCAGCCTCATAAAGCCCTCTGGTTTATCATTATTAACTAATCTCACTTGCTTGGAATATTCTTGCTACCGGCCAGATTTTTCATGGATGTTTACAGGTGCTCAAACACCATTCGGATAAAGAGTTTTGAGTATAACCTATTATGGGACATTCCTGGAAGAATAGTTACAGTCCTGAAATGCACACCAAACTTAAATTGTGACAAACTTTAATTTGGTTAATTTTCATAAAATCATTAATACAGTAATCAGCCTCCTGAAGTCAAAACTACAATGAAGTGGATTAAGATTTACATAAATGATACAGTTCATCATCTATGATGATACATTATATATAAACTAAAAATTATAAAACATACGTAGGGGAACTAGCAGCAGAATAGGAAAGGAACTTGGAAGTCATTGAGTCCAAATCCTTCATTTTATAGATGAAATTGAGGCACTTGTGCACCTTAGTGACTTTCCCAGATCACAGAGTTAGGTATTTATAGTAACATTCAAACTCAGCTCTTCTTGACTTAAAGTCTAGCACTCTATCCACTACGCCACCTAGCTACAAATACCCATACAAACACAAAAACAGTGCTGTGTTCAGTCGTTTCAGTCGTGTCTGACTCTTCATGACCCCATTTTGGGGTTTTTCTTGGCAAGATGCTGGAGTGGTTTACCACTTCCTTCTCCAGTTTATTTACAGATGAGGAAACTGAGGCAAGCGGGGGTTAAGTGACTTGCCCAAGGTCACACAGCTAGTAAGTATCTGATGCTGGATTTGAAACTCAGGTCTTCCTGACTCTAGGCTAGGCACTGTATTCATTGCGCCACCTAGCTGCGGTAGTAATAGATTAACATTAATCCAGGCTATTCAAATGCAGAATTTAGAGCATACTTTAATTAAACCTGACATAGCGAAGCTCATATGTAAATGTGACAACTTATAGGTTATTATTAAACTTTTCAACAGATTAATTTTCTAACTGACCTAAACTATAAAGGCCCTTGAGAGTTAACACATGACTTTTTGGAGGGCAAGTTTTTAATGTAGCAGGATGGGATATGGGCTAGGGAAGAGATGGGAGGGTGTGATAGCTCTCGAAGTGGAAAATGACGTCCTAAAGGTGGTGAGATAACTAGGTTCTTCAGTAAAGAATTTCCATTTCCATCATTAGTCAACAATTCTATGGGAGTTTTCTTCTCCTTTTTCAAGGAACAGGTAAGGAACAATTATATTATTCTTTAGTAGAAAGATCTTAAAGATCCCTACTCCACCCCCCAAATAAAAAAGGTCAAAAATGATTCCCTGTGTAGACATCAGTGATTCACATGAAAGTGGGAACCTGCTTAACATCTTTCATTAATGGCCTGCTCAATTTAAAGTAATCTTCTATGCCTCCCCTGGTTAAACAGCTGGTTTGGCTTCAGAAAACCTAACAACTCCTAAATTTCAGGGTGCTGAGTGAAAAGTGTTCCATGCCAGAACCAAACTCCCTCAGTGCCTTCCTTACATGTAAATGTGTGGAGTGCTTAAGTAAGCCTTCTAATTAAACCTGGAAACATTACAATGAAGAAAGAGGCTTGGGAAATGCCAATGGGGTATATAAACAAACTTTTAGTGAATAATTAAGCCAGGGCTAAGCTTATGTTCCCACCCCTTTAATCATTGTCCTTGATTATAGTTACCATTAAAAGCTAATGTTTCCGGAACTCTTCTGTGTAGCTGATGGTCTGTGGCTCCTTGAGCATACACCTTCTTTGATGGATAAGGGCATCTCTTCTGACCTGTTTCTTTCTGTCCTCTTTTTATGCCCTTACCCTTCAGTGTTTATATGACTAATTATAACAAGTAGGTAAATTGTGAAAGAATAATGAATATACATTGTAGTTACCTTTTGCTTTATCCGTAGAGCAACAATCACTTTTAAAAAACTGTAATAAAATACAGGGTGGTATGTTTGGATTAAAAACCACTCTCACATTTTACAATCCTTGGATAGTGGCTATGGAGAGGGTTTTCCCACTTAGGATTACATTTAGTCTATTTGTATGATGGTAGCCAACTTGAGAAGGAGCAGGGTTAGATGCTATGATATCACTGGATTTGAGGCTATAAATAAAGTGCCAGCCTTTTGTAGGGTTCAAAGCTACTCTTGGTGATCTTTGCTAAGAACCTGAGTATATTTGAAGCCACAATTGCACAAATTATGTAATACCCTATTTTTAATTTATGGAACAAAACAAGCATTTCCATAACACAGTACAATAAAAGATGATTATACATGAAACTACAAAGCTACTATGCACAACTTATTCCTTTCAAATATACAAGAAAATTATCATGTAAATTTCTTTTTTTCATTCCTCACCCCCCAACCTAGAGATGACTATCATTAGACAAAATAGATGTATATATATATATATATACACATGTATATAAATATACACACACATATATGTAAAACTACTCTACACATATTTCTATTTATCAGTTCTTTCTCTGGATGCAGATAGTGGCTATTTTTTTTAAAGGTAAACTCAAAGATACTATAGTGTAATAATCCATTATTTGAAGCCTATTACTGGAAATTTAAGGGAAACACTATTCTTTTTCTTTTGGCCCCTCAGACTCCTCTGGGCTCAGATACACCAACTATTATAGTCTCATCTCCAGATTCAAGAACTTCTTGGCCATTTTAACACTAAACCATTCCCCATTCCCACACCATTTTCTATCTATCACATAAACATTTTCTAGCACCCCTTTATGTGTCATCTGCCATCGGACTGGAAGCTCATTGAGGGCAGGAACTATTTTGCTTTTTGGATTAGTATGCCCAGTGCTTAGCACAGTGCCTGTCATATAGTATATAATTAATAAATGCTCTATCCACCCATCCATCCATCCATCTATCTACCTATCTATCTATCCATCTTTCTATCCTATTTAGCTCCGTGGATCCTAAATACATGAATATATTAATTTTTCCATCTTAGGATTTTTCATATATGCTTCTTCAAATCAGTTGTTGAAACACGGTCTTATTTTCTAACATTCCTCTATTCTTGCCTCTCCCTTACCCTTCAAAAGCTTACAGTTTCTTCATAAGATAAAACGAGTAATTTATTCCAATTATAAAATTGTATCTAAAATAAGATTCTTTTTTCTGTCATTGATCTTTTTTTTCCTTGTAGAAAAATGAAATTACGAAATTTAGTCATTAGAAAACAGATTATTCTCCTAAAATATAGGACAAAAGCAATCACATTATTGCTGGTCACCATTGGCACAAACGAGCAAATCTTTCTTACCTTAGCTACAAAACATTCTGCTATGGCCACGGGATCATTTTCGCAGTTTTCCAAATCTTGCAAAAGTCCACTAATAACAACAAAAAACAAAAGCAAGTTTAAAAAATGTTAATTGGCAATCTTTCGTAATGAAGGATATTTTACCCAAGTAGATACAAGGCAACTTGTGGTGCTAGGTGGTGCGATGGATAGAGCGCTGAACCTGGAGTAAGGAAGACCTAGTTCAAATTCAGACTCTGACACTTGGACACTAGTTGTGTGATTCCGGGCAAGCCACTTAACCTTTGTCTGCCTCAGTTTCCTAACCTGTAAAATGGGGGCAATAATAATAATGCCTGCTTTCCAGGGTTGTTGTCAGGACAAAATGAAATAAAATTTTTGAGTTGCTCTGTAAACCGTAAATCACTATAAATGCTATTATTATTATTAACTTTACGAGTCAAAATACTGCAATTGCTTTTTTTTGTAAAATATGATAGTCGCCTTAAATACCAAATAACAAAAATCAGATTTATACTCAAAAATCACAAACAGCGGGCAATGGCAGGTTTTTTCACTCTATCACTTGGCAAATGATAAATAATTCTGACCAGTTTTTCGTGAAGCGTACTCTAAAAAATGAAAATAATTCTTCCTTATTCAGCGTAACAATAAGGGTATTGGTCTTAAAGTCAGAAGATTTGAGGTCAAATACTGCTTTCATAAGTTCTTCTTTCCTGATTCCATCTAGTTCCACGTCACCAACCGTCATTTGGACATCCTGGATGTGTTATAGGCATCTCAAACTCAATGTATCCTACCTCTTAGTGTACACTATGATCCCACAACACCGGCCTTCTTGCTCTTCCTTTACATTCCATCTCACAGCTCGTACCTTTCTATTGGCTGTCCTCATGTCAGGCACCCCTTTCTTCCTGCTGTCTCAGCTCAGATCAACCTTCTGCAAGACCTCATCCCTAACTCCCCTTCCTGCTTTGCCATCCCTCAGAAATTACTTCCAATTTGTCCTGCCCGTAGTTGCTTATACATTGTTTTCCCCCATTAAAATGTTAGATCCTTGAAGGAAGGGAATGTTTTTACTTTCCTTTGTATTTGCAGCACTTAGCACAGGGCCTGGCACATTGTAAACACTCAATACTTTTTATCTTCCCCCTCCCTCTATTCCCCTTTCTTCTTAACTTTCCTATTACTGGTACCAAGGCATACAACCTCATTGGCATCTTTAACTCCCCACTTTTCCCCACTCAGTTTCACCCCATTTGTCCAATCTATTGCCAAAGCTTGTCATTTCTAATTTCACAACATTCTCCTGTACATTCCTTCCTTTCCACTAACATAGCCCCCACTCTAATACAGGCCCTCATTACTTCTTACATGGATTATTTTTTAAGAAGTTTTTAATCACTCTTCCTGCCTCAAGTTTTTCCCTATTCCATCCCATCCTTAAGTCAGCTTCCAAACTGATTTTTCTTATGGTCATGACACCTTCAGTAAGCTCCAGTGGCTCTTTATTACCTTCAGAAACAAATATAAGATTCTCTGTTTGGCATTTCCCAACCTGTGCTCTTCCTATATTTCCAGTAGTTTTTATACAGACCCTACAATCCAGCTACATTACTTGCTGTTATGCACAAAGGACACTCACTCCACCTCTAGACTCCCTGTCTTTGCATTGGTCAGCTTCACGCCTGGAATCCGCTCTCCTTCTTCCTCACAGGCTCCTTCCTTCCCTAACTTCTGTCAAGACTCAGCTCAACTTCCACTTTCTGCAAGTAGTTTGTCCAGGTCATCCTCTCCCTTTTCCTCCCATGCCCCTCCTCTGGGAATACATTCCAATTGCTTTGTATGTGTCTTGTATGAACAGAAGTTATTTACCAGTTGTCTTCCCCATTAGAATTTGAGCTCTTTAAGGGAACAGATAGTGTTTTTGCCTTTGTGTTCTCAATGCGCAGGCCAGCACCTACCATGTTAATTTGGTTAAATTGGCTTAAAATGATACCCACAAAGAAACTCTAGATTGAATATGGTATTAATGATGGGAACAAAAGCCAACGAGAAAACGGCAGAGAAAAGACTTCTAGGGCAGGTTTTTTATCAGCCATGTAACTAGGTGAAAATACTTACGATCTCATCATAACTGATAAGTCAACCCTCTACCCCCAAATTTGAAATTATCAAGATCACATGAAATATGAATTTACATCCCCCATCATTAATGATGAGCTTCATCTTAGGCACGTATTGTATCTTGAGATAATAATTAATGCTAGTGGGAAGCTATCATGGTTAGTAAGACCCTTAGGAAATAAGCTCTTGTTGCCAAAAGCACTATGTCATGTTACCATGGGCAAGTCAATTAACTTCTCTGGTCCTCAGTTTCTTCAACCTTTATAAAACTAAGGGATTAGACTGGATGATTTCTAAGGTGCTCCCTAGATATATGATCTAATTACTTGTAAAAACTCCCATATATACTTAAATTTGGAAATGGAATTTTCTAGTAGGTTAAAAAAAAGCTTCAAAATGAAAAGCATTAATAGGTTTTGAGCCCATTCACTAAAAATATAAGAATGTAATATCTTCCAATGAATTTGCTTGAAGAAATGAATTGACATCGGGAAAGATGGAAATGTACTAGCTCAATTTCAACAAAAGCCTGAGCGTAATTGGTAGATGGGACTGAAAAATGAGTACCATCAAAGTCAGCACAGCAATTAATGCACATCTTCCTTTGGAATTGATGTATCTTTGTGAGGGTATCTTTTCAGCTATGACAACTATGAAAACAAAGCATCACAACAAACAAAACTTAGAACCAGATTTTAGAATTGTAGTGTCAGAAAATATAGAACCAAGATTTTAAAAATAATGACAGCAAAAAGTGTTTTTTGCATGACAAAATAAAAATGATTTGAAAATATTATTTTGTCTTTATTTTCATCTTTTAATTTTTGCAATTGTTTTATAATGTACAGGATATATTGCTATAGTAGCATGTGCATGTAATTTATAAACAAACATTTATATATGTATATATGTGTGTGTACATATATATAGGTACATACATATATACACACACATATATTTTGAAGTGCTGTGCAAATTTTTTTTACTAAAACATCGCATGATCAGTCAGTCAATAAACATTTATTAAATTCCTATTATGTGATGGGCACTGTGCTAAGTCCTGGGGATACAAATATGAAAAAAGAAAGCTATCCCTGCTCTTAAGGAGTTTAGAGTCTAATGGGTGAAGATAATGCACAAAAGGAAGCCTAGAGGGAGGAAGGGAAAGAAGATAACCATTGCAGAAGTTCATATGAGTGGAACCACATGGGAAATGAAGAAATGGCTGGCTTGAGGCCCCCTTCCTGAAATGGAGGTTTTGGAGTTCATGGTGCTACCGTCCAATCAGAGGGGTAGAGGGAACTGATGAGGCGTGAGTGCCAAGGTTGACTCAATCTTGCTGCATGATATTTCTAAAATGCTGAGAGACCACTGGTCACACAATTCATTTAGTATTTAATTAGTGTCTTGCATTACGAGTTTTCTTTTAATATGTATATCTTTTATTTCTGCGATGAGACTACCTGCTCCTTAACCATAAAGCCCATTTCTTATACTTCTTTGTATTCACTTGTCAGAGTATCTTACACATAGTAGGTGCTCAAAAAATAACTGTTGACTGAGTCACTATTTCTTACTCATTCACCCTGGGTATAAATGAATATGCTTTTGCATTCAAGCCAGCATCTATATTTTTGCATTCACTAGTACTTTCTCATACTTGTTACCATTTCACTCTCCATTTTACATTTCTCTGACTTAATACCACCAACTCTTTTTTTTTTTAGCTATTTTGTCAACCAGCCTAGATGAAGGGCAAAAAATGGACTTTTCTATATCATTCCCCATCCTCTACAGTCTTGCCCAATCCATGCCACTACAGGCAAGCAAAACTAAAAGAGGGGAAAGGAGTGGGTGGGAGCAATTGGACCACTGGTCCAATGGATTTAATAGAAGGTCAGACGGAAGAGATAAAGATGATGAAAAAATAAATGGGTGTTCTAGTTTGGTGGCACAGTGGATAGAATGCCAGGCTTGAAGTCAGGAAGACCTGATTTGAGATCCTACCTCAGACACTTACCAGCTGTGTGACCTTGGGCAAGTAATTAACCTCTGTTTGCCTCAGTTCCCTCATCTGCCAAGTGGGGTAGTAATAGCACCTACCTATGGTTCATCAAATGACATAATGATTGCAAAGTCCTCAGCATAGTGCCATGCATGTAGTAAATGCTATACAAATGTTAGCTATTATTATTATTATTAATCATCATCACCATCATCACAGTCAATTACAACTCGTATTCATATAGCACTTATAGTTGGCAAAGAATTTTCCTCACAACAATCCTCTCAGGTAAATGGGGCAAACATTCCCATTCTGGAGCTGAGGAAACTGAGACTTTGAGAGGTTAAATGAGCTGCTCATGGTCACAGAGCTCACATGTTCCTGAGTTAGAATTTGAACCCAGGTTTGAAGCTGAGGGCCAGTTTTCCATTCCTACCACTTCTTCCCCCATACCCTCTTGTTTTCCTTTCCCCTAAGATAGAAGACATTTTATTGCTAAACACGAAATACCAACAAGGAATCCAGGGAAGGAAGGTCATCCGTATAAAGCAAGAAGGGTAGAGATGGGGAGGGGTTGCCCTTTAATTGATCAGTCTATATGGAAGGATAAAGAAGACTCTTGGAAGGGACTGGGAGTTCTCAGACTAGGCGCATAGAAAGACACATGGTTAAAAGGAAGAGAAAAAGGAGAGAGAATAGGGACAAGAAAGAATGAAACACCCCAAGCAAGAGAAGAGAAGAAGAGGTGGCAGTCATGTCTTAAGCTTCAAAGAAGGGAGGGAGGACTTGTTTGCTGCCCATCAGATGAATAACCTGGGGAGGTGTGGAGTTTGTGGACTCTGATAAGCCCATCTCACCCAACCAGAGTGTTTTCTCTGCTGCTATGAAATAGAATACCCTGGGGAGAATCTCCTCCTCACTGCATTCTTACCCCTAATCCTGGAGAATCTCAAACTTTAGGATCACCTCATCTCTGCCTCTTGCCAATTAATTTGCAGCTAAGCAGTCAGAAAGAGTGTGTATTCTATTTTAGTTATTATTCATCCTTCGTTTTCGAAAAAAGACCGATGGCATCATGACGTTGGAGTAAAATAATGGATGATGGGTAATGTCTTGACTTGTGTGTGAACTGGATTTAAGTGAGGCAGAGTAACCCAAAGATATCAGCCTCACTCTCTCTTCCAGAGTCATCTAAACCCAGTGGCAGGACAAAAGTCAAGACGACTGGCTATAACCTGGGATGCAGTGGATGACCTTGACTTCTCTGGCATCTGACCAAGCTCTAAGTGCTTGCCCTCTCAAGCATCTGCCCTACTGATCCTGCTTTGACTACCCAAGAGTTCAGAATTGTCTTTGCTATACAGATGAACTAAATCAGGACTAGAAACCGTTTCTACCTTCAAAGAGCTAATTCTAAAAGCATGATAAAGAGAAAACAGGTCACAGATTATATTTCCTTCTCAAGAGAGTAACAATATTGCAGTTTTCCTGGCTTCAGGGCTAGAATAATTTCTCCTTTACCCTGCCAATCAATCATACTTTTTTCTTTTTTTTACTAGAGCTAAGGGGGTGGGGTGAGAAGTTCAATCAATGCATTCTCCAGTGTGTGTGGTATGTGAGTGTGTGCGCATGTGTGCACATGAAATAAAAAAAATGCTTCCTCTTATACAGTAACAGATCCACCAAATTGTCCCTGGACCATTGATGTAAATGTTAGAACAAGAATTATGCCACGGCCTTGAGGATTTCAGTACTTGCCATGAATGAGATCCCGAAAGGGAGCCACTCCCATTCAAATCTGAAATTGGCTCTATATAACACTTCCCTTCTCCACCCTCCTAACTGGGTTATTTGGCACCTGAACTTGGAGCATCTGCAAGGGATCCATGTGCCCGTGGGAATATAAAATGTAATGAGCTATAAACAGCAACAAATTCCCCTTGAATTTCCTAGCTACATTAGCTCAGACCACGAAAGCTGCTTTCTGGGAAAAGGGAGGGACAAGGATGAGGCAGGACTATGTCTACTATTGTCTGGGAATTACAGACTCTTGATGATGCCAAAGTGTACAAAAAGATGCAAGAAAATATTACAAGCTGATTCTTACTGATGGAGAACAGACTATATAATTTTATCTGTCCTCTGCCTCACCTCTCATAACATGGTACAGGCAGGAAAGACGATGGTCCTAAATTAATTTTGTTTTTAGAAGCAATAAACTGTAGCCTATTTGGATGAGAAGTAATCATCTGAAGAATTCTCAATTTGGAAAAAAAAAAGTATTTCTGGTTTTAAAAGAACCCAAGGAATGAAGAAATTTTGCTGTTGATCCTTTTTGAAAAAGACAAAGAGAAAGAACCTTGGGAGAAAATGAATGCTTTTGATAAGAGGAAGTTTTTTACTCTAAGTAGAAGGAAAGTTTCTTAACAACGAGAATTATCCAAAAGAGTAATGGACTGCCTTCAGAATTCCCCCTCCTTGGAGGTCTGTGAGCCAAGATGGCCACTTGTCAGGCACGTGACAGATGGGAGTCAACTTCAATCAGCTACACATTCGATCAGATTGCCTTTGTATTCTCTTCCAGCTCTAACTTTCTGTGACATGTGAGGGAAATTAAGTACTAAAAGGCATAAAGACAGATGAAATACATATGAGTGGTCATTATTATCAGAGACCTTATTGTTGTTGTCTGTCCTTTGGGCTCCAAGAGGACCAAAATGACATCATGATGTTGGGGTCAATGTATGGTGTGTTTGATTGATTGATCACACCAGTATGAGCTTGCAAGGTTGTAACATAGCCTTCAAAATAGTTTATGTGACCATTTGGGAGGGAGATGTCTCTAAATTTGCACATCTTTCATTTCTTTTGAGCTACTGCAATTCTGCTTTGCTCATAGAGCACAGCACCTTCTTTAACGCGGGCATGCCACGCTGGACAATCCTGTGTCAGTATCTCTTACGTCTCACAATTGGCACCAAAATTCTTCAGAGACCTTGAGAGTGTCCTTGTTTTGCTTCTTCGGACCATCATGTGAGCGCTTGCCTTGTGTAAGTTCTCCATAAAAGTCTTTTAGGCAAGTGTATATTTGGCATTTGAACAACACGGCTAGCCTATCAGAGTTATGCTCTCTGGGGCAGATTTTGAATGCTTGGCAGTTCAAGTCAAGAAAGGACCGCAGTGTCCAGTACCTTATCTTGCCAGGTGATCTTCAGAGTCTTCCTGAGACAATTCAAATGGAATCAGTTCCATTTTCCAGGATAGTAGTGGTGGACTCTCCAGGTTTTTACAGGCATACAACAATGAAGTCAGCACAATGGCTCTGTAGACCTTCCTTCTAGTAGGCAGCCGAATACCTCTTCTTTCCCACACGTTTGTTCTGAGCCTCCCAAATGCTAAGCTAGGTCTGGCAATTGTGTATCAACCTCATCACCTATGTGAAACAAGTCTGTGTGCTTGCTCCCATGCTTTTTAGCATGATGTTTTCAGTGAGCTTGTCAGATGCCTTCAATGAGTATGAAAACAAGGTCAACTACCATACTGATGGAAAATGATTTAATTTGAAAAGGCTACAAGCCAAGACTAAAGTGGAAGAAGAGGTGATGCAAGCCTTTTTGTTCATAAATGATTGTGCACTTTGTGCAGCCTCTGAGGCTAAGATGTAACAAAGTATTGATCGATTTTCTGCCATTTGTGCTAATTTTGGCCTAACAATTAACAATAAGAAAACAGAGGTTCTCCACCAGCCAGCATCACATCATCCATACATGGAACTATCCGTTACAGAAAATGGAGAAAATTTTGAATGCTGTGGATAAGCTCAATTACCCTGACAGTATATTTTCCAGGGATGTCCACATAGATGACGAGGTTGGTGCACTGAGACCTTATTACAGATACATTCAAATCAACATTTAGAAAATTCCTATTCTAAGGAAATGATGTTGTATAAGACATTTGGCATTTCTTCCCCTTTGCTTCCCAGAATAGAGGGGAATAAGTGGATTCCTTTGATGATGCCAATTTTCTGAACGTTAAGGAATTTATCACAGACTTAGACTTCTAGGCTGTTTTGTTGATTATCGTATGAGAATCAACTGTATACATACATACACATGTATCTACATATAGATACATAGATAAATAAGTAAAATGTACATATACACACCAAAGTTTATCTCTTTCAATTAAGGCTGCTACATACATGTAACTATGTGTATGTAAATATATAGCTATACATACTCACATATTAAGCATATTCTATCATTTTGGACAGAAGAATTCACAAAACATTATTCCAAATAAGTCAGCTAAAGCATCCAGAGAGGAAAAAAATCAACATCTCCTTTTGGCTGGCTTAATTATAAGATTTCAAGTCTTGCCACTGCTTTGACTGATATGTGTGGAAAATCTTGCAAATAAACTAGAAGGGGTAATATATCCAGGCCTATAGTTTTGTCTCATACCAGGTGTCCCAAAAGTCTTAATGCAGTTGCACCCAGAGCTTAAAACTGCACTAAAACTTTTGGGACACTTTGTAATTATGTTTATTAAAATGATTGAAATAAGAAATATAAATCAAGACCTCACAATTGTCATGGAATAGTATTCACAACCCTATTCTGTGT
The DNA here is from genome assembly GCF_011100635.1 of Trichosurus vulpecula. Lineage (NCBI taxonomy): Eukaryota > Metazoa > Chordata > Mammalia > Diprotodontia > Phalangeridae > Trichosurus > Trichosurus vulpecula. The sequence goes on from NC_050579.1 coordinate 106,141,759, forward strand.
GTAACCCAAAAAGTCCCACATTTTCTGGGCAATGTTATCACCTAAAAGAAGATATTTGAGCACTTAAAAAGTTTTTTTTTGAATTATAGAAATAAGATTTAAATCACAGAAATGAGACTAGCAATGCAAAATAAAATAGATACTTCCACTTATGCTGAAATAATAGAACAATTCCCTTGAAAATGATGACCAGAACTTGAGATTAAAAGAAATAAATTCTTCAAAATGAGACAGCATTATGTATGTGCATATATAAGCATACAAAATTATGTAACCACATGGATACCTCACCATAATGTGTCCTCAATTTTATTCATTAAACCCTGATGCAGGTTCATTTTAGTCCTGATTGTCCAAAAAACAAAGGTCTTTATAACAGCAATTCAGGAATGCAAAATTTTTCTTGGCAACAAAACTAAATTTTATTCTTATTTGCATGAAGAATAACATGTCCCACAGAGCACTTTCTGTACTTCTCTGACACATTCTATCTATGGGAGTAACAATACCACATAACCAAAAGGTTTGTTGTACAGAGTAAATGAGACAGTGTGTGCAAAGCTCTTTATGAAGGTTATCTATTTTTATTATTTATAATCTTATGATTATAGTTCACTGCATGTGTCTTAAATCCTTATATTACTATAAGTACCATGCAGTCTAGAACTCCTGCCTCTTTGTCATCGGTTCCTCAAAAAATGTTCTGCACACAGGGAGGGATTAATAAATGTTTACTGAGTTGGAATGATTTTGCTCTACCTTCTCTAATTCGTGGAGCCATACTGATATTCACTTTTCAGCAACGGTGAAAAACAACCCTGGAATAAATTATACAATCTTCAAAGATACAGAAAAATACAACCATTTCAGAGAGTATTAGCAAACTCTGAAAGTGAAGTGGACACAACTCTGGTTTCCCAAAGGATCAAAAGCTGGAGGCTCTATTCCTATCTAGGAACTTGAATTTAACATTGACATATTACTAAAAGGCTATACATGTATAAACCCTCCACTTACCTTTTCTATTTACTGTTTGCTTTTCCCTTTTTGTTCCTAACATATTGTAATCTTGTTTCACTTCATACATCACACCATAATAATACCTGTTTTTTTAAAGACTACAGAATATTAAACTACAAATGAACCCAACTAAATTATAATATAATGCCAAGGGTTCTCAGTCCTCTTTTTTTCTCCTTCCTATTCTCTAAGTGGGTAAGGGCAGTGTGGCATAATGAAATGATAGATGGTCTTAAAGCTAAGAAGACCTGGCTTCAAGGCCTTTCTCTGATATTTACAGGTTCTGTGACTCTGGAAAAGTCATTTAACTTCTCAAGCTCTATAAAACTCTGAGTTGTAGAGAAGGTGCCCATCTGCATTGATCAAGACAGTTTCCAGGAGCTCCGCCGATGGAACCACAGGTTCAGTTCCTCTCCCCATATCACCATTCTCTTAGTGATCTCATCGGCTCCTGTTGCCCCCCAAATCACCTTGTGGTAGATAACTCTCACATCTCTATGTCCTCTCTCCTGAGCTCTGCTTCTGCATCACCAACTACCCTTTAGATATTTTTGTTGTAGATATTTCAAACTCAATCTGGCCAAAACAGAACTTATTCTCCTCATAAAACCCATCTCTCATCCTATTTTTCCTATTTCTATACAGGCAACTACTGTCCTTATGGATGTCCAAGTTCTCAACCTTAGTGTCATCTGCAATTCTTTTTTCTTTCTTTCCCCCATATAACAAATCACCAAGATGCCAGGTCTCACTGATTTTTAACCCCATGTCGTTTCTTGTGCCTTTCCATTTATCCCCACTCATACCATCATATGTCCTGATCACTGTAGTCCCAGTCATCATTATCTCTCACCAGGATCCTGATTGGTCTTCCTTTCTCCACTTTCCCTCCCTAGAAACCATTCTCCACAAAGGTATTAAAATAGTATTCCTAAAGCTCACATCTGACCAAATCATTCTCTTGTTGAAGAAGCTCCTCTGACTCCCTGTTGATTGTAAAATAGAAATTCTCCTTTTGGCATTTAAAGCCCTTAGTAATTTGGCACCAGCCAGCTTTCCAGCCAAAATTCTCTACTTGCTGTTCCCTTTAAATCAGATTCAATTTCCCACCTTGATGACTTTTGCACCCTTGTTGCTCTGGCCTGGAAGATACATCCTCATCTCTACCTTTTAGAATCTGTAGCTTCAGGTTTTCACTCAAATGCCAACCCCTCTCTATACAAAGCCTTTTAAAAAATCCTTTGAGTTGTTAGGTCTCTCTGGCCTCCCCAATATTTATACACACACATATGTGTGTACACACATACATACACACATACACATATATTCTCTTTACTTATTTCTAAATGCATTATTTCTCCCCACCAGAATGTAAAATTTATAAAGACAGTTTTGGTTTAGCCTTTGGATCACCAGTACCTAACATAGCTCTTAGCATACAGTTGGCAACTAATAAATCCTTACTTCAGTCAGGAATATGTTGTTGGACTATTTGTATCCAAGGGATATAATTTTTCTCTCAATACTGAAGGGGATTATGGTACAAAAATGCTTTATAATCAGATTTAATTATTTTAATCAACTAACGAAATATGTTTCAGGTATCCTTGGGCTCAGAATTGCAATAGGTACTGTAAAGGATACCAAAAAGTATTTGAGAAAGCCCATGAAACTAATAACTTTGGGCCTGTACATTTTTTGCTATGGAAGGAAAACAACTCTGATCATTCTGTGGACCTATAAGCAGATCTTCTCTCCAGGCATTGCAGGATAAAAGAGGTTTGATGGAGAATAAATATTGTACTTAGGAAACTATATAAGAACTTAACCCAGATTTAAGTTTTCAAAGAATGATAATCCCCTGAAAAGTGGAGGATTACAGATGGTCAGTTTTCATGTGTTATGTCCCTTAAGAAGTTCGGCCACATAGATCTTAGAAACTAATAATCTGGTTGTTTTCATATTGTCCATATTTCAGTATTAACTTACCTGTTGAAATGGTAGATATCTTGTATGTTTCCAAAAAGGGCGGATCTTTCTTCAGCCCCCAGAGAAAGTTTGCATTGGTCTTTGATACAATCAAGATAATCCTGTGAAATCAACAAGAGGGATACCTTAAAAACTCCGGTCCTTTCCAATATCAGTAATGGAGTTATCTTTAATTATGTAAGATGAATCTTTCCTATCAATTTCAAATTGTCATTTCAGTAATGCATGTAGTAATTCTATTGTGAGAAAACAGTCATTCTTTTATTAAAGATAACAACATTTACCTGTTCCCTGACCTCATGAAAATATCAGATAAATTGAATAGTAAGTCACATGGGGACAACATAATGTATCTTTATATATCCACCTGCAGAAAACTGTACGCAGACTTCATTCACATTGTGATTGTATAATAGCTACAATTAATTAACTGATACAGTAAGTTTTTCCATAACAAAATATTATTACTTTGAAAGAAAAACTTAATGGTGTTCCCCAGTGTAATTTTGCCACAGTTAAAAATCAATTTGCTTTAAAATTAATCTTCAATAAATAAAAATTCTCAAAAGTCCTTCAGTTAAACATTAATTTATAAATCGGCAACACGTTTTGTTAAGTGATATACCTCAGCATGATATACTTTAGTTGTTAATTTTGGTTACAAGCATATAACATTTTATGGAACATAGGTCAGTCAACTTAAAAGATTTCTTCTCTCTGATATAATAAAAGTTTCTGTACAAAACCTGGATTTCCATAGGGATCTTGATTCACAGTGGGTTGAATTTTATCTGTCTGAACTTAGAGACTCTAACTGAGCTGTTGAGATGGAGGGAAAACCGTTCCCCCAAGACCTATGTCTGAGAGTCCTAGTCAAAAGAGCTCATAATGAAATGTCCCCCAGTAATGTTTGCAAAAGAACTCTGCAGGAGGCAGGAAAAAAATAAAGGAAAAAGTGAAAACAGCTGAAATAACGTAAAATGAAAAATAAATAAAACCCCCTACCCTGAGCTGAACAATGTAGTATGGCATTCAACCAAGGGCAACATAACATTCCATGGCCCCTCACTTTGAGGAAGTAACCCCATGAAATGTCAACTAGAGCATGAAAATCTTTACACCAAAACTGCATTCCAAAGTCTGATAGCAAACACAAAAGTATTCTGATGCACCAGTTAAGGGAAAATGGAAACTTAAGTACATCACACAATTGTTTCTTATACCCTTCTATAATCAACACTCATTATCTCAATTTCTGATGAACTCCCCAAATAAGAGTAGCTCTTCTTAGCTTCTCTGCCAAAAAGAACACCTGCTTGGAAATCATGGTATTGGAGAGCATCTTACCCAGACTTCAATGATAACCAAAGCTCTCTCTCCAAAAAGGAAAGCTAGCTCTTCTTTCTTACCATCCCAAAGAAACCTGGAGGAGCACACACAGTTATTGGGCAATGTTTGCATAATGAATAATGAGAACAAAGTCCTGGGGCTTCTCAACCTTCTGACATTTTGTTTGTATCTCAGAAACCACCCAAAGGCAGTCAATAGCCTCAGGAGTTTGTGGAGACAAGAGTGTAAATTGCTGCAAACTCCAGGGTCAAGGAGCCCAGCAAGAACAGGACCTCATCTCACTTTCCCTTGAGTTTGTATTGATTTGAGTAGTAGACATCAATTACCAAAGCAGAATAAAACTGAACTCAAAAGCAAAGACTAAGTAGATGGTGTGCGTGTGGAAAGAGTGGAACCTCAAAGTGAAAATGAAAAATCTATACCATAGATAGTAGAATTATTGTGTTTGCTCTCATATTTCTGGGGAGAATCATAAATAAATTCATGAATTAGAGTTTCCTGTAGTTATCCTGTGAAAGGTGCCATCATCTGAAGGCTTTGAATCTAAGTCTTAATAACCACAAATACTGACTGACATTGGCCTGTTGAAAAACACACGATATATGAAATTTTAACACACTTCCAAATATCTTCTTTTAGTGAATAGTAAATTGCTATGAGGTAGAAAATTTGAGCTTAAGAAAATGATTATATTTTAACTTAATGGCATCTTATTTTAATGAGTTTACTAACAGCTTTTAGGATGACAAATACATATTAGTATCAACGTCGTTATCATCATCAGTAAGAATTTATTGAGCACTTACTCTGTGCCAGGCACTGTACTAAGTGTTGGGGAGGTAAAGAAAGATGAAGACAGAGTCTAACCCTCAAGGAGCTCCCTTTCTAAAAGGGGAGACAACATGCATACAAGACATAGACTGTATAAATGGGAAATAATCTCAGAAGGAAAAACAACTGCATCATCTATTTCCTCTATGTTATCTTTTGGAATCTTCAAATTTTATTTTTTAACTACATCAACTTAGCTAACTTTACCAAATGGCTTGGTTTTTCAGATTATTTCATGGCCATCCAAACCCAGGGTGTTTTCCAAGAGTTTGGGGGGGGGGTGGCATTTGGACTAGCTGTTAGCAGGATTAGGTCAGCAAGTTCAGGTCTGCTAAAGATTTCATTGGTCTGCTGATTAATATAAGATGAAAGTTCAGATTTACCAGTCTCTCTAGTTTCTTTCAAGTCTGACTTTTTTATGACTCCTCAAAATTAAATATAAAGTGCATTTAGCAAAGCAGGGCCAGTACAAACATGACAAGACAGAAGACAAGGAACAAGGGTCTAGTTTAGAGTTTCTTTTTTGGGGGTGTGAACTGCTTAGTCAGTCTGAGGATGATTATGGCCCCCTTTCTTTGAATAATGTTTTTGGATGCATAAAATGATAATACACAAGATTACAAAGAAAACACATTATACTGAAAGGTAGTTACTAAAAATAATTTTTAAAAGGCCCACAGACTCCAGGTTAAGAAACCCTCATCTAGTTATATTGAATTCCACTGCCTGGGTCCCAGAATAGCTGCAGAAAACTATAGAATAGAAAACTAATCCTCCCTCCTCACTTGAACTTCAAGGTTTGCTGGATTTGCAGGAACCAGACACTAAATTCCTCATGTGAGGAAAGGATTGAGTTAAAGAGTACGTAGTACTAAGAATTTCAAATGGGCTAGGGACAAAGAATCATGGCTTCTCTCCAACAAATCATGGCCCACCTCCAACTGAAAAGACTTCAAAACACCAAAGCCTATAGTAGAGAGAAACTGTATTAAAAGGATGCTTATTTTCTGAAATTGTTCAGAACGTAGAGTGTTGGGAATCCAACTTTATGTAAGCCAACTGCTGAAAGCAGATCAAAGTTGTATGGTCACAACTTGCCCCTCACCAATCCTAATTAAGTCTTTAAATATGATACTTTAGCCCTAAATCAGTTACTGAAAACTACTACAGAACACACTATATTAACAGTTGTAATCATCTGAAACCATAATGAAAGGTTTTAGCTCCCAGATAACAGTCCAGGCCATATGCATAATGACAGTACAGAAACTAGGGAAATTTATTGGCTCAAAGTCACACTGCTTATTGATTTCATTTGTTTCTTGTCAGTCTTGTGGTTACTCCACTTTCAGGAACAAACTCTATGAAAAATTACAATGAATTCCCTGTTTTTTCTCAGCAATCACTTTTTTCATTGAATACTGAACTTCTAGTTACTGGAAGTATTTAAGCAGAGGTTGGATGCCCACCTGTCAGGGGCACTAGAGAAGATGTTCCTTGCAGAGAAAAATTTATGAGAAAAAGTTGCTAAAATGTGTCATCATACCCTTTGACCCAGAGGCTACAATGACAAGACAGAAACATCTTATAATACCAAAATATTCCTTCGATTACTCTGTAGTAGCAAAAACCAAATAACAAAAACTGGAAACAAAGTGAGTACACACTTTTGAATATGAGAATATTCAGAGAATACGAGAAAAACTTGACTGAATGGATGCAGATTAAAAAAAAAGCAGAACCAGGAGAAACAATATAAATAATGGTCACAATAGGGTATGTGAGAACAACAATAAAACACAATAAAAATCATATAATAGCCATGGAGGACCAATAATGAAATAGGGTTGCTAAGTGGTAGCAGTGGATACAGGTCCTGGGCCTGGAGTCAGGAAGACCAGAGTTCAAATGCAGCCTCAGACACTTACTAGCTATGTGACCTGGCCAAGTCACTTATCTGGTTTGCCTCAGTTTCCTCACCTGTAAAATGAGCTGGGAAAGGAAATGGTAAGCCACTTTAGAATCTCTGTCAAGAAAACACCAAATTGGGCCACTAAGAGTCAGACACTACTGAAATAACTTAATAGCAACAACAAATAACAAATACATTTTCTCCTCTCAGTAGAGAGGCACCGGAATGTCTCTATCAGAGGCAGTTGTGTTGGTTGGTTTTGCTTAACTGGCATCATCCACCCCGAAACCCACTCCCACCAAGCACCCCAGCAAAATATAGAAGAGATTAAATGGTTAAGAAGGCCGAAGTAGATCATGTTTTAAAATTACTTCCAATTCTAAAGTTCTAAAGACATTTCATTCTGAAATAATTTCCTTCATGATTCTATTCTGAAATTATATTTAAATACGCATATGTATAGACTGAAATAGTCAAATGTATCTATGATTTCATAAATTCTGGAGTTTCTTCCAATGATGCCAATCACAACCCATCTGTAATGACTCTTTTTGTATAATTCTCATCCATGTCTTCCCAAGACTGCCATGGGGGGACTGACTTAATCTGCTGGAGGTCTTGTTCACCTTCTCCCAAAATCACAAGGGTACCAGTGTGTACCAGTAACCCTGTACTTCCAGCTGTCAGCCCTTACCCCTGCCATTGATTAGCTCATCCTCCCTATCATTTCTTGATGACACCCTTCATAGTTGTTATTCTTGAGGGTTGCGGTTTACTGTATGTAGAGCCTGCTCTCATTCACTATGGGCCTTTCTACTGTTTTCTGCACGATGCATTTTAAAGTCTACAAGGGCAGCGATATCCAGGTCTTGATGCTATGCAGCAACACCGGTGAAATGTTTGTCTTGAAAAGATGAGCCTTTGTTGTCATTGGAAGTTTGGGGTCAGTAAAAGGCTTGCAATTTTCTGAAAGCAATCCGTTTTATTCTTCCATTCCTGTCCAACTCTGGGCCCAGATCATTGTCCCATCTGTATTTTTGCCCCAGAAAGGAATATGCTGCTGAACAATTTGTTATGTAGTCTTATCAGATGCTGCTGAATATGGGCAATAGACATCCTTCATCCATTTGGTCTTTTCTGAGTGATCTGACAGGTCAGCCTCTTCGAGTAATTACAAATCTTTACCAGGAGCCTCTGCTCTTGGGGCTTGATGAAATCAATGTATTGCCACCTACACACAGGAATATCCAGAGGACCTTCACCACCCATAGGAATTAATTGCTCCTCAATCTGGACTATGTACTGAATCTCCTTCATGAAAGTGGAAACTTCTTTTGGTAAGCCTATATCTTCTATTTTACACTTTGTCTGATATTTACTATCAGAAAATTACTGAATAGAGTTCTTTCTGTGATTTCTTCCAAAGAATTGTGAAGACCTTACTATATGGAAAGAAGAAACTTTGTGATATAAAGAGTCTATGTCTTATTTATTCTGTGAGTTGAACACATCTTCATAATCAACAAACAATCAGCACATTGGAATGTGAGATCCTTGAGGTCAAAGAACTTGTCTTAACCTTTCTTTGATCCTCAGTCTTAGTAGAGTGCCTGGACATAATTAAATCTTAGTTGCCTGATAATGGGATTTATGTTCTCTATATCTTTCATATTAAAAGTAGTCCACAATTGAATATTATTGTGAAAGGCTGTTTGTTCCCTAGAAATACTTTCATCAAAGATGTCCTTCATATGTATATAGTTGACCCTCATTAAGATCAACATTTTATCATTATGTACTGAAATATTATTAAAAAATATTTGCAAAAACACCACCATGAAATTAGTAACATTGTTTGCTGGTTGCAAAATGGTAGAGTAATTCTATGAAAAACTTGATAAGACCCTCCAAATCAAATTAGCATACACTGATAATTAGTGACATCATCAGTGTAAAAAAAGGAAAAAGGCAAAGATGGGGAGATAAATGCAGAAAAGTGTAAATATTTCAAGAGAAAGTAAAGAGAGAGGTCAAAGACTTGCAGATTACACGGAAGTCTCTCTCTTCTGTATTACAAATACTTTTTTCAAAAAAAGGATTAGTAGATGTTAACCACAGATAACACCAAATAATTCATAAAGAATGAAATTTAGGAACATTTAACAGACAGGAAGACTTACTATTCATGTGGGAGTTATCCTTGAGTGAGCTATCTGTTCAAAGTCAGACTACTGACTCATAAGGGGTAAAATCAGAATTTATAACAAACAAGAAAAAAGAATAGCAATGAGAAAATATATGGCATACATTAAGATGATTTAACTCTGAATTATTTAAATAAATTACTGAAAAATTAAAAACAAAAACAGAAGTAGGAGAGTGTGCTAGATGCTTTGGGGATTTTGGGACAATAGAAGTACATTGATACTGATTATAAATTCATCCGGAAGTTAAACCAATATAACTACTACACAGAGAAACTGAAAGATATATGCATACAAAACCTAGCCTATTTAATATGCTTGTAATTTGGGATTATAAACCTGGTCTACTATCTTTTCTCCCACTTGATAACTTTTCTGACTCTTTGTAAATTTCTCATATCCTTAAAAAAAGGTAAATTACTAACTCCTCTCTTTTCTCATTTACTTCCATATTTATGGAGACTTCATTCCATTTTCTCCAATAACTTCCCTCTTTGGCCTTCAGACAAGCTTTCACTGAGACTAGTTTTTAAAAGGTTCCTCATTTTATTCATTAATTCTGTGAGGCCAATTCTCAGTGCTATTGATCTTTTGACTCTGATGTCTGAGACATTCTTTAGGATTCACTCATTCTTATCCCTCTTTACTCAAGGGTAGTATGAGTCCTGCCACGGCTACTTACTAGCTGTGACCTTTGGCAAATTATGAAATTTCTTACTGAAGTCCTCAGTTTCCTCACCTGTAAATAAGATTATCTCAAAGATCACTTAGTCTATATGTCTACAGCCACAATATTTGTTCAAGGAAGCAATCAGTAAGACTTTTTAAAGAACTTATTTTAGCTAGGTACTATGCTAGGTGCTGGAAATATAAATACAAAAATGAGACAATCTCTGCTCTGACCTTAAGGATTTTCCACACTGCCAAGCCATTTGTTTTATACAAAATATCCTTACCCCTGTAGCTCATCTCCAGGAGTGTTACACTAATAAATTCTTTTCAGTCATTTGTGAGTTTAACCCAGATCTTTTTAGGCACCTGTAATATTGATTATTGAAATTTTATTATTTATTTTCATTATGATGATGATTATTATACACAGCTTCACTAAAACAATATATTATCATTAAAGCCTTAAACAATTGTTGGATTTTTTAGATAATAGATTTAAGAGAAAATCCCTTTTAATCAGGACATAATCCATGTAGCAGAGCCATGTATATTTCATACTAAATACACCTACAGTAAGTTTTATATGCTTAAGTTTCTTTATAATTCTTATACCAACCTAGCTTAAACTTATTTTGTGTTTTTAAAATATTTATCTTTTTATCTGTTCTATACAATATTCTATATATACCTTTTGTGTTAATGTTTTCAACCTTCCTTTGCCCAGTTCAGATTAAAGTGAGGTTCAAGGGACACTCATTTACCCATCCCTTTCCCCGTGTTTGTATAGTTGTCATCTTATACACCACTATTGTACGAGATTTTAAGTTCCCTTCCCTTTCTCCTGTTTTCCTTCCCTTTTCTTCCCATTTCCTTCTCCTAAGATGATAAAAACGAGGGGAAAAATACGCTCCCAGGCCCTCTGCCTATCTTATTGAACTTAGGACCCTTGAAAATATTAGGGCTCTGAGAGGACACTTGCTTCTTCTGCTATTAGCATGTAAAGAGTTTGTTTTCACACAGTCCCTTTCAATTGAACCTTTCTATGTTTCTTTCCAGTGTTTCTTTTCCCAAGAATCTATCCAGTTCTGGACTTTTCATCAGAAATGCATGGAAGTCCTCCATTTCATTAAAAAATCCATATATCCCCTAGGATTATATTCATTTTTACTGAGTGGACTATTCTTAGTTTTAAGTTATTACCTTTTTCCTTTTGGAAGACTGTATCCCCAACTTTCCTCTTCTTTAAGATGTAGCAGTCAAGTCTTGTGTGATCCTGATCGTAAAGCTCCTTAGTACTTAAACACTTTATTTTTGGCTGCTTGTGATGTTTTTCGACTTTCTATTTTTCAACTTGCCCTCTGGTTCTAGGAGATCTGAGTAGTTTTTATTTATGATTTCTTAAAATATGGCATCCAAGCTTTTATTTTTTTCCTTTTGTGGAAGTAGGTCATAATTTTCAGGTTGTCTAATGATTCTTAGATTATTAATTTACTTTCCAGTTCAGTTGTTTTTTGAAAATATGTATCTTGCATATTTTTTGGTTTTTAACATTTTTTATTTTGTTTTAGCATTTATTGTTATCTCAAGGAGACATTTTCTGTTTGGCCTATTCTAATTTTCAGAGAATTAATTCTTTAATAATATTTCCCATCATATCGTCTACAATGTTAATTCTCCTTGACATTTTTTCTTACCTAACTATTCTATTTTGTATCTCTTTTTTCATTTCTTCCAGGTACTGTTGTAGTCCTTATGGCTACGATTTGTTTTCTCTGTGGTACTACTTAGACTTGTGAAGTTACTTTCTTTTCCATTTACTTCTCTCCATCCAAGATATTTCTTCATTGTGTCCAGTGTTTGTTTTTACCTTTCTGTTTACTCATATCTTTAGCTTCAGTTTCTGGATTTGGGGCTCATGCTTATGTCAAGTTCCACTCCTATATGCCTGGATGGTGTGCCCATAGGCCCTGACTGATCCTGAATTCAGTGGTAAAAGACAGGCTCTTTTTTCAAGAATGGTCTTGACTCCTACCTAGATGGGAGACCTGGGATGCCTAGATGCTACTTTGGTTTTGTCGCCTGCTGCAGATGGGGGACCCTTTGGTAGCCCTGCACTGGAATGAGGCCCTGGTCTAGTCCTGTTTCCTGCCAGATCCTTGGATCACCCTACAGTGGGTGCTGGTCTGGAATGGACTGGGACCTCCTACTTGTCAACGCCCAGTTGGTCTAGTCCTATCTCCTGCCTGAATATGGACAGAGCCCTTTCTTCTGAAGCAGAAATAAGCTGTTTCAGTTTCCCCTTCCACCTACCCTACTTTTTTCTAATTTAGGATTCCGCAGGATTCAGATAGTCTTTTTTTTTTAATACATACCTAGACAATATGGAAGAATTTATAGCTGATTCCCTTTGGTTTTATTATTGTGCCTTTTTATGCACGTTTACAAGTTTGCTGGTGTGTTTGGGGGTCCTAATATCCTGTTATCTTCCCCCAATCTTAGTTCAAACTTATTTTGTCACCTTGTGTTCTGAGTTCCCAAAGCACTCAGCATGCACCAATCTACTGCTCAACTAACTGTTTCATGTAGGAGCAAATAAGAGAATATTTGTGAAGTATTTTGTAAACCTGAAAGCATTTTATAAAGATCAGCCACTGTTGTTGCTGCTGTTGAAGAAGAGCTCATCTCCTCAATCTACTGAGAGCTCTTAAAGAACAAAGACTATACATGATTCTGTGTGATAACACATAGAACATGCTCAGTAAATACTCATTGGCTTAAGGAACTTCTTTCTACCTTAAAAACGTCAAAAGTAGCCTTGGAGATAGACCTACTAATATGTTTCATGGAGAAAAAAGAGATAGGAAAGGTAAAGGATGAAAGAAAAGCTAACATATTTTTTAGTTAGTCCCCTCTAATAAATCACATATGTGAATTTCCTTTCTCTGGTCTTTGGAAAAATATCTAACCTCCAGGCATTCTCCCCGCTGGTCTTCATACAGCAATGTAAATGGGAGAAAGAATAAGTCACACAATCAAGAAGATTGGAGTTCAGGGTACCTGATCTCTCTGCCAGAATACAAAGGTTTTCCATGTATAAACACTGCTTTATCTGCATATGTGAGTATAACTGCTGTATATATACACATACACACACAAAATATAAATTTCACAGGGAATTATATTGAGAACACCATCTGTAGCAAACAGGATAAAGTCTTCCTGTCTGTGTGTTTTAACAGCAAAGTCTCAGGCTAGAGGCCAGGAACAACTACTTTCCTGACATTCTATCTGACCTTAAGCAAATTTGCATTTCTGTGTTGAAAGTCACCTATGCCCTGTAACTATTGGCCTTATTTTTTTTTTTAAAAAGATACGAAAATGATTACAAACACTCTGTGATATTTGGATGAATAGCTTTAACAAATGTATCCTAATCTTTCAGCTTTATTTATCTTGTATTATAAAAGCAACAGTATATCTGGGGAAAACTCAGATTAAGTGCCAATTGAACATAACTGGAAGGAAGCACAGATTTGGAATGGTAGTAGGTTTGGAATCACAGATTTACTGATTTATAGCTGGCTGGACTGGAAGCCTCTAACTCCAAATCCAGGGTTCTTTTCACTAGACTAAGATGCCCGAAATCTGGGGGTTTGACATTTCCTCTATAATCTGGTACAGATCACATATAGGAACATTAGTCTCTTCGTGTCTATAATGGAGGGATTCAAGCAGATCATTGTTAAAGTTCCTTTGAATTCCTATGATTCTATGAAAAGTTTGTTACTAAAATGGGTGATAAGAAAATGAAGCAAAATCCTTCATAGCGGTGTTTGGCGCGTAGTAGGCATTTCATGACTGCTCTAAGGAAGGAAAAAAAAATCATTTATCAGACATCATCCACTCACTAATTGCCCTAATTGCTCTGAAAACAATTGCTCTGGTCTGTCTCTTTTTCTCTAGCCATCTTTTGATGTTTTTCTTAAAGTGAGTTTCAATGTCTTGTCTACTGGGCATGTTGGTTGCTTTTAGTGACCTAACCTTCCCTCCCTTTACTGATTCGTAATCAGCAACTTTAAACTGTATTCAAAGAGGAATGCTGAGGTTTTCTAATTTTGCAGGGAAATCAAAATAGATAAACGTTCTACTCCTTTGCCATCAGACAACCCATTTTTCTGTTAGGGTCAAGAATCAAAAATAATTGCTATAATGGTCAGGAAGCACAGTAACCTCATCCTCCTACAGTTCTAATTTCTGTTTTGTTTAAAACCTCTTATGAACTGTTTTCTTACCTAATGTGAAGTTCAAAATTCACAGAAGCTGACAGACACCCATAATCCTCAAAGGGGAGAAGGGAGGTGCCTCTTTACAGAGGTAGGAAGGTAATGTCTTGGCAAAATTCTAAGCAACTGAAAATCAGGAACTGAATCATCTCAATTATAACTATGAGGCTGGTAGGATAACTTGAAACATGATAATTAAAGAGAAATTAAATAAAACCTCTGATGGGCATGCATTAAAGAAACTTTTTTTTTTAAATAGAAGCCCTATAAAACAGTTTGTACCACTGAATGCTCCTAAATTTGATGCACTTTCTCTATGCAAGGTATTATTCTTCAGTGAGAGGTTTAAAAAATTATAAGAAACTTTACTGATAACTCTCTTGGAGGACACTAGTTCACTCCTGCTCAGTTGGGCATGATCTAGAAAACTAACAAATGTGGAAGAGTAAAGATTTTTGTTGTTGTGATTCAGTCATTTTAGTTGTCTGACTCTTCGTGACCCCATTTGGGTTTTTCTTGGCAAAGATACTAGTGTGGTTTGCCATTTCCTTCTCCAGCTCATTTTACAGATGAGGAAACTGAGCCACGTAGGGTTAAATGAGTTGTCCATGGTCACACAGCTAGTGTCTGTGGCTAGATTTGAATTCAGGTCTTCCTGACTCAGGTCCAGTACTCTATCTACTTACTATGTTACCTAGCTGCCCCAGAGTAAAGGTAGTGAATTTTTTTTTTTGTCTAATCATTCCAATGTAAGAATCAATTGCTCCAATCTCCCTGACCTCTTTCAGTAAAAAATACAACCCAGTAAAAAGTACAACCTAGTCTTTTAGTCCTCTTTCCAACTAAGCAAATCTGTTCATTGCTACCCCCACAGAGATTGCTTTCTTATTCTTCTAAATGTTTGCATTTGTTCTTTGCCTTCTTTTCCACTAAAAGAAATCTTCTCTTTCAAAAATCTTGGCATACATTAGTATAATATCCTGGTCATTATATTTACTGTGTGACCTCAGAGCCATAACTAGGGGCTGGCAAGTGGGTTTTTGCCTTAGAGTGGTGACATAGAGGGGAATGTTTCTCACTGTTCTGATTTCAGTCTCCTTCCCACTCATTTTGCAGTGCTGACATGTAGCACAACCACGGCTGAAGCCCCACCTCTTGCTTTCCATCACTATTACATCTTTATCCTAAATCCAACTTCCTTCCCAATCTTGGCAGGGAAGAGGGCCAGACTGCTTCTTCTCCCATATGACTGCACCCATGCCAACCCATGCTGACCCTCACTTAATTATTTTGCCCAGGTTTAAAAATTCCTAGTTATGACTATGTGGCTCCCCAAACTTTTATAAACTCTTTAAACTACTGTAACTCATTATGCATAATTATGTACCTCATGCAAAAATATGGATTAACAAAACAGATTAGGGAATGATGATTCCCATTATGTCAGCTCCTATAAAGAGCTTACCTATCCAAAATGATTAAGTATCAATATCCAAGTTAACTTGATAAAGGAAGACACCTTGAAAATTAAGGAATTAATAGTCAATCAGTTATCATTTATTAATTGCTCACTCTGTGTTGGGTACTGTGCTAAGAGCTGAGGATGGAAGGAAGGGCAAAAACAGTCCTTGCTCTCAAGGCGCTCATGGCATAATGGGGGAGACAATATGCAAATAACTCTGTACAAAAAAGCTACAGACAGGATAAATTGGAGATAATCACAGTGGGAAGGCACTGAGACACTAATAAAAGCTTCTTGTAGATGTGGGACTTTAGCTGAGACCTGAAGAAAGCCCGAGAAGCTAGGAGGCAAAGATGAGGAGGGCATGGGGGAAGTGGGACACAGTCAGTGAAAGCACTGGTGGGAGATGAAGCCAGTGTCACTGGATCACAGCAGAGTATGTGGAGGGCAGTGAGGGGTCAGAACACTAGAAGAATAGGAAAGGAGCAATGTTATGAAGGACTTTAAAAGCCAAATAGAGGATTCTATATTTAATCCCAGATGTAATAGGAGTCATTGGCATTATTAAATAGAGGGATGAAATAGTTAGACCTGTGTTTTAATGAAGATCATTTTGACTGCTGAGTGGAAGATGGCTTGGAATATAGAGAGATTTGAAGCATCAAGACCAACTATCAGGCTACTGTAATTGTCCAGACATTAAACTCAATCAGATTTTAAAAGTTAAGTCAAATCAAGTCAACAAGCATTTTTCTTGTCATTATTTATTTTCATTTTTTTCCATTTCCTTTTTAATTCAAATGTATTTTATTTTCAAATCCATATTCTTTCCCTCCAATATTCTCCCTCTTTATTCCGTGCCGTTAAAAGCAAGAACGACAAAACTCATTTTAAACATGCATAGTCAAACAAAAATTCCCACATTGGTCATGTCCAAAAAAAAATATGCCTCAATCTATACTTTGAGTCTGTTTCCTCTCAGGAGCTGGATAGCACATTTCATCATGAGTTCTCTCACTGTGGTTGGTCACAGTTCCTAAGTAATTCAAAGTTGTTTGTCTTTACAACATTTTAACTATTATATTACTTATATGTTGTTTGCCTGGTTCTGATCATTTCACTCTTTAGCAGTTCTTAAAGTCTTCCCAGATTTCTTTGAAATTATCCCTTTAGTTAATCCTTAATAGCATAATAATATAACATCACTTACATATACCATAACTTGGTCAGCCATTACCCAGTTGATGGGAATCCTCTCACTTTCCAATTTTTTTTGCCACCACAAAATTAGCTGCTATATTTCTGTACACACGGGATCTTTTCCTCTTTCTTTGATCTTTTTGGAATACAGACCTAGTAGTGGTATCATTAGTTCAAAAGGTATGTACAGTTTAATACCTTTTGGGGCACAGTTAAATTTGCTTTTCAGAATTACTAGACCAATTCACAGTTCTAACAAAAGAAACAACCTGTTTTCCCACAGCCCCCCAGCATTTGTCATTTTTCTTTTTTTTTGTCACATTTGTCAATGTGATGGGTATAAAGTGGTATCTCAGAATTTTATTTCGCATGTCTCTAATTATTAGTGATTTACAGCATTTTTTTTCATACTGCACCTGATAACTTGACTTCCTTGAAAACTGCCTGTTTATATCCTTTGATCATTTATCAATGGGGAAAAGTTTTCATTCTTGTGAATTTGACTCAGTTCCCAATATATCTTAGATACGAACGCATTATCAGAGAAATCTGGTGCAAAGACTTTTACCATTTACTTCTTTTTGAATGTTAGCTGAATTGGTTTTTTTGTGGAAAAACTTTTCAATTTTATGTAATCAAAATTGTCTATTTTACTTTTAGTGAATTGTTCTCTCTTATTTGGTTATGAGCTCTTCCCCTATTCATAGATCTGACAGGTAATTTCTTTCATGCTCCTCTGATTTGTTCATGACGTAAATCACGCACCCATTTGGAATTTATCTTAGTATGTGGTATGAGTTGTTGATCTTTACCTAGTTTCTGCCAGACTAATTTCCAGTTTTCCAAATGGTTTTTGTTGAATAATGTGTTCTTACCTCAACAACTGGAATCTTCGGGTTTATCAAACACTAGACTATTGTGCTTTCAATAGGCATTTATTAAGCACCTACTGGATGCCAGGGACTGTGCTAAGGATTGAGGATAGAAAGAAAGGCAAAAAATAATTCCTACTTTCAGGGAGTTTATAGTCTAATGGAGGAGACAACATGCAAACAACTATATACAGACAAGATCTGTACAGGATAAGCTGGAGATAATTATAGAAGAAAGATACTAGCACCAAGAGGGATCAGGAAAGACTTTTTTGAGAAGGTGGGATTTTAGCTGGGACCTGAAGGCAAGAGAACGAGCGAGAGAGAGAGAGAGAGAGAGAGAGAGAGAGAGAGAGAGTCTGGAGATGGAATGCCTTATTCAAGGAACAATAAGGAGGCTAGTGTCATTGGATCACATTAGAGGGATAGAGGAAGAGTACAGTGTAAGAAGACTTGAAAGGTAGAAAGGGACCAGCTTTTAAAAAGGGCTTGAAATGGGCAGCTCTGAATTTATACCCTCATCTTTTAAAGAGGAACTTCACACAATGAATCACAGATTTTCCATTAGTAGTAGCCATGTAGTTAGTAGTAGCCATTAGAGTCATGCATTTTTCTCTCGGTAAAAACTGGTAACTTCAGAATACAAAAGCTTAATTAAATTAACTTCTAAAATTGTTGAGGAATATGAAACACTTTTTAAAATAGTCAATTTCTATTTTTGTCTAGATAAACCACACAACCATTTTTACTGGGTCCCCTACAAAGTTGTTACATAACCTCAATTGGGCCCTCACTACTGCTAGGCGATCCTAAATAATTCTCTGAATTAATCACCCAGAATAATTAACCACTCACTACAGTGGTTCTTCCAAATCTCCATTCTTATCAAACCTTTCATGGCTCTTCCTCTCCCCACCCTCTCAGCTGAGAACCTTACCTCATAGTTGCCTGAAAATACTGAAGTTATTTGCTAAGAGCTCCCCCTTTTCCCCTCCTCATCTCATATTACTTAGGTTCCTTCTGCTCCTATCTCCCCCTTTACCTATTTCATATGAAGAAATACCCTTCTCCTTAAGGAGGCAAACCCCTCCACCTACATAAGCGATGCCATTCTCTCTCATCTCCTCCAGTAGATTTCCCATGCTATTATCCCCACTCTCTCACTTATCTTCAATCTCTTCCCATCTGATAGCTGCCTTTCTACTGCCTACAAACATGTTCACGTCTCCCCAATCCTCAAGAACCTTCACTTGATCCTTCCATCCCTGCCAGCTACTTTTCTGTATTTCTCCTGGCTTTCATGGCTAAACTCCTTGAAAAGGCCATCTATCACAGGTGCCTCCACTTCATCTCCCCTCACTTTCTTAATCTTTTTGGCCTCTCTGAAGCCTTTGACATTGTCAGTTACTCCCTTCTCCATGATATTCTTTTCTCTCTAACTTTGCAAGACAATACTCTCTCCTGGCTCTCCTCCTACCCATCTGACTGCTCTTTCCCAGTCTCCTTTGTCGGGCTCTTCCTCCAGGTCATACCTACTAACCATGGGTTCTCTTTTCTTCTTCTTCTGGGCTACTTCATTGGGTGATATCATCAGCTTCCATAGTTTCAAATATCATCTGTATGCTGATGATTCTCAAATCTACCCATCAAGTAGCCCTAACGTCTCTCCAGACAGACCTCCAGTCTCACATCTCTAACTCCCTACTGGACATCTCAAACTGGGTGTCTTGTTAATCTTGTTATCTTAAACTCAACCTAACACTGAACTCATTTTCTTTTCCCTCAAACATTCCCCACTTCCAAACTTCCGTATTGCTGTTAAAGGCATTGCTATACCTCCAATCCTCCAGGCTTGTAACCTAGATGTCATCTTTTCCTTCTGTCTCTCACTAGCCCCTACTCCCACATCTAATCTATTGCCCAGAACTGCCAATTTTGTCTTTGCAATATCTCTCAAATATTCTCTCTTCTATCCTCTGATACTTTCACCTCCGGTGAAGACCATCATCTCTGCACGCTTGGACTATTGCATTAGTCTGCTGGCTAGTCTTCCCCCCACAAGTCTCTCTCCACTCCAGTTCATCCTCCATTTGGCTGCTAAAGTGATTTTCCTAAAGCACAGGTTGACTATATTACTCCCCTACTCTATAAACTCCAGTGGCTCCTCATCACCTCTAGGACCAAATATAAAATCCTCTGTTTGGCATTCAAAGCCATTTATAACCTAGCTCCACACCTTTCCAGTTTACTTATACTTCATTCCCTCTCCCTTAGACACATCCCTATCCCCCAGCGTACTATTCAGTCCTTCTTTTCCTCAGATGAGACACTCCATTTGTCAATTCTGGACAGTTTCATTGGCTGTCCTCCATGCCTGGAATGCTCCTTCACCTCCTCCTCCTCTCTGCCTCTTGGCCTCCCTGCCTTTCTTCAAGTCCCAGCTAAAATCTGACCTTCTACGGGAAGGCTTTCCCAAACCTTCTTAACTCTATGTCTTCTATCTGTAAATCATTTCCTATTTATCCTGTATATAGCTTGCTTGGACATAATTGTCTACTTCTTGTCTCCCCCATTGGATTATGAGCTTGTCAAGGTCAAAGACTGTTTTTTGCCTCAATTTGTATCCTTCATTTTAGCACACTGCCTAACATGCCATGGGCGTTAATGAATGCTAACTCCATCTCTGTCTTATAATACCTAACTTCTTTAAGGCTAAATCCAAGCATCTTTCCAAGTTCTTAAGGTCTTCCTCCTCTCCTGCCTTTTTCTTTGTATTTACTTATCTCTGTATACATTTCCTCACAACAGAATGTGAACTCCTTGTAGGCAGGAATTTTCTTTTCTTCTCTTTGTATCCTTAGAGTCTAGCACAGTACCGGGCACATGAGTGCTTAATCAATACTTGATGAATAAATGAAAAATTTTAAGATTCTAGTTAAGTTGACTGAGTCAAAAAGAAAAAAAATCAAAAGAGGTACTAACATGCATTAAAAAGAAGGAAGCCGTAGCTTTCTTCATAGTTCAGGTCGTGTCCATCTCCCACATAAGGCTTTACCTGAGCCACTTCCCCAGCCCAGGCCCAGTTTTTAGTGCCTCTCTTACCTTATAATTACTTTTTATACTTGTATACAAGTATGTATACTAATTCATCAAAATAGCAGAAGAATCACAAAGCTAAAGTTAAGAGCCTGGGACCAGTGTAGCAAAAATCAGGGACTTCCTTCTTACTCTTTTCAGGCCCAGCTTTACAATTCAACAAGCATCAATGAAGCACTTTCTATGTGCCAAGGGTCGACCTAGGTGCTGAGGCTACAAGTGGGCAGTACCTGCCCTCCAGAAGCAACTTACATACTCTATTTCAAACTGATTTCCAGTAGGGATGCTTATCTGGTCATTTTTGGAAAAACAAACCTATAAGGTACTTGCCACAATGTTAATCACTTTAGTTATCTTCAAAAGAGAGATTCTACTTTAAATCTTCTAGTCTTTCCAACTCTTCCTATCACAAGTAGGCTGTCTATGCCAATTCTCTGGAAAAGATCCAGTATTCACCTACTGCAAATTGACTTTCCCAGGACTACTATATGCCCTTTCTTATAAAAATACAGTTAACACCTGCAAGCCTGGTCCATCTGCTAACAGCGGAATAAATTTGAGGCTGAGGGCAAGGGTTAACGGATTCTCTGGCTCTTATCCTCCAGCCCTTTAAGCAACAAAGGTTTTCAATGCACTTTACTCAATGGCAACCCAATCTGACAACCCTTCCAAATCCCTCCCCCATTACTCTTCAGTGTCAGAAACACAACCTACTCTCTCCGAGGACAAGGGGTCCTAAATGAAGCATTTCACTTTTAACTACCCTCCTACCCACCTTACCCAAGCCTTTCTCAAAAGAAAAGAATCAAAAGCTTTTCAGATCAAAAGTAGATTAACTCTCTCCCTTTTATCTTCGACCATTTGCATTGAGAGTCCCATTTGCTGGGTTGTAAACACTCTGCAGGGCTGAGTGATTCACCCACAGCTACCAAGAACAGCAGACAAAAGCAACCCTTTTCAGAAGCTCTAGTGTACTGTAGCCAGAGGGCCTCCCCGGCCGCCCCACCCCCACCTTCTACCTCAAAATTTCCAAAGATTAACAATATAAACCTAAGCCTCAATTATTACTAGACATATTTGTAACATCTCTCACTGACTCAAAGAGCAAAAGTTGTGATGTTAAAAAGAAAATATTTCCAAATCGAGTTTCATACAGTTTATGTCCCCCTTCGAGTATTTTTGTTGGTCAGAACTGTAGAAAAGTCACCAATGGATTTTGCCTTACAAAATGATGAAGCTAGGTGGCCAGTTTGTCTCATTTACCAGATAGTCTGGGCAACTTAATCCCAAGTTTGGGAATTGTAAATTATTTTTATATCAGTTTATTTCATAATGATTCACAATGAGGTAGGGCTTTAAGGTTCACAAAATGCTTTCTCATAAGGATCCTGTAAGTAGAACCAGCATTATTTCATTTTACATATGAGAACACTGAAGATCAATGAATTTAAGTGAGTTGCCCACAGTCTATTTGGTGTCAGTCAGGATTCCAACAGGGTACATGGGTCTAAGATGAGTGGGCTTCCCAAAACTGTGCTCTATTTTGTGTGTATATATATATATATATATATATATATGTGTGTGTGTGTGTGTGTGTGTGTGTGTGTGTGTGTGTGTGTGTACGCGCAATGGATAGAGTGTTGAGCATAGAGTCAAGGAAGACCTGAGTTCAAATCTCCACTCAGATACTTACTAGCTATGTGACAGTAGGCAAGTCACTTAACCCCGTTTGCTTCAGTTTCCTCATCTATAAAATGAGCTGGAAAAGGAAATGGCAAGTCACTCCAGAATCTTTGCCAAGAAAACCCCAAATAGGGTCACAAAGAGGTGGACACAACTAAACAAAAAAATATGCACAGAACCTGGGACACGGAAGTCAGTTAATAAAAAGCTTTATTGTTTGATTTCTACTAGATAAGCTGTGAAGGTTTCTGAATTCAGTTTAATAATTAAGAAAGATAATTGTTTTTACACATTACCCCTTTATTATCCAGGATAAGAAAAAAAGTCTATTGAAAATCTCGGCCCTCATTCCTCATTTGGGGTCACTGAAGGAATTATCTGTGAGACTTACTTTGCAGAATAAACTCACATACTACTAGCATACCTATAATATTTTGAGTTTACAAAGAGCTTTGACAACTATTATCACATCTCATCTTCACAACAGCCTCGACAGGTAAGCAGTTCTGATTTGCTTATAACTAGAACCCTGCTCTTCTGACTTTTACTCCATGTATAACCTATTACACAAACATTAGGAGATTGGTGTCATAAAATTTATGTGTGGAAAGAGACTTCAGAGACCCTATTAAAAGTCTGTGGTTAAAGAGCCATACCACATTAATGAATTTTCTGGATAACTGATGCTTATTTCTTTCTATACTAAATATTCTTTTTAAAAATAAAAATTAGTCATTTTATGTGAAAAAAATTTAAGCTATATTACATACTTCTTGTGTTTCTCAAACAGAGCA
Organism: Trichosurus vulpecula; assembly: GCF_011100635.1. NCBI lineage: Eukaryota > Metazoa > Chordata > Mammalia > Diprotodontia > Phalangeridae > Trichosurus > Trichosurus vulpecula. The sequence continues at coordinate 106,165,127 of NC_050579.1, forward strand.
TATTTGCATATGTTTCACCTTTTCTTGAGAAATAGTTGTCATGGTGATCAATAGTGGTACTGTTTTGTACTACACTGATGTCTTCAAGAGCTCCTGGTTCGATGCCAGTGGGTGTATTTTGATTTCTTGTTGTAGCAAACATGGCAATTTCCAGAAATCAACCATGACTCCCCTCCTCCCAATAATTTAGTGCAGACTAGGAAACTAAATTTGTGTCTAAACTAAGAGTAAACAAGATCTGAGCAAGGGCTTGAAAAACTCTACTAGAAATAAAGCCTTTAGTGTAGAGCCTTTGTGACATGTACAGTATTTCTGCTTAGAATTTTTTTTTGGTAGCACAGGGAGGGTAGTAAACTGCGTCTTAGTTCCTGGTTGTATGTCATATAATTTTTTTGATGTTGTTGTTTTGTCTACACCTGTGATTTCATTTGTGTAGGGAATTTGTGTGGAAACAATCACTAATGCAGATTAACAACAACTAAAGTCCAGTGTCTGAGAGCTAATTAGAGCACTGAGAGACGGAGTGACTTGGCCATGGTGTACACATCCGGTATGAGTCAGAGATAGACCTTGAACCGAGGTCTTTCTACTTCCAAAGCTGCCTCTCTGCACTATATCATACTCTCACTTATTCTAGAGAGTTATGAAGAGCCTCTGGACATAGGAAGTTTTATTCAAGAAATTCTGACAGGTCAGAGATAACCCTCAGTATAACTTCTAGTACAATCTTCTTATTTAAAAAAAAGAGGAAAGCTGAGGCCCAGAAACAGAAAAAGACTTAACTGGGGTCACAAAATTCATTTGTGGCAGAGTTAGGACAAGAACTCAAAACTTTTTACTTATGATTACTTCTGTGACATCTATTTTGGCCACTATTCATAATTTTTTTTTGATCATGGGTAGGAAGGTATATGGAAGGTAATGACTCTATACAATAGACAGAGAGGCAAATAGACCAACAGAGAGAAAGACAGGTAGATAGGCAGATAGATGGGGAGATAGGCTGAAAGATGACAGACAGATAGATGGGGAGATGGGCTGACAGAAAGACAGAGTACTTATTAAGCATTTACTAGGTGACACACACTTTTCTAAGCCCTGAGGATACAAAAACAAGCAAATAAGATAATCTTTACCCTCCAGGGGTTTACATTCTAATTAGGAAACAATACACATAGAAAAGCTAAAGGAGTTGGGGGTGAGGTGGGGATGGAGTTTAAGGAGGGGGAAGAGTTCCCTTGCTGGGGCAATGTGACCAGTGAAGAGAAGCTAGAGAGTGAGCCTCAAGGAGGAATTTTCTCCAGGGTAGTAAGGTATCAGGAGAGGAGAAAGAAATCTGGGGAGTGAGCCTACTATATTTTCTATAAAAATAACTAAGACCACTTCTGGGCATGCTCAAAGCTGTTGAGAAGCTGTGCTTCTGGTCAACCACATGCGTGCAAGAAGCCACACTGAAGGGGTTGAGTGTCTTAGGAATGGTTGCTTCTGGTCGTGCATGACTGAAAGGACTTAATACTTCCGTATGACGCAGGAAACACAAGGACAGACAGCTTCTAGATTGATGTCTTCCTTTGACACTCCCACCTGCCTCTCACCATGCGTCACCATGCAACTCTGTAACTTCTTGGTAGGATGAGTGGTGCTTTTCCCTACCCAATCCACACGACGGCCATTCCCTCTTGACAGCTAAAGGAAGGCACTCAGCTACACAAGTTTGGGCTTGGGTCACTGGCTGCCTTGTCCCCTTTGTGTTTTCCTTCTTGAGTAGGTGACTAAAGATTGATTTCAAGGTGGATATGTCTAGACTTGAAGATCACTTTGTGAGTTCGAGAGATCTGGAGGGCCTAGGTTCATCGTTGTAATTGACAGCAAGGGAAGTTCTTCTACCATAAAGGATATGATATTTGACTGAAAGAGCTCCCTCAATCTTTGGCTTGACTTGCCAGGAGACACCGACTTTGAGACAGACAATGCAAAGCTGGAATGAATGTAAAATGTCCAGTCAGCAGTTCTGCAAACTGCTTTGTGTTTGGATTAAGTTATCAATTTGCTAGCAGACTACAATAATAGTTTGTACTATAACACTTACGTTTGTTTTTGCCAAACGGGTTCAAGTGAATGTTCCGTGGTTAGAATTTCTTCTGTGTGCAGGAAATAGAAGTTGTCTTATACCAGTTGTCCTATACACTGAATACATCTTTACCCTGTATCTCCACTCCCCATTTGGGTAGAACACCTTTCCATTAATTAATTTTTCACCTAGCTGTCTGTGTTAAGGAATAGAGTCAATGAATGAGAGAAAAAGAACCTGACTCTTCCTTTCAGGGTGGCATCCAGTTCCTCCAGAGATTGAATCTAATCTGAGGCATATTCATAGATCCAAAGCAGATAGCCTTCTCATGGAAGTAGGGAGCAGATGCAGGGCACCAGCCCCTTGAACCCAGCATCACTTAGACAAAATTTCCAATATGGTATAGCTAAGAGGATGGTGAGTGGGATGGTGAAGCCCTCTCACAGAATCTGGATCTCGGCCTTTCTGTGAGTTGAGTGGAATGAATGGGGGTGGGGACCTTTCGGCATGGCTCAGGGCTTCTGATTGACAGCTAGGCCTAAATTTTGAGTTACTAAAATCACCTGAACTGTGTCCACACCAAATAAGGTAAAAAGTGTTTTTAAGAGTTTGGCATTGGCTAAATTGTACCTGGGGTAGTAGATTTCTGCGTTTAGATTTTAAGCCTGAATTCCACTAACGAGAGTAAAAGGCCAGTGGTGGGACTGGGGGGTGGGGTGGGGTGGCGAGTTGTTTACATTAGAGTATAAAGCTAAGTTCTGCCCTCTGGGCCCCGCCTCTCCCTAACGATTGTCTGTGGGTTCGGAGATCTCCCTTTCTCGAGAGATCGTAATAAAGAAGTTTTTCTGTTTCTAAATCTGAGAGACCTCGGACTTTTTAAATTAATTGCTGGCAGGTGGTCTCACCCCACACAATGGGATTTGGAGAAACGGGTCTTGGATGTGAATCTTACCTCTCCTACCCATCTGACCTAGAGCAAACTACTTTACCTTCCTAGGACTCAGTTTTATCATCTGTATAATATGAGGACTAGACTAGCATCAGACCGGTAAGATCCCTTACAGTTGTAAATCCCATGATCCTATGTCTGTGCTGGCAAGTTGGTCAGAAATCAGCCATCTGTAAAACTGAAAATTGTTTCATTGATTTCAAGTTTTAAATTGGAGATGAATCCAACTAAAATTTTTTGGGTTACAAGGTGTTATCAATCTCACTTTGCAAATAGAGATTTTCTTTTCAACCCAAAAAGCACAAAGGATAATTTTCTAAAAGAATGATAATAGATGTTTACAAAGTTACAAAATCACGCTATTGAAACTTTAGGACCCATTGACTCCTAAAGATATTGAAACTTTATGATTACATCCACAGGAGAGGGAGAAAGTCTACAGATTCCACTGAATTATATTTTAGGTGGAAATTAGCTTAGCCATCATAGGATCAGAGATTAAAGGTTGGAAAGGACTTCAGAGATCATCATGTTTCTCTTTGTCTCTCCCTCCACCTCCCAAATACAGAAAAACTACATTTTGCAAATAAGGTCACAGAGGTCCAAAGAGATCAAGTGACTTGCTTGACCAAGGTCACAAACCAAGTTAGTGACAGCTTGGACTAGACCCCGAATTTAATTTCCAGGCAAGTTCTTTCCAGAATACCATTACTCACTCTATTGCTCTCTCTAACCCTAGGCAAAGATACCCTTTTGAAAAACTAAGTTTCTAGTTCTATTAAAGTGATTTATCTTAGGTGATTACTTTTAATTACTTAATTAACAGGGCTATTAAAGTTGTTCATGTGGTGCTTTAATAACCTTTGTGAAATTCAGTTTTCAACCAGATATCAAGTGTCCTCTATGAAATAAAGACCTTTCAAATGTTCATTACTAAGACATTTCTCTAAGTAGGGATTTCCATTCAGTACTGGTCAATTGAACCTTATCGAATCACATTTGGTCAAAAAGCGCTATACCCAGAAGGCTGGATTCCAAGTCTTAAATCCAATGCTTGCAAGCTGTATGACCCTGGGCAAGTCACTGAACCTGAATTTAGCTTCATCATGGGGATAAATACTTGAACTGTATTCTTTATAGGGTTGTTGGGAAGACAGCACACCCTTGAACATAAATTATGTCTAACTCAATTCTTCATTTAAAAAATTTTTTTACTGTCCCCTTCCCCTTTACTTTTTTAATCAGACAAGTTATTTCATCAGTTTATGGAGCTCCCTCTATTAATGCAAATCAGCACCTGTTATGCAATTCAAAATCTTATAAAGTTGCCTGGGGCACTGGGAGGCTAAATAACTTTCCCAGGGCCACACAATTGGTGTGAGAATGCCCTTTGTTTTTATATCACATTCATTTCTATTTTTTTCAAGTAACAAGTTTTTTTGTTTGTAACTAATCTGTCCCTCCAAATCCCTCCCTCCCCAGCACTGGGCAATTAAAAAAAAACACATTGAAAAACAAATTATTTTATACACATCTACATAGTATAGCAAAACAATGATCACATTAGCCATATATGAAAATGTATGTAACTTTCTTCATTTTAAGGTCATCACCTCTCTGTTGGAAGGTTAGTGGCATGTTTCATTATCATTCTTTTTTCAGATTGGTCATTCATCAGTGTTTGTAGTTCTAAAATCTTTGGAAATTGTTTTTCTCTGTAATTTTATCAATGTATAAATTATTTTCCTAGCTCTACTTACTTTGCTCTGCATCAGTTCATAGAAGTCTTGCAAGTTTCCTTTAAATTGTCCATTTCATCATTTCTTATGGCACAAAATATTCCAAATACATTGGTATATTCGATTTGTTAAGCCATTCCCCTCATAGAACAGCCCCTTAGTCTCCAATTTTTGGCTACCATGAACAGAACTGCTAGAAATATTTTTGTATGTGTGTGTGTATATATATATTTTAATCCTTTCTTTAAAAAATTATCTTTGGAGGATAGACCTAGTAGTAGTACGCCTAGGTCAAAGTTTAGTAGCTTTCTGGGCAGAGTTCCAAATTGTTTTCCAGAATGGCTAGACCAATTCATGGACCAATTTTCCTCTTTTGTCATCTCTGCCAGGCTGATTGATGTAAGGTGGAACCTCAAAGTGGTTTAATTTATATTTTTAAAATTAGTAGTGATTTAGAGTATTTTTCCATATGATTGTTGATGGCTTCAATTTCTTCCTCTGAAAACTGCCTGTTCATATCCTTTGGCCATTTATCTATTAAAGAATCACATGAATTTCTGAATATATCTCTTCCTCTACTCCTCCAATTCAGCAAGCATACCTTTTATTAAATAAAAAACCCAACAGAAATAAAAAACAGTTGAGTTAACCCAACCAATACAGTGACTATGTCTATGCAATATTACATACCATCTCTGCAACAAAGGGAAGAAAGTGTATATTTCCTTCCCCAGGGGCAATCTTGGTCATTATTCAGTGACTTGTCCAGGAAAATGGCAAACCATTCTAGTACCTTTGCCAAGAAAACTTCAAATGGAGTCATGAAGAATCAGATACTGTTCAACAACAAGAAAGCATAGGCAAACCCTTATAATATGATTATTTTGTCATAGAGCATAGGGAACTTTTGTAAGAAAGGGATAATTCCCCCAATTGAAGTTAGTAGTTCCATAGCAATTTACTCATGGGCAGCTAGTTGGCACAGTTGATAGAGTGCCAATCTTGGAATCATGAGGGCCTAAGTTCAAATCCAGGTTCAGACTAGCTGTGTGACTCTGGATAGTTTCCTTATCTGTAAAATGAGCTGGAGAAAGAAATGATATATCACTCCAGTATTTTTGCCAAGAAAATCCTAAATGGGGTAATTGAAGATTCAGACACGACTGAAATAACTCAACAACAAATGACAGCGATTTACTCTGTAGACTTAAATATTCAGTATAGAAAACACTCTAGCAAACCCATTTTGGGGAACTTGAAATGAGCCTTTTGCCTAAAGGCAGACTTAGAATATACCTATCATAACAGCAGTTCAATTTTATTAATAGAGTTCTTTTTCATTTTCACAAAGACTTTTTCTTACAATAATCTCATGATCCTGACACTGCAAGTACAGTTGCCTTGCTTTTAGAGTTGGGAAAACGGAGGCTGTGAAATGTGTGACCTTGGACAAGTCATACATAAGTTTGTAACTGTCAGAACTTAGGTCTTTCTACTCCAAAACAGTGCTGCCTCATTTAAGTTCTGTAGCGAACGTGGGAAATGAGAGACCCTCCAGCACTTCAATTAGGCTATTGAAGTTTTGAAGTATCATCACACAAATTCACAATGACTTTTTTTTTTAAAATACCAACTAGCATGAGAATGGATTTTCTGATGGCTAAAATCATCTGAAGGCATATTCCCTCAAAAACGAGTACTTCCTCATTAGCCAGCTACAAAAGGATAAAATGCCTCCTACTTAATTTCTTATTTAAATTCTTGTCTTCCTTGTAATTTTATAAATCCCCTCCCTCTTCAATACAATTCCAATCTATCTCTACACCTCAGAGCTTTGGCACTGAGAAGTTTCATTCTAATTTTTAAACGTTAGAAACATACTACAGGGTGTTCCTAAAGTCTGGACACATAGGCAAAAGTGCATATTTTCAAGAAATGAAATGGATGAAATTTTCAACAACATTTTATTTAACTGGAATATTAACAAATAACATCTTCAATATGATTTTCATCATTTGTGATGCAAAGGTTGATGCGCTTTGCAAGATTTCACATGAACTCAATGCAACAACTCCACATTGCCTTCAATTGCCTATGTGTCCAGACTTTAGGAACACCCTATATATTTATTGAGCTCTTAAGTCTTCTTGGTGTAGTAAGAAATTTACAGATTGTAAATAGGGTAGCTCTTGAAAGCAGTTTTGACCCTAATTAGCAAATCCTTTCCCCACAAGAATAGGGCTTAATTGCCTTCAGCAATTTGCATTTATAGGTAATTAAATTTGTTCATTCTAAACTGATAGCACAAACACTGAATCTTTCTGTGGGAAAGACAAATAAGATTTGGCTCTATTAAGAGAGGTTTTTTTAAAAAAGGAGATAGAAATCAAGAAATAATGGCCTAAAGAATAAGAATATGTCTAATAATGCGATTATTCTGCTTTTATTCTGAAGGAAAGATCATATCTCTCTACAGGAAGCAAACTGTTTGACTCTCAATTTGATATTAGTGAGAGGCGAAAAATCTGTTTGTAAAATGTTGGAGGAAATTATATAACTTGGAGGAAATTATATAAGCTCCTAAAAATACACACACCTGTGTTCATATTCACTCTTCTCTTCTATCAAGTGCATCTTCCCATCCTTGGTTGTTGGGTCTTTAAGACCAAGAAAAAAAAGGATGATTCCTTTCAGCAATATTTCACAACTCATGTTCTCTTGAACACAGATATACAGAACATTTTCCACACTGACACCAAACTTCAGAAAATATGTTAGGGACAAGCTACACAAAACGCCCTCAGATTCAGTTGGGATGGTGTTGGATACAAAAATCCCAGAGTACAGCAAGGCCACTTTTCTATGGTAGGGTAAGGATGAGGGGTAGGGAAGAGATCAACTGGGAGGGGCAGCTGAGAGGAGTAGGAAATTATTGGATACTTCCTATTTTAACCAATTACTCTTGCCAGCTTTGTGCTCAGATGTTTCTACAATGCTGAAAGTATATAAATACTCCTTTAAATTTCAGTGACCCCAAAACAAAGCCCCAGTTGTCCCACCCTTGTTATAGTTCTATTCTCAAGACTCAGTAAAAATTTCCCTAAAAACTCTACTACTGTGCTGGTGGCTTCATACGCATCCTAAGTGGTTTACACCACTGGCTTACTCATCGTGATTCCATGTATTCAACAGGCAAAGATTGTAAGTCATAATGTCACGGATACAATAGCGCCTTCCTATAACTCAGAAATCTTAATAAGGAGACACTTAAATCCAATTCACTTCCAAGTCATGGCATCATCTTCCTGACATCATGGTCTTCTTCGAGAATGAAGGGCAAACAGCAACAACAAGAAGACCCTGAAGAATGCTTCATCACTCATGATGGTTATTTGGTTAATCCCCTTTTGCCACAAAGTTTAGCGTACATAAACAATTCTCTCTTGGTAAAGGCTTGTAACACTAGCGACCTAATCTGTTATTTTACCAGTGGCATATTCATCTTCCAAAAGTTAGCCTCTGAAAAGACTCACCATGTTGGCTGTAACTTTTTTTATGCAAAATCTTTCAACATGATAAAAAAATGATAATTCTTCTGAGGATAGAGTGGGGGAGGGAAGAAATGGATATAACTAATGGAAACCCCCAACTTTTCCCTTAAATTGTGATCATTCTCACATGTGAATCTCTAAAAATGGTCCCAAAGAGAGGTCTTTGAAGGGAAGAAAGGGAGGAGAAAAAAAAAGGCCATTTGTTTGTTGTTTGTTATTTTCATTTATATAAATGCCACAAATATGGCGATAGCCTACATAAAATAATGCTTCAGAGCTTCAGTTTGAGCAGTAACTAGCTACATTTGTGCAGTGGGTTACTTGTCACAAAAAGACTAGCAAGGGCTACGTAGCTATTGAATGGGAATGCTGTTGAGGGGGTCTTTGTACAGGAACAGATTAGACTAGATGGCCTTGGAAGTCTCTACCAGCTCTGAGATTCTGTGAAACTATGACTTGGCACATTCCCTTTCCCCTACTTAAGCTTGCTTTCTCCAATGCCTGTGGACCAACAACAAGGGTAGGGCACCCACTGCCTTCAAACTTGGCAGGACTCTGTAATATTTATCCATGAGAGCTAATACCTCCAGTTACCATGTCAGGTTTCAGGAATAGGTAGACAGGGAAGAAGAAAAGAAGAGGAAATTTAGGAGAAACAAGTAATGAAAACAGGTGAGACTTGAGGGACAGTTGGCCTGTTTTGCTCAATTAACATTTTCAAAATGATTAGATTGGCTATTTGAGAAACAATTTTTTAGTTACTAGCAGTCCTATTCTAGGGAGTTTGCTTCTTAAATGGCAAACATGCTTAAATTGAGCAAAATAAAGATCTCATTCACATGACTGAATGAAAAAAGCTTTTGGAGGAAAAAAATGAAAATGATACACTGCAATGAAAAGGGTCCAAATGCCACTTAGAAGACAAAGTCCATTAAAATATGGCCAGTACGATAATGTAAGTTCTTTATGTGAATGACCCACATAACGAGCCTTATTAAAAACAGTCTCCTGCCAGGTCCTATACTGCAGCATTGATCAGGACCACATTCTTCTCCTTGGTATTCAAAACATCAAGTTCCCTGGCAAACCTTATAAAGAAATTTTACAAAGTGGGAAGAGAAGTTTGGAGGGAACACTCCTGAAAACAACATAGAATTAATCATTCATTTCCTTATCCTCTTCACTACTTCTCACCCTTGAGTCAAAAACCTTTTATAACATGTGCCTCAGCATGTCTGACGTTAGGCATGTACACAAAGTCTTGCTCATTTGCTTGTGGTTTCTCACGACCCTTTTCCTTAAATATAATGGTCTAGGAATTGTCTTTCGCCATCACCCTCATGAAATGGGAAAAGATGGAAAATAAAAACACAGGAAACAAGCAAAATAAACCCAATTCAATTAGGTCTAGTACACGTAAAGCTCTTCACAACTGGCCCTATCCTATCTTTCCAGTATTACTGAACTCCCATTTCCGCACTCTGAAATCCAGCCAAAGCTGCCTTCTCTCTGTGATCCTCTATGTCTCCTCTCCACTTTTTTTTATTGGCCAACCTCCATGCCTGGAATGCACTCCTTCCTCACCTCTGTGTCCTCAAATCACTCTTTTTCTTCAAGATGCAGCTCAAGCACTCCTTTTACCTATAAATCTTCCAAGTACCAGTGCCTTCCCCCCAAATTATCTTATACTTAAATGCTTTGCATTTATTTGTATTTATTCTTTTTATGTTTATTCTGACTGTACTTAGTGTATAATCCCCTTTAGGGAAAGGATTGTTTCATTCATTCATTGTATTTATGTTCTTTAACACCTAGCACTGTACCTGGCACACAGAAGCTGTTTAATAAATGTTTGGTGATTGACTGAGAGAAAAAAGAAAGCACTATCCTCAAGGGTCTTACATTCTACATATAAACTAACCATAAGTCAATGTGGGCAGAGGTTCCCACATTTATTTGGCCTACTGCCCCCTTTAAAAAAAATTACTCAGCACCCTCCTGGAAATCTACTTTCTTTAACCCTTTAACAGTTTTTTAAAAAATCTGTGACATTCAAAAAAATATAAAATATTTTTTTAAATTATGCATCTTAAATTTAATAATTTATTGTCACTTTGTGGGTTTTTTTCAGCATTGAAATACTGATAACGCTATATAGTATCGTATTATAAACAAGTCATTACGTGCACATATTCCTGCTGATGCATGCTGGACTTCCCAGCAATGAGCAACACACTCACCTACCAACCCTTTCTTGTTAAGACCTGTGGGCAGACAACCAGTGATGAATTATAACTTGCATTTTGTATGTTTATTTGGAAAATAATGTAATCACTACGACTTTAACTCTGTTACACAACAGATGAAACATATATCAACAGTTTTTCAAAATTTTCTTCTCTTCTTTCCTTATGCTTCCACCACTCCTTTATTTTTATTCATTGAGTGTGTGTGTGTGTGGGGGGGGCATTTGTTCTCACACCCATCCCCCCAGGGGCTAGTATCACTCACTTTGGGAATCTATGGTAGAGTCTTCCACAAAGATCAGATTCAGAGAAGTTTTCTCATCTGTAAAATGAGATGGCTGTACTCAATAACCTCTATAGGACCTTCCAGGTCCAAATCTACAGTCCTATGAACTTGAGGCTAGGTTCTTTGTCCACTCCAAAGTGTCATGCTAAGTAAGGGAAATCACGATCACTTGTCATAAAAGTTGTACTTCTTTTAGACGGTTAAGTTCCTCTTTCATTATTGGAAATTAATTGTTTTTTAAAAAAATGTCCTTTTCACATAATGTAAGGCTGAAGACATCATCAAAAGTTGGAGAGGTTTTTGTTTGTAGTATCTTTGTACGTTACTTCTGAGAATTATCCTTCCCTAAACTTCATTCCTCAAAAAAAAGTTCATTTTTTAAAGTAGCTAAACACACTGAGAAAAAGTGTCTTCCCTTCATGAGAAAACTCATCTCTTAATGCTTTCTGTTCTGATCTCAAAAGGGAATGGGAAGTCCCATTTCCTCAGAGCAAAACCCCAACTTTCATGGCACTGCACTGAGGAGACCCAGAAGGTCTGAAAAGATTGCAGCTCCATTTGTAAGTCTAAGTCACAAATGACCACCTTACAAAGCTGCTAAGATTCTAGATATCTTACTTAAAATTTTTTTAAAAACCCAACTTTTGGAACTAAGTAAGCAAAGATACACTGTACAATTACTGGATAAACTCATGAAATTCTGTTATTCTTTTCACTTCTCTCCACTCAAGTTACACTCCCTACAAATTTAGGAGAAGACCTGCCTCTCACAACTAAGATTTTCTTTGCATCTAATTTGATATCTCCAGTGTTAAGACCACCTGCTTTTCAAAGCTAAGACAATGACATAATGGCTTTCAATTGTGATTCAAGTGACTGAGTTTATGAAAAGCCCTTTTCTCCTTCTCCACCTGATGAGGGTTTGGGGTGAGAGGTGCTCGACACCCCAAAGTACCGACACGCCGGGTCCTGCCGAAAGAATTCGACTCAAGCCTTCTCAGCCAAGGGAAGGGATAAAGTTTATTAAGAGTTAGCCAAATAAGCCTGCCCGGAGAGATCCCACCCCTTGCGACGCCTGTAAGGAAAAAGGGCCAGACCCATCTGAGCTAGATTGGTTCTGACCAACCTCATGGAGGCAAGATGGAGATTATATACACAAAGGTTGTGGGAGGGATTGAGGGGTGGTCTGGGGTGACCAGAAGAGGGGTCTAGGGAGGGACTTAAGGACCAGGTCAGACTCCAGGGTGGGGGAAATAGCTGAAGGCTATATGGAAATGACAACCCATCAAGGGCTGGGGTAGCAGAGCTAGGGTATAGATATTTTGATCAGGATTAAGGATGGGAAACAGGATTAAGGGTGGGAAACAGCTGGACAATAGAGGACTGGGCAAGGTAGGCATTTGGGCTTAATGGTTGTAGCCTCAGGCCAAGGCCAGGTCGAGTGGGAAGATTCAAGGAGAGTTCAAGGGTTCAAGGGGTTCCTAGAGACTGTGCCCTCATCACACCCACCCTATCAACTTTCTATTTGATCCGTGCAATAAATGGGAAATTGTTGGGGCATTCTTCCCCCAGTTCCCTCAGATACTGAAAATTACAAGGGTGAAAAGGACACACTTGCATTTAGTATAACATCTAACTTGAATCACGGTAGGTGACTCTGACCCGTCAAAAACATTTCTCAACAGGTTGTCTGTCCGATTTTTAACATTTATTGATGTCTTTTATTTTTACTTTACCCTAACTTCCAAATACAGTCATCTTTCCTCGACCCCCCAGAAAGCCACCCCTTGTAGCATGTCAGATTTATCTATTTATTCATTCATTCATATATTTTACTATGTCATTAATATAATTCTGATTTGGAGGTTACAAAACGCAGTAGGGAGCTGTGGCTATCCATTCCTACTTGTTTTTCATTCAGTACAATCCCATTGTTGATTTAGCACAAGATATCAAGAACTACCTTTGGCTATAAAGCAACTTAGCACAGGGCATTCTGACATTAAAGGATTGGTCAAAATAGAGAATGTTTAACTGTAAATACTGTCCAATGAGGCCCCAAATTAGAGACAAGGGAGGGTAGGCCAGGAGAGGGCAGCTAGGTGGCATAGTGGATAAAGTGCTGGGCTTGGAGTCAAACAGAATCATCTAACTGAGTTCAAATCTAGCCTCAGATACTTACTAGCTGTGTGACCCTGAGCAAATCACTTAACCCTGTTTGCCTCAGTTTCCTCATTTGTAAAATGTGCTGGAGAAGGAAATGGCAAAGCACTTCAGTATTTTCACCATGAAAACCTCAAATGGGGTCATGAAGAGATGGACAGGACTGAAAATGACCAAAGGCCAAGAGGAAAAGGAAGGAAAGACCCTGAAAAATGAGATACTTTTTTTAATAAAGGTTAGCTTATTTTCCAATTTACAAATAGTCATGTAAGCTTAAAGACTGGTCACCAACGGAACTAGGAACCAGTTCTATCTTAATTACATTAATATTCACTTTTTAGGAATGTTGAGTTAACCAATGTGTGCGTAGGGGCAATATTATTGTTCAACCAAGGGGGCAGTCTCATCTTGTGCCATTCCTTTATTGGCCACGTGCTTCCTGATCTGCTTACTAACCTCCATCAGTCTCACATAGCCCATGTTCACACCTTTTATATACCTAGTCAGACTATTTTGTATGTCAGATCTCTCCTAATAGATTCCATGAGGGCAAGGAGCATGTGTGTATGTGTTGTGTATGTGTGTGTGTGTGTATAACTAAATGGTGTATTTCCCCTACTACTTAATACCAGGTTCCGCAAATAATAGCTGCTGAAAGACTTTTTACTGAGAGAATGACTTTGGTGAGTATGATAGGCAATTTGGAGAGATTAGTGCTATGTAGGACTGAAACCTTCTGATGTTTTGACAGCCCTGTGAATGTCACTGATGTGGGTTTTCCCTCCTACAGTGCAGATCACAAACAACCATCCACCCTTTCTTACTCTATGCAATTCTTATTCATGTTTTCCCTAATTTTCTCTGCTGGAATTCTATCCAGCATTCTGAGAGCCTTCTTCTAAAATCCAAAGTTCTGCATCTGGGGTTTATGAGCTTAAAAAAATTTTTTTATAACTGTATTTCAACATTATTAGTTTCCTTTTAAATATTATAAATTTTATTTATTTAAAAACTTTATTCTGAGAAGATTGTTGGCCAATAGTCAACAAACTAAGACTATTTATGGCCAATAGTCCATAAATATTACTTAAGCATGTACTACACATGCCAGGCTTTGTACTAAGTGCTGCAGATATAAATAAAAAAAAAAAGGCAATCCCTGCCCTCAAGGAGCTTATAATCTAATGGGGAAAGACAACAACAAAAAAAGGAAAAGAATAGGGAAGACACTTGGTACTGGGGTATGATGTAGAAGTCCAGAAAAGTCCAAAAGCAGTGTAGCTGGTGGGAAATGGGGAGAAGATTCTGTCAATGGAGGGTGAACTATGGTTTGGAGAGGATTTTGATCAATAAAATACTTAAAATCTGGAGTAGTACACACACAGAGAGACACGTGTGTGTGTGTGTGTGTGTGTGTGTGTGTGTGTGTGTGTGCGTGCAGGAAGACCCAAGTTCAAATCTGGCCGTGGACACTTAGTAGTTATGTGCTCCTGCCCAAGTCACTTAATCTCCTGGGAACAAGATGCCCCTCTCAGGATAAGCTCTGTCACTTCTAATGTCATCACCACACTGATAATTGGAGCCGTGATTGACACCACCTCCCTCAGCCTCCATTCCCCTCTGACTGGAGCACTGGAGAGTAGAATACCAAACTCCTCCCAAAGCCTTCTATAAAAGAGGACAGAAACTAGACTCTCAGTTCATTCCATTCAACTTGCCTCTATTCCCCTGCCTGGGTTCAACTTCACTGAACAAGATGCCCTGCCCGGGCTACCCCTCGGTGCTCTGTGCCCTGCCCTGCGCCACTTTCCCATTTCAATTTGTGTGTTTCTCCTCACATTAGACTGTAAGCTCCTTGACAGCAGGGACTCTCTTCCTTTACCTCAACTGTACCCCCAGCACTTAGCACAGCCTGGGTTCCTCCGTTTCTTCAACTACTATGTGGATAATAATACCACCTACCTTCCTGGGTTATTGTGAGGAGCAAATGAGATAACGTTTTGTAAAGCACTCAGTACGGGGTCTGGCACATAGTAGACATTTAAATGTTTATTGATTGATCGAAATGAGATAATATTTTATAAATCATTCAGTACAGTGTCTGGCACCTAGTAGGCCCTTAATAAATATGTATTGATTGACTGAAATGAGGTAATATTTTATAAAGCACTTAGCACAGTACTTGGCACACAGTAACTTCTTTAATAAATGCTTTCCCCCCACCCCTTTCTGCAGAAGTGCAAGGAAGGAGTGAAAAGGGAGAAAACCCTTGATCATTCTTTCTCAGAAGTCATTAAAGGGCCAAGCATGGTAGTGTGCTCTTGTAGTCCTTGCTCCTGGGGGTGCTGAGGGGTTTAGAGCTGTAGAAAGGCTAAAGCCAATGGGATGTCCACTCCATCAATCTAACATCACTGTGATGAGCCCTGGGAGCAGAGGGCCACCAGACTGCTGAAGGAGGGGAGAACAAGCTCAGGTCTGAAAACAGATCAGGTAAGAGCTTCCCTGAGGATCAGGAGGTGGGTCAGCTGGTGAGGACCCACAACACTTTCGGGCTGAGTCCGATGGTGAGACCCAGTCTCAAAGAAAAAAAAAAGGGCATTAAAGGTGAATTTCTAGGATGGAACAGGGAAAAGAACCCTGGCTCTGGGGTCAAAAGACCTGGAATCAAATGCCATGTCTGATGCTTATTATCTGTGTAACTTCAGGCAAGGCACCTTACCTCCCTAGTCCTCAGGATTACAATGAGGGGGTTGGACTGGGGATTCCCCAGCTCTATGTTTTTATTCCTATGATCCTATGACTTGGGATTCTGTAAAGGAGACATAATTAAAGGAAAGCTTGTCATTTGACATGTAGTGAAAGGTTTTACTTGGGAATATTTTAATGAATTTTCTCCACCCCTGCATAAAGTGGGCATACATGTGAAAGGCTCTCCATCCAAGAGACAGCAAAGAATGAATTGCAAGGCCTGGCTGCCTTCAGTGAGATAACATCATCTAGAGTCATTCTCAGGCAGAAGTTGGGCAGAGCAGAACTTGTCCACCATGCCAAATGATCATTCAGTCTTCTGATGTACTTGTAAAACTGGTGTAGAGGATAAAAATAAGTCGCTGCTTTAAAATGTATAATACTTTCTCAAAAACCAAAGCCTACAATGGATGAGGTGTGCAAATGATGATAGGAAACAAGGAGGCATTTTTCATTAGGGATGAAAACCAAGCTGATTTAAATGAGTTTGGCTTGCCATTTCAATTGCCTGGGTAGAGTTCAGTAAAGAGGAATGATGGGCAAACCAAGAAAAGGAAAAAAAAGACTTATGAAGATTAAACAAGGTTCTTTGAGGAACCATTACTATGTAAAACAGTAAAAAAAAAGTCTATCTTTTGAATACAACATACAAGATCATCCCACTGGTGAAGAGAGGGTAGGTAGACTCAGTAGAAGCTATAAGATCAATAATTTTTCCAGCTTGGGATATGACTTTTAAAAAATTGCATTTGGCATCTGGACTTCTGATTTCATCATTCCTTCCAATGAGGAAACCCCCTTTTACCAGTGAAGATGGTCAAGTGTTCTGTAATTTACCAATCTTACAAAACTGACCAGGACAGTGAAAGGTAAAGGAAATTGCCCAGGGTCCCAGAGCCAGTGTCAGAGGTGAGACTTGAACTCAGATCTTCTTGACCTTGAGGTTTGCCCTCAGAGATGTAGCTGGCAAAACAGAAGTATTAGAGGAGACCTTGAGGACATAAGCAGCACAAAATGGGCTAGAAAATGAAATCAATTAGGGCAGATTTTAAAAGGAGCTAGGTATTGATATTTTTTTTTAAAAAAGTTTAACTTGCATTATTTTTTAATTTCATTTTTAATTTATGAAATAAGCATTTTCATAACATAGCATAATAAAAAAGATGACTGTGCATGAGAACTGCAAATCTATTATTTACAACTTGCTATTCCTTTTAAATATATAATAAAGTTATCATGTAAAATCCTTTTTCCCCTTTTTTCACTCCCTTCTTACCCCCACCCCCCATGGTTACTATTAGATATAAATGTATGTATGTATGTATGTATGTATGTATGTATGTATGTGTGTGTGTAATCATTAAATACACATCTTCTATTTATCAGTTCTTTCTCTGGATGCAGATACTGTCTTCTTTAATATGTCCTTTGTAGTTAATTTGGGTATTTATAATAGTATTGATCTTAAAAAGAAAGAACTCACACTATGTGTATAGATAAAGACAGAAAGAGATAGATATATCTACATCTATCTATCTTATATATGTGTATGTATATGCATATATATACATATATATATGTGTCTATATATATATATATATATGCACACACACATCTATGTAAGGGGAGAGAGTAGGAAAATAGAAAAAAGGCTGCTCTTTATGTTAAGGGGGAGAAAATGAAAAGGGGTCTCAATCCATCTCCATTTCCATCCATCTCATCTCCACCATTACACAGAAAGAAGCTTGATCATCAGGGAATGTTGCATCTAGAATCAGGAAGAACGGCCACCTCATTCACTAACTATGTGACTCCGCTCATAGATTAACATCTCTGTGGTTGAGTTCCCTCATCTTCAAAACAAGAGGGTTGGAATAGATGGCCACTAAGGTACCTTCCAGGTCTAAATCTCCTATCCCAGGAGTCCCAATGTGCCCAAGCTAGAATGCTACTTTCCTTTTAGGCAAACAGTTCTGAGGGTAATTCTTGATTCCTGTGGATCCCAATGTTTTTCCCTGGGAAATGATTAGAGGAGTTCAGAGGGGATAAAGGACATTTGTAAAGATGAAGACAGATGAAGCAAAAGCTAGTACTCTTCTAGTTACCAATGCATCACAAATGCTCTGCCTTTGCATTTCTCTTTTTAACTCTTTCCCCTCGTGTCATTCTTATAAACCTGCTCTACTGCCATATTACATTCCCTCATCGAAGTGAATGTTTAAAAGGAAAAAAATACTCCAACTGTTTTAAAGTGGGTCAGGCAACACATTATTCTCTGGCCAGAACAGAGTTTGAATGAGTTCTGAGTGTTTTTTCTAACTCAAATTTATTTGTAGTAGAGAGAATGATCTGTTGAATATGTGTCCTGGCAGCTATTCAGATAAAACAAATTATGATTATTGTTAAACTGAAAACACTACTAGCTAGCACATCTGGGTGGAAGATGGTAATGAGCTTCTGCATCAAGAAACAAGACTATCTGGACTGTTTAGCACCACTCAGAGTCATAAACAGGGATCTGCAATTGGGCAAGTATAGACAAAAGATGAATAAAGTAGTAAAATCTGGGGCATCAGAACAAGGTAGTCACTGGGGAGAAGTGCCCCTGTAACAGGCACCTCCAGCCCCCAGACCATCATTATCCTTGATTACTAGGTGCTAAGTATTGTTGTTTCTATGCTGCCAAAAAATTGCAAGGGCTATTACTGTCCTCTACATTTGTCATCCTTGGAGTAAGCTCCAGTCGCTCTGCCCTAGTAATGGCTCTGGAACCACTTGAGATGAAACTCCTTTAGTAAAATTGGTCACAAATTCATTAACTGCTCCTTTCCACCCAAAGTTTATCAACTTATTTTAACAAAACCAGTATAACACATAATAATTTTCCAGTTAACACATTTTGTCTCCCAGTATGAAGAACTTTACTAAGTGTTTTTTTTGGTGGTTTTTTTTAAACCACTTAGAAGTAAAGAATGCCTTGAGAACTATAAGTTGTTTTTTTTATATAAGAGCTTGTAAAATTGTTGGCAGTTCCACAGGTATTTTTCTTCAAACACAAATGACATCATCGCTGAAATTTCAAGAAGATTTGCCTCATTTACTCTACTTTTGGTACAACATATTGTTTCTGTTGAGCATCAATTGACTTTTCTATTTCTATTGGAAGATTTATGTCATAACTATTTTTAGCATGCAAAGTCTGGTTCTATCACTTTTGGAATTCAACTAGCAGACAATCACCCTTTAGAATTTGTCTAAAACTAAGTGCATACAATTTTCTAGTAGATGGAGTGCTCATTAGCAAGTAGTTAATCCATTCTGAATTATACTTGACTAAGAGTCTAAAACACAATAGAACTTAGGCAAATGTTATCTGCCAGCAAAGGTAATGTGGTTGTACAGGATGAAAGCTAAGACTAAAACTTCTTAGTCATGTGTTTCTCATATCAATCAATCTATAAACATTTATTAAGCATCTATTATGTGCCAGGCATTGTACTAAGCTCTGGGGATACAAAAAGAGGAAAAAGATGGTCCTTGTCCTCAAGGAGCTTCCAATCTAGTGGGGAAAGACAACATGCAAAAAAAAATATAAAGCAAGCTATATACAGGATAAGTAGAAGAAAATTAACAGAGGGAAATGCTGGAATTAAGAGGCGTGGGGGAAGGCCTCCTGTAGAAGGTGGGATTTTAGTTGGGACTTAAAGGAAACCAAGAAGTCAGCGGTTGGATGATCAATTAGCCCAGCCTCAGCACCAGCCTGTCATTGTTAGTTAAAATTCAATCTGTTACCCAAATTAATTTTAAAGGACATATGAAGAAAGACTCTATCTGCAACCAGAGAAAGAACTAATAAATAGAAATATATATAGAATAATTTTGCATATATAGTCTATGTACATATATATACACACACGCATACATACATACACCTGCATTTGTGTCTAATGGTAGCTATCTCTAGGGTGGGAAAGGAGGGAAGAAAAAAAAATGAAATTCACATGATAATTTTGTTGTATATTTGAAAGGAATAGCAAGTTGTGCATAATAGAACAGCAGTTTCATTTACAATCATCTTTTTTATTGTAATGTTATAGAAATGTTTGCTTTATACCATAAATTAAAAATAAAATAAAAAAGAACTACAAAAATGAATGGTAAAAATTGTTTTTACATGTACTTGTGAAAAAATAAAATACTAAACCAAATTTTAAAAAATTTAATTTGTTGTCAAACTCAAAAAGGGATGAATTTTCTGGATTAGGGATTTAGCAAGTACATAATCTTGCCTAGTTTATCTACTGTTCAATTATTCACACAAATCTACTCCTTTAGCCTAAAAAGTGGACAGCAAGAGCATACCCAAGAAGTGGACCAAGCTGTTTCTCCTTGCTCTCAGTGACTTCTGCGTCAACAAAGAACTAAAGAGGGCATGACCCAAGCAGTAGAGATTATAACAATCCAGCAGTCAGGAGACTTCAGGTCTACTTTTCTGAATGTTGAAAAAGTACAACCTTGACCTTTTTGTCTCCTTGTGCTGTTTGGCATGTTGAGATCCTATGATGAAAAATTTTATGAATGCAAAATATTTTTTAAGCACAGGCTTGTGTTATTTAGAAGCATTACTGTCACTGTCTATGATTATAACAGGTAATCAAAAGGTAACAATATTAGGGTTATACTAAACATAACTTTGGTGTGGTCCTTGAATGCCTTGTAAGTAAGACAGGGCTAATACGAAGATTACAACAAACCAAATGAGTTGACAACAGGGACTCTTACCTTTTTAGGAGGGAAGCAGTTCAAGTCATTCTCTAGGATATGATTAGCCTTGGTTTTTGTTTACATTTTTTCATCTTTAAAAAAATTCCCTTACCTTCACAATGCTTTTTAAATCTTGTACGTAGGTCCTCTCTGTCTCCAGAATTTCTTGGACTACTCTATCCACATAGAGAAGTTTAGGACTTGTAGTAGATTCTGCAACCAGGGAGAGGGTGCCATTTTTGCTTGCCCCTTTTGCTTCGGTTGTCCTCAGCACTCCCTGCCACTTTTCACTGTTTTCTTCCATGTTCTGTTTCTCCTCTGGGGGATTCCTCTGGACTTCACTGCTGGAGAATCTCCTCGTTGGCATCAGCTCGAGCTTTATGGCTCCTGCTTCCTTGTCCTGGTTATTACACAAGCTCAAATGGCCATTGGAAGCTAAGGTCAACCTGCTGCCAAAGGAACAGTGACTGTCCCTGGAAGAGGCAGAGGAGGATGTGGAGCTAAAACTCACAGGCCGGTCACTGTCTGACAGTTCCATGGTCTTTGGTCCACAGAAGGAGATATGCCTTTTTTCTTGGTGAAAATCTGCCTTGGAAACAGCAACTTCTCTCACAGCTGGAGAAGCCTGAAGAGGCAACTGGTACTCATCTAAATGTAAACAAACAAAAAACAAATAATAAAACTGTTAAGAATAAAGTTTGTGCTAACCAGGGACTTAGGAGATGACTCTGAAAACTAATTATACTCAAATTCCTTGCGTCAGGAGGAGAAGACAACTGCAAACTGTATTAACAGAAGGAAGTGCACATTTTATCTGAGCTGGAAGGCTTAAGGCTTCTACTGTAAATGGCTTCCCAATCTTGGACCCAGCTTCCCAATCTTGGACCCAGCACCCACTTTGGCTTCTTGTTAATAATCTAGGATTTAGATTTGACATTCCCGGTACATGGTATTCCATCTGCTGGTACTGTCTTCTTGTACATCCCCATCCTTGGAATGCTCTCTCTCCTGACCTCTTGGAACCCCCATCTCCTACACAGGGCTTTTCCTGATAACCCCAATTATTAGTGCCTTTCCTGTCTGAGATTACTCTGCACATATTTTATATTTATTTATTTGTGTACCATGACCCTCCCCAACCTTCCTATTTAATGCAAGTTCCTTGAGGGCAGGCAATATTAGATTTATAATTATTTTACCTCTCATACCTAGCACATAGTAGGTACTTTAAAAGTGGTTGGTGAGATGCATGCTTAAGAGTTATGTAGGCAACTATCTTGCTTTTATTGGGCAAGGGAAATCATAATATCACTATCTCTGTAATCTCATGAAATCTACCTAGGGCTTTCCAACCATGCTTAGGTTCAGTTATAGGTAAATAGTGAAAGAAATCTCTGATTTTTTTTATTCTTTTTTTCTTAAAGACTGGGTCCCTTTCTATCTCTAAAAGTTCTAAACTGTTCTGTACTTTTCGGAGTTAAATCAAACACTCAATTTATCAAAAGTACAGTGATTCATTCATTCTTTTACTTATGCAACACCAAAGTAGTGTCTATCATATAATGGGCATTATGCTAAAAAAGGGTTACAAAGATATGACAAAGTCTCTGCACTCCACTTTCATGAAACTTTCTCCAATTCCTTCCATTCAACAACCTTTTTTTTTCAGACTTCACCAGACATTTATTTTGGCAACTTTCTAATGCAATTATCATATAATGTACCTTACACTTAACTGTTTGTATCTTATTCTCTTACTAAACTGTAAACTTTATGTGGACAGGGACTATGACATCTAAATCTTATATTTCCCCTAAAATAACCTGCTACATAGAGTAGGCACTGTTTTTGAAGGAATGTGTGAAGTGATATTTATAGTCATTAACCTACAATATTTTGAAGTAACCACTTGTCAAAGAAGAAAATGGCACTGAACAAAATTTTTCTTGTATTTTTTTTTGTTGTATTCTAAATTCTTAGAAAATAAATAATCTTTGTATGATAAATATGTTCTTTATTGGGTAACTAGAATATTTGACCAAAACACTCTAGTCCCTACTTATGGTTGTTAAAAGACTTAATTACTAAATTCACATGGTTAATGTGAATAGTTGAAATGAATAATTGGTTTGGAATTTATAACTGAAGTTGGAATAATTAAAAAACTTTTTTAAAGCAAAAAGACTAATAATATTTAGAAGACAACATTTAGATACTCTTCTAAAGAAATGTCAATATGAGCCAAAATGGTCATTTAACAAATTAACAAATTGAGTTTGTTCTCTCTCTCTCTCTCTCTCTCTCTCTCTCTCTCTCTCTCTCCTTTATTTCCATGGTCTTTTCCAGGTCTAATAATCCCCTGGAGTTTAAGCTATCCACCAAAGATTGTTATGGTAAAATATCACTCCTTTCTCATCACACACAAAACATTGTCTTTAGTATCTTGTGTTTTTTTCCTATTTAACAGGTCTTAATAAAGACATTACAGTTTAGAGAAGATGAAAAATCTTGTAATAAAAATAACAATTTACTTAAAAATGTGTTGTAGTATATTTCTTACTCCAGTTTACATCCATGGTTTTGGTGAGGCAAGAAAATTGTTTACATCCTCGTTAAAACTCAAGGGTTTGGTTAGTAGTTCAAAGTTTAGGCAACTGAAAGGTACTCAACTTAAAACAAGGACATATTTCTACTAACTTAACAATGGAAAGATGACTTCAACTATATCACAAAGAACTCCTTTTTAGGTGGTGCTTACATACTTAGAGCTCAAACAACTGTGACTTTATTAAGTCCCTGTATAGCCTGAATTTTTTTTTTTTGACCAGCATAATGTCACATCTCTTGTTGTGAAAACAGTAATGGCCAGTAATGTTCACACCATAAGCACTGTTGAATTTATCAACATAAAATGAAGAAAACAAGTGATATTTGATTCCAGAGGAAGGAACAATAAAGAAATAGTTGGAAGATGATACAGTATTTTACGAATAACTACAGCCATATGGCATGTCTGCAACACTTTTTTAAGCTTTTGCAATCTTCTTTCTGCTTGCTTTATAACAATTTTATGGTCTATAAAACATGGATTAGTTATCATAGTTAAATGCACTTGCCCTTAAAAGCCTGCTATGGCATGATTATGGCATAAATCCAAAAATACAGCAGTGCATTTGAAGGCACTTGTAGGGAAACACATCAGGCTATTTTTTTTATGGGAGTCATGGGTAGTCCAAAATGGAGAAAAAAATCAAGTAAGATTGTCATACCATCTGCCTTCTTCATTACTACTGGCTAACCCTACTGAGTGACCCTACTCTGGGAATTAGGTTCTACCATAGGAAAGGAAAGCGAGGCTCAAAGTGGCTTCAGGGAGCTTGGACTGCAGCTAGGTCCTCTTACTAGGACAGATTCCAGTAAGATGGAACTAAAGATTGGTTTGAGGTATACTTTGGAGCAGGCTAGGATTTATGATTTCATCTAGCTAGGTCTGTAGAAGATAGTGATGGATAAACTTAATACAGGCTAAAAGGACTGCTACAGATCCATCTAAACCAGGTTATCATCAATTTAACACTGAAGGATTCCTCAAAGGTCAAGAATGAAAATGAAATCTTGTGCAGCTCATTTAATCCCGCTGGGCCTATGTTTTCCTCATCTTTAAAAAGAGAGGGTGATAATAATATGAAATAATCAGCTCCTTTAGAATGAAAAATGGTACATGGAATTCAATTAGCCTCAATTATTTGTCACGAGTCCAGTAGAAAGCAACAAACATAGCAGATAAAGAAATTTGACCCCAAATTTTTTATCTTACTTGCTCTCCAACACTACTAACTAGATAGCTAGTAAGGGCTAGGTGGAGGGAAAGAGGAGGGGAAAAATAGGAGGAGATAATTAGAACTAGTAAGGGAAAGCAACAAGCATTTATTAAGCACCTACTATGTGTCAGGCACCGTGCTAAGTCCTTTACAAATTATCTTATTTGATCCTCACAATAACCCTGGGAGGTAAGTGCTGCTATGATCCCCATATCACAGTCGAAGAAACTAAGGCGAAAAGAGGTTCAGTGACTTGACAACGGTTGTTTGTTGTCTGTCTTGCATTCTGGAAGAGGACCATGACATCAGGAAGATGATGTCATGGCTTTCAAGTGGATTGGATTTAAGTGAGGGAGGACTGTAAAAGGTCACCAGGCTCACTTTCTCCTCCAGAGCCATCTGGGTCCAGCGGCAAGATGTAGATCAGGATGATTGGAGATGGTTCCCCGACTTGCCAAAGGTAAGTAACATATCTACTACAGAACAGAGGTCACATTTGAACTTAGGTCTTCCTGACTCCAGGTTCAATGCTCTATCCACTGTACCAACTAGCCACCTCTAGTAACAATGCCTTTCTAAGAATCAGTATTTTTAAGGATAGAAAAAATTGAGATAAAAAAATCTAGGACAATGAAACACTGAATCTTAGCATCAACTGAAAAATAATCAAGTGGGTTCTTTTGAAGATACTTCCCCAAGTCCCAATATATCAGGGCCACTGAAACTACGGCATCATTTCATCTTAGCTATGAGGTCACATTCTAAAACTGAATTCTTCTGGATACCTGGGATACTTAAGATCCTTATGACTTTTCAAAGTATTATGAACCAAGCTAAATACTGCTGAGCCAAGTTACTTTGTCCTAAGGGAAATTGCTTAAATCTGGCCCTAAAAATGGTAAGAACAGGCAGAAAATTAGACCCATAAATGCTAATGAAGGACAGTATTTTTTTTAATGTTAGTTCAACACATGAAAGATGATAATTACATGTTTTCACACATAAGGAAATATACTTCAATGAAAAATGTCTAAATCTCATTCTCACCTTTCTCAAATCTAGTTAAGATTTTCACCATCTTATCTAAAGTTTTTTACTACCTACTAAAATTCTCACCTAAGTACCTTCTGCTACATTATAAAATGAGTATATTAACAAGGGTAGAAGTTGCCTAAATGCTTTGCTCAGCTCAAATACCAGCAGTGATCTGAGGGCCTGGTGCATCTCAAAGTTGTTTTTCCATTTAGTTTATTATATATCGTGATGAACTTGCATAGATGTATGTTTGTGCTATTAGGAGCTGGTTATCTGCACCACTGATTTTCCACAGCTATTCTTAAGTCATATTCTCAGACAGATAATTACAGTGGACGAAAAATTCTCCTCTGCCTTGGGTAAAAGGAGTTTGTTTTGAGGGAAAGTAGATGGCTGCATTATCCTATGGGTGATTCACTCTACCCCAACAATAAGGCTAGAGCACAGGTGGCTTCTAGATTTCTTCTACAACCTATCACACCCACTATACTTTGGAAACTTCCTTTGGGAACATCACAAAACAAACTGGGACAACTTCACAAGGGACCCCTAGGTCTGATGCTGTATTTGTGGAAAGGAAAAGAATATAGAGAGGACTATGTGTCTTCTAAAAAAATCCCCCTCCCCACTTAATGGTATTTTATTTTTCCAATTATATATAAAGATAGTTTTCAACATTCACTTTTATAAGATTTTGAGTTCCAATTTTTTTCTCCCTCCCTCCTCCATCCACAAGACAGTAAGCAATCTGACATAGGTTACACATGCAACAATCATATTAAGCATATCTCCACATTAGATATGTTGTGAAAGAAGAATAAGAACAAAAGGTAAAAACCATGAGAAAAAAAACAATAAAAAACCAAAAAAAAAAAAAAAAAGAAAGTAGTCTGGTTCAATCTACATTCAGACTCCGTAGCTCTTTCTCTGGGTGTGGATGGCATTTCCATCATGAGTCTTTTGGAATTGTCTATGATTCTATTACTAAGAAGAGCTAAGTCCATCAAAATTGACCATTGGTTATGTGTCTTCTTGTTGACTCATGATAAAAAGGAAGCCAGGGAGGTGTAACTGAAAGCACACAGTATTCAGTAACAACAACAACGTAAGTGGAAAGAATGACCACCATGAGATGTTCAATGAATGGTGTAAAATTAAAAAAAAAAAAAACTTGATCCCAAAGAGTATGAGAAGATCCTCCCCTGCCCACCCCCAACCTCACCCCTTTGTAAAGGTGGGAGATCCACAAGTATGGAACATTGCACACGCAGATTTTTTTGGGTGTGAATTTACCAGTTTTATTGATTTTTTCCTCTTTTTCTATAAAAAATTCTTTGTTAAAAGGGATCATTATCTATGAAGGGATGTATATGGTGGAAATTTAGGTGATGTAAAGTAATAATTTATTATTATAATAAAATTTTACTTAAAACACATTGGACTAGGAATTGGAAAACGTGGGATCAATTCTCCCCTAGAGCTAGTACAAATTAGATATATGAGTCTGGGCAAGTTGCTTTAAATTTAAAGTAATTAAGGCCCTAAAAGTGAAAAAACTGAGCTAGAGATCTAATTAGGGTCAAGTCTAGCTCTAAAATTTTATAATTTTTTTAAGCTCTTTCTCATGATTCAACTCGATTCAACAGACATGAATTAAACACTATGTTAGGTACTGGGGATTAAAAAAATGAAAAGAAGAAAGGAGGAGAGAACAAGTGTAAGGGCTATGATAGTAGAGCCTGACTTGATAGAATGTGGCCACTGGATGTATACAGATGGTGAGGGAAAGGAAAAAAAAGATGCATCTAAGGTTTTGAATTTGGGTAATTGAAATAGAGAAGGCAGGGGATGGGGAAAAGGTTTGGGGGTGAAGACAACGAGTTTGGTTTCAGATGCATTAAAGCTTAGCAGGCCATCCAAGTTCTGATGTTTTCCTTGCTTGCTATTTAAAATAATATATTGGAGATCTGGGGAAAGATAAGAACCAGAGATAGAGATGTGGTAGCCATTCACACAGAAGTGCTATCTGAAGCCATGAGAGGGGATGAGGTCACTAAGGGAGTGTCAAAAGTAGGACAAGGGAAGAGGAAGAGGACTAGAAACTTGGGAGATGCCCAATTTAGAGGGCAGGAGGCACAAGGGGGAGTAGCCAAAGAAACTGCAGAAGTCAGAGAAGAATGAGGAGAGAACAGAGGAGAACAAGGAGAGAACAGAGGAGAAGGAGTGGAGAACAGAGAACAAGGAGAGAACAGAGGAGAAGGAGAAAAAAGAGGAGAATGAGGAGAATGAGGAAAGAGCAGAGAAGAACGAGGAGAGAACAGCGAAGAACAAGGAGAGAATGGAGAAGAACAAGGAGAAGAATAGAGGAGAATGAGGAGAGAACAGAGAAGAACAAGGAGAGAAGAGAGAAGAATGAAGAAAGAACAGGGAAGAATAAGGAGAGAACAGAGGAAAATGAGGAGAGAACAGAGAAGAACAAGGAGAGAATGGAGGAGAACAGAGAAGAACGAGGAGAGAACAGAGGAGAAGGAGGAGAGAACAGAAGAGAGGAAAGAGAGAAAAGAGGAGAATGAGGAAGAGAACAGAGGAGAACAAGGAAGAGAACAAGGAAAGAACAGAGGAGAATGAGGAGAGAACACTGCCACAGAAACCGGAAAAGGCAAGAATACCTAGAATATTTCTTTGACCGAATTTTAAGTTAAAATGCTATTCTAATGAGATGAATGTCTTCTGTGCTATCTTTTGTAGGAATAAAAAAATCTTTGTCTCCATGAAGTTGCGCTTATTCTTACATGTATTTTAAGACATCATCTCTAAAAGTTCTTTTATCCCTAAAACTGCAGTTTCTTTGTATTTCCTTTCACAAGACTGACTCTTCTCTGTACAAAGGGATGAGCCCACCTTCCCTGAAGGTCCTGCTCTGATAGGGGGATTCTTTTTTGAGCCCTTTTCATTGTTCTCATTGTAAGACATCTGTGGTAGCTCTTGGTAGCACAGAAATAGGAACCAACAAAGAAAGAGAATGGAATGAGCCCCATCTTACTGTTTGTCACACACATCACTCCAATTTCACCTCTGTGCCTTTTGACAGGCTGTCTCCCATTCACTCTCTACTCACCTCTCCCCCTAAGAAACTCTAGTTTTGTTCAAGGATCAGCTAAAATGCCACCTCTTCCAGGAGGCCTCTCCTGATTCCCCCCTAATTCCCACCCCTGATGCTAGTGCCCACCCTGAGAATTATTTTGTGTTTTCTTTGTATTGGGATGAGATAGTAATTGGACCTGTGATTTCCAAGGTATGGGAAACGCCCTCTATCACTGTAGGTGATGGCCTTCTCTGAAGCCTAATCCTGGAGAGTTGCTTGGGCACTGAGATATTAATTAACCTGCCTAAGGTCACACAGCCAGTAAGTGAGAGAGGTAAGATGTGAGTACACATCTTCTTGGCTTCCATTCCATTACTGCCGCTCTTTGCCTGTATCATGTAGATGTTCCTATGCATATGTGTTGCTAGAATTTAAGATCCTTGCAGAGAGGGGCTGCTTCATTTTTCTTTGTATCCTTAGAACATTACACAATGCCTAGCACATGAGTAGGTATTTTAAAAAATGCTCATTCATTGACAATTGAGCACTACATGGCTCATGACACTTATATATCCCAGGAAAAGAGAAGGGAAAAAAGTACGAAGTGCAAATAAGAATTTCTTGTAAGACCTAGAAAAGATCTGATATTAAAACAAGTGCAGAAAAGTGACAAATCACATAAAGATGTTAAAAACCATGAAAATGATTCATGCAGTCACGAATTCATTCAAGGAGCAACCATTAAGCACCTACTATATACAAAGGATTTCTGTGAGGTGCTGAATGCACCAATCATTTGCATAGTATAGAGATGCTGCTGCTACTCTGAGGGTACCTTCCAACCCTAGACAAAACAGACTAAAGAAAAAATACTATCTGGGATAGTAAGTCCACACTAAATGAAAGCCACAAAAGAATACAAACTTCAGGCCTTGGTTCACTGAAATAATAACAGAATTACTATACTTATGAGAGGGCTGGGCCAATAATTCCATATATTTCTAAGCTCCTACTATTCCAACTTGCAAGAGTTTATTCTACAAGTCATCCTTATATAGTGGAAGAAGGTTCAAAGTAAGTAAGAACTCTTACTAAGAGTTCTTGGGCAAGTTACAACTTATCTAAGCCTTGATTTTCTCATTTGTAAAATGGTAGTAATAATCCCTGCTTCCCTCACAAGGTTGTTCTGAAGATCAAGTTAGATACTATATGTGTGAGTGATGTGAAGATTAGAAAGCACCGTACAAATGTGAAGTATTATTATTACTTCATAGTATCATTCCCTTCTGGCTTTTCACTCTCTGCTATTAGAGTCCAGCAGTCAGAACTCTTGCTTCCCTAGTGACTTCAGTTAAGCTACTTCCATAGATAAATGGAAAGTAGTGGATAGTAATAGATATAAGGAGGGCAAGAGACATTTAAAAGGAATTCTAACAAAGAATATATCCCTTTTCCTAACAAAGTGGTCAGAAGTGCTGACTATTCCACTCCAAAGGGAATTATGTCAAAAGAGGAACCAAAAACTGTATCTGTGGATAGATAGTAGACTGATTAAGTCACATTGGTTAGGTGAAAGCTTTATAAAACATACCTATGCCATGAGAAGGGAAGCCAAAAGCACTTAGAGTTCATTAAGAACTGGTCATAATTTCATTCACTGGATCATAGATCTAGAGCTTGAAGGGATGTCAGAGGTCAGCTAGTCTAAACTCTCATTTTATGGAAGATAAAATTATCTGGAACTCAACTGGGTCACCTACACAATGAGGGGGTTGCACGAGACAACCATCTCCTCCAATTTTTAACTTCTTTGTGTGAATAATTTAGCAACAAACAGGAAAATGCTTAATTGCACATCTGTATTTACCACCAATGTCCGGAGTTACTGCATAAACAGCAACTACATTATTTATGCTTGGAACGTCCTCTATCATCACCTCCCCCTCCATCTCTAAGTCTCATCTATGAGGCTGCATCCTATGGGAAAGCTTTCCTGGTCTGCCAACTTGTTAATACTCCCCACCTTCCAGAGTTTTAACTAGGGTAGGGAGAAAAGTGCCAAAGTGAGAAGAATGCAATTTAGAGGGAGGTGAAAATCACTGCATTTCTTTACCAGCGAATAAACAATGGAGTTTGTAAGAAAAAGTGAGTACAATGGGAAACTGATAGCTGGTGCTCTCCCTTACTCCCTGCAACCTAGCACTCCTCCCCTTGTTGCAGCCTTCAGGGAGTTTCTGTCTACACTTCTTCCCCCAATTACTTTCAAAAGATTATTTCAAGGTACGCTCTGTCCTACTTGCCCTAGGTAAAATTAAAATAAAATAAAAACACTAGTTATGTCTTATTATATTGAATTTATTTATCAATCAACAACAAGCATTTATTAAGTGCCTATTATGTTCCAGGCACTTATGTCAGGCTCAGAGGATACAAATAAAAGGAATGAAACAATGTCTACTTGCATGGTGTTTACTTTTAATGCCCATATTTTGCATCTCCCTCCATAACCAATGTAATATAAGCTCCCAGAAGACACCGGATGTTTTTCATTTGGTCTTTGCACTCTCAACTCCTAACAGAGTGCACTGTATATAGTGAGCGCTTTATAAATGATTCCTGAATTGAATTAACTTTCAATTCTTGCAAATTCTTGGTCTTGAAGATAAAAAATGCCATCATCTTTGCCAAAGACATAAAGATGAATTATAAATTCGGACTGAATAATAAGAAATCAAAATGTATCCAAGCACTTGGCTCAGTGCCTGGCACATAGTAAGTGCTTAATAGATACTGTCCTATTCTATCTATCTATCTAGCTCTGTAATTTCTCTCCTCTATCTATAGTTTGACTCTGAGCAATCAGCACAGTACCTTCCTAAGGATGAGAAAAATCAAATTGATCTGTAGGCTGAAATCTACACAATAGTGATATAAACTGGGTAGAACTTCATCTGAACTAACCAAGTTGCCAAGCAATTTCCAAAACAACAAAGTTAAAACCACACCTTTATTTTTCTGAAAATATTTTTAAAAAGCAACCTGCGTTTAAATA
Source organism: Trichosurus vulpecula (assembly GCF_011100635.1). NCBI lineage: Eukaryota > Metazoa > Chordata > Mammalia > Diprotodontia > Phalangeridae > Trichosurus > Trichosurus vulpecula. The sequence goes on from NC_050579.1 coordinate 106,196,637, forward strand.
ATTTCTTTTTGAAAATATCGGAACGTATTTTAAAAATATTTGGGCATAAAAAATCTGAATATTTGAATTTAGTGATATTCAGACCGTAAGAACACAACTAATGAAGTAAATGATACTAAATCAAACCTGCGGACCAAGTCCTAACTGTAGTCTTACCAGACAAGCCTGCCTCCTATTTCCCACCTGAGCGCATCCTAACAAGTGTCCCTAATCAGCTAAAGTTCTCTTTTGCGCATTGCCTATTAGAAGGTCCACCTGATTTTAAAGTAAAGTCTCACAGCGGACGCATTTGGCAAAGGCTGAATCTCTAGCCCGAACCTTGCTGCTAATCCCCAACCGAGGCTAAAATCCCAAACCCCATTTAAGAAACTGCCGTCCAGCAAGCAGTTCACAAAGAAAGCCAAAGGAGACATTTAGCCTTAGTTTAATAAGACTTCCTTAACAGCGCTGATTCACCCCTGAAGCAACCACAGCTAAGTCTAGATACTTCGGTTGAACTCTGGGTAACAAAGTCAAACCAGAGACTTCAGCCCAGAAGCAAAGAGAATCTACCTCCTAGAGACTAATTTCATTCGTTGAATAGCTCTTTCTACAATGCCAGCGTTTAAAGCAGAATCTTTCTCTGCTCCCTAGGGGGGAGGGAGGACATTCATCTATATCCCACCCCATTCTGCCCCCACCCACCCCCTGCAATATGCAGAAGAAGAAACCCGCTCCGCGACAGTCTCTCACCACTGTGGAATGTCTCCCAGTCCCAGCTCGTTCCGTGCCGAGGGAAAGCACCGGTCCCTTTCAATATCTCCAGTGTGCTCTGCACCAATTCCCCACTTACCTGTATCCCATTGAAGCCAAACACATCCCTTGCCTTCAGCTGATACAGATTACCTCACTGAGGGCTCGCTCAGCTCAGGTAAAATGAGAAGCCTTTACTAGTCCGTGCAGCTCCTTCACTGGAAATATTGCATGAGTCAGCTTTTATCTATCAAAACCTAAAACACAAAGGCTTCGCAGAAACCTGATTTGCAACTTTCTCGCTGCCTTCCCCCCCACTCCCCGCCCCAGCACCCCCTCCACCCCTAGTGTGCAGACCACAGCCTCCAGCATCACTAAGAGCCTTAAATGAAACATGACATCATTCAATTCAGAAACAGGACAATAGACACCACTGTGGGTAACTTGAAAATGCTTCACTGAACAACACCCTGCAAATTCTATTCTTTTGTGCAGTAAGAACATCAAATACAACCCACACTTGCCTAGCATTCTTAATGCTTCACCTTCCTGGCTCAAAAACACAATTCTCATTAAAGCACTGAGCAAATAAAACAAAATTCATGCGGAGTTCCGAAATTTTTTTTACGCAGTAGAAGAATCTTCTTGAGCTCTACAGCTAATTTATTTAAACTACATGTTTCTGTTTAAAAGGGTCTCTGGAGATTTCTACACATATATGCATTTATATTCCATGCAGAATATATATTATATATTCATCAATTTCTATCAGTAAGACATTTCTTTTGGGTTTTTTTTCAAGGTGTAAAGTTAAACTAGTTGAATTCTCAGGAAAATATTTTCACCTCTTGTCTACAAGGGATTTCAATGAATCCTTACATTTGCAGTCATTTACAAAGAAAAAAATAATCAGTATTTCCAAGATACCCTGCAGCAAGACCAGCATATATTCACTTCTGATGACTGTGTAGTGGTAGTGGCCAAATGTTTGTCCAGTGTCTTTGATGACTTACTGGATGGGTTATTTTCTGTCTCTGATTTCCTACTTCCACAACTAATGTGACTACTTCTCTTTAGCAGCCATATCTATATTTATAGCTGACTCCACACACACACACTTTATTCTGAGCTATTTAAATTAAATGGGTTTCAGAAGTCCAAAAGTGTATTATTTTGATGCCACTATCCCACAGAAATCAATGTGAAAAATAGCTGGTACATATTATATATAAACATCTAAGACTGAAAATCTCTTTAAAATGAATACTTAAATGCTTCTCCTGAAACAATAAGTAAATATGTCATAGTAGGTAATTAAGTAAACCATGTTTATTAAAGTACAATGATTAAAATGTTTATAAGCTAGCAATACAATTCAACAAACTACTGCATGTATCAACCGACAAATAATGAATGTTATGTATTTCTACGTTATCAGATAGGCAGTTTTGATGAAAATTGACCTGACAATTAAGGCAAACACGAAGTATGAATTATTTCTGGCTTACCCTTCTCTGACTGTAACAGCTAGAGTGAAATCACTAATCATATTGGCATCATGTAGACTGTCTTTGGGGAAGTGGTTAGAGTGCCAACCCTGGAATTAGGAGGAAATGAGTTCAACTCTAGCCTCAGACACTAGCTGTGTGAGCCTGGCCAAGTCACTTAACCCTGTTTGCCTCAGTTTCCTCATCTGTAGATGAAGATGTAGAGAAGGAAATGGCAAATCATTCCAGTATCTTTGCCAAGAAAAGCCTCAATGGTCATGAAGAATCGTACACATCTGAAAAATGACTAAACAGCAACAAAGACTGTCTTTATGTGAGTGACATAATAGCAGATATCATTTACATAGGATTTAAGGTTTGCAAAGCACCTTCCCTACATTATCTCATTTAACTTTCAGAACAATCCTGAGAGGTAGAACCTATTATTATCCCTATTTTACAGATGAGGAAACTGTGGCTCAATGAGTTTCAGTAATTTGCTCAGCATCACTGTGTCTGAGGTGGGACGCAAACCCACTTTTTGCTGACTCCAAGTCCAGATTCATATGGCCCTATAATAAAGAAGATAATGCTTGCTTGAACTGAAGAGGCCAGTGGAACCGAAAGGCTTAGGTCTTACACTTCTTTGATTGCCCTTGTTATCTCATGACCCTCCCTGACTTTGCTCAGACTAGTCTGACAAGAACCCTATCCAATTTTCTCCTCTCCCTCTCTTGTTGAAATCCTACTTAAAAGTCCTACGTCCTCTCATGAAACTTTCTCCAACTACTCCAACCTACACTGTTCCCTCCCGTCTCTGAACTCCTAATTATATTTATAGTCTATGCCACATAGTTTAACGTGTAATTACTCTCTAATTGCTTCACATGGATACACTTTCTTTCCCAAACTCCAGAAACCTTTGGGGAGGGCAGAAAGAACACTTTGGACTTCAGGCTGGGAGACCTGGGTTGAAATTCCAATCTCTAAATATGACCATTGGCCAGACATTTAACTTCTAGGAACCTCAGAGTTTTCTCATCAAAAAATGGATTTATAATAGTTATACCAACTACCTTACCGCATTGTTGCTAGGAAAGCACAGTGTAAACCTTCAAAGCACTACATAATGTTAATTTATAATTAAATTTATAATTTAAAGCACTACATAAATGTTCATTTAAAGCATGATATAAATATTATTATTATCATTATTTTTATTGTAGACTCTTTGACGGCAGAGACCACACTGTCTAGCACAATGCTTGGCACAGACTAGACGCAAAATGTTGGCTTTGTAGCATAGTCTTACAAAGGCTTCTCTAACAATTCTAGATGATGTCTTAGCCATGTGTTTCTCTAGAGCTTGAGGGCATACTGTCATGGACTCACCAGAATATGAGAACTATGAAACTGATTTGGATCCCCTAAGACTAGCTTCCAGAGCTCCTGTTCCCACGATGAAGCCAAGTAGCCAAAAGGAGAAGGAGTTGGGAGGTCTGTCTATGCTGCCCTGGCCTAATCCTCCTACTACCCATTTTCTTTAGCAATCTAAGGAAAACTCTGAAAGTGAATGGAAATCAAAGAAAGAGAGCAGCAGGATGATGAAGCATTCTGAGCTCAACAAAGAGGTTTGGTGATGTACTCTGCGCTTGTCCCATGCATTCTGATACTACCAGACTTGGGACACTCACATAGCCCAAAGGGGACTTAGCAGCCCTGTGAGGCACTTACATTGGGAGAGCTTGCTGATTTGAAACTGATTGTACAGGCAAACCCAAGTCTGGAATCGCTGGGTGGGAATTCTAAACAACAGCAACTTAATTCAATTCGACATTTATTAACATCTATTAGTACAAAGATGGGAAGCTAGGTGGCACAGTGAATAGACAGTCAGGAAGCTCAAATCTGGCCTGAGACAATTACTAGGTATGTGACCCTGGGCAAGTCACCTAATCCTGATTGCCTCAGTTTCCTCACCTGTAAAATGAGCTGGAAAAGGAAATGGCAAAACACACCAGTGTCTTTGCCAAGAAAAGCCCAAATGGGGCACAGAGTTGGACACAACTGAAACGGCTGAAAAACAATAGTTGGTACAAAGTACCACGGTATTAGCTAGAGGAGAAAGAACATTTAGATAAAGAAGTCCTTGCTCTTATGTATTTTATAATCTAGTTGTATCTGTATATCAGTCAGACTACTTTAGGGATAGGGACTGGACCCATGGCTTCATTAACCCCCAGGTGAGGAAAATCCCTCACCCATGCAGGTTGGCGTCTTCTCTGCAACTTAGTCTTAAAGCAGGGGTTAACTTTTATTGTGCCATGGATCCCTCTGGCAATCTGATGAAACCCACAGACCCCGTGTTAGAATAATCTTTTAAAATTTTTTTAAATGTTTTGCAGGGGGGATGGCAGGGCAATTGGGGTTAAGTGACTTGCCCAAGGTCACACAGCTAGTAAATGTGTCAAGTGTCTGAGGCTGGATTTGAACTTAGGTCCTCCCAACTCCATGGCTGGTGCTCTACTCACTGCGCCACCTAGCTGCCCCAGAATAATCTTTTTTTAATACATAAAATAAAATTTTATTATAAATTATAATATATAATGTAAAGTCATATATTACAAAAGAAACAAATTACAGTGAAACAGTTATTTAAATTTTTTTTTAAGTTCATGGACCTTAGTTTAAGAACCTGAGAGTTACCCAAGGCACTAGAAGGTTAAGTTGGCCAGGGTCATCCAGCCAGTATGTGTCAGAGGCAAGAGATTCTCTCCTTGGACATAAGAGCACCCATCTCACAACATGATATCAGCAGTATCCTTTCCAAGTGGGCAACATTCTTATTTTACATAAACCCATCCTCATTTTGGTAGATTTCCAAAAACAAGTGAGTACTAACTATAATTACACCTGTGGCTGTACCTATCTATAGATATTCCTTTTTGAGTTCCTTAGTAATTATTCTGGGATTCACAGGTGAGTCCTGTTGTTAATTCTGATATTATTAATCTAAATAGAATTTAGCAGAGGTCAGGATGAATTCATACAACCTCCCAAGAAGGAAAGCAGCAGTTGGAGAGCAAGAGAAGTTTCTATAGGGTTAGTGGCAAACATCCCCCAGATACTCTAAGAAGCAATGCAGAACTATAGAATGAGAAAATGACCTCAAGACTGCCCTGCCCCTAGGCCTGACAGAAGAAAGACTACCACAGTGGCACATAGTAGGTTCTGCCACTGCGTGTAGGGAGTGGATGAAGGACAGACGTTAAGGAATAGGGGTCCAGGCCAGTGGTGGCATAGGACTCCTGGGGATCAAAGGAGCATTGTTGTTCCTGTTTTATAGATGAGAAAATTGAAGTTCAAAGATATTAAATGACTCACTCAGCATCACAGTTAGTATCTAAGGCAGGACTAGAACTCAGTTCAGCTTCAGGCAGGTCTATTGCAGGTACCATGTTGCCACCTACCACCCATCTACTGGTATTGATTTAATCTTCTTCCCCTTTTCCTCTAGACTCCCTAAATTCCTTCTTTTTTTCTTCTCTCTATAGTTTAGTTAGGGAAAGAGGTTTGGTTTCTTCTCCAGCTTGGCAAGGAGAAGTATAAGAGTAGGTACCAAGGAGCTTAGAGATGCTTTACGTTATTCATTTTACAAATGAGGAAACTGAGGCCCTGTTTTGTCTATGATCCTATGTAATGGGTTAAAGCATCATTTTTACAAATATTTTAATTTTTTCCTTCTTTTCATTATGAACTTAAACTTTAATAAATATAAACATTTCAACATACAGAGAATGGGAAAAAGAATTATGCACGAAACCATGAATCCCTATTATGTATAACTTTTAAGTATCCATAAAATTAAACAAAACAGTACCAACATCTCCCTGTTTGTGTCCTATTTTGAACTTAGAGCATCATTTCTGACTTCAAAATAATCAAGATTCTTAACTAGATCTGTGGTCTCATTGATGTGGGTATTTCCTCTGGCAACGCAGATCCCAACCCATCCATGCCTGCCCATCCCATATAAGCTTTGTCCAAGTCCTCCCATACACCAGACACAAGGGGTTCCCCCCACATTAATGGATAGCAAATGTTGAGAAAAGCTCCTTCGATTTTCAGACTCAAAAGCTTCATTTAGCATTTAATATACTAAATGATTATTTATCTTTTTTATTTCTATTTCACAATATAATAAGCACCTAAAAATCTTCACCTTCCCAATTCTTTAGGATTATGACACTTTTTCAGAATTTAGGATGGAAAGCAATTTTCTTGTAAAATAGTGGTTATGGGCCAAGTATCACTTAAATATTTTATTTAAGGATAAAGCTTAAATTTTCCTAGGATGAGTTTTAATTTAATTAAAAAATTTTAATTTAAAAAAATTTAAGAAAATAAGATAACATCAAAGTATCATGAATTCTAAGATCTGACAAAGAAATTAATTTGCTCTTAAAGCCAATGACATGCAGAAGAAAAATACATTCATGTTCAAGGCCATCTGAAGGATATACTGGCATTTCTACTGAAAGTGCTCTATAAGCTATTAATAACTCTCTGCATTGCAGGACTTTATTTATTTTTTAATCTATACACAGAATTGTGGGTATTCTAAGCCAACGACAAATCATCAGGTATGTGTGTGAAAAAAATGTGAATCCTTTTATCTTTTCTGAAGGTTATTATTATTATTGTTAGCAGTGAAATGTATTTTCTGGGATGGTTTAAATTTTGTAAGCATGAAATAAAGGCATTGGATGGAACGATGGAAAGGAAGAACACTGGTTTGGAAACCAGAAGACCCTGGCTCCGTTGTGTAATAACCACTGTGTGACCTTGAGAGTTATTTCACTTTTCTGGGAATCAGTTTCCTCATCTGTAAAATCAAAGAGATGAGCCAAATAATCTCCAAGGTGCCCTCTTGCTTAAAAATTCTATGATTCTACTTATAGTCAAGAAGAGAATAAATCACATTCATAGCCAATAGAAATTAATTTTCAAAGAAACACTATTCTTAGAGGAGTGGTGAGGGGAGCTTAAGCCCTAAGTGCCATATCAGCTATTTATTAATACTAGCACTTATATACTAAATACTTGACCAATATTGAAGAAGCTGACCACCTGAAAGGACAGTAATGATCTTTCATTTATGGCTCACCCCTCATTGAGTAAAGTCCTGTCAAAATATTAAAATACGTTCCATGCAACTTTACTGCACTAGGGTTGAGGTACACCTGTTCTGTTTTCCCTACCTCTTTATGCCTAACTGAAGACTCACCTTCATCGTGCATGATATTTTTTGTTTGGCAGTGAAATCTAATGCTGCTAGAACCAATTATAATGGCATTGAAGTTGAAATACTCTCAGATTCTACCATGGGATTATGTCACTGGAATCCCTCCAAGGGATCTTTCCTCTGTCCCACTGACAATCATTAGCTCTATTTTTCTGTTTGTCCTTTTTATAGGAATACTTTGGTCTTTATTTCATGAGATGGTGAAATCAAGCCTTAGTTATTTCTGAAGCAGACCATTTCAGAAGCTGTGCCCACGATAGGTTATAAATAGTCTTTCGTGCTTTCAATAACTTGTATCAGTACCGTCTTTAAAGACACTGAGGTCAGTGCGCCAATACAAAGTACAATAAGTTAATTATCTTCATAAGAGTGCTGACTGTTTCTAAAAATACTTTTTTTCTGACTGATTCTAGTACATACATCCTATTAATTCACGACTAAAACACTCATCATAATATTATTGTTTTAAAAGAATCTAAAAATGTATTTATCATGTAAGCCTAAAGTAGGGATTTAAAAAAAAAATCATCATTTAAATTGAATATACTATTTCTGAGCATTGGTTGGCAAGGCTCATGACCTTTGGGTCTTCTATGCATTTTGGAAGTCTGGAGCAGGAACAAGACATTTCTATAAGCCATATCTGCCACTATTTACCACTTTAATCCAACGAGGATGCAAGAAAGGGAGGGGCCAACACCAGTTCCTTTTTGCAATGGTTCTTATGATCCCCATACTTCTCCCCAGTCATCTCTGATGAAAGTTTAATAGTTGTGGATGTGGAACAGTAATACATAAATGTAGTGGGTGTTAGGGACTACAGCAACAATATCAAAGAAAGAAAACTATGTAGGTACATAAGCAAGGATCCTAACTTCTCCCATAGTATTTTCCCTGTCTTTCTTAGAGCTTGTCGATCATGACTTCATCTGAGATGATAAAAATGCATCACCCCATGAAGCTAGACCTTTTTCCTTTGTACATTGAGAACAGGAAGTTTGCTTTTTTTGTTGCTGTTGGAAATGAGGAAACAGAAGGATCACAGGAACACCCCGTAATGCAAATTTGCTTCCAAACTTGAGGTAGGAATTAAAGCATTTTTCATTACCAGTCTCAACAATATTTACCATCCCCCCAGTTTCCTAAAGGTTTGGGGAATTATTTAAAATATTTTTACTAATAAATAAATCTGATTTCACTTCTGGCTTTTCTCTCTCTCTCCATTCCCTTTCCCTTAAGATTATCTACGCACAACCATCACAGGGTCATAGATTGAGAGCTAAAAGGGACCTGAGAAGCCCTCTAAGTCCTTTCTCTTCCATATTACAGATGAGAAAACTGAGTCCCAGAGAGTTAACTTGCCTAAGATCATGCAGCTAGCCAGTGACAGTAACCTCATGCGGTTGTGAGGAAAGTCATCTGTAAATACTGAAGAACTATGGAAGCTATTCAGTACGTCATTTTGCTCTACGTTCAATGACCACAATTTAGAAGATGCATATTTATAATATTGATCACATAGTTCTATGTTTCTCATTTTCAAAATTTTATAATTAGATGAGTAGAAAATTATTTTGAGAGGGAAATAACATACTGGTCTGAATTGAGATCACCTCTTCCTGTGTGAATTAAATTTCTATCAAAACCTAGTGGAAATTATCAATGCCATTCTTTAACACATAAATGTTGCCTCTCAAAAACTAAATTAAATTTTTTTTTCTAGTGATATTCCACTTGTGGCCACAGAGAAAAACTGTGGAGAGTAAGCTCAGCTGGATGCCTCCTGCTTCTCCAATTTAACTAATTGTTCCTTAAGCTGGAAGTAGAATCTGTTGAAAGATTTTCTGGCTCTAAACACTTGCTTGCTTCCCAGCACCCAGAGAGTTGCAATGGAAAGCCATGTTTACATGGAAAAGAACAAAGAAAAAACCCCCCAGCTTTCCTTTGAACCAACCATATAATTAGGTCAAAAAGTCAGCATAACAAAAACTCTGCTGTGAGAAACTAGGAAATAAAAATAATTTTTGGTAAAGGATGAGCGGCAGTGTGTTTTAGTGGATAGAAAGACAGCCTTGAAAGCCAAGAAGACCTGGATTCAAATCCTGCTTCTGATTCATATTGGCATCATGGCATTGGCATCAGTTAATCTCTCAATGTTCTGGGTGACTCTCTAAGGCTATTAATTACAGAGTAGGTGTAGGCCTGCTTTGGGAGAGATTTTCTTTATCTGCTACTTTCCTGTGTCAATGAAATCAAAAGTCTAAGCCAGGAATGGAATTCCTGCTACTGGAGAGTCTGAGGTGGGGAGATCTCTTGAGTTTGGGGGTTCTGAGCTGCAGAAGGTTAAGCAGATTGTGGGTGTCTGTACCAAATCTGGCCCTGCTAAGGTGAGGCCCTGGGAGCAGAGATCACAAGGCTGCCCAAGGAGGGGCAAACAGCCCAGAACTGAAGCAGAAGAAGTGAAAGCTCCACCACAGATCCATAGTGGGATCTGGTCAGTGAGTGATGGCTAAACTTCCTAGCCTGGGTGAGATGGAGAGACTCAGGCTCAAAAACAAACAAAAATCCCCCCATCTCCCTAAAAAAAGTAGTGGTGGGGATCTAGTGCCTATGGATTTCATGTTTAATTATAGAATAATTGGATTTTTTTTATATTTACAGATGGAAAATCTGGTAAATGTTGCCCTCTACAATCTAAATTTGCAGAATGAACATTCAATAGCATTGTCCTCATTTTACAGACGAGTAAACTGAGGCTCACTGAAATGAAGTGCCTTGCCTGTAGTCAAGCATGGGCAATTTAATATCTGAGAAGAGAATAAGACCCATGTCTGTCCTAACTCAGAATCCAGAACTCATTCTGTTACACCAAGCCCTCTTGCTTCCTTGTCTTCATTCATGTTATTTTTTACATTATACAAAATGCCTTCTCCCAGCTGGTTCTCTCCCTGTTAAAATCCTATCTATCCTTCAACAGCCAGTTCAAATACCACCTCCTCCATGAAGCTTTCCTTGATCTGCTGAACAGATCTTTTATTTTTTGAGCCTCATAAAGTGCTTTGTATCTATTACAATTTATATTGTACCATTATTTATATAAATGAAAAAGTATTTATTAAATGCTTACTATGTGCCAGGAACTGTGGCTACAATTAGGAGAGCAAGCAAGATAGTTCCTGCCCACAAGGAGTTTACATTCTAATCTGGGAAGACAACAAAGTAACACATACACTGGAGTGCTGGGGGGAGGGGAGAAAGAAAATAGTAATTTTGTATTTTACAATTTAAACACCTTTCATAGTCTCATTTTCATTTTCTCCCATCTGCTCTGTTGATCATAGTTTATCAACCTATTAACATGGCTTTTAATAAATTGCATAAATACTCCTGGTCTTTGGTATAAGTATAAATAATGGTGATTATTATTCAAGTCCATTTGTACCCTGAATAATCATGCCTATTTATTTATCTATCTATTTATTTAGCAGCAAAGTTGGCAGTTTTTGTGGTAAGACAAAATTGAAGCAAGGCATTTAAAAATTGAGGAACTAAACATTCATAGTGCTAAGAAAACTTAGGGATAATTTCATTTAAATTCTATCGTGAAGGTAACAGAGCGAGAGTTAATTTCCTAGGCTCTATTTTGAAAACATAGATCAACTTCTGGTTTCAAGTGCCAAATCTCAAAATTGTACCTCTGTATACACTGATTGCTTTTTATTTAAAATAACAAAACTTAGGTCCCTTAAATTAAAAAAAAAGATCCATAAAGAAACAAACAGAAGCTGAAGGATTACAATGGTGTGAGTAAAGTTTTGAGAAGTGAGTGGTAAAATTATTGTCTCCTAATTTCAAATAGCATCTAATTGCACTGATTGTTTGAGGTTGTTAACCATCAGCTTTTTGTCCTAGAAAGGAAGGGGGAAAAACCCAAATTCACCCAATAAACAAATGTTTCTTTCTAAATCCTGGGAGGTAGGAGCCTTATTACAACAGAAGCTTCCTGGGATTTGCAGGCTTATCCATTTCTTCTCTGAAGAGGAAACTTCTCTGATATTTGATCTCTTTCCCCTGAGGAGAATAAGGTGGGAGTAGGTGAGGAAGATAGAAAAATAAAGTCTGCGACTTATTTAGCCCAACCATGTGCCAAGCACCATGTTAAGTGCTTTACAAATATCTAATGTGATCTTCACAAAAACCCGAGGAGGTAGGTGATATTTTTGCTCTTATTTTACAGGTTGAGGAAACTGAGGCAGACAGCAGTTAAGTGATTTGCTGAAGGTTACACACGTAGTAAGTGTCCAAGACTGGATATGAACTGAGGTCTTCCTGACTTCAGGCCTAGCACTCTATCCATTATAATCTACCTGGCCTAATCTAGTAGGTAAAACAGAGAGTGAAAAGCTTCCTTTAGGGCTAACTATGAGCTAGGGAAAACAAACCCAATTTATTTTAGGTTATAGGGCCAGAACAATAGAATAAGCCCTCCACCCAGCTGGCTTTTCTCAAATCTGAACTGTATAAAGGATGATGCAAAATTTTCATGTGTAGTATTCAACTCCAAACAGAAATAGATCTCTTGGTCTTCTCACTGTTGACAACCTCACACACTCAGTATGAGCTTCAGAGCATAGGGAGTCTCTGAGAAGCCTCTAAATTAGTATTCTACCTAACTGAGTACAGAGCCTGTTTAACTTCAGCTTTTAGCTGGAATACTCACTTTTCAAATCCCAATCTCTCTGGAAACCCTGATGAGAATCAGGCTCATTACCACGATCCTTATGTTGGAAAGAAGTTGATGGTTCTCTTGTCTCCATTTTTCTCTTCAACACAGCCAAAACCCCTTTATGCAAGTTTCCTTCAGAAACGTTCTTCATAATGAATTCCACTAAGTCAAATACAGTAATTCCTCACATGAACTCCTTTGTCTTTTAAGCAGTTTTTAAACACAACTGGAACATGGGCGTTTTGTCTCATTTATAGGTAACTGTGGTTTAAACAAAGCATGGCCCAAAGATTAAAATACACAAATGAGCACTCAAGTTTGGGGATGCCATACATATCTACATTTAATGACTTCCACCAAGCTATTCTATCACGGGGCATGATTACTACTTTACAGTGTCTGTATTTTTTTTTTTTTGTAATTTACCCTGCAAATGGCTGCACAGCCTTTACAAATGAAATGCATACAAATTATCCAAACCTGAAAAAAAATGGAACCTATTTAAATTGTCCTTGTCAGGGCACAAGAAAAGTTGAAGATACCAGTTATAGCCCAGTAGACTGAAACACAACATAAACACTATGAAACACTCTAAGTCTTTTTAAAAACCAGAATGTCAAATCATAATGTGATTCAATTAATTGAGCATGCACAGAAAGATTCAGAGGTAAAAGAGCCCAGAGTTGTCTCCCTTCTAGCTTTATATGAGTTTTCAGAACAACATGGACTTTCCTTTTTCTTCTCAAAATCATAGAATTTCAGAAGTGGAAGCAGCCTTGGCAGCCAGCTAGTCTAGAGGTTCTTTACTTTTTGTGTCATGGACAACCTTTGGTGATCTGGTGAAATCTACGGATTCCTTCTCAGAATAAAACTTTAAGTACACGGGGTTACAAAGGAAACCAATTATAATGAAATAAAGTTAAGGTATTTTTAAAAACAAATTTGCAGATCCTGAGTTAAGGATTCTTGATCTAAACCAACCCACACCCCGCAAAGAATCCTTTCTCCAATATTCTCAACAAATTTTCTCATAGCCCCTACTTAAAGTTACCTACAATAAAGGGAACTTACCACCTCCCTTAGCAGAAAAGACTTTCAGATGAAATGGCACCTGAATTGGACTTTGAAGCAAAGGAGGAATTTCAATGCAAAGATTTTATGGGGTTTTTTTTTGGGGGGGGGGAATGGAGAGGGAGGAAGAAGAGGTCATTCCAGAGCTAAACAAAGTCATGGACACAAGAAAGGTCAAGATGGGTCTAGGGTGGGCAGGGTAGAGAGAGGGATACAGCTTGACTGAACACAGAGTATATAATAAGAGGAGAAGTAAGAAAAATGCTTGGAAAGATAGAATAGAGACAAAGTGTGGAGTGTCTTGAATGCCAGGATAAGAAATCTGTACCTTATTTTAGTAGGCAAAAAGGAAACAATCTATGGTTTTGGAATAAAAGGAGTGACAGGTACATTAGCTGTGCATTTAGAAACTGACTCAGGTTAGGAACGAAAATAACAGACCGGAGAGGGAAGAGAAACTAGTCCTAGGGGCACTAATTAGAGCAAGAATTCTTCATCTGGGGCCCACGAACTTGTTTTCAACAAAATAGTTTGCTAACTGTAGTTCAACATAATTGATCCCTTTGTCAGCCTGTGTATTTTATTCTATGCATTTAAAAATATTATTCTGAGAAGGGGTCTATAGGCTTCACTAGACTATTAAAGGGGTCTATGATATGTAGATAAAAATTAAGAATCCCTAAATTAGAAACTATCACAATAGCTTAGGTAAGAGTTATGAGGAATTTCACCGACAGAGGAAAGAAAGACTTCAGAATACAAGATGCATCCAGAGGACTGGTTAGTCTGGGTAGATAAAGGAAAATAGAAACACTTAGGTTTTGGGTCCGAGTCCCTGGAACTGTGGCTATAATATCAACAGAAATAAGGAATGTGCAGAGGTAGGTAAAATAATGGGTTCAATTTTGAGTGTGAAGTATGGATGGGACATAAAGGTGGAGATGCTTAGCAAGAAGGCTGGAAATGAGGGTGTTGAGCTTCGGGGGACAGGTGCTGTGATATGGACTTGGGAATCATCGCCATAGAGGTGAGTATCTGAATCATGGGAGAGGCAGGAGACAATATGAGGAGAAAAGAGAAGTCTAAAACAGGAAAACCAATTTTCTTATCTTGCTGTTGCTACAGAAAACAATGCTTTGAGATGGAATAATGTTAGTATCTTTCAAATTTTGATGATATATAAGAATGTTCATCCCCTGCACGTTCGGAGTTATGATTTCTATCTGTGTCTTTTTCTCCATCCTATTTCCCCCTGTTTATGCTTTTATTTCTCCCTTTCCCCTTCTCCTCCTCAACAAAGTTTTGCCTTTGACCGCTGCCTTCCTCAGTTTACCCTCCCTCTTTATTCCCCTCCCTTATCTTACTGTTTCCCACTTGCTACTTCTCCTCTCCCTTCTGACCACCCCCCTCCCTTTTTCCCCCCTTCCCCTCCCACTTCCCGTAGGACAAGTTAGATTTCTAAACTTATCAGGGTATGTTATTCCCTTCTTGAACTAGATCAGATAACCGTAAAACACAAATACTGCTCTTCTCCCTCCCTTCTTTCCCTCTACTATAATATGTTTTTGTGCCACTTCTTTTGGTGTAATTTACCCTTTTCTACTACCTCCTTACTGCTCCTCTCATAGCCCTCCCTTTATATCTCTTACTTATATTTTATATCTTTACATCAGTTAATTTATACAGGCATTCACAATCTATGTATATCCCTTTCAATTGTCAAAATAGCTGTACCATTCTCAAGACTGACTTATATATGTATATACATATATACACATGCATACATGCGCATATATATATATATATACACACACATAAGATGATAGAATCCCACATAAAGATGTAAACAACCTGCCTTATTGGTTAATAAGGTTTGTGGGGTTTTTCCCCCAGGTTACCTTTTTATGTCTCTCTTGAGTTTTGTATTTGGAGATCAAATTTTCCATTGAGTTCTGGCCTTTTCATCAGGAAGCTCTGGAATTCTCTTATTTCATTGAATGTCCATCTCCTTGCCTGAAAAATTATGCTTAGTTTTGCTGGGTAGTTGATCCTTGGTTGTAGTCCCAGCTCCTTTGCCCTTCGGAATATCATATTCCAATTTCTCCTGTCTTTTAATGTGGAAGCTGAGAGATCCTGCGTGATCCTGACTGTAGTTCCATGATATTTGAATTGCTTCTTTTTGGCTGCTTGCAGTATTTTCTCCTTCAGTTTATAGCTCTGAAATTTGGCTATAATATTTCTTGGTGTTTTCAGTTTGGGATCTCTTTCAGGGGGTGATCGGTGAATTCTTTCAATGACTATTTTGCCCTCTGGTTCTAGGACCTCTGGGCAGTTGTCTTTGATAATTTCTTCGAAGATACTGTCAAGGCTCCTTTTTTCATCGTGGATTTCTGGTAGACCAATAACTCTTAAATTGTCTCTCCTGGATCTGTTTTCCAGGTGAGTTGTTTTGCCAATCAGATATTTCACATTATTTTCTATTTTTTCATTCTTTACATTTTGTTTTACTACTTCCTGGTGCCTCATAGATTCATTAGCTTCCACTTGCTCAACTCTAATTTTTAACAAGTTAGTGTTTTCATTTTGTCTTTGAGTCTCCTTTTCCATTTGGTTGATTTTACCTCTCAGGGTGTCATTTTCTCTCTTTAGATTCTGTATCTCCGTAGCCATTTCACCAATCTTATTCTTTAGGGACTTTTCCATTTTTTCCATGTTTTCTTTTACCTCCCTAATTTGGTTTTTAAAATCCTCCTTTAGCTCTTCCAGCAATGCTTTTTGGGCTGCAGACCAGTTCACATTACCTTTTGAGGTATCAGACACGTCTATAGTGTCATTACCATCCTCTTCTGTATTGGTATTTTGATCCTGCCTGTCTCCATAAAAAGAATCTATTGTCCTTGGTTTTTTTGTGTTCTTCTTCATGTTGGTTTGCCTTTTGCTGGCTTTACCCCGAATTTCTAGCTTTGGGCTCTCTGTCCCAGCTTTCTTATTCTGCGGCTTGTGAGTCTAGAATTATAACCTTCAGTTTCCTGAGGTGTGGGGGAGGGGTCTGGCTCCCTGGCGTCTCACTCCCTATGGGTGCTCTCCAGCACTTGCTTTTCAGCAATGGTCTCAGCTGTTTGTTGTTTGAGCTGATGACTGGCGCTTCCCCTGGGGGAGCAAGATTACGTCTGGGCTCCCGGTGTTGACCCCTGCCGACTCTGCCCCTCTGGGACTAATGAGCTTCTAGTATTTGTCCTGTGAGGCACCACTACTTTCTCCTCTGTTTCAGTTCTCTTTTTTTTTTTCCCCCGAGGAATTCTCGGGGGGGGGGGGGGGGGGGGGGGGGGGGAGGGATTAGAGCCTTTTACCTGGCCATTGAGTCTTCCGGAAGTTCAAGAAGCCGAGTTCCTGGGTTTTGCAAGAGTCAGGAGTGGGTGTTTTCACAGCCGGTGGCGTTGCACTGCCTCTCGTTGCTCCCACAGACTGCCGTCCTGTGTTGGGAGTCCTGGGGATCTCCGCCGGTTTTGGGCGCCCAGCTTTCTCCCCGTCTGTCTCCCATGTGGATTTCCCTGCCGGCCGTTTCCGCCTCGGTCTGGAGCAGCTCCGCACCGAACACTCTCCGAGCCTACAGGTTCATTCCTCCGGCCTTTCAGACTCTCCTGGCTCGGAAATTGGCCCCACGCAGACTGCTCGCGGTTTCTGACTCTCTCAAATCTGTTCAAATTCACTTTTTTACGGGAATCTGACAGACCTTGTGAGAGAGCTCCGGTAAGATGCTGCCTTCACGCGGCCATCTTCAATTTTGATGATATATAAAACAACAACAACAAACATTTAAGAGTATATGCTATTGTCAGGTACTGAGGACAAAAAGGCAAATATGGAAGACCCCCACCACTGAACTTGAGGAACTTATATTCCAGTAGGCAAGATAAGCAGGTATGTATGTATATATATGTATGTATGTGTGTGTGGGTGCATACACACACCCACACATTCACACTTAAACACACCTGTGTGTGTATGTATGTGCATAGCCATATATCCATATATATGTATAATTATGTTTCTATACACAAAATATTTACAAAGTATTATATATAAGACAATGGGGGAGAGAAAAGCATTAGCATTTGAAGAGATTAAGACAGGTCTCTGATAAGAGGTGGCCCTAGATCTGGATTTTGAGGGAAGCTAGGGAATCTAACATGTGAAGAAGAAGTCCTTCCCAGGAATGAGGGACAGCCTATACAGAGTGAAGAGCAGAGAGAAGATCAATTCGGCTGGACTTTAAAGTGAGCGAAGGGGAATGGCACATAATAAGCTTAGAATGGTAAGCTGGAGTCAGGTTGTAAAGGGCTTCAAATGGCAAAAAGATACGTTTGTATTGAATCCTGCAGGCATTAGAGAGCTGCTGAAAAAAAAAGAAAGTAAGGGAGGAAATTAGGAAGGAAGAAAAGAAGGAAATAGGCACTGATTAAGTGCCTACTGCATTTTAGGCACAGTGCTAAGGCTTCTACAGGTATTATCTTATTTGATCATCACAACAATTTTGTGAGGTAGGTGCTATTATTATCTCAATTGTACATGTTAGAAAACTGAGGAAAACAGAGGTTAAGTGACTTGCCCAAGGTCACATAGTCAGTCAGTGTCTGAGTAAAATTTGAACTCAGGTCTTCCTGACTTTAGGACCAGCACTCTCTCCACTATGCCACCTAGCTGTCTCTGTAGGCACTGGACCTTAATAGAGCTTATATCTAAAAGATAATAAGACAAACCAATCATATTCAAAGTGAGTCCTTCATGGACTAATAGAGGAGATTCTACCCTTCACCCTCCTCTGCCCCAACCCTTGATTGAGAAAAGAGAGAATGCTCATGGTAGGGGATGAAAGATTATCTTTTCTTTATTTCAAGGATTATATTATTCCTCCTTAATTATTCACCACTCATGTCAAAAACCCTTGGTTATGGTCCCAACCCAGTTCCTTACCTCTTATTTTGCAGTCTGAAATAACACAGTTCAAATAGTAGGAATGAAAATTTGCTAAACAACAACACCCATCTCCATGATTTTATTTGTGATGGCACAAGAGAGCATTAAATAGTTTACAAGGCCCTTTGCCTTGAGGAAGAGCTTTATGCAGCAAAACACTGGAAAACCACTGCCAAAGAGGAGAAATTCTGTCTATGACAACAAAATATTTAAATGAGTTCATTATAACTTCCAAGTCAATTTTTCCCTATTTGCCTAAGATTCGTCTTAACTTTTAAAATTATCATTGAGATGTTTAAGTAGTGAAACTCCAATCCTTTAAAGAGAGGTGTCCCGTTCAAACTTCCAATTTCTTCTGCTACCATATCCTTCAGACCCTACTGCTTCCCATCATCCTTAAAAAATTCTCCTTTGATCCCCATCAATTCCTTTTCATACTTTTCCCATCTACTGGAGACCTTGTGTGACCCTTCTTGTCATCTCTCGATCTTCATGGTGCTCTCTCCTTCCTTCCTCACTGACTTCAGGGCCTGGCACTAAGTCTTTGTCTCTAACCTGTCTTCTACTTTTCTCTTTAGTGATTTAAAAATATTCATGTTGATGAGTCCTGCAAAACATGCCTTTCCGATCATTAACTTCCTTAGCTCCCAGGAATTTATCTCTACTTTACCCGAGCCACTCCCAGGGGTGGTTACATCTTACTACTCACAATCACCTGAAACCTTCCACCTCTCAAATCTTGATATCTGAAATTTCTCTCTCGGATTACAGCCTACTAATCTTCCACTTCTCCCATTGACTCACTCCTCCTGAACTCATTTTTTAATTCCTAACTCTTCTCGGGCAGCTAGGTGGTGAAACAGATAAGAGTACCAGACTCAAAGTCAGCAAAACTTGACTTCAAATCCTGCCTCCAACTTACCAGCGATTTAACAGTGGGCGAGTCCCTTACCATCTCTCAGCTTCAGGGTCCTCATCTGTACAATGGGGATAATTATAGTGTCGACTTTACAGGATTGCTGTGAAGCTCAAACAAGGTAATGTATGTAAAGTACTTTTCCAACTTAAAGTGTTATATAAATGTCCCTATTATTACTCTCCTGGTCAATCTACCAGCATAAGTTATGGATAGTCTTTCTCCTATAACTACAAGATGCTTTTTAGAATGAAAAAAAAAATTAGGGCATTAGTGTGTGTCTCCTCAGCCCCTCCACTATTGGATATTTCCATCATTTATCACTTTTGCCAATTTGAAAGGTGTGAGATGAGATCAATTTTTGAAGTCCATGATAACTACCATCTTCTCACCATCTGTTGTCTCTCTTCCTACTCTGGGGACGTTGAATACTACTTGAAGAAATCATGAATCACTGACTAGCCCCAGTAAGAATTATTTTATCTAAAACATCTGGGATCTCATTGTTTAGTCCTTTTGTTGTTCATTTGTTTCAGTTGTATCTTACTCTTGGTGACCCCATTTGGGGTTTTCTTGGCAAGGATACTGGAGTGGTTTGCCACATCCTTCGGCAGTTCATTTTACAGATGAGGAAACTAAGGCAAATAGGGTTAAGTGACTTGCTCAGAGTCACACAGCTAGTAAGTGTCTGAGGTCACATTTGAACTCAGGAAGATGAGTTTTCCTGACTCCAGGCTCGGCACTCTATCTACTGCACCACCTAGCTGCCCCTTAGTCCTTTTATGCATCTCTAATGGACTCCTTTTTTTGCTCAGGTCTATAACCACATGACCCTCACCTAACTTTTCCTAGACTTAAGCCATCTATTGTGAAATGCCTCATCTCCATTAAGATATCTAAGTACAGCGTATGCATGCCAGTTCTCTCTATCTACACTTTCCTACATCTTCTCTCTTTTTGCTCCAGCATCAGAGGATTAGGGCATTCTTATTCTTTTTAAAGGTAAGTAATTTACCCTGTGCCTTTGATCCCTTCTCTTCTGGGGAAGGGGTGAATCCTGTCAATCAACTTTTCTCTCACCTTCATTTTCTCTTTCTCTGCTGGCTCCTTCCATCCTACCTAGATTCATGATCATAAGATCACAGGGTTTAGAGTTGGAAGGGACCCCAGAAGCCATCTAGTCCAACTCTTTCATATTACAGATGAGGAAACTGAGGCCCAGGGAGAGAGGTTAAGTCATGACTTAGGTAACAAAGCCAACAGAGGAATTTGAACCCAGGCCCCTAGCTCCAATCAGTTCTTTCCCACTATACTCTGCCTTTCTGTCTCAATTAGCTTTAAAATAAAAATGAAAATAAAGAAAATGAAAAAAAAAAACTTTCTTCTGACCATGCCATCTCAGTCTACCATTCTGTCTTCTCCTCTTTGTTGAGAAACTCCCTCATACCCCTTGTAATCTGGTCTCTACTCTGACACTGCCAAAACTTGAGTCCCCTGTGGCTCTTTTCTCCATCCCTCATCTTTTATATCCAATCAGTTACCAAGTTGTTTTGATTCTATTTTTACAAAGTCTCTTAAGTCCCCTTTTGTCCTCTTGCACTGTGACCATACTAGTGATCATCTTTCTCATCATCTTGCTCACTTGCACTCTATCAGAATAACCTTCTGTTACCTCTGCCTCTAGTCCCTGCCTTCTCCAAGCTACCTATCATTCATCCAGTTGCCAAAATAATCTTCCTAATGTTCAAGTCTAATCATGTCAATCCCCTGTTCAACAAACCTTCCATGGCTCCCTATTGCCTGTAAGATGAAATACAAATTCTTTCATTTTCAATTAACCTCTCTAGCCTTATTTCATCTTACTCTTTACACATCCTATACTCCATTGAAACCAGACTACAAGCTATTTCTGAACCAAGACATGTCTCTTGCTGCCATGAACATTTTGTCCTCATCTCTACTTTTTTTTCTTCCTTTAATATTCAGCTCCATTGGGACCTTCTCCATGAAACCTTCTTTTTCTTCCCTTACAACCTTCAGGTTGAGAGAGAGACAGACACACACACACACACACACACACACACAAGAGTGTGTCAGGCTTCTCTATATCTATAGATAGATACATAATACATACATGTATATGTATATCCCTTCTCCTGTGAAAGTTTATATGTGTGTACACACACACACACACACACACACATATCTATATCCCCTTCTATGCAACTTTTTTTTGGTAACATGCTTTGGCCTACTTTTGACAACACATTGCTCTACAATCCTTTGTCTTATCTGAACTTTAATTCTTCAGAGATTGTAGACTTCTATGATTTGAAGCCATTATAATGTTACTGGGAAAATGTTAAAGCTAACGAGATGGACTTTTGTGGCAGTGAGCAATTTGGCATCACTGACAAACGACTCAATTGCCTGAGTGTGATCCAGCCTGATCTTACCCTTCTATTCAGTTCTGGTATTCTAGGTATTGCCAATCTGAAGCACCAATCCAAATCATACATACTGATGATGTAATTCTATTTGCTTATACCAGTGTTTAGAACAATTCCTGTCATGAAGTAGGTCTTTATATATGCTTCTTGACTTGACTTACTCACATAGCTACATGTCAGCCTGGACAATTTTTCATATATTTTGTGTTTCCGGTGTGGCTGGTTTCGTAAATTTCTTTTAGGCCACTAGAGATTTCCCTGAAGATGGCTTATATTGTTCTGGGGCTTGATGAAAATATGGCCTATACATAACAATATTTATTGAATGTGGCAATTTGGGGGGCAGGAAAATAATTTTTTTTCCATTTTGCAGAAGATTTTCCTTGCTTACCCCTCTTTATCTTGGAATTGTTCCATGGACCTTCATTTATGGGCTTTGAGAATATATCCCAAGTCTTAAAGTTGCCAAAGTAATTTGGGAAATGTTGATCTTTGCTCATTTTGTACCATTTTCTCTGTCTGTGCAAAGCAATGGTTTACATCATATCGCTACATTTTACTTTCTAATTCTCAGGAATGCCTGATGAAAATAATTCTTGATTTTCCCTTGCAAAATTAACCTTCTCATTATTGCCAACAAAAATAGTGAGCTGCTGGGACAGAATTCTTCAACATTACTTGATTATTCATTCAACAAATATTTATTGAGTTCTTACTCTATGCAAAGTGCCCTGTAGGAGACAAAGCTGTCTAAAACTTGTGTCCCTACACTTAAAGAGTTGATTATCTAGATAAAGAAATGAGATATTTACAAATTCAGATCATGGAATCATGGAATTTTACTGCAGAAAGGGACCTTGAAGACTTCCTAGTCAAAACTCTTTATTTTACAAATAAGTGTATTAAAGGTCAGAATATTAAAATGACTTATCCAGGATCATTTAGCTGGTTAGTTAAAGAGCTGGGTCTAGAACTTAAGCCTATGGCTCCATTCCAGTACTTATTCCACGAATGCTGCCCTGCCTTCTAATCCAAATCTAAATTTTCTTTAACAGTTTTCGTTGACATGTTTTGTTGTTAACTTTCCTTTGTTTATATTACTACATGTATCTAACTACACACGGTCTACTTCTCTTCCTTACCCAGTGGACTATCTCTTATGCCAATGAATAAGAGGGAAAAGGGAAAAAGGAAAAAAAACAGCCCAGAAAAATTGACCAACACATCCACTGAGTCTCAAAGCAATGTGATGTTTCCTAGCCATAGTCCTCCACCTCTGCAAGGAAAGGAGGGAGGTCCATTTCCATACCTCTTCTTTGGGGACAAATTGGGCCATTATAATAACAGCATTCATTTTCAGTTTTTATTTTCTTTCTTCCATTTACACTGTTGTTGTTATTGTGCATTTAGTTTTTCCTGGCTTTTATTTCACTTTGCAGGAATTTATATAAGTACTCTTATGTTTCCCTGTATTCTTTATAGTCTTTTTTAATCATAGTGATAGTCCATTAAATTCATGCACAATAATTTATTTAGCTACTCTCTAGTTAATGGTAATCTACTTTGTTTCCAGTTCTCTGCTACTATAATACTACTGTTATAAATACCTTGGTGTATATATGGGAACTACTTTCCGACTGACCTCCTTGGGATATGCTCTCAATAAGGGAAACTTTGGTTGAAAGTTTAGTCATTTTCTTACCATAATTTCAAATTGCTTTACATAATGGTTGGTCTAATTCATTCTTCCACCAATAATATGATTGTCTTTCCATAAACTCTTCAATGCAGATTGCTACCTTCGTCAACTTGTTGGGGGTGAGGTGAACCTCAGAGATGTTTTTACTTTTATTTTTCTTACTATTAAAAGTTTATAATATTTAATTTGGGAATTGTTTGCTGCTCCACTGGAGAATGATTCTCGATCTTATATATTTCTTTATTTGTCTATATATATCAAATATCAGACAAATATCGGTGACATTTGATGCAAAGGAAATAAAAATTTTCTACTATACAAATATGTATTACAATTTTTCAAATGCATGTAGATGTTTCTGTGATTATTAAAATATATATTTATGTAAAAGCATTTATGAATTCAAAGTAATAGCATTTTGTCATAGTATATTTTCTTAATCAACAGATAGTGATATAATACTGGCAAGCGGCTGTGGAGAAGGGAGTACCCCTCAAACACTTTGTAAACCACTAGTATAAACAATTTATTGTTATTAATAATACATTAATAATCAATGATAATTATAAAAGCATTTGCACAGTACTTTAAGATTTTCAAAGCACTTCACAAATAATCTAATTTTAGCCTCACAACTCTGAGATGTTGTGGCTATTATCATTATAATAATTTTACAGATAAAGAAACTGAGGCAAATAGGGGTTAAGTGATTTGCTAAGGCTTACTAGTAAATACTGTAAGTGTCTGAGGCTAGGTTTGAACTCAGATCTTCCTGACTCTAGGTATAACACTGTATCCACTGTGTCACCCAGCTTAAAGATTTGAAAACCTCAACTCCTCTATTCCTCTGCCTCATTCAGCTGAGTAATTATAAGGCAAATCTTACATATAATGTCATAAAATATACCTCACTGCTGCTATTTCCTTGGGCTCTCCTATGCTTCTAATATAGAATCAATTAGAGAAAATATGTTCGCATTTCCTACCAAGTGAAAAGAATGACGTAATTATGATATATTTATCAGTAATTCACCTTCTCAGTAAATACATAGTTAAAACATGGTAATGTCATGGTTAAAGGGGGAAAGCTATCTAGTAACCAAAATCCATAGTCAATAAGAATGACCATTAAATTCATGTATTATCCTTCTGTTTATATTTCAAGCCAAAATTATTATTATTATTTTTATCCAAGAGAGTGTGCTTGATTATACACCATTAACAAATAGAAGTTGAATAAATAAAATTAATTAAAATTAGACATAATTTGAATAAAGGCAAAGGGACAGTTTTATGCTTTGGTAGCTGATGTAGCTGCATATGTGGAATAAGTAGGATTAAAAAGTACCATAATCAAATACCCAGGGACCTTTTATGGTCCAGGAAATTACTTCCATTACTGACTCTTCTTGAATTAAGACATTAAAGGACCCTGTTAAAATGCAAATATTATGTAAGAGGGAATAACACATTAAACCAATACCATCTATTAACATTTTAACTTGTAAAGAATAGAGCCCAGGGAAATGGGAGTCTAGGGTAGAGGTTTTAATAGGAAAGTGGGGGTGTATAATGATGAGATGTTTTAAAAGGAAATGAAGGATATAGAAAAATTAATTAATTCATTCTCTTGTCTGAAGTTTACTTGTGTAAAAGATAATGTTTGATAAACAGCCATATAAACTAGATAGACTCTCCAGCAATATTTAAGTACTTAACAGAATAAACTTCCTTTAGGCACTTAAGCAGTACCCATGAAAATACTAACATTTATTACTGTTCAATATACAGCAGTCAAAAATAATTTATTAATTGCTTACTATGTGCCAGGCACTTATAATGTGCTAAGCCTGGGTACACACACACACACACACACACACACACACACACACACACACACACACATACACACACGCCAAACTGTGGTCCATGCTTACTTTATAATTAGTGATACAACATACAAAATGCTGGATATACAACACGTATACTATTTAAGTGAAAGATACTGAAGGCACTAATCAGTAATGGGGACCAGGAAAGACTTCCTACAGGTTATCTTTCAATGAAGATTTGTTGTTGTTTTGTCCTTCATTCTTGCAGAGGACTGTGACATCAGGGAGGTGATACCATGGCATGCAAATGAATTGTATTTAAGTGAGGGAGGGATGTGCAAAGTCACCAGCCTCACTTTCTCCGCTGGTGCCATCTGGGTCCAGTGGCCAGATATTTATCAGGACGACTGGAGATGGCCCCAGATGCAGTGGGAAACCTTGACAATGAGACTTTGAAGGGCTCCAGGGAGATCAGAAGGCAAAGATAAAGAAGGAGAGTATTCCACGCACGAGAGACAGCCAGTGAAAAGAGAGATGGAGTGTCCTGTTTCTGGATTATAGAGTCCATAATGGGGAACAAAGTGTAAAAAGACTGGAAAACAAAAATGAAACCATTATGAAGGGCTTTAAAAGCCAGAGGATTTTATATTTGATCCTGGAGACAATAAGAGAGCCACTAGAGTTTATTGAGAAGGGGGGTGACATGGTCAGATCTGAACTTTAGCAAAATCACTTTGGCAGCTGGTTGAAGGATTCGATCGAGCTGAGGTATTGGATTAGGGAGGGGAAGCAGGAAGACCAATTAGATGACACTAAGATTGTTAACATGGATGAGAGGGACATAGGAAACCCTTGCAAAGCCTAGCAAAGTTGAGAAAAGGGGAAAGTTTTGGGAAAAGATAATAAATTCTTTTTCAGACATGATGAATTTGAGATGTCTGCAGGACATCCAGTTCCAGATGCTGTCTGTCATGAGGTGAGCATCATTGGTGTTTGGAATCATGGTTGATCATTATACTGATTAGAGTTCTTAAGTGTTCCAGAATGATATTGGTTCTGCTAACTTCTTTCTATATTAGTTCATATAAATCTTCCCAGGTTTCTTTGAAACTATCCCTTTATTTCTTAGAGCAAAATAGTATTCTGATATTCATATACCATGATTGTTCAGCCATTCTTTACAATACTCTTTTAACCGGTCTTCCTATCTCAAGTCTCCCCCACGCCAATCAGGCCTCCACTCGGCTACCAAGGTGATTTTTCTTAAGTGCAGATCTAACCAAACTAAGAATGGAAAGGCTTGTGTCTACTAGACTAGCATACTTCTCTTGGAGTTGCAGTGGTTTCCCTATTACCTCCAAGATCAAATGTAAATTCCTCTGTTTGTCATTTAAAGCTCTTCCCAACCTGGGCTCTTTCCCACCTTCCCTGTCTTCTTATACTTTCCTCGTCTTTATTTAATCTCCCTGCTCTCAGTTTCATTATCTGTAAAATAAAGGCTTGGACTACATGACTTCTGGAAGCTTTTTGAGCTCTAGATCTTTGATGCTATAATCCTAAAGTGATGCTTGACTTAATCCAATTTCATAGCTCCTCCCTTTCTTTTGTATCCACCTTCTTTCCATACTGTCCTTAAATCATACACATATATGGTACCTGGTACACAAAGACTGGGGATAATGACTGATTACATTTGCAGGAAGGTAGACTATAGTGGAAAGAATAATGGATTAGGAGTCAGACTATCTGGATTGAAATCCTACTTACAACCTGTGAGACTTTGGCGAAAACAATCTTTCTAGGCTTCAGTTTCCTCACCATGAGGCAAAGGGGTTAGATTGGATGATCTCTAAGGTCCTTTCCAGAGGAACACTGTGGTATATAAGAAAACACATGGTGGAGTTGAAAGAACTCTGTTCTCAAAAGTCAGAAGACCTAAGAGTCCCACAGTAACAGGGCAACCTCAGGCGCTGGATAATCTCTATGAACCTCATTTTTTATATCTATAGAATTTTTGGGCACAGCAGGCTGTAAAACACAGAAAACCACAACATGGCCCTGGTTACTATCCTTCTGCTTCTGTAGTAACAGTGGCAGAAAAGTGTTGTTGTTGTGTTTGTCCTTCGTTTTCGAAGAGGACCATGACATCAAGGAGATGATGACACGACTTGCAGTTGACTTTGATTTGAGTGAGGGAAGGTTGAGCAGAAAGGGGGAAAAAGGAGGCCAAGGGTCCTAAGAATTATACAGTTTTAGATAGTTTAAAAAATACTGCTTAGTTTTATGCATTATCAATACCTAACTCCTTGTCCAGTGAATAGACGTACTACCGGAGGAACCCAGTGAAATAATTTGTGGTAGTTTTATGATCAATGAAATCAGAAAACAAAAGGAGGTTACAGCCAAATGTGAGGGTAGATTTCAGATTCTTTTTTTTTTGGAGGGGGGAAGGCAGGGCAATTGGGGTCAAGTGACTTGCCCAAGGTCACTAGTAAGTGTGTCAAGTATCTGAGGCCGGATTTGAACTCAGGTCCTTCTGACTCCAGGGTTGGTGCTCTACTCACTGAGCCACCTAGCTGCCCCAATTTCATATTCTTTTGGGGGAAGCAAATGAAGGAATTTGTGAAGCTGGTTTTTATAATACATCCAAAACCAGCAAGAAACATCTTTTTGTAGCACATGTGTTCATGTAATTTTGCAATGTTCAGTCAACTAGCTTTAGTAAGCATCTACTATGTGCCTGGCACTATTAAGTGCTAGGAATACAAAGAAAGAGAAAAAAAGAGTTCCAGCTCTTAATAAGCTTAATAAGTCTAATGGGGAAGCATATAGTCTAATGGCTACAATAAGTATCTACAACAAGAGGATCACAAAAGAAATGAAGCTTCTATGTCCACATCTGTTGCAGGGGATGAAAGGGTAGAGAAATTCTATGATGAATTTTCAAGAACTCTCCAAGTTGAATGAACGCACCAAATCTTGGTGACTTTAAAATGCCTACGTGGGCATTTGGGAAGGTGGTGAAAACTCGAGGATCCTTCAAAGGCAAAGAAGAGGTTCACTGTGCAGTGGGCAGGCTACCACATGTTACAAAGAATGAAAAAGAAGAGTAAAAGAGGTCATCAGAGAAATGTATCATTAAAAGAGATGACAATCTAGTCACATACCAATGGTAAAGTTATCACATAGCTACAGATTGTGTTCACCATTGGTATCTCTGTGATGAAGAGGAGGCAAGGAAGGTCCCTAGCATGTTAGGTGAACTTCCATGAAGAAATTATGAAAGGATATGGACAAAAGCTGTGCTGGATTTATGGGATAATCATGATGTGCTTTGCTGAAGAGGAATACTTACCTCAATGGGACCACAGGTCCATTGCTCTACTGGAATAATAGCAAGGGCTCAGAGGCACTGGTGACAACCCTTTAATGGAGTGTAGGTCTTCCATTAATAGAATTAAAGTAATAGTAATGCCATCTTTTTATATGAGGGTAAAGCTGTATCTGTGCATTAGAAATTGCTTTTCTGGCAGTTGTAACACAGTCATGTATGGTTCTCATTGTGAGCACACATTTGCAAGGCATCTGGCTGGAATGAGTGCATATCATTTGTAGATGAAAAATGACATAATATGCCCGAACAGAATGCCTACAGCTGACTGCAAAAATCAGGAGAATTAAAAGTTGGCATCTTCATGTGCATCTTTTCCTAGGCAGTATTTTCAAGGACTCACTACTCTCAAAGAGACAAATGAAGGGTGGTAATAGTTGAAGCTTCACAGACTAATACTTTGTAGACAAAGAATTAATTTGATATCACATACAGTTGATTCATAACTTCTACTTGTAAAGGCAGATCCTTAAAAATGAATTGTAATAAAGCTATACTTTCCAAATAGGCAGCTTTAGATAAGACAGAGGTTCTCAAACTTTTTATTTTGTTCCTGGCATAGCAGCAAAAATATATTGATGTTCACCTATGCAGTCACAAGTGTACATTCCATGCAATTCATGGCATACCTAGCTAAAGCTTTCCTTGACATACATTTTGATATTACTGATTTCAGGTAAAAGATGGGAGATTACATACTGGAATTTGACAGTAAAATTTAGTTACAGCAATGGAGAAGTACACCTATCAATGGCTTGGCAGACTATTTAAGGATCTGAGTTAAGCATAGTCTTTGGTTCAATATACTGATCGTTAAAAGGTGAAGAGAATAAAATTTCTTACCCAATTACCAATTGTATGATTGCCACTCAAATAGCTCCCCCAATATTTGTCTGTCTAATAGAAGTCACTTGTCACAGCTCTATTGGGGAGTCATGGTAATGAAGCCACCTTCCAGTTTCTGACAATGAAGAACCAGTGGCCTGACAAATGGGGAGATGAAATGGAAACCCAGAACATCATTTGTAACTACCCAAAATGTTACTTTTACTACCTTTCCATATAATATTTCCTCTTAACATCTGACCACTTAAGTCTTCCCTATAGCTTTTGTTGTTCAGTTGTTTCAGTCCTATCTGATTCTTTGTGACCTCATATGAGATTTTCTTGGCAAAGATACTGGAGTAATTTGCCATGTCCTTCTCCAGCTCATTTTACAGATGAGGAAACTGAGGCAAACAGAGTTAAGTGACTTGCCCAGGGTCACACAACTAGTAAATGTCTGAGGCCAAATTTGAACTCAAGTCTTTCTGACTCCAGGCTTAGCACTCTATCCACTGTGCCACCTAGCTTTCTGATACAGCATCCCCTCTAGCACCCTTTCTGTTAAATATCTAGAAGCAACCATTTCCCCCTTCCCATTTTTTTTAACTAGGCAAAGGGAAGAGTGAACTTAAAAGGTTATGTCAATACTCATTACCTTATGAATGTTTAGAACTGTAGGTCTTCAGAATTGGGAGGGGCTTTATAGATCAATGGATAGCACAGTGGATGGACTGTAGGACCTAGAGCCAGGAAGAACTGAGTTAAAACCTGCCTAAGGAAACTACTAGCTATTCGACCCTGGGCAAATCATTTGATGTCTATCTGCTTCAGTTTCCTCATGTGTAAATAGAGAATAATAATAGCACCTCCTTCCCATGGTTGTTTTGAGGATAAAATGAGATAATTTATAAAGTGCTTTGCAAACTTTGAAGTACTATAGAAATGTTAGCTTTATTATTATTATTTTACATATGAGGCAACTGAGGCACAAAGAAGTGAATTGACTTGCTCATGGTTATACAGCAAATTAATCACAGAGCTAGGACCAGAACCCAAGATGTCTAAATCTCAGCCCTTATTTCAGCAGTAAAAAGATACTTTGTCCTTTCTAACTGGAATTTTTTTCTCAAGGTTTCTAAAATTTCTCAATAAGCAAGTTCAAGAAAGTTTATTTTTACAACAATGTAGTTTATGTAGCATTTTTTCCAACAATGACCTTCACTCAGGAAAATGTGCAGGAGCTATCACTGTGTAAATTTGAGATTAGAGAAGGAGGTGGATTGGTTACATGTCAAGAGAATGGAATAACATGGATCTTCAAAGTACTTCACTAGTACCCACGAAACATGAAGATACCTAGAGAAAGATACCTAGTATGTTAGGTGGATCCTCTGGAGGATATCAGAGGGAACATGGATGAGAGGGTACAGTTGGGTTGCCATTAGCACCAACGGAGGGAAATACTCCCATCCTGAGATCATAGACTCTTGAGGTATGGAAATACCGTTGAAGTATTTGTATCTTAGCCACAGGGTGGTGGTAATTTTAATGAATTGTCAAAGTAATAAATATTCTTATCTTTTTATCAAAAAGTCACTAATGGGTAAAAATGTTATGGTATAATTGCTAATTATAGTGATTATATATTATATGTAATATAAAAGAGGAGAGAATTATGATCACCAACCAGCAGGAGGCACCTAGAGTACCGAACTGCTAATTCAGCAGCACAAGGAATCTACTTTGCCTTTAATTAAAGAACATTTTTCCTTTTTTTCTTTTAAATTGCTTTTAATCTTCCACAGCATTGCCATGGCCAATATAAATAGAAGAGCCAGTGGGTCAAAGAGGCAAAGCAAATGAATCCTCTTCTAGCTGCACAAAAAAAAAATATGGCATTCTCCAGTGGCCTAATTTGAATTTTAGTTCTCAGGCAATTTCCACCCTCCATTCCCGAGTAGAGTGGTGGTAGTGTTAGGAGCTTCCAGGTTTGGCCCAGCTAGAATTGAAGTAAGAGAATTCTGACCTTGGCTAATTCGCCTTTCCTATTCCCTATTCCCTTACCTGATCCTAATACTCCGAGGCTGGCCTCCCTCCCATTTCCTGATGCTATTACAAATATTACTTAGGGCTCTTTTTATGCTCCTTGTCTCCTCTAGACTGTTCATCACCCAGAGTCATATCTTACTTTGAAATATATTACTCCTATATTTTATTCATCATGGTTATGAATTCAAGAAATCAACTAAAAGATCCATGTTAATATGATAGTGAAAGAGACTTACAGGGATAGAAACTGATTTACTGTTGCCAGGAAAGGTATAGATAGAAGGATTTATGCATTTGCTAGAGAGTTGGACTAAGGTTCCTTCCTATGCGAAGATTCTAAAATTTTGTGAGGTTCTCTCTTCCTGCCTGTCCTCCTTCCCAGCTAATACAAATACTTTCTAATAGTGGCCTCCTGGAGACAATGTTCTGCCTTTGTAATTTAACCCAAAGAAGTGACTTTTAAGAACCTCAAGACACTAAAGAAGGTGATGCCATGCCAAGCTAGAAAGAGAATTTTCTCTGGTAAACAGATCCTCTAACCTGAAATCATACCAGTTAACAGCTTAACACCCCAATATACATATTCTTTTCCAGCACACTGACCCCCTTACCAGAGGCTTCCAACCACAAGAGAATAAGCAGAGTGAGGTACCTGAGGAATTAAATGCTGTGGAACAAGAGATAATTAAAATTAGCCCACACATATAAAGATGCTTAATTCCTGAGGTTAACATAAAAAGTAATGAAATACTGGCAGTCAAAGAAAAAAAAAGATTTCATTCAATTAAAAAAGATAAACATTGTGAATCCTGAACTCAATTCAGATGGAATTACTTGTAAAAGGGGAAAGAGTGAATTTCATAAAGACTAGAAAAATCAAGACATTTGTTCAACTACTTTTTCTAGTAATTATAAAATATATCCCTTATTATCCTCAAGGATCCTTGTATAGGAGAAAATTTTAATTATACATGACAGATGGAATTTTTCTTCTGAAGGAGAAAGAAGGTTAGATGCGGAAGAGAAAACATACAACTCACTGACTTCAAATAAAAGAAAGCAAATATAGGGAAACATCTGTTTGGGTAGATATTAAAGACAAATTTTTTGAAGAAGAAAAAAGCTGAATTCATCATAATCATCTCCTATTATAGCTACATCTTTTGATGAAAGATCTATGACTCACTTAATGCCAATCCACTGAAAGCCTAATTGCCTTGAGTGGGACCAATTGAAATTACATATCCTATAAGAGAAAGGGAGGGGTATCACTAAGTGAAATTCAGATAGCTGGGAGACTGATTTTTAGTGTTACTCACAAGCCTATATAAAGTAGGAAAACTTGAAAAGGAAAGGTATAAGTAGATCCCAAATTAGATGTTTTCCATTCATTTGTTTATAAGATGTCAAATCATTTTGTGGTCACAAGTAGCCATAACCCAAGCTACTCCACTTCCAGGATTAGTATTTCTTAAACTCATTTGAGTTGCTTCATTTGCAAATATATACCAAATAAAGTCCATATTCTGCTTTTAGAGAAAATATATATTAAAGTTTTTAATGAATAAATGATTAAAGGCATCTCCACTTAAGTCAACCCTCATAAGACTACGTAACAAAAATCTCTTTTAGAAGTACTATAAACCATACTGCAGTGTTGATTAGAGAAATTAAATCTTCCCCCCCCCGCAAAAAAAGATTAATATACAGAGTGTGCCAAAAGTCTGTGTGCAGTTTCAAGCTTTAATAGCTATTAATCTTTAAAAGCTATTATTAAATATCATTTATATTAAATTTCTTATTGTTTATAATTAACACTATATTACATTAAATTTATTAGTAGTAAATATATATATATATATACATATATTAAAAGCTATTAAGCTGTTAAAGCTTGAAACTGCAATAAGACTTTTGGAACACACTGTATTTTATAACTTGCCCATATTTTCAGTAATTCAAAAAAGTCATTTTATTCTTTAAAAGCCTCTTAAGACTGCTAAGACAAGGTTAAAGTACAAAGAAATGATCCTTGCAATAGCTTTGGAGCTCAGTTTTTAAAAGAACAACGGCAGAACTGCCATCAGCAGAATAAGAGACAGACACACAACAGAGAAAAAGCCAAGAACATATTTCAGAAAGAATGCTTACCTCGGGTGCTTTTACTACTGCATACCCACATTCATTTTTCACAGATTTAGGTTCAAAAGCTCTTATAAAACCATCCTCGCATTCCAATAAGTCCATCATTAATTTTTCAAAGGCTAGTTGGCTCAAAGCTCCCTTCAGGCATTTGGCATCATGATGGAGGCTGTTACCCAGAAATCAATCCGCAAAGTGAGGTAAAGGTGTACAAAAACGGACCTGATATAAGAGTAAATGCAGCTTTCAAAAAGTGTCATTAAGCTGTCACTTGCAGAGCTTAACCCAAGATTAACAAGTGGCTAAAGCCAATCCTGGGTTCCAAAGTGAAATCTGCAGTCTTGATACAAAAGCTGGCAAACTGCCATCATTGCAGGCCTCAAAAGGCTTCAGGGCTGGGGGAAAAGGGAAGAACAGGAAAAAAAAAACCCACCACACACTGATTGCCAGGGACAAATCTCCTCAGTCCGCTCATGTGCATCATTACCATTTGTCTCATTGATTCTGGGTCCGAATTAGTGCTGACTCCGCAGCCAGACTCTACAAAATTTATTTGACTAAAGGCATTTAAAAATCATTTAGAGATATCTGAACAGAGTACTTAAAGAAATACATTACCAGAGAAGAAAGCTATTTTGGGCTGTTTGAAAAGGCAGTGTTGTTTAATTGAAAGATTATTAGGTTTGGAGTAAGAATAAACTAGGTTTGCTTCGCTACTACCCATGTTACTTTGGGTAGTTCACTTGACTTTTCTGGGGAAGGGGAGAAGGACAGTAATCATTCGCATAACCATAGATCAGAGTTGAGTGCACTTGGCAGCATGGACCCAATGAAGACGGAAGCAGACTGGGGTGGTGGGGTTGGGCAGAAGTTTGAAGTCTCATTTTCATAGGGTGTTTTTGGGGAACAGTCTTCAGGGGTGTGGAAGCTGCGGCCTCAAGGCCACAGGTGGCCCTCTAGGTCCTCAAGTGCCGCCCTCCTTATTCTGTCAAAGGGCCAAATGTGAGGACCTAGAGGGCCACACTTGGCCTTGAGGCCCAAGCTTCCCTGCCTCTGCACTAACTCTTATTTGTGCCACTTTGGGTTAGTTCATTAATATATCCAGATAATCTCAAAACTGCCAGTAAAACTTTAAAGTTAACAAGTCCACATCATCTCAAAATTATCGGCACCCTTTGGTGTTCTGCTGGTCTTACTGGATGTTTGGAATTTATCTGAGATTAACATATCATAGGATCAAAGGGCCTAGAGAACAAAGTCTAGATGGCTTCTCCTGATTTGGCACATATTGCCAGGATGTGATTTTAGATTAATATATGATTATGTGATTTCTGGGCAGCTAGGTGGTGCAGTGGATAGAGCACTGGGCCTGGAGTCAGGAAGACTCAAGTTCAAATTTGACCTCAGACACTTACTATAGCTGTGTGACCTTGGGAAAGTCACTTAACCCTCTTTGCCTCAGTTTCTTCATCTGTAAAATGAGCTGGAGAAGGAAATTACAAACCACTCCAGTATCTTTGCCAAGGAAACCTCAAATGCGGTCACAAAGAGTCAGACATGACTGAAACAACTGAACATACATGATTTCTAGATTCTGCCTTGCAATCTTATTTTCTGCTGTTGCTACTTTATACTGGCTATTTATAAATTACTTTCTATGTTGACTAGAAGGGAAGGTGGTCAGGGGGACCAGAACAAGATACAATTTTAACCCAGCTTACTTAAGGAATATTTTAAAAACGTGGACAGCTATGAAAATAGATGATAGTGAATGACTCTTAAATATCAAGATTCTAAATTACATTTGGGCTAATTTTCTAAGTCTTTTGACTGCTGCTTTCCAAAACATGGTAACCAGGGTATATTTGAAAATTACATATATTAAAGTGGTCATTTGATGCAGAAATCTGATACAATTTTTCCTTGTATGCAAAAAGTAAATAAAAAAATTAAAACATTTATTAGGCTCCTACTATATACCAGAAACTAACTATGCTAAGCACTTTACAATTATTATCTCATTTAAGTCTTACAACAACCATGGGAAGTAGGTGCTATTACTGTACAGATGAAGGAGCAGAGACAAACAGGTTAAGTGACTTGTCCAGGTTCACACAACTAGTAAGTGTCTGAGGTCACACTTGAACTCGGGTCTTCCTGACTCCAGGACCAGTTCTGTATCAACTGCAACACCTAGCTGCTTCTATATAAAGGTCATATGTTTTGGTTCAAAGTATATTTGCAAAGATATGGAACATTTCAAAATATGTAAAATTCTAAGAAAAAAAGGAACATTAAATACTGAAATATAGAAAACCAATTCAACAAGAAGGTGCCTCTCTTCAATCTAGAATTCTATTCTATAGCATAGGGATATGATCTGGACCAATGCCACCTGAAAATTAACTTAATATTTAAAAGCAACGGACAATCAATTCCTTTCGTTTTGCAAAGTAACTCTCCCAATTCAGTTCGACAAGCCTTTATTGCTAATTTAGAAGCAGGTCTTTAGAAAAGGTCTTCCCGACCAAGGCTTTATCTGGAATGGTGCATTGCCCCTCTTGAGTGATTCCTAGGAAAAATGACATCTTAAGACACTAAGGCACTTTCAAATTTTAGAACCAAGATCATTAAGCAACTTCTTTGGAAAACTTCTAGGACAAAGAACTTTAAAGTAGGGCAAATATTGTTCTTTGGAATAGAGACTTGTTGCTGAGCCTCACCATGGAGCAAAAGGCACAAAAAACAATGTTCACATGGAAACAAAAACACAACAGTGACTAAAATATGGGGACACCAACAGATGCTGTATTTTTTCAAATTCTCTTTTTAAGGGATATAGCAAGCTATTGAATGGGAGGTGTAGGAAAAATAAAATGTAAGCATTTTTAGTAATATGCTTGAATTCGAGTTTGTACAAGGAATAGGTTTTGCTCAAGTTTGCCAGCATAAGAGATACACAGATCAGATGATAAGTGAGAACATGGCCCCTGAGTATCTAAATTAGCATAAGCTAGCTGAGAGCCCCTAGATGATACAGCAAAGTGGGGAAAGGGACAGAGTCTAAAGAGACATCATAGACAAAGGACAACTACTCTCAAATCTGCAGAAAAGGCACTGGGCCATGACCGATTATAACCCTGTCCCTACATTTCTATAAGGTATAGGAACCCTTGATGCATCCTCTACCATGCTCCCCAGACCTGCTGCTGTGGTCATGAGTACGCCTCGGAAATTTAAAAAACAATCACAATTCAAGTATAATGTGGGACTACAAAGCAATGAAACTGACTCCATATACTATCTACTTCATTACTTTATATATTGTGTCATTATCTTTAGCAAGTGTTTTAAACCTTTTTTATGTTATGGCAGCCTAGTAAAACCTATAAACCCCCTTCTGAGAATAATGCTTTTAAATGTATAAAATAAAATGCATAGGGTTACAAAAGAAACCAATTATATTAGAAAAGAGTTTATCACAATATTAAAAAAAACCAAGTTCCTGAATATTCAGTTAAGAACCGCTATAAAAATCACATACTGGATTTCAAATATCAGAGATCACCACTGCTATCAAATCTACACCAAGTGTCTATTCAGCAGAAAGTGCTAGGAATAAAGAGCCCGAGGCAGGGCCTAGGGAGAGAGAAGACATGATATAAGATAAATGATATAAGGCAGCAAATGCCAAAGAAGCTATACAGGCCATAACCACTGGACATTTCAGAGGCAGGGAAGTTCACAGAGGGTTGGGACCTTCTTGAAAGGCTCTGCAGAGAGTGTAATTCTTGAGCTGAGATTCCCGAATATATCAACAATCAATCTCCATTGTTATACAACTCATGGCAGCTCTTCCAGAACTGAAACTCACAAATTCTTGCTCTTAACAGTAAAAAACATAGATTTTAAATTACTTCTGCTTTTAGAAAGGAGCCCATAAATAACTATAACAACTTCATCAGTTATACCCAGTGTCTTCTACTTTATTTGCATATTTACTCATGGATGTGTGCATATATTTTTCTTTTATAGAGTTCTAATTTGTACTTTTAAAATTCTTCTCTTTTTGCTTTGCCTCATTTTGTGCAAATCATTCTATATTTTTCATATATACATACATATAAAAATTCCTAATTGCATTATGGTATTCCGTTAGAATGGAATTAGTGGGGCAGGTAGACAGCTCAGTGGATAGAGCACTGGGTCTAGAGACAGGAAGACCTGAGTTCAAATCTGACCTCAGACAGAAGCTGTGTGACGCTGGGCATGTCACTTAACCCCTTGTTTCCCATGGAAACACTCAGATGACTGAGTGGATAGAGTGCTGGTCCTAGAGTCAGGAAGACCTCAGTTCAAATTCAGGCTCAGACACTCACTATCTGTATAACTCTGGGCACATCACTTAACCTGTTTGCCTTAATCCACTGCAGAAGGAAATGTCAAACCGCTCCAGCATCTTTGCCAAGAAAACCCCATGGACAGTATTGGCGTCCTATGGTTCATGGGGTTACAAAGAGTCAGCCACGAGTGAATGGCTGAACAACAACTCCATCCGAGTAATAAAACAGTATGTTCAACTATTCCTCAACTGATAGGTTTTCCATTTTTCACCATTACAAAAAAAACCCCAACCACTTCTATAACAATAATAGCTGACTTTTTTTTTATAGCATTTGGCAAACCTCAAAGCACTTTAGTATATTTTCTCATTTGAGATTCATAATGACCCTGTGAGAGATATTCCTGTCATTATCCCCATTTTATAGAGAAGGAAATAGGGACTGAGAGAGATCATATAACTCACCCATGGCCAGTAAAGTAGTAAGTGGTATAGACAGGATTTGAACCAAGGTCTTTCCTGACTCTGAGTCTAATGTTCTCCAACGGTGGTCTCAAACTTTTGAAAAACTACTCCATCAGTAAAAAAAATGAGCATGCGCCCCTAATAAGTGCACATTTACTTATTTATAAATTACACACATTCGCTACTCTTACTAAGGATGTACTTTATAAAACATACAAAGCATAGCAAATAAAACAGTCATAATGATATTAGTTCCCAGCATCACCAGAGTTTACCTTGACAGCTGTGTGGAGTAGGGAGAGATCTGAGGCAGGAAGGACATTTAGGAGGCTATTATCATAGTCCAGGGAAGAGGTAACTTGGCTTTGGATCGGTGTTTGTGTGAGTAACGGGACAGACGTAAGAGATGTGGAAGTAAGAAAGACAAGATGACAGCCTAAGTGACTGGAAGGAAGGTGGTGACCTTAACAGAAAGAGAAGTATGGAGGAAAAGGAAGATGTGTGTGGAGATACAGTGGAGTAAGATTGGCTGTGTATATTGTAACCTATCCAGATCTTTTCAATTTGTACAGATTCACTCTGTTGTGCCCAAAATGAAAAGGAGGAAGGCGGGGCTCTTACTGCTAACTGTCCATCCATACCCTGCAAGGTCCCTACAGCGGTCATAAAGTGACCTAAAAGACAGGGGATCAGAATACTGAAGCAGGGGGATTTTTCCTGAGGGGCCAACTCTCACTGAAGAAGGGAGGAGGTTTTGAACTTAGACACAATGGAAAGAAGGGACATGGTACATGGTACAGAAGGGACATATGGTGGAAATGAGTCCCATTATTGGGTATCACAGAGAAAATAGGATGTGACCCAGCTTCCCACCCTTCTACTAGTTGATCACAAACTTCTTTGAAGTACATCCAGACCC
Source organism: Trichosurus vulpecula (assembly GCF_011100635.1). Classification (NCBI taxonomy): domain Eukaryota; kingdom Metazoa; phylum Chordata; class Mammalia; order Diprotodontia; family Phalangeridae; genus Trichosurus; species Trichosurus vulpecula. The sequence goes on from NC_050579.1 coordinate 106,235,965, forward strand.
CCCAGGAGGCCCTGGCCACCACTTTGGATGCTAACAGTGTATTATGCCTCCTTACTGTATGTTTCTTACAAAGATAGTTTTTTAAAAAAAATAACATTCTTAAGGAATATACCTAAAGGTAATGCTATTGAGTCAAAAATCAGATATTTTGATAATTCTAACACTATGCTGTTAGTATGTTATGATTCCAAAAATTTGCAATTCCACATGCAATGTATATGTTTTAGTATTTTAGGAAAAATAACTCATAGTTACAAAATAAAGTTTGAAAAATGGGAAGAAATGCCTTCAATTACTTTAATTTTCATTCATATGATTATTAAAAAGACTGATTATATATTTAAGTGATGGCCTGCTTTTAATTTTAATTATATATTTGTAGGGTAATAATTGGATTCTTTTGATTGCTTTCTATTTATACCAAAGGGTTTAGTTTACTTGTTCCTTTACTCTTTCCTCCACAAAGACATAGTACCATTCTTACAGAATGAATGATTCTGAGCACATCCAAAACAATTTTGGCCATTTTAAGAAAATATAAGATGAAGTCATATATGAGGTGTGGTAAAATATAAGATGTGGAAAAGGAGGCCAGAATAAAAAAATGCAACAAAAATCCAAATGTGTTTACTAAATACATTTGTCCTTATAACCAGGATGTGCTATTTACTGTTTAACAAATATCTCTCCAAAAAAAGTACACATGAAATTTTTAAATTTAATATCCATTATTAATATTTTCTCTATCACTTTCTTCAGTCTAGATAATCAACAAAATAATAAATCAAGTCCTTGATTTCTTGATTTCTGAGATGTAAATCCTCACACTGAAAAATTTAACAATCACTCAATAGCTGGTTCAAACCAGCTGCAGCACACCCCTGTGTGCTTTCTGGGTAAAGATACCGAAGTACAGTGTTTATTTACATCACCTTTGTCTCTATGGACATATAATTCAAAGAAACCCTTTTAGTTTTTTTAAACTGGATTCTGCAGCTGCTCCTTATGCAAACATCACAGGTCTCACAATGAGTAAGGGGAGAAAAAGGGGAAACTATTCAGGGCTCAGAGTGGTTAACAATGTTTTAGCTAAAAAAATATTCTGCTCAAAAACTTTTGTTAGCTACAAGTCTCTGTGAAGACAAAGAAGAAAGATGACCATCCATACTCTTCAGGAAGCATGCTTTCAGACTAATGGAGGATGGGACAATAATAGAATATTTACACAATTGTATGATGTAGGTGACAAGAAAGAATGTATTTGGGACAAAGGAGAGACAAACTATTCTGGGAGGGAGAGAACATTTTTAGGAAGGAGGGGAAAACCAGGCATGTACTCCAGGGTTAAGATGTATAATAACTCCTACTTGCCTTTCTTAATAACTTTAATATTTCAAAGCATTTCCTTCCTAGCAAGTATATGAAGGATACTGTATAAACAATACTGTGGGGTGAGTTGCTCATGCTCATGGCCACATGTGCCATGATGCCCATGTAAGTTAGAATTTGCACCCAGATCTTTTGACTCCAAATCCAAATTTGCTTCCCTAGCAAGGATTATGACTCAGGTATACCACTTTATTATTTCTAACCTAGTGCTCTATCCAGTATTAGTAATACTGTTAGCATCTTGTCATATAATCATCATCATAAATATTTACTCAGCACCCACTGAGGGTGTGGCCTCTACCAGGCATTTTCAAATCTCCTTTGACTTACGTTTTATTGAATAAACCAGGTCAAAACATTTATACAGTACTGTATATGGGGCCTCTTAATGGGTAGTCATGCTTGCATTACAAAGGTGGCTTGGTGAGCAGAGTTAAACAACATTCTGTACACATGTTAACAGCAATTGCTTCAGAGAATATTGCTGACTGGATTCTCATTCAGGTTTGGAAAGGGCCTTGAACCCATCCAACTCTCAGAATCTGTGATTTTGTAAATAACTTCTACCAGTTGCTATTTCATAGGATAATCACAATTCCTTTCTTCATTTTTTTCCCCCAAGAAGACCTTATTTATTTTTGTTTAATTTTATTTTTAAAATTTTATTTCATTTTTAATTTATGGAATAAAACAAGCACTTCCATAAGAGGACAATAAAAAGATGATTGCATGTGAAACTGCAAATCTACTATGCATAATTTGCTATTATTCCCTTGATTAAAAATTTAAAAGGTAATTTTATGCCAGACAAAAAATAAAAACAAAACTTTTAGTCAATAGGAAAAAAAAGTTGATCCCTACAGAAGGAACTCCCCGAGCCAGTGACAACTTAAGCTAAAGTTTAAAATACCATTAAGTGAGGAAAGTGCCTGAAGGTGGTTTTTGACCATTTAAGGCCAAACCCAGTCAACAGGGAAGCATAAACCCTTCAGAGTTAAGCATTACTCGCTAGAGTTAGTGATCATTTATGACTCTTGGGAGGTCCTAGGAGTTGTCAAATAAACTAAACAGACTGATAATTCACTACCCTGGAAGAAGCAAAGAGACTTTATTGAGGTGGAAGATCTGCTACTATCTTGGATATAGTAACTACCCCTCTCTGGGCTTCTGCTGCCACCTGTAAAATTATAGGTTGGCCTAACATACCCTCCAACCATAAATCTAGGATTGTATGGCCCAGTCATAGATGTCAAGCATAGGATTTTGGACCTGAGAGGGAACTTAGGGATCATTAGATCCACTCCTCGTTATCCAGATGAGAAAACTGAGCTGTGCAGTGGGCAAGTGACTTGTACAAGGTCACACAAAGCCAGAATTTGAACCCAGGTCCTTGACTCCAAAGCCATTGCTCTTTATGCTATACTTCTGCTTCAATATCTCAACATCTTTAGGCCTTACAAATTATGATAATATATGTATATAAAAAGTGTATGTGTGCATGTATATATGTACAAATGAATGTATATATCCCTAGCAGAAAATACCTTCATGGGATCAACAAGTCATTTATCATCTTGAGGTCCTTTATTTTCAATAAAACAAAACTCAAATACCGTCCCAATGGCTTTTTACCTGTCTTAAGAGAAGTGATCCACTTTTGTTATTAGTGACACCATTAAGCCCCTTAAAAAAATAGGACCGAATAAAACTGAAAAAGCAAGTTAGGTTAAAATCCAGAAGTTTGCGTAGTTAACTGTCTAATTTCTCATATTACAAATAAGTGATCTATTTGGCCAGCTCAAGTATAGAAAAGCAAAACAATCTTTTTTTTTTTCTAAATGTGTCTGGTAAACTACCAATCAGACAAAGAAAATGCGCACAAAAGGGCTGTACCTGAATTTCCACCTTCAGCTTAGTATCACCTCCTCCTGGGAGTAAAGATGAGAATAATAACGAGCATTTATTATGTGAGAATTTGTTGGTCAACTCTGAAGAAATAATTTTCTAATTCATTCTCCTCACTCTTCCAAACATTTTAAGATGAAAAAAAATTACATGCAATAAAAATGTTCTGAACCTACCCAAAATCTGGGTCCCATCTTGGAGCTGTGGAGTCGCTATTTTTCTTTCTGCCCTTCCAAGTGAATTTCGATTCCTCCATCCCCTGACCAGAGTCTGTACCATAGTTACTGACAACATTCCCACAGGCAGCGAGAGACTGACTGTGGGAGTGAGATGCTCTGGCTAAACAGCCACCGTAGGAAGAAACATTTCCTCATGTGCAAATAATATGACTGTGCAGGGAAGACAGGTTAGTGCAGTTGTCACCTTGGAAGGCCTCCTCCGCCCAGGGAGGCCTCCGCCCACATTCTTATCCTCTTTATTTGACTTCAACAGGACAGGGAATTGGAGGTAAAAGTAGACAAGTAGAGAATAACTAATAGCAAGAATGTGGAGAGTGCAGGGAGAGGGATATTAAATGGGATGGATCAATCAATTGCAAAGAAAGACTTAACAACTGACTTGTTCTGAGGCAGAAAACAGAGACTTTCTTCATATATTGTTTGCAGGTGCCCCCTAATGGCCGAGATATGCACAGGTGATTAGATCCAAGAGACTATTAAGGGAGTAAAGGTGAAATAAAATAATGACACAAAACTAATCCAATATAATAGAATCTATCTCAATGCCTTAAACATCGATATGTTGCCACCACCCCTTTTTCTTCCTTTTTTCCTTCTTCTTCTTTCCTTCCCCTTCCTCCTCCTCCCTCTTCTTTTTCCTCTTTCCCTTCTTTCTCTTCCTCTTCTTCCTCTTTTCTCCTCCTCCTCTTCCTCTTCTTTCTCCTCCTTTTCTTTTTTTCTTCTTCCTGCTGTCTCTTCTTCCTCCACCCCTTCATCCTCCTCTTCCTCTCCTTCTTTTCTTCTTCTTCTTCCTCCACCTCTTCCTTCTTTTCCTCTCCCTCCTTCAAAGGCAGTTTGGCATAAGACAAAACCAGAATGGTTTTGCCTAAGAGAAAATGGCAGTAGTGTTGTCTTAGGGGTTCTGATATTCTTAACAGCCATTTCAAGATTTTAGGGATGTCCACGTGCTTTTCCTCATGTTCAGTATTTTCTCCTATTTGAGCCGTCTTCTCTAAAGTTATAATTAGACTGATATCAACTAGGAGACAGGCCACTTAATATTTTTCTTAGCTCAGGAATTACAAAAGGCTCAATGCTAAATTCCAGCTAAAACAAAATGACAATATGCAGTTGTGATGGAACAAACCTGTTACAATTCTATTTTAAAAATTTCCCTTTAATTTGTTGTTTATTTTGGCTTAATTAGTTAATTCAGAGTGATGGAAAATATTTAAGAAGCTCTGGGATGCATCCTGGGTTTGATGTAATCAACACAATGTAATCTCTAACCAGGAGCATCTGGAAGACCTTGGCACTATCTGCAGGGAATCCCTCTTCTGTTGGGAGGCTGTACTGGACAGAATGTGCAGCGGAAGGGAAGGGAGAGCGAATAAGCATTTATTGAGTGTCTACTATGTGCCAGGCACTGTGCCAAACACTGCAAGCATTATTTCATTCTGTCCTCACAACAACCCTATGAGCTATGTGTTATGATCCTCAACTCACAGTTAAGGAGACTGAGGCAAATAGGGTTAAATGACTTGTCCAGAATCATGTAGCCTGAAAGTGTCTGAGCTCACATCTGAACTCAGGCCTTCCTGACTCCAGGACGTCCTGACTTTGGGTCCAGGGCCCCATCCATTGCACCACCTACCTGCCTCCATCACAGTATCAAATACCTTTGGCATGGATAGGGCTCTCTGTTTTATGTCTCAATAGGTATTAATAGAAAAGTTTAAACAAAGTTATCTCTGTTGTCAATCTTTCAAGCCACCACATGGTGGCTAATGCATAGGGGGCCATCTTGTTGCTTAAGGACTAGCATGCTGGTGAAGAGCTTTACTAATCAAATGACTTTTTTAAAAAAATATCAACAAATGATAAATACAGTGGGAACTTGTGTTCTCTAGGTCTTTTTGTCATCTGTAAGTGCAAAGATGTGTTCTGCAGCACATACAGCTTGTAAACATCTTTCTATTCCCTTCTCATACTTTTATCCATGATAAATGTGCTGTCCATCCACACTGTAAAAAAAACAAATGGATGAAGAATGACTATTATCCAGGCTAGAATATGCAGTTGGCTGAATAAGCCATGGAACTTCTGGGCTGAGAAATGAAAAGAAAGATAAAGAGGTGCTTGACTTTTGGAGAATTCGTGCTTTTAAAAATGGGGCCTTTAACGTACCAAATGGACTCCTTTAATGTCCCAAATGTACCCCTGAAACAAAGACTAATTTTTTAAATACTGTTTTTAAAATATTTATCTATTTATTTGGTTTTTAGAGGGGGGAAGGTAGGGCAATTGGGGTTAAGCGACTTGCCCAAAGTCACACAGCTAGTGTATCAAGCGTCTGAGGCCACATTTGAACTCTGGTCCTCCTGACTCCAGGACCGGTGCTCTACTCACTGTGCCACCTAGCTGCCCCATAAAGACCCATTTTTAAAACAACAATATTCTTCTGGTGATGTTTTATGGCTCCCAAGTCATGAAACAGAATCACCTCTGAAGAATTAAAGTTGTGGATTACTGAAAAGGCAAATTAAGAGGTGTATGGTGGGTGTGCATGGGCTACAACACAATACAGTCAAGAATTGCACAAGAGAAATGGTGTAGAAGATATTATCAGAGAGATGTATGACTGGAAAAGCACGTAGTTTGGTCATGTAATGAGAACAAAAGATAACTGATGATCAGTCCACATAACAAGGTAAAAGAATTAAGGCAAAGATATCAAACTCAAATAGATGTGAGGACCACTAAACCACCTATAAAGATCCTTGTGGACTGTATGTTAACTTGTTGTTCAGTTGTTTCCAATTCTTTGTGACCCCTTTTGGGGTTTTCTTGGCAAAGACACTGGAGTGGTTTGCCATTTCCTTCTGCAGATGAGGAAACTGAGGCAAACATGGTTAAGCGACTTGCCCAGGATCACACAGTGTCTAAGTATCTGAGGCCAGATTTGAACTCAGGAAGATGAGTCTTCCTGACTTCAGGCGTAGGGCTCTATCCACTGCACCACCTAGCTGCCCTGCATATTGACTTAAAAAGCCACCTATTAACATTATCGCTGTTTTATTGCTTCTTTATTTTGTTAAATAGTTCTCAATTATATCTTAATCTGATTCAGGCTGCACTCAAGAGTGTTGTGAGCGCCATGGGCCGGAAGGCATGTTTGACACCTCTGAAATAGAGGATTGTCCCAGTGGAAAATTTACAAGAAGGCATAGGCAAGAACAGCACAGAAAGCAAGGGTACGGATGTACTGTGGTTTGCACCACTGGAAGAAGTACCTATGTAGACAAGATCAGAGATCTACAAAGTATCAGAAGACATTTAGTTCCTTTAGGAGTGGGAAGAGAAGACAGAAGTAGAAAAACCATCTGAGACTTCAAACTAGAGGTGGCAATATGGGTACATGAGAAGAGTATTGAATGTACCATTAGGGACCAAGCCTTGAAATCGGAGTAACTCAGAATGCAGGTTTGGAAGCTCAGTTTCCTTTTTGGTGAAATTAAAAAATTAGATTAGCTAACCTCTTGAGATCCCTTCTATCCCTGTATGATGCTGTGATCATTCCGTTTCCAAGCTGGGGCTGACGGCCTAACAATATCCTTTCCCCCTTCCCTCCATCCAATCTCAGGGCCCGATTGCCCTTTTGAGACACAGACTTCCCATGAGAGCTGTCTTTTATGTTCATTTTAACTTAATTTCACCTGAATAAAAACATTACTTTGGCCAGGCAGCACCACCATCTCTCTACCTCAGAGTGGCTCTGCCTTTGACCTTAGATTCCCTGGGGTGTAGTTGCTCCTGAAAGATCTTGATGGTTATCTATACTTTTTTTCCTTTAAAGGTCTCAGCGAATGAAATCAGGGCTTAGGCTTAACAACACAATCAGAACATTGCTGTTCAGTTTGCTAGTTTTAGCAGGTGGAAATATGGACTCTCCAGACAGGAAGTTGAGTAATGACCATTATTGCTATGGGAAGCATGGTCAGGAAGAGGAAGAAGAGTAATGTTCTGATATTGTAGGTCAACCCCACCCTTTCCAGCTCATACAAATGTACTTCCTTGAACTATACTTCATTACCAAGCATTGCACTGGAGATTCATTACCTAATCTGCCGATTAGTCAGCTGTGAAAATTTAAAGGACACAAAAGTAATTAGAGAAAGTACCAGTTTCAGAATAAAGCTCCTTCTCTTCCCCTCTTCCTCCTTCCCTGCCATGAGAAGGCCATGCTGAGCAGGGCCCACCGGAGATATTAACTAGAAATTCTTGCACTGTACGCAAAATCAGTTGGTTAGCATAGTTGTACCAGGTAGAGTTACAACCCAATACCCAGAGAGTTTAGGCTACATACAACTTGGGCCCCAGAAGAAGCACAACACAGCAATGGAACCCTAGGGGTAACACCTCTCCTCAGGAGGGAGCCCTGAGGTGAGGAGAAGAGTAGTTGCTATAGGCAAGGAAGAACCAGTTTGCCCCGATCATCTGGCACCCTGAAGTAAAGCCCCAGTCTTCCTCAGCTAGCTATAACTCTTAGATATTTTTTTTTAACACAGAACATTAGATGCTATATCAATTAATAAACTTTAGTTACTATTTGCTCTTTGTTCCCTTTTACCACAGTGAATAATCTATAAATAGTCTATAAATTCACACAGTCCAGGGAGACAGAGTGAGCCCAAGCACTAATTCACATATTATACCATACTATACCATACCAGGTATTGTAAAGGTGAATGAGAAAGACACTTAACTCTAACTGCTCTCAAATATGATAGCAAATTGGATGAAAACATAGCAGAATGTACTGATAAGTGATTGAAGATTTCATTTTCTTCACATAGCCCTAAACACATTCATTACTTTCCTTACTTTTAGAATCATAGAAACAGAACTAGAAGGGCCTGGATGGTTACTTATTCCAACACTTAACTGAACCTGTAAAGTATCCCTATCATAACCATCCAGATGAGAGGTGGGGATCTAGCTTTCGCTTGAAGACCTCTGGTGATGGGGAATTCATCATTTTCTCAAATGACCTCATTCCACTTTTGGTTTTTAACAACACAGCAGTGTGTAAACATTAATGAAAATGACCATGGATTTCTACATTGAGATGAATTGTAGTCAGTCATTTTTCCCAGCCTCCTCTCCCCTTCTTAGTTGATAAGCACTTGTCCTCCCACTGTTTGGGGAGCTGGTTGCATATTTTCTGTGCCTTATAATGTTTTTTTCTTGAAATAAACCAATGCACAATCAAAACTGATATGGTTGACTATGCATCTCTTAGGTAGGTGAGTCTTAGGAGTTCAGTAAACACCTGTCTGGGCAGGCAAACCAGGTGTCTAAGCTTATAAGCTTACAAACATTTTATACCAACAAAACCCACAAAGGTTTTGATGCTATTGTTTATAGTCCTCCTGTATCTGACCACTATAAAGATAAGGCGGGATATATTACAGGTTAAAGTCATATTGAAATTCTAGTAGCCCTTGGTCAGTAACGATGTACTTACTATTCTGGATATTCAGAGTAACTTAATCTAGGATCTTGTTAGCTGGCCATAAAGGGACAAATTTACAACATTGTTATTCCAAGTCAGAATTCTTGACATTTTTCTCTTGAATACAGTAAAAGTGGTGGTATCTTTGAAATAAGTTAGTATTTTCTCAGCATTCTTCATGTTGAAGAAAAATCCTTGGGGAAAAAGAAGCGATTATCAGTTGGATTTAATTTATTTCTATGTCAGCTGAAAACCTACATTATTAAAATTTCACACTCTCTCAGTGACCAGCACCATGATGATACACATACAAAAAAGAGGACTGCTTTCTACCTTTAAGATAGCTGAAGAAACTATGCATGCATTCTTGAAACTAGAAAATCAGTAGCAATATATAACCAAGTGTGAGACTGCACAGGACAGGTAAGTGCTCCAAAAGTTTAGAGAAGAGAAGAATCATCATGGGATGGAATCTGAGGGAGCTTTATGGATGAGAAGATCCAATAAGACCTTCAAAAAAGCATAAAATCTAGACTGGCAAAGATGAACGGGGAAGGCATGTCAACGAAGGGAATAGTATGTGAAAGCTGTGATGAGAACCAGTATGGTGTCTGTGAGTGTACAGGGTCTCTGTAGGAGAGAGTTATGAGATAAAGTTGAATAGGTAAAGTGATGGCAAATGATGAGAGACCTTGAATGCCTAGTTAAAGAATTAGAATTTGACCTAATATGCAATAAAGGAACAAAGAAAAGCAGCATTTCAGGTCTACTCGGTCAATCAGGTAGATTGGGGGATATGAGATAAATTGCCCAGGGTAGGTGGAACCAGATTAAAATGTAATTGGGAAATGTTTAACAAAACAAATAAATAAATAAATATTATAACATGGATAATGTTAATTTGTGGTTTTGTAAGACAATAAATGGCCAACAGAGATCCATTTTTGTTTCTATTAGAGTTTGATACTACTGGTCTAGGTGACTTCAGTGGTTCCTAACAGTTCTAAAGATTTTACGAGTCTAACAGTATCAAATATAGCAGAAAATTGTAAGAGAATGAGTATATAGTAGAGATTTGGCTAGAAGGAGACCATTGGTGGAAACCAATAACCTAGCAGATTAGTATTGGTACTAAATACTTTAATATAAAATGATCTACACCTTTTGCATTTTAATTTGGGATTAATACTCGTATACCCTACTTCTCAACTGTTTCCTTTTTTCTTTTCTTTTCTTTTTTCTTTACAGATTTACAAAAGGAGGAAAACAATGGCATGTACTCTCAGGTTAGTTTCAGATCTGGGTTAGCAATTTTTTGGGAGATTTCTATCAAATCAGTGACAAGGACTGGATCACTTTTTTTAAAAATTGCTTTCCAATCAAGTTTGGAATGTTCCAAAAGCATCGATCGATGAAGTGTCAAGTAAACCCTGTGGAGAGTAGGAGAGGAGAGTGACCCCTTAGTTGTCCCTCGTGCTATTATTTTGGTCAGAAATCAAATAAATCCACTCTTAGCTTTGAATACATTGATGTTTTAGGAGACAGTAAAAGAAAGAAAGTTGTGATTGATGATGCTCTGTGGGAGCACCATGACCACACCACAATCACAAACGCCTACTACAGAACTTTACACTTAGCTCTGAGGCCAGCAGAGTACAGTTGAATGCTTTTGCTTGTAAAAGAGAAATTTATCAAGAGACGAAACCAGTCCAAACTTCCTTGAACAGACCTGAATCACTCAAGTCTCTCTGAAAGAGTCATTCTACGTTTAATGAGGCAAATAAAATTATTGTTAAATATGCAATGTTTACTCTACATAGAATGTTAAAATAAAATGTTATTCAGTAGCCATATTTTTATATGCTCACATACATTTTTTTTAGTATCCTGAGATACACTACATAAAAAAAGACATTGCAGAGAACATCGATGCTCCGTCTACAGGCCCTGGAGAACAATTATGCTATTTTAAATGATATTGGGCTTATTACTGGAGCTTTACTTGTATGATGTATATTATTGGTCATGGTCATGATTAATTTGATTTTAAGTATCTTGGTCAGAAGCTCTTAGGGGCAGGTCTGACTATGGCACCCTGTTAGTTTAGGTTTGATTTTGGGATGAAATGAGGCACCCATAAATCAGCGAAGGGTTAACAACAATTAACTTTGCTCTAACATAGCAAGATTATACAATAAGTAGCAATTAATTTTTCTTGACTCAGCTCCTCATTGCCATATAGAAACCTGTCTAGTCAGCAGGCCTGGGTATGGTGACTGGCACAGTCTTCAGACATCCATTGCATCAGTGAAGCTCCAACTTCATGGTGGGGGTCAGGGGAGAAGGGCTTTTTTTTACCCTTAAATGACCAGGAAACTTGGTCAAGGTGCTCAAGGATCAGTCAGATCCTAGAAACAATCTAGTTGACTATTATGGAAAACTAATCCATGTTCTTAAAATAATATAGCTGTTACTTTCAACAACTAAGTCATTATAAATACACATATTTTAAATACACAAATGAAAAATAAAAGACACATGAAGAAAGATACTACCTATATCCAGAGAAAGAATTGATAAATAGAAGTATGTATAGAATAATTTTATATACATATATATTTGTGTATATGTGTGTGTATGTAATTATTTGTGTCTATTAAATTAAAATTAAATAAATTAAAAAAATAAATCAATAGAAGAAGAAAATTAGAGGCCCAAAATGAAAAACTAGTGTACTTTAGATGAAAGTCTCGACTTAGGCATTTTATTTTCTTTATTTGGATGTCATACTTTATTTTTTTCAAGGAAAAATAAAGATACAACTATGAAATAAGAAAAAAATTAATCCCTGTTGAGAGTAACTGGGGAATCCTAGTCCTAACTCAGAAGCCTAACCCCCAATTATAATAACTAGTCCTTAACTAGCCTTTTAGGGTTTGCAAACTGCTTTACATATGTAATCTTATGACTCACTCTGACAGTGTCATTTAATGATAATCAGAGGACAGGATTTTTAGGAAAAAGGGGGGGACCATCTGCATTTATTTTACCTAGTGATTATATTATGTTTTTCTAAGCTCATAGGATTATAATCTTGATGTTTAGAGGCAATGCAGTACAGCAGAAAGAATGTAGGAGTTGGAGTCCTTAAAGACCAGTGTTCAAATCCTGCCTTAGTAGCTGGGTGATCATAGGCAAGAACCATAACCTCTGTAAGGTTTGGCTGCCCCATCAAATACAGAAATAAATAAAATACATAAAACACCTTCCAGGGTTATCGCTAAGAATAAAGGAAATAATGTAGACAAGTGCTTTGTCAACCCCATAGTACTCTATAAGTGTCACCTATTATTGTTTTAAAATTACTTCCCACCCTTGTGGGTAACTCGTTTATTGTAATTATTTAGTGATTTTTGCTTTTATACGCAATGTCCTTCCAGTTAAGCAAAACCAATCAATACAACTGCTTCTGACAGCGTATGCTACATTCTGGGGCCTCTCTACTGAGAGGAAGAAAATATATTTCATTATTAGACGTTGCTGTTTAGTCATTTCTGTCATGTCCAACTCTTTGTGACTCTATTTGGGATTTTCTTGGCAAAGATGATGGATGGAGTGGTCTGCCATTTCCTTCTGCAGCTCATTTTACAGATGAGGAAACTGAGGCAAACAGGGTGAAGTGACTTGCCCAGGGTCCTAAAGTTAACATCTGAATCTGGACTTGAATTCAGGTCCTCCTGACTCCAGGTCTGATGTTTATCCATTGTGCCACCTAGTTGTCATAGGGATCAATATTTCCTGAGCGCTCTAGAGATTTAAGAGATAATGTCTTATGTTTACTTATGCCCAATACAAGAGATACAGTGTTGTCAAGTGTATGGAGGACTCCTTTGGAGTCAGGAAATGATCAATCTACAAACATTTATTAGGTGCTTGATGATGATGACAATGACGATGATGATACTATATCAGGGTTACAAATACAAAAAAAGAGCCAGATTTAAGATTCTGACATTCTACTGGAAGATTCAAGTTCAAATTTTGAAATAGACTAGTGGAGCAGCCCTAAGGAAATCTTCAGCCTTTCTCCACAGAGAACCCTTGGTAAATTACAACTCTCAGTAGATTTCAGACACTGCCCTTCTGCGTTGGTGGAATGGTGATTTTCTAAGCTGCAAGTTCCCAACCCTTATGCAATCACAATCCTTGACAGTGCCACCCTGTACCCCCAAATAAGACTTACAATTAAACTTTTACTATTTTCAACCTATTTTTAAAAGGCATCTTTCTTACTCAATTATTCATTTCTTTCCCCCCATCTGATCAGTAACAATTTTTGAACCTATTTATAAATACAAATGTCAAAACTACCAATAATAATTCTGATTTTTTTTAGTAAAGACAATTGTAAGGTAATAGAACAAATTTGAAGATGCGAATAAATATAATGCCATCCAATTTTATTAACATGTTTAAAAGATATACCAGATATTTTATTCCTTCATAATGAGTTCATTTGTCAACTGGCCGTCAGATGTTTTTCTAACAAAATCTCACTCTCAGCAGTTTAATAGAGTCATCTGCTCCAGCACAGCCTTTGTTTCTTGCAATTTTAACCTGAAACATGAACTCTATTCAGAATTTTAAAACTCTCCATTAGGTCAGCACAGGAGTTTACACTGAGAGGACTCCAAAAGTCCCTTCTCCCCCCGCACACCTTTTTTTTTCTTTTCTAAGTATGTGGATAAATTACAAGGTACTGATTGACCTGGATTAGCCTTTATCCCTTGTCTGCACAAAATAATTCCTACCATTTACAATAATTAGGTAGAGAGAGAATGGGCAACTCAAGATGAATCTGCTTGTAAAAACTTCAGTTTGCCAAGGAGTCCTGAGGTTAACACTGGTGTGCTAATGGAACAATGCCTTTGTTTAGAAAGGGAGTTATTTATGACAGAAGTTAAGTTAAACTTCTGAATACTCTTTTGAATTCTTGGTGTCTGAGCTTAGGCAATGCTGCATTTTTGTTTCTGATTGGGGAAGAATGAATTTGTTTTTTCAACAAAGAAATAATATATTCACCTTTATAAAATCCAATGTTGCTTGACTTTAAGCTCCTATAGACAAGTCAGTTTTGAAAGAATTTAAAGCTAAAGAAAAGGCAGGATAACTTATAAGGTTACATAAATCTATAGTAAATGTGGCTTTTTTTTTTTTGTAGAAAAATCTGGAATGGTTGGAAAATGGCATATTCTGACTAAAAGAATGCAGAAAGTTCCTGATATAAGAATACCTAATTTACTAACATTCCTTACTTGTTATAAATGGTTATCTCAGCTGACATAAAAGAGGATTACAGGAATTTCCACCATCTTGCCTCCTTGCACCAGGCTTCTAGAATCATTGGTCAGTTGCTACTGTTTTTAGGGAATCTTTTCTTCTTATTGCCTTTCTTTCTCTCTCCAATTCAATTAGACAAAAATATATTAAGTGCCTACTATATGCAAAGCACTGAAGGAAGATGCAGAATTCAGGTATAGTTACTTCTCTTGTAAAACTTACCATAGGACACCATACAAGACACCATACTAGACAAAATAATATTACAGAATAATACATAATAAGTGCATACTGGAGATAATATGCTAAGTGAGGTGGGGGGGTAGGGCAAGAAGAGGGAGGTCTGATTTGTGGAAAACCAGGAAGTTCTAAGGAGGAGGTGTCTTTAAGGTGTCTTTAAGCTTTAGGCTTTAAAGGATGTGGAGAAATTTAACAGATGTCCTATTTCCATGGGGATAAATTTAAGGGTTGGAAGGGTGATCTGGATCTCCTACTTATTCTCCCACATTTAGCATCAAATGCTCTCTAAAGGAATATATGGAAAATGTTATTTTCACGCCACTAACGTGGGAGAACATAAACTCAACACAACTCATATATGTTCCAGCAGAGTTAATCGAAGGCTATGGGTGCAGCCAGCCAGATCTTGGCTAAATAGCAAGTGTGTAAATCCACAGTTTCCTTTACAGTTGCCAACACTAATGAAAGGCTGTTTTCCCCCTAGGTCTATTTCTTATGTCCTCAAAGGATGAGAAAGAGGGAATTTTAAGGAAAACCCAGGAGTTGAAACAAATCAAACCATCCTGTTCATAGACCTAGTAGTTCGTCGTAGACAGCATTGTTCAAAATAACTATATGGAATTTTGTCAAACTGAGGGCATAAAGAGTTGTAATCATTAATCTAGGCTATATAAACATGTTCACAGTCTCAAGTCCTTTACAACTTCACCCCCAACTTTCAAAAGAGTGTGGCAGGGGAAGTAGCTAATAAGTAGAAAGACCATTTTAAAATTCCTGGATAACTTTTTTAGATGGGCAAAAACTTTTTCCATTCTCATATTTGATAGACTAGGAAGAAAGACCAGGCATATCAGTGAGATAAAACCCAGTGAAGGGACAGGGATAGGGACTAAACCTTTGATTTTACTAGTATAGTGAACTCCTGTATAAGGAAAGTCCCTCTACCAAGGCTGGCTGGAAGCTTCTCTGCAGCATAGTCTTAGAGCAGGGGTTCTTAGCCTATTTTTGTGCTGTAGACCCCTAAAGGAGTCTGGGAAGTCTGTGGATCCTTTCTCAGAATAAGGTATACAACACACAGGATTACAAAGGAAAGCAATTATATTGAAATATAGTTACATATTTAAATTTTTAAAAATCAAATTCATGAACTTGAACTCCCAGTTAAAAACATGCATTTAAAAATAAATAAATAATAATTTTAAGAAATCTTTTTAGAGAGTTGTCTAGAATACTGAGAGGTTAAATGATGTGCCTAGAGTCACACAGCCACTGTGTGTCAGAAGTAAATCTTGAACCTCTGTCTTTCTGTCTTTGAAGCCAGTTCCCTATCTACTATGCAGGCTGCCTCATGGTCAAAAAAGAAAAAAGCTTAATTCATGAAAAAATTCTATGATCTTTAATGCATCAACTCTCCCACTAAGAGAAAAAAATAAACAATTTTGTTGAAAATACTTTTTGGTATGACTCATTACCAACATTGTAAGCTTTCTGAGGGCAGAGATGTAGTAGCAATTAGATTTGAAGATCTTTCCCACCAATTAATAGGCCATGTGACCTGCTTATGCCACAGGAAGCATAAGTTACATGTGGTGGGAGGAGCTTCCTGACAGGAAAAAGGAAGTTATGTCACAGAAAATGCAGAGAGAGAGAGAAAGAGAGAGAGAGAGATATGTTATGGCTGCTGGTGGCTGCTAATGGCTGCCCTCGTGATTGTCAGAATTGAAGAGGCTGACTTAGCTATACTGTGAATTTGTTTCAGGGAAGACCCCAGCAGGGGGTTGGAGAGGTTTTGGGATGGCAAGGTTTCAGGCTGTGATATGGTGTTTTAAGTTCCTTGCTGTTATGATAAAGTGGGCTGACTAGCTGTGGGAGCTGAACATTTGGTTATGGGATATGATTTTCCGGTGTCTGAATAAATGTCATACATCTTTTACCTTCTTTATGGAGAGTCTCTCATACTTTGTGATACAGAATGACATAGGCATATTCATGATTATCATTGATGTGTTTATTGCTTTACTGTTTCAAGACATTCCACGAATATTATATCTTCAAGACTTAGGACATTAGGTGGTTAATATTTATTGAACTGAATAAACACAAGAAATCAAGATAAAGGCTGGACAGAGTTGGAAATCTGGAAAATGTAAAGGACCAAAATTGCCAAGTTATGAATGTGGAATTTTTTTTGATTACAACATATTTTCTTTACATTATGTTAAAAACAAGACATGTCTAATTATAAGATGAGGTGGGCCAGGCATGTTGCAAGACTGAGAAACAGTAGATGGACAGCCCTAGTTATTGCTACCTTGGTACCCCTGAGCTGTTAAAAGAACTCAAGGAAAGTTTCCCACGTGTTAGTGGACTTCCTGTTGAAAAACTAATATATGGGCAAAAGTGACACAGGATAAGAAGTTGTAGAGGTTTTGTCAACCTGCACTGTTGGAAGATATCTCTGCACTAATGAGGTCTGCTTGGGTGTGGGGGGACTGTGCTCAGGAATTTCACTGAGTCATTGTCCCAATTGAGGGGTTTTTGTTTTTGTTTAGAATAATAGCTTTCTATCAAAGATAATAAAAGTACATGTTGCTCCCACTGATGGGAAATATTTATTTCTGAAAGTTTTTCATGCATGTGAAAAGTGGCAGATTGTCTCATTCTAGAGTCAGAGCTAGAAGGTACTTTATAGCTAATCTAGTCAAACTCTCTTGTTTTAAAGGTGAAGAAATAAGCCTTGGGGCAGGGAAGAGGCTTACCCCAAAGCGCACAGCAAACAAGTGGGAGAGTAGGTATTCAAACCCAGGTTTTCTGACTCCAAATTCAGGGCACAATCCATCATCCTAGCTCACATTCCAGGACAAAGTTCAGGACCAAATCTGGTATTTCACAATTGGAAATCAAAGCTAAGGACTACATCACCATAATCCTCTTGAGGATAATTTTTATTAGCAGTCTCAAATATATAGCCCTTGATCAAAATAAGCCAAAAGTTGCTCATTGCTTAAATCACTCTCTGGTACACTGTTAGGTCCTGAGGGAAGCACAGGGTAGTATAAGAACTCTCAGGTCACTGGTATAAAAATAATCATGAGGAAAAATCAACCTAGACTATCAAAAAATGGGATACATGGGTTGGCTTGGTGGGTTGGTTATTGACTTGGATAAACACAAGAAATCAAGATACAGGCTGGATAGAGTTGGCAATCTGGAAAATGTAGAGGACCAAAATCACAAAGTTATGAGTGCGGAATCTTTTTTTTGATGGTAACATATTTTCTTGGTTCAGAATTTTCTAGTTCTAATCCCTTATTGGTGGAGCAATTACACTTTGCAAATCATATTCACCAAGACATTCTTATCTGATGCTTAACTCTGACATAGGCAGGGCAGGTATTATCATTCCCATTTTACAGGTGAGAAGTTAAGTGATTAATATGTGCCTGGCACTGTGTTAAGCACCTTACGAATATTATCTTATTTGATCCTGTAAAAGCTATTATTATCCCCATTTTACAGTTGAGGAAAATGAGACAAGCAGATGGTAAGGTGACTTGCCCAGCATCACATAGCTATGAAGCAGCTTAGGTCTTCCTGACTCCAAGCCCAACACTCTATTCACCCTAGCTTCCTTAAAAACTGAGGCTTAGAGTGTTGAGAGAGATTCATGGAGTGTCACATGGCTAGTCAGTGGCAAATACAAGACCGGGACTCCAATTTCTATGCTGGTTCCACTATATCACCTCCCCTTTTCAACACTTGCTGAAAATCCTTCTAAACGCATCAGTGTAGTTTCTGCTTTAATAAATTACCAATGTGACCTTGGGAAACTCACCACTTTTCTGGCTCTCCTTGTCTACAAAATAAATGGGTTGGGCTAAATCATCTTTATGGCTCCTTCTAAAACTAAATCCTAATGATTCAGGATCTTGCACTGCTTTCAGAGCCATCATTTTATGGTATGGAAGTGCAGATAGAAGGTAAAAGAAATTAGCTAAATTTGTCCCAAGACAGTTGGAAGGGTCTTTCTTTGTTTGTTTGCTTTAAGTAAGTACCTGATATAAATTTCATTTTTATTTTTGCCTTAAAGGCAGAATGCAGAAAAATTCTCATTAACTGAAGGTAATAGTTTGACTATGTTTTATGATAAGTAATATTAAGTGGTACCTTAGTGGGTTGAAATAATTCATTTTCATTCTAAGCATCCATTAAGCATGACAGACATCAGGAAGAATAAAATCAACATTCATTATCTATCTGTATGCAAAGGCAACAAATTATATTACATACATCACTTCAAAATAATCCTGGATGAACATGATATATGTTAATATGAAGATTAAAAGACATTGTACTTGGACATCTCTTCTTGTCCTACCACCTTTTCTTTTATAAAAGTCAATTATAACCTGGCTTAACTTCAGTCATTAGAACATCTGCTGGGGGAGGAGGTGTCAATTTCTGAAGATCTAAAAATGGCGGATGTGCCTCCAAATTCTCTTCCCAGACACAAATTATATTATCAGAAACACAACATTCAAACTGAAACATCAAATAGTTTTGCATTCTGGCAGACTATGAAAAAAACCAGTTTGAATGTTTGAAGTAGACATTTGTTTATATAATGCAACCAACCAAGACTGCCAAACACAATAATTAAATGCTTTAACAAGTGAGAAACCTTGGCAGAATATGTAACTGGAGGTGGGGGGGGACCCACAAAAATAAGCATTGAGTCGATATATGGCAGGAAATGTTGAATTATTTATCCTTCGCTACACAGAAATCGGTCTTCTTGAGAGACTACCTGTATAGAAATTAAAAGAAAAATGAACAGTTCTGATTGAGGGACACCAGGAGGCCCACTTAAATCTTTCTAAGCTATCTATAATAGGATCTCTTTCTGCTTCCCATCAAACTTTGAAAGATATCAAAGAATTCTCATCTTCTTTACATAGTAAAATGCCTATATATAATAGAAATCTAACACAAATAATACTGAAGAATTATACTTTTCTTCTACCCTTCACTCAATTATCTTTCTACATATATACCTTGGACTGCTTCTGTATCAGCTTTGTTGGTTGAGGGGCAGGGAGCAGGAGAAAATACTTGGAATATATGTTTTTTAAACATACATATGTTTAAGCACATAAACATATGTTTTTTAAACATACACAACACACAGGAATATGCTGACCTCATTAACTGGTTCTGGAAAAACATGGTAAAAGGTAAAACTAGAGAAGAAACTTGTCCAAGATATACTGGGACTGGTTACAGAGCTATTGGCTAGGGAATTCTAGGTGAATGTTGTTTGGTTATGAGGTACTGTAGCCAACTACTTTTCTGAGTATGGGTGCAGGCCTGTGTATATTTCCTGCCCAATGACAGGAAAAGAAACTTGCTAAATATGTTGTGAATGGGATGAGGATAAGGTGAGAAAAAATAGTTTTCCCAACAGGACTAAGGAGGGCCACTCCTTGGAGAAGGTGTTTTTCCCATCAGAAAATGGAGGAGAAATGGTTGTCTCTGATGGGTTTGTGACCAGAGGGGATGGAGAACCATGTTGGGTGTTGCCTTTTTAGGGACCAGGAGACCTTGGAAAGTGATGTGTCAGGCCCTAGGCAAGCCAGAATGGTATCTGTAGGGATAAAATGTGGCCAGGAAACACATCACGAGTTGTGGATAGATAGGGTGGGAAGGTAAACAGGGGAAGCCAACAGTTCTATACAGATTTCTAGCCTTTCACTAAAGACTTCAACCCCTGGACTATTTTATAATGGCATGTTCTGGCTACAGAGAGAGTTTAAGCCTATGCTGTCCATTATCCAGAGCTAAATCTTTGGAGGAGCTAATTTCCCAAGTTACTCTGGTGGAGTCAGAACACTGTTGAGACATGTATTAATGCTTCTGTGAAGTGCTGTTGGTCAGACCAATATTATATGAGATGTGTTTGCACTACCATCACTTATCAATCTTTATCTCAGTAAAATGACTATATTAATCCCTTTAGTCTACAGATTCTTGGGGTCTATGGATAGATTTTAAGGAGTCTGTGAACCTCTTTGGAGTTAATGGGAAAAATACATCTATATTTTAATATATTGTCCTATGTACTTTATTTTATTCATTTAAAAATATTCTGAAAAGGGTTGCAGAGGCAATACCAGATTGCCAAGGGGGTCTGTGACAAAGAAATGTGTCATGATGTACATGACACATAGTGGTCCTTTGACCAGCATGGTGGCACACACCTGTAATCTCTGCTTCTCTTAAGCCTGAGACTGGCAGATCCCTTGATACTGGGAATTCTACTGATGCGTGTTTGCACTAAATCTGGCATTAATATAGTATGTACTGTGATCATGGTGGAGGGGGCCACCGGTCTGCCTAACAAGAGAGTTAAGTCTACCCAGATAAAAAATGGAGCAGCTCCCATGCCATTCAGCAGTGGGATGGGCCTGTGAGTGACCCCTGTATTTCCAGCCTGGGTAATATAGAGAGATGCAGTTTTTAATGAACAAACAAACAAGGACCCTGCTTCAGCTGATCTCAAGTCTAAAATTCTACGATTCTATCTTATGGGATAAACAATTCCCAATTATTTCATCTAAAAAAAACTATTACAAGTTTATTTGCATGTGACTGAAGGGATGGATCAAAGCTTTGGAATAGAATATTAAAGAATAGATATTTGCCTATGCTTCAAAGTGACTATGACACAAATAATGCAAACATCTTTCCTTATTCTTCTGAAATAAAAAAAAATGCTATGGAAATATGGAATCAATGATATGTATGTTTACATTGGGCAACTTGACAGTCTTTTCAAACTGTCCAAATTTCAAGGCAAATGTAAACTCATTCACAATGTTGGAAATGTTCTTGGAAGAACAGTTTGCCTTCGCCCTGTAACTTGAACAAACAGAGCTCAAGAACAAAATAAACATCAATAATAGCTTGCATTTGCATAGTGCTTTACATCTTCAAAGTACCCGTATACATGAATTGACTCAAAGGGTATCCGGCTGAATCAGATTTCAATCATCTCCATGCTTCAGAAGGAGATCCAAAGGCAGAGGGAAGTTAAGCAAAACCAGTTAATGGCAGAGTTCAAATTAATCTTCAGTTTCTTACTGCACATGGTCAGAATCCAGACTGGTAGTCATTAAATTACTCAATTGTAACTGTCTCAAAGTGGAACGAGCTGTCTTGCGATATGGGTGGTTCACCTTCCTTGGATGTCTTCTTTTGTTTGGGTATGTTATTGGACAGGACCAGCATTGACATTGAGGTGTCTTCTAGCTGTCATATTCCGTGAAATGTTCAAGCACATTTCAAATAATGAAATCATCTACTGGTGTCATCTAGATCTTAAATAGAAGGTTAGGCTATGCTGGGGGATAAGTCAACAAACACTTCTTAAGCACCTACTTACTATGTGCCAGTCACTGTGCTAAGAGGCGGCCATACAAAAAAAGGCAGAGCCAGTTCCCGCCTTGAAGGAGCTCACTACTCTGTACCAACAAGATATAGAAAGGATAAAGAGGAGACAGTCTCCAGAGGAAGGCACTACTATTAAATGTACTCTGGAAAGGCTTCTTACAGAAGAGTACAATTTTAGCTCAGACTTATGGGAAGCCAGAAAGAAGAGATGAGGAGAAAAAGAATTCTAGGCATGGGGGGTAGCCAGAGATATTGATGCAAGGAACTGAAAAGAGGCCAGTGGATCACAGACTGGATCACAGACTATTGTGAGAGGAGTAAGACGTAAAAAAAAATATTGCAAACTTAGGAAGGGCCATGTTGTGAAGGGCTTTAAAAGCCAAAGAGAGAATTTTATATTTGATACTGGGGGTAACAGGGCAGGAAGGAAGGTGGAGGTAGGTTGAGGAAAAAAATACATGACCCTTTCTTCTGGGACTTTCTACTGCCCATTTCCTGCTTGATTGCCCTGCTCAACTGCCCAGGTGGAAAAAAAATTTCTAGCTCTGCCTCCGGTTACAGGTGATAAGCATCAGCAGAGAGCAGACAAGCTCAATTTGTTTGGGTCTCCCATACTCACTCAGATGCTTCCGCCAGCAGTTCCTCAAACAGAGTACTCAGTATGATATCACCATATGCATTCCCCTCTCTGTTACCTGAGAAACCAATGCCATGCCTGCTTAGGTGTCAGGCAGCCAATGATTAAAAAAAAACAAACCCAACCCTGCCACTAGTGGTTGAATTACAGGATTGTTTACTTTGATTTATAGGCCCAGCATATCTCTGCTGCCAAAAAGGTACTATATATATATTTTGGGGGGGCGGGGGGAAGGAAGCTCAGAAAGACAGGAAAGGAGACAGCCTAGATGGAAAGAAGAAAGAAATGAGAGATGTGAACATGAAAGTTAGCAGTGCTTGTGAAAATCCTTAAAGGGAGATTCACTTCAGCCTACCCAACATGAAATTGCCAGCTTCTTGTCCCATCTCCATACTCTTAGATATTTATCTTTGCCTCTTACTCTTAAATTACACTACCCCATCTTGGATTATATGAATTCTTGCATTTGTGAGTCACTGTTCTCCTTCTGAAGGATCATGCTAAGAATCAGCTAGTGCTCTGGCTTCTTTAGAAGGAAGGAACGAAAGAAAGAAAGAAGGAAGGAGGGAGGGAGGCAAGAAAGGAGAGAAGGAAACAAGGATTTATTGAGTACTGTCAGTCATTTGGGAAGCATTTAGTAAGCACCTACTACGTGTCAGGCACTGCACTAAGTGCTTAAAGTGTGTGTGTGTGTGTGTGTGTGTGTGTGTGTGTGTGCAAGTGTGCGTGTATCTCCAATTTGATCCTCACAACTTTATTTTACAGTTGAGGAAATTGAGTTTAAGTGATTTGTCTAGGGTCGTATAGCTAGGTGTCTATGGTCACATTTGAATTTGGGTCTTCCTGACTCTAGGCCCAGCACTCTATTAACTGCACCACCAAGCCATACATTTGCCAGCATGGTTTTCCTATGTAAGATTTTGAGTCTATGATGCTTTTCAAAGACATCTATAGGGGAAGAGGTTGAATAGGCTGAACAAACTATCAAACTATAAAATTCATAAAGTCTAAACTGGCACTATCGAGTTTGCTTAAAGTGAAATTCACTTGTAATTCACTAAAGTTAAAAATAAAAGCTTGAAGTCATTAAGATATTTTAGTATTCTGTAGGCTAAAAGTTTGATACTTTTCAGAGATGCCAATGACTTTACTGTGTCCATTTGGGGAAATCACAGAATCTTGGAGATGTAAGGCACCAGAGAGGCAATCTACCCTATTTGCCCATACAATTTAAGTATCTCTTTTAAAACATTATATTGGGCCAGTTGATACTCCTCAGGTGTCAAAGTTGAGGAAAGGAAAATACTACTCATCATGAAGAGTTAAATTGCTTATTTAGGCGAAGGGCACAAGATGGGGAAATGTGCAACATCTGCCACATAGTCAGTCTGGTAAATACAAATTTCATTAGGATATTTCCCGAATGGGAACCAGTTAGGGACCAGCTGCTCTGGCTGGATATCACCTTTTTATAGCTTTAAGTAACATGAGAAAACGAAAATCCTAGACTATTAAGATCCTAGCACCAATGGGGACAAAGCAAAGTACTAGTTAAGCATTAAGCCTTGGCCAATTGAAAACTGGAGAATTAAACACCAATTGGGGTGGAAGGGCAGGAATACAAGTTGAGACATGGACCAAGAGTAATTCTGAGACATGACAAAGAGGCAGTCTGGTGAAAGCACCTTCTGTAGGCTTCCTTGGCCTGCATGGTCCTCTGGACCAGTGGCTTCAAACACAAATAGAAATAGTCCTCATGAAAAAAAAATCCCTGCAGGCCACATATTACCACATACTAACATTACCTATGTTTTATTGTATTTTTATTTGTTTTGTTAAATATTTCTCAATTGTATTTTAATCTGATGCACCTGTGCTGTGGATCACTACAAACATCCCTGAGAGTGGTCATTGTTTTTTTTCTTAAATAGTAACAATGATAGGGAGGTCACTGTCTCACAAGGCAACCCACTCCATCGCCCGCAAATTCTTCCTGTATTGCATCAAAATGAATTCCCTGTAACTTCCACCCATTGGACCTATTTGTGACCACTAGAACTGTGTAGAATAAGCTTAATCCCTATTCCCTAAAACAGCCCTTCAAATATACAAAGATAGTTCTCAATTCTTTCTTGAGCTTTTTTTCCTTTTCCATTCAAATATCCTCATCTTTTTCAACTTTTCATCATACAACATGGTTTCTAGACTCCTTTACAAGCCTGCTAAGGTTCTAGTTTGTCGATATTTCTATAAAAATGGCAACCAGAACCAAGTACAAAACTCTAGATGTGGTCTGAACTGAGTACAGAGGAGCTATTATCTCCCTTAATCTGTATTCTATGCTTCAAGTACTAAAATCTCTGATTATATTACATTTCTGAAAACCCCAGGCCTATCACATTAGTTATTGGCTTCCATAAAGCTTGTAGTCAGTTAAAATCCCTAAGGGTTGGGTTTTTTTGGGCACATAAACATTAAGCCATATCTTCTAAGTTCTATACACATGCAACTGATTTTTTAAAACATGAGGACTTCAGATTGATCCATATTAAATTTCATCTTCCCAGACTCAGTCCATTTTTTCAACTTGTCAAAAACTTTTTGACTCCTGATTCTATTAACTGATCGGTAATAGTTCATTCAGGAGGAAAGTGTAGTCAACAGTGCTAAGAATGCTGAAGAGAGGGCAAGGAGAAAGAGAAAATTTCCATTTTCAGTAGGATACTGAAATAAGAGCTGTTATTATAAGAGGTCAAGAGATGAATGGGTGGTCAGAAAGTATATTCCTTCTAGGATTTTGGCAGTGAAATGGAGGTAAGATGTAGGATCTGTCCTTCAAGCTTAGGAGAATAGTAGAGTCAAGGGTTTTTGTCTTTTTTTAAGTGCTGTGGTCTACCAGTGAATGTACCATGTATACAGGCATCCTGAAAAGAGCTTAGAAAGAAAATGAGAAAATGATTAAGGGAGCAAGCACCTAAGGGAATGATTTTGAAGGCTCAAGGAGAAGGAATAATTATTGCAAAAAGGGTCATTTCTTCTTCTTATTACAGGAAGAAAAGAAGAGAGGATAGTTGGAGAAATAGAGGGGAATTGATGCACGCAATGAGAGGACAGCATTGCTTCAATTTTTAAAAGTCAGCTATGTAGCATAGTGGATAGAGCCCTAGACTGGGAATCAGGAAAATCTGAGTTCAAATCCAACTTCAGACTAGCAATGTCATCCATCATGGGTGTGTTACTTCACCCTTCTCAGCCTCAATTCACTCATCTGTAAAATAAGGTTAATAATAGCACCTATTTTACAGGGACAGGGTTGTTGCCAGGGTAAAATGAGATAACATGTAAAGAGCTTTGCAAATCTTAAATACTATCTAAATACTAGCTCTCGTTAATTATTTTCTTGGTAAAGAAAGAGATGAGGAAATATGAGAGAGAGAGATAGAGACATAGAGACAGAGAGACAGAGAGAGACAGAGAGACACAGTGAGTGAGTCCAATGGGGATATGAGATGAGAAAAGAGGGTTTGCACTGAGTAGAGTAGGACAGAGATTTAATGAAGAATAAAAGGTTAGGGAGGGCTTATCTGAGATTAGAGAATATGAATTTGTAATGTACCCAGTTGGCACAGTATTAGCTTTCTTCAGCAGCGTTCAGCATCTTGGTAATATAATCAGAGAAAATGGATGGGAGAGGTGATCCAGGGTGTGAATGTGGACAGGACAAAGGAGTAAAAAGATGAGGACAATGTATAGTTGAATTGAGTAGATTGTCAAGGGAGTTCACTGAGGTCAGATCAGTAATGATAAACTGGATGGGCAAGGATTGAGGGAGGTATTAGAGCGGGGGTGGGGGATGACAAGCATCTGCGTGCCAAGCATTGTGCTAAGTACTTTACAAAAATTATCTCATTTGATCCTTATGACAGTTCTGGGAGGTAGGTGCTATTATTATCCTCATTTTACAGTTGAGAAACAGAAGCTGGAAGAGGTTAAGTGACTTGCTCAGGGTCACACAGCTAGGACATGTCTGAGGCTGGACGGGAACTCAGATCTTCCTGACTCTAAGCTCAGCATTTTATCCACTGCACCTCCAATACTGGGAAGGGAGAATAGGCCTAAAGAGGAGTGATTCACAAGCAGCAATGGAAAGACTAGAAATCATCCCCAGAGAGAAAATTCCTTTTCGTTTTTTATTCTGAACAGAAACAAAATAAAATAAGCTTTTCCACATACACACCATAAAACAGGAGAGGATTACACATGGAACTATAAATCTACATTATGTAGAATTTGATTTTTTGAGAGCATAGAATATATTTAACATGCAACTTTCAGAGTTGTCCTGTTTGTATTTCAGTCTGGCCTTCCTTCTGTTCTGTTTTCTTCTTTGAGGGAAGAGGAAGCCTATATCTAATCATCTGCTAGCTTCCACTCTGAACTTCCATTGAAGAAAAAACAAACAAATGAAAATCCTTGTAACAAATATCAACAGTCAAGCGAAGAAAAATTCCCCATATTGGCCATGTCAAAAAAGTTCTATCTCCATTTGTATCTTGAGCGTATCACCTCTCTCTGAAAGGGAATAGTTAATCCACTTCTTCATCCCAGTCCTCTGAAATTGTGTTTGGTCATTGCATTGACCAGAGTTCTTAAGTCTTTCAAAGGAGTTTTAATTTTTCTGCTACTGGTATGGTAAAAATTACTATCATTCTTCATTCATACTCTATCAACTCATATAAGTCTTCACAAGCATCTCTGAAATAATCTCTTTCCTCATTTCTTATGGCACAATCACATTCCATTACCTCCATAGACTATAATTTGTTTGGTCATTGCCCAATTTAAGATTACTTCTTTAGTTTTCAGTTCTAAAGGGCTGCTATAAATATTTTTGAATATATGAGTCCTTTTCCTCTTTCTTTCATCTCTTTAGGGAAGTGGTATCTCTTGGACAGAGGGTACACACAGTTTGGTGACTTTTTGGTCAGAATTCCAAACTGCTTTCTAGAATAGCTGGACCGATTCATCAATTCACAAACAGTATAGTAATGTACTTCTTTTTCCACAGCCCCTACAATGACTGTAATTTTCTCTTTTTTTAATCTTTTCCACCTGATGGGTGTTAGAACTTCAGAGTTGTTTTAATTTGCAGGCATTTCTCTAATAGTGACTTGGAGCATTTTTAAAAAGAGTTGTTGATAGCTTAGATTCTTTACTTTGACAACTGCTCAAATCCTTTGACCTTTTATCTATTAGAGAATTGCTCTTTTTCTTATAAATTTGAAACAGTTCCTTATATATTGGATGTGACCTTTATCAGAGAAATTTGCTGTGAAGATTTTCCCCCAGTTATCTGCTTCCTTTCTAATTTTAGCTGTATTGATTTTGTTTGTGCAATAAGTTTTCAATTTTATGTAATAAAAATTGCTCACATTTAATTTTATGTGCTCCTTTTTGTCCCTTGTTTTGTCACAAACTCTTCCCCTAAGCTTAGTTGTTAAGCTATTTTCTTCCTTGCTCCTCTAATTTATTTATTATGTGGCCTTTTATATCTAAGTCATGTGTCCATTTGGAGCTTTTCTTGGTAGATGGTATGAAGTATTAAGAAATTTTCCCAGAAACTTTTGTCTAATAGTGAATTTCTTCAGTAGCTGGGATCTTTTGGGTTTATTGAACACTATGATTCCATGGGCAGCTAGGTAATGGAGTGGATAGAGCACCAGGCCTGGAGCCAAGAAGACCTGAGTTCAAATCCGGCCTCACACACTTACTACCTGTGTGACCCTGGTCAAGTCAATCAACCCTGTTTGCCTCAGTTTCCTCATCTGTAAAATGAACTGGAGAAGGAAATGGCAAACTACTCCAGTATTTTTGCCAAGAAAACCCCAAATGGAGTCACAAAGAGTTGGACACAATTGAAATGACTGACCAATAACAAAAAGCACATCACAAGGAACTGAATCACAAGGACTGGAACAGAAGGTAGGAATTTGTTCTCCATAGGACTGGGAAGTTCCACTTGATTTTGGCCTCTATGATCTAGGGTCCTATGACAAAAGAATGTGGCACCAAGTCTGGAACCTCTTCAAATACTGGGAAGCCAAAATAGTAGTGGCAGGGAGTTTGTCTGTGAGGGCTG
Source organism: Trichosurus vulpecula (assembly GCF_011100635.1). NCBI lineage: Eukaryota > Metazoa > Chordata > Mammalia > Diprotodontia > Phalangeridae > Trichosurus > Trichosurus vulpecula. The sequence goes on from NC_050579.1 coordinate 106,264,797, forward strand.
GGTCTCCAGATAACCTCTGTGTGGTAGAAACACATACAGCGTCAGCTCTGTGGCTCCTTCTCAAGATGACTGGGATGAGGGACATGAAGAAGACAGATATCCTACATGTGGAATACACACTTCTATCAGGCCTTTTGTTCTGGGCCCTGGTCCTTTTGGCATTTGTCCTGGTGTCTGAGGGCCAGAACTCTTGAGTGTTTGTCTGAGTTTTCAGTTTTTCTGATGCTTGATGTCATTCAACATATTGATTTTCCCTCCTAGTTTTGTATCTTCCACAAATTTGATAAGCATGTCTTTATCAAAGTCATCAATACAAATATTAAAGAGGGTAGACACAAGAACTGAGCTCTGAACTACTCTGCTAGAAACCTTCCTGTAGGTTGATGTCAATACTTCAATCAATACTCTTTGGAAAGAACCAGTTACATATATACTTTTTAGGAGACAAAGTCAAAAAAGAGCCATTGATTAGATGGATCCAGTTTTGTTCCTACCCCTAAAGAACTAAGAAGTTTTTCTTTTTTTTTTTTTCTGTTCAAGTTTCTATTTTAGATCTTTGAAGGGTGGGCTGTTTTAAAATTTTTTTAAAAATCACAACTGAATTTTTCAAAGTTGCATTGATGCCTTTGATTTTTTAATATCCCAGTCAATTTTAGACATGCCCTCCCTGCCCCAACTATGAACTTTCCTTTTCACCAAATAGTTAAACAACATGACTGAATCTGACGGCATGGACAGCAAACATTCCACACCCAGGGTCTCATTTTTTTTTTTTTTCACTGAAAGGAAGGAGATGCATTTCCTCATCTCTTCTCAGGGCTGAGATTAGTCATTATAGTTCTATAGCACAGATTCTCATTTTATTGGTCTTTTTGTTTAAATTGCAGAGGCTCTTTGACTTTGTTGACTTCTTCTGGCTGTATGTTTTGGTCTTCTTTGTCACCAAAGAAAGATTCCAAAGTCTGAGACTGAATCTGGGTGCATTTTCGCTGCCTGGTCATCTTCCCAGCCATCTTACTTGATCCTTGAGTTTTTCATCAGGGTATGACTGCTTGTAAAGAGTACTATGTTCCAAGCTTGAGGGGATGCGCTGTTGTTTTCAGAGCTATTACAGCCAGCTCTGCCACACCAGCACTCCTCCTTCCCCAAGAACCCCCAACCCGGACTGGACTCAGATCTTAAGCCGGCTCTGCACTCCTGCTCTGATCCGCCACTTAATTCCTCCCACCAGGTGGGCCTGGGGCCAGAAGCAACTGCAGCTGTAGTTCTGTAGCTGCCCCAAGGGCAGTGGCTGAACCACGAACTTTATTGCCCTGTCCCTAGCAGCTTTTCCCACTAACCTTCTCTGTTGTCTTTGGTGTTTGTGAGTTGGGAAGTCTGGTAATTACCATAGCTCACTGATTCAGGGCGCTAGGGCCCACTCCGCCCAGCTCCTGGTCTGGTTGGTTCGCACGGCCAACGTTAGGCTCTGCTCCACTCCGCTCCCAGCTCCATGCATGATAGACCTCACCCAGTGACCATCCAGGCTGTCCTGGGCTGGAGCCCTGCTTCCCTCTGCTATTTTGTGGGTTCTGCAGTTCTAGAATCGGTTCAGAGCCATTTTTTATAGGTTTTTGAAGGGACCTGGCGGGGAGCTCACACTAGTCCCTGCTTTCCAGCTGCCATCTTGGCTCCACCCCCAGAAATTTTTCTTTCAAAGACAAACTCTAAGTGTTTCTATTTATGTGGAAAAAATAACTATATTCAAAAACATGTAAATTGAAAAAAATATTTTTCTATCCAAAGTCATGAGGCTTGAAATGTAAAAAAACAACAGTTTTTTCGCTGGAGGAATAAGAAGGGCAAAATAAATATCAATCATCAAAAGGGACAAACAAGTGTTTAATATAACTATAGAATCCCTCAGATGTCTTAGGAATGATTTCAAACAGAAATTAATCATTACGGTATAGAAGGCCAAGCTCTATGTCAGGTGAAAAAAAAAGACAGATAAGAAGCTTTAGTGTCACAAACATGTTTGGGGCCTATGGGTCATCCTTTATATAGGTTTCATAGGATGTCTCAAGAAGCATTTCTGAATCATTTGTATAGCCTACTAGAGGCAAAGAGATCACAACATGGTCTTCTTAGAAACGAGCCAGCAGACAGCTAGCTGAAATTCACGAAGGACATAACAATCCCAATTTCACTACCAAAAGTGAGACTCAGGATTTAGAAATGATAGCAAGTGCTTTAAATTGCTCCTTATTAGGGTGCTTCAAAAACCGGCAATGGCAGACGGGAAGTTGCCAAATCACAGCAAGGCAGAGAGATCTGTACCAGTTTTGTCTTAAAAGCAATAGTAAATGGTATGGTGTAGGAGTCAAACTCAAATAGAAATGGATCCCTGCTGCCACATATTGACTTAGGAAACCACAAATTAGCATTATCTATGTTGTAGTACATTATACAATTTTATTTTCTTAAACATTTCCCAATTGCATTTTAATCTGGTTGGGTGGCACTCAGGTAGCATATAGCCAGTAGGCTACAAGTTTGGGTTACTGACTTGGGTTCAGGAAGGCCTGGGTTCAAATCCTATCTCAGACACATACTAGCTGGAAGACCTTATATAAATTACTTAACCTCTCTGTGTCTCAATTTTCTCATTTTTCTCAAAAATTAGGGGGTTAGATTCAATGGCCTCTAACACCCCTTCCAACTCTAAATGAGTGAATACGTGATCCTATGAAGCCAAAGGAGTGAACATCAAGAAGAAGTGATGGGCTAACCAGGCTTGAAATGTTTAAAAATAAATTTAACAACTACCTTAAAATTGGTTTCACTCAATAGTATCTTAAGAATCTAGTAAGGGTGTCTATTAGGTAGTATAATATACTATATAGTTTGTCTTGTCTCCATTTTATAAAGCAAATAACATAGATTATAATAGTTCATTACTTGTATGATTTGTGTTATCTTTTGCATCATCTCCAGCTGCCTAGAGGATGGGAATGTATGTTTCCCTTGCAACTTTTAAAAATTGCTTTTGTCCATGGGGAAAAAAGCAGCAAAAAAATTACTACCCTTTTGTACCTATTTTCTCACCTTCCCCCCAAAAAAACCCAACTCCCGACAACCCACAGCCCTTATTTTCAGTGACTGAATGTCAACTGTGTCTATCTGAAAGCCCTTGCCTCTAATGTGTCAGTTCAGGACTGATTAAAACTCTGAATCGCAACAGCATAGAATACTAAACGCATGATTGGCCACCAGCCAACTAGTCTCCTTGGAAACTCCAGTGTTCTAATAGCCTGAAGAATATCTTGGCATTTCATATTCTCCTGCAGTCTACCCAATAACTTATAAACTTCATTTTTATAAGTACATTCTCTCAAATGGTGCATTAAATTTTATTGTATATCAATTGCAAATATGTCACGGATATTTGACAAGGGAGCTATTGGCCCCAAAAGAGGAATTCCTTGCTGGAAGGGACTACACAGAGCTGAAGAATATAGTAATGGGAGCAAAGGAAGGCCAACACAGTTTATGGCAAAAAATATATTTGATGGGATTTTAGGTCTCTCTGATTCCTGCTGACATAGTCTGTGAGGTGAGAGGTATTCTGTCTCTAGCATGTCTAGATAGAAATAAGGAAAGCATTTATTCTTTCTATGGGCATCAAGACAAGAAAACAAAACCAAACAAAAATACACACCTAAAGGGAGAGTAGTTTTAATTGCATACATAACACTGTTGTCTGATCTCATGTAAGATTCTCAAATTCAACAGTAGCCAAAAGGACTTGAAATTCAACATCAATCTTTCATTTCTGCGCTGCTAGTTTTGTTTTGATTATACCTTCTCATGTGATAATCTTAAAGGGTCTTCTCATAGAGGCATCATAAGAGCAGAAGAAAAGGTTTTAAACTCATCAATATCCAATGATAATTACAGACACCAGAGAAGTCTCGTATAGAGACAAGGGTTACAGACAGGAATTGAAGATCTGGGAATTACCTAGAATCTTGAGGAAGAACTCTGGGTACCTGGAAAAAGGAATACAGATATAGAGCTGGAAAGGATTTGGGGATCATCTAATCTAATACTTTGATTTTACAGATAGAGAAATCAAGGCCTAGAGAGGCTATGTGGCTTGCTTAAAGTCACCCACTAAGAAGCAGAGCGAGGACTTAAACCAAATTTAACCCCAAATTCAGGTTTCTTCATCTTATGTAATACTGGCTCCTTTCAAGAATTCAGGATCTTATTGAACGCTTTTCCTGACAATCAATGGCAGAATATTCTAGGAATGCTCTATCCTGCCAAACGCTGTTTTCAATTTTTACCTGTTATGTGGAGAATGAACAATGGGAACAAACCTGAGAATGAAGAGACCTAGTTTTTACTCCTAAGTCTTGGTTGGCAAAGAGGATACAGGTTCAAATCCTGTCTCAGCCATGTAACTTGGGCCAGTCACTGAATTTCTCATGACCTCAAGTTTCCTTGTTTATAAAATGGGGGGAATAGATGGGAAAGTATTGGATTTTGACCTTCGTTTTTGGGATCCCTAGGTTTTGGACTCCAAGCATAAGCAGCCTCCAATTTGCCAATAGGTTGTACTACAAAAGTTGGTTTGTAAATTAGTTATTTGGAATTTAGAACATTTTCCCTTGCAAATAGTGTTATAAATGGTGGCTAGGTTCCCAGATTAGTTCCTAAAGCCTATTTAACTATCATTAAAGCTGTACTCTAGTAGCAATAGAACAAGTCTGAGGTCTGGGAACAGAATTTAGGCTGCATTTTCTCTCCCTCTTTTGGGGTACATTACTTCGAAGTGCTCAGTACATGTATAGTCTCTTCATAGCTAATTGGAGTACAAGCTCAACTGCAGAAAAATCTTTCAATTTGATTTGACAGAGCTCCATTGTTTAAATATATCTGTTACAAATAGGTCAAAATTGGCTCCATGGCTACATATGATTCAACACTTCAAGACTCAAGACATTGAAACCTTTCAAAAACAAACAATCTGCCCGAGCTATAAAGTGTACACTACACAAATCTATCCTACCTCAATCCTTTTTATTACTGTGGCATCAAGCCAAAACAATGACATCATTTATAGGTTTATTTGTGGATTCCAAAAGACTTGACTGAGCAGATAACTGAACAGCAAACAGCTCACCTCTCAGGACGGACCTCTAGTCAAATGCTAAAGGGTTCATAAAAATTTTCCATAAAATAGTTTAAAATCTTAGAGTTCAATGGAACCAGAGAAGTCATCTATTCCAACCTCTGACCCAGTGCTGGGATTTCTTCTACAACAGTTTACAGGAAGTAGAATTGTAACTTGTTTCTTTTAATAATAAATTAACATCCACTTGTGTTTCTTAACATTGTAGGGCACAAAAATCCTGTCATCTTAAAGACCAATGGGCAATAGAACTAATGCTAAAATAATCCTGAGTACAGTTTAAAATCGAATCAGTATTCCCAACTGTGAGGTTGAAAATCAATAGCTGTCCTCAAATTCAAAAATTTAAAGACCACTATTTAGCAACCTGCCTGCTTCACTGCGTATGGGATGACTGGGACCATCGACCAATATTTTCATACCAACTGTATCCAGGTCTTCACAAGGAATAAAAAATAAGAATATTATGTCACCATAGGCTGCCCAGCAGTGGGAAGGGCACTTGTTTAATCATTTAGGAAACCTGGATCTTCAGTCCAAGGTCTATTAGTGACTGTGTGGCTTTGTGCAAGTCTCTTCTCATTTTCAGAACCACCATTTTTATGTTTGTAAAATGAGGGGAGGTTAGACTAGAAAACCACCAATCTTACAGCTTTAACATCAGACAGGCCTAAATCTATACTATCCTTTTAGTAATTCAGTCTAGACAAAGAATGGGTGGAGACAAGTTCCAGAGCTTTCAGTTCCGAGTGAGGAGTGACTCAAAAAGGTAGAATCTTTGAGGGCAAGGGAGTGTTTTTCATTTTCTCCTCGAATCCTCAGAGAGAACGATATTCTTTCAGACACTGGTCTCTCCCGAGTGAGTAAGACCGAGGATTCTGTTGAGGTGAGGTCCACAGTTCTGGCCCTTAATAGTCTCTTCACTTGCAGAAGGGAGACAAAGCTAGATCCACAGCTGTGTGGGCCTTTAGGCCACTGGGCAAGAGACAGGTGGTAGCACTCATTCCACTTGGGTGGTGCTTCACCTCAAACATCAACATTACTCACTTTCATAAAGAACATTTTTTTTTTTCTTAAATTGGGCCTGTGATTTCACTGAGGTAGAGAACGCTGGATGAGGAAATCCCTCTACTCATGCAGAGCAGGTCAGAGCCTTGGAAAGTTGCCTGGGGCACTGGGAGGTGCTGAGAACTTGCCCTGGGTCACACAGCCAGTAGTAGTCAGAGGCAGGAAAAAAACTCTGGATTTCCTGGATCTTATATAGAATACTCTCTCTCTCTCTCTGACTCTCTCTCTCTCTCTCTCTCTCTCTCTCTCTCTCTCTCTCTCTCTCTCTCTCTCTCTCTCTATATATATATATATATATATAGGATATAGTATCGTATATATAGGAAATAGTATATGTAGATACATAACAAACTTTGAAAGGATTTATTTTTTTATTTCGAAATATGGCAAATAAGCCCTTTGAAAACTGTTGTTCTTTATCAACTATTAAGTGCCATATAACTATCAAGCTACCCTGTGAGGTTTGTGTCCTTGGTCACCTTATTAGCTATGTCACTATGGACAGATTACTTGAGCTCTCTAAGCCTCAATTTCTTCAGTGGTCACATGAGGGAAATGATCTTTTCACTACTTACTTCACAGGCGGATTGTAGACTGTCATGCTGTACATAAAATTGAGTTATCAATAATAATGATGATGATGATGATGGCTAACATTTATGTGCAAAGCTCTTTGATATCTATTCTCTCATTTGATCCTCACAACAATCCTCTGAGGAAGGTACGATTTTTATTCCCATTTCACAAATGACTTCCGGACTCCAATTCTTACCTGCTATCCATTGCCCCACCTGATTATTGTATTTAAATCTCACAGGAAAAGGCAAACCAACACTTTGGCATGAAATGATAGTTCCTGACAAAAAAGGCTTGAGTAAAGATCATTTTCTATAGAAGGAAACTATAGGTGGGCTGCCTGCGTCTTCCCCTATAGGAGCTTCCCCTATAGGCTCAGAGATGAAGAGGGAAACCGTGCTAGAAGGATGGTGCTGGGTTAGGGTAACCAACAGCAGTGGGGGTAGAAGGCTGAGAGAGGAGCAGCCATGGACATATATAGACACTAGATGGCTTAGTGAATACAGCACTGGATATGGAGTCAGGAAGACCTGAGTTTGAATCCTATCTCAGGCACTTACTAACTAGCTATGTGACTCAGGGCTAGTTGACCATTCAACCTGTCTCAGTTTACCTTTCCTCATTTATAAAATAGCCCCTACCTCACAGGGTAGTTGTGAGGCTCAAACAAATAATACATAAATAGTGTTTTGTAAACCTTTAAGTGCTAAGTGTGAGGTACTGTCCTTATTTAGAATAATTATTAACCTCTTTTCCTCTCAAAACCTCTATTGTCAAGAGAAAGCTTTTCATAACCTCCCCCCTACACCTTTCCAGTTTTCTTACACCTTATACTCACCTCACTCCCACCCCCATGTAATGTGCTATCCAGTGACAACTAGCCTCCTTGCTGTTCCTTGAGCAAGACACTCTGTCTCCGGAACCTAGGCATTTTCATTGGCCGTCTTCTGTGCCTGGAATGCTCTCCAACTCCTGCCTTCCTCCAAATCCCAACTAAAATCTCACCTTCTACAGGAAGAACTTCCTGATTCCCCCTTAATTCCAGTGTCTTCCTTCCTTATCTCTAATTTATGCTGCACATAGCTTGTTTGTAGTCTTCCCATTAGATTATGGACTCCTTAAGGGTAGAGACTGTTTTTAGTCATTCTTTGTATCTTCTATGCTTAACATGGTGCCTGACATAGAGTAGGTTTTAAAAATGTTTACTGACTGGCCCTAAACTGGTATTGAGGAAGGCAAGAGAAACAGACTAGGTGCAGAGAGGGAAGGGTTAAAAGAGGGTGAAGGGTTTTCCAAGTATAGTTATCCCTTCCACATGAGGGGAGGGGTTAAGGACTGTGGCACCTCTAAGATGTGGAAAATCCCCATAAATTTTTTTGGCCCTTCATACCAGAGAAGTCTAAATTATTATGGCATTAAAAGATAAAATATGTTGATCTTATCCAACACTATACATATATTTTATACATTTCTGAGTTTCTAAACTTTTTCTGTATCATCTGCTGGCCTTTGTGTGTCATTTGTTGCTTCTGCAAAACCCCTCCAAATTCCCACTGAATTTCTTATGCCAACCCACGACACAGTGAAACTGAGATGGGTAAAGTTGTGATATGGAAGAGATAACTGTAGTGGCTATAGGAGCTAGGAGGTGCAGTAGACAGAATGATAGGACTAAAGTCAGGAAGACCTGGGTTCAAATGTGACCTCAGATACTTCCTAGCTGTGTGACCCTAGGCAAGTCACTTAACCCTGTTTGCCTTAGTTTCCTCACTGGAGAAGGAAATGACAAACCACTTCAACATCTTTGCCAAGAAAACTCCAAAAAGGGTCACAAAGAGTCAGACATGAGTGAAAACAGCTAAATAACAAAGAGGAGGGAGAGGAAAAGGAAAGAGGAAGGATCCAGAGTTTGCTAGTATGGATGGAAGGGGAACATTGAGTAGTAATTTGTAAATCAGGTATATAAAGAAATTGGCTGAAGATGGTGAGGGGCTGTTTGTATTATACATATCCTTAAATCAATAGCAGATAATCCCTGGACAGGATCTACAAGTTTGTTCAGAGGAGAGTCAAACCAACCATACCAGGTGACCAGACTGACCTTTCATAGGAGCATAGATTTAGAGCTAGAGGGGACCATTCTGTCTGTACTCTTTAAAATGAAGGCACCGAGGCACAGAGTCAGGATTCGATGCCAGTTCCATTGCATGATACTATTTCAGTCCTTACTGTTTTGGTCTTTCCCTTACTATCACAATTCATTGCTTTTGTGGTATTTGCAGAGAGTGAAAGCTCTTGTTAATTCAAAACACAGTTTCCTTTTACAAACCCAACTATTTCCAGTCCAAAGTTACATCACATTTCAATGCTGGACTCACTCAGGAGTTCCAGTCATGAGGCTCTACTTTTCCAAGTTTCAGCAAGGGAAGGAACAAGAAAGACAAAAACAAAAAGAAACTGGTTTCAGTACCAGAAATGTTCATCAAAAGAAATAAGGGATTACATACTAGGATGGTGGAATGAGCAATGAAATAATCATATCTCCATCTGGTAGAGGAGGAAACTGAGGCTCAGAGAAGTCCAATAATTTGTCCAATCTTACACTGCTAATGAAAGGCAGAGCTGAGAAAATGAAAAACAGTATGCTTCGTTCTGCATTAGGATTCTATCAGTTCTTTCTCTGGAGGTGGATAATATTTTTCATCATGAGTCCCTTGGGATTGTCTTGGATCACTGTATTTCTGAGAATAGCTAAGTCATTCACAGTTGTTCATTGTACAATATTGCTGTTACTGTGTGCAATGATTTCCTGGTTCTGATCACCTTCTTTATCAGTTCATTTAAGTCTTTCCAGGTTTTTCTGAAATCAGCTTGCTCATCATTTCTTATACCACAATAATATTCCACTACAACCAGGTACTACAACTTGTTCACCCATTCCCCAACTAATAGGCATCCCCTCAATTTCCAATTATTAGCCACCAAATAAGAGCTGCTATAAATATTTTTGTACAAATAGGTTTTTCCCCCACTTTAAAAAAAATCTCTTTGGGATACAGAACTAGTGTGGTATTGCTGGATCAAAGGGTATGCATAGTTTTATAGCCCTTTGGATATAGTTCGAAATTGCTCTCCAGAATGGTTGGACCAGTTTACAACTCCACCAACAGTACATTAGTGTCCCAATTCCCCCATATCTTCTGCAACATTTATTGTTTTCTTTTTCTGTCATATTAGCCAAGCTGATAGGTGTGAGGTAGTACCTCAGAGTTGAAAAATGAATGATTTTAAAATAAGAATCCCTAAAACAAAACACACTAAGTTGCCAATTCTAGCAAAAGTTAGAAAATGAGGGAAAGATCTATAATTCTGTCTCTAGTGCCAAGTACAGAGAGCGATTCTTTGTTTTTCAAAGCTTGCTTCTGTCCAGGTTTAAGTTTACTGTCCACCAAGTTTACTGTCCTATATAACTCTGACAGATGTTGAAAGACAATAATAACCAAAAACAAACAAAAGTCACTGTCCCACTATAATTATCATCCCCGATTCATATCTTTCATCCCCTTTCAACACAAACTAGAGAGAAGTAAGACTATAAACACTGTCATGCTTAGGATGTGCTAAATGAGGGACTGGGATCAGGACTGGACTTAGGATCACATTAGTGCAGGGAGTTTCCAGTGATAAATTTTGTCTTTTAATGCCGGTCATAAGCTGATAGTCTCAAAGAGCTCTTAGAACGCTGAGGGGTTAAGTGCCTTGTGTTAGTGGGAGGACTTGATTACAGGTCTTTCCTGGCTCTGCAATACTTCAGACTCCTTATTTCTTTCATTGGTCAAATTTTCATGTAATTCCTTAGGTTTGAAAACATTTTAGGACACAAAATCACCCTTCAATAGTCTGAATGCCATCTATAACTTAGTTGCAGGATTTTACGAGAGAATTGGTTTAAACAAAGAAAAAATGCTAGTCTCTAAAAAAAAACAAGATTCATTTTCATTCCACTGAACAGTATTCATCCCAATTAATAGGATTTGGGAGTTCAATGTTACCTTCTGACAAGGAAGGAAGGGAACAAACATTTTTTAAGTGCCTACTACGTGCCGGGCACTGTGTTAAAGGTTATCAGATTGTATCTCATTTGATCCTCATAACAACTCTGTGAGGTAGGTGCTATTTTTATCCCCATTTCCCAGTTGAGGAAACTGAGGGAGACAGAGGTTAAGTTGCCACCATACAGAAGACTACAATTCCTCTACTGTGGAAAAGAATGTTGTATGTAGAACAAAAAGCCCTAGATGCAAACCCTGGCTCTGCCACTTACTGGCTATGTGGCCTTGGATATGTCTCTCAATTAACCTTGTCCCAGTTTTCTTATCTATAAAATAAAGAGTTTGGATTAAATGAACTCTCAACTCCTTTCTAGGTCTAAATTTATGATCTTGTAATCCAGCTACTGTATTTGTTACTATGACAAGAGTTTCTGGCACCTAACATAGTTTCATTTTCAGCCGTTTTATTTTAGACCTTAGATTACAGTACAATATTATTGTTACTTTGATTATCAGGAAGTTATAAATTTAAATAAGGGGGGGGAAAGGTTATCTACATTCTAAAGTTTAATAGAACCTAGGAACCAAAATTTTTTTCCATTAAATTAATTCCATGAGAGGACTCACTTAATTTAGGGTTAAATTTATATTAAATATGTTATGTTAAAATATAAAGATACATTATACTTAAATTATATTTCACTTTATGGCAAATAGAAACACCTATTCAATTAAAGCAAGGGATATCTTTATGCAGCATGATTCCTCCTATGCCTAGGGTTTGATTTTTCTTACCTTCCCCCCCCTTTGTTGACCTTTTCTACATAAGTAGGTTGAATGCCCACCATGAATGTGGATATCGACTACTCATCCTCTGGATTATCCTTCTTCACGGAATCCTGGCTCTAAATATTTTAGAACTCCTCCAAGACAAAAACATAGATTGATCTGTGGTCTAATTTAATTGACAAAAACTGCTGAAAATCTCACAGCATGGTGGCAAGAGTAACTTTCTTGCCAGGGTATGACTGTCGCTTCTAGTGTTTTATCTGGCATCTCAAAAGAGAGCAGCTTGGTGAAACTTGAAGGGCACAAAGAAGAAATAAAAGGATTTTCCAACGAAGTCAACACATTCCACTGGAAGGACACCTTTCTACAGGTGGGGATTCTATTTCAAACCATACTAAACTGTTCACTCCTCCCCTTTGGCCCTGGGCAGGAAGAATGTCATTCATTACAACAAGCACACTTCCAAAGTACAACATATTTATAGGCAACGAGCTGAAGTCCAAAGGATCAACCATTTCTTTTCTTTTCTTTTCTTTTCTGAAGGATGGGAGACAGCTTTTAATCAATACTTTTGGTATAGAAAAGTGTTAGAAATCAACAAAGTTTGAAAAAAAGATATTTTGTAAAAACTGTGCACACAAATGTATTTAGAAAGACATGACACAGCTTAGCAGTTGAAATCTTAGAACCAATTTGCTTTAAACTATTTACTTTTCACTGATCCATGTATTGTTAGGAATGGTTGCTCTAAGTTACAGGTGGTATTTGGACTGTTGAGAAGTTTTCAGTCTAGAGGTCACTTCATTAGGTAGGGCTGTAAAGAAAATGAACTGTGAAAACTAGTTATGAATAGAGAGTAATTAAGAATTGTGTCATTTAAATGGCAAATGAAGCCGAGACTGCCAAAAAAATTCAAATTGTTCTTAAAATGAGGGAAATTAGATTCATAATATTCAGCAAAAGGTACCAGTCCTAACTCTGATCTATTACTTGACTAACCCTCCCACCAATTCTCCTAACCTCCAGACCTTCCCCACAGCCGCAGGAAATCTTAGTTATTTTGGTAGCTGTACGCATTGATATGGGGGGAAAATCTCATGCTAGTAGTCACTTAAATTGGGAAAAATGTTTTTAGGGGCAAAGTATGGAGCAAAACTATTACTTATGTCAATTTGATTCTCACTCAAGAAAGTCAGAAATGATGGTGTGCAGTCATGCCTTAAAAGCTCGAAGGCATTTTAAAACAGATATTTCATTATAGCGATTGGAAAATTGTTTTGGATGAATAGAAAAATTGTTATATTTAGAAAACTGCAATATTATGCTCTGAATTTGAAACCAAGAAATTGGAGCACAATTGGAAATTGTATAGTGCATTGAATATAAAAATGCATATGAACTATCAGTATATACATACAGTTAATAAAATTTTACACTGAAGTTTGAAGAAGCTTAGTGAATTTGTATAAATGACTTGGACATTTCCTAGTGATTGAGAAACAGTTCATGAAATTATTAAGCCTCTGGAAAACATAACCACAACAGAAAATGTAGTGTAAGCTGTGGTGCTTGCTCTAGAGAAGCTTATGGTATGGCTATGGAGCCAGCAACTACAGAATTTGGATTTTTTTCATAGGCAATGAGGAATCATTAAATTTGATGTATACACACACACACACACACACACACACAAAACTGCTATATATCATAAAAAGATGACTTCATATATATTCCTCCTCTTTGTTCTTTATATATGGAAATATTCATGATAATTTATAACTGTCAAGTTCATAACAAATTTTTTAAAAAAGAAAGTTATAGAGTATGAAAGGGAAATAATTACAGTAGTCTTTTAGGAAAATGGAGTAGTAAAGGTATGTAAGATAGATTAGAAAGTAGAGAGTAGTGTGGAGACTATTACAGAAATCTATATGTCAGGCAATAAGAACATGGCATTAGAAAATAGCAGAGGGGCTAGAAAGGAAGGAATAGGATATTAACTTAGTGACTGCCTGGATGTGAATGGCTAAATGAGACTAAACAATCAAAGATGACTCTGATGTTTTGAAATTTAGAAACTGGGGAAAAAAAAGATGATATTAATAACAACAAAATGGTAGGGGGTAAAGGTTGCAGATAATTTCATTTGGAGACTAACCAAAATTTTAGAACCTTTCAGTTCTTCTCAGGTACTACGAGGTATAAATAATAAGGACGGAAAAAAGGAGAATATAAGGAAATAAAACACTCCCATTGATACGGTCCTTAAGGTCAATTTCAACCCACTCTCACAGATTTCATGTACAATGTCTGCATTAGTCTCGTACTGATAACCCTGAAATTTTTTTTTCACAAAATTAATCTTACTTCAGAGTGGATTTGCTTTCTGAAAAATTTAACATATAAGAATCATAATGCCACAACTGAGTAAAATACAGATTTCTCAGCATATTTTTACAATAGGAATTTGAACAGAAATGTCAAATGTCAGGATCTGGTGGGGGCAGAGAGAGAAGACTGAGCAGAAAAAGGAGTTTACACTGACTCTAGTTTATTCAGCATGAATGCAGGCCTTGATACCTAAAATGCTACTGGAGAACACTCTGTTTAACTCAGCCTTGAAACTTGGTGAATCAGGCTTAGTACTACTGTGGATTTCTCCAGTCCTGTGGCTAATGCTCTGTTTCAAGACACTGGATTCATTATCTACGGCTGCTGCACTTCATTCTGGCACCATAAAAACCTCATCTGGGTCTCCTGACAGATTTTATGTGCCTGTTCTCTTATGCCTATTAAGATGGCTTTTAAACAAGCACCTGGCATGTCTATTCAAGTCTGATTATCAGCTATAGGCATTAAGGATGCAGCCTTCTTCACGGATGCTCTAAAATACTTTGATTTATTAGTCTGGGGGCATTTTATCTGATTACCAAAGCAAAGTCATTACCTTGCACCTGTCTAGCTAGCTAGCACACAAACTCCCTTGTAGGTATGCTTTCCTCACCACTCCAGCTGGAAGCCATTTCACCCTATTCTTGTGAATTCTGGTTAACAATTTGTACTTATGCACTAACTGGATGGTTTTATTTTGCAGTCATTTCTATACACCAGTGTTTTAACTCATCAAATGAGGTAATAGTTCTAAAGTACTCAGCATAGTGCCTGACACAGTAGGTGATTTAATAAATGCTTATTCCCTTCCTCTTAACTCCTTTGCTGCATTGAAAACACCTCCAGGGGAAGCACCTTATCTTTGTGTCAATGATCATCTGTAAATAACAAAAATAATGGCAACTCACAACAAATAGTTTCAATTATATACAATAGTCAGCATATTAAATCTAGGAGGTTATAAGCTTCTCTGCCCCTATTTTATCTTTTTAATTTATTTTTTATTTTTAGTTTACAACACTCAGTTCCACAAATTTTTGAGTTCCAAATTTTCTCTCCCTCCCTCTCCTTCCCCCTCCCCCCAAGATGGCATGTAATCCAGTGTAGGTTCTACATATACCTTCACATCAAACTTACTTACATAATAGTCCAGTTGTAAAGAAGAATTATAACCAATGGAATGATCACGAGAAAGGAAAAACGAAAACAGAAAAGAAGGGGAAAAAAAGAGAGCAAATAGTGTGCCTCCATCTGCATTCAGACTCCATAATTCTTTCTCTGGATGTGCATAGCTTTTTCTGTCATGAGTCTTTTGGGGCTGTCTTTGAACCTTGCATTGATGAGAGGAGTCAAGTCTATCAAAGTTAGTCCTTACAGACACTGTGTGTCTGTAATTGTGTATAATGTTCTCCTGGTTCTGCTCCCCTCACTCAGCATCAGTTCATATAAGTCTTTCCAGGTAATAATTAAGTCTGTCTGTTCCTCATTTCTTATTGCACAATAGCATTCCATGGCATTCACATACCACAATTTGTTTAGCCATTCCCCAACTGATGCCCTGCCCCTATTTTATTTTCTTTTTTCTTTTTTTTTGGAGGGGGGAAGGCAGGGCAATTGAGGTTAAGTGACTTGCCCAAGGTCAAACAGCTAGTAAGTGTGTCAAGTGTCTGAGGCCACATTTGAACTCAGGTCCTCCTGACTCCAGGGCCAGTGCTCTACTCACTGCACCACCTAGCTGCCCGTGCTGCCCCTATTTTAAATAATGTGATGTACAGTGTTTATCCAACTTTGGCTTTATTAATATTAATGGTGAGGTAGTTTAAATATAGCAAAATCTGGGTCTAAGGAAGCATAGTTTCATACACCATTAGATTATCAGTTATGGTTCCATGAAACAGTAGTATAGCAAAATATTTCAAGATATCCCACAAGGTTTTATCAGTTGTTGGTCTATGTCAGTCTAAATAGAAGAGATCAGGATAAAAAAATTTAGCCAACAATAAATGCAGAAGTGCACTCAAACATATAATACATCCATCTAAGCAGTATGGAGTACTATCTTCATACGTGGATTCTGGAGGTAACCATTTAATATAGCCTAAGATAGTAGTGATGGCTGCCTAAGTCTTGAACTTTTCTAAATTCTTTCATGTAACTGATGTGGCCACTTGTGCCCTTTCATCCATCTGTCCTCTAGGTTCCAGCCCCAATATCACCAGATGCCCATTGGACATTTCAAACTAGACGGCCCAGAGACACCTTAAAATAAACATGACCCAAACAGAACTCATCATCTTTCCTCCCATCTGCCCTTCTAAACTTCCTTGTTTCTGTGGAAGGTATTGCCATTCCTTCAGTGTCCTAGGTTCAAAACTTTGGTGTTATACTTGAATCCTCACTTTACTCCACTTCACATCTGATCAGTTGCCTCATTCTTTCAGTTCTACCTTCGTCACATCCTTTCGCCCAGCCCCTTTTCTCTACTTACATAGCTACTCCCCTAGTTCAGTTCCCTATCAGTTCTCACCTAGATTACTATAACAACTTCCTAACTGCTGTCCCTGCAACAAGTCCCTCTCCACATTTCTCCATATAACTCCCAGCTGCCCAAGTGATTTTCCTTAAGCATAGATGTGACTGCATTACTCCCTTACTCAATAAATTCCAGTTGTTTTCTATTACTTCTAAGATAAAACATAAATTCCTCTATTTAGTTTTTTAAAGCTTTTCACAACTTGGCTCTAACCTATCTGTCCAGCCTCATTATACATTATTCTTCTTGTGATCCAGCCAAATTGGCCTTCTCTCTTTCCGTTATAAACAGAACTTCATCTTCCATAACATCCCATCTCCATGTCTTTTGCATTGGACATCCCAATTGCCTACAATGCACTCCTTCCTCACCGTGGTTTCATAAAATCCCTCTCCACCTTCGAGAAGCAGCTCGTGCACTTCCTTCTACATGACACCTTTCCTGACTCTCCTCAGCTGCTAACGTCCTCCTGTCCAGACCACCTTGTATTCAACTACTTTACATTTTTCTCTGTATGTCTATTCTCTATGTTCTTCAATATGTACTTGTTTCCCTATTAGAAGGTAAGTTCTTCAATTGTAGGGATTGTTTCATCTTTTTATTTATATCCACAACTCCTGGAGCATATTAAATGATTCATAAATGTTTGCTGATTGGTTGAAATCATCCATCAGATACTGTTTCCATATTTTTCCCTAGGATACTAGGTAGTCATTGCACAAATCTGAATATCAGGAGCTTTTATTCTCCTGAATATCTTGTTCCTGAAAGTCTATAAAACATAAGATGCCAAAATCTTGAAGAAAACCAAACAAAACACTAGGCAAGGAGATACGAGAAGACTTGACTAAGCCTCAGATTTCTGTCTCTCCTGATGGCAAATGGGGTTCACAAATATCAAAGAAAAGTGAGTTCTAGTACCCCATGATATCATGGGACATCCAGGTCACATTCTAGGCTTTAGAGCATGAGGAAAGAAGCACATCTTTCTGGATGGCATAAATACCATAATATGTTGCTGTAATCACGGCAAAATATTAAGCATTTTTTATAAACACTACCCTTTAAAAACATTAATTTCCAAGACGTTGCATTAAGATATAATTGGCTCCAATCTGCAGCAAAAGAAGCCGAAGTCAAGCACTTAATGCATTGTATGATCTTTATGAAATCCCTTAGGTGACTATTACTGTCCTCTTGCCCCAGTGCCAAGACCACAGACTTGCTGGTTATACTATTAGAAATGGCAGGCTCAAAACCACAGGTAATTTTGGCTACTGTGTAAATAATTTATGTTATCGTTCCTGATAAATCTACTATTATCTCATGTCTTACTGCCCATCAACCCTAAATAAGAACATAAAGGCATTAGGATCACAGCAGCAAGGTCACTTCTTTGTGGCGGAATGTACAATATCTATTATTTCAGCAGAGCAACTATAGCTCAGCGTTGGTGTCTCAAGGGTAAGAAAGCCACATTCCTGCAATACCACAAAGCACTTAAATTTAAGGCTATACATTTTTAATGCACCACAAGCAGCCGTGGTCCTGAAAAGGATACAGTGGGAGGTCTTCATGCAGTTTCTCATGAAAGATCAACTTTCCTTTACAAAACAGAAATGCTGCAAATAGGGGATTGGAATACAATCTAGATCCCTTCAATAAGGGTGAGATTTAAACAGGATCCAAAAAGGGGCATCACACAATAGGCACCATGGACCAATGCACCAATACTTCAGAGAACACGGGGAAAACTCTTAAATTATAAACCTTCGTGTACCTTAACGAAATGGGATCCCTTGTCTTTCCTGTCATCTTACTTAGCTGCATTAAAAGAGTTTAATTAAATGCCTGGGAAAATAGGGGATATCAAGGCTACCCATTATAAGGACTCCCCCATCCTTGGAGTGTTGCTTGAGTTTCTCCTATTGAATTACCCAGCATTGTAGACAGTTCTGCTCTGTATATTTATGCTCTCAGGCAACCCACTTTGCTACTTAAACCTCACCTCAGAGGATGAAGGCATGCAAAACAGGACCAGGCAATAAGCTAGAGGGAAATTTAAGGACACTATTACTCAGGGAAAAAAAGCCAGATAAATAAGGCATTTATAGCTCTCTGGGGAATCAGTGAACCTTTGACTGAAATAGCATAAGAAAAGTCAGGAGCATAGGCTTTAAATGTATTTTGGCCAATCTCCATGAATTTTTCTGTAGGTTGGGATTCAACTACCCTAGAGGTCACCTCTTCAACACTGTGTGACTAATTAAGACCAGTTGTGTTGCATCTGCTTAAAAGCCCTAGTTTTGTGTCTTTGGGAATTGGAGGTGAAACATTTTTCTCCCTGGGATTCCCTTTTTCTCCTGGTCTGATTAAGCCAAGCCTTTGATCTTCAGCCATGATGTTAGATACATACTGGTTTGGCTTATAGCAGTGAGGAGAGCCCTGATACATTTTGTGGCCAAAAATGCTTATATGTTATTTCTTATTGATGTACAATATTCCCTTTTGTGTGTGCACCCAGAAAGCTTCAGGCATTAGGATTATTCAAAATAAATTGAAACAATAAATCATGTCAGAAAAAGCTGTCACAATAGATAAAACTATTGTCCTTGACTGGACATGTGGCAAGATTATATGGTTTCATGCAGACCTGGGGAGTAAAAGTTTAGAGAATTATTAGACCTTTAACCAAAAGATTTTATCTGAGGTATAAAATGCTACAAGAGAAGAAAGTGTTAGCTAATTCTTTTTTTATGTCCGTATCTTTAATGTCTATATGCGTGGCTCAGTGGAAAGAATATTGATTGGACATGAAAGAATCAGCCTTCAAGGATCAGTTCTTCCACTTACTACCTCAGTGACCTAACCTCTATGGCTAAGTTTCCACACCTGTAAAATGAGGGGGTTGGTGCTGGTGATATGGAAGGTCTCCACTAGCTCAAAATCTATGATCCCATATTTTAGTTGTGGGAAACTTCTGGCAGGAAATTTCAGTCACTTATCATGTTTGAAAATTGCCTGGGGGCACTAAGAAGTTAAGAAACTTTCATTGTTGGTCAGTCCTTTTTCAGCTGTGTCTGATTCTTCATGACCCCATTTGGGATTTTCTTGCAAAGATACTGGAGTAGTTTGCCATTTCCTTCTCCAGCTCATTTTTACAGATGAGGAACCGAGGTAAACACGGGTTCACGTAGCTAGTAAGTGTTTGAGGCTGAATTTGAACTTGTGGAGATGAGTCTTCCTGATTCCAAGCCCAGTGTTCTAACCACTGTGACACCTAGCTGCCTTAAGACACTTATCCATAAAGCTGTATTAGAGGCCTGACTCAAGTCTTCTTAATATCATAACGCCTTTTCCTAATTTTCCAGTTTCTGTTGAATCACTACTGTCCTTTGAATCAGTCACCAAGGTTTGCTTCATTCCTGACTTCTCATTTTTCCTCACCCCATAAATGTTCACATGGACTATTTGTGCCCGACCTGTGGTAGAGCATTTTGAGCTTGTATTGCTCTGATCAGCCGCAGCCTGACACACTGTAACTTGATGATATCATTTTGGTCCTCTTAGAGAACAAAGGATAACAACCAACCAACCAATCTCTAATTAGTTCCCAAGTCTTGTCAATTCTACCTCTTCAGCATCTCTTGCATATGTCCCCTTCTCTCCAGCCTCCACCCTAATTCTGGCCTTCATTGCCTGCAAAAGCCTCATAAGTCTCCTCACCTGAAGTTCCTCTGCAGTGTAAAATCATTTTCCATACAGTTGACAAAGTGATATGACCACAACACTCTGCAGCTCAATAAACTTCAATGGCTCACTGTTGCCTCTAGGTTCAAATGTAAACTTCTCTATTTGGCATTTAAAGACCTCAACCTGGTTCAAACCTACTTTTCTGGGCTTATTTATCATCATTCCTTTTCACACTCTTTTCAGTCTAGCCAAACTGGCATTTTATTTCCCTTTGCAAAGATTATTTTTCTGGATTGCACTCCTTCCTCACCTATACCTTGTAGAATGTCTAGCCTCCTTTAAAGCTCAGATGAAAAACGATCTTCTAAAAGAAGCCTTTCCTGATACCCCAGGTACTAGTTGTTGTTCAGCTGTTTTTTCAGTCATGCCTGACTCTTCATTATCCCATTTGGGGGTTTCTTGGCAGATTCTGGAGTGGTTCCTTCTACAGCTCATTTTACAGATATGGAAACTGAGGCAAATAGGATTAAGTGACTTGCCCAGGGTCACACAGTTAGCAAGTGTCTGCAGTCAGATTTGAACTCAGGAAGAAGAGCCTTTCTGATTCAAGGCCTAGCACTCTATTCACTACACCACGTAGCCGTTCCCAGGTACTAGTGCCTTGCCTCAAAAATTTTACTTATATCTATGTTGAATATAATTTTGATTAAATTATACATTTACCGGTTGTATCTCCCAATAGAACATAATCTCCTGAAGGGCAGAGATCGTCATTTTTGTCTTTGTATGGCCTAAGCATATCATAATGCCTGGCACATAGTAGGTGATGGAGAAATACTAGTTGATTGATTGATTCCTGACTCTAAAACTAGACCTCTATCCACTAGGCCATATTGCCTATCAACAAATTCAAACAATTTGGGAGTGGGGTATGGGAGGGAACAACTTTGATATGAAGATTTATGAATGCTTTTCAGGGAGTCTTTGGTATATCACTGGTACGGTTACAAAGGTAAAGTAGAGGGGCATTCTGGGAAGAGGAAGAAGTAGGTCAGAAATTTCAGATTTCCTCCACAGACAAAAAAATCACCATGAAGTAAACAAAGAGCAGCAAAAATAAAGAGGAAAGCGGCTGTCCTTCTAAGATAACTTTAGAGGACCTCAGAAAAGACTGGGCCTCCAGGGGCTGAGATTTGGCCAAGTGGAGTGTGGACACCTCCAGGCCAACTCCACTGAATCAACAAATAGTAGTCCCCGAGGGCAGTTCCCATTGGGAAGTGTGCAAACATATTTTCCCCCAGAGTTTGAACGGTAAAGCTTCGGATAGGGATAGGTATACAGACGAGACCTGAAGTTGTATTGGTATAGATGAGAAAACTCCATCTGTTAACTCAGACTGACACCTTTGCAACTTAATACTTGGAGAGTGGCCTCAACCTCAAAAACTTTTTCAGAAGTCAGGCCCCTCAAAGTAACAACAAGAGTAACTATCATCACAAAAACCCTGGTGGATCAGTCGCAATGCTGAAAAATCTCATCATTCCATAGAGAGAAACTCAAACTCTGACAACACAGTTAATGCAAGGCAGTTTCTCTTATTTCTGAGCACGCATAAAAACATACAAACACAAACACAAACACACACGTAGCCCAGGCGGAATGCTTGGCCCATTGGTGAAACCAAAGACAGAGGGCTGGAATCCTGAAAGTCAAGTCTTTCTCCCCTTTCTGAAATCATATTACCAAATAAACACAATTTCAATTGTTCTCTGGATTGAACTGTTTTAATTTAATTCTATGAAAACTGAGTCAGCAATCGTGGGCTTCTGACCTGACAACTTTCACAACTCAAATGATGGACAGGAAAAAAGCTATTTGAACAATTTATAAATCTCTGTCTAAAAAAAATCATCCTTTCTTTGTAAACAGAAGCTCTGGTAATTAGAAGGAAGTGTGGGCCTAATGAGCAGCCATGCCTGCATATTTATTTGTGCAAACACATTGATCCTGAAATGAGGGATGTCAACCATTTCTCATTTAATTCAGGAAAAAAATCAACTGCTTTACAAACAGGACACTCAGACAATCTAATTGTTACTTGTACAGCTCACATGTCACTATCAAACAATCACTTATTGTGCAAGCCATTGTTCTAGGCATTTGTTCCTAATTTCTTGTCTCCAAAGCTTTCTAATCACAAGTTAGTTCCTTCCCTCCCTCCCCCCCCTGCCCCCAACCAAAGTTATTAAAGGCCTTCTTTCCATCACTGACAATCTTTAGGGGAAAAAACTACAGCTGGGTATATAAAGCACTGTACCAAATATTGCTGGATTTTGAGGGAAAAATAAAAAGCATCGAATTCTTTGAATCCTACTAATTAGACTAACGTTTAAAGGAAGAATCTGAAATATCAAATACTTATGACACCATCTATTTAGAAAAAAAGAACCTAAAAATGTTGAACAGCTTATAATGACATTTGTTGGAATTTCCTTTTTCTCTCATTCTTTCTATTGCTGTAACAATACTATTGTTCGATTTTGAAACACTTGTCAATTTCAAAACATGAAGAAATTTTCATTAACTAAAAAAAAAAACTATCATAGCCTGGACTTTTTAGGTTTAATAGTGTGCATTCTCCTAGCCTAGCACGTGTTAAAATTGGTCTGTGTTCCTTTAAAATTTCAAGTCTTTACAGATGGCTTATAATGTGGTCAGAGTCTGGTAAACTAAAGTGCTTAAGTGAGAGTAAAACTGTTGTCCCCGGATCTAGACAGAAGCATATCCCCTTCCTCTCTTCCATTTCCAGCTTCCTTGAATGATAAATAAAGCAGTTATCAAACCCTGGTTTGTTCAAGTAGCATGACCACAAAATAGCACAGAGGTTCTAAATTTAAGAGACATACCAGGGTTAAATAGGGCAACCAGAATTTTTTTTTCCTCACCTCATGAGAAACATTCCAAAGGACAACTCGTTTATTAACAATGAGTTGACCAAATGGAATGAATACAGAAAGCTTTCTTAACGGTCTACCCTCCTGAAACTCTTTCTCTTTCATCATTTCTGTCTCCTCTTTCCAATATACTTCATGTTCTGACTATAGTATTTTGTAAATAGTTTGAAAAAAATTGCAATGAACATTATATTATACTAAACAATGAACATTCCATTCCATTCCAATGAATGTGATATTTCATTATCCAAATGAAACACTAGAGTTGTTTCTGAGTACCTGAACATTCTGATATTTGTTCAGTACAAAAAGTGTTTAAAATGACAAGCAACTTACTTCGTAAAAATGAAGAATTTTCAGAGTCTTCTCCTACAGCAATCCCTCAAATCTCTCCACCTGTAACGGGAACATAAAATGAAAATGCAATTACTTTAGGCCAAGCAAAGTGGCTTCTTTAACTGGGGCACTGGAAACAATATACAAATCTTTGTGGAGAGGGACAAAGGATGAAAAATAGTTATAATCTACATTTTATAGTTCACTAGAAAGACTATATCATTGGAGAGGAAAGAAGAGGAGAGGAGAGAGAGATTGCATGGAACTATTGATTCAACAGAGAATTTACATTGAAAACACAAAAGAAAGTAATAAAGCTTTTCTTTTTCTTGGAAAACTTTAATACAGAAATGGAATAGGTTTAATCTGGCAGAACCTTGTGATATTTTAAAAAAGCATAGCATTCTGTAGTATTAGTAACTCCTTGGCCCAAATGCTTTTTGATCCTACCCTCCAGCTTTGCTAACCTTGTTACCATTATGCCCTAGCTAAAAATAATGACTCATACTTGCACTAAGCTTTAAGGTTTATAAAGTGCTATCCTCACAGAACTGCCACGAATTGAGTTGGTGCAAATGCCATTATTCCCATTTCACATGTGAGTAGATTGAGGTTCAAAGAAGTTGAGCAAATTACTCATGGACACATAGGCAAAAAGGTGTTAAAGCTGGGATTCAAACTCAAGTCTCCTAAGTCTAAAATATTACCCCACATGAAGAAATATGTTCTGATGGACCATCTCAATGAGCCATCCTTGCAACTATATATCGTAGTCTGCATAATGAGCACTCTTCATGCACTTGTTTTCTCATATTTAGATTGTTAGTTCGAGTTCTTTTGAATGATGTTAGATCTTATTTAGGTGGTACTGTAACAGCAAATTAAGCTATTATCATAATTTCATAGGTTATGGGTTAGAGGGGGATCTTAAATGTTTATCTTGTTCAAGTCTCTCACATTTCAAGATGAAATGGAGACTTGGAAAGGGTCACTTGACTAGGTAGTGGAAGAACTGGGATTTCAACCCAGGTTCTCTGACTCTAGATCTTGTGATCTTGCCACTGGCACCTTCTTGTTAGTAGAGAGCTCTATCTAAAGCCGCCATATTGAAATTCCATAAATAGGATAATGACATGGACTATTCTAGCCTTTTGACATCATTCCTGCTTCAAATCCATTGTAATGAGCAAACTTTTCCACTAATATACAAATGTAAAGATTATTGTAGTGGGGGATAGGTGGGTTATTCCCTCCGTCTGTACAATGGAAAATTAAGTCAACTACACATGTAACACAAGAAGTGGACAAACTGAAAATCTCATAAATGGCTTCCGAATGAATGAGAGTTCTTTATAGTAGGTTTAGCTTTCCACACACTGGCCCTAGCTTACCTTTTCAACCTTTTTGGACACTGCTCCCACTGCTACATTCTGCAATCTAGCCAAACTTGTGTGTGTTTCTCATACACGACACTTGATCTTGGATCTCATGCCTTTATGCTGGTCATCCTCTATGCCTGGAATGCATTTCCTCTTCACCTCCACCTCTTAGAACACCCTTCTTTCTTCAAGACTCAGCTCAAGCATCACCTTCTTCATGAAGCCTTTTCTGATCTTCTCAACTACTTGTTCCCCCGCCAATGACCTTACATTTAAGTACTTTATATTAATTTTTACTTACAAGTATAGATATACATATATACACACATATATGTACTTGTAGCTTTCATTAGAATATAAGCTACTTGAGAAAAGAGATTGTCATATTCTTTTTGTTTGTATTCCCTGTGCCTTGTATAATCTTAGACACAGAGAAGGCATGCTTGATTGATGACTGGGAGAACAGAAAGGGGCAAATGAATGGAGGAGGCAAAAAGAATAGGAGGGAGGCAGAAGTAGAGATGGAAATACAGAAAATTATGATCGTAGAGGGAAATTTCAAACTTCAAGATCATGGATTTAACAAAGTTATGAGTGATAATGTAGTGAAATGTGACACCACATAGTAGGAAGAACACTAGATTGGAAGTCAGACATGGGTCCAAATATTAGCCCTCTCAGTAACTCACTGTGATTTAATCCTTCTGGGCCTCTGTCTCTACTTTTGGGAAAGAGTGGGAAGGTTGACTAGATGAGTCTAAGGTCCCTTCCTGTTCCAAATCTGTGATCTAAGGTATGACCACCCTTATGGAGAGCAGAAGTAGAGTGAAGAAATTGAAGAGGTTGAATTTGGAAGTTAGGATTTCTGAGACGATATTAGCATATATACTGAAGATTCCACGTATGAGAAAAGAGGTAGAGGTAGAGAAGAAAACAGAAGAGAAGGAAAAAGGAGGATGATGAAGGAACAAGCATTTAAGTGCCTACTATGTGCCAGGAACTCTACTATGCACTTTACAAATATTGTCTCATTTGATCTGAGTCAGATGATCTCAGAAGGAAGGGAGAGTAAGTGGGAGATCAGTAAATTATACCTATAAGAATTCTGAGTAATAGAGACTTATGGATTGAAGAACAGGGTAAGACAAGTGGCTGAATGATGGTGGTATGGGAAAGATCTGGAACTGGTAGTGAGAAGCAAAGAGTAGACCAGCTTCACCTCATGGTACAAATGTATCATGAGGAATGAAAGAAGAAGTAACCAACACGGGAGAGGGTAGCCAAGATGCAGATTGCATGCTATAAAGACGCAAATTTAAACCTACTATCAGAAGAAAAAAACCACAATTTCCTGTGGATTCTAACAAACAGAGCTATCCAAGAGTGGAAGGCTGCCTTGGGAGGTAATGGATTCCCCCTCAATTGAAGGATTGGCTTACTACAACCCATACACTAGGCCATTCCATATTTCTAGGAACTGTGTAAAAATAATTAAATAAGACACACCACTATATAATTACCATGATTTCCCTGTAATACATCAGTAGACCACTTCAGGGAATGTCTGAAAATGTTCCAAAATGCCTTTAATGGAGGTTTGAGCAGCATTGTAGAGTGATAGATTACTGGATTTGGAATCAGAGGTATTGGACTCTAATCCTGGCTCTGCTTAATACCTGAGTGACCTTTGGTGGTTTGATTTACTTATGAGATTTTCTATTTCTTCATCTATAAAAATGAGGGTATTGGACCAGATGATCTCTAAGGTCCCTTCCAGCTACAAGTTTATAATTCTGAGGTTGTAAACATTTGATAATTATTAATTAAAATGAATAATTTGAGATTTGGTCAATTTACCACGTGGAATGGAACGAAGAGATAATTAACCAAGAATTATCATTCTGAGTTGTACCTACATCCTATTCATTCCCTGTGACATGAGAGAATCTGTGGGGAAAAAGGTATATGTACCTTTGAGCTGCTAAAAGAAGCTAGATCTAGGGTAGCATGGGGTAGAACTCTATTTTTTTTTTCAGTCTAAATAGAAACAGGAATGAGAATGAGAGATGGGTCTCCTATGGCTAGATCTGAACACTGAGAATTCTAGGCAAGAAGCTGGGGCAGGGTGGAGGAAAGTCAGATTAAAAAGAGGGGTGATCTCAGAAACCTCTGTTAGGAATCTGACTGTTTAGCTCTAACTGGCAATGTTATTATTGTTTATATCTCATTTTGTATATATACTAAATCAACTACTACCAGAACCATAAGTGTCATAGCAATTACTTATGTGGCAAGATTGGGGAGGCAGCCTTCTGATTCTAAGAAGGGCTAGATATCAATAATTCAAAAATGAAATATTACTTCCGGAGGTAGCATACTCAAAAGAGTTGCCTAGTCTCGTCTAGAGTTTCACATATAAAAGGTGTGATTTTGCTTCCAACTCTCAGGGGAAGTTGAAAAATAAACTATATCTGTTATGGGGAGAGGACACATGTACCATAAATATGACCATACAACAGCACTTCTTATGGTAGCAGAGGATTAGAGGTGAAATTGGTACCCTACTAACTGGGAAATGGCTAAAAAAATGTAGTATCTTCCATTGATGGGAATATTTACTGCACAAAAAGAACTGACAAATATGAGGAATTTGGAGAAACTTGTGAGGATATATATGAACTAATGCAGAATGTAGTAATCAGAGTTAGAATAGAATTATACTTAATAATTTGTGGCTGATGTAGCTCAGTTGATGTAGTTACAAGATAAAATCGCTGATGATGATGATGATGTGATGAAATGTGTTAACAAAGTGTTAACACCTTGTTATCCCATTATGAAATATGATTTGCCACACCCACAGGTTTCCGTAAAGGTAACACCCATTCAGTGAATAGGCCTCTTTAAGAAGTTAATCAAGGGATAGCCCCTTTAATCAAAACTCAAAAAAAAAAAAAAATCAAACTGGGAGGGGCAAACCCTCATGGGTCCTGGCCAAAAGAAAAATGGTTACTATTTAATATTTACATTCACTCTGTTCCAGGAGGGCAGGGACCTACTGTCCAATCTGTGAGCTCCCTGAAAGGGCCAGGGTCTCCCAATGTGTCCTGGGCCATCTCCAGTTGCCCTGGTGAATATCAGGCCACTGGATCCAGATGGCTCCGGAGGAGAAAGTGAGGCTGGTAACCTTGCACAGCCCTCCCTCACTCAAATCAAAGTCAACTGTGAGTCATGTCATCATTTCCCTCATGTCATGGTCCTCTTCAAGAACGAAGGACAAACACAACCTGTGAGTAGCCTCTGCCTCTGCCTCCTCTCCGTGCTCCATTTAGATGGCTGAAAACTGCCTCCTCAACTTTGGGTTTACTGGCTAGATTTCTTTCTCAAAAAACCAATCCTTAAACCCAATTTACTCTGGAGTTCATTGATTAACTTCTTAAAGAGGCTTGTTCACTGAATGGGCATTACCTCACCCAAAGAGAGAACCTAAAAAGACTGTGGCCTGAAAGGGCCAGGGTTTCCCAATGCATCCTGGGCCATCTCCAGTTATCCTAGTGAATATCAGGTCACTGGACCCAGATGGCTCTGGAGGAGAAAGTGAGGCTGGTGACCTTGCACAGCCCTCCTTCACGCAAATCTAAGCCAACTGCAAGTCATGTCATCATTTCCCTGATATCATCATCCTCTTCGAGAATGAAGGACAAACACAACCACCACCTTTAAAAGACTCAGTCAGATAACTGAATCATTCTAGGCTGAGAGCAGTTATGAACTGTGACCTCTGAATCTATACCATTGGGAAGCAGTAGGGGAGAGCAGAATTTTTCTTTTCCATCATCACTACACTCCATTGCCCTTGATCTACCTGAGTTATTTGTTCAGTAGAAAATATCTCATTCTTCATATTTGTCATTTCTTATTGTGTAATAATATTCCTATCACTGGAAGACACCAGTGATAATTTTTTTAGCCATTTCCCAGTTGGTAGGGTACCAATTTCAATTCTAATTCTTTGCTACCATAAGAAGTACTGTTGTATATTCATGTTTATGGGACCTCACGTGTCCTCTCCCTGTAACAGACATGTGTTTGCTCAGTAGAAGACACTTCATTCAAAGAGTCTGAGAAAGTCAGAGGCACAGTTGAGAGAGTGGAGCCACACAGAGAGACAAAGAGGCAGTCTTGATGCCAGAGGAACTCATGGAATGTATCCTCTGGCAACAAAGAAGAGAACTTGTGATGAACTTGGGATCTTGAGACATATCCCTGAAATTAAGAGTCCTCTGCAGAGAAGGGCAGACTCCAAGAGCCTTGCTGAGCAGCATGCCCAGAAGAGATGCTATTGCCCAAAGGGCTACAGAAGGAGTCAGGATGACAATGCTTTGGGATCGCAGCACCTAGAGGCAAGATAGATGGTAAGGGATGGAGGATCTTTCATCCCATCAGAAACAATGGAGTTTTTAGCTTCATCTTGTTGAAACCCTGTGAATAGTCGAGGAGCCCAGGAAAGGGCCCACTCTTGGTAATGCCATTTTCCCTGTCAAGTTGTCTTGGTTGGGCAGCACTCTTTTCCCTACCAAAGCCATGCCTGAAGTTCCCTTTTAATGGTAAGAGATAGATCATTGTTCAAGTCACCCAGGTTCAAAATCTTGGTGTTACCTTCTGCTACTAACTCTGCCTCACCCCACGTAGCTAATAATTTTTTTTAAGGCAGACAAGTGATACAGTGGATAGAGTGCTAAGTCTGGAATTAGGAAGACCGGAGTTCAAATCCAGTGTGGGCACTTACTAGCTATGTGGCTTTGGGCAAATCACTTAACCTCCCTTTACAATTTGGGATAATAATACCTCCCTCCCAGTGCTGATGTGAAAATGGAGTGAGATAATATTTGCAAAGCTCTTAGTACAGTGCCTAGCATAGAGTAGGTGCTATGTAAATGCTGAACACTACTGCTACTACCACTATTATCATTACTATTACTACTACTACTACTACTACTACTACTACTACTACTACTACTTCTCTTTTTCTCTTAGATCTGTTTCCTTCTCTCCACTCACCCAATTACCACCACATTAAGTTTAAACTTTTCACTTTTTTCCACTATACCTCTGCAATTAGCCTTTTAATCAAGTCTCACCCCTTTTCCAATCTGCTTTCCACACAGTTGCCATTTTCCTTAAAAGCAGGTCTGACCATGTCACCCCCTACTCACAAAATCCCGGTGACTTTTTTTTTCCGGTGACTTTTTAAGAGCAAATATAAATTCCCATTACAGAGAATCAATACAACATATTAAATCATGAAGATTTACTATCTTACTGTTTAAACTTGGTCTCAGGCACAACTAACAACTATTTGTGAAATCTTTAAAACTACTGGATTGTTTTGACCAATATTTTTTTCCAAGTATAGCTTATGGACAATCCACCTTCCACACAGTTCATAGTTTAATTTGGATTAATTCTATGTAATTTTCTATATAATGACTGAACGGCAACAACAACAATCTGAAAAACAGCAGGGATAAGCAGAAGTAGTACAGCTCTGGTTAGAGGTAGGAAGCATTTCCTAACCCTTCATTCTCCCAAATATCCTAGAAGATTATTTAAACAAATAAGTCACAGATGGGAAAGAGACACGAGAAGATTGTTTGCCCTTTCTGAAATTGTAAAAAAGAGTTCAAAAACAAAACAATAAAGGTTTGGTTTAAAATAGTTTGTTTTGTTTTCTCCTGAGAAGGAAGCTGAATATAGATAGCAACGAAATGGATTAGATCCTTTTAGAAGCCACAGTTCAATATTAATTCTGTCCTAATGAATGCTACAGGCATTCCTTATTATACTGATGGGCTGTACTTCTTGAAAGTCTCCTTAGATGTTTCTGCTTATCGAACTCTGTATTCCTATTGATTTCTACCATAAAAAGAATTTATTTTATTGGTCCAGTCTTGTGATCTCAGAGGTATAAGAGCTCCCGCTGTGGCAAGGCCTTTCACCAAAGCAGATCCACACCTTGTTTTTTTTTAACCTATAGTCTGAGAAAATTTCATGGGGGTATTAAGAAGTTAAGTGATTGGCCTACTTGCTGGTACGTGTCAGAGGCAAGATTTAAACCAAAGTCTTCTTGACCTGACTAGCCTTTTATCAACTATGCTCTGCTGCCCGTCAAAAGTTATAGACATTCCTAAAATTTTTTTTTAAATTTAATCAAGACATAAAGACACACTTAAGAATAGGTTATCTTCCATATCCATATACTTAAACAAAAACCTGTTATTTATACATCTATCAAATAGAAATTCTAAAACTGAAAACATTGAAAACTTTTGTGACTACATGAAGTGATGGGACAGTAATGTGTACATAGGAGAGAGAGGTACAGGAAAAGAAAAATGTAACAATGATAAGAGAAGCTGATATTCATGTAGTTACAAAACATTGAGGCGGCTGGGGGACCCAACAGATAGATGCTAGGCCTAGAGTTAAAAAGACCTGAGTTCCAATGTGACCTCTGCCTCTTGCCACCTATGTGACCCTGGGAAAGTCATTTGATCTCTCTCTACTTCAGTTTCATCACCTATAATAACAGCACCTACCTCCAAGGCTTGTTGTCAGGATTAAATGAGATAAATGTGTTAAGCACACGGCATAGTGCCTGGCACATAGTAGACGCTTATTTTGTGGTTATTTGGTAGTTTTCAATCATGTCTGACTCTTTGCGATCCCACTTGAGGTTTTCTTAGCAAAGATCCTAGAGAGGTTAGCCATTTCCTTCTCCAGCTCATTTTACAGATGAGGAAACTGAAGTAAACACGGTTAAGTGACTTGCCCAGGGTCACACAGCTAGGAAGTGTCTGAGACTAGATGTGAACCCAGGAAGATGAGTCTTCTAGATTTCAGGCCCAGCACTCTATCCACTATGCCACCTAGCTTCCCTCAGGCACTTCATAAATACTCCTTTCTTTCCTTCCTTTTATCCTTCCTCCCTCCCCTTCATTTCTCATATGCATTGTCCAAGAGGATGACATACAGATTAATTAATTACCATTTGGCTATTCCAGGTTCTCTTAGCAACAGAATTCAGGGACTTTATTATTATTATTTTTACAAATTGCTTGACTATACATCCTATAGAGGTGCATCATATCAACTGTTCCCCTGAAAGCTTTAAAAATACATGAAGAATATGAGGGTGGTAAACCTCAGGATTAAAATGGCTGGCACCGGCTTACTGACAATCATGGCAAGCTACCATAGTTGGACAGGTAAGTGAACCTCACCAAGTGAGCCGTTAAATGTCCTGAAGAGGATCAAGATCATGAATTTAGAGCAGAAGGGTCTTTAGAGTTCAGTAAATCCCATCCCTTCATTTTCAGAAGAAATTGAGGTCCAGCTTGATTAAATGATTTGCTCAATATCATATAATAAGTGGCAGAGCCAGGATTTGAACCCCAAATCCTCTGTTTACAAAATTTCTTATTCTTTCCAATGTACCCCTAGTCCTCTTTTTGAAGGAAGCCTCTGCATATTTATTTGTCTTCTTTATATTCTCAAAATAAATGCTGGAAAGGATGTGGGGAAATTGGAACATTGTTGCATTGCTGGTGGAGTTGTGAGCTGATCCAGCCATTTTGGAGAGCAGTTTGGAACTATGCCCAAAGGGCTACAGAAATGTTCATACCCTTTGATCCAGCAATACCACTTCTAGGGTTGTATCCCAAAGAGATCACACAAGCGGGAAAAGGACCCATATGTACAAGGATATTTATAGTAGCTCTTTTTGTGGTAGCCAAGAATTGGAAATCAAAGGGATGCCCATCAATTGGGGAATGGCTGAACAAGCTGTGGTATATGAAGGTGATGGAATACTATTGTGCCATAAAAAATGGGGGTGATGCAGACTTTGTAACAACCTGGAAAAACCTACACGACATAATGCTGAGTGAGCGGAGCAGAGCCAGGAGAACATTGTGCATAGCCACAGATATATGGATTCCGTGAGGACCAACCCTGACATACTTCGCTCTTCTCAGCAACCTAAGGTGCAAGGACAACTCCAGGGGACTCACGATGGAGAATGCTATCTTCATCCAGAGAAAGAACTATGAAGTTTGAAGACAGATTGAGGCGCACTACATGCTCACCTTTTTTGCTTCTCTTTTGTTTTTGTTTTTGGGTTGTTTTTTTTTTTTTTGGTTCTGTTTCTTCTTTCTCATGATTCATTCCATTGGTCATAATTCTTCTCCACAACTTGACTAGTGTATAAATTAATTCAATGCGAAGTTATACATGGTAGTTATATGAGACTCCGTGCCGTCTTGGGAAGGGAGGGGGGAGGGAGGAGAGAAAATCTGGAACTCAAAATTATGTAGAACCGTGCGTGGTAAACTAAAAATAAATAAATAAATTTTAAAAAAAGACTCCTTTAAAAGGAGATTTTCTTTTGTTTTCTGTCTCTTTCTTCTTTCCTCCTTCCCCATTCTTCCTTCCTTCCTTCTCTCTCTCTCTCTCTCTCTCTCTCTCTCTCTCTTTCTGTGTGTCTCTGTCTCTCAAAAAAAAAAAAACTGTCTCCATAGCTAAGTGAGGTGTGTAGGTTTTCATCAATCAACAATAATTTATCAAGCACCTTCAATGGGCCAGGGACTGTGCTAGGTACTGGAGATTCAGACAAAGAAGTGAAACAGTACATGGGGCTTACATTATACTGGAAAAAACCAATGTGCATGTATATAGGTACATTGAAAATGGATACAAAATGATTATTTTTCTTTTTTGGTGAGGAATGGCTCTGCAGCTGAAGGGAATCAGAAAGTTTATGTAGGAAGAGGCACTTGAGTCTTAAAGAAAACTAGGAATTCTAAGAAGTAAAGATGATGGAAGGATTATGTTCCATGCATGAGGGACAACCAGTCAGTAAAAAGGTACGAAAATAGAAAATCAAGTGTATGTAGAATGGTATGACGATCAGGTTGACTGGACCACAGTGTATGAGAAGGGGAAGCAGTAGGTAACAAAGTTAGAAATGTAGGCTGGAGTCAGCTTGTGAAGAGTTTTAAGTGCCAAACTG
Source organism: Trichosurus vulpecula (assembly GCF_011100635.1). Taxonomy (NCBI): domain Eukaryota; kingdom Metazoa; phylum Chordata; class Mammalia; order Diprotodontia; family Phalangeridae; genus Trichosurus; species Trichosurus vulpecula. Next base: position 106,298,817 of record NC_050579.1, read on the forward strand.
AGGGGTGTACATTTTATCCTATAGCCACTGGAGTTTATTTAGTAGAAGAGTAAAATGGTCAGATCTGCTCTTTAACAAAATCACTTCGGCAACTATGCTGAAGACAGATTGGAGTGGGGTGAGACTTCAGGCAGGGAGAACAAGAAGACAGGAAGGAAGGAAGAAAAGAAGGAAGGAAGGAAAAAAGGAAGGAAAGAAAAAGAAGGAAGGAAAGAAGAAAGAAATAATTTTCCACCTACTATGTGCCAGGCACTGTGCTAAGTGTTTTACAAATATGATCTCTGATCCTCACAACCTGAGGAAGTAGGTTCTACTATTATCCCCTTTTTACAATTGAGGAAACTGAGGCACACAGTGGTTAAGTAACTTTCCCAAAGTCACACAGCTAGTAACTGTCTGAAGCTAGATTTGAACTCAAGGTCTTTCTGACTCCAAGTCCAGCACTCCAGCTATTCACTACATCACTTCAATGCCTCTAAATAGTTAGAAGGCTATTGGAGTAGTCCAGGTGAGAGGTGGGGACTATGTGGTTAGATAGAAGAGGATGGAAAGGAGAGATGTGGAGATAAAAATGACAAAGTCAGTAAGCCAACAAGTATTTATTAAGCACTTCACTATGTGCCAGGCACTATGCTAGGATAGAGGATGAAAAGAAAAGCAAAACCAAGGTTCCTACCCTTAAGGAGCTCAAATTCTAATGGGAGAAACAATGTGCAAAACTGATGTGCATATAAGATATTTGTATATCTTATGTATAGAACATATATATATATATATATATATACACAAATATATATATATATATATATATATATATATCTCATATGTATGTGTGTGTGTATAGTAAGTGGAAAATAATCCCAGAGAGAAGGCACTGAGGAACAGGCAGAAGATGGCTGCTCCATGAGTACCTGGCTTCCAATGCTGGCTTTACTAGTTGCTATTTCTGTGATTTGGGGCAAATTGCTTCATTTCTCTCAGCCTTAAACTCCCTATCTACAAAACGAAGGGGTTGGATTTGATGACTTCTAAGGTCCTTCCCATTTCTAAATCCGGGGTCCTATGGTCCAAGCCCCAAACTATTATTTCCTCCAATATATCCAACTATCGGTTTTTGATCATAGCCTTATGGTCAACACACACGTTACTGGGGAAAGTGGGAGGTGGGGTGGAGAGTGACATCGATGGGCTCATCATTGTGCATCATCTTTGGAGAATTTTTATAAAGTAAAAAAATCTGCATACTAAACTCAGATTTTCCACGTATCAGGTTTGCAATAGCTTATCAGGGTCTGCATATAAGGAAGGAAGGCAGGATGAAAAGAAGGAAGGAATGAAGGAAAGAAAGAAGGAAGGAAAGAAGGAAGGAAAGAAGAAAAAGAAAGAAGGAAAGGAGGAAGAAATAATTTTCCACCTACTATGTGCCAGGTACTGTGCTAAATGTTTTACTTTCTTTCAATGAGGAGAAAAGGTTGAACTTTCAGCTCCAATTCCTGAACTCCAGAGATCACACATCAGCACAACATAGGGCTATGCTAAAGATCATAAAAAGCTATTGGATTAAAACCTTAGACTCTGGTTCCCAAGACGCTGATACTGGCAGCTTCCCAACTCTAGCTTGTATATTTTAGGGAGTATGTGGCTTAGAACGTTTCCCCCCTTCAACATATTTTATATGTTTTTTAAAAAAGGAAAATTAAAAGCAGATTGAGACAACTAGTACTTTGTATACCAGATCCTGATTTCTCCGATTGAAAGGGTAAGTTCAGGTTTGGCTATTTTCTGTTAAATGTACTTTAAATCCCACCCACCCCCAACATCCCAAGAAAAAACCCCAACAACAACCCAATCCTTTCATTTATTTTGAGAAGTTTACAAAGTGAAGTTACTTTCATGACTTGTTGTTTTTCTCAAGATTTACTTTCTGCCGGTTCCTACTTTTTTTAAACTATCCTCTGTGCCTTATCTTGAAGAGAGAGAGAGAAATGTAGGGGACAGAGGAGAGGGAGGATACCCCTAGATAAGGGAGATTCCAACACTCTTTATCTTTATTTTCCAAAGTCCAAGGCAGTCCAAGGGAGGGGAAGAGGGAATGGTGAATTAGGTGAAGTTTGATTTTGGTATTCTGCCACTGAAGGTAGTGATTTCAATGAATAGTGACAGAGCTCTCCACTCAGCTAGTATTGATAGTATCCAAACTGGTTTTTAGTGAAAAGAAGATAGTGAGGCTATCTGGGCCTTGATGGCCTTACCACCACCCTAGCCTCAGTGTTAATTCTGATTCTAAAAGTTCGGATCATAGAGGTTGACCTCACCTAGTCCAGTTTCTTCATTCTTCAAATGAGAAAAAAGGTGAAGTGATTTGCTCAGTGTCATAAGTAGTATGAAAATCTTGAAGTTTTACATGTACCTGACATGTTCCCAGAAGAACTTAGTAAGTGACATTTCTAGGCAATCAATTAAAAAACAATAAACCTTTTAGAATATTAAATAGACCCTCTTAGATGGCTTAGCAACTCCAGGGACCAAGTGCCACGTTTGATGAATTACACTAAGCAATTCAGAATGTCAGAATCATCCAACACCCCCACCTCCAAAAAAAACCCAACCAAATCTAAGTAAGCCAGCAATTGTTAATTAACACACACAGACACAACACTCTTCAAAAGGCCAGAATTCAGATGCCTGTGGCTTAAAGAATATTTGAGCTGTGTTGTAATTAAAGGAAGTTTAGAGGAAGGGAAAAGAGAAAGTTGGATTTTTACACATTCAACCAGAAGAGAGTTGTTTTAGTTGTTTCAATTCATTGCCATCTCGAGACCCAGGCAGCTTCAAAAATCTGAATTTATAGCCACAAATTGTATTGCATGAAGGTCCACTGACTTTTTCTCTCCCTTTAACTAGTCTTCTGTGAGAACACTACTTCTATTCAAGGAACATATGGAAAAAATGGTTACATCACTTTAAAATTTTATATTGGGAAGGTAATTTCCTTTCACTGAATGCCTTTTTTCACCTTTCTACATTAGTCAAGAAAAACATGCTCCAGACTATCAGTTGTATAAAATTAACTATCAAGCATATTTTGGAGTTACATTCATAGCCTATTTTATAAGAGGGTTCATTGAACTTTCAGCAGCTCTTGAAAACAAAAACTTTTAAAATGTTTTACTAGGAAATTAAATATATGTAGATGGCAGAATAAAGGGCATTTGCCAATACTTTTGAATAAATGTGCTGTTCATACTATCTGGGCATCTCATTCTCAGAAAAGTATAAATGGATCCATTTATTTACATAAACTGATAGATACAGACCTGGAGGGGACCTAGCCTAGCTCTCTCAATTTGCAGATGAGGAAGTTAAGGCAGACAGAGATAAAATGATGTGCCCCACATCTTTCAGGTAGTAAGATGACAGAAGAGGGATTTGCACCAAGATTTTCTGAATGCAAATTCAATTCTCTGCTTCTCTGACTGTAGCATGTTATTGTAGACTATAGGTTGAAAAGAAAGCACTGATAATACTGTTACATGAAAGATAATCTAGCTGAATTACAAAGTATATATGGGAGGTAGAAATGATAATTAGAATGTACAGAAGAAGCTTTTCATTTTTCAATTTACATTTTGAGAATAAAAAAATGAAGCTGAGGGTCAAAGGACCTAAATACCTGGCTAAGTCGATATGTTGACCATACAGTTGAATTAAAGATTCAAACTGAGGAAACCATCAGTTTGAAACGCCTCATTTCAAGTAGCCTTTCAAGATAACTTTATGGTTTTCATCACAGAAAACCAGCTTACTGATGTAACAGTATATTGGGCGTATCACTGTAAGAGCATTATTCCTTCTACGGATATGCATGCTTATGAATGTTTCTGGTTATCACTTCCCAGAGTTCTTTGTTGTTCAACCCATTATACATTTTCAGAGTACGATCATTCAACTAACACAAGTGCCTACTATATGTAAAGTGTTGGGGATTCAGGCTATATTCTCAAAGAAATTGAAATCTTACGGAGGGGTAGTACAAAAGCTCCTGTATTGGAGTTAATTTGTATAAAATGAATATGGAGGGTGGGGGAGATACTGAGGACACTTTCACTTGAGAGAGGATGAGTTTTCTGTACGTTGACGTCAGAAACGCATTCATTTTCCTTTCATACACTGCAAATACATATAGATACACTGAATCTAAGGATCCTCCAGTTGTACATAGATTGACTGTTTTAGCCCTTTCACTTTCTCCATGGATTAAGTACAACTCAATGTGGGTAGTCTTAATTGCCCAGAAGTATGAGTCTCAACAACTCAGGTGATAGAGTTAGGGGCCATTCTGATTCAGCCTAGGGATAGTACCACAGGTGAGTGGTTTGAAGATTTTAGGATTGAATTAAAGATTTCATTCAACAAATAAATAAGTCATTCAACAAATAATCAAAGCATCTATTGAGTGTAAAGCATCACAGTGAAGACACTGAGGACATATAGACGAAATATGACAATAGTCCTAACTCTCAAGAAACTTAAAAATCTAATAGAGGAAAAAAATGCACAAACAAGAATGATGCAAGGTAAAATGTGCCAGGGCAAGTGGCTAGGCCAGGATGTGATATTCCTGGGGGAAAAGAAGTATTTTAAAATTCATCCATGCCACTTTTCTTTGAAAAATTTCAGAGGCTTTCTATTGTATAGCAAGTAAAGTTGAAACCCCTCTGCCTGGCATTTATGACTTTCTGCCATTTCTTACTGCCCTCCCTTATCAGTTTTATCTCTCATAACTCCCTTGCACATACTCTATGCTTTTGACAAAATGAATTATTTCTGACCCTGGATATGTACTGTGCCCCTTCCATAACTTTATTCACAATATTCTTTAAGCTTTGGATTCCCTTACCTCTTCCACTATTTGGATCTATTTTTTCAATTAAATTTTATTTTCCAATCAATGAAAATCTACCTTCTTCCCTAGCCCCTTTCACTGAGAAAGCGAGATAGAAAACCTCTATTAAAAACATATATAATTGAACAAAACTAATTTCTGCATTTGTTGTGTCCCCTCTCTATCAGCAGGTGCATAGCATGTTTTATCATGAGTCCTCTGGAATCATGGTTGGTCACAGAATTGATCAGAGTTCCTGAGTCTTTCAAAGTTGTTATTTGCAATATTGTTATTATTATATAAATTATTCTCCTGGTTCTTCTCACATCACTCTGTATCATGTTATACAAATCTTTCCAGGTTTCTCTGAAACTGCCCTTTGCATCATTTCTTACAACACAACAGTATTCCATCACACTCATATACCATAACTTGTTCAATCATTCCAAAATTGATGGACATTCTTTCAATTTTCAATTGCTTGTCACTGCAGAAAGAGCTGCTATCTTTTTTTTACATTGAGTCCTTTTCCTCTTTTTTGCTCTCTTTGGCTATAGACCAAGTAGTTGTATAAGTCAAAGGGTATGCGCAGTCACTGTTGAGTTTTCTATTCATCCTTTAAAAGCCAAATCAAATGTCATCTCCTCCACGAACCCTTTCCTGACCCTACTGGTGCCCTTCCTAAACAGACCTCATATAGCACTTTATTTAGAAACTTTCTAATGTACTTACGTGCTATTGTACCTATGTGCTATATTTTCTCTTCCTATTAGACTGTGTTTAACTGAAATTTAGTATTTTCCCTAGAAACTATTCTATTGTTCTGCGCACAGTCGACATTTAATAACTATTTTTTCAATGATTTTAGATATGTAAGAAAAATAAGAAATGATGTCAAGGATAAGATGCCAATAACAATGATGTCATAGAGTCAGAATCACAAAATCTCAGACCCGGGACTTCACAACCATGTGATTGTTAAAATTGCACATGAATTACTTTTTATAAACTTACCCAACCCCCCAACCTCAGAAAAAAAAGGAATTAAGTTTTAGATATAGATTAACTAAAGCTGGATTACAAGATGACAAGATAGAGGCAGCATACAAGGTAAAAACCTCACAAAGTAAAATCAGAAAACTTAAAAACTTGAACTCTCAATCAGGATCTTGAACTCATGCTGCTTGCCATCTGTGTGAGCCACCTTGGAAGTTTGTGCTTCAAAGCCTGGCTATGGAGAACCCTGTTTGGTGCCCCCCTCCCATAGCAGTGACTCAGCCTTCACATAACCAATATCCTATAAGAGGGGACAGAAATTCATTCTGCCCAGCCACATGTGGGGATGATGAGGCTAACTGGGGTCATGGGAGGTGGGGGCAGATGGGCACAGAAGAGAATTAGCTAGAGGAGAATGAGCTTTCATGTTCAAAGGAAAGGGCCTGGAAGTCCAGATAAAACTGGTACTTTCCTCTGGGAATTTATTTTAGCCAAGGATTTTTAGGAGATTTAGGACAACCAGCCAGGCCAGGGGTGGGGGAGTGGCAGGTTGGGAGAGGGGAGAAGAATTTGTGTCAACAGGGGGGTCAAGAGCCAAAGAGTAAGGAATAAAAACAGAGAAAAGTAACAAGGAATATAAAAGAAAGCCTGAGTTAAAATCTAGCTAACAAAGCAGACAAACCAATAGAAAAATTTATAAAGATAAAAGAAAAAAGTAAGAAAATATATAAAGAGAGGCCAGAATAGAATGAATAAGTATTGTATTGTGATGGAAAATTGAATAAAACTCCACAGTGAAAAAGAACTCTGGACTCTCTAGAGCTTATGGAACAAAAGCAAGAAACTCCAGAAGGGTTCAAAAGAGAAATAAGACCTTAAAAGAAAATATCAGAAATGAAATTAGGTCAGAATATAGACCTAGTATCACTGAGTTTACAAAGAAAAACAACAGAGTGTAAAACAGAAAACATATTGAAGCATCTTTCTTTAACAAGACTCAGAAGAGTGATGGATTTAGAGCCCTCAAAAATACAGATATGGAAGAAAATTTAGTAGAAGAGAAGCCAAACGTGACAATAGCAGAAGATAACATTAATTATATATAAGCCAAAATGACTGACCATGAAGACAGGATGCATAGTTATAATTTAAAGATCATAGGTCATATAGAAAATCATGATACATGAAAACAGTTGAATACCACATTGCAGGAAACAACACAAATAGACTGCTCAGAACTTTTGAATACAACATCATAGTACCAAGTGACTGAATCCAAATATTGCTGCCAAAGAAGAATCTTTAAAACTCCAAGGTATGTGGTGGTTAATTTTCACAATTATTATAAAACCCAGCAAATTTTATAAGAAGCTAAGAGAAATTTCTTCAGCTATTTGTTAATTTGAATAATGAAGGACTATTCCACTGTCACAAGAAATCAGAAGAAAATAGAATAAAATGTTTTCCAAATCACTTTACATGATTGTCTAGTCTGGTCCCTTCCTTTGAGAAGCAGAGAATTTTCCATTTTATGAACTAGGACTAGGTCTCTAGGAGAGGTGGTAGCTATGAACCAGAAGATCTTTACTGTTCCTGCGCTGTTGTCCTGACCCATTATACCTGTGTGACCTTGGGAAAAATAGTCTCACTTCAATTTCCTCATATAAAATGAGGGGGGTTGGGGAAAAATGATCTCTAAGATCCTTTCCAGTATGATCGGCTATAAGCTCCCAGAGTTCCTGGGTTAGCACAGGGGCATGGACCTTGTGCAATACTCATAAAATCCAGGACTAGGAGGAAAATGGTAGAGAAGTATACCTAGGCATGTACTATTGTCTCCCACCAAGTGTCCCACCATGAAAGATGCATGGTAACTTCTAAAAAAGTTTTAGTTTTACACCACAATCATTTCCAAATGTAAATATTGACCTCCTTGGGATATAAGCCTAATAGTGAGATTGCTGAATGAAAGTATACAGAGTTTTCTCATTTTCCCCCCATAATTTCATGTTGTTTCTAGAACAGGTAAACCGATGTATATTTCTGCCAGCAACGTAAGTGGTCCACCTCTCCAATTTTTATTTCTGTTTTTAAAATCATTTTTTGCCACTTTAAAGGGTATACAGTAAACCCGAGTGATTTAATTTGCCTTTCACTAATAATAATGATATAATTATAAGAATAATAGCTACTATTTATATAGCATCTACTATGTGCCAAGCATTCTGCTAAATATTTTGCAAATATTTCATTTGATCCTCACAACACTGTTGGAAGGTAGGTGTGATTATTATCCTCATTTTACAAGTGAAGAAACTGAGGCAAATTAAGTGACTTGCTCAAAGTTACCGAGCTAGTAAGTGTTTGAGGCTGCATTTGAACTCAGGTCTTCCTGACTTGAAAATTTCAATCCAGTCCAATAAATATTTAAGCACTTACTATGCAACATTTATTGTTTTTCAGTTGTATCTGACTCTTTGTGACTCCATGGACCATACTGTCTATGGGGTTTTCTTGCCAAAGATATTGGAATGGTTTGGCATTTCCTTCTCTCGTAGATTAAGGCAAACAGAAGTTAAATGACTTCCCCAAGGTCACACAGCTAATAAGTGTCTGAGTTCAGATTTGAACTAAGGTCTCCCTGACTCCTGGCTTAGTGCTCTATCTACTGAGCCACCCCAAACACTCTGCTAAATGCTGGGGATACAATTAATGAAAGAAAATCCCTGCTCTCTAGGAGCTTACAATCTAAAGGGGGAGACAACACAACAAAGACGATGAGGGGATGGGACACCAGGGAGAACCTAGCATCTTGTTCCATCAACTTGAAAACAGGCAGAGCAGCAGATACAAAGTAGAGTGAAAGGCCAGTTTCTGCCCTCAATAAAGGAAGGCATTGGAAGAAGTTTGGTATGTGGCCCTCCCAACAGAGGGGAGAGGAGGCTGAGGGAGGTGATTTCAATCAAGGTTTGAGCAGCATGGTAGTGAGTTTAGAAGTGATGAACCAGGAGGGGCATCTTGCTGCATGGAGTTCAAACCAGGCAGAGCAGCAGATGCCAAGTGGAGTTCCAAGAAAACCAGACTAAACCAGCAGATTTAAATGGAAAGCAATTATATTGAAATAATTATCAAAATATTTTTTAAATGAATATGTAATTCTAGCCTAAGAACCCTAGATTTAGAGGCATACGTTGTAATGTTTTTTATTGAAAAAAATCTATTTCTTGAAATAGAAAAAAAAAGCAAAACACTGAAGTCCTAGACTTTGGCCAAGCAATTCTGAGCATCACTAATAAGAATTCTGAGGCTGAGCTGAAAACAATACAGTGAATTCCTTTGACTTCTAAAGGTGAACACAATTTACTGATCTCAATACATACCCAAAGGAATAGGTTTCAAAAAGGAAATATCTGAAAAAACAGTATAAACAATATGACCCCATTCATTAAACGGATGGAATTTGATAATGTTTACATATGTGGTTCTCTCCCTTTAAACTTAAAAGTCTAAATAAATTTTAAAAGCTATAAGCAAAGCACTAATTTACTGAGGCAAAACCACAATGGAATTCCAGTAATGTTTCTAGGTTATATAATTCAATTGCTTGCTACATAAGAGAATTCTAATAGCTTCTATTTTGGTCAACTATTCAATAGTTTATACTCAGAAGAATTTTGGCACATACGGTACAACTGACAAATTAAGTTTCAGTCCAATTAAGTTTCTTAGTGGAAGGAACTGATGTGCTACCAGGAACAGAGTACAATCAGTTCATGACCCATAAGTACCTGACCTACCACCATCCTTCACCCAAGAGTAACCACTTAACTGGATATCACTATGTGACCAAGACTCTATGAGTTTTCCATATTAATGCTGTGGATATCTGAGATTGATATAATGGATTCAACCAGTACATAGCTAGGATTCTCTAAGATCTAGTGCCTTTTGAAATTAAGGAAATAACATTATTTAGTTGTTTTATTACTAGTGATAATAGAACAGTTTATATTATACATATATAACACATACTTATATATGTCTTTCTACGTAAGTAAACTTTTAAGGTACATCAAGCTTTTTCCATACATTATCTCATTTGAACTCTTTCAACAATCCTAGGAGGTAGGTATCAAATATAAATGCTCTTTGCAGGCATGGACTGTTTTTTTCCCTTTCTTTGTATCCCCAGTGTTAGCACAGTGTCTGACTCATAATATAAGTTTCACATGTGCTTGTTGACTGACTGTTTTACAGAAAAGAAAACAGATATTGAGGTTAAGTTACTTGCCTGTGGCTGCACATAAATAAACATTGGAATAAATGCTTACGGATTTGATTCTTGGTCTACCTCCTCTTCTAGGCAGCAAGTAAGTATAATTGAATAGAATTTAGAGTGGGAAAAAGCTTTAGAAATCCTGTTGTCTAGCTCCCTCATTTCACAGACGAAGAAAGATGTGAAGTGCCTTGTCCAAGGGAACATAGTCAATAACAGAGCTGTGATTCAAATAGATGTTTTCATGACTCCCCAAAGCAATACTCTATCCATAATTCAGTGCTGCCTTTCCTTGTACTAATATGCCCAAAATCCTACCAAAAAGGCCTCAGCAGCGATTGACCACTTTTTATTCATTCTCATCTCGAGCCTCAGACACTTAGTAGCTGTGTGACCCTGGGCAAGTCACCTGACCCTGTTTGCCTCAGTTTCCTCAACTGTAAAATGAGCTGGAGAAGGAAACGGCAAACCACTCTAGTATGTCTGCCAAGATGACACCAAATGGGGTCACAAAGAGTCAAACACAACTGAAATGACTGAACAACAAGACTCAGAGACAGTAAATGATTTGTCCATGTGGGCATAGACCAAAAAGGTACTCTTGGTGATGATATTAAGATGGGAACTAGCATGCTTTTTCAGACATTTCTTCACAGCATATAATTGACAGAGGTATAAAGAATAGCAGGTTTTTCTATGGTCTAGGTAAGAGGTTATGATGGCCTGAGCTAGAGCAAAGGTTGTGAAAATATAGACAAAGGGAAGGTGGCAGAAGATGTTACAGAGATACAATTCACAAGACCTGGCAACTAATTGGCTATGGGGCAAGACAGAGAAGGATTGTAATGATAGAGAAGGAATAGTCAAGGTTGCCTCCAAATTTATCATCTTGAATTATTAGAATGATGGCGGTGCCCTCAACAAAATATAAGGAAGTTAGGAAGCGGGGTGGGTTTGACAGCAAAAGATGTTCAATTATATTTTGGAAGGCATCTAGGTAGTACAGTGGATGGAGCACTGGGCCTGAAGTCAGGAAGACCTGAGTTCAAATCTGATCTTAGACACTTAGATGTGTGACCCTGGGCATGTCACTTAACCTGTTTGCCTTAGTCCACTGGAGAAGGAAGTGGCACACCACTCCAGTATCTTCACCAAGAAAACCCCATGGACACTACTGGCATGGTTCAAAGGGTCACAAAGAGTCAGATACAACTGAAAGATTGAACAACAGGCCTTGTGTGAGTGAGGCTTAGTAGACTGACCCCAAAATTTGTTTTTACTAGCTGTCTCCCTTAACTAGCAAGCCAGTTAACCTTTCTCTGCCTCAGTTTCCTCCACTATACTACGGGGATAATAACAGCACCTACCTCAAAAGGCTGTTGAGAAGATTAGATGAGATAATATTTGTAAAAAGTGCTTAGTACAGGGCCTGGCACCTCCCTAAATGCTCATTGCCTTCCCTACTTCTCTGCTCCCTCCCCTTCTGGAGAGGCTGTGTTTGAGATGCCTGCCAAACATTCATCTGCTGATCTAGCCCTAGCCTTCATCCATCTGAAAGGCAAGAAAGGCAAAAATAGGAAAACACTGAAATATTGGGGAAAAAACCAAAGGGGGAGGCATGGGAAAACACAGGGGACCAAAAGGAACAGAAGATAGCTAAGCAATTCTCTGAAATGTTTATCTTGTATCTAGAATAATGATAAAGAAAATGGCAGAAGTAATGTGGCTGGAATCAGGAGATGAGCCCCAAAGGCCCACTCAAGGCAGGATCCAGGTGGCATCTAAAACTAATGATAGCTGTAACGAAGATAGAGGAGCTATGGGAATCCCACAGGGGAACATACAGGGCACGGAACCTCAATTCCCTGCAGCAGCTGTAATGGAAAAGATGAGGTAAAAAAGGGAAGTGGAAGTCAGAAAGAAGGGGAATTCCTACAGCAGGACCAGAAGAGCTGTGAAACCTGAACCTATGGGTCATTAAGTAAGGCAGGACTCTCCATATACAGGATTTCACAATTATTTGTGCAAGGAGTTAGCTTGTTTTAAGTGCTATTATCTTACTGCTAATAGTAGTTTCATCCTTTAAAGTGAAAACTTGTCTATCAACCCAAAAGTATGGGGGTTGAAATAATTTTTCCATTGGCTTTTCTTATTTCAGTCTTAGAATTACTATTAAAGTGGCACTGTGGCCACTAGAAAGGTGGCTGGACTGAGAGTCAGCAGACCTGAGTTCAAAACTAGCCTCTGACATATACTGGCTGTGTGACCCTGGGAAAGTCACATCATTTTTCTGAGACACAGAGAAATGGGGAAAGTAGAACCTCTACTACCTACCTAACAGGGCTGGTAAGAATCAATCGACATGTATGTAAATTTTAAACCACTATATAACTGTCAGCTATTATCACCATCATCGAGGAACACCACTCACACAAATGAAAAGTTTTCTGACAAATTTTGATTCACAAAAAAAGAAAAATAGAAGAAACTAGTCTTGGCAAACATGACTAGTCAAAGCTGCAAATCAATGTTGGCTCTTGTTGTTGGGTCATTCAGTCATATCTAGCTCTTTGTGACCTCATGTACTTGTCCATGGGGTTTTCTTGGCAAAGATACTGGAGTGCTTTGTTATTTCTTTCTTTAGTTCATTTTGCAGATGAGGAACTGAGGCAAACAAGGTTAAGTGACTTGACCAGGGTCACACAGCTACTATGTGTCTGAGTCTACATTTGAACTCAGATCTTCTTGACTCCAGGCACAGTGTTCTAGCCACTGTACCACCCAGCTGCCCCATCCATAACCTACCAACCTCTAAATTTTTTTAAAAAGGCATTGCTGGAAGAGGTCTTAGAGAACAATTTTACAAATGAGGAGATAAGATTTCAAGAAGGATGAAGGTCATATAAACAATGTTGTATGACCTAAAAATATTAGAGCCTAAAAATATTAAATTTAACTTGTTAAAAGAAAACTCTTCTATAAAGCACGTAAAAGCTGTCCAAACAACCACAGTAGAGTTCAAGGCTAACTACTCTTTAGGAAACCAATTAAAATATGCTGGCCAGACTCATTAGTTAATTTTCTGAATTCTAGTGGCAATGTGGCCACTAGAGAGACAGTTAGACTGGGAGTCTGGCTTTTGCATCATCTTAAGCTCACTGAGGGCAAGAATTAAACTCCTGTTTTTTTAACTGCCTGTAGTTTCTGATTATTAAGTGTCTTCTATGAGCTTGAAACTGTTAAACATGAATGAATCTGTGAATCCTAAGTTTACCCACTAAATTTTTAAATTAAGAAATAATTCTTCTAGTTTAAGAACAATTTTAAAAGTTTTCTGCATCCCTAAACTCACTGCTTTTTTTTTCATGGAAATGCAAAAATCATGTAAATACCTATCCACTCCCACAATGAAGCTAGTTGCAAGATTTGTGGTTTTCATCTATCAGGCAATGTTTCTTGTGTTTATAATCATCCCAAGCCACGGAAGTGATGATATGCTTCCAACTATTTGAATTGTTTTCTCTTTAAGTTAAAGATTTATTGTTCAATTGTTTCATTACTTTCATTATGTTTAATGCCTTTTCTGCCATAACTAGTTCTAATAGGCCTTACTAGACTCATAGTTGAAATTTTCCATCCATCTGATTTAAACCATTTGAGTTCAGTTGCTTGAGATGCAGAAATTGATCAGTCCAGTTAAAGTATTCAAAAATGCTTAACCCCCCCTTTCCTCCAATGTTCAAAGAAAGTTTCATTTCATAGCTAGATTTTGGCTCCACAAGAATTTCTTAAAGTACCTAGAAATAAGACATGATACAATCATAGACGTCAACAAAGCAAAAAGCATTTATTGAGCACCTACTATATGCCTCTACTCATGTTTTACTTTATCTCCCTATGTCTTTCATCCATCCAAATGCTATTGACCATTCAAATCCCAACTAAAATCTCACCTTTTCCTTGAAACCTTTCCGGACTATGCTATCCCACAGTGTTCTGTCCCTTCCCTGAGCACTGTGCATTATGTAGTCCACTACTCAGTTGGTTGATATTATCTTTGTATGGTAAATATATTCATTCGTTTCTTTGTTTATTGTGAAACCTGGAATCTAAAGAGGGTGAGTCAACGCTGTGACAGAGGGACTTTCCAAAAAACCATGGCCCCAGGAACTACAGGAAAGAAATGAGATAGATGTGCAAGGTTTGTGTAGATAACCTAAAGCCCTGGGGAAGAATTTTTGGGGAGAGTCCAATGGGAGAAGGTACTCTTTAATCCAAGGAGCCAGGGTGAATGACAGAACCTCATTCAATTCCATAGCTAGGAAATGGAGAAGGTTCAACAACGGGACATGGTCAAAAGGGGAGTTTCTGTTAAGGTCAAGGCTTCTTTCCATACCCAGAAATTAGGATGGAGGAAATATATTCCAAAAGAGCAAACGCATCCACAGCTTTTCCAAAGAGCTCATGTTTATATACCACTCTAAGGCTTGCGAAGCATTTCCGCCCCTCCCCCACCCCAATTAATCACTCTCCCTGCTAGTTAAGTATCACTGTCCTTATTTTATGGATGGAGAAATTGAGGCACAGAGAAGGTCAAATGAATCATAAACTAGTCAGTGTCAGAACTGGGAATCGAAGCCAAGTCTTCTCATTTCTATTTTAATGCTCCCTTCACTATACCACTTTGCTTCTGAAGGCACAGGGCGCAGAGCTGTGATAACAGAGATAACATTTGGTGCCTCCTCAGTGGCCACTTGACTCTGAGGATGAGATCCAAGGAAGAGGCTCAGTCAGATGACAGGCCAAGGCAAGCCTTGATTACCCCAGAATGCCTAGGAGGACAGGACTGAATAACAAAATTGCTATTAACCTCTCTCCCTATGCTGATTTTTTAAAATTGTAACTTCTCCTTCTCCCTACAGAACTAGAGTATGTGCTTTGAAATGTGGGGTAGTGAAATACTTATATACATCTAATAGGGGTGATTAGCTGTTTCTAGGAAGCCAGGGCAGGGAAAGGTCTGTGACATCTTTCATAAGTAGAGAATCCAGCCTAGACAAGTGGAGGGAGGCGGGGCTGCTGTTAGAAAACAGACTTAGGTAGCATAATTCTAAGGCTTGCTGTTAGAAGAAAAAATGTATCAGGGGCCCAACATTTTGCAGAATGTTTAAAGATTTGCCAGGGCTTTACATAGATTCTTGTTGTTCTTTGATCGTGGCTTAAGTCTCTGTATACTGAGACCTTTTTCTTTCTTGATTAACAACAGTGCTCTGCAGTCCTAACATTCCCCTTCTTGTTAAATAATCAAGTTTAAGATAAATCAGAGAATCATTGGTTTAGAGATAGAAAGGACCTCAGAAGCCATCTAGTTCAACTCTACTATTTTTCAGATTAAGAAACTGAGGCCCAAATAGTTAAATAATTTGTCCAAGGTCACACAGGTATTAAATACAGAACAGAACTAGGATTTGAACTCAAGTTCCCTGATTCCGGGTTCGGGTGGAAAGGTAAGAATTTTTCTGCCTTTGTACCATTCTGCCTAAGAATATTCTGAAAATTAGCTAGAAGCATGAGAAGGAATATTAAACACAGGTCCTTTAACTCCAAGTCCATCACTCCATTCACTAGGCGAGGCGTCCTTGATAATGTGTTACTCACTGACTTTTAAAGGAATGTATACTTTAGAAGAATATCAGTCCTCCTTTCCTAAAAAAGTAACCCCTCAAGAGTCCCAGTAGTAGATCTTGAAGGAAATAAAGTAAGTTGTTACTCCTCAACATCTCTACAACCACTCAAGCACTATTAAATAGTCATAGAGAATGTCACAAAACCATAGGGACTGGGTCCACTATAAATTTGTTCATTAATCTCAACTAGGTCTTCACTGTTGGGTGTCAATCCTTTTACCCTTCCCTGATAAAACTCTCCAGAGGCTTTCCAAACCTTCTCTTTTCTCTGGAAGCCTCTTATACTATTCTCCCCTCTCAGAAGTCCTCATCTCCTATTTTTTGAGGTCATCCTGTGTTCCCTCTTTATCCACATTCCACACTTCAAAAACCCTTCACATTGTTCCCAAGTCTCTCTTCTTCTTGCTCCAGCCTCTGGGGAAAACGTGGACATTATTCTTGTTAAAGGCAGTCCCTCAATCCTATCCCTTCCCTATGTACTCTATGAGTTTTCCCCCTCAACAATTCTCATTTTCTTTGTTTCATCTATCTCTCTTACTCTTTCATCTTTATTCTTCCTCATCCACTGGCTTTTCCCCTTCTACCGATAGTCATATTCAAAATCTCCCTCAATATTTAAAACAAAACAAAAACTTCCACTTAACCTTGCCATCCCTCATCTCCTTTCAAAAGGCTAGAAAGTTATTCATATTCATTGTTTTCATTTCTTAACTTTCCCACTCACTTATCAACCCCCTGCAACTCACCTTCAGCCCCTACCACGCAACAAAGAACATTCTCTAAGGTCAGAAAATGATTTACAATTATCTAATGGCCTTTCATCAGTCCCAAACCCATCTGTAGCTTCTAACAATGTTGATTACCACCTTATTTTAAGTGTTTTCTCTTTCCTTTACTTCTCTAACAGTTGTTCTCTCTTGGTTTTCCTTCTAATCTGACCACACTTTATCAGTATCCTTTGCCAGGCCATCATCCATCTTCTATCCACTAAGCATAGGTGTCACCAGTGGTCCTTTCCAGAACTCTCTTCTGTCTACATTCTGTATTGATGATCTCATCAGCTCCCACAGATTCAATAATCTCTGTGAAGAAAATTTCCCAATGCATGTAACTAGTCTTAAAGTTTCCCCTGTTGGACATCACCAACTGTCTCTTCAGCCTCTCAAACTCAACACATGTAAAATGGAATTTTCATTATTCTTTTTTCTTCATAATTTCTTCCCCTATTCTCATCCATCCTACACAACTTTGCTATTTCTAGTGAAGATACCACCACCCTTCCCAGTGACCTGGGTTAATAACTTCAGAATCATCCTTATCCATTTCTTTCCCTCTCTCCCCATGGATATCTGACTATTAGGCATAACTAATTGGCTACCAGGTCTTGTGTATCCTGGTTCCATAAAATCTCTCATCTCCATGCCTTCTCTTTACTCATACCACCACCATCTTAATTCAGACCCACATTAATTTCTTCCTCTACTATTGCAGTATCTTTCTAAGTGGTCTCTCTGATTCTGGTTTCTTTCTTTAATCCATCCTCCAGCTTCCAAATTAACATAAATTAACAAATTAACATAAAAATAACATTACAATTAACATAAATTAACATAAAATATAGCTCAGGCCATGTGATTCCCCTTCTCAAAACCCTTCAGTAGCTCCCTATTCCCTCTAGAAAAAATAAACACAAAATTCCTAGGCCTGGCCTTTAAAGTTCTCCATCATCTGGCTTCTACCTGCCTTTCCAGACTTATTTCATACTGCTCCCTTTCACAGGCTCTACATTCTAGTCACTTAACTTTTCACCTTCCTTAGCTATCTGTACATAGGCTGTCTCTCACATCGGGAAGGCACATGCTCATCAGCTCTGCTTCTTGGATTTCCTAGTTATCTAGAGGCTGAGCTCAATTACAATCTCACCTAAGAAACCTTTGCTGATCGATCCCTCCAACTCCCTATGCATTCCCCTAAAAATACTTAGATTTATTTGTCTGTAGATTATATCTTTCCTGTAGATTATAAGCTTCTTGAGCGCAGGCGCCATTTGGTTTCATTCTGTATCTCTACCAACATGGCGGGGGTGGAGGGCAGGGTGGGGTGTGTGTAGGAGAGGCTGGCTGACTTGGGATTTCACTGGTATAGGGTATTCCTTGTGTGCAAGCTCTCTAACCAGCAACTATTTTGTAAATTATAGAGTCAGAGAGTTGACTGGGGCACTAAGAAGCTAAATGACTTGCCCAGGGTCACACAGTTGGTATATGTCACAGGTAGAATTTGAGCCCATATTTTCTTAACTCCAATGCTGGCTCTCCCACCCACTACTACACTGCTTCTTTCCCTGGCACAAAGCAGGAGCCTAATATTTAATTGCCACCCTCCCAAGAAAGTGAAGTCACTATGATGAAAGCTGAGTTGAACAAAAATGGACTTGAATAAAAGGTTCCATACAACATTTTAAGACTCCATGTGTCAATAATTAAGGGCCATTGGCAGCTAAACCATCCAAGAGAAAACCTAGTGAAGCATTATAAGCTATAGAAATATGTATATATTCTTTTGGCGCATTAATGCTTGAAATCACATTACTTCTCACACAGCAACTTTTAGATAAACAAGACATTGATTAGAGAAGGCACTGAAGTCAAAAGAGCCCGATGACATATTCCCCCAAATATTCTCTTATCTGAGTACAATTCTTCCATATTTTTTCCTTGTTTATTCTTTCCTACATCTGTGAAAGAACAAGAAGGTTTTTTTCCCCTTACAAAAAGCAACCCTTGGTTCCTAGTGTTTATTCCTTCCTGAAGTCATAATCACAAAGATAATTACAAAACTGTAGTTGATGTGGCCATATGGAGGTTAAAGACAAAATCAGCTGAAAGATGGAGTAGATAAATACTTACAAATTTACTTACAAAGCAGATCTGTTTTTATTGCAACTATTTCCAATTATCTGTACAGAAAAAGGTTCCTAAACAATTAAATTTCAAAGGCCTCCATTCATTTTTTAAAAATTCTTTGTGCAAGTCACTAAGAAAATCTTGGCAGTAAGATCAGCCTGGGTGCTTTGCCCTTCGACAAACCGCATCCTGAGATTAGAAAGCCATTTTAACCTTTTGATCTTAAGAAAGGTTGGGCCAATCTTGAAGGTGAGGGCATGAAGACTAGCAAATTTAGAGAACTGAGGCATCAGTTTGATCACTTGGGTTTAAATAGATATTAGAGAAAACTCATAATGATGGTAGTTCATTTGCACTTGTGTTTGACATTTTTCAGCCTTAAATTGTCACAGAATTTCTGAGTTGGAAGTGACCACAGATGCTATCAAATCTAACCTGTACCTATCCAACAATGACCACTACCACATCTCAACAAATTCCCATCCATCCTTTCCTTGAAGACCTCTGATGATGGGGAATTTTCTTGTTCTTGAAGCAAACCATTCTTTTTTGGAGAGTATTAATTCCTCCAATTGCTTCTAATTCAGAACATTTATAAACGCTTTTTACATGAAGGCCTGGCAAATACCAGAAGACAGCTACTATACACCTGTGTTTATCTAGGATGACTCCAAACAAGTCTCACTTTACTACTCACCCATCCTCACTCTGGGATCTGGAGGACTTAACCCTTTCAAATCCACAACACTGCCTGGGGTTCCTGCTGTCCTGAATAGTGAGTACCTCAAATGGCCCACTGCATTTAGGAGGGCTCTTGCCACTCTTCCCTTTACTTCCTCACCATTTTCTTGCTACTTGTTGCTACTGGTTTCCCTTTCCACTTTCCAATTCTGGAACCATAATCAAATCAATACTACCATTGCTACTCTAAATGGTATGTTAATCTATTTTCCTAATGGTTCCACTCAGTATTTCTTGTACCATATCAAAATATCCCCTCTCTGTTCACCCATAACATATATATATTTAATACACACACACACACACACACAAACACACACATACACACACACGAACGCGTGCGAGTGTGCATGTGCATGTGTGTGTGTGTGTAATTTCCTATGAAAATGTAAGCTTCTTGAGGGGAGTCTTTGATTTAAAACATTTTTTGGCATATAGTAAGTACTCAGCAAATGTCAATTAGAAGTTAGTACTTAGCAAATGCATCCATTCTTTTATTTGTTCAGGGCAGCTCTGTATTCACTCTACACCATGATGCATTTGGGCTTATAGGTACCTTTCCTCAAATGTTACACCAAGAAGATGATATTCGAAATGTGGTCTGACTTGAGCAGGATACAGCCAGATTATCAGTTACAAAATCTGATAGACTAGCTTTCTAATATTCTAATCCAGAGGTTAAGTATCTTGCCTGTGGTCACACAGGCAGTAAATTCTGGAGATAGGATTTTAAGTTAGGTCTCTCCTGATTTCAAGTGAAGCACTCTTTCTACAGCCTCAGGGGTTCTTTAACTATTGTATGACTCCTTTGGCAGGATGGTGAAACCCATGGGCCCCTTCTCAGAATAACAGTTTTTTTTTAAATTCCTAATTGAAGGACATGCTAAATTTCAGTTAGAGATTAGTTGAAATATTTTTCCCACCCAAGTTAGTTGATCCCTAGAAATCTATATTCATGGTGTCCAGGTTAAGAATTCCTGCCCCACAGCAAATGGGAACATTCATCAACAAGCAGGAGACATAGGAGAGAAACTCACAATGGAGAGGAAGAACTTAGAGCTATCAACATAGGGCTAATAGTTGAAGTCAAGAGGTTAGATATGATTATTGAGGGAGAGGCCATAGAGAGGTAAGAGCGGAGAGCAATTGAGGCAGCTTGCTCATTTAGCAAATCAAATATAAATTCCTCTGCCTGGACTTGAAGGACTTCCATTAAAAAAAAAATTAAGTCCTTGTACTACATACACACACACGCATGCCATCATCAGCTTCAAAAACTTCCTCAAAAAATTTTCCCTTCAATAAGCATTCCCATAACTGGGCCAGCTATCATACTGTCTTCTTGCTTGAAAGACTCTTTCTCCTTTTTTTCTTCCTAGCCCATCCATATTCTACCCAAACTTAAACCCAACTGAGTATCACCTTCTCCACATAAATAATTGTATACCGATAGATAGAGGTATCATGATGTCATGGATGAACAGCTAGCCTTGGCGTCAAAAAGAACTGGGTTTGAGTCCCATCTTGGACATAAACTGGCTGGGTGACCCTGGGAAAGTAATTTAATCTTTAAAGTTCTTTAGGCAACTCTAAGATATTAGTTGCAGAAAAGGTGCCGATCTACTTTGGTAGAGGGAGTTTCTTCACCAGCTACTCTCAATACCAGTGAAATCCCAGGTCATGTTCCCATCACTATCCACTGCTTTTTTTTTTTTTCTGCACAGATACTTGAATATGTGATTACTCTTGGGTAATCATGGATCTCACAAAGGAGACCCTTTAAGGTGCTGATACTTGATGTAATCAATAGATTATCATCTGGAAACATTAGCATCTGGAGGAACTTGCCATTTATAGGAAATCTCATCTGGACTATGCTAAAGGCATTATCCATGACAGTGATGAGCATCTCTTAATCTCTTACAAGCATGTATCTCCCCGTTTCACCCTTCTTGGTATCAGTCAATTAATCAATATACATTTATTAATAAAAACATCACTGAACAGAATTCATTATGGTTGCATTTACTGCATTTTATATAAACTTAACATATGCATCACAGTCTTTGTTGGAGAGCCTTTTAGGTTAGATTTTGCTGACTCAAATGATTTTTTTCTTCAATGTCAACATACACACACAGTGGGCTCTTGTATTTTCTGATTCTTCAGTTATTTTTTTTTACCATTATAAAGACATAATTTGCTATAAAAATTATCTAGGAAAGCCTATCATTTTTTCCAAGATTTCCATCAAGAATCCCTTTATTACATATGTAATTCATTCTCATAAAGATTTTATGAAGATGAGACTAGATACTTTGGTCTGTAGCTACTGATGTTTTCATGGTTGTCTTTTTGTATAGTAGTATTGTCTAGTTTTTTCCTCCTCCTTTCTTTTTGCATCATCTTCTCCCTGAAATATTCTGAAAAATGTGCCCTTGATGCTTCCAAGATTTTGTAACATCTAACATGTGTTCCATGGTGTCTTTTGGACTTTGTCAAACATACAGGTTCAAATCTGTTGTACAGAACATTAAGGAAATGAAAGATAAGATAAGGCCATATCCCTTTTTCGGTTCCTGGCTTCCAAGATGACCAAGAAGAGGAGGAACAACGGGCGCGCCAAGAAGGGCCGCGGCCACGTGCAGCCCATCCGTTGCACTAACTGCGCCCGCCGCGTGCCGAAGGACAAGGCCATCAAGAAATTTGTAATCCGCAACATCGTGGAAGCTGCGGCCGTCAGGGACATCTCCGAGGCCAGCGTCTTCGACTCCTACGTGCTGCCCAAACTGTATGTGAAACTACATTACTGTGTGAGCTGCGCGATCCACAGCAAGGTAGTGAGGAATCGCTCCCGTGAGGCTCGGAAGGATCGGACGCCCCCGCCCCGATTCAGACCTGCAGGTGCTGCCCCCAGACCCCCTCCAAAGCCCATGTAAAAGAGCTGTCCATCAACATTCCTGAACCGATCAGAGGAAAATAAAATGGTTGGTCTATCTTAAAAAAAAAAAAAAAAAAAAAAAAAAAAAGATAAGGCCATATTTGCAAAGTGCTGTGCAAACCTTAAATATAAATGTTATTCTTGTTATTACTACTGCTGCTAATAATAGCTAACATTTATATAGTGCTTACTATATAAGCAGGCACTATGCTAAATGCTTTATGAGCGTTACCTCATTTGATCCTCACAACAACCCTGGGAGATAGGTGCTATTATTCCCATTCTGGAGATGAGGAAACTGAGACAAACAAGTGAAGTGATCTGCCCAGGGTCACATAGGTAGTAAGTGTTTGAATTTGCATTTGAACTCAGATCTTCCTGACTCAGGGACCAGTTTTGAATCTGCTACACCACCTAGCTGCCCCCCATTATTACTCCTTTGATTCCCTTCTTCCACTTTTTACATTTTTATGAAGTGATCATTCTTGCCATCTTCTACCATCCTTCCTAATCGTGTTTTACAAAGGAGTTCTCATGCAAATCTGGTATTGTCCTTAGCTGTCATGGCTCTCTGTTTTACAAGGAGATCAAGGATTTTACGGGCAAGTCAGTTTCTAGGCTCTCCTGGCCTCCTAGTTGTAGTGATGACTTTATATTGGTTAAAGGTTTTAGAGGAAATGGTGCCAATCAAATGCAATATCTTTGCTTTTTCCTTGATTAAAGTTTAAGCTGTTGTAGTGATGTACACAGAGTATACAGTGCCTTCTCGTCTTTATCATTTCTTTTAATTTAATGGTGCTGCCTAATTGATGATCTGATTGCATGCCTAGCCAGTTGACTGTGATATGAATCCCACATCAATAACCAGTTATTTCCCATCTGCTAAAACATGATAAATTTCATTTTATGTGTGTGATGTTTTTTCAGTGTTTTCCAAATCCAATGCCTTTATCTCTTCTAGAAAAGGATACTGTGACATATAGGTATGAGGCTCCTGAATATTCAACAATAGTTTGTTTTTTAATGGAACCATATTTTTCAACATACTTTTTCTATATAAAATCCCATTACAATGCCTCAAAATGACATGAAAGTGACCTAGGATTTTTAAGGACTATGCCAGCAGAGGTTAAGCTCAGAATATTCTACCATTTTGGAAAGAGTTAATAGTGTCTTGGTGACAGACTGAATCTAAACTACCCAAAGATCCAACACGGCAAAGAAACAGAGAAGGTCAACTCTAGGTTGACTACTAAGGAAAAGAAGCCTTTGGCTATGGCAATTCATGAAACAAAGTCATATGTGCTCTTCCCTTTCTTCACCCCAAATACTTCTGTAGTTATAATGGTAAAATTATGGAAAAGGGGGTGGAGGTTGCTAAAATTCACACAGGTTTAAGACTATGGGCGTTAACTTAACTGTATATATTCTAAATTTGAGATCCTTGTCCAATGATTAATAAATTGACATGCCTTTGGGAGAACTAAACTTCAACAATATTTATGTTCCCATGATAAATGAAACTAGAATAAAATAGGAAGTTAACACTAAAAAGAAAGATGGCTCAGAGATTGTCCTTAGGGAGGAAAAACATTTCACAGGGTACTTTAACCATCTCATCTCATAGTAGTTATAAGCAAAAATAAATAAATAATATATCTCCATTAAGATAATTGTAACTTATTGACCATCATTAATTTCAAAGGATAAAGAATCTGAAGAATCTATGAAGAACTTCACCAGATCCTCCAAGCCACACCAACATATACTTTGATTCAAACATGAGCAAAAGGGAGAGAGCAAAACAAATATTTTTTTTTTAAAGTGGCCACATATCAGGGATCAGTATATTTATCATGAGACAGCGAAAAAGGAATATCTTGTCAGACTGTGTCTCAATTTGGGCTTTCGCTAATTTAACTACTCTTCTCTAAATATTCTAGCCGATGCTGATCTTTTCTGATCACCTTAAAATCAGTACCATAGTTTCACACTTAGGATTGTCTATTTCTCCTATTTTTGTTTTGTTTTTACTACTAAGTTATATATCAGGGAGGAGCCATTTCTTATACTTGTTTCAAACACTGAAAGCACCTAGCACAGTATTAGGTTTACTTTCTGTACCTATAAAATGGGAACCTAATATAAAAAGCTTAGTTACCACCTCTCTGGAAGAAGAGCTTCTCCATAGGGAATGAGATTTCCTAAGTCATGCCATGGAAGGGCAAGAGATCTATACCTTGCCATCCACCCCTATTACTGTATGAGTGCAGAGTGTTTGGGGAGCCCCTGTCTATAGGTTTCAAGTAATATAGCATTTTACACTTTACAAAATACTCTCTCACATTTTCTCTCACTTGATACTTACAGCCACACTGAAATAGGTAGTTTAGGTATTATTCTCCCCATTTTATAGATAGGGAAACTAAGGCCTGT
Organism: Trichosurus vulpecula; assembly: GCF_011100635.1. Lineage (NCBI taxonomy): Eukaryota > Metazoa > Chordata > Mammalia > Diprotodontia > Phalangeridae > Trichosurus > Trichosurus vulpecula. The sequence continues at coordinate 106,323,682 of NC_050579.1, forward strand.
CCAGGTTTAAAAAATGCTCGGTCATTTTTGGTAAAATAACTTGGCATGCGACTAGTAAGCAGTGGAGCTAAAATCTGAACCCAGGTCTACTCACTCCAAGAACAGGGCTCTTTATACCACACCATAGTCTGTCAACATCCTGCCTGAATATGATAGCGAGAACAGAAGAGAAAAAATACTTAATAGCAGCAACTTAAAATAAATCATCCTAAATCCTAAAAACATGACCAAAAGGCGGACTACATTTCAAACTTTTAAAAGGAAGAGTTCACATTTCCAAACTGTTCTTTCATTGTCTAGTTTTACCACAGCAGCAGCATGCACTTTGACAGGCATTTCAATATAACCAAGCCTATAAAAACCAAACACTCTGAGTTAAATCTGCTCTCCATATGTCAAACATACAGAAGAATGTGTTAGGTTGGCAGCATTCATTTTGTCTATCTTGCAACAACAAAAAAAACCATTATGAAAAACCCCATTAGTATGTGGTTAGATTATATCATTTAAAATAAGCATTAACATAGCCCTATATCTGCTATTAAAAGCACAGAATGAAAGTCTATTTCCCATAAAACTCCCAGTATATTTAGATAGTAACATGCTTGGCGACTCCACGAAAGAGTACTATGACCCCTTAATAGGCAGCTGCATATCCTTAAGTTGTCTATTATATAACTGCATTGAATTAAAGTTTCTAATGATTACTGCAAAAAACATTTCAAATCTACCTCAAGGCAGGAAGAAGGGGAGAGGCAGAATGCAAACCTATTCTGGTAAACAGCTCTGAGAGTCATTGGTTTCATTCAATTCTATGTCAGAAGAGACACCCACAAAACTGATGTTGTTAATTTGCCATAATATATGTATATACATATATATGCACACACACTATATATATACATATTATATATGTACACACACATATATGCACATACATAAATCCACTATTGTTAACCTGACATCAAACACACACACACACACACACACACACACACACACACACACACACACACACACGAATTTCCAGATTTCAGGTATATGGCCATCCTTTTTATCTCATAAGGATTTTTTCCCCTTACTCAAGGTCAAAGAACAAAGTTTAATTTCCCAGAAGGAAACCAGATGTTTACGTTTGCTTCTCCAAAATGATGCTGGTGTTGATAAAAAGAATGATCCACTGCTCTTAATAGTGAGTTCAAGTTTCACTCTCTTCACCCTTGAGATTTGTAGTATGAAAGTTCCTTAGAAATGTTCACTCTTAACACTTTCTCTTCTGTTAATAATCTTATCTTTCAGAGGAGATTTACCACCCCACCACCAGCCCAACTTCATCCAAGAAAATTAATGAACAAAGTCAAATTCAGAGCCACATTTTATGGAGATCACTGAGATTTGTTTTAAATAGAAGTGATTTTTCTTTACTCCCTTAAAAAAGCTATTACTTAAGAGCACGTTCTGAAGCTCATATACATATAAAACAAAAAAACCCTCAAGATGTTCCTTGAGGAGATTTTTAAAAATCTTAAAATTTGGAGCTTGTTTTGTCTCAATTGCCACCACAGCTTCAAAAACACCTTTCAAAACGTAAATATTTTTCATTTTTCAAACAAATATTTTCCCCCAAATTTGACACAATATAAATAAACATGTCCTTTATTTCCTTGCCAAAAGTTTTAGTATCCTAGTTCTGGAAATAGATACCACAGGGTGATTTTTTTTCCCTTGGTCATTTGTAACATCACCATAGTGTCTAGACTGTCTGTCTGTCTGTCTCTCTCTCCTATTTCCATACCTTAAAACTCTGCTTTGCCATTAAGAATGACCTATATTTTTATTTTTCTCTATATTTTTGTAAATTCATAACAATTGATATCCTCCCCTCCCTGAATTTTAAACTACTTCAAGTTAAGTGCAAAAATGAGACGTACCAATGAAGCACAATCCTTTCAGACATAGCAAGCACAGGAAAGAAGTATCTTAGCCCTGTTGACTATTAAAACTCTATAAATGGTTAAATGGATTCTTTCCCAAATAATTTTCTAAGTAGTCCAAACAATGGTACTAAAGTATTTGGTAGCATGCCTTTAAGGAGACATTTGAAATGGAATATAAAAACACTTGCTCAGAGAGGCTTCACTTAATTTTATAGTCATATCCTGTAGGGCTGGGCTGGTGCCACAACTAATCTTGCCAACAAATGCAGATTAAGTCTGAGGTCCTCAAGGGTTAGAAAGCCTCTTTTAGGAAGCTTTTCCCACAGCTCTTCTGAAAGTGACAAGATATATATGCATCTGTGTATACATATACGTGTACATTGTTCAGTTATTTTTTTTCAGTCATGTCTGACTCTCTGTGTCCCCATTTGGGGTTTTGTTGGAACAGATACTGGAGTGGTTTGCCATTGCCTTCTCCAGCTCATTTTACAGATAAGGAAACTGAGGCAAACAGGGTTAAGTGACTTGCCCAGGGTCAGGTAGCTAGTAAGTGCCTGAAGTCATACTTGAACTCAAGAAGATGAATCTTCCTGACTCCAGGACCAGCACCCTATTCACTGCACTACCTAGCTGCCCTATATGTATACATAGGCACATATATAAGTATATATGTGTGCATATAATGTATATATACTGATTAATGAGCCCTATTAATTGTCTATATCAGAGGTGTCAAATATGCATTCTCTAGGCCACATATGGCCCACAACATGCTGAGTTCAGCCCAAACCAGATTAAGTATAACTGGAAATATTTAACCTAATAAATAAAAACACAAAAAACCGCAGATAATCTTATTAAGTGGCTTTCTAAGTCCATATGTAGCCCACAGGGAATCTTATGCATGGTTCCCATTTCTATTTAAGTTTATCACCACTGGCCTATATAACTGCATATCATAAACTGTACAACAAATATTCTTCATCCACTTTGTCTGCTACGGAGTACAGTTAGATCAAATTCTCAAGTTGTTACTGATGTTTTATGGGCAGCTAGGTAGTGACTGCCCAACCTGGAGTCAGGAAGACCACGGTTCAAATCTGGCCTCAGACACTTACTAGCTGTGTGACCCTGGGCAAGACTTAACCCTGCTTGCCTCAGTTTCCTCATCTCTAAAATGATCTGTAGAAGGGAAATAGCAAACGACACCAGTATCTCTGCCAAGAAAACCCCAGCTGGAGTCATGAAGAGTCAGACACGACTGAACAAACTGATGTTTTCCCTAACGTTCTATGACATCCTAGGTCTTGATGCAACTAGTACAATATTGTCTATAAGCAGAGATATCTAGACTCTGCAGAGGAGTCAAATTCACAGTCCATGGTTTCCACACTACAACCTAAACTCCTGAATATGGTTGGCATCAGATTAAAATGAAATTGGGTAATATTTATTAAGATGAATTAAAATATAATCAAACATAGATAATACTAATTTGTGGTTTCCTAAGTCAATATGTGGCCCAGAGAGATCCATTTCTATTTGAGGTTGACACCACTCATCCACTTCATCACTCCTATGGAATCTCTCTTTAACTTAGGGCTCCACTCTGGCTTTCCTCCATTACAATGGTCATCATATAACTCCTTGTCTCATCCCTTAACTAACATGTATTATCAAGAGGGCTGAACAGTGTTAAATCTTTTGTTATATTCTTAACGGAATCCTGATGCATACAATGGAGATACCTCGATGGAAGAATCTCTAAGGGAATGTCCTGCTCTACTCAATGAAATGCTTTTTATAATCTATAAACAATAAGCACAGCAAGAACTTGTATTTCCTTTGTCTTTCAACCAATTTTATGATGATAAACTAATCTAGGGTGGAATACTGATTATAGTAGTTTACCTATTCCCTACTGATACTGTAAGGATGCCGTCAATGTGTATAGAGATTATGCTCATAAAAGTTTTATATACAGGGAAAGTAGATATACAGGTTAATAGTTCATCATATTCCCCTATTTACCTTTTCCAGTATTAATAAGGTTCAAGATTTTTTTTCAATGCCTTTGTTCCTTCCTTTCCTTTTCAGATCCCTTAATGCCCGCATGATCATGTCCTATTTACACGTTAATCCCACGATTTTTCTGTCTTTTTTTTCCTCATTAGGACACTTTCTACACCCTCTATGAGGACATCCAGGACTGTCATGTTAGAGTCCATGTGTGGTGGTACTACTCTCTTCAATATTAAAATACATAGTATAGAATCAAAATTGTGTCCACCTCTTGATGATAATCAAATCAATACTGCCACTGCCTTTGGAAAGGGTACGTCATTGGACTATCCTATTGTTCCTTTGCTGACTTTGTGACTTCCCAAACCAGAACTCCTTTCTTTGACCACCACTCTGCCATATGTGTTGTCTCCCCTATTAAAATGCAAGCTCTTTGAAGGCAGGGACAGTCTCGATTTTGTATTCGCATCCCTAGTGGTTAACACAATGTTTGGCACACAGTAAGTGCTTAATAAGTGCCTTTCATTTATTCATGTCAGTAACACGTGCTCCTCAGTTTATCTCTTAGAGGAGAGAAACAAGTGAGAATCCAGAGCTGAAATTCAATTGTTTAGAGGGCCATGCCAAACTAACACCCAAAAGGCAGTTCATCAAAGTTTAAGAGTATACCATCAATCTCAACTTGAAGATATTATTCTAAGCCTTCAATGAGAAAACCATAATTATGGTTGATGGCTGAGCATTGCATACATTTACTTCCCTCTTTTGTTTATAATTATCATTTTGGAACTCCAAGAAAAGCTTTATCTGCTACAGAGGGTGTCCAAATTATGAAATAAGAGGGCTAGATCAGAGGATTTCTAAGGGGTATTGCAACTCTGGCAGTCTATGTCTCTAGAATATTCAGAGATCTAGGAATCAGTGAAATATTTGTGCCTGAGAAGCTGAATGCGGCAGAATGACAGCATTAGAGGAGCATAGTCCAGAAAGCACTAAATCACCTGGAATAATTGCTGCAGCATTTATATGGCATTGAGCAAGAAGGAAGTGGCCATAATGATCAGGACAGAATCCATATCGCTATCCTCAGCAATGTATGTGTACAGACTACTGGTCTGCAGCAAAAAAAGAAAGGATGGAAACTAATGGTTATCCTATGAACTATAGAGAGGGGGACAGTCCCAGATGAGGAAACTCACTTTCCTGATGCAGGTCAGCATATTCTCTGCAGCCTTAGAGTTGTCTTGAGAGATTAGGTGACGTGACCAGGATTACATACGTGTCAGAGGAAAGACCTGATGCAGATCTTCGAGATTCCAAGGCTGGCTCTCTATCTTCTACACCATGCTGCCTTTCCTTGTGTAAGATGGAAAGAACAAAGATGCAGGACCACATGGCGTACAAATTCCATAGAATGTCAGGCAAGGCAGAGATATTGGAGGCAATCACGTAAAAAACATGCTAAATAATAAAGGGAGCACCGGACTGGCAGATTGAACCCATAAGACTACAAATGGTGAGTTAGAAAGAAGCCCAAAAACTCCAATGGAAAAGCCAACACTCTAGCTACCTAAACAAAGATATAAATGGCAAGGCAGCTGGGTGGTTCAGAGGATAGGGCACTGGGCACGGAGTCAGGAAGACCTGAGTTCAAGTCCAGCCTCAGACGCTTACTTGCCAGCTGTGTAATACTGGGCAAGTCACTTAACCTCTGTTTGCCTTAATCCACTGGAGAAGGAAGTGGTGCACCACTCCAGTATGTCTGTCAAGAAAACCCCACGGACGGTATTGGTGTGCTATGGTCCACGGGGTCACAAAGAGTCAGACACAACTGAACAACTGCACAACAACATAAGTGGCAGACCTAAGATGGAAAAGTAGTTATGTCCGGCCTCTGATAAAAGACTTCTAAGGAGGAGAAACCGACACATTTTGAGGAAGCCCCACGCACTTTTGGGCAGCTCTTAACTTTTAGGAAAATAATTCCTGACGTTGAGCTTTAACTGACCTCTTAGCAATTTCCATCCACTGATTCTGGGCCCAAATGGAACAAATCCAGTTGCTCCTTCACATGATAACACTTCAAGTAACTGGAGACAGTTACCATGTTCCCTCTTTAATCTTTCTTTATTCCAGGCTAAATCTGCCCAGTTCCTTTAACTGAGACTCATATTATAGGGATTCGAGGTCCGTCACCCTCCTGGTTGCCTTCTCCAGGATACTCTCCAGCTTGGCTTATCAATTCTGGTCTCCCTGACTGCAGTTCCAATACTCTATCTACTATCCCACCTAGTTGCCTATAGTAACAGAATCACGTTAATATAGCGTCGGATCTGAATACAAAATAAGCAATAAAGTCTTGAGTTTGTTACCTTGCTATTCTCCTTTATTTAAATGTTTAAATACTTGATTTGCGGATCCTGCATGGTCTGTGAATACAGTATGCACTGAAATGGGGGCTCCAATTATATTTAAATAATTACAATTAAACAAAATACCATCCTAAACCCTAGGTTGCCAGGGGCCCAAGAATGGAAGAGAGGATCCTGGTTTTTTGGTGTATTAGTTGTTAACAGGTTTTTGTGGACTTTTTTTGTGGAGAGTTTAACTGCCCTTGAAAAACATTGTTTTGAAAGGAAGATATGTTCTGAATTCCAAATATACATCTAAAAGTTTTAAATTCAATCAAAATGTAAATAGGGGAATGCCCATACTCTGGGGAGGGTAGAGACTTTGTGGTGAACATGACAGGGATTACCCTACTTGTTTCTGTTCAGCACAACCAGAATTCTTTGGGGCAGAATTTTTTCTCAGGCAGAGGGCCTCTGCAGGGTCAGTCCTAAGAGGATATCAGACCAGAGCATTTTAGGAATGAGACTAGGGAGGACATGACACCATCACAGCAACTACCAGTTTGTTTTCACTACAACAATTTCCCTCAACAGATTTTTTAGTAAAGAGTGTGAAAAAAAGAAAGAAAAAAGAAAATCCCAAATCCATGCTTCTATTTTCTGTCCCAAGTCTCTAGCTTTGTTATAAGGCTCTCATTCATTTTATTATTATAAAACACATTATAATTATTTTTGGCATGTTCACTTAAAACAAACAATTCCTCTAGAAAAAGCTATCAAAAAGATTTTTTTTTTAAATAAGAAGCCTCACTGTGTGAAGTATGGTTAAACAGGTGTTTAAGGGCATGCCTGAGAAACTCTGAACTCAAAACTTAGCCAAGAAATGATAGGGGACTTGTTCTATTACTTTGCTAGTGAACAACTGGGGAAAAATAAGACAAAACTATTAGGGGAGGATATAGGAAGATCAATTTGATTCTGGACACGTTGAGTGTGAGATGTCTATAGGACATTCAGTTAGGAATGCTCCTTAGGCAACAGGAAATATATTTTATTTCTTAAGTACAGAATAAAATAAATATTTTTTAAAAAGTGGAAAAAAAGAAATACTTATGTGGGGCTAGGTAGGGTTGAAAGCTCAGGTACAGCTTAGAGTTACCCACCCAGATATGGAAGTTGATCCCAAGGAGTGGAGGAGATTGCTGTGGGAGAATGAAGGGAGAGAGGAAAGCCAGTGGTAGAAGACAGACCTTAGGGAACATTATTGCAAGGAGTTCTTGAACTACTGGTGTCCATAAGCTTGGTTTTTATAAAATATTTTGATAATCACATTTCAATATAATTGGTTTCCTTTGTAAAAATCCTATGCATTTTATTTTATGCATTAAAAAAATTATTCTGACAAGAGGTCCATAGACCAGACTTCCAAAGGAATCCATAACTCAAAATAGACTAAGAACCCCTAATTCAGTGGGTAGGATGCTTACATTAGGCAAGAGCCAGAAGGAGAGGTCAAAGTAATAGAAGAAACAACAAGATGATGTACCTCTAAATGTGTGTGTGTATATATATCTATGTATACGCGTACATAGATATATATATATACATGTATACATATATATATATATATTTGGTTCTAATTCTTTTTTCTGTTGCTCATTTATTTTTAATTTATGGAATAAACCAAGCATTTCCATAACAGAGTATAATAAAAAAGATGAATGCACATGAAACTGCAAATCTATTATGCACAACTTGCTATTCCTTTTAAATATACAGTAAAGTTATCATGTAAATTTCTTTTTTTTCTTTCCTCCCCCCACCGCCTCTTTTTGGTCTAATGAATATATTTTTAAAATCTAGTCCAAAGGAAATGACTCTTGGGAAGATGGAGGTTTATGATGCAAAGGTAAAGTGAATGATTCCTTCAATGATGATTTACTTTTAATGCAGAACACTGAGCAAAATACCAAGGGGAATAGTCAAGCAACTTTCATCATGGTAGAGGAGATGAACAATAGAAACACAAGCACAAAATTCAATTGGAGTTATCACTTTTAACTGGTTGTTGAGGGGGTGGATTTCGTGCAGAAATCAATGAAGGCTTCTGAGAAATTGCTATTTCTCCCCCCATATTTGATGGAGTAGGATGCTTGAACTTGAGTGGTAGATGGAAAATTGGCATCAAGTACATTCTGGCTGAATGACACTACATTAGTCTACCTGAATCACTTAGAATGCCCAAAGGAAAGGAGAAGGGAAAGCAATTAAAAGGAGTCAAGATATGCTTTTATTACATAAGAGACACAATAGTCAAATGGACCATGGTCAGTAATAGCTATCCAAAAATCTATTTTAAGTATTAGGTAAAAATATACATAAAATCATTTTCAAAGCAACAAAATACAAATAAGTCAAATAAACTACAGAAGAAATCAGAAAGTATTCCAAGTTTATTCCTGAATCAAAAATATAAGAGGTTTATGGGTCTATAGGTCCATAGTCAGAAAATGAGTATTTATCTGAGGGAGTTGGATGAGATCAGCTTCTGTCTCCAAATACCATCATCCTATGAATAAATATATGGCCCAATCCCAAGAATGGAGAACTATTTATGGCCACATAAAACCATCACAGCCATTAAGTATATTAAAAAAGAGAGCCTTTCTATGCATTTCAAAGGCACTGGTAAAAAAGTAGGATCATAAGTGTGGAAAGAACACAAGACCTGATGGCAGGAGAGCCAGTTCCTGGTATTGCCTGTCAGAAACTTGCCAAGTGATTTTGCCCAAGGTCATGTAGCCTCTCTGGTCCCCTGTTTTCCTGTGTAAAGGAGGAGATGGGGCCAGATTCAATTCTACCCAACCCAATCGTCAGTCATTTAGGACCTAATAATATGTAAGGCACTATCCAAGGCACTGGGGAGACAAAGACAAAATGAAAAATTAATATAATGAAAAATGAAAAAAAAAACCTGCAAAGTACTAACATTCTACTAATTGGAGCTAATTTCTTCTTCTCCCTCCCTCCCTCCCTCTCCCTCTCTCTCTCTCTTTCCCGCCCCCCCCTTTCTCAATCTACCCTCATCTTTCCCCAATGTGAGGACCAATCCATATCAGCACCTATTCTATAACTATGGTCTTTGAGTACTACCTGGGGTACTGAAAAGTTAAGTAACTTACTTACCCAGGGTCACATGGCTAGGATGAGTCAGAGGTAGGATCTGCATGCAAGCTGTCCTGCCTCTGAGGCTGGATCTCCAAGTACTATGCCACATTGCCTTTATTTCCTCTTCTGTGAAAAGGGGATAATAATAGCACCTACCTCTCAGGGCTTTTGTGAGGATAAAGAAAGAGGATATCTGCAAAGGGTTTTGCAAACTTTAGAGTGCCATATGAATGCTTTGTTGTTGTTCAGTCATATCTGACTCTTCATGACCTCATTTAGGGTTTCTTTGTAATGATACTGGAGTGGTTTGTCATTTCTTTCTCCAGCTCATTTTACAGATGAGGAAACTGAGGCAAATGGGGCTAAATTACTTGCCCAGAGTCACACAGCTAGTCACTGTCTGCAGCCAGATTTGAACTCATGAAGACAAGTCTTCCTGACTCCAGGTCTGTCACTCTACTTGCTACGCCACCTAGCTGCCCCTATATAAATGCTAGATATTGCTATTTTAGCCATTATTATAACTCTAGTTAGACCCTTTTAGAGTCTATTCTAAAAGTTCAATGTCTGCTTCTATTAGGCTGAGCTGTTCGTACTGCTTTGTTCAAGAGATCTGAAGTTTCATTTTTGTTAAGTCCCTGTATCACAAGTGTGTTGGCAAATTGAAATGATCTAACACATCTTCTCAAAACATATACAAGGAAGTCATTCTGCCAGTATTTTTCCTTGCATAAATGCTATTTATTTGGCTACAAAATGCCATATGCCCGATAACCACTAAAATCACTTGTGCTGTAGGATGTGACTCATGTGAGCAAATAATGAGCACAAACAAAGCCTCATCTTTTCAAGTAGAACTGTTATTCAAGATGGAAATTTTATGAGGCTTCCCTCATCTCTGATTGTGTTTTCCTGTGCACCGGTTGCACCTGTGTGGCTTAGGACATGTCCCCAAGCATGGCTTTAATTTATTTTTGTAAATGGGATGGGGGGGAGCGGTCAGTGAGGGGAGAAACACTTTAAGAATGTGCCATTGCTACACCGGATACTTAACACAAACAACAGATGTAGCGTAATCAAGTCTGCTCACTCACTTCCTACAGAAAAGTCACCAATTAAGGACACGTATCTATTGGATGCAAAAGGAAATATAAACTCGTCTCTGATGGACTGGAACAATAGCCACTGATAGCATCTTGCTTGATATGACACATCTTTCTTGTATCTCTCTCACTAGGTGGTCAGTACTTCGTATGCATTCATTAAACACTTAATTTCTTATTTTTTCCCTAAGGAAAAGCAGCTATATGGAGGCAGGTATTTTTGTAGGGCATATGCATGGATACCTCAATTAAATATCTGGAGACCACAGTGCCTCCCGGATAAGAAGGAAGTTTGTGGACACTCCTATTTTCTCGATAGTGAATTTGTGGGGCCTCAAGGTTAAAGATGGAACAGTGATGCTTCAAAAGGTACCATGGTTCAGCATAAATAAATGCAGGTATGTGCTCCTTGAGGTTATTTGCTCTCTTGTAGGGACATACAAAATGTTTCAGCATAAAGGTGTAGTTAACATTATTCAATATCTCTATCAATGAGCATGTATTCTGATATATTTGATAGATATTTGAATGCCAGTAGCAAAGATAACATGAGACTACTTGAAGAGGTATGATTTGTATGCTGCATGAAACCCCTTCATTTGACAGGTGAAGAACTTGTCTATGGCATAGTAGGTTAAGTCCTAATCTAACGCATACTGGGATGCAGGGACATACCTCCTAGACAGGAGTCATGTTCAGCCTCCTTCCCATTGTCATTGGAGAGAGAAGCATTAGAAGTTGAAGCTTCCTTGCATTTGTATTCATAGTGATGGATGCCCCACATCTGAAACCTTTCCTTCCTATTTTATGAGAAGCATCCTAACACAGCAGATAGCACATGTTAGGCAACTCATAGGATCATAGATTTAGAGGTGGAAGGGATCTTAGGGGCCATCAGGTCTAACCCCCTCATTTTATAAAGGAGGAAACTGAGGAACAGAATGGTAAAGTGACTTGCCCAGGGTCATGTTGCTAGTTAAATGTCTGTGGAGGGATTTGGACCCAGGTCTTTCCAAATCCATGTCCTGTGTTCTACCCACTATATCATGCTGCATCTCCAACATTTATGTAGCATTTTAAGGTTTTCAGAGGGAGCAATTATTATATCCATTCAACAGATGAAGAAATTGAGGTATATAGAGGTTGAGTGACATGCCTAAATTCACGTACCTAAGTAAGCTAATTCACATAGCTGAGATAGGCTTTAAGCTAAGGTGATCCTGACTTAGAGTCCCTCACCCTTTCCACTCTACCACCTAGCTGCCTCTGTCTCCTTAGCTTAGGACTTACTACTAAGCCACAGGCAGGTTCTTCACCTGTCAAAGGAAGGGGTTTCATGCAGTGTACAAATCCTACCCCTTCCAGTATCCTCATATTATTTTTGCTCCTGGAGCTTAAGCTTCTATCAAATATATCAGAAGAATACGTGTTCATTAATAGATATTGGATAATGTTGACTAATTTCTTAGATATTCAGGATAAAATCACCTTTATTCTGAAACATTTTAAATGACTGCTTTAAATTGATCATTAAAACCTTGGTGATACTAATCATATATCATAATCTTGTTCTGAAAAAACAGCCCATGGATACATACATTGACATGAAGCTAATTCAGTTGAATGGATTTTTGAAAAGACATATGAACAGACTTTCATATTTACAAACTCAGTGCATAAAACTACTTTATCAATATATTATTTTAAAAATCATCCACTAGTGCCTAGAAAACACCAATTCCCTTTAAAAACAATTTATTTTGCAAAAGGAAGATGCACTATCTTAATTCCAAAGGAAATAGTTAAATCCTGCTAAACATTAATTTGGGGGTTTCATGTTTGAAATTATCAATGAGAACTGGGATGTTAATCATGCCTCCAAGATGTGAAAAACCACTTGAGCAACCCTATGATCAACATAATTTCTTGTTCAGATTTCTACTTCCATGTCAAATGATGACTGTGGATTAAATGGTAGCCAAACAGAAGTATAGAAGGGGAGGGAGGGAGGGAGGGAAGGAGAATGAAGGAAGGGAGGGGAAAGGAGGGAGAGTGGGAGGGAGGGAGAGAGAGAGAAGGGGAGACAGAGAGGAGGTGGGAGACAGAGACAGAGAGAGACAGAGAGACCCAGACCCAAGAAGTAAGCAAGAGAATGATTCAGAAGTCAGCTTATCAGCAAATGGTTATTAAATCCTACTGTTGTCTCTCTATGGTAAGGGATCATTCTTCCAGTGTGCTCTCTCCCCCACCCCCATCAAGTATTTTTCAAGGGTGTAATGAAGGGCATACAAAACAAAGATATGATGGCCCCTGACTTCAAGGAGAACAGTAACCTTACGGGAGAGAATATAGACACAAACATGAAAACAAGCCCATAATAAAGTGTCCATTGTATATAGTAGGGATAATCTTGGGGAATCAATATGCAAATTTAAATTTATTTTAAATAGGCAATGTACTTTGAGACAGCTTTCTAAAACTATAAGCGGCTGAGAAGGGGCTGATTCACACTGATAGGGAAGTCTCCTCAACTTATACTAATGAAATCACAGGTCACAATACCCAAACACACACATACAAGAACATACATACATACATCATAACATATGACTTCGATTCTTCAGATGAATTAAGAAATGATTATTTCCTGCCTCTCTTTCCTCTACCGTATAAATTTTTATCAATAATTATTAGAAGGAGTGTGGTATATTAGAAATCTGGAGTCCTAAGACCTGGGCTTGAAATCCTTGCGCTACACCTTACGACCTCCATGACCTTGGGTAAGTCATCAGTTCTTAGGACCTGAGTTAACCTCATCTATAAAGTAAGAGGATTGAATTTATCTCAAAAGTCTCTCAGAGTTTTACATTTTATTTATTCTATAATGAATGAATATAAGTCAGACACTACAGGCTTAGCTAAGACATCATGATAAACATTTATATAGTGACCACAGGTACTCTGCTAAGAACTTTATAAATATTATCTTTTTTGATCCTCACAAAAACCTTAGAAGGTAGGTGCTACCATTATTCTCCTTCTATGGTTGAAGAAACTGAAACAGAGGTTACCCAGCTAGTTAAGTGTCTAAGGTCATATCTGAACTCAGGTCTTCCTGACTGCAAGCCCCAGGCTCTATCCACTGTACCACCTAGCTGCCTAGCTGAAGACATGAAACTAATCTGGTCATTTTTTTAAACTTTTTAAAAGTAAGAACTAGTCTATATTACAATGCCACTAGTTTGGTCTGTCTGGCAGAAAGGGTATATTTTTTCATATATTAAATACCCACATTTACAACACAGCATGTCAGACAGTTGGTTGGTTGTTGTCCTTCATTCTCAAAGAAAACCAAAATGACATCAATATCTTGGGGTCAAGGTACAGTGTGTCAGACTGTGGCTGATTAAACCAATAGAAGCTTGGATAGTTCTACCACAGGTCGGACACAAATAGTCCATATAATACTCTACTGTTTGACAGTAGAGGAGATAAAAAGATTAGTAAGCCACAGTCCCTGTACTCAAAAAGCTTATAATCTAGTAGAGGGAAGAAGATAAATCTTAACACAAACTAGAATGTGCTAAGTACCATTAAGGGAATATAAAATGCTGTGGGCATCCACTTTATTTCCAGGATTTCTCTAAAGGGGAATTTGTTTACATAGAACCCTTCTTCACTCCCAACTTCCACAAATAGAACATGGGTCTGTGGCAAGATGAGAGTACACAACTCCAGCAGATGGCTGAAGTAAGCATCTGCTCGGTCAGGAAATGGGGGTGGGGAGACACATGTCCCAGGCAAAAAGAAACAGGGTCAGCGAAGATCTGGCCCTGCTCACAAGCCTTCCTGCAAAAGAAGGTGAGCAGGAAGTTGGGGCACAGCTTTTACTAGAGTTTCCTGCCTGTTCTTGGATTTTCAGAAACCATCTTTATACTATTTTAAAGAGCAAATGTTTAAGTCAATGTATAAAGAGTTTCCTCCTTCAAAACACATTGCTCTCACTTTTAGATAAAACAAGAAAATACCAATTTCCTTATATTCACATTCACTGTTTACAAAGTGCTTTCTCATTGGAAACTCACAGTAACCTTGAGAAGAAGGGAAGCCATCCAAATCCTCAATAAAGAAAGCCCAAACTGACATTGTTAATATGTTATCATCAAACTAGACTTAGAACCACAGCACTCTCTTTTCAGTCACCTACTTGTAACATTGTTCCTGTGTAACTGACAGCTCCCAGTACCCTTGCTTCACTTAATGGGGATATATGCCTGCATTTTTGCCAAGAAAAAAATATAGCTATTTAACAGAAAAGCAAATGCAATATACCCAATATGCACATTTTACAGAAAAACAAATTGACAGAAAAGCAAATGCAATATACTCAATATGCATATTTTACAGAAAAACAAATGTATGGTCCAGAAAAGATGACTTTCTCAAGGACATACAGACAATTAGTGGCCAGCCAGGAACTAGAATCCAAGTGATGCCTATAATCCAATAGTCTTTCTACTACAGCTACTGCTTTCTCAAGAGGAATAAGGTATCATTATAGAGAGGGAGAACCAGATAGGAATGAACAATAATAAAAGATCCAAATTGAAATTACACTGGTGAAAATCAGTGTTAACAATTGACCAACGAGCATTTATAAAGGGCCTACTACATGCAAGGGGCAGTAGGGTGGGGTAATGGATAGAGTGCCTGGCCCAGAGGCAGGAAGACTCATCTTCTTAAGCTCATATCTGGCTTTAGACACTTAATAGCTGTGTGACCCAGTTTGCCTCAGTTCCTCATCTGTAAAATGAGCTGGAGAAGGAAATGGTAAATCACTTCGCCAAGAAAACCCCCCAAAAGGGGTCACGAAGAGTCAGACATGACTGAAATGACTGAGCACCACCAACAACAGTTATGTGTAAGGCATTTCGATGGGAAAAGATGACAAAAACAAGAACAGATGGTTAGGTAAAACTAAATGCCCTAGATTAGAAAGCTGTTTCTTAATTGAAAAAATATCATAAAAGAGGGAAGGGGCAGGGAAAAGCGAGATCAGCATTATGGAAATCCCCAGCTTATCAACAGCGCTCAGGTCATTTTCCACAGGTTGGTCTGTAAATCAGTTGGATGGAATCTGAAACCCATTTCCTCATAGAAACAATGTCATAGATGGTGGTTGGGTTCCTATGCCGGTCCATTCTTTAGCCATGAACACAGATGAACTTTAGGAATGCTGGGAGCCTCATGGTATATAAAATAAAATAGAAAGGAAAATAGCAATCTTGCCTTTTCTTGAGCAGTATAACTAGGGAAAAATATAACTTTGGTAGCCCTTTCTCCTCTTCTCCCTCATGTCCTTAACATTCTGCACCCCACCTCACCCTTCCCTAGCAGCTCCTGCCTCCTCAGAGCATTCTTCTTAATGAAATTCCCATTGCCTCATTATTCCCAGCTAGAGTATGAGCTACTGAATGGTAGAGTCCCCTAACCTTTCCAGAAGTATTTACATTTGGAAAAGAGACTGCTTACTAATGCAAATGAAGCTTTAATTAGTAGCAATTTAGGCACTGAGACCAAGTATACTTTTTTAAGGTAGAGGGGCAGAATAGGGAAGGAGACATCTTTTTAAAGAGAAGAGGCACCTAACAGAGACCAATGTGTGTCTGGTTGGTTGCCTGCCCCGCTTGTTTGTCATTTCCCATTAACTGTTTCTGCTTTTCACAGCTTCTTCCCTTTCTTCCCCTCTTCAGAGCCCTCAGGTTCCCTAAAAGCTCCAAATTTTTTTCTCCTCACAAAGGCTCTCATGGCAACAGGAGCCCAGCAGGACTCCACCAGCCATTTCTATCCCATTGGCCCTTTGTAAGGGGGAGTGGGAGCTGTGGGGGAGGAAGAGCTCTCTCTGCTTTACCTTTTAAAAAAACTAATTCAATTCATCTTTAGCGTGACTGTGTCCCTATTGTCAGCATTTTTCTGTCTCTCTTTAGGACTAAAACCTCCCAGATTACCATGATTTTAGCCAACCTCTCTTTACTTCGGGAGTTCTTAAAACAGGAAGTTCATGGGATAGAATGCTGGCATTGGAGTCAGGAAGATCTGAATTCAAATGCTACCTCAGATATGTATTATTTGTGTGACACTAGGCATGTCACTGTCACTTAACTTCTCATAACCTCAGTAAACTCATCTATAAAATGCGGATACTAACAACACCTACCTCACAAGCTTGTCATGGGGAACAAATGAAACAACATATGTAAAGTGATTTTAAAAACTTAAAGCATTATATAAATCATAGCTATTATCAACCTTTTTTGCATCATGTATCCTTTGGCAATGTCAAACCTGTGGATCCTTTCTCAGAATAATGTCTTTTAAAATACATGGGATTATAAAGGAAATAAATTATATTGAATATATGTACATATGTATGGTATACACATGTATATGTGTCTATATAAACATATACCATCCCCGCTCTGCTTCTTAAACATTTTTGTACTAGTTAGGTAAAAACAGAAGATTGGTTGGTGTAGTATATAGTGTTGGACTTAGGCTAAGGAAGAGCTGGGTGGGTATCTTCCTTGGGCACTTATTAGCTGTGTGTCCCAGGACAAGTCACCGTGCCTTAGTTTCCTTTTTTGTGTAAATAAGAGTGTTGGACTCAATTTTAACTCTAAGGTCCCTTCCAGCTCTTCCTCTGTGATCTTAACATTCAAACATTCTTTTTCATTTCTGTTGACAGTCTGATAAAAGTCCCTTTCCCTTCCATTTTCCCGAAGGTCTTTCTCTTCTACCTCTCTCCCTCACTCTTCCCTCTATCCCAATGTCTGGATGTCTTCCTTAGCTTAAGACATGTTCCCACACCCCAGGCACTTCACCAAAACAATGCTCACTGATGGGCTCCATCAATAAGCTGTAATAGGTTTGTCTGTCAAGTGTTCCAGAGAATTGCAGGAAATCCTTTGCATTTATATGCCCAGATTGGGGCCTCACTGCTCCGCCATCCAACTGCAGAGATCCGTTATACTAGCTGGGTCCCTTCACTCATTGTTCAAGAAGTCTTTGTTCCCATTCAGAGGTGTTTGTCTCTTTTCAAATGCCTAAGTTAGTTAGCTGAACATGAAGCTGATAATGAACAATGTGGGAAAACAGAGCTGTAAGTTTTTTTAAAAGTAGTACAGGGAGCTAACCTTTGCCTTTTAAAGCAATGACTTTTCTAAGGGAAGTACGATATAAAATGGGAGCCATTATTATTATAATTATAAATGCCTATGTTTTTAAGACTGGCATAAGTACGTATTATATAGAATTTTTAAAAAATTAAACATAAATTGAATTCAATTTAAGTCAGGCCAACTTTCCTTTGCATGAAATATAAAGATAGTTCTTAAATTTTGTTTATATACACATATATTGAATTTCTAATATAAACCAAATCCTTTACTATTCATGCCAGGAACCAGAATGAAAAGACAACTACTTTAACCCAACTTTTAAAAAAGTCTTTGAGTTTTTTTCCTGGATCACCATGAAAACAGGTTTGATTAAAGTGATTGTCTTTCTTCAAATCCAGTGAAGCATAAAAAGTCCTATAATCTCTGCCAGGAGAACAACATTCAACAAGACCACCAAACTCAGGATACCCTCTTGCAAAGGATTTCCTGCAATTCTCGGGGGACATGACAGAATAACATTTACAGATGCAATTTAAAAAGTTAGATTGAAGTACACTTCTAATTTTTAAGTCATTTTAGTCTCCATAATTTCCTTAATTTTCAAAACCTCATTTAAGTTTTTCTTCTGAATCTTCTCTATATATTCACATATAGTTTGCTCCTCCCCTCCCCCAAATTTTCATTCCAGCTTTAGAAAAGCACATTGAAAATAATTTATTTAGGTATTTAGCCTAATAGTGCTTGGGAATATGTTACCTCTTCTTTAATCCATCACCCCACAAATAAATTCCCTACAGAAAGCATGTGACTAGTCAGCACCCTTGTCAAGTATCCAAGTTCTTACAGGATATTAAAGAGAATGAGGTAATAAGCCCACATTCACTTTCAGGTGTTTCCTGATTGTTACCATAAGTGATTACCATCCTTATCAGTTCTTTTTCCTCATCCACCACTTCTTCCAAAGAGCTATCCTCTTTCATTTAGTTGAAAACAGGTCTTCTCAGAATATAATGCTGACTACATTTATCTGGAGTTTACCATAATCTACAAAGCACTTATTATGCATGGGATAGCCCAGGTGCTATTGATATAATTAGACATACAGTTAAGTTTAGATTGGTGCAGATCTCATGAAATGTTCGCATCAATTTTGATTCATAGTATCTGAAGTTCTAATTCTGTAAAGTATTGTCATTGGTTCCAGCCTAATGGAAATACGCAGTACAAATTTGAATAATGTGACCACTCCAGGGGATTAATTATTTGTACTAATTAGGACCAAACTGTAGGTCTAGTTTTGAAGAAAACACAAATCAATTTGAACTTTTCTTTTCCTCAATTTGATTACCTGTAAAATGATGGTATTATCATCCCCCCGCCCCACATCAGGGGTTCTTAACCTAAGGTCCGTGGAGGGGATCCATACATAGATTTCAGGATATTTGTCAACTTAGAATTTTTAATATTTTTATGACATTTTAATAAAGTTGGCTTCCTTCATTGGTGTTTTGGCAACCAGGAATTTTATCTGGAACAATTTAAAAACATGATTCTGAGAAAAGAGTCCTCAAGCTTCACTAGACTGCCAAAGGGGTCTATAGCACAAAAAGTTCAAGACCTCTTATTCTTGGTTCATTTCTAAGGTTCCTTCCCATTCGAACACTCTACATTTCAATCAATCAATCAACGTTCATTAGGTGCCCACTATGCATCATTGGCATTGTTAAATGCTACAGATACACAAAAAGAGGCAAGAGACAGCCCCTGCCCTCAAGGAGCTTATAATCTAATGGGGGAGACAATGTGCAAACAAATATATGCAAAGCAGCTTATATACAGAAAAAACAGGTGATTAATAAAGGGTAGGCACTGGAATTAACAGGGGTTAGGGGTCCTGTGGAAGGTGGGGATTTAGTTGGGACTTAAAGGGAGGTCAGTAGTTACAGGGCAAGAAGGAGAGCATTCCAGGCATTGGAGACAGCAAGAGAGAATGCCTGGAGCCAAGAGATAGCGTGTCTTGTTGGAACAAAGGAGGCCAGTGTAGCTGATCAAAGAATATATATGTGTCAGGGAATGAGGGGAGACCTGAAGTAATTTATATGAAATCATTATTAAGCAGCTATGTGCTCAATATAAGGAAAGTGTGAAGCATTTACTCTGGCCCTCAACGAGTTTCAATGGAGAGACAAGCATACTTGACATACAACAATTAGAAAACAACTATGTAGTAAATAATGTAGAGTTGTATAACTGATATCACATTGCTTGCCTTCTCAATGGGTGGAGGAGGGGCAGGAGGGAGGGAGAGAATTTGGAGCTCAAATTTTTTTTTAAAAGAATGTTAATTTTTACATGTAATTGGGAAATATTTAATGAAATAAGTTATATATGTGTGCATATATATGTATACATATATGTGTGTATACATATCTATATATAGATATGTATATGACTTCAGAAGAGAGAAAGAATATTTGGAAATGGAATAGTCATTTATGAAAGAGATTTGGGACTAGGATGGGTAGAAGGCACACTGCTATAAGGAAAGGAGACAGGATTAAAAAAAAAATACCTCATGTCACTTAATAACAAATATCTCTTAAGTTTCTTCTATTAGATTCCAAGTACTATTCCTTCTGGGGAGTGGGGTGGAGGGAGTGTTTCGTAGCAGGCTGAACAGAGTAAAAAAAAGTGTTGGGGGGGGGGGTCATGGATCATTTAATTATATGGTAGCCAGAGATAAGATTGGAAGAACAGAGTGGGTCTGATTATCAACTTTAATTTAGGCAAAGGAGTTTCAAATGGATATAGTAGATAATTTGAAATAACATGATGAAAGAGGTATTTTAGAAAGATTGACTTGTCAGGAGTATGGATAAAATGAAGTAGAGAGAGACTGGGGTCAGCGACTAGATTGTGGAATCAAGAAATATCCCAAGCATGTGGGAGGGAAAACTCCTTTTGGAGTTAGTTCCAAGCTTTCCCTAGGGAGCCCCTGGGATGGGAATGGCAGAGAAATACTGGAGAATCTCCCTCAGGATATGCTTGATTTTCTTCCCATTCTCAACCAAGTAACTCAATCCTCTTCCACCACTGGCCACCAGTTGATGACATCTATTTGAGGACAGCACAGAGTGCCCTTTCCCAAACCGAGTTCCATAGACCTTTGGTTTTCCATGCAATATGAAGAGTCCTTTGAGAAAATTTCAGAGATAATGATATTTTTCCCATCTTAAGTCTTAGATATGAAACTGTACATGCAATATGGTATCACGGAAAGAATGCTGAACTTGGGATCAGCAGAAACCTGGGACTGAATATCAACCCTGACCCTTGGAATATGACAATGGGCAAGTCCTTTACCATCTCTGGGCCTCATTTTCCTCATCTGTAAAATGAGGGGGAAATCCCACCAAGTGACTCCTTCACAAGGTTGCTTTGAGGGTCAATTGAGGACATACTTGCATAGCATATAGCATAGTATTTGTACAGCAAAAGTAAAAGTATAGTAAAGTATTTGTATGATAAAGCATTATATACATATCAGCTATTGTTATTGTCAACATGCTATGTGGGATTTAAAAAAAAAAACTTTTTTTAGTATGGGAATAGATTTAATGATCCCTATCCCTCTTTGCCCTGAAGATATACTATATTGCCAGGCTCCTTGGGCCACCATTTGTGGATTCCATCAACATAATTTTAAGCCCATGACCAAAAATAGTTTGAAAGAATGGTGTTGTAAAGAATCATACAGCTTGGACAGGTTTTCTACACAGATAGAATAGGTAGCAATATACAATTTTACCTAAAAGGTGCTGGAAGGCCCCAAATCACAATCTTTAACACCCCTTCCCCATTCATCTCAACCCTTCCTGCGCCCACAGACCTGAAATCTCCACCAGCAGTCACTCTTACCTTAAGGAATTAAAGGTCTTTGTCAAAAGGGGGGAAATATCATATCAATAAAAACAATAAATTAATTCATAAAGATATCAAAGACTTAGCAGAATAACTAGCCAATCGCCTAGTAACGCCCTTAGAGAAACGTACATAGGACAGGGAAATTTTCATTAAAGGTGGAGGGAAGGAATTGAAGACGGAAAGGTCTGAGAGTGTAGAAGTTGCCAGGGAGGTTAGAGCCAAACCAAGAAGCAACAACTGCTAGCAAAAGAAGGATATGAGAGAAAACAGCCTCTGTCGCCTACTCCCCACTTTTGTCCAGAGCACACTATCAGCCTTCTCTTTCTTTCACTGACCACATTTTGTGTACTTTGGAATATAGTAAAACTTCACTATTTGAGCCTGGAAAATCTTAGATTATAATAAGAAACGCTTATTACCTTTGAGTCCTTCTCATAACGCAAAGTAGGCTAACAAATTGGATTCATTTCAACTTGGAGAAGTTCTTTAGGAATCTGTCTTAATAAATTGAATGTGTAATTAACATAACAATTGTCTTATGTACTTGAAAACAGCTTGTCCTCAAATATTTTCAACCCTTCTTTGTACAGTCTTAGTTACCCTGTTCATTTTGTACCCTGAAGGAATGGTATGTTAAGCACGCTCCAAATGACCACAAATTGGGAATTTGAAGAGTCAAGAATTGATGAAATTATTGGGGCTTTTCCATGCCTTTTTACATTTCTCTGATAACTTGAAATGAAAACATCCATTCAAACGCATACAATCTAGCACTGAACATTAGACTAATGCAACCCGATAACTAGTTAAAAAAATGGGGCTCAACAAAAATATAATGAACAGTCTCATACATAAACTCCCTCCACCTTCTCCCATCATTTTTCCTCCTGCACATATAGGCTGCTTACATGCTTGGAAGAAAATTGATTTCCTTCACGGCATAGTATAACAGGCATCCAACTGGCTGGGACTTTTACAAAGATCTCTTACCATTACAAGTTCACCAGACCTGGAAGCTTTGCCCGATGCTTGTTTCTGTGCCAGAATAAATAGAATCCCTGTTGAGCTTCCAAGCTGGTTTGGTTTAATATAAACTGAACCAGAGGCAGGCAATGGATGCATGACACCAGGATGAAGAGTACTACCTTTACTACAGGCTCATAAAATGTTTCAACCAAGTAGCTACTAGACTTCCAATTCCAGAGGAATTTGAAAACAAATATATCCCAGAACACATTATTGAGTATTAACTTTTTCTTCATAGACTCAGGTCCATAGAGGACTCAGTTGTTTAGCTGTTTTTCAGTTGTATCTGAGTCTTTGTTATCCCATTTGGGGTTTTCTTGGTGTTGTTTTCGGAGTGGTTTGCAATTTCCTTTTCCAGTTCATTTTACAGATGAGGAAATGGAGGCAAACAGGGTTAAGTGATTTGTCCAGGGTCACATAGCTAGTAAGGTCTAAGGCCAGACTTGAACTCAGGAATGAGAGTCCTCCCGACTCGAGGCTGGGTGCTGTATCCACTGTGTTACCTAGCTGCCCAATAGATTGTTGTTCAATTGTGTCAGATTCTTTGTGACCCCTTTTGAAGTTTTCTTGGCAAAGATACTAGACTGGTTTGCCATTTCCTTCTCCAGCTCATTTTACAGATAAGGAAACCGAGGCAAACAGGGTTAAGTAAATTGCCCAGGGTCACACAGTTTTAAAATGTCTGAGGCTAGATTTGAGCTCGGGTCCTCCTGACTCCAGGCCAGGCACTCTATCTGCTACACCACCAAGCTGCCCTATAGAGGATACTAAGCTAGATCTGCCCAGGAGTCACTTGAGAGGCAAAGCCCTTCAAAGGCATTTTACTATTTATAAATGACTGTGCAAGAGGTAGCCTGGCATAGCAGACAGAGAGTTAGCTTCAGAGTGTGGAAGGCCTGAGTTCAACTTCTACCATCTCCGCTGTATACTAGCTGTTTGACCCTGGACTAGTTGCTTAGCCTCTTAGTGCCCCTAAACAACCATTTGAGACTATTATCTTCGTTGTTGGAAAGAATTTCCTCATGCCAATGAATCATAGGTCTAGGACAAAAAATCAAATCAGAACTAAGAACTGCTTTTCGTCCATGAATACAAGTTTCACTTAGTAACTTATTCAAGAATCAGAATTCACAGGATCACAGATTTAGAGCTGGAAGGGACCTTCAAGGCCTTCCTTGGCCCTGTTTTGTAGATAAGGAAACTGAGGCACAAAAAGTTAAAATGACTTTCCCTAGGTCACACAGCTAGTACCTGAGGCAGTGTATGAATGGATTCCTCTTGACTTCAAATTCAGTGCTCCAACCATGATAACCATGCTTGTAGCTCATTATGGTATAATTTACAAAAGGCAGTCGGGCAATGCAGTGGATGGCACACTGGGTCTGGAGTCAATGTGTTAAAACTGTATCTTGGTCTGCTCTCCTTGTCTACTTCTCCTCCTCCTAGTTTGTATAGTAAATAAGTTTATAAGCCGTCAGTGTCAACAGCAATAGCAGGAAGTAAGATTGTAAGGGGGGCCTAGAAATGGCGGTCAAACTGTCGTAAAGATCAAAGGAATATAATTTACAAATTGTATCACATATTAACCAATCCTGGTAATATGTGCCAAATCAGTGGAAGCCATCTGGGCTTCGCCTTTTGGTCCTATGATATGTTTGTCTCAAATTCTAGACATCCAGTAAGTAATACCAGCCTAACACCCAAGAGAGCTGTCAGTGCCGTTGGGTCCATGACATTGAGTGGTCCCAACTCTAATCCATGCTTCCATCTGCGCCTCCTTCTCTCCCCTTTCTCTTCGTCATGTTGCCTGATTCTGTACCCCTTTTTTCTGCTTGTCTCTGTACCTTCTGTGCTGTTCACCTCTACACCCTCTGGGCCTTATTAAAGTGTGATTGCAGACTCATTTCCCACTGCCATTGTAGTCTTTACTCACAATTACCCAAAGAACCTGGTGAGCCTACCCTATTTCATAATTTAGTAAATGAATTATCAATTCAGTCAGGAAGACTTGAGTTTAAATCCAGCCTCACGTACCAGCTGTGTGAGGGCGGGGTGGGGCAAGTTACTTAATCTCTCTCTGTCTCCTTGATTGTAAAATGGAGATCATAATAACATCTTCTTCCCAGGGTTGTTGTGAGGATCAAATGAGATATTTGTAAAGTGCTTAGCACAGTGCCCGGTATATAGTAGGAATTTAATAAATGCTTATTCCATTATCTCCCAACCCGATCCCTTCATTAAAACTTAGAGATATAGTACCATACTTATGTCAAACTAATTTCTCAAAGTTCCTTTAAAGTTGTATACTTTAAAAAATTAAATATAAGATATAGTGCTTAATCCCAGCACTAGAATAGGATAGCTAGAAACAGAAACAATAGCAAAGTGTTGCTGGACCACAAATGGGGGAAGTGAATCCTCTTCACCTAGGAACTTTGTTGTGGCTTCAGCTGTGGGAACCAGAAGAGGCCAGGCTAAGTGAGGGCCACCATCCTGCAGGTAACCTAAGGGGTAAAAGCTATCTCATATGACAGTACTTCTGTGACTGTCTCCTTTCACAGCCGCTTCTCAAAGTACTTGTCCAGTTTCCACTGGACAAGTTTCCACTGGACAAGTATGGTAAGGTAGAATTAGCTCTAGTTTAAGAGTCAGAGCACCTTGATAGGTCACTGCCTAGTTATTTGATTTTGGACAATGTACTATATACTCTGAGCTTTAGTTAATCATCTATTAAATGGTGGGGTGGGGGTGGGGTTAGACAGAAAGATCTCTAAGCTTCCATTTAACTACCAAAGGCTATAGTTTTAAAACTGTGAAATGCTATTTTACCACTAAGTTCCCAACCTCTTTCAGTCCTTCTGCAATCTCCTTTATCATCCCTCCCTTTCCCTCCACTCTCATTTGCTCATAATTCTGGTATGGGTCTCACCATTAGAAAGATAATCTTCCAACCTTTCTCATTTCCCAGATAACATAGGATATAGAGTCAATTATTCTTTTTTCAATTCTTCAAAAGATTTAATATTTTCATCAGTGTGAGTATTCTTTCCACTGTTGCATATTACAACCCATTTATGTCTTAGTATACAGCATTCATTAGTTGTTAAGTTTTATTTTGTTTTTTTAAGGTTACCAGGTATTGAACTTTCTGGTGATGAAACATTTTGAAACATTTATCTAGGCTTGTTCTTGGAAAAGCATACTCAGTCCATTGCTGAGCCCAAACCCGAAGAAGCCTTCAAAGCTTGTTAAGACTTGACAGAGTTTGTACTCTGTTGGTACAGCCTTCAAGAACCCAGGACTGGGTACTGGGGTAGAAAGAAGTATGTTGGGAGAGTTCTTCCCATGGGATTATTATTTTTATTTAGGAATTTTAAGCTCATTATATCCTCTGCTGCCATGATATGGCTGAAGAATGAAATAATACCAAAAACTCAAAACCAATGGAAGCAGAGTAGTGTGTATATAGAAGATACAAATACTGGACATGAAATGTGCATAAGTCCTCACATACTGGAAGGTATTAATTTGTGAATATTATGTAGAAAAATTTGCAGGGAAGCCTCTTTTAAATTACAAACCAAAACTGCACTCGAACTTTATGACATTTGTTATTAGCATCTTAAGTATTTGATATTTAAATGTATTGTTTTCTTCCAGGAGAATGAAAGTGCCTCGATGAAAGGTACTATTTTGTTTTGTTCTGGTATATCTAGAACCTGGTAGAGTGCCTTGCACATAGTAGGCACTTAATAGATATTTGTTGAATTGAATTTCAATTTCAATAAGTTAAGGGCAGATAACTATAGAATATTTACACTTGTACATCTCCCTTAAAACTAGAGCACATCTAATAACTGTAGTGGGAGCAGTGAATTGGGGAAAGGAGAGGATCCTGGAAATCTGTCTGAACAACCAACCTAGCAGTGACTCTTCTAACCCTTGGGAGCAATGGGAAAACTCCATGAAAAGAGAAAGGATATGGAGGCCCTGAAGTACTGGGACTATGAATTGCCTTGACCACATGTCTTCACTACATGTGTGCCTTGCTATTACTCTTCCCATAGATGCTATGTGTAATTGTCAGTAAGTGTACCCTAGGGTCATGGAGAAAATGTTTTGCAGTTACTATTTTTACTGTCCTATTTTAGTAAAGCCTTTTGTTTTGGGCTAATTATGTACACTGGTTGATTGTTAGGAGGAACCTCATCAATGGGGGCTCATGAGCTACAGTTTGGGAGCAGATCGACAGAGTACCTTAGGATGAGGGAGTAGCAGCCACTCTCCAAGAACTCAACCTATGAATGTGAGTGCATTTTCAATGTTTTTCCTCCTCTCAGGGGAGTTCTATACATCAAACGAGAAAGTGGCCTCATATAGTAGAAGACCATATAAATAAAAACAAAATTCTCTCCGTTCCTCTAGTTTACTGTTGATTAAGGCATGAAATTGAACTGGCATTACAATTTCTAATTTAAAAATCATGTCAAAGCAATTTCTCTCTTCCAAATTGTTAGAAGAAAAAATATCTAAAAAATGAGAACATGATATTTCCTATTAGCCACGGACTATTCTTTGAAATCATCCCTATTCTTAAAGTGTTTAGAGTTGGGATTTTAATTTCACTTTGAATCTCTTGACAGGTCCACAGGGATCACAGTGACCATTTTCTGGACCAAGTCATTGTATCACATACTTCAACAACTTAATAGCTCAGCAGCACTTTACAGCCATTTTAATTTAAAGAGCAGACCTCACCCAGCAATCTGGATCATCTTAAATGACATTATATAACCTCTACATGGAGATTACATAATTTTAAAAAGGAAAAAAAATAAATCATTTAAGTGCTATCATCTAACAAGAAAAAGGAAAAAAAGCCAAGACCACCAAACTTTTTCTTTTTCCCTCATGGCTCAATAGGAGAGTATTCCAAAGTCTTACAATTAATTTAAATTCCAAATAACTTCCCCAGATAGATGCCAGGATTCCTCAGCCAGTCCAATAAGCTGTACTTCCTTTTCTTCTGTTACTACATCTGTATCATTCTGACAGCCTCACCCTTGACATATTCATTTCTTAAAATTCCATGAAAAG
Organism: Trichosurus vulpecula; assembly: GCF_011100635.1. Classification (NCBI taxonomy): domain Eukaryota; kingdom Metazoa; phylum Chordata; class Mammalia; order Diprotodontia; family Phalangeridae; genus Trichosurus; species Trichosurus vulpecula. Next base: position 106,351,488 of record NC_050579.1, read on the forward strand.
TCAGTGTGTAAAGGGACCTTCATGGTTCAATGGGAGGTTTTTCCTTGAAAATTAATTTTAAAGGCACTGTGTACCCTTATATCCCCAATATTCTATTATATTTAATTTCCACTCTTTTATATCATTTAGAGATTTCTTGGAGGGGGGGGAGGTTTTTTTTAGATATTTATATTTTTATTGTTTTTAGTTGTTATACTATACTTAGTTATATAGTTATTTATAGCTCTTTTAAAGTTAATTACAGTTTTTTTAAATAAACAGAGGTGTGTAAATTGTTTTTATGTAAGGGCTTTATTCTATTTTCCATTTTAATGTGAGCCACTGCAGAGCAGGGATTAAATCTTTTCTCTAAAACAGTTCTTCTTACCTAGTGTAATACAGACACGTAAACTTAGTTTATGTTCAGAAAAAAAGGGAGGAAGCTCAGGTTCACTTGCACCAGAAATTACAGCTTTTCCTTTAGCAGCAGCACATAAGAAAAGTCCAGATGTTAGAACTTGAGGTCTGTCTGTAATCACATAAACCACTAGAACCCTAATGCTGTAATGGCAGCATACCATCAGCCTCCACCCCTTTCCCTGTGACCTCACCTCTTCACTATGCCTTCCTTGTATAGTCTCCCTCCACATGCTTCCTGGATTCCCATTCACAACACAGGGACAGCATCAAATAATGGTAGCAAACTTTATTATTAGCATAGCCCCAGATCCCTATCGATATGCACTGCCCTCGACTTTTCTACTTAGAGAGCTGCCATTCAGTTCTATCAGGAGTTCACCTGAAGAATTGCTAAGAAAACACCAGGGCCTTTCATCCTAAGATAAGGCAAAGGGAGGTGCCAGGTAGGAAGAGGAAAAAGTACTGAACTTTGTACATTGTGAGAAGGGTGGGAGGAACTTTCAGCACTTAGTTGGGCCAAGTGGGAAGCAAATAAGGGTCTTTGCTTAGGTTTCAATGAGTAACAGGTATGGGGCAGGGGGGGTATGAGAGTGAAGGAAAGAGAAAGACTTGCAAAATTTCAGAAAAGAAGAAACAAGGGTAAGGAGGAAGGTCACAATCCAAATGTTACCCTATGTTAGGGGGCTTCAAACTTTTTGGTCCCAAATTGAAATTAAGTTTTATGATTGCTACAAACAAAATCTAAAAAAAAAAAATGAACACATTCTGTTACTGTTAAGCAAGCCCAACTATTGCCAAGGTCTTCCATTAGGGCAACCAGACCCTGAGAAGTTAAGGGAGGAGATGGGGAATGTTAGGGGTGGGCAGCAGCTGCTTAAAACTTAACATGTGCAACATTCTGACCAGGATCATGAGTTTAGAAGGTTGTCAGGAGAAGAGGGATTTGGGGACATTTTATTCAGCAAAATAAGAAGAATTAGGGAGGATAGGAAGAGAGTACTGTTTAGAGCCCCGCCATTGTTGGCAGCTTGCCAAAGGAGGAGGAAAGTGTTGGATTAGAATGAAGCCCCTTCCATTTCTTTGTCAGAAAGGACATATTTAGTTAGCAGGAGGATTAGCCCTTTGGGATGGGGGAGGATAAAAAGAGCGTATTTGTATTCAATTAAGTCAAGAAAAATAGAAGGAAGCTCGTACCACTTTAATGTTTTTATTGCCCTTTGGAAGGCATTTAAATACATTTAATATTCATGCATGCCTACAGAGAGCTGCCAAAAAGAAATCACTTTATCAGAATAGCACTTCGACTTTGTTCCTTAGAGAAGGACAAGAAGATTAAAGCCTCGAGACCCAGGGTGAACATTTACAACCACCACCACCAGCACTAGCACTACCACTAATGACTGGAATAACTCATATTCATATAAGGAATTTAAGGGATACCTGGATATGAAGGGGAATAAGTTATATCATCTCCATTTTACTGGTAAGGAAACTGAGGTTAAGAGAATTTCAGTGATTTGCTCATGGCCATAAAGACAAGAATCATGTTGCAAGTAAGACTCAAACTCAGTTCTTTCGACTCTAAGTCCAGGGCTCTCTTGAGCATCCTTTATTATTTGTGATCATTGTGACTCTTTTTAGTGTCTGTAGCACATTCTGTGTAAGACATCTGAATACTAAGGAGCAGAGGAAGGAAATTTAATCGGCAAATTAACCATGACTATGCTTTAAGCAAATGCACCAGGTTCCTCACCTGTGCAGTAGTACATGTGCATATAATAGTGGACCATTCATTTATCTAGCATCTACTGCATGCAAGGAACCTAGCATGTGGGGGCAGGGAGAATAAAAGACCTTTAGAACCTGGCCCCCACCCTAAAGGAACCTTTTCTTCCCTACTGGATGGTATGTGTGTGTGCACTCTACGTGCGCAGATTAAAAAGGCATTTTCTGGCTCAAAACCATGAAAACTAGTTTGGATGAACAATCAGTTCTTGATTATCTATGGACAGATAATCTAGGTCAATGAAGAGCTTATTTGAATCATCTAGTCTCCATGCCACTCAGTTTTGCGGGATAAACCTTGATACCTCCCCAGCTAGGCAGATTTACCAGAGGTTTTCAATGATCTCTGTGTGTGTGTGTGTGTGTGTGTGTGTGTGTGTGTGTGTGTATTATATATATATGTATGTATATATGACATATATATATATATATATGCAAGTATCAATGTAGTAAATGTTACATAATTTACATAAATAACAGAGAAAAATGCTTTAGAAGCTGAGACAGATGTCATTTCTAGCTGAGGTAGCCATGGAAAGCTTCATGCTTGACAATAGGAGAGAAGTGCATATACAAGGGATAGCCTGTAGAACAGATTGGGATAAGTCGAGTTCACATAGGAATTGAGCATAGAAAGATAGATCAGAATTACATTGGGGAGGACCTTGAATTATTTTCACTATAGGCACCTACAGATTAAGGGCCATAACTATCTGAAGCTCCATATAGTATCATAGAACAGTTATGGAATGTTTCTGATGATAACAATTTAATACTCATTCCGAAATAGAAAGCACATAAGAAAAGGAAGGGAATAAAGCTTCCCCTACCACACTAGATCACAGACATAGAACTGGAAGGAGGTCTCAGAGGCCGGTCACCTCACTCTACAGGTGAAGGACCTGAGGATTAGGCAGGTTAAATGATTTGCCCAATGTTGTACAAGTAGAAAGTATCAGAGACGAGATGTGAAACTGACTGAATGCTGATTGGACGCAGCTATAATTACAGGTGCACATAATGAATGGCAGAGTCCAAATAGATTGGATAAGGCGGAGACTGTCCCACAGTGAGGGATCCTTAAGCTCTATCATCACAGCAAACATTCCTATACCATGCCATTTTGCAGTAATATTTCCTAGCTGCAGAGCAAGCAACTCTGCTTCCATCCTCTGCTTGTTAGTGTGACTAAACACCTAAGAGGCTCATTCATTGTCCATCCTCTGCCACTCTACTCTCCACACTGCAGCATTGTACAAACAGGCAAAGAATGATGGAATTTTCACTCTAGGTCTCAACCAAGATTTGCCCAAAGAAAACTATACTGAAACACTAAAATGAGATCTTAGTCCTTTCAAGAACAAATGAACTCGCATTGGAACTTACTAACACAGTAACACTTCTAACACTGTCCCCATAATGGAAATAAAAAATTATTATTACTAGTTATACTATGATAATAGTTATTATTATTAGAGCAGTATATAGCACTCAGGTTTACAAAGGGCTTTAGATAAATTCTTATTTGATCCTCACAACAAACCTGGAAATAGGTTTGGATGGGGAAACTGAGTCTGACAGAGGTTAAGTTACTTGCCCAGAGTCACACAGTTAGTAAGTGTCTTAGGCCACATTTGAATTCAGGTCTCCCCGATTCTAAAACGAACACTTTATCCAGTATGCTACTTAAATGTACAAAGAGTCTAGGTAGCATTGCAAAAGGCACCATAATTTTGGGAGTTTCACCTATAAAGGGGTCTGCCCACTACTGCAAATTCAACAGGATCTATAGTTCATAGGCAGCTTCAGGGTAAAAGTAATTTCCTGCTTTCTCTTTTCCTCCTCCCGTTCTGCCACCTTTGAAAGTCTTCCAGTTATAAGAGAGACCATTAAGCTGGAAGAACCCAGCATTAAAATGCAGTTTTCCTTCACTCCAAAGACATTTTTTTTTTGCTAATGACCAAATTTATCAACAATATTTAAATAATAAGCATACCAGAAGTTTCTTAGAGGTAATTTTTACTAACACCCCACTATAGAACAATAGAAAGAGTGAATTATTAACTAGCAAATAATTAATTATTAGAAACTATTATCCTTCTGACTTTGGGAAAGTCACTTTCTCTAAATGGATCTCAGTTTTCCCATTTATAAAATGAGGGGGTTTGACTAGATGATCTTTAATGCCCCTCCCAGTTCAGAAGTTCCAAGATCCCAAGATACTATTTGCTATATCAGAGATTTAAGGAAAAGGTATTTTAGACATTGGTTAAAATGACAAGATCTTTTGGCCTAATGATTACTATTACAACAATTTTTTAAATGTTACTTATTCCTAGTTGTTGTCCAGTCGTGTCCAACTCTCTGTGACACCATTTGGAGTTTTCTTGGCAAAGATAGTAGAGTAGTTCACCATTTTCTTCTCCAGTTCATTTTACAGAGGAGGAAAGTGAGACAAACGGGTGAAGAGACTCACCCAGGGTCACACCGCTAGTCTGAGGCTGCATTTGAACTCAGATCTTCCTGAATCCAGGCCCAGTGCTCTAACCACTGCACCACCTAGATGCCTTTTTGTGGGGGGGGGTGAGGGGTAAGGAGGGGGAAGATGAATGAAAATATTGAAGTGTATTTTTTCTCAGAAATTTAATAAATAAAAAAAGTGAAGAAATATAAAATCCAATGAATTCTAGTTGTTTAGCAGCAGCTTACCATCTGCCAGAAGAACTAGTTAAAACTACACTTGGAAAACACCAATTCAAGACGTATTCAGCTGAGAACTCTATGTGCGCAGATTAAAAAGGCATTTTCTGGCTCAAAACCACGAAAACTAGTTTGGATGAACAATCAGTTCTTGATTATCTATGGACAGATAATCTACGCCAATGAGGAGCTCATTTGAACCATCTAGTCTCCATGCCACCCAGTTTTGCAGGATAAACCTTGACCCCTCCCCAGCTAGGCAGATTTACCAGAGGTTTTCAATGATCTATGTTGATGCTTTACTTAATTAGTGTGTGGATGATAAAGTATTCTTAAGTGGAAATGAATGCATAGTCAAGTGGGTGAGCCAAAACTCCATAGCTCTGAATGCATGAATGATTTTCAATTCAAGTTTTCATTCTTTAACAACGTGCCAACAAAACAATATTGTGGTTGTCTACAATACACAGTCATCTTTTGTTGTTTTTCTAGCTTTTGTCTAGTAAATTTTAAATTGCTGGCCCAAAGGGGAGAAACACTAAATACACTAAGAAATCTACATTCATGATAATAGCACTTTAACATTTTCAAAGCACATTTCATATATTATCTCATTTGACCTCCACAATAATCCTGTGAGTTGGGTACTATTACTACATTTTATAAATGAAGAAACTGAGACGGAGAACACTTAAGTGACTTTTCTGGGGTCACAGAGCCTATACCTAGAGGAAGATCTTCCTGACTTTAAACCTAGTACTCTACCCACTCACTACACCACCTACTCAGCTGCTTCATTAGAGATGATATAATTTTTTTTTCAGAATGAAAAAGAGCTAAAAAATGAATTTCTTAGTGGAAAAAATGATATTTTATTGAATTGTCTAGAAAGTCTATTTTTTTCTTTGAATTTTTTCCCCCTGAACTTAAAGATCAAATACTATACACTCCTGTACACTGGAGAAGAGAAGTAAATTGCACATGAAGCTGCATAATGTCCATCATATAGGAATCAGCAAGTCTATTTCATTATCATTTTAGTTGGAAAAAAAGGCATCACAGCACTGGGCAAAATTCCCAGTCTCTTATGTCTCTTCACATTTCTTATTTATTAAAGAGTAAGGGACCTGGGTTCTAGTTTTGGCTCTGTCACTAAGTAGTTGTGAAACCTTTGGTTCCTGCCTCTTAAGGGCTCAATTCCTTGTCCGTAAGCTGAAAAGAAGAATGGCACGGAAGAAGAGAATTTCCAACATCTTTTCCCATTCTAAGATTCTAATCATCTTCTACAAATGGGTGAAAAGATCATTTAAAATTAAAAGAAAATTTAAAGAAGAGGTCCAATATGTGTACACATGTTACATTTGCATGTGTAACATCAAATATTTGTAAAGTGCTTACCACGATACCCTGAACACAGCAGGCACTTAATAAATGCTTGTTTCCTTCCTTGTAGATTTTTTGCATTTGAACATACACATGTATGTTTACAAACGCAATGTATGCACATGTATATACATATGTTTTACATGTTATATACACACATATGCATGAACCTAGATGTATGCATATGTATGTACATACGTACATGTGTATATATGTATTGCCTCTATGTATATTTTGTGCTTATAGTTCCAAGAACTGCTAAAAGCCAAATCTGGGTTGGCATGAGCTTATGAGAATATTTTGTAAATATATTTTTAAAAAATTTCGAACAGTAGGCACTTCTAGAAATTTGTACCAATAAGTTTCAAGCACTGAAAACCAGTTGGAGTGTGTGTATATGGGGAGAATGAGAATGAACATTCCTGTTTCTGGCCAATTAATGTAGTTGTTCTCCCTAGTGCAGTCACTTCCTTTCAGTTGAAAAAAAAAATAACTAAAAGATTTTTCTGTGACATTACCACTTCACACTGTGCTGGTGGAGCCCTGAAAGTTAGCCAAGTTCTTTGAATTACAATGTCAACCTATTACAGAAGTAGTAAAACTGAAGTGGTGAGGTCATTAGCCATGTAATTCATTGCAGGGAGGAGGGTTGCTATTGAGGAAAAGTAGGATTGAAGACATGAATTACCCTGATGACATACATTTATCACATGAAATGATTAAGTGCCTAATAACCCTCCTTTGTCTATTTCTACAAAGCAGGAGTTATACTATGGGTCTCTATGTGGATGATCTGGGGAAGACAAAAGCATAATGATTATCTTTATTCAACAGTGACCTGTTGGGGCTGGGGGAAGCAGTGATGTGGGTAGGCCCAGGGTCACACAGGTAGTAAGTGTCTCAGGCCCAGTTTGAACTCAGGTCTTTCTGAGGTCCGCAGACATTAAATGACTTGGCTCAGGTCAAACAGGCAGTGGATAGTGGATAGAGTGCCAGGCCTGGAATCAGAAAAACTCATCTTCCTGAGTTCAAATCTGGCCTTTAACACTTACTACCTGTGTGACTCTGGGCAAGTCACTTAATCCTATTTGCCTCAGTTTCCTTATGTGTAAAATGAGCTGGGATAAGGAAATGGCAAACAACTCTAGTAACAATGCCATGAAAACCTCAAATGGGGTCACAGAGAGTAAGAAAGGACTGAAACTACTGAACAACAACAACTTTCTGATTCCAGGTCTGGAGCTTGATCCACCATGCTGCCTAGTTGTCTACTACCTTTGAGACCTGAGCCAAACCATTTAATGTACCAGGACCTCAGTTTCTCCTCTGGAAAATGAAGGTGGGTGGACTGGAGGTCCTCCAAGGTCCTTTTCAGCTCTTAGGAGCCATGATCCCAATGCAAAGTAATTTGAAGGACTCAAAAGTATTAACCCCTGGGCCAGTAGCTGTGAAGAAAGTCAGGAAAGGCCTTGGACAGGATGTGGCATCTGAACTATGCTTTGGAGGAAGTTAGAGATGCTAGAAGGAGAAGGTGAAGAGATTATATTCCAGATGTGCAGGACTATGGAGAAGAGGCAAGAATCACATGATCAAAGGTCAAGCACTGTAACAACAAACACCCTAGCATACCCAGGTTCTTTAATCTGCTTTTAAAGGAAAGATTGCTCAAAAAGGGGTTAACAATCCTACTTTTAATTACATTCACTAGTTCAGGGGAAGGGTCAGCACCCTGGACATCAGAGAAAATACAAGCAGAGAAAATAGAAGTAGAGAAATTAGCATACAGACCAACAGACAGGGTTCTTATCTGCCTGAACCAAAGCAATATTGCTATGTACTTTACATACACCACTGGATTGAGAGAACCTTTTACATCTGAGCAGTCGGGGGTCTGAACATACAACCACTCAGAGTCTCAACCAGGGAATCAAAAGATCTTTCTCATAATCAAATCCCCAAAGCAAAATACCAATTCAGGGTATATAATTGCTTCTCAGAGCAAGAAGGAATCACAACCCTCCTGACTCAGTGACTAAATCAATTTGGTGCCAAAAGGTGTGAAAACCTTCCTACAAGCAAGCTTCCCTTAAGTAAGCTTCCCTTAATGGGCTCCATATGAAGCTTATTAATGGGCCAGGAAGATCTTATTATCCCATTAATATCACCCATTAATATTACAAGCACTAGGAGGGAACTTGGAGGCCATATGGTCTAACCAACGCCTTTATTTTGGAGGAAAATGAGGTCCAGGGAGTTTCAAGCCTTGCAAGAGGTCAGAAAGATAGTAAGCATTAGAGGTAGTATCACAAGGACCTTTAACTCCAGAGAATTTCGCCAATTCTCAAAACCTAGAAACATAATATCCCATTTCCTTAGTAAGGAAAAAAAAAAAACTTTCTCTTCACCTTCCATTAGATTGTAAGCTCTTCCAGGGCAGGGAAAGTCTTTTGTCTTTCTTTGTAGCTCCAGGGCTTGGCACTTTTTCTGGAGAACTGTAGGCATTTTATAACCGTTTATTGACTGACTGATTGACATTAAGACTGACGTCAATGATGACTGACCTCTCAAAATCAAATTCTTTTTTATGGGTTCCAGTCTTGTTGCTGTTTGTCTTTCGATCCAGTCTTAACTACTATAAAAATACACATACGAAAACTTACCAACTCGTGGTAGTATAAGAGTCCTGCTATTCTCCACAAAATAAGGAGTATACAAAGCAAACTTCAGTACATTATTTTAGAAGAAGATTGGCCTCACAGCTAACAAGTCAGATGTGAAATGCAGTACTTTTTTTCTGAGCATAAGTGAAAAATCATCATGACTAGATATGGCTTAAAAATTCAACTCTTAAGAGCACACAAAGAGAGGAAAAGTTGGCCCTGTCTCTTGTAGATCAGTAACTGCTTTTAAAGAGGCTGGCTAAGCATTATTTAAGGAATCCCCTGCCCCGCCCCCATGTCAGAAAGTTGAATAAAGTTGAAGCGAACCAGGTGTGACGCTTTACCTCCAAAGAGAGGTGCTGGATGCTTTCAGCTTTTTCAAACCACACACATCATTCTTTAGAACACTGTTATCACCGATAAATCGCTTGCAATCAAGAACACTCCTTTATGACAAATCCTAGTGTTTTCTAAGTTAGAGCTTGGGTGCTTTAGACCCCCCGGGGGGAGACTAGGAAGAGACTGTGCACTCTTCCACACACAAACACCGGGAGCCTCTTAGTGGTCAGGAAGATGCCAGAGGCTGTGGGAAGGATGTCAGAAAGCTAGCTCAGAGTTTTGTTAATGCGGGCGGGGTGGGGGGCGTGGGGGAGAAAAGGAAGAGAAAGATAGAGGGGTTTGTTTGTTGTTCCTGCTGTTGCTGTTGTAGTATGACTAGATCCAAATAAATAATGTTTCTCTTAGGAGACAGCAGCCCTTTCACTCGCTGTGCCTAAAAGTTAAAGCAATGGGGCACCCGAGAGCTGAGGCATCTAATAATCTCCAGGTGGCCCCGGGCAACGTAAGGGGGTGGGGATCGCAGAGCTAGGGTCAAGGTTGTTCTCTTTAACCCTGTCTCGCACTGGTGGGAGCGGTGTTCCCCGAACACGAAGGCTCACCCTCCCCCCCACCCCCCATCTTTCCCCGCCCCTCCTTAGAATAATAGCTAGTATGTATGTAGAGCTTTAAGGTTTGCAACATACTTTACAAGTGTTATCTCATTTGATCATTGACACGTTATCTCGCTTGATACCTCCTTGGGTTGAATGGCCTTTCCCACCCCCTCTAAATACATTTTTTTTTAATCCACGCCAACAGAAGACATCGTTCCCTGCCCCTCAAGACCTGTACAGCAGCCCCACGATTAGCATGGGGTGGCGGGGAGTTGTAGAAAAAAGCCCCGGGACAATCCCCAACTTTTCCATTCGCAGATTTAAGGGAGTTTAGCCAGGTTATAGGCGTTCCCAGCTGGATCCCCTTCCTTCAGTACTTATCCCACGCTGGGAGTGGACAGGAGCTAGAGGAAGGGAGAAAGAGAAGCCTTGTTCCAGTTCCCGACATCAAGGGAGAAGTTGAAACTAGGCGGCCAAACAAAGCCCCTGAGAGTCCCTACTCACCGGAGCCAGGCAGCCTCCGCGGGGGACTGGGGGGCTATGCCCCAATGCGGGCATCCAACGCCACCGCCGCCGCCTTACAGGCTCTTGCAGGTATCCTGGGCGAGGAGTGGACTGAGGGTAGGGCGCTCTTCTCCTAGCCCAGCCAGCCTCAGGCGGGGTCCCAGCGGGCAGCGCGCAGCCTGGAGGTGGCCAGGTCCCCACGGCGCTCCAAAAGCTGCTCGGACTCTCTGTAAAGTGCAGCAGGCAGTCAGCCGCAGCCGCAGCAGCCGCCGCCGCTCCAACAGCAGTTCGGACTCCAAACTTCCTCTTCCTCTGGCTACTGCTGTTACTATGCTTCGTTCGCCACCCCTCCACCTCCCCCCCACCCCCTCACTCTTCCGCGAGCTCCTGCAGTCCCAGCCCCAGTGCTTTGCTGCTGCTGTTCCAGCCCAGCCCACCCCTCCCCTAGAGAGGCTGAGATCCCTCTTGGCTCAGGGCTCAGCCTTCAGCCACACAAGGCAACTGATTTGGCTGCCCCTTCCACTCCTCCCGACCCCCGCCACTTTCCTTCAGGGCATAAAAGGTGTAAGAGCGGGTGGGGACTCGGTGGGGTTGGGATGAGACAGATTAAGCACTTGGACTTGTCTCTGGAGCAGAGCCAAAGAGAGCAGTCAAATTACAGCCCCTGGGGGAAAAAAGTGAAAAAATAAAAATACCCAGAGCTACTGTCCTCTCACTCACAACACTTCTCTCCATTTTCAGAGACCTTAGTGTTGTTGGGTCTGTTTTTTAGTTCTTTGTTGATTCATTATATCTATAGAATTTCTTAAAATGAAAAAAAGGGTGTTTTTCTTTTTATTGAGTCAATTTTAGGGCTTTAAAGACCAATTTCTAATATTTGAAAAGAAGGGAAATGCCACTCACTGTTTCCTAGTACATCCGCCAAATAAAAAGTTGGCTGTTTCCACTTATTTTAAAGAAATACATCCATTTAACAAATTACATTAGATAATATCTTTGCTTAGGTGGAAAAAACAGACCAAAAAAAAGCAAATCTTCCTGAAGGACCAGACAGATTTTTAATGTTATTATTTTCTAGTAAAGTTAACTGATAAGTTAATAAAAAGTGTTTTTAAAAGGTTATCTTTGATGCTTCACTCTGCCTCACCTTTAATATCCAGTTTCCAAGGTTTTTTCCTCTATGGGTCTCCACCCATAGGGCTGCCACAAATTATTATCTATATGGACTCTAACAGTAGCCTACTATAAGGCTTTCTCACTGCTCTTTTAAACCCCCTCCCAACTCATCTTTCACCCTTTTATCAGAGTTAGCTTTCTTAGCACTTTACATCTACTTAATACATCTGGTGTATACATAGTTGTTCGTATGGTGTCTCTCCCATTTAGAATTTGAGGGCAGGGGGCTGTGTTTTTTTCCCCCTATTCTTTTTATCTCCAGCTCTGGCTTGACTGACACACACTACATACAAATGTATTGATTATATTGCCCCGCACATTCTAGTTACTCTGTTGCTTTAGGTCTTTTTTTTTTCTTTCAATTCCCTCTTCTTGGAATACTTTCTCTCTTCTGTTGATTTCCTAGTGTGATGAAGCATTGTGGCACTAGACATTACTGAAAACTCAAATGCCTTTTCTGATCCCGCTCCTCCAAGCATCTTCCCTATCAGATCTCGCTCAGCACTTTAATTTGTGCCCTTCTGATGCATCTATTGTGTAATGTTGGGTATCATAGTTATCTGAACATGATAGGGATTTTTGAGCCTAGACAATGCATACTGCACAGGTGCTAAGCCGTGGGAGATTTAGCTTTAGATAAGATTGACCCCTGACCTCATGCCCCTCAGAGCACGGGAGAAATGATCAATCGTCTAGGCTCAAAAATAAAGCATTAGTGGAATGAATGAAATAAATAGCCTAGGATCATAGAGATGAACTAATTCCTTAACACAGAATACAGCACTCCTTTAAATCTGCCCTCAATATGTGTTGTTGTTCAGTTGTTTCCACTCTTTGTGACCCAATGTACCACAGCATGCCAATGCTATCCATGGGGTTTTCTTGACAGAGATACCAGAGTGGTTTGTCATTTCCTTCTGCAGTGGATTAAGGCAAACAAAGGTTAAGTGACTTGCCCAGGGTCACACAACTAGTAAGTGTCTGAGGCCACATTTGAATTTAGGTCTTCCTGACTCTTGGCCCAGTGCTCTCTAATCCACTGAGCCATCTAGTTGCCTCTATATTCTTACATAGTTGATAATCAAATACAAGACCTTCTTTTCTCCATACTTTCATTAGGATCTTTACTATCTGCTTCTGTTCCAGATATGCTCATTTACATTATTTCTTAAATTTTCTCCCCCTTTGTGATAATTGCAAAAAAAAAAAGAATGGAAGCAAAATAAGGCATTCTGTAACAAGCCCATTTGTGACATTCTTCAATCCCTCCAAACATTAGTTTTTTTTCTTCTGCTACTAAGGAAAATTATGATTTTTTTGCGGGATGGGGGTCATTCAGTAAGTATTTATTAAGCACCTTTGTACAAGGCACTGTAGGAAGAACCCGGAATACAAAGACAAGACCAAAAAAACTAAAACAACTAATAAACAAAAAACAAAAACCCCAGATAGTTCCAGCTTTTAAGGATCTTACATTTTATTGGAGAGATCTAAGATTTATGTCCCTAAGTCAGTGCAATCCAAGATAATTAGAGGAGGGAGAAAACACTAATGGGTAGGAATCAGTAAAAGCCTCCAATAGGAGGTGATGAGGATGAAGATGGAATACTAAAACGCTAAAGAAAATCAGATGCTGATTGTATAACACTCTCAGGTCACATAGTCTAATCTAGTAGTTCTAAAAATTTGTTCTGGGGATCCCCAAGATGATTTCAAAGGCTCCAGGTCAAAACTATTTCCATAATATTACTAATATGCTTTAATTCCCAATGAAGCAAATATTGATAGATATGACCCACATAAACAAAAGTTCTCTTGGGGGAGTCCTCAATAATTGTGAAGAACACAAAAGGGTCCTGAAGCCAAAAAATTTGAGAACTGCTCTTTTCCTTTCTTTCCTTCCTTCCTTCCTTCTTTCCTTCCTTTCTTTTCTTTTTCTTTCTTGCCTTAGAATCTCTTAAAGCATAATACATCTTTTTTAGTTTAATTTTTAAAATTATAAACACATATATGTTTTTGAGCATTGGAATCAAAAGCAGAAGACCTAGATTTTATACACACACAAACACACACACACCCCCACCATATCATAGCACACATATATGGGCATCCCAAGTTTGGAGTATCGACCCCAAATGTTCACACAGACTATTTGTGCCTGACCTGTGGTAGAGCATTCTGAGTTCCTATTGGACGCATTGAATCTTGACTCAAGTCATTTTAGTCTTCTTTGAGAATGAAGGACAACAACCAACCAACCAACCAGTGTCATTTTAAGCTTTAATAGCTTAATGTAATGTAATATAAGCTTTAACAGCTTAAAACTGCACTAAGATCAAGTGAGATAATTGTAAATTGTTTAGAAAAGTGCCTGGCCCATAGTAGGCACTAAATAATCATTCCCTTTCCTTGCTGCATCCTGTGTGTGTGTTTAAGGAATTTTTATATGTGTACACACACATATATATGTATATAGACATATACATATGTGCGTGTGTATATATATGCATATGGTATATGTATATATGTGTGTGTGTGTGTGTGTGTGTGTGTGTATGAATGATAAGAATAGGAACTGACCTTGAGATTTCATAGGAACAGGGAACTCCTGGGTGAGAAAAATTCACTTAACCAATGCAGTTTTGCCCCTTCTCTGAAACTTAAAATCTTAGAGAGTTGCCTAGAGCAGTGACAAGTTAAGTAACTTGTCCAGGGTCACATGACCAATATGTTTCAGAGGTTAAATCCAGGTTTTCCTGCCTCTAGGCTCACATGCTAGTCATTGTTTGATGGCACACTGCTTTTAAAGGATTTATATAATAAAAAGAATAAGTCATTTGATATATACAAATGCAAACATACAACTGTATCTCCTATGAAGTTCTTGACTGTTATAAATATACACATGTGTGTATGCATGAGTATTTTCTCTTCTAACTCCCTAAGAAGTAATTAAAACAACACAGTTATATTCTTGAGAATGGACTGAATTTATTCTGAAAGTGGGGCAAATCTTGTCCCTGAAGCTCTAATAAATAAAAAAAATGTTGTGTGTATAAATACATACATATGATTTTATATATGTCCATGGAAATTTATATATAATATGAAATAGAATTTATTTATATGAGTCCACACAGGTATATATACACCTACTAATGTATGTGTGTAAATATATGTATTGTACACACTCATAAAAATATGATATATAATCACATATATATAGTTTTAGAAAAAATTCAGCCCATTCTCAGGATTCTACCAGCGTTATTGTATATTTTATCAATTGCTTGTTTGGGAAAGAAAGGTGACAAAAGAAAAATATTAGTACTGATTTAGGGAGAGAAAATGACTTCTGTGTGTTTTGGAGGGAGGGAATGGCTTTAAACTCTCCCACTGAACCTCCATTTGAGGAAGCAGCCACTGTAGTCATTATGATTTCTTTAAATTTGGACCACCCTATTCTTCTTCCCTTCTAGTCCTGTAGCAGGTACCTTCCTAGCTCTCCTCCTCCCTGTTTTTAGCTTCCTTTCATGTGCAGTGTTCTCCCACTACAATGTAAGCTCCTTGAGGGCAGTGACTACCTTTATTTTTACTCGGATTACTCTGGATTCCCAGAATTTAGTACAGTGTTTGGCACATAGTAAAATGTTCTTCATAAAACACATACGTATGTATATACATACATACACCTCCTTTCCATCCATCTATCTATCTGTCTGTCTATCTTAAGGCTTATGGTAGAAATAGCCTATATAATCATTGCAGGCATTCCCCCCTAATTTTCAGTAATTTAATGCTAAGACAAGGAAATTAAGTAACTGTTACAACCTTAATGATTAAAATGACACAAGGAAGTGTCATTCATGATTATTGCTTGGTTATGGAGTTGTTACATGGACAACAAGCCTGAGCATTCCATGTGTCTGAGAATTTGCGGGGTCCTCCTGCTCGGACAATATTGTATCATTGGACTGCAACAGTGACTGAAATTCCCATCCTTAGACTCCATCCTTTAGGTTAAAGTATTGTTTCCAGATAGCTCTATTAAAATGTAAATTTGTGGCATGGGAAGGATTCACTTACTACATTTAAAAGTAAACACTTTTTATTCATATTTTTTGTCTTTGCATCATGGTCATTTAACCCTTCTCCAACCTCAGATTAATCTCTCCTTTGTGCCAAAGAAAGACAATTAAGCAAACATCTCTGAAAAGCATCCATATCTGACAATTTATACAATATCTTGTACAAGTAGTTCCTGCTCCTTGCTATAAATATTTTGGTCTATAATGGTTTCTGTCTTTGCTATCCTTGGGAGGTCTATTGGAGAGTCCATAGATTCCTGGATCAATAGGGTATAGATAGTTTAGTCACTTGCTTTGCTAATCGCAAATTAATCTCCAGAATTGTTGAATTACTTCATAATTATTACCAAAAAGGCATCAGTGTGCCTGTCTTCCTCCAGCCTGAGCAACACTGAGTCTTCACATCTTTTGTTATCTATAATTTTGGAAAGCAATATGGAACTATAAACAAAAATTTAATAAGTAGTTCTTACTCTTGAACCTGGCTATGCCACTTCTAGGACTATACCCAAAAGAAATCAAAGAAATAGGAAAAGGCCTTATATTTACAAAAATATAGTAGCTCTTTTTTGTTGTAGCAAAAAACCTGGAAACTAAAGGGATGACTGTCAATTGAAGAATGGCTGAATAAGATGTGGTATATAAATGCAATGGAATGCTATTATATTCTAAGAAATGAGGAAATGGAAGATTTCAAAGGCACATGGAAAGACACACACACACACACACACACACACACACACACACATATATATATATATATGATTAATTATGCTTGTTGTTTTCTTAATGTTAAATCATACCTGAAACAAATCTTAATTTGTCACAACGAATTATTTGTTGCAAATTGCTATCACATCCTTACAAGTATCTTATTTAAATTTTTGTTCATTGATGTTAACTAAGGAGATTGGTCTACATTTCTTTTTCTCTACTTGGTCCTTCTCAGTTTTGTATATCAGTACAATAATTACCTCAAAAGAAGTTTGGAATGGTATTTCATAGGTTTATCTTATTAAGATTTGTCCCCCCTTTGACAGTTTATTTATGGTTTATTCAATTTCTTTTTTTTAATTTAAGATCTCTTTTTGTTAGTTTAGGTACTTTATAATTTTGTCAATATTCATCAATTTCCTTTGAATGCTCAGCTTTGCTGGTTGATAATTAGTAGCTTTTTGTAATTCATATTCATTATATTTCCTCTTCTTTGACTGTGAATTTTTCTTGTTTATTGAAATTTTTTTCAGTAACTTGATTTTCCTCTCTTTTTTTCTTGATCAAGCTGTCTAGTGGCTTATCAAATCTGTTAGTGTTTTTAAAAAAAAACACCTCTTTGTTTTATCATTTTTCATAATCTTTACTTCGAAGTTTTTCTATTTTCTCCCCTATTTTTTAAGATTTCTTCTTTTGTACTTGCTTTACAATGGCTATTTTAAAAATATTTTCTAGTCTTATGCTCATCTTGTTGATCTCACTTTTTCTATGTTGTTGACA
Organism: Trichosurus vulpecula; assembly: GCF_011100635.1. Taxonomy (NCBI): domain Eukaryota; kingdom Metazoa; phylum Chordata; class Mammalia; order Diprotodontia; family Phalangeridae; genus Trichosurus; species Trichosurus vulpecula. The sequence continues at coordinate 106,368,609 of NC_050579.1, forward strand.
TAAGTTTTCAGAGATATGACTCCCTCTGAGAACTGCATTAGCTAAGACCCATAACTTTTAACAAGAAGTTTCATTGTTATTATTTTCTTTAAGACCATTATTTCTTGTTAATATGATTTGACCCATTCATTATCCAGTATCTCATCACTTAGTTTCTATTTATGTCTATATCTTTTGCTCATATTTCCTTTATTTATTGCTATTTTTATTGTGTTTTGGCATTTAAAGTTATATGTGACTGCTTTTTTATATTTCTTTATGATTTTTTTATATTCTAGCACATACTTTTGGGGGATGATCAATACTGCTGGACACTGAGAAATATGTAAATGTCTTAAGATTCCCATTCAGAAGTGGCATAGTCAAATGTGTTTGTCTAATAACTAGTTAAATTATATCTTTCTCTTCTTGCTTATCTTTTGATTGTATTTGATTGCAACTAAGAAAAATACTGTCTCTTTCTATTGTGTCACTATCAATGTATTTTTATAATTTGTCTAACATTTCTCTTAAGAATTTAGTTGTGCTATTTGATAATGTACATTCAACATTATTATAAATATTTCATTGTCTATAGTACCTTTAAGTATAATGTACTATTGTTGTATGTCTCTCTCTTCTTTATAAATTTTTATTTCATAATCAGAAATCATTGTAGTCTCTTCTTTTAGAGTCATCTGAAACATACTAGATTTTGCCAGATTCTTTTTTTAATTCTGTTATGAATCTATGTTTGAAAAGTTTATTTTAGGCAGAAAATTTTAGGGGTTTTATTTTCTCATCTATTATCTATTATTTATTTCTTCATTTTTTCCTATTTTTCTTGGAGTATTAGTTCTCATTTTATTTGAGAGTTTGCATTTATAGTTATACATATTTTGTATTTTCTTTCCTGAATATGTATGCATGTATATAATACATATATACATTCATACATTCACACCTTCTAAAGGATCAAGGAAATGTGAACCCTTATTCATACTTCCTATACAAGTTGTGAGTATGGTCATTCCCAGTTTCTCATTCTTTAAAACCTGCAGATAGGTCTCTTCACCACTTTGGGGCCTTTTTAAAAAATTTAAAGTAAGGCAATTTGAATAGGTGATTTCTAAGGTCTCTCCACATATGAATCCTCTAAATCTAAGTAGAAAGGTAGGGGCTAATTAATGGATTAATGGGGAGAAACAATGTTATATCTCTCAGGCACAGAGAAGAGGAGCAGGAAATGTTTTGAGAAAATAACATCCAAGTTCCATGGTTGAACTCAACTGAGTTTCATGGGTAAAATTTCTTCTGGTTGCACGGTAACTTTAAGAGCATTGGGGCTCAGCTGCTCCACATGTTTTAGCTTGTCATAATAGTTATAAAGTCAAGATCTAAAATGTTTTATTGGAGCAGCAATAAAGTAAGTCATGTGGATTGAGTACGTTCTGACTGTCTATTTGAATATTTGCTATTGCCAGAAGCTTATTATTGCCACCACTCACAAGGGCATCATAACATCCTGGTTTAGAACTGGAAGGGACCTTCAAAATCATCTAGTCCAACACACTCAAATTACAAATAAAGAAACTGAGGCCCAGAGATCACACAGAGATTATGCTTCCTCTCTTCCCTCTTTCAACAGCAGGGTGTCACCATTTTAAAAGCAGCTCTTTGTAAATAATATTGTCCTAAGTTTTTAAGTTGTTTGTGCGCATGGGACAAAGTATTAAAAACTAAGTAACTACTCACATTTATGCCATTTCTGCTTGCTTGAATGTTACTGGTGAGACTGGGGATGAAGGAAAGACCTACCTTGTAGAAAAGCTGCTTTGAAGTGTCGATTTTATAAACTAGTTTTGCTTTGGCAGGGCAAACTGGTTGCAGGGTTCAAGCTACATAAAACTGAGATTACAGTGGAGAAAGTGAAACATATTCAAGTGGCTACTGATATGCTTTTCTCCGATTATTAGGGGTTATAAACCTCTTTGTACACGGGTATTGTGAGTTCATATTTCCTTTTTCATAAATTGTTTATATCCTCTGATTAAGTTCCTTATACTGGATTCTACATCATATTATTACCTCCAGTATTTACTGCAAATATTTTCTCCTAATCTGTTTTTACAAATAATTTAGTGACATTGTTTTTTGCCATTCAAAATCCTGTGGAAAGGAAGAAAAACTGAACCAAAGAGCTGTAAATAGTGATCAAATGTACAATAATTATTCTTTCATTAATTAAAAAAAACCCTCAAGTCTTTGAGTCTATAAATTGGCAGTGATTGCTTTTTGTCCCAGACGCTACATTATCTTAGAAATCATTGTCTGAGTCCTCCACTAGAGTCTCTATAACAACTCCTTAATTAGAAGAGGCTGGCAAACGTGGCAGCTTGGAGGGTTCAGTAGAACACTGTTCCTTGTTTCCTTCAGTTTATAATTATGCCAGTCTATGCCATCCAGGAAGAACAATGCTTCATTCCAGCCTGACACTCCCAAGGCAGAAGTTGCAGCTGAACTCAGCTTGCAGTTTCCATCTAGATTTAGCATGCCGAAGTCCAAGTTCTGACACTGGCTACAGGATAACATTTCAAAAGGATAATACTCAGAGGAAAGTAGCCTAGAATTTTTGGTGGTTTATTTTTCACATAAAATAATACTTATTAAGATGATAACACAAAGTTGTATAGTCTTTGACATTTGTAAACACAATAAAAGTCTTAATTAACCGGAGCCTTTGAGCAAGCAGTATTTTTTTTCTCAAAGGTAAGATTCTCTGGATAAAAGTGGTACATAGTTAATACCCCTTGGAAGACTGAAAGACCCTAAATTCAGTCAGATTAACAGATCTCAGGAAGGTGTGGTGACTTCTCTTTTCACTAATCAAAAAGTCCCCAAACAGTGACTGGTTGGTGATTTCGCTGAGGGATGATAAAAACCAAGGGCCCCCAAGTACAGAAAAACAGAAGGTGGGGGAAGCTCAGGTGATCAAAGGAAGATTAATTAATTCATGATTCATCTCTATGAAGTCTTCTGAACCTTATAGAAACAAGAAGAGTCTTATTCTTACTCTTCCAGGAAATGTGATAAATTGTTCAAAGAAATCCAACTGTTCGGCTACTGAGAATGCTAGATTTGGAGTCAAAGGACCTAAGCCTCAATATTTAAGCTTAAAATTCTGGCTATGCAGCTTATCTAAGTGATTTGGGGCATGTTATTTAAACCCATTGTGCCTCAGTTTTCTCACTTATAAAATGAAAATGTAAGACTAGATCATTAAATGACTTCTAAAGTGTGTTCCACTTCTAAATCTGTGATCCTATTGTCCCATCTTCCAGCCAAGCCTCTAAAGAATTTTTCTTAAGAAATATTGATTGAAATTATATAAAGAGATAAGACATTAAATCAGGAAGGAAAGAAAAGAGATTGTATGGAAGGTACCTCTTATCCATCCTTCAAGGCCTAGTCCTAATCTCTTTTATGAAGACTTATTGACTACCCCAACCAGATGATAATTCTCCCTTACTTGGAGACATTATAATTTGTCACTTGCCACATTTGGCTAAAGGAATCAGATGAATGTAAGTGGGTCTTCAAAACTCATTTCAGAAACAATACCCAGAATATTATGAAATTTGTATAACCCAGGATTGAAGCCTGGAGCGTTTGCATAAGTCTCTGCTCATTTGTTAACAGAACCATGATTCATTCCATGTGATGTTGGCATGAGAACTTTGGAAAGGAGAAACATTCTTTATTCTTGTTTAGAAATATAGAACATGTAGTTCTAGACTCTCTTTGAGACTTACTCTGGGGTCTCAAAAAGTGGGAAATGGTTGATGTACAGGAGCAAGTGCCTCCATGTGGCCCTAATTTCTAGCTTGCCTCTCTAGGTTCTCTCTCTCTCTCTCTCTGTCTCTGTCTCTCTCTCTCAGTCTCTTTCTCATTCTCTCTTTTTCTCACTACCTCATTTCCAGTGGGAGAGCTTATTCACACTGTGGGTTTTCTGCTATATTCTAATCTACATAGCTTCTCCAGGTGCTGCTTGTTATCTACTTGGTTACATGGGTTTACTTACTCTTCATTATTTGTGAAGAGGGAAGGAATGAGCATTTACATAGCACCTACTGTGTGTGGGGGCTGTGCTAAGTGCTTTTCATAAATATGATCTCATTTGCTACTAACAACCATCCTGTGAGGTGGGTGCTGTTGCTATCCTCATTTCACAGTTGTGGAAAGTGGGACAAAGGTAAAGGGACTTGCCCAGAGTCATACAGCTCGTAAGAGGCTAAAGCAAGATTTGAACTCAGGTCTTCCTACTTGTAGGCCCAGTGCTCTATTCACTGTAGCACCACCCATCTCTATTATCTGAGGAGGAGTTAAGCCTGCTGAAGGGGCAGCTAGGTAGTGCAGCAGATGCAGCGTCAGAAGACCTGAGTTGAAATGTATGTGTGACCCTGGGCAAGTCACTTAACCCTGTTCACTTCAGTTTCTCCATCTGTAAAAAGAACTGGAGAACAAAACAGCAAACCACTCTAGTATCTTTGCCAAGAAAATCACAACTGACATCACGAAAAGTCAGATCTGACTAAAACAACTGAACAACAACCACAATCCTGCAGATGCAAACTTGGAGTATCCATTTCCTATAAGGGAACTGTTGCAAGTTATAGTTACAGTGTATCCAACTGTGGCTGATCAGACCATACGAGCTTGGAATGCTCTACCATAGGGCAGGTACAAATAGTCCATGTGACATTTGGGGTGGGTTCTCAAACCAGGAAAGTGGTTTGAACCTAAAGAAAACCATTCTTCTACACTAGCAATATCTAAGAGGAAGATGTAATCTAGATCTTAATGTCAGCCAAGAGGAAATTTCTCTAAGTGTCTAGAGAGGCAAGCTGGAAATCTGGGCCATGTTGAAGTGCCCTACATGTCTATCAATCACTTCTCAAAGTCTTTACTCTTTCTCCCCAGAGGTTCAGAAGAGAATCTGAAATGACACATGTCCTTTTTCTCTAGGAATTTTGAATGTCTCTCCCCTCCAAAGCTTTCACACCAATTCTACTCTGCGTGCTGTTACATAGTGCCATCATTCTCTCCACCAATGAGGAGAATCTTTTGCAAACGCTCCAAGCTTGAAACCTGGGTTACATTTACATTTCAGAAACTTCGGTTGCCACATATTTAGACCTGGCAATGCAATGTGTACATTTTAGATAAATAATATCTACGTAAAATGAAAATCTGTCTTGTTTCCTGACTTCTTCCTGCCATATATTACATTATGGTTATTTGTGTATGTATGTTTGTGTGTATGCGTGGCTTCCTCTCCTACACTGCAAGTTTCTTAAAGGCAGGTATATTGTCAGCAGCGGCAAGGAAGACCGCTGGCTACAGTGTTGAATCAGTTGAGGAAACTCAATTTGACTTCTGTGCTATGTTGTCTATGCTTTTCTCTTGTCTCAGGAAATTTATTCCATCTTTCATATTTTGTACACGAATTCTATATTTCCAATGGAATTTTCATTCACTAGTTCTTTACTCCAATTCCAGTTGTGGTACAGAATAGACTATACTCTATGGTTTAGGAAGTACTAACCTGGAAGAAGGTCAGAGGACATTGGTAAAACCTCAGACTATGAGTATCATGTAGTATGAGTATCAGTAGCGTAGACTGATCATGGTAGGTGAAAGATATCTTTGCTCTAAAGCTTATCACAGTCAGCCACTAGGTGGCAACAATCCAGGGACTAGAAGCACAGTTGATCTTGAGGAGCTGGATGGAGCCATTTCCAGTGGAAAAGGAACTTTTGTTTACAGAGAGAGGGAATGTGTTTCAGAACCTAGAACAGAGAAAATGGAAACTGAGAAGCAATTATCTGTAGTCAAAACTGAGAGAGGATCATCAGAAGTTCAGTTCACCAAGCACTTATTAAGCGCTGACCTTGTGGTGGGCCTTGTAACAGGTACTAGAAAAACAATCTCTGCCTTCAAGGAGCTTCTTTTTACTCTGGGGAAGTAACAGTTGCACAGGTTGGAAAAGTCCCACATGATGTCATTAGGGGAGGGTGGTAGGGCTCTAGAATTTGAACAATTGCCTGGCCATAACATTATGTTTTTTTTGGAGGGGGGAAGGCAAAGCAATTGGGGTTAAGTGACTTGCCCAAGGTCACACAGCTAGCAAGTGTGTCAAGTACCTGAGGGGGGATTTGAACTCAGGTCCTCCTGACTCCAGGGCTGGTGCTCTACTCACTATGCCACTTAGCTGCCCATTGCCACAACATTATAAGAGTGACAAAAGGTGGTCATCATTAGTCTGATGATGTTACAGGGGCAGCAATGGTATGGGACTAATGACATCTTAAGAGGTGAGACTCAATAATCAAAGTGACAGTTCCTCATGACATCACAAGTGGTCAGCCTAAATAGTTTGAATGGAAGTGTGAGATTTAAAAGAATTCAACTAAAGGTAAAGTCAGGAGGTAGAAATGAGAAGGGAAAGCCTTCCAAGAATGAGGGACAGCCAGTGAAAATGCCTGGAGTAGGGAGATGGAGTGTCTTGTTCAAGGAGTAGCAAGGAAGCTAATGGCACTGGATGGCAGAGTATATGGGAGGGAGTCTGAAAGATGCGTGTGCGTGGGATGGAGTGGAGCAGGCAGCCACAAAAGACAGAAAAAATATAGGATGATAAGAAGGATGGTTGAATCCAATGAGACATTGGCAAGTTTGTAGGTAGTAGAAAAGCAGCCAAAAGACAGGGAGAGATTGAGGATAAGTGAGAGATTGGGGATGATAGAGGGCAGTCTGCTGGAAGAGACTGCATGAAATAGAATCACTTGTGCAAGTAGAGAGGTTGATCACGGAAAAAGTACCACCTCCTTACGTGAGATAGGGGTGAAGGAAGACATAGGGGCAGAAGGTGGATAATGCAAGATAAGGATTGTTGTGTTTGTCCTTTGTTCTCAAAGAGGACTATATCTGAATAATGACATGACTTGCAGTTGACTTGGATTTGAGTGAGAGAAGGCTGCCTAAGGTCACCAGCCTCCATTTCTCCTCCAGAGCCATCTGGGTCCAGTAGCCTGATATTCATCAGGATAACTGGGTTTGATCCAGGATGCAATGGGAGACCCTGGCCCTTTCAGGCTAAGGTCTTCTCAGGTTCTCACTTTGAGTGAGGTAACACCCATCCAGTGAATAGGCCTCCTTAAGAAGTGAGTCAAGTGATGGCCCCTATAATAAAAAAAAAAAAATCAAACTGGGAGGGGAAGGCCCTCAGGGTTGCTGGCTAAACAAGAAAGAAAAGAGATAAGGAAGATGGGAGAAGAAGGAGCTCTCAACAAATGACCTCTTCTTTTAGCAAAACTCTAGGGAAAGTTCTCAGGTGAGAGCACTGGGGAAGGAGAAGCTATGAGAGATTTGAAGAGGAATGGAAAGATTTGGAAGAACTGCTGTGGTGAGTGGGATAGTGAATCAATTAAGGAGGTATAAAAGGATTACTTACTAGCCATAAGGTTCTAGTTTAGGTTATGTAATAAAAGTTGGTAGTGGACTCAGTCAGGACAGATTGCATGCTTTTCTCCACTTTTGTTCAGCAATACATGTGCAGGACCCAAGATAGTGGATAGTGGGAGTGATCTAAGGCTGAAGCTTGGCAGGGCAAATCAGTGATACGATAAAGTGGGGAAAGGACTCAAAAGACGAGGACAACGTAGAGTTGAAATAGTTCACTAAGGGGTCAGGATGGAGAAGGGCGGAGATTGTGACAAGGGCAGCAATGATAGCCTAGGAGAGAACCAAAGGGTCAAAGGATTGGAGGCCATAGTGTGAATGAAGAGTAGGGTTTGGTATTAGAAAGCAGAAGGAGAAATTGAAATCCAATAGACTATAAACAGACATGGGAATTTCAGAGTTTATGAACGTGGAGGTGGTGCACATATGGGTGATTGCAAGATCAAGGATGACCATCTTTGTGTGTGGGTAAAGTGAAGTTATGGAAAATGAGTAACTTGAGGAACTGGGAGGTTAGTTTAAGGAAGTATCACTATGTATGTTGAAGCATAAAGGCAGGAGTTGGCAAGAATTCGTTGAGGAAGAAAGGGTATGTCCTGCAGGTCTAAAGACAACAGCTATCAAGATTTTAATTGGGAAGTAGATGTGGATTGCATGAACCTCAAAGGAGGAGGGGTTACTGAGTGATAGTGGTAAGGTGAGAACCTGGAAGTGTCAATGGGGAATGAAGAATATTCTAACTCTCCCTTGATCAAATAATTGGAGGGAAATGAGTGAAAATGAAATCCGTATTGTAAAGAGTAGCCAGAGAGGCTATATTATCTTGATGGAGCCAAATCTCAGTGAGAGTCAGAAGGTGGAAGGAGTGGGAAAGGGAAAATTTTAAGATGAAAACAAGTCTGTTATCTATGGAGCAAGCATTTTAGAGGGCACAATAGAAGGGGTGTGCTGCTTTTGGTTGGGACTTTGTGGGGAGGAGTTGAGAGGAATGAAATTAATGAATTGGGTTGTTGGAGGTAGAGAATAGAGTTTGGATGATGACCTATGGGAGTCCAGAACCACTGGGATATGAAGGGCTTGACCAAGGCGGAGTTTATCAATCATTAAGTAAAAAATTTAGAAATATTTTCAAAGTCAATTAAATGACCTTAGGGTGAAGTCCTTTCAGAGCCTTGGAAAGTTCAGTTGAGGGAGCAAGGACTTAGTGCAGAAGAAATGGTTATATTCTCCTTCCCCCAAAGCAGAAGACAAAGGTGTAAAATTGGTAGAATGGCACCTTCTTCCCTTATCCCAATGGCAGGATACTGGTAGGGTGGAATGGCACTTCTCCATTTCCCACAGAAGGCTGGACATCAGGTGGGAGACTTAGGGAGATCAGGCAGGAGATGTACAGGGCACTGTGGTAAGGTGCTCACCTCTCCTTGACTGACTTCAAAATGACTGCTCCTTCTGGAACCAGCCTTTTCTTTTAAGACATAATCATTTTCATTTACACGATGTTATTTGGTTTGTTATCTCTCATGCTTTTCAACTTCCTGCTTTTGAAAAGTATTCCTGATTTATAGTCATGACACTTTCTGGCTTAGTCTTTAAATCTTTATGCTCATTTGTTTTTTGATCCTGGATTGTTTTCCAACACAGTTTTCACCGCCTTCTCCATGTCCATTTCTACATTGAACTCATCTAGTATAAAAATGTAATTCTGTATACAATTTTAAAGTATAAATCCCTGAGTTTTATGCCTTGAGAATCTTGTCAAGTTCTGTAAAGCATTTGTCTATTTTTTTCATTTTCTGCAAAAGATGTTGGTACATAAATTGCAATTATCTTCATGGTGATCTGTTTGAATATGCTCATTGTGAGCACTGCAAGGGGAGAAGATTAACTGTTCCACGAGATGCTATTTCTTGTTGCCTTTGGTGCCCCATGAAAATAATCTTGCCAATGCCTTTATTTACCTCTTTGAGAAGAACCTGTGAGTCCTCCATTTATCTGCAACTTCTTTAGTTATTCTGGTTTCATTTATAGTGAGCATGTTAATATGGGTATGTCTCAGATGAAGATTGACAGTTAAGTGAACATTTCTAGGTGTTTAAATGAGTCTCAATAGTCCCTGTCCTGTTTTCTTCCACTCTGCCGCTATCATTGCAGAAGTAGAGGAAAACCATACAGATTCATGGCCATTTTATGATCCCTCCCCCAATTCATGGGTTACCAACTCCCTCCGCCTCAGAAGTGACAACCCATGAATTGGTTGCGTTTAAACACCATCTCTGACCCTTACCATCTGTATGTCCTTGGGCCAGTCATTACCTCTGACACTTTCGTAATCTGTAAAATCAGGGAGGTGGGCTAGAAGATATCTGATGTCCCCCAGATCTAGATCTATGAATCCTTTTCAAAGCTTGGTAAAAATCTGTCAGTGCTTGTTCTTTGCTAAAGTGACCTTCAAGAACATTCGGTTGCCTGTGGGTGACAATGAGGCCCAGAGTAGAACTGTTATGGAGTTTTAATGCATTTATATTTTACCCTGCTGTATTGTTTCTGAAATTTCCCATTCTCCTTTTGCTTATAAGTAAGCCATAGAAAACAAACTTCTGGATTGGAATATGTTGCAGACAATGGGTAGGAGAAAAAGAATATATTTTTAATGAGCTTGTATATTCTCTTTTCTCTCACAAATAAAGCATGTAAAACCCACTTGTCAGTTTGAACTATGTTGCAGAGAGTGGGTCAAAGGGAATGTGAGCGCAAATACTGTATCCCTGGGCATCTAATTATGGTGACAACTGGGTGCAGCAGCTCTTAGAAATATGAGACCCAAGCAGGTCCAGAAGGCTCGGTACTATGTTTCCATTTTGTGATCCAGTGGGAAGTGAACAGTTAGAGAGTAGGAAAAAGACCTATGTCTTGAGAACAGAAACATTCTCTTGATCATTTCTAAGAAGCAGTTGAAATGCTTGGGAAGTTGACAGAGAAAAAGACTGCTCGAAGAGGACCAAAATGACATCACTATGTTAGAGTCAAGTTACAGTGTGTTCGACTGTAGCTGATCAGACCAATATGAGCTTGGAGTGCTCTACTTACAGGTTGGGCACAAATAGTACATGTGAACATTTGGAGTGGATTCTCTCGATTTGCACATCTCATGTTTCTTTTGAGCTACTTCAATTCTGCTTTGCTCATAGAACAAAGCACCTTCTCTGATGAGGGCATGCCAGTGTCTTCCATGTCACATAATCAATTCCGAAGTTCTTAAGAGAGACCTGGAAAGTGTCCTTGTATCACTTTTTCTGACCACCATATGAGCACTTCCTCTGTGTGAATTCTCCATGAAATTGTCTTTTAGGTCATTCAAATAACATGGCCAGCCCATTGGAGTTGTGCTCTCTGCAGTAGAGTTTGAATTGGCAGTTTAGTTTGAGAAAGGACCTCAGTGTCTGGTATCTTATACTGCCAGGTGATCTTCAGAATCTTCCTAAGACAATTCAAATGGAAGTAATTCATTTTCCTGGCATGGCTCTGGTACACTATCCATGTTTCCCAGGCATGCAACAAGGAGGTCAGCACAATAGTTCTGTAGACCTTTCAGTTTGGTAATCAGTCTGATACCTCTTCTCTCCTTTTCTTCGAAGCCTCTCAAACACAGAATTAGCTCTGGCAATGCACGCATCAAGCTCATTATTAATGTGTACATACCTGGAAAGTATATTGCCAAGTTAAGTGAACTTATCCACAACATTCAAAACTTCTACAGGCTATTGTTAGCACAGCAAGAAAAGCTGGGCAAAATCAGATTGATAGAATTTTAGAGTTGGAAGAGACTCCAGCAGACATTAATTCAACCTATGCTAAAAGTAATTCCCATTATAAATTACTTAATAGTGGTCATTCAGTGTCTACTTGAAAACTTGCAATTAGGAAGAACCCACTCACTATCTTCCAAGTCAATCCAGCCCACTTTTAGACAGCTCTAATTATTAAGAAATTTTCTTGAAATCAAGACTAAATGGGCCTTTGCCCAAATTTTGACCATTGCAATGGGTTCTGCCATCTAGGCCAAACACAAGTGTATTCCCTCTTCCACCTGATAGCCTTTCAAATACCTTAAGACAACTTTTGTTTCCCTTCTGAGTCTTCTATGAAGGTTAAGGGCCAGTTTCTTCAACCTGTCGTTATATGGGAGACTCAAGACCCATTACCATCTGGTCCTTCATTGGATGTTTTCTATCTTATCAATGTCCTTCTCAAACCAAGGTAACCAGAACTGAACACAATATTCTAGATATGGTCTGACCAGGGAAGAGTACAATAGGCTTGTTATTTCTACTAGCTGTTCTTTTCCCAATACAACCCAAGACTATATTAGGTTTTTTAATCTTTCACATCAAACTATTGACACATAATGAACATGCAGTCTATTAATAGCTCTAGGTCTTATTATATGCAAATTTCTGTATGTTTTTCTGTATGTGTTTCATGCTCCTCCAGTCAATTTTTTGAACCTATCTTGTTAGATTCAGCCCAATGCTTTCGCCTGTTTTCATTGGATCCTAATTCAATTATCTAGTGTTTGCTTTACATCATCTGCAAAACTGATGAGCATGCCATCTATGCCTTTATCCAACTCATTTATAAAAATATTGAACAGCACAAGATCAAGCATCCTTGAGGTATTCTACTGGAGACCTCTTACCACATTGGCATTGAATAATTAACAACTACTCTTTGATGCTGGCCATTCAATCAGTCCTGAACCCATAATAATATTAATTATGTTATACAGTAATGATTGTATTACTATTTGGCACATATAATCTCCATCTGTTGTGAAAAATACTATGATATTCTTTATGACATGTTGAAAAAAACCCCAACCTTTGCATTGTCCTTAGCTTCTCTTGCCAGCCTCAGCTCATTCATTCTGACTTTTGGCACTCCTGACACCATTTTTATAGGACCATGCCACACATGTTTATATTGTTTCATCTGGCTGTGTTTCCATCTTCTGCACATAGCTTTGAAAAATCTAAGTTGGTTGGTGAGTTCACTATGTATCCACACTGTTCTTTTCAGAATCTCCCTTTTTTCCCTTCTCATTAGAATTGTTTTACCCATTCCCTGGGTATCTTAATTCATTCCTTGTTTTCCATCATGTCCTCCTCTTTTCAGTTTTGTTTTGTCTATTCCTTGGATAGCTTAGTTCCTTCATCTTTGGAATTACCACCCTGGGGTCATGTTGTCCTTACTGAGTCAGCCAGTAAACGACTTCTCTCTTTTTCTTTAATAGTATTTTATTTTTTCCAATTACATGTAAAGAAAACTTTCAACACTCATTTTTTGAAAGATTTTGAGTTCCAAATTTTTCTCCCTCCCTTCCTTCCCTCGCCAAGACAGTAAGCAATCTGATATGTTATACATGACTTGTTTTATTTAGTCTGACCAAGACATCAGGCTATGCTTCCATCCCATTCAGCTGTTCACCCAATCCATATCCTCACTATCTACCCTGCAGCAGCATGTGTTCCTGTGCTCTGTTTCCTCTAATTACTTCCCTCTCCCGAGTGTTCCACCTCTGGGAACACCAGTCAAACCAATTCCTCCAGTTGAATGGGCAGATGAGAACAATTTGTTCCAACATCTATGAAGGGGCTGAAGCAGGCGCTGCGGAGCACTTAGAGCATGGTCAAATATCAAAGAGGCCAACGTCATCCATTGCCTCCTGGGCTGTCATCAGTCTTGGCTTTTGTCCTGCCACTGGACTTTGATGACTCAGGAAGAGAGTGTGAGGCTGACAACCTTCTGCAACTCTGCCTCACTTAAAACGAAAGATAAATAAAAACAATCTTCGTTTTTGCAAACAGAGTGTCTTTTGACTATACCCACCATCACTGTGACTTCCTAAATCAAAATATCCTTGTAGCTGCTATTTCCTTTATGTGTTGTTTCCCCCGCTGGAATGTAAGCTTCTTGAGGGTAAATACTGTCTTGCTTTTCTATTTGTAACACCAGCACTTAGCACAGTGGCATGTAGACCCAAGAAGCACTTAATAAATTCAATTCTGCTGGAGATAGAGGAACAAACTGATTCTCTTTAAAACCGTAGACCTTGCTTCCAACCCCGCACTAGCAGCTATTAACAAAGGAAGCAACCCTTATAATGATGTAACCTGACAACTACTGGCTCCTTAGCAAGCCAAACTTCTAAAGATCCAGAAAAGAAAGTTCTCACCATCGAAGTCCGTGGCACTGTCAAATGGCTCAACACCAGAAACAGATAGAATTTTATCAATGGAAGCGACATTGAGAAAGATGCATGATCAGAATTGCCACTTTACCTTAAGGACCAAGAGAACTTTATTTGTGACTTAAGCTGGAAACTTCCTATATATACTGTCTCCCTTTATTAGAATGTGAGCTCCCTGAAAGCAGAGACTGTCTTACTTTTCTATTTGTACTTTTAGTGCTTACTACATAGTAAGGACACAATAATTGTGAACTGAGGTGAGCTGAGCTGGCATTTTAGCGTATCCAAGATCTTGGTGCTATAGGCAACTCCTTTCACTGGTGTAGCTTTGGAACCCCTTCACCTCTTCCATCCTGTACAATTCTTAGCCATATTTTCCCATCTGTTCTCCATAGAAGACCATACCCTAGAGGTCTTCCTTTTACTCAGTATTTGGACCAGGGAGGGGTACCAACAAACACTTAAGCAGTTGTCTCTAATTTTCACTACCTAAGCTTCATCTACTTTTTTTTTCTTTTATTTATAAATATTTCCTTTTGCTTAGGGGACATGATGCTGGAACAGGTTTCAGAGTCCTTATTTGAATCCTCACTCTTCTTCTTATAATCAGTGTAGCTTCAGGCAAGTCACAACCTTTCTGGGTTTCAGTTTCCTTAGTTGTAGAAATGAAGGGGTTGGACTAGATAACCTCTAAGGTTTGCATCTAGCTCTCAATCTATGATTCTTTTCCAGCTTTACATGTCCTCATTAGGGCCTTTTATGACACTTTTCATATGTAAGTCATCACTGGCAACATGCTTCATCCTACTTATGTGCACCACGTGCCTTTCCATTGGCCTTTGGATTATTGGCCATTTTGGTTCTTCAGAAACTACATTCTTGCACAGTTTGCAGCTGTAGAATGTGGTCAGAAGAATATTGGTATGAAAGAGATAACTTTTATAGTTGAGCACATGAACTAAACATAATCCAGAAGAGAGCATTCCCTCACCACCAAGAACATAAGACAAATGGTTCTAGTGATTCTCTAACCTATTCTGAAAACATCAAAGAAAGGTTTCAGGCTTTTTACTATATCGTTATTTATACAACCAACTATGTTCTTGAAAGGGAATCTGGGATATTGGTTCACTTTAGGCAAAGCATAGATACAATATGACTGTTTAGGTGATATTCATTTCAAGATGCTGGGAAAGATCATTTACCCAAATGTTACAATTTCTGGCTTATCCCTCTCCTCAAAATTCTACCGTTAGAGACTTACTGAGTTCATAAGTGTCTTCATTTAAGAAGCAGACATTTTTGGGGGGGATTAGTGCTTTAATTTGGCCATCAGTCATTCACATATGTATGTGAAATAGTTTAAACAACTTTCATTCTAATGTCTTTGATCTCAAGCTTACCATTCCTTACCATACCATACCCTGCCTTACCATAATATATCATACCTTCTTAAAAGGAATGGCAAGTGGTGTACAAAGTAGAAGCCCTTTTCCTTTCCCACTAAAGGGCTTTCCTTGGAAGATTTGCACAAGGTTTCTTGTAGCCAACTTGTTACAGTATTCAAATTAGTTATATACGTATACTTAAAAATAAATGGGAACAAACAGTAATACTAGTTGTATTTTGTTCCCTTCCCCCACCTAGATTAGAAACCTAGTGCTCAAACAGAAAAGTAATTAAACTAAAAATTTAAAAAAATATTGCTTCTAGTCCAGCTACTGACTATATAATCATTTATCTTCCTTGTTCCTCAAGTTATTCAGCTGGATGGCCCAATGGATAGAGTGTCAGACTTATAGTTAGGAAGATCTGAGTAAAAATTATGCATTGGACACTTACTAGGTGTGTGACAGTGATATTTCTATAATAATCCATTCTTACCATCAATGACATTGGGGCCGACACAATGGAACTGTCAAAGTTCCATCTCTGTGTGCTATGTGAGAAAGTACAAATGTATTTATGGAGAAAAAGTTATTTGGACTAGGTGAACCAGACCAAGTACACAATGAGGAAATCCAGGCAGGAGGAGACATAATCTCTAAAACATCTGGTGACTATTTTGTAAGATATTGTACAAGATATTACAAGGAGAGAGACCATCAAAGAATGAAATAAATCAGAATTAATACTGTTACTCTAAGAAGATTACTATGGGAGCATAAAAAATTAGTGACCTACACTAATATTTTCTTGGATAGTCAAGTAGATAGAAGGCTGGGCCTGCAGTCAGGAAGACCTAAGTTCAAATCCTTTCTAGGTGTTTAACCTGGGCAAGTCATCTAACTTTTGTCTGCCTCAGTTTGTTCAACTGTAAAATGAGGATGATAGCAACTACCTCCCAGGGTTGTTGTGAGGATCAAATGAGATAATATTTGCAAAGCACTTAGCATAGTGCCTGGCACATAGTAGATACTTAATAAATACACCTTTCCTTCTCTTCCCTCCCTTCCCTTCCCCTTCCCCTTCATTCCTTCCTTATCTTAATTTATCAGGGACCCAAGTCTTTACCATTGTCATAGGTTTGCCAATAATGGTGCAATGCCTACTAGCTTTGTTTCTTCTCTATCTAGCTTTTCTAGAGCTTTCTTGGAACTTTTCTTAATCTTAGGGTAATTTTCATCACCAGATTCTAATTTTGTGGGGGAGAGGAGGATAAGGTTAGAGTTATTTGGAGAGGGACAAGGCCATCTTCTATTAAGGAGATAAATACTTGCTAGAAGTGCCTGTTCCTTCCTACAAGCACAAAGGATCCTAATTGAAGACTGATTCCCCAGAGACAGAGAAGTCCTACAAATGCTTCTCTTTGCAGGTGACAATGTGCTGACTGAATCAAGTTCTACAACTTTGCAGGATTATCCCAATGAGATTCCCGATATTTTTAAAGAGATGGTAGCACAAATTCACACAGGGGTGTCACCTTTGTGCCCCTCGTTTGCCATTTTTAGAGCACTAGTAGTGGCGAAGTGGTATAAGCATTCCAAGCAGGCTTATGTGTTGCTCCCTTAATTTTACAGAAAGGCAGAGTATTATTCTCTTCATTAGAGTGAGGAAGTGTAATATTGGAATTGTCCAGTTGGCAGTGATCTTCTTGAGCCACCAGACTAGCATCCAGTTTTGTTTCCTTCTAGCCCATGTGTGTGATAGCACCTTAAGAGGCTTCAGTGGGAAAGACCTTAGCTTAAAAAATGCCAAGGTCTCCCTCCCACCGCATCTGGGGCCATCTTCAGTCATCCTGATCTATATTTTCCCACTGGACACAGATGGCTCCAGAGGAGAAAGTGAGCCTGGTGACCTTGCTTAAGTGTCCCTCACTTAAATCCAATTCACTTGCAAGTCATGGCATCAACTTCCTGATGCCATGGTCCTCTTTGAGAACAAAGGACAAACAATAACAACAACTCTTGTCACAAGAAGGTGCATAGCATACCCATAAAGACCTGGCTTCCCATTCGCTATGGTAAGTAACTTCTTTTCATGGCTCAGCTGAAAAGTTTAAACCTACTCTAGCTGGGTTTGGAATTTAGCTAGGTTATGATTTAGAATATTACTAAAAATATGAAATCTATAGCTCTAGAACCCCCTCCTCCTTCATCATCTGTATTGTCCTTTCTATGACTATGACCTCCGCCTCTCCTCCCTTACATTCAGAGAACCTGGAAACTCAACATGTATTTACCAATGGCCATCATCCTTGGCTTGACCATAAGAAAATTAAAAAAAAAACACTCAAGGGCAATGGATGGAAAGAAGAAAGCAGCTGATGCTGGAAGTTAGTGTCTAAATCTCATGTCTCCCTCATTCTGTTACAGATTCTTGCCTGTAGACAGTGCACTAGGGGCTCTCACAATTTTATTTTCCTTACATAGGAATTTGTGGGGCTCTTCAGGTCTCCTAGAGACAAAAAACGGTGCTGGAGAAACACCTATTACACAGAAAAAACAAAGAGATGAAGATTACTTATCGTCCAGAGCCATTCTATTGAGTTTAGCATATGAATACTTATAATTAGCATCTACGGAACACTTCGAAGTTTGCAAAATGCTTTACAGATATTATTTGTTTTATCCTCATAACCATGGGAGGTTAATACTATTACTATTATTGCCATTTTAAAGATGATGAAACTAAGGCAGACAGAGGTTAAGGGACTTTCCCAGGGTCACACAACTCGAGTGACTGATGCTGGATTTGGACTCAGGTATTTCTGACTCCAGGCCTAGTGCTCTATCCACTTGTCTCCAAGCTTCTACAACATATCTGAAACGTGCATGGTAGATGGTCAGGGAACTAAATAGGAGGAAGTGTGTGGGCTAGATTGTATTTGGGAAATGATGAAGAGTTTTTGATAATTGCAACCTGCTGATGTTATGTGACTGTAAAGCTTAGAGCACTATTTTCTCCAAATAATCAAAGTTTTGAATGATCTAAAGGTTTGCTTGGTTGGTGTAGGTAGGCTACATTATATTTCTAATAATGATTGTGAGGAATATATCATCCTGGAAATGTACAATCATGTACTCACTAAATGGGCAAAAAGAGGATGATTATTTTCATTACAAAATGACCTTTTGAAAAGTGATCTGCCCTAGTACACTTAAGTATTTGGTTATAGATTATTAACTAGTTGGGAGAGAGCCAAAAGGAACTAACGACCCTAAACCTAATCTCTGTAAAGCTGTAGTGAGCCTGGAGTTGGGAATACTCATTTTCCTGAGTTCAAATCCAGCCTTAGACATGGGCTGTGTGACTCTGGGCAAGTCATTTAACACTGTTTGCCTCTTTTCTTCATCTATAAGATGAGCTGGAGAAGGAAACGACAAACCAACATATCTTTGCCAAGAAAACCCCAAATGGGGTCATGGAGAATTGGACAAAGAGATCAAAGTCTTTATACTAAAGAGAACTTAGAGGAGTATAAAGAATAGGAAGAACAGAAAGGTGGAGGTTATCACCTCTTCTCTGACTTTCCTTTCCTTCCTTCCTTCTCACTCTGGACTCTTCAGTCGACTGGTTAAATTGAATAACAAACAATTTGGAGTCAATCAGAAAGATGAAATGTCTGAAATGATAAGTCAATGGGAAACTATAAATTCATTAAAAAAAAACTTGTTTCATGTACAACTTTTTCAAGACCGTATCGGCTGCATCAAGTATCACAAGCCTGTGATAATTAAGACTCTCTAAACATGATCGTTGTGAATAGGGAACATATTGCTCTTTATAGAACAAGCTATTGTATAGCTATAGATCTGTTTCTAGAAAATTCCTTTCTTTGCTGCTTTCCAGGCATGAGACAATATTTGTAAAGTAATGACAGCTTCTTCTGAAGTGGAAAATCAAACCACTTTGAGCAAGAAAGCTGAAGGCATACATTTATTCATGATCAGTTACCATCTGTGAGATAGTATAGCAAACAAACTAAACAGACAGACATTTGCCCTTCTGGGATCCCCATTTCACAGAGTACATTAATTTAGATAAGGCTACATCAAATAATATTGTTCTTATAAGTCCTTCACTAGCCTTAGACATAACAGATTGAGACATACACACTAGATAAGGCCATACAATTTTACTTTGGAATGGAAAATCTTAAAGTGCTTCAAATTTACTTGGCAGAGTCTTGAAGTGGTAAATGGAATTGCATACTGGGGTCACCATGTAAATCCAAGACGAATATTTCTCCCTCCCCAGGCAGCTTTGGAACCAATAAAATCTTTCCAGTTGGGGGCCTGAACTTCCACCAGTTGAAAATTTCAGACATGAGAATGCCAATTTGTGAGTAGACTAGTGTAATGGCAAGCAAACTGGGATTTTTTTTTTTTTGCCATTTTTCTGTGTTATTCAGTTTCCCAGACTCAGTCTTACCGCTGTGCTGAGCCAATCAGACATGTGCAAGCTGGCTCTAACCAATCAGACATGTACATGTGGGCTCTAGCCAATCAGACACATGCATGTGGGCTCTAGCCAATAGAACTGTATATAGAGAGAGTCCGTGCTGAGAAAGCAGACATTAAGAGAGCCAGAGTTGAAGGGGCCAGCCAGTGTTGAGAAGAGAATGAAGAGAAGAGACAATGAAGAAGGAGAAGAATGAGTGGTGAGCAGAGAGGAGACCTCTGATAGCAAAGAGGAGACCTCTGATAGCAGAGAGGAGACCTCTGATAGTTGAGACTCACTGAAGGAGCCTCTGAACTTTGAAAGTGAATAGAGCTGCAGGGCAGAAACCTGCCCACTGGAAGGAGGCTTAGATTAAGCCCCTTTTAAGAGTTGTTAAAATGAACTGAACTATTATCGCAAAGCCTCAGGACTTTGAAAGTGAATTGAGATGAGGGTGCTAGTAGAGTTTGTGAATATTGTTGTTGCCCTGTTAAGCTTTGTTTTCCCAGAGGCAGAAGCTGTGGGCAGGAGCCCCTGGAGCTTGCTGTCTCGCCGAGCTCGAATAGCTTGGAGTGGAGCAGTCTCCATGAGCTGAGACATGGAGCAGGAGCAAAGAGCTGCCTGTACGTGAATCCAGGCTAGAGTCAGGAGTGGTCAGCCCACAGAGGAAGAGCCATGGGACTTGGAAGTCAACCTGGAGTTAAGATGAAAGAGGACTTTACTTGGACACTTGGTATTGATTAAGGAGATTGCTCTTACTGTGACCTAGGGGTGGATGGTGTGGTATTTTCTGCTACCCCTTAAGGATGCATTGCGGTAGGGAAGACCCTGGCCTGGGAAGCCCTGATTGTATAGACAAGTATTTTGGGGAATGCTATTGAATGTAATGATATATATGCTATGTGCCATATGACATACTGAGTGTTATGATATGTATATATATGTATACATATATATAATGATATGTTTTGCTTAAGGACGTTGCTATGGATGTTATGCTTTACTTTACTGAACAACGTTTAGTTCTGAATAGAGAGTTCATTACACTATGCAATTAGACTCTTAAAATTATTCACAGCAGCAGTCCTCAGGTGTGCTACCGTGATTGGCGTTACAACTAGTGAACTCACTGTTGAATTCACCCAGAGTGAATTTGTTTTGCAAGTAATTTTTTTCCTATCAAATATCAAGACACAATAGGGAAACTTAATATTCTTTTAATGTTCATGTCTGGCTGGTTCATAAGATTTACAGCTTGAAGGGACCTCAGACTTTATTTAGTCCAGCCGTCTCATTTTACAGATGAGAAAACTAAACGTGACAATTTAAATGATTTGTTCAAGGTTACACAAGTCCTAAGTACCAGAGTCAGGATATACAAACAAGCTACCTACAGGGTAAATAGGAAATAATTTGGAGAGGAAAGACACTAGAATTAAGAGAGATTGGGGAAAGCTTTCTGTAGGAGGTGGGATTTTAGGTGGGGCTTGTAGAAAGACAGACAATCCAGGGAGTGGAGGTGAGAAGGGAGAGCATTCCATGCATGGGTGACAGCCAGAGAAAATGCCTGGAGTGGAGAAATGGAATGTCTTATTTGTGGATCAGCAAAGAGGCCAAAGTGTTTGTACTAAGGGGTACTTAGGGGAGTATAAGGGATAAGAAGACTGGAGAGGTATGTGTGTACGTGCACGGTCCCGGTGTGTGTTGAGGGGGAGGTGTGGTTATCACCTCTTCTATTACTTTCCTTTCCTTCCTTCTCAATCTGGATTCTTCAGTTGACTGGTTCAAATCCATTGTCTCATCTACTCTTGAATTCTTTGGACCTTGTCCTACAACTTCTTATGTATTGCCAAATTCCAACCCTGGATTACTCCTACCAATTTTACTCTCTTTACTAATGTCTTCCCAGAAGCCTACGAACATGTTAGAATGTTGGTTCCTTGTGAGTTAGAATTATTTCATTCATTACATTTGCATTCCTAGTACCTAAGACAATGTCGAGTATATAAGAGAAGATTAAAATGTTTTTTGATTGTTGGATGTCTACATTTCTCCTATCCTTAAAAAAAACCAAAACTCACTAGACCTTATCATGACAGCAAGCTGGATATTCATTCTCCTTTTCTCAGCCAAAACCATAGGTTAAAACAAAACCAAACCTGTCCATACTTATTGCCTCCACTTTCTCCTTTGTCACTTACTTCTCAGCCTTTTAAAAGCTGGCTTCAGACCTCGTCACTGAATTGAAACTATTCCTTCCAAAACTGCCAATGATTTTTAGAAGTTTATTTCTCATCTTACAGTTTTGTCTCTGTATGATACCAAATTAGTGCAGAGAGCATCTTCTTAATAGCAAGAGACCTTGCCATCAATTTATTTTATACAGAGCAGACTTTACCATGACATTGCTTTATCTTGGACCCTTATCTAAGAAGGGTAACTTCTTCAATGATCAGTGAGGCCTTGTTTAAGCTAACGTCATCATAGCTTGGCTCCTGAAGATACTATTATTTGTCATTTTTGTCCAGTCATTTTTTTTTTCAGTTGTGTCTGACTCTTTGTGACCCCATTTGGGGTTTTCTTGGCAAAGACACCAGAGCGGTTTGCCATTTCCTTCTCTAGGTTGTTTTACAGATGAGGAAACTGAGGCAAACAGGGTTAAGTGACTTGCCCTGGGTTACACAGCTAGTGAGTATCTGAAGCCAGATTTGAACTCAGGAATATGAGTCTTCCTGATTCTAGGCCCAGCACTCTATCCACTGTGCCACCCAGCTCCCCAAAAATACTGTTAAGGCTTTGGTATAACTAATATAGTAAATGAAATAATTAGATTTCCTAATCTACTTGAAAAATAATGAGTTAGTTTAAGTTATTCAGTGTTTCTCAATTGTAAAAAAGCAAGTTTTCCTTCCATTCCATTGGGTATGTTCTGAAAACATGGAGATTGCAATTCAATTCAATAAACAGTTACTAAATATAGTATTCCAAGGTACTATAATCTTGCCTGGGGATGAAAAAAGGAAAGAAAGAAAGAAAGGAAGGGAGAGGAAGGGAAAGCAAGATGAGAAAGCAAGCAAGAGGGGATAAGAAGAAAGACAAGAAGAAAAAAAACGAAAAGAACGAAGAAAGAAGAAAGAAAGCAAAGAAAAGAAACAGACGAAGAGAAAGGACAAGAAAGAAAGAAAGCAGGGAAGGAAGGAGGAAGGAAGGACGGAAAGAAAGACCAAGAAAGAAAGAAGGGAAGGAAGGATAGGCAGGAAGACAGGAAGGAAGGGTAGGAAAAGAAGGCAAGGGGAGGAAGGAAGGAAGGAAGGAAGGAAGGAAGGAAGACAGGAAGGAAGGTAGGAAAGAAGGAAGGGAGGAAGGAAGGAAGGAAGACAGGAAGGAAGGTAGGAAAGAAGGAAGGGAGGAAGGAAGGAAGGAAGATAAAAGAAACAGTCCTTCCACTTGAAGCACTTTTATTTGGGGAGGTATGGTGGAGAGTCACAGCCTATGAACAAGTTAATAAATATGAAGTATATGCAAAGCAATTTCCAGAGGAAAGAGTACTAACACCTTCTGTCTTACACAGTCTATATGGTATAGGAATGAATCACTGTTGTGGTGTGCCTCAACACTAGAAAAGCTTATTGAAAAGGAAAATATATTTTTTTCTTACAGTGATCATGTTGTCATTTTTTCCCAGAGGTCCCTGACACTGGTTTGCCCAACCAGGACTTCTGAACTGAGTTCTACTGAGTAATTACAAACTAAAGTATATTGCATGTGCACATAAATTAGGACCTTGGGTAATCAAAGAACTTGCCAGAATTCAGCCTCAGCAAGATTAAGTCTGTTATTTCAAATGGGCATATTGCATTTTGGCAGGGAAGGTTGCTATTTGGGGGGCTTATATTTAATTACTGTGAATTTAGACTAGCTCTTGAATTTTATGGTTAAATTCTCCCCAAGCCAACTCGCTTTAAGACTATAGAACTTGACTGATGAAAACATGGTTCTGCCCTATTTCCTCAGTTGTGAGAACCCAATAATCCTGGCACTATGATGCCTTACTGCTTCTGCCTCTGTAGCAGAAAGTTTCATAGTATGCCCTTCTTCATTAATATGAATTTCAACAAAGGAACCAACAGCCACTTAAATCCCTCAACTGCCTCTAAATCTGAGCAGCTGCCTTATGAGTCACTCCAGGATCAACTCATTGAATAGGCTTCTGTACTTCCACTCAGAAGACTTAGCACACCCTCTTCCAAATCCTTGGTCTCCCCTACGTCAGTGACATAAATGTAATGAGGAAGATTAAGTGGCAGCTTTTCATCAAATCTTCAAAGGACTGTGGTTGTGGAGGGAGCAGCAGCAGATTCAGGAAAATGTTGTACTTTGCTTTGAGAACTTAAAAAAGTCTTTAAACTACTCAGTGCAATTGACTTCTCCAGGAGAAAAGCGGCATCTCTAAGCCTACTTCCTAATTACCTCACTGGGATTTTATTAGCAGGAATGGAATCATGAGTGAAAGTTCTTTGGATGGAACTCATCACGATGAGCATGAGGTGAATACTCAAGGTGCTCGATGATAGTAACATGCATGCGTAAAATAATGAAGCTGACCTTTCTACACTATTCGACACACTTAACCACACACTCTCCTTTCTTTATGTTCTCTTCTTCCTCGGCAATTCTCTCTTGGCCCCCCTCTTACTTTTCTAATTGGTTCCTTCTCTATCTTCGTGGTTGGTTGATCATCCTCCTCCTGTCCCCTAAGTAGGGGGCGCATTTCAAAGCTTTGCACTCACTTCCTTTGTGACCTTTAGACCAGGAAGTCAGAAAAGGTGCCCCCCAGTCCCTGGGAAGAATTCATTCACTCTATTTTGAAACACCTGCACTAGGCTGAGTTGTCTTGATTGGTGAGTGAAAGTATCTTAGACTTAATAATTATATTTAATATATAATAATTATATATTTAATGTAGTCTAAATTATATGTTCTCATAATTTCTATAACATATAATAGAATAATAGATATTATATAATACAATTATATAAAATATGTAAATACATTTTATATAATTATATATAATTATAAATTATTAATAAAATGTTATCAATCCAGATTAAATGTAAAAATGTGTGTGCATACATCCTCCCACCCCCACTTGACAGCACACCCCTGTATTGCTCAGCAGGAGTGTAGTAGAAGGCTCATTGACTGAAGTCATCACCACACTGGAGATTTAGTGACTATAGGATAATAACAATAGTAATGATAATAATAGGCATTTATATAGCCCATTGAGGTTTGCAAAGTGCTTTGTGTCCATTATCTCATTTGAGCCTTCCAACATTCCTGGCCTTGACTATTGTAAAAAAAAAATCCTCCTGACTGGGCTGTTTGATTCCAGTCTCTCTTCTTTCTAATCTATTGTTCACATAGTTGCCAAAATAATTTTCTTAATACCCCAGTATGACCATGTCTCTTTTTCTTTTTCTTTCTTGCTTAAAAACCTTTAATGACTCCATGTTATACAGAATAAAATACAAATTTCTTAGCCTGGCCTTTGAGGCTCTTTACAATCTGGTTCCATCCTAACTTTCTAGACTTCGTTCACTCCCCTTCTTTTATTCTATGCTGTGTTCCAGCCAAGCAGGACAATTTACATCTCCTTGATCATGTCTTATACCATTCTATCTCGGAATTCATTCAGGTTATTGCCTAGGCTTGAAATGCACTTCCTTCATGTACTGATATTCTCTTCCTTCACAGCCAGACTCAGGGGCCACTTTCTCCATAAAGAATTTTCCTTATCTCCCTCACTGAAAGCAATTACTTCCTCCTCACATTTTCTTATAACACTATTTGGCTTTCTCCTAAAGGATAGGCAATTCAAGCTTTGAAGAGGATTCAGTCAGAAGAAAGAAAGATTATCTATATAAGTGGAGTCATTACAATGGATGATATTCATCTACTACCATTTAAGCGGCGGGTACTTTCACCTACTCACTCTTGGGTTGGCCCACTCCCCTTCCAACCTGTTTCACCCTGGTAGGTCTAGATTCCCAGAGATTAACTACCACTACCACCACCACCACCACCACCACTACCACCACTGGTTATACTTAAACTCTCTCTGGGGTATCCAGGCCAACCTTGTTGAGGGGGGAAATATACTGTCCCCATTCACCATTCCAGCTCTTGAGCTCCCATTCAATGTATTTTTCTAAACATACAACCAGCCATTCACAATGTAATGCCCCCACACTGTGTGTAAGGTTTACATCACCAGTAAATAATAATAATATGTTTTTAGATATTAAACATGAATATTAACAAAAGGCAAAATAACTGTATAGATACTGATAAATTAAAGTTAATGAATAAATGGTAATTATATGACAATATACATATAAACCTGGATCATACTTTCTCACCAATGTACCTGATATCTATGGTTAGAAGTGGACGTATTCTTATAGGAACTTGGCAGAGAAGTATTGCCTAAAGTCCAGGTATGTTACATTTTATGCCTTCTAGAGTATTCCCTAGTGCCTTTAAGGAAGCTGGGGGAGATGGGGTCTACTCTCTGCAATTGGCTCAAGCCCCGACTGATTATGTCCCCTTAATATTAAGGGGCCTAGTATTCTAGTTTCATATCATCACTTAAGAGTCAGATTAGCTTTTACTAAGGAGTATTTTACTTCAAATGTAAACAAACATCCCCCCAAACTGGAAGGCCTAATCTCCCCTTAGAACTCCACAGTCCCTGGAGAAGGGAAAGAGATGAGGTTCACAATTTAGCTCAGTTCTATACAATATAATCCATTCAGGTTCCAAATCCAAAGACCCTTGGATTCTAGTCCTGGCCCTTGGCTTCTCAGATCTTCCTTGATGGTCTGGCTGCAACATTCAGCCTGGAATTCTGGCTCCAAGGTTGTCATGGCTAAGCTACTGGGCCTAAATCTCTGCTGCCTGTACTTAGAATGAAAACGACAAAGGAAATAGACCAAAACCCCAAGCTTGTTTTCTTAGAGCCACAGGACCTAAAGTGGGAGGGGAAAGGTAGCCTTTGTCCCCATTCTGCTTAGTATATGGTGCTCACGCTGCAGGTGAACAAACCTTTCACCTTTGGAGGCCGTTGGAGAAAGAGAGGGACTGTCTAGTCTTGTAGTTTTAAAGATGTAGTCCATTTCAGCTGTGCAGCCAATGGCTCCAGCTATTTAGTCCACTGATGTGGTAGGGGAGTAAAGAACGTCTTCCCTCAGAAGCAGGTCGCTCATAACTCCCACATGGGTGCCACCACTCTAGTCAGGTTGAGCACACAAAGCCCGTTCTACTCAATCCTGAACACTTAGTGTGATGCCTTAATCGTAAGAAACACTATCATGCGTTTTAGTTTGAATTGAACGGAATCTCACCTGTACATATATTCCTGTAGGAGATTAGTCTTGAATTTGTACTGATACCTGGCCACACCTTGAAAGAGTCCGTGGGATTTTCGTGGGCTAAATCTTTGATGTTAAGTTGTTTTCCTAGAAATGGAGGACAGAAAATGGACTCTGTGTAACTGAATTTGTAAGGTTATGGGATAGAGAAGGTGGAAGGTACCTTGGAGGTCAGCAAGTCCAACCCTCGAATTTTACAGATGTGGAAACTGAGGCCCAGAGCACAACCAGTAAAAAGCCTACCTTTGATTAGAATCTAATCATCTATGTCCAAGCCTAGAGGTGGTCTTTACAGGATTTATCTGTGTTATCTTATCTTGTAACATACACCAAATGAGATACTGTAGTATACCTGAAAGGCTGGTGTGCAAACTAGAAGGAGAGTTATTGTGAAGGCATGGTGAGAGGACCAGAGGGCCTTTCCTTCAGAGGAGAAATAGCTCCATTTAAAGTGTCATCAAGTGAGCCTGTGCAGAGGTACTAGCTGGATTTGGTTCCACAAATAGCCACAAAACCTGCTTTAGGACACAGCTGGCTTGACTTTGGTCAGCAGACAGTTTCTTCTTCCCCTTTAGTCAATTCAATTCAGTTCAACACACATTTATTAAGTATTTAATATACACAGAGTACTGGGCTGGGTACTGAGAATGCAAAAGTGAAAAATGACGGTCCCTGGTCTTGAGAAAGCAAACAACGAATGAATGAATGAACAAGGATTTAAGTGCTCACTGTATGACAGACACACAAAAAGCTTCAATATGAATCAGGCATCAGGAAGGGCAAGAGTAAGGGATGGGGACTGAGCAAGAGATCCCCTAGTATTATGATGGTTTTAATGGTTTATTATCAGAACTTCATATAGCTACCATCATTGTAGAGACAATAACTTTTCCTCCTTCAACCCAAATCATATCTGTCATTCAGTCAGCACCATTTTCCATTATAGTTAGGTTGACATACTTATTACTGTAGGGAAAAGAGATGCAATGTGACTTAGTGGATAGAGATCTGGTCTAGAGGTTGGGAAGACCTAGATTCAAGTTCTGCCTTTGATACTTACTGGCTGTGTGACCCAAGTCAAGTCACCTGACCTTTCAGTACTACAGGCAATTCTATAAGAAAATAAAGTGCAAAGAAGATGACAATCTGCATTGACAGAATTTGCTCATCTGGAAGTTCTCTATGCCAATGAAATCCTAAGTCTATTCCATATCCATACATTTCATATATCCTAGTATTTCATATAGTGTATGCTAAAGATATGGTTCCTGTATTCAAGGGACATAAAATCACCATTAGCAAAACTTAAACAGGTTCCATCTAAATATTTAACGTTCTAGCTGCTGCATCCTAAGAAAAATTATTGAAAGCTATAGCTAACTGGTGCCATAGATAGAGTACTGGGCCTGGAGTCAGGAAAACATGAGTTCAAATCTGGCCTCAGATACTTACTAGCCCCTGGGTAAGACACTATACCTTTGTTTGCCTCCATTTCTTCATCTGTAAAATGGGGATGATAATAGTACTTACCTCCCAGGGTCACTGGGAAAATCAAATGAGATAATGTTTGTAAAACACTTAGTACAGTGCCTGGTACATAGTAGGGTCTATATAAATGCTACTACTACTACTACTAATTTTATTATTATTATTATTTAGGGAATCCCTTTTTACTAGGTTGGTATGACAGAAAATACTCATTCTCAAAGAAAGAGAAATATATTTAAAAATATTAAGAAGTATATTAAAAACATGATCCTCTTCATTTTAGTACTCTTCTTTTTGGTTAAACAATCTGAGGACCAAGAACGCTCTTCTCACTCAGCACTTACTCTACTTTGCTTGGGATGAGAGCAGTTTAGAGTCAGGCTCCCATAATCCATCTTTTGACATGCTCACAGTAACAGCCACTGGAATATTGCCTCTAGGCATGAAGCACGGAGATAAAGTCCCCCAAATCACCTCTTGGAAGTCACTAACCAACTAGGTGATGAAAATTACTTTTGAGGATTACTAAACCCCTGAGGAAATCAACTCTTGACTTGAGCTTTGCCTTCCAATCCCAACCCCTAGGAAACAAGGCCCTCAGGCTTCAGCCTTCATAGTAGTGGAAAGCCTCCAAAGGAGAAAAAGGCAGAAAATCAACAGGAGCACATCAGCCAGTTGCGGTAGTGGTTATGTTAAATGACTTGAAGATTTTCTCTCACACAATCTCTACACACAGCATCTGAAATCCTAGAGTTTCATTGTCTTTGTAAAAATGGCTCCTTGAGAAAAGAGATTATATCTCATGTTGGGTTTTTTTTTCTTCCTGCAGTGCCTAATAATGCTATTGTAGTAACTATCCATGAAATGTCTTTACATGCTTGGCAATTAACCAAACTATTGTAAAAAGATTGTCACTCACCCTGCCATTCCTGCCCTTCTTCAATTCTTCCCCCTCCACCATATTGAGTGAGTGCTATACCTAGCTCAGTTGATAGGCATAAGTAGCATGGCATTCCCCATCCCTCTGTGCTCACAGTCATGTGTCCAGGGGTTAGGGGTGGGGTTATCATTTTTTCAGCTGTGAACATAGAGGCATCAGGTTCGTCAGCTGATACACCATGTAAACTGGGTTTCCTTTCATTGTGTGAACCTGGAGGATGTTCTGAGTGAGATGCATGGGTGGGGTTCCAAAGGAGGTGCCTCCCCAGTAGGATACAGGGGGTTCCCAGAACACTTGGGATGACTTAGGCGTGGCATAAAAGAAATTTGAAGGGAGGGGCAGATGTTTGTGCTGATGGGCTCTCATCATATACTCTATCTTACCACTACATTCTCTCCTATTCAAGTGTAGGCTACTCTACCACATACTACCAAAACACTATATAGAACTTCCCCTTCCTACTCCTTAAATTCATACACTTAAATACCTTTACCTGATATACCAGTGTCATCATCTGACTTTTCCTTTAGCTGTTACTCGCAAGAATAAGCTCGATCAAGAGAAATCCTTCCTTCACACATAATCAAAAATCTATGCTATTAAGGGACTTCAGAAGCTGTCTAAATGAACCCTCTCCCCCTAATTTTACAGATGGAGAAACTGAAGTCCAAGGAAATGAAATGCCTTGCCCTAAAAGTATAAGAGGTAGTATTCAAATTTTGGCCCTCTGACCCAATCCCTGTGCTCTCTCCATTGTATCACAGTATCTGCCCTGGGCATGGACTGAACTGCTCTCCTTTCCATTTTCCCCAGGCCCACAGTATCCTAATTCCCTATCCTGATATACTCCATCTAGAATGTGGGAGGGGAGAATTCATGTGGGAAAAAAGAGGATATTCATTTCTACTGGTATATTACCAATCCTTCTCGATCCCACCTCAAGCAAACCCTCCTTCAGGCAGCAACTCTTTGGAGTTCCATTTGCCCTCATCTTAGCTAGCCAGCAGCTTTGCTAACTATTTCCCCCTCTCCTAACTACCTCCCCAAACCAACAGGGTCTTGGGTGTTGAATTCAGAGGTCGGATTATCTAAACCTTTGTTCACAGTATTATTTTCATAACAGAAGAAACTAGGATAATTATCTGAGTTGGTTATAATTAGCTATGGAGTCCTTACAATCTCCATATAGTCTTTCCCCAAATAGATAACAATATGTTTTCTTCCTTTATGAAGAAGTGCAGCCTCCTAACACTGTTCCGGGGAAGTGACTAGCAGTCCATTGTCAAGGGCTCCGCTGTGTCTAGCTGTGTGCACAGATAGGAGACTTGGAAAGTCCCCCTGGCTGCTTAATGTAAAGGAGTTGGTTCTTGGAACCCGGGAAAAATTACAGGCTGGTAAAAATAGTGAAGGCAACTGCCTTCACCCTGGCCTTCCTGTTTCTCTAAATCCAGCTCAGCAGGATTGCGAGATAAAAAAGAAATAATCATGCAGTACCCATAGAAACTGGCATTGGTGCTAGTACCAGGAGGACAAGGACAGAAGGAGCTCCAAATCTGATAGGAGAGTTCTCTGGCCATTGAAGTTCGGTCAGGGACCACAGCATTTCTTCTTAACATTTCTATTTTTAGACATGTGGCATTCCTTTGAGAACTTAGCAGATAGGATCATAGATTCAGTGTTTGAAGGGACCTGAGAGACCATCAAGTCTAATCCTTTTATTTTACAAATGAGGGAACTGAGGCCAGGAGCAAATTACTTGCTTAGGGTACCACAGCCAGTAAGTATTTGAACTCAAGTCTCTTCTTGACTCGAAGCCTGATGCTAATTACTGAGCCACTTACCTACTTCATATGAAAGACAACGTGGTTGGTGTAGAAAAAATGCAGCACTTGGGGTCAGGAAATCTGGGTTCGAATTCTAATCATAACACTTAGTAGCTGTGTTACTTGGGCATGTTGTTTGCTTTCTTTGTTGCTTAATTTTCTCCACTGTGAAATGAAGATAATATCCCACTGGGCCATGGAGAAGAAAGGGCTTTTTAGACATTAAATTGGCATATAAGTGAGAATGGCTGCTGTTGCTAGAATTACTAACTGTTATTTATTATTATTATTATTACAGGGTCATTCCTAAAAGGCAGAATGGTTAGAAAGAGGACAAAAAACCAGTGAAAAAAGCAGACAAAATAGCATTTTGCTGGAAGTTAGGAGACACGGAGTTCTGTCTTTCTGGTGCTAATTAACTAGGTGACCCTGGGGAAGTCCTACTCCATGTGGACCACTTTCTCTGTCCGTAAAATAAGGGCATTAGACTAGACATTAGGAGATTTCTAAGACTCCCTTCTCTGAATCATTCTCTGAAATTCTGTAGTTACGTAGGAGAAGGCTTTACCATAGGGATGGCACTTGAACTGGTCCTGGAAGAATGTGTGGGATTCGGGTCATCAGAGGAAAAGAGACAGCATTCCAGGAAAGAGTGATAAGGGCATGGAGGTGACCAAGAGCTTGACACCAGAATGGGGTATAGTACAGCAAAGAGATCCTTGGCTCTATAGTTACGGGTTTGGGTTCAGATTTTACCTCTGAGATGTTTGATCACAGGCAATTTACTTTACTCCTTTGGCCCTTATTTTTCTTGACTGCAAAATGAGGAAGTTGAACTAGACCTTTAAGATGGCTTTTAGATCTAGAGCAATTACCCAGTGTTTGCAGGATAGTGAGGAGGTGAATGCTCATGTTGGGATAGATAAGGTGGAGGCAGACCATTATGGACCTAGAAAACCAGGCGGAAGAGTTATGTTGGTGTACTAGGGACTAGAAAACCACTGAAAATTTTTGAACAAGGAAATAATATGATCAAAATGACGTTTTGGGAAGATTAGTGTAGCAAAGCAGGGTGGGTTGGAGAGGAAGGAGTTTGAAGTCAAGGTGATTTGGTATGAGGTAATAATGGGGTAATAGAAAAGGGTCATGGACTGGCAATAGAGAGGTAAAGAATGGTGGTTAGAGACATTTCAAAGGAAGACTCAGTAGGACTTGGTGACTGATGATAGTGGTTGCTGAGGTACTATTGGTGATCTTTAAAGGCCCGAGTCTTATGGAAAAGGCTCATAGACTGAGAAAGGGCAAAGGTCCTGAATTTTTTAAAAAGGAAGTGAAAGTCTGATTGAAATCAGCTTCATTTCTTGGCAAAATTCTAGACTGTACTATTGAAGGCATGATAAGGCAACAAAAAGAAAAGGAAGTAGTGATCACCAAGACCCAGGATGGTTTCATTAAAAACAAAGTCATGCAGACTAATATGCCACAGACTAATGTAATTTCCTTTACTGACAGAATTAATTGATTGGTATATGATGATAATGTTAAAATATAGGTTACCTAGATTTCAGTAAAGCAACTGACAGTCTCTCTATGGACAAGATAGAGAGATGTAATATTAATAATTGTACAGTTAAATGGATTTAGGGTTGGATTGAATGACTAAAAGAACAGTCATTAATTTTTCAATATCTACTTGGAAGGAGACATCCAATAGAATGGCCCTGGGATATGTGACTGGCCTTATACTATTCAACATTTTTGCCAGTGATTTCTATCAAGGTAGAGATGGCATACTTATAAAATTTGCAGATGATATCAATCCAAGGGGGATAACAAGGAGAATGGATAACAGCCAAGACAGAAAGATTTTGGGCAGGCTAAATGATATATTAGGCTGAATCGAAGAAATTTATGTTCAGTAGAGATTGATTTAAAATCTTACACTTGAGTTCAAAAAATCAAATTTACAATTATGGGAGGAGAGATATGGCTAGACAGTAGCTCATATGAAAACAATGTGGTGTTTTTGTCGTCTCCAAGTTCAATATGCATCAACAGCATAATGTGGCAGCCAAGAATCTAATTGATCTTAGGTTGCATCAGGTAAACACATTCAAGATGAGTGAGGTGGTATTTCTTTCATATTATGCCCTGGTCAGACTGCATCTGTATTGTGTTCAGTTCTGAGTGGCACAGTATGGTGAAGGTATCATTAATAAGCTAGAAGGGCTTCAAATACACGACATAGGAGGATTGGTTGAAGAAATGAGTACATTTAACCTATATAAGAGAAGATGTAGGGAGACATGATAGGTGTCCTCAAGTATTTGAAAGGGTATGATATGGAATTAATCAGCAAGAGAGATTGTACTTGTTTTATTTGACTTCAGTGCATACAAGACCTAAGAGCAATGGGTAGCATTTGTAAAGAAGAAAATTTAAGCTTGATATATCAGAAAACTTGTAACAATCAGAGAAACCAAAAGGATGGAAAGGGCTCTCTCTTGGAGGGAGTGAGTATCCACTTACCAAAGGCATTTTAAGTTGCATTTGAGTTGGAGGCATGTTTATTGGGTATAGTGTAGAAGAGATTCTTTAGCTATGGATTACACTGGACAGCCTCTATCTTCCCAGGCTAGATTCTGTCATCCAGATAACACACAGGAAAGTGGACTCTAGGTAAAATTTTAGAGACATTGGTTTTTTTCTTAGTACTCTTCTATCCCCTCTCAATAGCTGATTCCTTCTCCTGGTCCTCGTGGCATTTTCCTCTCCTAGATACCCAGTGCCCTCATCCTGCCCCTAACTGTCCAGGATACCTCACTGGGACACCTCAAGTAGGATCCATGATCTGGATCATTCCTGATCATGGCAGAGCAATAGAATTTGAGAAATAGAGGGAATTGTAAAGAACTCATCTCAACAAAATTTACCTCCTGGTTTCTTTGCTTGGAAGGCTAATTTGATTGGTGTATTTTTCCTGATGCTAATTACATTGATGGTGCAATTAACAATTACTCAATGCACAAACTTCCCTAAAGAGCAGTTTGTTGTAGTGGGAAGAACACGAATTTTGAGTCAGGGGCCCTGGGTTCAAATCTCTGTTCTGCTACTTTTTACCTATATAACTTTGTATGTCCCTTAATTTCTCTGGGCCTCTGTTTTCTCATTTACAAAATGAACCTGGACTGCATGATCTCTCTGATCCTTCTCAGCTCTAAATTCTGAGCTTCTAAATCTCTTCCAGCTCTCAATATCATTTGTCTGGATGGCAAATTCTTTTATGTCCTGAATTTATCAGCTGCAGGTGGCGCCAATTTTTGTGGTGGGTGGAAATGTTCTTTTTTCTTAAGTGGACCTTGGCATTTATTCATCCTTGTTTCCTTTCATGTTCATTTTTGCATGATTATTCATTTTAAACTAGTCTTTTGAGGTAGCAAGGTTTAGTAAAGAAAGAACTCTGGATTCAGAGCTAAAGGATCTAGGTTGGTATTCTGGCTCTGCTGATTTCCGTGTGACCTTGGACATATCACTTAACTCTTCTGGGCCTCTATTTTCTCATTTGTAAAATGACAGGATTGGACTAGATGACCTCTAATATCCTTTTCCTCCCTAAGACTATAATCTTGAGTCATTTATCCTCTTTTATCCTCCGTTTCTTTATCCGTAAAATGAGGATCATAATATTTGTGCCACCCATCTCAGAGTGGTCGTGAAGAAAGTGCTCTGTAAATCTTAAAGCACGCACATCCCTGCAAGTTATTATTATGAGGAACTAATGGAAGGGGACTAGAAAGACAGGACAAGAAGGAGCACATTTTAAAAAGAGTTTAGACTTCAGACAGGACCTTGGAGGTCATCTAATCCAACCGGTAAAATAACTTGTCTAAGGTCACAGAGTAAATAGCAGAGTTATGCTTTCAAAGCCAGTTCTTAGGCCTTCAATCCAGTACTGTTTCCAAACAAAACTGCTTTTAGAAAGAGGGGGAGGAAGCTAGGGAAAATCAAGGGTGGGAGAATGGGGTGGGGGAGGGGAGTCAGGCATCCAGACACAAGGTGAAAGGGAGAGAGGAGAGCAGAAGTGATTAAGGTAGGTCAAAAGGGTGGCTGGCATCAGGCAGGTAGGAAAAGAGCCAAAATCATGTGCCAGGCAGTGGGAGAGCCTTTTCCTACGTAGCAGTGGGGGTCATCCAGTACTACCCACGATGCTCACATCCTCTGAGGTCTCTCTGATCACAGGTTACAGTCTGTCCCATGTACCATTATCTCAGTTCTACTTGAGTTGATTTGACTGATCACCAGGAGAAGCTGCCCCAGGTGTAATTGCTTAAATGATCCTCTGAGTAAAACGACCCGGGACTAAAAATTCCTAAAAGAAAATCCATCACCACTCCTTTCTCTTGTTCCTCATTTTCCACCCCATACTGTGTCTGTGGCAGCCACACAGGAGGCTGTAAAAAGAGTTGTTGGCTGTCTTGCTGCATCAGGGGAAAACATGCTGTTCTCTGACCTCGGAGGGCCAAAGCCCCTGTTGACGGACATTCTTGACCATCAGAACTGGAGCTGGCTCAGTGCACAGCTTAGAGTTCATCCCAAATGATGCGGCAGGGAACTGGACACATAACCCAGGCATGTTAAGGGTCAGTGAATCCGTGGCGTACAGGTTAGTTAGAACAATGTCAGATGCTATGCTTACTGAAAAGTGCTGACAGTTATATAGTCACAAAAGGGACTCCCTCCCTAGGAAGGCCTGACAGACATCTGTGCTTATCTGCTGTTTCCCAAATTTCTCCCCACCCCCCTGCCCCCACCCAGTTCTATTTTTTGAAAACACAAGCTGAAATCAAGGCCATTTAAAAACATGTTTAGTCACGGATAAATTTTATGAGCTATGTCTTTAACTGAGGTAACATGTATAAAGATGGAAGAATACTTATAAATCTGCCATTCCTATATTCATTCAACACATCTATGTGCAAGTTGTGATACTAGGCTTCAGGGGAGTACATACAGATGAATGATTGCTCAATCAACATTTATCGCTCAATCAACATTTATTAAGGACTTCTTTTGTCAAGTTAAGTCAGAAAGCATTTATTAAGCACTGACTGGGTGCCAGGTATTGTGCTAAGGAATACAAATACAAGCAGAAAGACAATCCTTCCCCTCAAGGAGCTTACATTCTAATGAGGGGAGACAGCACATAAAAGGAAACTGAAAAGGGGAGGGGGGAAGAAGAGATGAAGATTCCTGGCTCAGGGGCAACGTAGTAGAGAGTCATGACTGCAACCCAGAAAGGAATCAATTCCTGGCTGGCCTCAGTATTCTTCTTAAAATGGAGCTTCTGGAAGAATCAGCCCATTAGAGGGAGAGAACACAGCAGGTGCAGAGAGGCTACAGAGTCTGAGAACTCTTCCAATGTCTAGGGATGGAATTGAAGAGGTTTGGGGTGAGGGGTACTCGACACCCCAAAGTACCGACACACGGGTCCTGCTGAAAGAATTCGACTCAAGCTTTCTCAGCCAAGGGAAAAGATAAAGTTTATTAAGAGTTAGCTAAATAGGCCTGCCTCAAGATCCCACCCCTTGTGACACCTGTAAGGAAAGCGGCCAGATCAATCTGAGCTAGATTGGATCTGACCCCCTTCATGGAGGCAAGATGGAGATTATATACAAAAATTGTGGGAGGGATTGAGGGGTGGTCTGGGGTGACCAGAGGAGGGGTTTAGGGAGGACTTGAGGAGGAGTCTAAGGAGGAGCTTGGTGGGACCAAGATGAGGTCAGACCCTAGGGTGGGAAACAGCTGAAGGCTACATGGAAATGACCGACAATAGAGGGCTAGGGTAACAGAGCTAGGGTATAGATATTTTGATCAGGATTAAGGATGGGAAACAGGATTAAGGGTGGGAAACAGCTGGACAATAGAGGGCTGGGCAAGGTAGGCATTTGGGCCTAATGGTTATAGCCTCAGGCTAAGGCCAGGTTGAGTAGGAGGATCAAGGTAGGCATTTGGGCCTAATGGTTATAGCCTCAGGCCAAGGCCAGATCAAGTGGGAAGATTCAAGGAGAGTTCAAGGGTTCAAGGGGTTCCCAGAGACTATGCCCTCATCAGAATGAGCATCCAGGGTGAAAAAATTTCTATGGCATGAGAGAGAAAGTCCAGTGAGTCAAAAGTACAGCCTGGAATGTCAGGCAATGATCATGGCTGGAAATGTTGTTTGTCTTTCCTTATGGAGAGGACCAATGACATCATGGGGGGAATGTCTTGACTCCTGCATGAATTGGATTTAAGTGAGGCAGAGCTTCACTTTCTCTTCCAGTGTTATTGAAGTCTGGTGGCATGTGAGTACCATGATCAGAGCATTTCCTTTATGGTGGATTATCTATTATTGTTCGCATGATGAATTAGGGGTTTCACACCAGTGAAGTTCTTGCAATAAACAGTCCAGGCTAGAGACAATGAGGGCCTGAGGCTGGGTGGCAGTAAGAGGAATGAAAAAGCCTGTAAGTCAATAAGTATTTTTGAAGTGTTTACCATATTCCAGGGTCTGGGGTAAGTGCTGAGTATAGAAAGAAAGGCAAAAACATGTGTCTGCCCTCAAGGAGGATTGTTATAAAGAATGTGAAGGAAGATATAAAGAAGAATCAACAGGACTTGGCAAGTGGAAAGATGTGACGGATGTAGAAAAGGAAAGAAGGTAGGAAGGAATGAAGGAGGAAGGAGAGAAAAAAGGAGGGAGGAAGGAAAGAAGAAAGGAAGGAAAGAAAGCAGAAAAAAAAGGCACTATGACATCTAGGTGCTTGTAGGAGAGGGCAAAGATGAGCTTGGAAGTTTGAGCTTGAGGAATTGGAAAAGATGTCAGGAAATAGGGATATCAGGAGGAAGAGGCAGCTAGATGGAGTACTTGGTAGAGTGCTGGATCTGGAGTGAGGAAGACCCCAGTCAAAATCTCACTCAGACACAATAACTTTGTGCCTCCGGGCAAGTTACAACCTGTTTGCCACCACTGTAAAATGGGATAACAACAGCACCCACCTCCCAAAGTAATTGAGAGGATCTAATAAGGTGATATTCATAAAATGCTAATAAACCTTAAATACATTAAAAATGTAAGTATCAAATGAGTAAAAAATTGTAAAGTGCTTACTATATTTCCTGGTATATAGTAAGCACTATAAATGTTAGTTGTTGTATTAATTTTATTATTTTAAATGTGAATTGAATTTGGGTTTAGACCTGTCTTAATAGCGAGCACACAGAATGACAGAGTCAGGATAAGCTAGAACATTGGGCCAAATCAAATAGGTTAGCATTTTAGAATGAGAAATGTAAAGTTTCTACCTGATTTTTTAAAAAATCAACTTTACAAATACAAGGTGATAGAAGTGGGATTAAGCAGTCATTCCTCTGAGAATGAATATGTAGGAAAGTCCATGGGTTGTAAACTGAAGATGAGTAAATAGTTTGACAACTCAGTCAAGAAAGCCAGTGCAATCTTGAGTTGTATTTAGAGAGGCATAACTTCTGGGATTAAGGAGGCCATAGTTCCATGGTACTCTGTCCTAGTCAAAACTACCTGTACTCTTCAGTGCTGAATGCCACATTTTAGGAAAAAACATTGGTAAAATGAAGAGTGTATCACTCTGTGTGTGTGTGTGTGTGTGTGTGTAGTATATCACAGTATATAGTGGTGATGATGAATGAAATTTTATGAAACCATGTCCCCTTTACATCTTGCCACCTTTAAATCCTGATTCTTGGGGAGTCCCTGAACACATCACACTCTGAAATTTTGAGATGCGTGTGTGTGTGTGGTGTGTGTGTGTGTGTGTGTGTGTGTGTACTGGTAGGTTGGCATAATTGTTGGAAATTAGGTCATATAAATTATATGGTTTGACCATCCTAACTCGTTTACATCTTTGTATCAAAATTTAGTTTCAAAAGTGCAGATGTTTAAATTATATGCACATACATATAGTACAAATACATGAGGTATATGGCATGCACGCATAACATTTATTCATACTGTTATATATGAATGTGTAGTAGGGCAGAGCCAAGATGGAGAATTAGAGGCAACCCAACTGAACCCTCTCAGCACTCCCCTTTGAACAGCTTTAAAATAATGCCTCAAATCAAATTTTGGAGTGGCAAAGCCAACAAAGTTGGGGGGAGACATTTTTCTACCTTAGGAAAACTTAAAGGTTAGGCAGAAGTTGTGACATGAGGTGGAAGCCTGTCCAGACCACATTCACATAGCAGCAGCAGCAGCAGGAGCTTTGGGAGCTCTCAGCCCAGATGGTAAGGGGGTCAGGCAACTGATTAGAAAGAGATTATAGAGGATCCTTTGCTGCCACTGGGTACAGCTGTCGCTGATGGGCAACTTTCTTGCTCATACACAGTGCCTTTCCACCCCCAGGTGAACAGGGACCAATTTTAACATAAAATCCAAAGTTAGGAATAAGCTAGAAAAATGAAGAACAACAACAGAAAGGAATTTGACCATAAAAGCTACTATGGTAGCTGGGAAGATCAAGACCTAAACTTGGAAGACAACAACATGAAAATAGCCTCAGAAGAGGTTCAAAGACACCTTAAAGAAAAATGCTAATTAAACTCAAAAAACATGGACGAAAAGGACTCCTTAAAAAGCAGAATAGGCCAAATGGAAAAGGAGGCACAAAAGCTCGCTGAAGAAAAATAATTCCTTAAAAATTAGAATTGGGCAAGTGGAAGCTAATGACTCTATGAGACATCAAGAAATAATAAAACAAAAGAAAAAAATGAAAAAAAAAAACCCTGTGAAATATCTTATTGGAAAAAAATTGACCTGGAAAACAGATCAAGAGAGATAACTTAAGAATTTATCAGACTACCTGAAAGCTATGATCAAAGGAAGACCCTAGATATTATTTTTCAAGAAGTTATCTGGAAAACTTTCCTGATATTCTAGAACCAGAGGGTAAAATAGAAATGGAAAGGATCCATCAATCATCTCCTGAAAGATATTCCAAAATGATAACTCCCATAATCAAATTCCAGAGTTCATAGCTCAAAGAGAAAATTCAAGCAGTCAGAAAGAAACAATTCAAATAGAAGGGGACAGAGCCAAGATGGCAGCTGGAAAGCAGGGACTTGCTTAAGCTCCCTACCAGGTCCCGCCAAACAGCTATAAAAATGGCTCTGAGCAAATTCTAGAGCTGCAGAACCCACAAATAGCAAAGGGAAGCAGGGTTCCAGCTCAGGACAGCCTGGATGGTTGCTGGAAAGGGTCTATCTCACGGAGCTGGGAGCAGAGCAGAGCACAGCCCAGCATGGGCCTCGCCAGGACCAACCAGACTGGGAGCCAGGCAGTGAGCTGTGGCAGTTACCAGACTTCTCCACCCACAAACACCAAAGACAACAGAGCAGGTTAGTGGGAAAAGCTGCTGGGACAGAGTGAAAGGAGCTCATGGTTTGGCCACCACCCTGGGGTGGCAGAGGTGGTAAAGCTCTGAGGCTGCTTCCAGAGCTACAGCTGCAGTTGCCTCTGGTCCCAGGCCCACCTGGTGGGAGGAATTAAGTGGCACATTGGAGTGGGAGTGCAAAGCCTGCTTTGCCCTACCTGGATCTCGGCCTCAATCCTAGTTGGCGGTTCTTGGGGGAAAAGGCGTGCTGGTGTGGCAGAGCTTGCTGTGTAGAAGTAGCTCCGAAAATAGCAGCACAGCTCCTCAAGCTTGGGACAAATTATTCTCTACTCTACAAGCAGTCATATCCTGACAAAAAGCTCAAGGGTCAAGTAGTTGTCTGGGAACATGAACAGGCAGCAAAAACGAACTCAGACTCAAACTCAGACTCAGACTCAAACTCAAATTCTAGATTCCTTTTTTGGTGACAAAGAAGATCTAAACATACAGCCAGAAGAAGTCAACAAGGTCCAAGAGTCTACGTCAAAAGCCTCCAAGAAAATATGAATTGGTCTCAGGCCACGGAAGAGCTCAAAAAGGATTTGGAAAAGCAAATAAGAGAATTAG
Organism: Trichosurus vulpecula; assembly: GCF_011100635.1. Lineage (NCBI taxonomy): Eukaryota > Metazoa > Chordata > Mammalia > Diprotodontia > Phalangeridae > Trichosurus > Trichosurus vulpecula. The sequence goes on from NC_050579.1 coordinate 106,409,933, forward strand.
AGGAAAAATTGGGAAGAGAAATGAGAGTGATGCAAGAAAACCATGAAAAACAAGTCAATGAGGAGAAGAATGCCTTGAAAGGCAGAATTAGCCAAATGGAAAAGGAGGTCCAAAAGACCACTGAAGAAAATGATATCTTAAAAATTAGATTGGAGCAAGTGGAAGCTAGTGACTTATGAGAAATCAAGATATAAAACAGAACCAGAGGAATGAAAAAAATGGAAGATAATGTGAAATATCTCATTAGAAAAACCACTGAACTGGAAAATAGATCCAGGAGAGTAATTTAAAAATTATTGGACCACCTGAATGTCATGATCAAAAAAAGAGCCTAGATATCATCTTTCAAGGAATTATCAAGGAGAACTGCCCTGATATTCTACAGCCAGAGGGTAAAATAGAAATTGAAGAATCCACAGGTCACCTCCTCAAAAAGATCCCAAAAAAACTCCTAAGACTATTGTCACCAAACTCCAGAGCTCCCAGATCAAGGAGAACATACTGCAAACAGCCAGAAAGAAACAGTTTGAGTATTGTGGAAACATAATCATGATAATACAAGATCTAGCAGCTTCTACATTAAGGTATCAAAGGGCTTAGAATATGATATTCTGGAGGTCAATGGAGCTAGGATTAGAACCAAGAATCCTGCCCAGCAAAACTGAGCATAATGCTCCAAGGCAAGATATGGATTTCAATAAAAATAGATGACTTTCAAGCTTTCTCGGTGAAAAGACCAGAGCTGAATAGAAAATTTGACTTTCAAAACAAGAATCAAGAGAAGCATGAAAAGGTAAACAGAAAGAGAAATAATAAGGGACTTACTAAATTTGAACTGTTTTGTTTACATTCCTACATGGAAAGATGATGTGTATAAGTCATGATACCTCTGTAGGATAGCTGAAGGGAAATAATACATATGTATATATATATATATATATTATATATATATATATATATTGACAGAGAGCACAGGGTGAGTTGAATATGAAGGGATGATATCTAAAAAAATCAAATTAAGGATGAGAGAGGAATATATTGAGAGAGGGAGAAAGTGAGAGATAGAATGGGGTAAATTATCTCACATAAAAGTGTCAAGAAAAAGCAGTTCTGTTGGAAGGGAAGAGGGGGCAGTTGAGGAGGAATGAGTGAATCTTCCTCTCATTGGATTTGACTTGAGGAGGGAATAACATACACACTCAATTGGGTATCTTACCCCACAAGAAAGAAGGAGGAAGGGGATAAAAAAGGGGGGATGATAGAAGGGACGGCAGATGGGGGAGTAGGTAATCAAAAGCAAAATTTTTGAAAAGGGACAGGGTCAAGGGAGAATATTGAATAAAGGGGGACAGGCTAAGAGGGAGCAAAATATAGTTAGTCTTTCACAACATGAGTATTGTGGAAGGGTTTTACATAATGATACATGTGTAGCCTAAGTTGAATTGTTTGCCTTCTTAGGGAGAGTGGGGGGGGGAAGAGGGGAGAGAATTTGGAATTCAAAGTTTTAAAAGCAGATGTTCAAAAAAGAGTTGTTTTTGCATGCAACTGGGAAATAAGATACACAGGTAATGGAGCATAGAAATCTATCTTGCCCTACAAGAGTAAGGGAAAAGGGGATGGGGGGGGAGTGGGGTGACAGAAGGAAGGGCTTACTGTGGAACAGGGCGATCAGAATATATGCCATCTTGGAGTGGGGGCGGGGGGAAGGTAGAAATGGGGAGAAAATTTGTAATTCAAAATCTTGTGGAAATCAATGCTGAAAACTAAAAATATTAAATAATAATAATAAAAAATAAAAAATCCCCAAAAGCAAGCAATAATAAGAAATAAGCATATCAAATAACTAAAAAAAAAACAGTTCAAATATTGTGGAGCCACAGTCAGGATCATACAAGATTTGGCAGCTTCCAGATTAAAGGAGTAGAGAGCTTAGAATATGATATTCTGTAAGGCAAAAGAACTGGGATTACAACCAAGAATAACTTACCCAGCAAAACTGATATAATCCTTAGAGGAAAAATAGATATTTAATAAAATAGAGGACTTTTTAGATATCAGAGTTGAATTGGAAATTTGACATTCAAACCCAAGATTCAAGAGAAGCATAAAAAGATGAATGTGAAAGAGTAATCGTAAGGGACACAATAAAGTTAAACTGTTTGCATTCCTATATGGGAAGATGATATATGAAACTTCTAAGAATGTTATCATTATTAGGGCAGTTAAAAGGAGTTTACATGTACAGAAGACATGGATGTGAGCTGATTTTTTTAAATGAAGGTGTGAGAAAAAGGCATAAACTGGGAGAAGGGGAAGTAGAATGGGGAAAATTTTCTCACATAAAAGAGGGGGGCAAGGAGAGCTTTTACAATTGAGGGGAAAATGAGGGCATGGTGGGGAATGCTTGAGCTCCACTCTCATCAGAATTATTCAAAGAGGGAAGGATATATACATATATATATATATATATGTATATGCATATATATACACACACATATACATATACACACACACACACGCGCGCGCACGCACACATATACTCAGTTGCGTATAGAAATTTAACTTACCCAATATGGAAATAGGAGGGAAAGGGGATAAGAGAATAGGGTTGGGGGGGGAGATGGGAAGAGGGGGAGAGAAAGAATGATAAAAGGGGGCACAGATTAAGAGAAGCAGTGGTTAGAAGAAAAATAGATTTTTGAGGAGGGACAGGATAAAAAGAGAAAGAGAAGAACAAACAGAAGAAAATGGGATGGAGGAAAATACACAGTTAGTAATCATAATGTGAATGTGAATGGGATGAACTCACTCAAAAATGGAAGCAGATAGCAAAATGGATTAGAAACAAGAATCCAACAATGTATTGTTTACAAAAGACACATTTGAAATAGAAAGACACACAGATTGAAATAAAGGGATGGAGCAGAATCTAATATGCTTCAGCTGAACTGAAAAAAAGGTATGGGTAGCAGTTATGATCTCAAAGCAAAAACAAAAATAGATCTAATTAAAAGTAATAATTGGACAGCCATGTGGTAAAGTGGATAGAGTGCTGGGCCTGGAGTCAGGAGGACTCATCTTCTTGACTTCAAATCTGGCCTCTGATACTCATTAGCTGTGTGACCCTGGGCCAACAACTTAACCCCGTTTGTCTCAGTTTCCTCACATGTAAAATGAGCTGGAGAAGAAAATGGCAAACCACTCCAGTATCTCTACCAAGAAAATCCCAAATGGGGTCACAAAGAGTCAGACACGACTGAGAAATGACTGAACAACAACAACATAAGGTATAATCAGCAAAATTACATTTTCCTGAAAAGATACCATAGACATTGAAATAATATCAAAAATTTTTATAGCAAGTTTCTCTGATAAAGGCCTAATTTCTCAGATATGTACTCAGTATAGAACTGAGTCAAATTTATGAAAACAAGAGCCATTCCCCAATTGATAAATGGCCAAAGCATATAAATAGGTAGTTTTCAGAAGAAGAAACCAAAGCTATCTATAGTCATACGAAAAAATGCTCCAAATCACTATTGATTAGAGAAATGCAAATTAAAACAATTCTGAGGTATCATTTCACATCTATCAGAAATAACAGATGCTGGAGGGGATGAGGGAAAAATAGATACACTAATGAATTGCTGGTGGACTAGTAAACTGGTTTAATTATTCTGGAAAACCATTTGGAACCATGCCCAAAGGGCTACAAAACTGTCCATACCCTTCAACCCAACAATACTACTGCTAGGTTTGTATCTCAAAGAGATCAAAGGAAAAGGAGAAGGATCTATATGTACAACAGTAGTTAGAGCAGCAATTTTATTGTAGTGGCCAAGAACTGGAAATCTAGGGGATGCCCATCAATTGGGGAATGGCTGATCAAGTCATGGCATATGATTGTGATGGAGTACTCTCATGTTATAACAAAATATAAGAGGAGTGGTTTCAAACAAACATGGCAAGTCCTATATTAACTGATGTGAAGTGAGAATGACTGAGAGATCATTGTGAACAGTAACAGCAATATTGTAATGATGATCAACCATGAAAGGCTTGACTGCTCTGACCAATACAGCAACCTAAGACAATTCCAAAGGACTCGTGATAAAAAAGTTATCCACCTTCAGAGAGAGAACTGATGAACTCTGAGTGCAAATTGAAGCACAATTTTCTCAATTTCTTTATTTTTCTTGCTTTTTAAAAAATATGGCTAATATGGAAATATATTTCACATTATTTCACATGGATAATTAATATATTACTTGCCTTCTCAGTGGGTGGGGGGGGGAGGGAGGAGGCAGAGAATTTGGAACTCAAAATTTTAAAAGAAGCTAATGTTAAAAGTAAATAATAATTAAAAACAAAAATGTATATGATACATAATTATATAGTTGGCTAGAATATTGGGTATGTATAGAACAATCAATAATATGTGTAGGTATATATGTGTGTATATATACATATATACATATGTGTGTATGCTGTCCTAATTTATTAACAATTGTTTTTCTACCACCACCACCAAAAACCCAGGCACATATGTATACTTTCAGCACATAGAATATGGTATGTTATGGAAATCCTTAGGTGGCAGGATTTAAAATGCCTTTTTTTATTTTGTTAAATTTTATAGCTGGTATAATGTTTTAGTGAATTTAGGGTTATGGAGGACTTTAAAAACTCAATTTCAAAAGTTAGTCTAGACTCAGAGCAGTGGACAGTAGGGAACCATTATAGGTTTTGTCTTTAAGAAAATCCTACTTGATTTTTAGTTCCCAATTCTCTCCCTCTCATCCCATTCTCCCATCCATTGAGAAGGCAAGAAAAATAAAACCTGTTACAAGTATGTATAATTATGCAAAATAAATGTCTGCATAAGCCACATTCATTATAAATTATTGTATGTGAATGACATGAAAAAATGGGTTTTATGAAGATTCGTCTAAAAGGACAAATTAGGGAAGGCAGACAGTGGAGACTGGGAGACCAGCTTGGAGACTGATGAAGTATATTCACTCCGAGGCCATTATAATTAGACCAATCAGGGTAGAGACAGGTGGAAATGGAAAAAAGGGGGTGCAATAAAGAGATACTTTGAGGGAAGAAAGTATAGGTTTTGTTCTCTGTCTGAATATAGATAATAAAGGAGAAGGGAAAACAGTAACAGATAATTACAATATTTCTAGCCTTAGAGATCTAAACTGAAGTGGTAGTACCAAGGACAGAAGTAGTTTGGTTGTAAGAAAAATCAGTTTTAGGAAGGAGATGATGAGTTTGGACCATTTTGAGTTAGATAATAACAATATCCAAGTAGAACAGGCCTGTAAGTCTGGTAGAATCCTGGAGGACAGGTGAGAGGTTAGGGTTAGAGGTGTGGAGTTAGGTGCTATCTACACAAAGGTGATCATTAGAACCATGGAAGTAGATGAAGTGTCCTCAGGGAGAGCACACAGAAAGAAGAAGAGAAAATTGAAGCCAGAGACAAAGAGACCAAGATTCTATCTATTATTAGGGAATGGGAGAAGGAGGAAGAAATAAATTAGATTAGTCCAAAAGTCAAGAATAGATACCAGAAAACAGAAGTCTTATAAAAAGCAAGGGAAAGATAATTTTTAAAAAGATTGAGCAGTCAAATGTACCAAATACCAAAGGGATATTGTGTAAGACGAGGACTGAGAAAGGCATTGAATTTAGTAAGATGGAGGTCACCCAAACTTTCATGAGTTTCTATTTCAGTAGAGTGGCTTTGGAGGCAAAACACATACTGTAAAGCCTCAAGAGGAGAAAGAGTGAAGAAGAAATCAAGGCAGGAGGCAGGGAAGAGAACTTTACCATGTTTTAGATTTTGACACCAAAAGGAAGAGTAGAATGTTATTTGCCAGTAGTCGGATTGACTAATGTTTTTAAAGGGACTTGAAAGGAAGTGACTTAGGGGCACACACACTGTGTGTCCCCAAAGTTTTAATAGCTCAAAACCTCACTAAGATTTTTGGGACTCTCTCTAATAGATTTGAGGGTAGAATTCCCAAGCTGGCCTTCATCTCACCTGTTACCTCATATCAGTGATTTTATTTGGTTTTCAGGAATGAGAGAAACACATTAGACAACACAACCAAATTAAGAAGGATTTGTCTTTTATCATCAGAAAAGGTATAGGCTATTAATGGAAGTGCCTGGTACTAGAGTGTAAGAACAGCACAGAGTATGGCCATAGGAATTCCATCTGGGCAAAGTTGTGGTGGCCCTTCAATCACATTCCCACCTGTGGTCAGTTTGCTCCAGTAGTCCAAGATAGTTCCTGAATTGTCTGCGCAGTAGTCGCTCCCCTTTGGTCTCAGGGTGCAGCACTGTACTTTGTACCATGGCCATAAAGCTATGACTGCTTAGTCAACACTCCACTCTTAACTTCTCTAATGAAAGACCTCAGGAATTAGGGCTTTCTGTACTCTTTGATTGTATGGCTCTACCTCTCCCCTTTCTGCAAATAAACATCTTCCGTTTGTTAGTGAATGCATTGTCTGATCAGCTGGTTCAAACGGGGATGGGGCTGTCTGTCAAAACACACAGAGACAAACATGCAAACACTGACTCATGAGGAAATGGAAACTTTTCCCTGCTGCTGAAGGAAATACGAGGAAAAAAAATAAAGCCCTTATAGTAACAGGTAATCATGGAGTAGGGGATAGAGAGTTGGTTTTAGAACCAGGAAGGCCTGCCTCTGACCTACTGGCTTTGTGACCCTGACTAAATTGCTAAACATCTCTGTGCTCTAGGCAACCCTTGAAAGACTATCATTTGTAGGGAAGCTACTTTCATTGACAAAGTAAGGTCCTCTCTTGTTACTGTTCAGTCTTGTCTGACTCTTTGTGACCCGTGGTAAAAATACTGGAGTGGTTTCCTTCTCTAGTGATTAAGGCTAACAGAGGTCGAATTACTTGCCCTGGGTCACACAGCTAGTAAGTGTCTGAAGCTGAATTTGAACTCAGGTCTTCTTGACCCCAGGCCCAGCTCTCTATACACGGAGCCATCTAGTTGCTGCAAGGCCTTCCCTACAGCAATGAAATTGCTACTGTAGTCCGAAGAGAGGAAGGAGGGAAGAAAGGAAGGAAACATTATTTATTAAATGCCTACTATAAGTTAGGGATTGTGCTAAGCATCTTACAAATATTATCCCATATGATTGTATGCTACACTTTGGTACCATATCCATAATCATACCGTGACCACAAAGTCTTTGGGGTTACTGGAGTCTTTTCCGCATCCTATTCTCTGATACTAGATTTGTATCACAAATTTACCATATTCTGGTTGACTTATGTTTTCTATTAGCAGCTAGCATTTATATACTATTTTAAGGTTCTTGTGAAGCAGTTTTACAAATAATATCTCATTTTTATTCTCCCAAGAAACCTAGGAGGTAGGTACTATTATTATTTCCATGAAGAAACTGAGGCAGAAAGAGTTTAAGTGACTTGCCCCAATCTTGTACATCTAGTGAATGTTGGAGGCCAAATTTGAATTCCGGTCTTCCTGACTTCAGGTTCTGTGCTCTATGCACTGCACCACCCAGCAACCACTTTCTGAGGCTATACCAAATAAGTGTCTTGAGTGTACAAGGCCTTGTAAGAAATATCAATGAAATACATAAGCTGGTTTGGACATAGTGGATCCTAGTAGGCATAGTGGAACAGTGTTAGACTTGGATTTATGACGATCTGAGTTTGAATCCTGGCTCTTAGCTGTGTGACTCTAAGCGAGTTGCTTTCCTTTTCTGAGCCTCAGTTTCCTCTCGCCTCTAAATGGGTATCTGTAGTACTTACCTCATAAAACTGTTGCCTCACTAATGAGATAAAACACTTCTCAAACCTTAAGTGTTATATAAATGTCAGGTTTTATCATAATTCACTGAGACTACGCATATGCATAGGAGAGGAAACATGGCATAATGCATAACGTGTTAGGAAGATCTGGGTTTGAATTTGCTATTGCCCTCTATGATTGCACAATCATTTAACTTTTCTACTTATGTTTCTTCATATGTAGAAAGGGTGTCATTCTACTGATAAGTAACTACCTCATGGAATTTCTTAAATACTCAAATGACATTTGTAAAGCACTTTACGGACTTAGAAACCCTATAGAAATATCAGCTATTATTATACTACAAATAAAGTAGGAAGAATTGGGAAAATGGTACCTTCGTTTATTTTGATCAAACCAAACCATATCCACTGTCTTAGCTTACCACGTTGTAATAATGGTGTTTGACTAAATCACAGTATTGTTTTTTTCCAAAGCTGTTGTGCAAGTTAGGATGGCTCCCTAGGTGCTCTGTTATGAGCTGAGAGACTGGCAAATCCATGGTTCACATTTGTGACTCCTTCCCTTTTTTCTACGTCTCTACACTTTTTCCCTGCCATCCCTAGCCTCCGCAACTCATCTGCTTTTGAAATTCATGCTAGTAAGGAGACATGATATCTTTTCATTTCATGGTCAGAGAGAGATCCCTTTCCAACCAGCTCAATCTCATGTAGATGCTTCCAGGTGGTAGCTGGGAAATTTTAGTTTTTAGAGTTTCCAAGAACCGTTGCTACTCCTTGTTGACAACTATGTTAGCAGAAGCACCTCACCTTTGCAGACCAGACAGAAAACCTCATCTTCGGAATAAGTGGATCAGAGGACCTTCCTTGCTCTATATCTATTCCTCTTTGGGAAACTGATAAAAAATTGGCCATGAATGATTGGAGTTCCTGTCTATTCAGTTGGCTAATCTATTATAAGATGAAAATCACAGATCTAGTCCTGAGAGGGATCTTAGAGTCAGCCAGGCCTCTCATTTTAGAGATATAAGAAACTAATGTCCCAGGAGGATAAATACCTTGCCCAAAGTTACAAGGGGAGTGAATGTAGGAGTTTGGATTTAAACCCAAATCCTTCAACTCTAGGGTCAGAGCTCTTGTGATGTTACTGTTACCTTCTGATTTTGGTAGGGGAGACCCTTCGGATGGCAATGAGCTTCTAGCATTGCTTTCCCAGGAAGAGAGAGAAGAAAGGCCTAGGTATTGTGACTCCATGATTAGACGATCTTGACTGTGAAGATGTGACCACATAGAGACAGTTTCGTTTACTCATCGGAGCATATTTTGGTACTATGTGGGTTTCCAGAAAATAAAAAACCTTATGGTCACTAAAATACCATACATGCCTTTGCAAAAGTTTCTGTAATGACACTCATGGCCTGAGGCTGTACCCGTGAGTGAAAACAAAATGCAAAATTGAGGCAATGAGTTAGGAGAGAAAAATTACTTTGGCCTAAAATATCCAGATATCATTGTGGGGGGGGGTAGATGAAAAGTGAAGCATTGAATTATGAGGATAATTGCCTCCTTTTAACCATTCCCATTGAATATGTAGACACAATTTGAGTATAAAACATTTCAAGGCTCTGCTGTCCTCAGAAATGTAATCTCAGCTTCTGTGGAAACTAGCTTCAGGTTAAGAAGCAGAGGCTAGAAACCCTGGCATCGTGCCAACACCATTGTTAGCTGCCTACTTTGGTGTCAGTGAAGTCAGATTGAAATTTGTTTTAAGGAAAATGTGCCATGTTTTTGGGGGGTTGGACTCTCACATTGAAGCGTGGAAGGTTGAGATTTCATGACAAGCTTGTACTCTTATGTCTTGTGGGAATGCAATACATTCATTGACAAAACGCCATTTGTATAACTGAATGTCTGAAGCCCTGCAGTATTTTTGCTTTTGGAATGCTAGCATCCATCTTTGACTTAAATCAAGAAACTAGCTACACAGTAGATACTGTGTTCAAACTGGTCTAGATGCTATCTACTATGTAATCTTATGAGAGTCTCAAATATCACCCATAAGGCCTGCAGGGAGCTTTTAAATCACTACCAGGGAAGGATCAGGAGAGGGATGAGGGGGAGGGAACCTGCTACTTAGTGCAGAAAGAAGCAAATTCTTATTAGGGAGGGAAAAGAACCAAAAGGGGCCATTCCTTGGCTCACTTCTTGAAAAGGACTATTCACTGAATGGGCGTTACCTCACTATGAGTGAGTACATGAAAAGTCCTGAGCCTGAAAGGGCCAGGGTCTCCTATGGCATCCTGTGTCATCTCCAGTCATCCTGATGAATATCTGGTCACTGGACCCAGATGACTCTGGAGGAGAAAGTGAGGCTGGTGATCTTGCACGGCCCTCCCTCACTCAAACCAAAGTCAACTGCAAGTCATGTCATCATTTCACTGATGTCATGGTCCTCTTTGAAAACAAAGGACAAACACAACTGAAAAAGAATTTTCCCTTAAGAAAAGTAAGAACTCATAGAATCATATATAGATTTAAAAGTGAAACGGTGCCTAAGGTCTTCCTGATAAAGCTGGAGTTTGATCCCACATTCTCTGGCTCCACATCCTGTGTTCTTTCCATTTTACTATGGTTCTTCAGGGGTCCTGTCTTGGAGTCAGTTAGCAATTTTTGTGCCTGGGGCAAGCGTGGTGAGGAGGATTAGCCTGGGTGTGGCCACCAAAGGGAGGAAGCTCCCCGCTAGTTTAGGGTGGGTTTCTTCTCTGCAGAAGGACTGGCTGATGCTAGGGAGAAAGGCAGACTGGAGTTTGTTGAGGTGGGACTGGTTAGAGGAAGAATAATCTTTGATGAAGCTGCCAAGGCCAGGGGCCACCAGGCAAGGAAGGATATTACTTAGAATGTGGCTCCTGGTTCTAGGATTCACAAGGAAGGGGACTCTATAATGGTGTTATTGGCAACCTCTAAATTTTTGCCTAGCCTAGGGTACAGTCTTAGTCACCTTGGTCTTATTATATGTTTGACTGTTTTTCAATCATGTCTGATACTTCATGACCCCATATGAGATTTTCTTGGCAAAAAATACTGGAGTGATTTGCCATTCCTCCTCCAGCTTATTTTATAGCTGAGGAAAGTGAGGCAAACAGGGTTAAGTGGCTTGCCCAGGGTCACACAGTTAGTAAGTATCTGAAGCCAGATTTGAACTCAAGAAGATGAATCTTCCTGACTCCCAGCTGAGCATTCGATCACTGTGTCACCTAGCTGACCAAGGTCTTGCTCTAGCTCCTTCCTACTCAATAAAACTGATCGACATCAAATTCACACACACACACACACACACACACACACACACACACAAATTTGTGTTCTAATCAGAAACACATAGCATCAAGTAAGATGAAAACAAACCTTTTTGCTCTTTAGAAAAGTACCAAATTCATTTAAAAGACAAGATTCCCCTCTCTAGTGCACAAATGAATAATTATGTCCCAGCACTTATTCCTTCTTTTCTGCTATATGAGAAAAAATGAGATTTGGAAAGCTGTGGAGGGCCCTTGTGAGGCTGACACTCTTATTTTATGGGTCTAGGTTTGTAATGCCATTCTTTAAGAGGCAAGTTTCTTTAAGGCATAACGCTTACCATTTGAGTAGCTATTGCAAGGTGGGCAGTGGTACTTAGCTATGGTTTCATAGACCAAATTCTTAAACTTCCCTTGTCCATCAAAAAGTGAATAATTGAAATCTGAGGTGATAGTAGTAACTTAAGTTTTTCTACAAAATAGAAATCTTGTTTCTAAAAATGGAACAAATCATTCATATCTGCCTATTTTGCTGAAGGGAAGTTTTTACATGCTTGGGGTAGACACCCCATAACTGACTGAGGGATTTGAGGCCTGTCAGTTATCTTCAACCTGGTTTAGCCTGTCTACCAAGAAGGTTTACCAGGGTGTGGCTGCTGCACATGCTATAGCTTCTTGGAACCACAGGTGAGAGCTGAGTACCTGGTAGACACCAAAGGTGAATGAGCAGCCCTGAAAAGGGCTTGGCGAGCCCTCGTGCCAGAGGTGCTAGTTCTCCCCGAATACCCCATACACCCTTGTGTGTTATTAGACACAACCTAAAACAGGAAATGTGTATTCTTCATATTTCTCTTTCTGCCTTTCTCTCTCCTCTTCCCTTTCTTCTCCTCTCCTTCCCTATGTGACGTTTTATACATACACACATACACACACACACAAGTTTATGTTTATATGCAATTATTTGGTTATATCTTTTTCCCTAGAGGTTATGGACCATATTTTATACCTTGGTGTACCTATCTAGCCTTTGCATGATGTTTACCTTATTAGAATGTAAGTTCCTTGAAGATAGGGGCTGTTTTTACCTTTTTTTTTGTAACACTTAGGCTTAGCACAATGCCTGACAAATAGTAAATGCTTAATAAAGTGTGTTAACTGGCTGACTTTGCACATAGTAGGTACTCAGTCAGAATGAAAGAATTATACCTTTTAGGCGATTCTCTTCTCTGAGCTGATGTAAGCCTATTAGAGCAGAGAATATGGGATAGGTCACAATGCCAAACTCCTTTTCATTCCTAGGTAGCAAGGTTGCTGAACATCCTCTGAACCAAACAGGGTAGAAGTGGGCTCCATAAAATAACGTCAAACATTAAAATAAATTAATTTTTGTAGAAGAATACAAAGGAAGCTTTTTCTCAGTTCCTGATAACAAACTTTTCCCCACACATGGCAATATTTATTTACCAGGCAAAAATATCTTGACGCTTATTCTATTTGATTTCTACAGTAGGATAAAATGTTATAAAAGCTGAATGAATACATGGATGTTTTATTAAATATTTCAACCAAGGAACTATAATATTTTCATTGCTCTTTGCTTCTGGATCTGTTTCATACTACTACAAACTGTCAACTGGTACCACTATTAAACTGCTTTGGGAAATAATAGCTTAGTCTAGGTACTGTTTTGATACTTTGAGTGATTTATTGTTGGATTAGCTGAGGTTCCTCTCTGTACTAGTTCCAAATGCAACCTTTCCGTGCTTTTTCTTGCTGTATCACTGTAATGCTAAGCAAAGTGGGACTTTTTGTTGTCTCTTGTTTTAGAGTGCTTCTCAGCACAGGGGCAATCAGTGCCTTTGATTGAGTCTTGCCTTTGTTTGTAGGAAGGCCCACACCCTTTTGCTAGTTAGGTCACAAGAGGTGTGAAACCCTCAAAAGGTGTGAAACCCTAGAGAGGTAGGAAACCCTCAAGATTCCTGAAGCACTCTGATCCTGAAGAAGCGTGTGTGTGTGTGTGTGTGTGTGTGTGTGTGTGTGTGTGTGTATACTCTGAAGTTAGCATTTTGTTTGGGGCTCCATCTCTCTGATAACTATGTATGTATAGCTTTGGTCAGACAGCCAGAAGCCTGTTTATATTTTCTCTGTTTGTAATTTCTGTTATATTTGCTCTGGAGTTCAGGGTGCTGACTTTTTCCCTGAACTAAATGAATGATATGTGTATGTTTAATTAAAATGAGATTGTAAACCCCTTAAAGTTGCTTTCCTTAGAAAAGCAAATCAAAGAACTTGTGCTAGCAACCTTCCTGTGTGCTGGTGTGATTGGTCTTATACCCCAACAGCAGTCGCAAGCAGCATTGTTGTTACAATAACTCATCTGTGTTTTAGATGAAACTATGCAACTCATCCACTGACTCTCCACAGAGTGTCTATGTTGGAAACCCTTCCTTGGACTCTCTGTATCCTGATAGTACCAGTGGCCACTTGGATCATCTAAGTATCATCCCTTACTCTGACTACATATCTAGCTAATTTTATTTCCTCGTCATATAGGGTTAAGTGACTTGCCCAGAGTCACAGAGCTAGTATATTTCTGAGGCCAGATTTGAACTCAGGAAGATGAATCTTCCTGACTCCAGGCTCAGAGTTCTATCCAGTGATCCACCTTGCTGCCCCATTTTGTATATAATAGACAATATTTTTTTTTAATTGGTGTCAAAAGAAGCAAATGAATGGATATGTGCAAGATGGCTTGCTCAGAATAATTCCCATTACAAAATACACTGTAGGGGCAGCTAGGTGGTGTAGTGAGTAGAGCACTAGCCTCGGAGCCAGGAGGACCTGAGTTCAAATCTGATCTCAGACACTTGAGACACTTCCTAGCTGTGTGACCTTGGGTAAGTCACTTAACCCCAATTGCCCTGCCTTCCCCCCTCCCCCCAAAAGAAAATAAAATATGCTGTGTTCCCTAGGATCTGCTTAAATAAATCGCCCCATCTATGCATCACCTACTCAATGGGAGTCTAGTACGGTGGAAAAAGTCATGGACCTGGTGTAAGAAGACTTGCTTTTATGTGAGATTGGGCAAGCCTCTAAATTTCTGTGAGCCTCAAGGATGCTTTCTTGACAATGGGCATTTTAATCCTTGAACTACTTCCCTCACAGGATGATTATAAGGAAGTTTCTTTGTAGAATTTAAAGTACTATAAATGTCTAAGACATAGGATTGTATAACATCAACACTGTTCTACCTCAGAAACCCTATATACCATTACCAGGGTCCAATAGTGTTTTCAAGAGGGAACACTGAGAATTTTTCCTTGCTCAGGATCACACAGCTAGTAAGTGTCTGAGGCTGGATTTGAAATCAGGTCTTCCTGATGCCAACTGCTTCTCATATACTGTGGAAACAAAGAGTTATAAAGTGAGGCCAACTAAAGTTTTAGACTGAAATGTGAATCTAGTTGCAATAAAAACGAAAATCTTGGTTGAACTAGGGCAGGGATTTAATGTACCTTGACATTTATAGCAAAGACCAAACCACCAATGATCATCACACCCTTCCTCTTCTCCCCCACCCACCCTAGCTTCTTTTGTTCATGGTTTAACTATCCTCTGGCCTTTGCATCGTGGGATAGCTTTTCCCTTTTCAAGTCTACACAAGTCCACAAAGAGCTTTGTTACCAGAAAGTTGTGGAGCCACCTAGCAACCAGAGAACTATGGCAAATAAACTCCTGGCCTCTTGGAATCTGTCCTTCCCTATTCTTACCCAAGCTTCCCAACTTTCTGCCCAACTCCCCAGCCCTATCCTTTGAATTAAATGACTCAAAAGCTCTAGGTCTTTTCCAGATTGAAGAAACCTAAGTGAGACACATACCACACACAGCTTGTCAAATATATGTGCTGAGAAAGCTAGGAAGAACAAAGTCCTGACCCCATCCTTGTGGCCCTTGGGATTGCCAAGTGGCAGATATCAGAAAAGACAAAGAATGCAAAATTCTATGAGCCTAGCCTCGGCCCAAGGTGCTCAAACTCATGGTGTGGCATAAAAGCCATCAAAAGTCTTGTCTCCTCTAAACTAAGCCTTTCTACCCATCTGAGATTGTGCCACTTTTCTTTCCTTCTCATCTAGTATGAAATTCAAACATCAAAGACACCCCTCTGGGTGAGACAACAAAAGAACATGTGCTATATCTTATGGCTAGGTGGTGGAATGGATTGTTTGGTACTTAGAGGCAGGAAGACATGACCTGATTCACTTACTAGCTTTGTGACTCTCGGGCAAGTCACTTAATCACTCTGGGGTGTATGGGGTGTTGCCAGAGGACTAGTGCCTCTGGTGTGAGGGCTTGTTGAGCCCTTTTTAGGGCTTTTCATCTACCTTTGCCTGTCCACTTTTCATCCAATTCTTACCTGTGACTCCAAGAAGTTGTAGCGTGCACCATCTTGGTAAAACTCTCTGGAGAGACTGGCTAAACCAGGTTGAGGGTAACCTAATAGGTCTCAAACCTGTTGGTGAGTTAGGGGGATGTCTACCCCAAGCATGTGAACACTTTCCACTAGAAGAATGGGAAAATGAGAACGATTTGTTCCAATGACCATAAAGGTGGCTGAAGCAGGCACTGTGGAGTGCTTAGAGCTTGGTTGAACATTGAAGATGCCAAGGTTGTTCACTGAATTCCAGGCAATCACCAGTTGTCTTGGCTTTTGTATTGCCAATGGACTTCAATGACTCTGGAAGAGTGAGACTGATGACTTTATGCAAATCTGCCTCGCTTAAATCCAATTCACACACGAGTCAAGGCCATCACCCTGTGATTTCCCTGGTCCTCTTTGAAAAATGAAGGATGAACAACAACCACTCTCACTTTTCAGTGTCTCTTTTTCTTCATCTGTAAACTGGTTAAAATAATAGCACCTTGTTCACAGAGTTGTTGTGAGGATCAAACAGGATAAGATGTGATATATATATATATATATATATATATATATATATGCATATACATATATAGTAGTATTTAGTAATATTTAAAAGATAGTAATATTTAAAAGTAATGTTTAGTAATATTTAAAAATAATTTAGATAGTAATATTTAAAAGTAATTTATCAATAAACCAGTAATTAATCTTCATTTTTTTATCTTATCCTCAGCACCCAGCACAGGGTGTTGCCCATAGAAAGCACTTAATACATGTTTTTAAATTTGACTTGATTGTCTCCAAAGGCTGTCATCAAATTTGGTACCTGTGAGGGGAGGGGAGACCAGTATAGCGTCTTCCCAAGTAGGTTAACATTTCTTATCCAATCAGACTAGCTTGGAACTAATTTGATTAAGGAGAGTTAGGTGGCACAGTGAATAGAGTGCTGGACCTAGACTCAGGAAGACCTGAGTTCAAATCTGGCCTCTGATACATTCTAGCTGTGTGATCTTGGGCAAGTCACTTAACATTATTTGCCTCGGTTTCTTTATCTGTAAAATCATCTGGAGGAGACAATGGCAAACCACTCCAGTATCTCTGCCATGAAAGCGCCAAATGAGGTCACAAAGAGTAGGGCACAACCAAAAAACGACAGAACGGCAACAAATCGGCAATAGGAAGGATGCTAGACTAAAGCTTTATGAATCGGGGAGTGACACTGGTCAGCCTTGTGCTTTACAAATCTCACTTGTGTAGCTATGTGGAGAATGGCTTAGAAAGGGGAGATAATTGAGGGAGGCAATCCAAAAAGATGGATAATACCATAGTTTAGGGGAGAGGTGATGAGGGACTATACTAAGCTGGTTGCTATGTGAGGAGAGAGGAGATGCATTTGAGGGTTGTTGTGGAGGCAGAATCAGTAAGCCTTGCCAAGTGACTGTAACGGGGGATGTGGGAGAATAAAGAGTTCAGGAGGGTTCCTAGATTTAGAACCTGGATGACAGAAAGAATGAGGATATCCTTGCCAGAAATCGGGAATTTAGGAGGAGGTGTGGGCTTGGGGGAAAGTTTTGTTTTTGACTGACAGAGTTTGATTTGACAGAAAATAGTATAAAATTGGGATGTCTATTCATTTAGTTTCCTTAACTGGAAGAGGAAGGGTTTGAACTGTTTAGAATTAGTTAGAATTAGTTAGAATGGTTTCTAACCATCTCTTCCATATGTAAGATTTTGTGAGTTTATGACATTGTTAAAAAGACAGGAATACAATACTGGGAAAAGTAGAAGGGTCAAGAGACAGTAATGTGAAAATTTCTATTTCAAAATCACTTGCTGGAGATATCATGCAGAAGTTATTGACATAGTATTACTTCCTTCCATGTAGGTTTATAGTTTTTAAAAATCTCTCTCATTTTCATATTGCTGACTCCGGCCTTCCCAGGTGGTTGATAAAGACCCAGGTAAGAAGTAGAAGGGGCAGCTAGGTGGCACGGTGGATAAGGTGCCAGGCCTGGAATCAGGAAGACTTATCTAGAGTTCAAATCTGGCCTCAGACATTTACTAGCTCTGACCCTGGGCAAGTCATTTAACCCCATTTGTCTCAGTTTCCTCATCTGTAAAATGAGCTGGTGAAAAAAATGGCAAACCACTTTGGTATCTTTGCCAAGAAAACCCCAAATGGGGTCATGAAGAGTTGGATGTGTCTGAAATTACAACAACAAAACTCAGAGACAGTAAATGATTTGTCTATGGTCTTATAGCCTGTATGTGATAGAGCCAGGATTTAAAGCCAGTTCTTCCAACTCCAAAACCAGTGTCTTTCCTTTTATGACCTACTACTGCATTGCCAAAAATACTTCCCTATTATGTACATCAGAGTATTTTGGGCAGTGGTAGGATGGTACCAACAATCCTTCAGGTATTACTCATTGGCAGTTCCTCCGTTCACCCATCCCTTTCTTTGGGAGCAGAGAAAGACTGCTTTGTCCATCTCTGATAATTATTTTTAAAGATGAATGGAAAAGAAATAAGCTTTCATGTTTTTAATATTTCCTGCTTACTGCTTTTTGCCTTTAAAAAATATTTTCAATTCCAAATTCTCTCCCTCCACCCACTCATTGAGAAGGCAAGAAATATAATACCCATTATATATATGAAGTTATCTTTTGCCTTTTTTTGTACCCCCAGCACTATGCAAATCCTGCACGTAGTAGATGCTTAGTGTTTATTGACTGAATGACCCAATTCTCATTCCGTATAAGGAAACAGAACTAAGTGAAAGTTGCCACAAAATAACTGCTTTAATAGAGAGAACAAAGGTCTTGGAGTCAAAAGATCTGGGCTGCAGACATACAAGTCCCTTAACCTAACATAACCTCAGTTACCTTCTCCGAAAAATGGATCTGAACAATATTTCCATTATGTATATGACAAGGTTGCAGTAAGAAAGGCTCTTTAAACATTACTAATTAAACATGACTAATGTGAGCTAGTGTTAATATGAAAATCATTTCTCTTTCAATGTTCTTTAGCCTTTAAACATCTGAATAAGATGTCCTGCACCAATCCAGAGGATTAAATGATTCAGTTGTGAGCTTTTTTTATTTTTTATTTTTGGCATTTTGACTTGGCATTCAAATCGTTCAATATTTCTATCATTTTTTTGTTTGTTTCAAAGCCAGTATATTGAGAATGAATGTTACTTAGTAAAAGTTTGGCTCTGAAATGCAGGGAAAATACATAAGGAAGTCTTTATTTTAACTTATTCCCTTCCAATTGGACTGAAAAAAATAACATGAAGGAAAATTCATCTTGCTTGGATATGTTGTTTATTTCCATATGTTACATTTGTTAATTAGACATTTTTGTATTTTACAGATTATAAACTATTTCTTTCTATTCTTGTTGTGAATGTATTATTATAAGTACCTGACTAAAATGTCAACGTTATCATTATCTATTAACCCATACTTGTTTCTCCACCTCCACCCCCACCTTGCCCCCTTCTCTGCGCTCCCCCCTCCCCCACCACCAAAAATTGCTTCTAATACTTGGCCTTACACAGGTAGAAAATTTATTTGGAATAGGCCCCATTCCTGGAAAAGGTACAAGAAATCAAAATGATATTTATTGAATCTGATTTTTTCATAGAAGTGTGGAGTAGTTAATAAAGAAAAGAACAGAAAAGGTGTTTTGGTATAAAGAGATTTATAATAACCATCAGAGGATGTGGGATATTGCCACTGTAATGTATGAACATTTTGATGCCTAATGTAGGCAGGAAAATAACTTTATTTTTATGAACTGATAAAATATGTGTATGGACAAACACAGCTTTCAGATAGGATTTGCGCAGTTTTGGAAAGAAGATCTGTAGCATGGATTTGAGAACTTGAATCTCTGGCAATAAGATGGAGCGATTTCTCACTTGTATGGGAACATTTGATGTTATGAAGAGGCAGAAAAAGGTTTTTATTTATTAAAAACTAGAGAAATATGGTTGTAAAAAAATAGATTCAAGGGTACCAAAGAGATTCAGGACCTTGTTGAGAACTCCAGAAGAACTCCTCTAATCTGTATATACATGTTTTATGACTAAAGCTGGCAAAACTAAGAAAGTGAGAAATAACAGAACTATTTGTAAAGTGAAATATGATTTTAAAAGGATTATCAATTTGATAGGGGAAATTGAAGTTGTGACTTTTTAAGTGAGAAGTGAGTCAGTGACTGAGGTGAGTCAGCAAGTATTGGTTAAGCACCTACTATGTGCCAGGTGCTGTGCAAAATTCTGGGAACATGAAAAAAGGCAAAAACGGTTTTGTCCTTAAGAAGCTTACAATCTAATGAAAAGCTACTTTGAATCGAAGCTAGTTTGAGGCAGTTCCTAATTAGTTGGAGAGCTCTGACTTCATTGGCCAAGAGCTCCAGTGATGGTTATTGCTATTCAGCACCACCTAAAGGTGGAGAAATGTGAAGCTTTTCAGAAGGGCTTAGTGCTTTCTGTTACCATTTCTAGGTGAGTTGTTGTTGTTTATCCTTTGTTCTGGAAGAAGACCATGACATCAGGGAGGTGAAGCCATGACATTTATGTAAATTGGATTTAAGTGAGGGAGGGTTGTGCATAGTCACCAGCCTCACTTTCTCCTCCAGAGTGTAGAATCCTAGAAGTTTGGCTGAAAGCATGAACCTGAACTGTTGTGAGCTCCATTCTGAATGGACAAATAGATGAATAACTGGTGGGGCTGATCTGTTTGTAATATAGATATAGATAATACGCTATATCTATGTAACAATATAATCTATATTATATATCTATATAACAAAGATAACTAATTTGATGAATTGGCAGTTGTATGGTTTTACAAGAACTGCTATTCACAATTAGAGTTAACACTTTTGAAACTCCTTTTAGAGTGATGGTTAATTCAAAGAGCTTTAAAGGCTGTGGTCAAGTAGAGAGAACAGGATTTCCTCAGTTAAAGAAGATCTGCTGTCAAATAGTGAGAAGAGAAGCAGTTTCATGTGGTCCAAGTGTTCTTGAATTATGAATTTTCTTCCCTAATGTGTTTCTGATTCTGGTTCCTATAAACGTATGTGACTAATTAGTGCATTGGAAGAAAAGTAATCTGAGTTCAGAAGAGTATTGTGATATATTTCATTATTTATACACTTGCTTTAATGTATTAGTATTTATATATTATTCCTTTGCCTTATTAAGTAAACGGTGATGCTTGAGATCTAAAAGTGCTAGTATTGTGAATGAATAGTTGTAAAGATACAAAACACATTGGACAGGAAGCCAAGAACTAGAGTGTTGAGTAGAGGATTTTATTCCCATTTAACAGGGATACCTTCTGGGACTTTGAGAAAATTTGAATATAACCATGTGGTGGTGGTCTGTCTCTGGGAGCTTAGACCAGCTAATATGAGAGCAGATTGGAGGAGTAAGCCAAATCCATAAGGCTGGGTGAGAGATTGAGTCACTGATATTTATATAAACCCCATTGGGATGAATCCCACTGTAACATATTTTCTGATATGACATTGTGGGGCCATGGAACAGACCAATAGGCAAATCTGTGTTGCTACAGAAAATAGATTATATAATAATAGGTTGTGTTCCTGATGTGATATTTAATTTTTAAAACTAAAAATGAGCACAAACAACATAATTAATCAATATCTGCCATACAGATTTGTTGTGAGTCAATTTATTATTCAACCATAGCTTGCTCACATAAATTATATATACATATACCATTTTATATATACATGCATACATATATACATACACATGCACACATATATGCTGTTCAGTGTAAAGTTTTCACCGAAGTTTTTCAACTATTTTAGAATGTCAAAGTAAGGGCCATCTGGTTGAAAATTGAGATTATTTTGTTTGAATATAGGATGTTCAAACTAATTTTCTCTGGAAGATCTTAATGTTGCTGAGTTTAATTTCAGCTTAATTCACATCTGTTTTCATTTGCACAAATCAAAAGAGGATGAATGTCAATATCTAGGTTTTTATTTGCAAGCCAAATTTCTCAGATATAGTATGGATGACAGTTTTTTTTTAAGCTCCAGGGAATTGTGTGTGTATGCGTGCATGCATGCATGTGTGTATGTATGTATAACAAGGTGGAGTGAGATTAATGTTTTTTATGATTCCTCTTTAGCCACTAAATGTGGCTTTCAAAGATATTTACTTCAATCATTAATGATCTCAGAAAAATTCCTTTATTTTTATACATATCACATAAAAAGATGTATAATTCCAACTATTCTCTGTGTGACAGAAACATATTAGGTGTTATAGAAATAATGTAGGAATCATAGATTTTTTTCAGAAAAACAGTGTGGTCCAAGTGTTCTTGAATGGACCAGTAGCATTGAAACCTGAAGTTTGGAGTTTTCTCTAGTCATAAACATTGGCAGAGAGAAAAAAGTTTTCCTATTTGCAGAATTAGATGCTTTACTTAGAAAAGCTATAAGAATTCTCAAAAGAACTAATTTAAGCAATAGTTTCAGTAGAATAGCAGAATACACAATAAGTCCACAAAAATTCCTAGCACTTCTGCATAGCAATAAAAAAAATCCAAGAGGGAATAACAAAGTTAGAAATTTTATTCAAAATAACTAAAAACATATAAATTTTTTGGAGTCAATCTACCAAAACTCATATAAGACCTATTATTGTTCATGGCCTACTCTTTGTGACCCCATGGACCATAGCATACCAATCCTGTCCATGGGGTTTTCCTGGCAAAGATAGTAGAATGGTTTTCCATTTCCTTCTCCAGTGGATTAAGGCAAGCAGAGGTAAAGTAATTTGCCCAGAATCACACAGTTAGTAAGTATCTGAGGTCAAATTTGAACTCAAGTCTTCCTGACTCCATGCCCAGTGCTCTATCCTCTGAGCGACCTAGCTGCATCTGTGCAGGTCACACATCACCTACGTAGGTACAATTTTTAAAGAATTTTTTCTTTAAATATAAATAAAAAAATTTTAAAAAATATTCTATGCTTATATAATACTTTGTTTTCCCCAATTATATGTAAAAACAATTTTAACATTCTTTTTTTTTTTCAAATTTTGAATTCCAAATTCTCTCACTCCCTTCCTTATCCCCCTCATTGAGAGGTCAAACAAGAGACTTTTCAACCCACAAACCCCAAAGAGCAGCTTAGAGGTAAACTGTGGAATTGAGTTCAGAGCAGTCTGATCACCAGCCCTTGGGGTGGCGGAGGTGGTGCAATGGTGGCGGTGGCAGTGACAGGAAACTCCTGAGGCTGCTTCCAGAGCTACAGCATTGACTGCTTCCTGAGTCCCTGGCTCACACAGTGGGAGGAATCTAGCAGCAAATCAGAGCGGGAGTGCAAGGAGTGCTTTGTTGGCACATAGGCAGGTTCTGTTGCTGGGCCCTGCTTGGATGTGTATTGCGGTCCTGGTTGGCAGTTCTTGGGGGAGGAGGAGAGCTGCGGTGACAGGGCTTGGGTGACAGTGGAAGAGAAGTAGCTCTGAAAACCTCAGTGCTTGGACCCTAAAGCTTGGGACAAAGTACTCTCTGCTCTACAAGCAGTCATATCCTGACAAAAAGCTCAAGGGTCAAGTAGTTGGCTGGGAACATGAGCAGGCAGCGAAAACACTCTCAGATTCAGACTCAGACTCAAATTCAAATTCTAGATTCCTTTTTTGGTGACAAAGAAGATCTAAACATACAGCCAGAAGAAGTCAATGAAGTCAAAGAGACTACATCAAATGCCTCCAAGAAAAATATGAATTGGTCTCAGGCCAAGGAAAAGCTCAAAAAGGATTTGGAAAAGCAAGTAAGAGAAGTAGAGGAAAAATTGGGAAGAGAAATGTGAGTGATGCAAGAAAATCATGAAAAACAAGTCAATGACTTGCTAAAGGAGACCCCAAAAATACTGAAGAAAATAACACCTTAAAGAACAGACTAACCCAAATGTCAAAAGAACTCCAAAAAGCCAATGAAGAGAAGAATGCCTTGAAAGGCAGAATTAGTCAAATGGAAAAGGAGGTCTAAAAGACCACTGAAGAAAACACCTTAAAAATTAGATTGGAGCAAGTGGAAGCTAGTGACTATATGAGAAATCAAGATATTACAAAACAGAACCAAAGGAATGAAAACATGGAAGACAATGTGAACTATCTCATTGAAAAAACCACTGACCTGGAGAATAGATCCAGCAGAGATAATGTAAAAGTTATTGGACTACCTGAAAGCCATGATTAAAAAAAAAAAAAGAGCCTAGACATCATCTTTCAAGAAATTATCAAGGAAATCTTCCCAGCTATTCTAGAACCAGAGGGTAAAATAGAAATTGAAAGAATCCACTGATTGCCTCTTGAAAAAGATCCCAAAAAGAAAACTCCTAGGAGAGGGCAAGCAATTTAGCATAAGTTATAAATGTGTAGTCATGCAAAACACATTTCCACATAAATTATTCTGTGAAAGAAAACACAGATAAAAAGTCCCTAAGAAAAATAAAGTATCTTTGTTCTGCATTCAGGCTCTAGCAGTTCTTTCTCTGGAGATGAATGTCTTTCATCATAAGTCCTACAGAACTGTCTTGGATTATTGTACTGCTGACAATAGCGAAGTTATTCATAGTAGAGAATCATACACTGTTGCTTTTACTATATACAATGGTCTCCTGAGTCTGCTCATTTCACTTTGCATCAGTTCATGTAGTCCATCTTTTTCTGAGAGCATCCTGCTCATCAAAAAATACACTCTTTAGAGAAATAAAGATGACAAATATTAAATTTTTAGAGAAGCCCAGGAAGATATGAACAGATGCAGAGTGAAGTATACAGAACCAGAAAAACAACGTATGTGATGGCTACAACAATGTAAATGGAAAGAATGATAAAACACGACTAAATATGATATAATTATAATAACCAAGCTTGTCTCCAAGTGAGATAAGAAAATGTATCAATCTCCATTCACTGAAGAAGATGGATACTATTGTGGAATATTGTATATACCATCAGACAAAGTCAACATGATGGTTGGTTTTGCTGCCTCTTGTAACAAAGTTTTAAAAAGAGAAAAAAAAACGTGATTCAGCAAAGCCAAATAACACATTTCGTTAAATTTTGCCATTGTTTCAAGCAAGTCCAGAAGAACAAACTACAAACTCTTTACAACTAATGCAAAAGCAAACTATATCATATACCAACAAAATTCAGGTTACATACCATGGAAAATATTGGCACTTCCTTGTTAAAATTCAAGCATGCAGTCATGGTTCCATGCTTTTAGTGGAAAAAAATATAAATTACAAAAGTGTACAGTTACATATGCCATCAGTTATAAACTTTTTTTGTGGTATTTTTCTTAATGATATTAGCGAAGCATATTTTGTTTTTAGTTTCTGTTTTTCAGCTATATTAAAATAAAGTTTATCAATTAAACAAAAAAGGGGGAGTTGATGGAAGCAATTTGCCATAATCTCTTTGTTCTTGTTTTGTTCCCAGTGCCCTGACTTTGACACTCTGTTGTGTTAACCTTGGTTTTGGACATTGTCTTTGATTCCTTCACATTCTGGTTTCTGAACTCTATTGTTTGATTTTTGACTTGCTAGTTGGGACTTGTAAGTATCCCTTGCCTTATCTCACCTGCTTTCCTATTTATTTATCTGTCTAGATACCTATGCTATCTTTTGGCTTAAATAAACTGGGAGAGATCTCTGACCCATGTTGAGTTATCCTGGCATTCCATACTGGCCAGTCCATGTATCTCATTACAGCTCCACACCTGTCTCGAACTCTCTGCTGACCTCTGATGTCCATTAGCAGCATGATCTTACCTGTACAGATCAACCCTTGGCGTGCTGAAAGTAGTTGCCTTAGGATTGAAAGAAAAATGGTGGTACGACTATTATCATGGTAAATCTTATCATTACTGCTGCATTATGGCTTCTCCAATAATGGTAAGATTAAAGTAGGCTTTAGGAGCATATAGTCAGCCATTATCCACACATCTGTTTTACTCAACTCAGTCAGCTGGCAAAATTTAAAGATTCAACTTGCCAACTCTGAATTTGAAGCCCTGCCAAAGGATCATGTAAACTTATTTGTATTTTTGTAACCTATTTGTCACCATACTTTCTCTATGTGTTTTCAAAGCAAAATCTCTGTGTGCGAACATTCTGAGAACAGACTGAGGGAACTCATCTGAAATTAGGATCATACGACGTACTATTTCCTTCCTGCCCCTGATTTCAGATCATTGCATTCCTTTCTACTTTCTTTCAAATGAGATTGCCTCCCAAATCAATAAATACAAAATCAGAGGAGAGGATAATAATGGTCCACTTCTTTCTGAGTTTAAAATATCTGTACAAAGAAACCATATAAGCAGGGCAGTTTGGCCAGGAAGTGCAGCAGATTGAGTATTAAATGACACCAGACAAAACAAGAGAATGTTATGAAAGATCCGTGGTGGAGTTTAGACTCAAAGGCTTCTATTTAATTCAAACCACATAACAAATTATGGTGATATCATTAAAATAAATATCCCACATGGGCCATCCCTTGGCCTCCAATATCAAAGCACTGACATCATCTTTGCATATTATATCAATGGTATTTTCCATAGTTAACTAAAAGGTCACAACTCTGCCAGTAATGAAATTCAGGCCCTAATCAGTATGTTCCCAAACACCACAGCAAGTCCTCAGTGGAATTTGGGGAGAATTTTCTCAAAACAGACAGACTATGGGAGATTAGTCACCTTGAACAGGGGCCTAAACTAAAGTTGGACTAAGAGGAATCCACTGCAGTTTTCAAAAGCTGGAGAAGATTGATCTTCAACCCAGCTCATCCTAGGGCATTCAGGAAGGTGGGCCAATCCATTGGTTAATGCTTAGTTGCTGAGCTAGTTTAAGGTACCCCCAATGATTCCAGACCAAACCTCCCTCTTATAGAAGAGAGGTTCAACTTAAGTCACCCCTACTTCCTGGTGTACCCCCTAGATTACACATTCTAGGCCTGGGCCAGATTCCAAAGACAATCTTAGACTCAACCTACAACCCACCTTGGTCTGGCATACAAATACCTTTGGTAAGAGGCATGTAAATTTTCATTTGCCCTGGTATTAATTACCTATGTGTGGTTCAGAAGATGTGTTTCTCAGAATAAGTGACAAAAAGGCCCAATTGTCAGTG
This sequence comes from Trichosurus vulpecula, assembly GCF_011100635.1. Taxonomy (NCBI): domain Eukaryota; kingdom Metazoa; phylum Chordata; class Mammalia; order Diprotodontia; family Phalangeridae; genus Trichosurus; species Trichosurus vulpecula. The sequence goes on from NC_050579.1 coordinate 106,436,674, forward strand.
TGGTTTGAAGTTCTTAGGACAATTTTTCCTCACCTCTGTTGGGGTGTTGGTCTATGAGTGTCTCATTTTTGTTCTAGTTCACAAACCTGAAGCACCAGTTTGGCCTGAATCAGGCCTGGCCTATAACGTTGGGTGCGATTGGCAGTACTGGATGGGATGGCCTCATGAAAGTAAGGAAAAGCGGTTGCAGAGGAAAGTGAACCCCCTAACTGCTGTCCTTCTGGCAGTACTGGCCATATTGTTGTTCAGTCATTTTCAGTTGCATCTGACTCTTTGTGACCCTATTTGGGGTTTTCTTGGCAAAGATATTGGAGGGGTTTGCCATCTCCTTCTCCAGCTCATTTTACAGATGAGGAAACTAAGGCAAACTGAGTTAAATGATTTGCCCAGGGTTACACAGTTAGTAAGTATCTGAGGCCGGATTTGAACTCAGGAAGAGGAGTCTTTCTGACTCTAGGCCTCCACTGCACAACTTAGCTTCTCCCAGTCAAGCGTCTCCCATTGCCCCAAGGGCATTAGGAGAGTAAGTGGGCCTTCTATAGCTAGAAACAGATGTGAATGTGTTCTATATCTTTAAGAATTATGCCCTGAACATGATAAATGCTATGAACTGTCTCATGTTGAATTTGCATAGTTTTTGTATTTCAGGGTGATAGTGATCTCGTGGCCCACCAGCTGTAGTATAGTTCTGCTTTCCTTTAAGAATTTAGAGCTTGTCTAAGAATTGTGCTGAAGAAATTGCTGAGACTTTTTATGTTTGGGGGAGGTCATTGGAAAGTTTGCCATGTGGACTTTGTTGGGACCATTGAGTATAAGTTACTTGGGGAAGCATCTTGATTCTCTCTAGGAGTCTGAGATCTTTTCAGAATTGGGAATATGGGCAAATATATTGAATATACCCTAGTTGATTTGTTGAGGATGGTGGGGTGGGAGCTTTATCACATTAAATTTTTTTTAAAATGTCCATTCTTGCTCCTCTGGTACTCCCAGTGGAGATGGTTAAGGGGGTCTTTTTCAGGTGGACACCAATTTTAAGAGGGAGGGGCAGCAGTAGTACCCAGGCACATAGAGGGAGATTACAAGGCCACAGAATGGGAGCCATTACCATGCCTTCCACAGCCTTGGCATAGAGAGGCAACACCCAGGCCTCAGGAATGGTGGTGCCCTATCAGCACTCTCATCCTGGGACAGGGGATTCAGTGGTAGCTCTCATGGGAGTGCTCAGCCCTGGTGCAGGGGGATAGCATTTGGCTCCAGAAAAGTGAGAATCAGGGGTGTGAGGGTCAGGGGTAACAGGTGATAGAGTGGGCTCTAGCAATAATCTGTCAATCAACAAATAAACTTTATTTAAGTGCCTACTATGTGCCAAACACTATGCTAGGGACTGGGCCTATACTCAGTCAGTCAACAAGTATTTATTAAGTGTTCATTATGTACCAGGCACTGTGCAAAACATGGGGATACAAAGAAAGGCAAACATGCAGTCCTTGCCTTTAAGGAGCTCACATCTTAATTGGGGCTACAACATGTAAATAACTACAGTTGTTTACTTCCACATCATGGGGGGTTAGGCAACCCCACAATCTGGAAAACACCATAATTTTTTTGTATCATAGAAGAAGTATGAGTTATGATGGTATTAAAAGATAAAATATCTTGTTTTATAATACTATACATATATTTTATGTATTTCTGAGCTTCTAAACCTTCTCTGTGTCTTCTGCTGCCTTTGCATGTTGTCTGCCCCTCCCACAAAGCTACCCCCCCAAATTCCTCTTTAATTTCTTATGCTGACCCACCACATGTCAAAACCATGATGGGGAAAGTCAAGATGTGGAAGGGATAACTGTATGTTCATACAAGATATCTACAGAGTAGGTGGAAGATCGTTTCAGAGAGGAGATACTAGCAGTGAGAGGGAGACTGTGAAAGGCCAGGGGGATTCACGCTGAGTTGTGTAGGAATTTAGGGAATCTAGTAAATATGACATAAATACACATACAAAAAATGAAACCATCCCTATTTGAAAGGGACTCCTAACAGTGGCAGAAGGCAGCAGAATCGTCAAAGACAGAGTGGACAGTGGCAAAGTTAAACCTAGCGTGACCCTTTGCTCCCTGTAATCCTGAGCTGTTGAGGCTGCTGCCAATTCAGTTACCAGTGATGACTGGAGAATTCCTTACAAAGGAGGGCTTGGTGGAAAGACTTAGGTAAAGTGATACAAAGTGAAATAAGCAGAACCAGGAGAACATTGTACATGGTAACAGCAGTATTGTATGATGATCTACTGTGAATAACTTAGCTATTCTCAGCAATACCATGATCAAAGACAAATCTGAAGGGCTTATGATGAAAGGCTCTGTCCATCCCCAGAGAAGGAACTGGTGGAGCCTGAATTCAGATGGAAGATACTTTTTCTTTACTTTATTTTTCTTGTTTGTTTTTGTGCTGCTCTTTTTTGTCTGTGTTTTCTCTCACAGCATGACTTACATGGAAATATATTTTGCATGACTATACATGTGTAAGCTATGTCAAATTACTTGCCTTCTCAATGAAGGGAGAGGGGGAGGAGGGAGAGAATTTGGAACTCAAAATTTGAAAAAAAAAAGAATGTTAAACTTGTATTTACATGTAAATTGGAAAAATAAAATATTAAATTAATAAAAAATTAATCTATAGGAAAATGAAACAAAACAAACAAACAAGCAAAAAAAACAAAGGAGGGCTTGGCAACTACCTCACTGCAGATAACCATGATCCACAATGACTTTCTGTGACTGTGTCATAAATCTTAATATTGTCCTGATGTTTTTGGTGCCAATTCTGCTCCTATTCTCTGCTTTACCAACATGCACTGCAAACATTTGACATCATCCACCATATGGACCAGATTGTTAAGATCTGTGAATTGTTCCTTCCAAAGTAGGGAGGTAAACCCTGGAATTCATGGTTTTCACTTTCCTCTGTATTCTGGTACTTCTTCAGGGCGTACATATATTAGTTCTTTGTTGTGGTTGTTTTTAATCTTTCTGTTTTTGTTTTCTTTTCTTCCTCTGGTGCTATCTATACCAGACTTTTTATCTTGAGGTCAAATCCAGTAATAGCCCTAAAGTCATGGAAGTGGTCACAAATCCTTTAGAAGACCTTTAGGACTTTGATACCAAAGGCACAGTATCACAGGCTAGGGTAGGCTAATTTTTCCTTAAAAGGTATTGAAATTGCTTTTAAGCTTAATTGGCCAGGGAGACTAAGGCTTGAACTATTGACTTCTGGGTGATTGCATCCTGGTGACCTAAATATAAAAGCTAGTGCAAGAGGAATCCAGAGCTCATCCCTTTGGTTTCTGACTGGTGGATCAGCATGGACAATAGAATGGCAGGGAAATCATGCTCTATGCTGTGTCCCAGCTGGATATCTTTTCCATACTATGGCTAAGTAAACCTTTTACTAACAGTTAGATCATTTACATCATTTTCTTTCAATTCTGATCCTGAAGAACCAGACTGGCTTGAGTCAGGCATATGCTACAATGGAGTCTTTTTCTGTCCCTTCGAATTATATCACACAGCACCAGCACCCTCCTCCTAACAAACAAACAGATACTCTGTTGCTATATGTAGTACTATAGTTTCCTACTATAGATACACAAAGAATTAGGGTCCCAAGGGAAGAGTCAGTGGTGATGGTTACTGGAATACCTGACCCAGGGTCTGTGCATGGATCTGCATAGGACTCCTGGAGACACTTGAATGGCCAGTCTAGGTTTACAGGTGCCTAACGTTCATTGGAAAACAAAACACCAATGAGACCTCTCCATTGGAATGCTATGTATTATTCTACCTAAATGGGGCAAAAATAGAGATCTGCTATTCTTGAATTTGTAGGACAGGTTCAAGTTAATCACACCTTCATCTAGTTCCATAAGAATAGAGAGGGCTGCTTTGCTTAATATTTTCAGAACTCAGGCCTTTGAAATTGTGAAACTGGGGCATGCTCTTGTTCCCAGAAGACCAGATGTTTGCTTCTGTGCATTTGAGAATGCCTCTTTGGAAGAAGGCTAGACTGCAATACTTCCTGTCTCAAGAACTTTCTTCTTGACAGTAAAGATGAGCCTGTGGGCATTTCATCAGAATCTGTTAGAGGGCATTTAATTGTGCTCTTGATGGGGAGGGGGAAGAAGGGAGTATTGGAACCAACTGCTCTATTGGTGAGATTTCAGACTTGATCATCTTTTCTAGATTTCTCTTGTGCAAATAGATGCTTACTCCAAGCTAGCCATCTGTTTCTTTCTCGAAGTTTAATATTGTGCTTGTGAATCTGAAGTATTTGCTTCCATTTGAAAGAAAAATATATGTTATTTAAAAGTAAAAATTTTGCCCTTTTCCCAAAGGCCAGCTAGACAACACATGGTTTAGCTTTTTGTTTGCAGGAAAAGTTGGGGGGAACCCAAAGGAGACTCTGAAATGCTCAGAAGTGCAGCAGGGATCTTGGGAGAAGACAAAGGGAACTTTGTTAGGCTGTTGCAAGTATGAGCCAGAAGAGGGATGAGCAAGTGGAAAACTCTATCTGATAAATACTTTTTTAAAAATCACTTATGCTATCTCGCATGCATTCACACATTTTCTCAGAGTTACATGTTCAGGATGCTCACAGAATGGACTTGAACATTCAAAGAGCTTTTAGGGGAGGAAGCTAGACAGGATTTTAGAGGAGCCTGCATTGCTGACAGTGAAATGTCCCAATGCACAGCCTGTTTGAGCCTCCCCCAGTATGTTATTTGTAAGGATTCCAGCTCACAGTTCTTGCCAGATTCAGAGAGTTTGTTTCATAGCAGGATGAATAGTTTCCATTTCCCAGTGGAGAACCAGCCCTTCAAGAGTCTGCTCTGATTTTTGACTGAATGAAACAAAAGGAGACTCAGCCCTTCTTTTCAGCCAGGGAGCATAGTACCTCCTATGCCAAAAGGCCTTTTGCCATGTCACAGAAACCTTAGTGACAGCCTGGTTACACATTTATGTAGATGAGAAGCATAGTTTTCCTCCTAATGTCCCATCAAATATCTATCTCTTTAGGCATCTGGCAAAGTTCACTAGACTTCTTTTTAATTTTTATACCCTGATCCCAGCATCCCAGAGTTTACTTTCTTCACCTATAAAAAGAACATCTAATCATTTGTTGATTCATTCACTGACTACTTATTCACATAGGAGCGTAGATTTTGGAAAGGACCTCAGAGGCCATCTAGTCCAACCCTTTTATTTTACATCAAGATACTGAGGTTCATGGAGGTAAAAATGACTTGTTCAAGGTCACATAGGTCATATGTGTCAGAGATGAGATATGAACCCAGGTCCCCTGACACCAGAAATAGTTGGCCTCTGTCAAATCTTTGTTGAGTGCCTACTTAGTGTTTAGCCCCAAACACATTTACTTTTTAGCCCCAAGCACATTTACTTTTATGAGAGGAAATGTGATGTAGCCAAGAGCCCCGAACTTGGAAGCAGGAAGAACCACAAATTAAATCCAGCTCTTTCCCTTATTAAGCTATGTGACCTAGGACAGGTCATTTTTTTTTTTCTTACTGAGCTTCATTTCTCTTATCTAGAAAACGGAATTATGTCATAGTGGAATTAACATTGGATTTGGAGTAAGAAAACCTGAGTTCCAAAAATGATGTTGACACTTATTAGCTGTGTGACCTTGTACCTCATCTCTTGGGGACTCAGTTTTCTCATCTAAAACACAAGATGTATTTGGTGGGAAAGAGCTCTGAATTTTGTGTCAGAAAACCTGGCTCCAGCTCTAGCATCTATTACTTATTCGCTGTATGGCTGTGAAAGGGTTATTTGACCTTCCTAAGTCTCAGTTTTCTTGTCTATAAAGTAGGGCTAATGATATTTTTACAAAGGTGTCATGAAGAAAGAATAATACAATTGTACAGGACGTGTTCATGAACTCCATTCCATAATGTTCACAGCCAAGGAACCTTTACACTTTGTGGAAATTTTTCTGGACTGTGTTTCTAAGAAGGCTATGAATAAGCCCACAGCATAGTGCACAATATAATGGTACTATCTGGTGAATGGTGATTGACCTAGAAAGCTCTGAGCTTGGGAAGGGTAAGAGGTGCTACAGGAGTCTCATGAGTGGCTGACTCAGGTTGTAGAGATGTAGGAAGGGCAGAGGAAAAAAAAAACAACTGAAATCAAGCAATGTGGCCCTGGCTGTGATGTCCTGAATTCTAGCATCTGGCCTGGATTCTATGATTGTGGCTATGAGAATTGTAATAAGAGGCTTCAGGGATTTCCAGCCATTCTGCTTGCTACACTAAGATTGAAGGGGAAGACAAATAAGTCTGAGCAGCTTTAGGCTCTAAACTAATAAGTGTCTATTGACTGACTGATTAACTATTGACTGTTACATCACCTGAAGTTAAAGTGCCTCTGTCCTTCCACAATTATATTGTAATACAGAGGGATTAAATGGGAAATTTGACTTGTGCTTCCTTGGAAGTGTGGAAGATGGCAGTCATTTGAGTATGGGTATAGAGTGTTTCTGAGGCAGTGGAGTGGCACAGTGGATAGAGTGCCGGGCCTGGAATCAGGAAAACTCATCTTCCTGAGTTTAAACTGGCCTCAGAAAGTTACTAGCTGTGAGATCCTAGGCAAGTCACTTAACCCTGTTTGCCTCAGCTTCTTCATCTGTAAAATGAGCCAGAGAAGGAAATGGCAAACCAATCTAGTATCTTTGCGAAGAAAACCCCAAATGGGGTCACAAAGAGTTGGATGTCCACTGAAAACGACTGAACAATGGAGGGAATGTTTACTGTTTCCTTCAGTTCCTTATCATTTACCTTGCCATTCTAATTATATGCCTGTTATTTGAATTCCTGTGCTATATCATTTGATATGGTCTGATAAATTATTATTTGGTACTCAAGTCATAGTTTTGAATATTGTGGATGTAACTCAATATCCTGAGCCTGAGTATAGCTAAAAGAGGTGTCACATTTGTGGGGTGTGTTCCAGAAATCTATTTTCTTTCATGTGGAGTAAGGCCACTTGCTCTAGCATAGAAGGGATCCATCGAAGATTGAACCTTTCCTTTTTTTTTTAATTCCTAGCTGAAATTTGACAACAATTTTCCAATGCAATTTTTATTGACTAGTAGTCATTGAAATATTATCATATACTAAAGTGCCTCTGAAGCTTTGTTCTTTATTGTTGAAGTGACAGTGCTGAACTGTCATTGTATACTGTGTATGTGAGTACTGGACTAAATAATTCTCTTGGCTATGTAGATATTGGAAAACTGATATATCAACACAGGAAATGATCCTTACTGAGAACTATGGACATGGGGAGTATACGTTCTCACTGTGATACTGTAAAAGTTTTACAACATGTTGTAGACATCTTGAGGAATGTAAAAGTACTGGCTAAGAGATACAGGGATGAAAAATGTTATAGGTATCATGTAAGCTATCTGAAATGGGGACATTCCAGCATCCCACAAAAGACACCTTTTAATGCAGCTGTTTGGGAACTGGCTATTAAACCCTCTACTGCTCCCATATGGTGAGAAAGTTTAAAGGCATCCTGGTGAGACCAGCAAGGACTAAAGACAATGTAAGAGAATCACTTTTTAAAAAAAAATTCCTAGAAGAGAACAGAAGGGATCACTGACTAGCAAGATAGCTTTGAAAGTTATATGTAGAATTCATCATGTAAGAAAAACAAACTGCACATAAATAGTTTTTTATGTAATCCTTTTTTCTTCTACTATGCATATATGCTTATTTTATTTGACTTGTTAAGTTCAGAATAAAAATAACAACATTGAAAAGAAAAAGAAAAAATGCTGAGAATACTGGGGAAGGGGGCAACTCCATTCCCAGTGACTCATGATCTAGAAGCAGCAGGCTCCTCACCAGTCAGTGACCACTTGCTGATCACTCAGAGGTATGTACAACCACAGTTTTGTTATTTAATTTCACCACCCCACCCCACCTCACCCAGTCACTTGGTCAGGTAAATATTATCCATTTGTTCTATAAGCATTTTAACTTTGACTATCACTCAGTTGATAGTCTAGGGCAGCTAGGAAGTTGTAGCAACAATTCAGCTACCCACGTGGTCTAAAAGCCTCTGATGCTGGCTGGACAATTTGGCAGTGGTGCAAAACTAGAGGTCAAGAAAGAGGTTAAGGCTGGATATGTAGATCTGGATTTCATCATTATGGAGATGATCAACAAACCCAGTGAGTTGATGTGAATACCAAGTGAGAGAGAGTAGAGAGGGAAAAGAGGACAGAGCCTTGGAAGATACCATAGTCTGTGGACCTGAATGACGTGTAGCAAAGGAGAATGAGAAGCAATCAAGTATGAGATAGGAGAATAAAGAGAGAGTAGGTTCATAAATCCATAGAGCTGATTCAGTCTAAGCTGTCACGGCAACTCCCAAATTCCCCAAATCACAGGTCTTGGTTATTGTTAAGGGAGCTTCAGTTTTAATATCAAGCTGATGTCAGAGGTTTTAACTTTCTAGCCAATCAGAAGAAGACACACCTATGCAGCTTGAGACTTTGCTCTGTCATCCTGTTAGTCACTATAAAAGACCCTGTCAGTCCTCACTCAGAGTTTTTGGTCAACTTATTGGCAATTGCTATGCTTGCTAATAGGGGCAGCTACATGGCTCAGTGGATAGAATGCTGGGTCTGGAGTCAGGAAGACCTGGGTTTCAAATCTAGCCTCAGACAGCTCTGTGACCCTGGGCAAGTCACTCAACCTATCTTTGCCATAATCTACCAGAGAAGGAAATGAGAAACCACTCCAGTAGCCTTGCCAAGAAAACCCCATGCACAGAATGGTCCACAGTGTGAATACTGTGACGTGACTGAATGGCTGAATGACAACAACAAAACCTTGCTAATAAATGGATTATACTCAAAACTTTGTCTCTCAGAATTTCTCTCAATGCAATAATAAGCTTGCTTTTGATGCATTCATATACATTCCATTCAACAATTAAATTTAGCAAATATCTATTGAGCAATATGCTTGGTGCTGAGGATACAAAGACAAACATAAAAAGCCATTTGTCTACAAAAAGCTTAAGCTCAATTACTATTTAATATTTGTATCACTAATAAAAATATTAAACAATACAATGTCAAGGTAAGTCTCAGGGAATTATACTAAAGCCTTTCCTCTGAGTAGGTATCAACCCATCAATGACTAATCTTCGTGTTTGGTCATTTAACCAATTCTGAATCATTCAGCTGCGCTATCGTCTGGCCAACTTCTCTCCATTTAGTCTACAGAGACACCACAAGAGACTCTGCCAAATGCTTTGCTAAAATCAAAATATACTATCTCAGCAACCATTAATCTGATTAAAAACCAAGGGTACTATTTTATTATTAGAAAAGCATTCAAGATGATTGAATCCAACAAGCATATAAAACACTATTTCATTTTTCTTTTTAAAGTAGGGAATATTGGAAGGAACTTGATGGGGATGATCTTAGATCAAAAGACTTGGATTTGGATCCTGGCTTTGCTACAAATTGTGTGACAATGGACAGGTTATAACCTCTCAGTCTCAGTTTCTTCATCTCTAAAATAGGGATAATGATACCACCTACCTCACAGGATTGTTGTTAGGAGCAAATGAAATAATATATATAAAGCACGTGCAAATCTTAAAACCTGAATGTTATTATTATTACTATTTGAGCCTGTTTCCTCAACTATAAAATAAGAAAACTGAACCCTATAACTTCAAATCCTATATATTCCATAATTTATTCCTTGTTAAAAGTAACTAACAGCAGCAATAGCAGCACTTGATTCTTAATGACAACAGACCACACGACTGATGTTTAAGTAAATTAATAATAGCCTCAATTTTTAGATAAGAAATTTTTGAGACATCAAGAAGAGAAATTTATGCATGTGTAGGAAAGAGGTTTATTTTTATTTTCTTTCTCCTATGGGGTGACAATATTGGGAAGAGTATGCAACTACTCCTGATCACCCTCCCTCTGCCCTATAGGAGGCAGATAACAACCATGAGTAATTTGAATAATCCCACCCAGTTGCCCTCTGGGAGATTTGAGGGGATTGAGAGACATTTCAGGGAGAAACTGGGATGCTTTACCAAACTCCCAAACTAATAGGGTCTATTGCTCACATGAGGAGAAGATACATTGCTTGTCTCCCTGAGGAACATAACCCATAAGTCTTTTGGTTCCCCATGCCTGAGCATGGAATTAGTGACTGAGATGATTTGGAGATGACAGGGGCTCTGTGTGTCTCATCCCCAGGCCAACTGTGAAGCCAGAAATTGGCAGGAACTGTAGCAAAAAGGAAAAGATTGTGAAGTTGGAAGTTCTTTATTTGGTATTGCATTACAGTGGTGACACAGAGGAAACGTTCTCCTTCCAGGGCAAGGAAGTTTTGAAATATTCCCTTCCATTATGGTAGAACAATGTCTATAGCAGTGATAGATTTTCTTTGGCAAAAGGCTCATGACACCTGAGGATGTCTACTATATAGACTAGCTGGAGGAATCAAGGAGGGGAATCATACTGGTGCCACCAGCTGGGAGCCATGCAGAGCTATGGAGGAACCATGCATTCAGGCTCTGTGAGGAGTAGTGCCTGCTGGCAACCTACCTGCAGGAGTAGGCATGACTTCAAATGACCAAGGCTCTGTCTATACACATCACAGAATCACAGAATATGAAAGATGGACAGGACCTCAGTAGCCAACTATTCCAACCACACCTGAACAGAATCTCCAGTATTTTTGTTTCCTCAGCACCAAGCATATTGCTCAATAGATATTTGTTAAACTTAATTGTTCAATGGAATTTATTTGAATGCATCAAAAGCAAACCTTGACATTGTATTATTTAATATTATTATTGGTGATAAAATATTAAATAGTAAATACCCAACAGCGATCATTTGGCTTCTGCTTGAAGGCCTCCAGAGAGGGAGACCCCACCAGATCTCGTTATTGTGTTTGGTCATTTAAGCAATTCTGAATCATCCAACCCGGTCTACTTTTAGATAACTCTAATTTTAGCAAGTTTTGCTCCTGGTTCTGCCCTCTGGGTAGAGTCAGTGCTTACTGAAGAGTATCTACCTTTCATGAGTTCTGCTGGTTTGCTTGAATTGACAATAAAATATTCTTTCTTTGTTTCAGCCACAGAGGTGAGAAGTTCCCTCAAAAGATGCCTGTGACAGACGGGTAACAGCTGGACAAAGAATGGACACAGGCATAAAATTAGCTTATGTTCCCATTACAAATGTCATGGATATTTGCTTTTATAAAACTTCTTTGCTTATATCTCAGTTTGCTTGATCTCTGTGGCAAGTCTAGTGTCTCTGTTTACTGCGTAAATGGAAATGTCTGGAAAGTCCCAACGATGCTTTTTGATTTTGTTTGGCAGAGTTAAACAGGCTGTCACTGAAGTACATAGAGTTCTGATAATTTGCATAGTAAAACAATAAAACCCAACAGTTCCAGGCTTACTGTCAAAGGCTAAAGAGACAAAAGTTCAGTGGAAAAATTCCTATATGCTCAGAGATTGATACTTATTAGAAGTCTCATGAATGAAACTCTTTGATGCAATGTGTTCATATTTCTTTATACTACTTCAAGGAATAAGGTCCAATCTTTGATGAAAAGCTTATTAAAAATAATAATACCAAGAGTCATTCTCCAATAGAAAATATGGACAAAGATTTCAAAGGAGCTGTGAACTATAATTGGCTAAGAATATATCTCAAAGCACTGTTAGTAAGAGAAATACAAATGAAAGCAACTGAGGTTTTATTTCAGAGCATGTAAACTGGTAGATGGGAAACAAATAAATCAGTAACAGTCAACGTCAAAAGGGGGAGGAGGGGAATCTTGGTGGAGCTGTGAATTGAATCCAATTGTTCTAGATATCAACGTCTAGTCTTCTCTCTACTTTTTCTAAGGACTTAAGCATCCCATTAAGTAGAGGTTCTTTCCTCTATTTCATGTCATGCCAAGATTTTAAGTAATCAAAGATCTGAGTCCTTCATTTAAATACATTGCTCTACATTCTAGAGCTTGTATAAGCCTTCCTTTGTAATAACGATGACAATGACGACTGACTATTGCTGGCTCTTAGCTCAACCTTACCCTTTTTAATTCAGCCCTGCCCTCTTTTGAAGGGTTGTGGATATGCAACCATGTATATAGACCATGTGCCCAAGGTTTTAATCCAGCGGGGGCAATTCTTAACACTCTTAAATAACAAGAATTCTCAGAACTTCAGACACATTCATATTCGAATGTATGGAGAATACATTGTAAATTATTCTAAGTTATCGTTTATTATTCAATAACTCACAGAATGCCTATGTCATTGCAAACCACCAAATGCATCTTGTTTCATTTGATCTTCCTGACAACTCCATGAGATAGGTACTATTATTATCCCCATTTAATAGGTGAAGGAACTGAGGCTCAGCATAAATGGCTTGCCTAAGATCATATAGCTACTAAGTATCTGAATGGGATTTGAACTTGGGTTTTTCTGATTCTGAGTCCAGCTCTCCAGCCGCAGTACCATCAAGCTTCCTTGAGGATGAAGAGCTGGCAGAGAGCCTGCTCCTTGCTTGCCCATCCCCTTACAATAACCAACAAGACACAGATGTGGGCACTTCCTAAATGCTGGGTATATTAACTTGATTCATTACAACCCCTCAGTCAGAATGATGTCAAGCCAAGGTTTAAATAGTACAAGACAAGTTTGGAGGATTGTGAGTAAACTGGTTTGTCTGGATTGGAAGACTGGTGTACATGGAAATCTGGGAAGCGAGGGAAGGATGACATGATGAAAGTGATGTTTTAAGGAAATCAATCAGTGGAATGTACATAGGAGGGAATGCATTGGGGTGGGGACAGGAACTGGAAGGAGGGAGGCCAAATTAGGAGGCTTTTGTAGCTGTTCAGGCATGAAGTGACAAAGCCCTGAACTAGATTGGCGGGGATGGGAAAGAATACATGGGAGAATTATTTTGAAGGGAGAATCACTTGAATTCATTATCAGAAAAGGTGATGTTTAAAGTGTAAATTTTTTTAAAAGGTCTATAAGACTTGATAATTTTAATGAATTATTATGAGGAGCTGACAAGCAGCATAGTGTAGTGGTTAGAGAGCTGGTCTTAGAGATGGGATGACTTCTGGTCCACTTCTGATACCTAGTGGCAGCATAGCCAGTATTTGATGTGACCTAGAGAAAGTCCCTTAACTTCCTAGTGTACCAGTCAATTCTCTAAGACCATAAGTTCTACAGAGAGTGGCAATTGGCATCGGTAGCAGAAGTTCCTTACCTGAAGTTCCTAATCCCCCAGAGGGAAAATTTGTGGGGACATCCTTATTTTTTGATATTGATGTTTGGGAGGACAGACATGCTTATTATCTGTATGCTCATTACTGCCACTGTCGGAGAAAGGATACGGGGGTGTTTGAGCCGTGGTATTCTGATGACAAGGGCAAGACAGTCACCAGAGAGAAGTTCCTCTTGTGGAGGGACCAGGGAGAAATAATATGGGCAGACAAGATGGCAGGCAAATGTTGTCCCTCTTAAAGAGTCACTTGGGAGGAGGTATGGTACCAGAGGTGAAGGATGCTGTCATGATAAGGAGATTGGTGGAGATTGTAGGACTTGAAAGAGAATCTAGAACAGAGATGACTAGACCACATTTCGATAAGCCAGGTTGAGGTATTAGAGGACAAAACACTGAGGAGAATGCAGTAGATTGGGAATAGAGAGTATGGTTAAATAGTGGAAACCAGAGCAGGCAGCCTCAGATAGTCTTTGCTGCTCTTCTAATTGGTATGAGCTCAGTCTTAGCATTTCCAAGTGAGCCTTGCCCTCTTTTGTGGGGGTGTAGATATGCAACTGTGTGTATAGACCATGTACCCATGGCTCTGATCCAGTGGGACCAATTCTCATCTTCTTCAGACATACCTGTATTCAAATGTACATACAGAATACACTCCAAATCATTCTAACCTATCATTTATTGTTCAATAACTTACAAAATGCCTATGCTGTTGCATTCTAAGCCAGAACATAAAATTGAGAATTGCTTGCATTTCTAGCTTTTAAAAAAGATTATGTAGTTGTAGCGAATATATATAAATTTTGTTCTTATTCTGTTAGACTTGACTTGCATCCCTTTTTATGAGTCTTCTCACATCTCCATATTCTTTATATTTGCAATTTTATGGTACAATGGCATTGCATTAATATATCATAATTTCTTCAGCCACTCACCAGTCATTGACCATATAGGTTGTTTTAAGACTATGATATTACATATAAAGTAGCTATGAAAATTTTTATGCATGTGGGTATTTTTTCTACTTTAATAACTTTCTTAGGTAGTATGGTATGATTGGCTCTGGAGTCAGAGGCTCTGAGTTCTAGTCTAGCCTTTGACACATTCTCTGTGTAATCTTGGGCAAGTCACTTAAACTCTCTGGACTGCAATTTCCTTATCTACAAAATGAGAGAGTTGGATCTTAGGGGTTCTTAACCTGGGATTTATGAACCTGTTTTTAAAACACTTTGATAAATTTATTTTATGATAAATTTATGGTTTCCTTTGCAATCTTATATATTTTATTTCATGCATTTAAAAATAGTATTATAAGAAGAGGTCCATAGATTTCACCAGACTACTAATTATGGGGTCCATGACACACAAAAAATCTTAAGAAATTCTTGAGTACATGGTCTCTGAAATCCCTTCTAACCCTAGGCCTATCGTGCGATAGACACATTGACTGTCTATCTTATCTATCATATCTATCTATCTATAATAAAGGCAACACAATTTTTAGGTCACATCTAGATTCAAAAAGGAATACAGAAAAATATGTTGACATTATTATTCAGTTAAATTTTATGTTATATCATTTAAAAACTAAAAATGTGGTATATATTGTTCTTAATTCCGATCTCCACAAAATGGCTTCTACAAAAAATTCTGTTTTTATGCTCCATTTATAGCCTTTCTTCTCATTTAGTATTGCAACTTGGAGTCATTGACAGAGCACTGGATTTGGAGTCAGAAATTAACTTGGATGAAGGAACCTGAGATCAAATATCACTTCAGATATTTATTAATTGTACTTTTTCTTGGTCTAAGCTTCATCACCTTAAAACAGCAATTAAAACAACACCTACCCCTCAAGGTTTTTGGGAGGATCAAATGAGAAAATACACATAAAGAACTTTGCAAGACTTAAAGTGCTATATGTTAGCTATTATTATTAATTTATATCTTAGCTTTTAAGAAATTGATGATTGCACAGTATACAAATATGTAGAAATGATTCCCAAGCCAGTAACTAGTCATTTCCTCTTTGTTAAGAGATAGTCAGTTTCATTCTTTTTCGTGATAACTGAAGCATACTATGCACAATGCCTTCTAACCATCTTCCCAAGAACTTTCTCTAATCCTTTTCTAGAAGAAAGTATTTATAAAATACAGGCATGAGACTTCTCTGTAGTTTATAACTTTTTTAGTTTTTTTACATACTTACATGCACACACACATATTCTTGATTATGAGTCACAATTTTCAGAATGTTTTATACTGTGCTTGTTTTTCCCTATGGCTTTCTTTGCATTGAAGTCATCTATTAAAATATAGGTTGATTTAATTTGGAATGTCTCATCTAATTCTCCATTGAATTTCTCTAGTACTAGAATTTTTAGCTGTGACCAAGAATTTTTCAGTTAGTGACCATCTCTTCCCCTCTCTAATCTTTAATCTCTTTCTCTTTCTGTTATTTTCTTTCTGCCTTCAACATGTTAAAGTCTCCTCTTAAAAACCATCATGAGATCTTACCATCCCCTCAAGCTACTATCTTATATCACTCTTCTATTTCTCAGCCAAATCCTTAGAAAAAACTCTACACACACATTGTCTCCATTTCCACTCTTCTCTCTCCCACTTCTTAATTTTTGCAATTTGACATCATTACTCAACTGAAATGGATCTTTCCAAAATTACCAATGATATCTTAGATTTTGATATCTTAGTTGCCAAATCTGATGGTCTTTTCTCATAATTCTTGAACTTTCTGTAGAAAGTTGATCACTCTCTCTTCCTGGATTCTCTTTCTTCCGGGGTTTTTATGACACTGCTCTCTCCTGGTTCTCCTCTTACCAGTCTCACTAATCCTTCTCTGTCTCCTTTACTTGATCATAATCTATATCATGTCCCTACTTGTTGGTGTGCTACAAGGCTCTGTTTTGGGCTTTCTTCTTTTTTCTTTTCTTCTCCGCCCCCCACCCTCTTGGTGACTTCATTAGTTTCCATGGATTTAATTGTCATCCCCAAGGAGGCAACTAACAGATGAATATAGCCAGGCCCAGACTTTCTGGTAAGTTTCCAGTACTACATTACCAACTGTTTTTGGACATTTCAGATTGGATGTCTTATAGACCTAGGATTGTAGAACCACAGCTACAATTCTCGAAAAGATTTCAGAGGTCCTTTAGTTCAATACCTTTATTTTAGTGATGAAGAAAAGAAAGCTCATCAATTTGCCCAAAGTCACAGACAGAATCTGAAGACAAGTCCTCTAATTTACATCTCAAACTCACCATGTACAACAGAGAACTCATGATTCCCCACCTCCTCCCAAATCCATCCATCTACTGAACTTTCCTGTGTCTATCAAGGTCACCACCATTCTTCCAATGTCCCAGGTTTGTAACCTTGGCCTTATTCTGAACTCCACATTCTCTTACACTCCATATACACAATCAATGTCCCAATCTTACCTTTTATCCCTCCATAATATCTTTCACATTTATAACCATCTCACTATTCACATAGGCGCTGTCCTATTTCAGGTCCTCATCACCTCTTGCCTCAAATATTGCAATGACCTTCTAACTGACCAATGACCAAGCCCTTCCTTCTGTATTAAATTTTTCCTGACCCCTTCTCATAACTTTTGGAGCCCTTTCTATCTAACTTGTATTTATTTTTATTTATTCTCATTACACTTATTCTCCGTATACTTATATATGTATCCATAGTTTTCTCTAATAGAATGTAAGCTCCTTCAAAGCAGGGATTATTTCATTTTTTGGCCTATATATCCCTGGCATCTAGCACAATGCTTGGCACACATTAGGGGTTTAACAAATGCTTTTTGGCTGATTTATGATCATCAACTGCTGTGGTCAAGTTTTGGCAGGGTCTTCTTTCCTGGAAAGGCTTCAAGTGTGATTCTAGTGACAGCTGGAGTGTACTGTGGAGCATCATCCTAGCTCAGATTGGAGCAGCTCATTTTCACAATGCTGGACCTGAGGAGATGGATTCTTTGCTCATGGCAGTATAAGAAACAAAGTAAAATACAAAATAACTCCCTGTCCTGAGCAGCCTCCTATTGTTTCTATAACAATAGTGGCCAAAAAAGGGCAGAGAGTGCTAAGAATTCCACAGTTTAAAAATCATTTATAAGCTAACTTTAACTGACAGGACACTAAATCTGAGATGCTTATTAAATAACAAATGACTTTACATAAAACTGGAAGATTTGAATAGTATCAATATTGACTTTCTCACTGTAAATGAAATCAGAAGATATATCGAAGTTGAAGCTAAAAGGGAGGATAGCTTATAGGCTTTCTTTGGAGGGATATGTAAAGGAATTGGTGGAGCTGATTTTATTATGTGTCCAAAAATAACAAAAAATATTATTTTAGGGGACACTTGGTCATCTCACATTTCAGTGCTTATGATGAATATAAGCAAAAAGACCACCATGAAGATAAATGCAGCATATATGCCAACATCTGTTGCAGAGAATGAGGAAGCAGAGAAATTCTGTGGAGAATTGGATGAGATTTTCCAAATTAAATTAACATATATTTTAATGATTGTCAATATCAGTGTAAGGGTTGCCACAAGGGAGGACAGAAAGAAAAAAAAACATTTCAAAAAATATGGCTCAGGATCCAGAAATGAAATAGAACAAAAGATTTATGGACTATATAGAAATCTTGTGTCTATATTGTATGAATACTTTCTTCCAGAAGAGGTTTTTAAGAAGAGGTGTGCTGGTAAATGTTTAGCAATAAGCTTTCAGAAAAACAAATGTACATGTGACACACTTGTAAATTTAATCTGCATTTTAACATTTTCTCTTTTTTATGTATATGCAATCAACAAAACAATAAATCGAGTCCTGATTTGTAATGTTTTCTGATTTCTGAGGTATAAATGTTCACCCCCCAAATTTTACAATAACCTTTTATAAGTCAACTCAATCAGGCTCCAGGATACCCCTGGTTGGAAGGCACTGAGTACAGTGAGCACTTAATAACATCACAAAAGATGAAATTTGCTATATCTTAACAAAGAGTAAAGGACTGGTTCCTGATAGGAGTCATCTCTGGATTAGGGGTGTGTGTTTGTGTGTGTGTGTGTGTGTGTGTGTATAAAAGAACAGATATTTATTTGGATCATCTTCATTTTTGGGGGGGGGTGTTAATTGTTAGTAAAGTAACCACAAAGAGAAAACTAAAGATTCTAGAATTCATATAAGATACTTGATCTTCTTGTCAGATATTTGCAGAGAAAATTGTACTAGAACATTGAGGTTCACAATCAATCAAAAGTTCCTTGTTTTACAATCCACGTAGTACAACTAAGTATATGAAGATCTCTTTTCCGGATTATGATAAATAGAGGTACAGTATGTTGAGTGAGTCCGGTAATCAATTTATGTATCTATGTGTCTTTCTATCTATCTATCTACTCTATCTAATTTTGGACTGACACTACAGATGAATAAAAATTTGAGCCCACAATTGAATAAGAGGAAGGTGGTAGGCTGGATTGACTATGGAAAATTTTGCAGTGCCTCTAATAATTTCCAAGTTATACCTGAAACTAAATCCCATTTCTTATTTTAATATTTGTTTTTTTCCAATTACATGTAAAAAGCATTTTTAATTTTCATTTTTTACAAGTTTGAGTTCCAAATTCTCTTCCACTCTCCTTTCCCTCCCACCTCCTTGAGAAGACAAGGAATTTGATAAAGGCAGTCATACAAACCATTATTTCCATATTAGTCATGTTGTGAAAGAAAATAGAGACAAAAAAAACCCACAAGAAAAATAAAGTAAAAAACAGCAGTATGCTTCAATCTGCATTCAGATTCCATCATTTTTTTCTATGAAGAGAGATAGCATTTTTCCATCATAGGGTCCTTCAGAATTGTCTGGGATATTTGTATTGCCGGCAATAGCTGTCACTCACAGTTGATCATTGTACAATATTGTTGTTACTATGTAAAATATTCTCCTGGTTCTGCTCACTCCACTTTGCATCAGTTCATGTAAGGCTTTCCAGGTAAAACCCTTTTTAAATACCAGTGTTTTCCTGATAATTCTATATAGCTGTAAATCATAGAAACCCATGATATTTGAAGAATTAAATTTGTAGATAACCAAAAGTTGAATGATAGGCATAAATATACTAGCATATAATCAATGACAAATTGTTTACAAAAAGTGGTATAAAAGATTATTAAAGAGATACATGACTAGAAAAAGGCAGTAAACCATTAATTTAGCTGGAGCTAGGGCTAAGCAATAGACAATAGGCATCCTGCAAAGGTACTAATATGATGTTAAGAGACCTAGAAGAAGACCATCATGACATTGGATAGGCCCTGTACATAAGATTTACAGGATGACATAATCAAGAGACTGTTTCAACAATCTGGCTAGCAGCTGCTGTGGGGGTGTAAAACCAACAACAACTAGCACATGGAATGCAGCAGAAGCCAAGGTTCTTTTGATCTGCTTTACTAATGAAAGCAACGTTAAGGGGTTAACAATCTTACTTTAATACAACATACAAATATCATTCACTTAGTTTAGGGGAAAAGGCCAGCACCCTGAACTTCAGAGCAAATACAATCAAATTACAAACAGACCAAATACAATTCGTAGTTACCAACATCTGAGTGCATCTGGGGAGCTGAACGACTGGCACAGAGTCATGCGTCACTATTGCTGCAGCTCAGAGCTCCAAAAAAGGAAAGCCAACTCCTGGTTTTATATATTTTGTTCAGGGTCAAAGGTGAGTCACACATAGGACTCACTCACGTGACCTAAAATCGTCACAAAAATACGACTTCAACCCATGTGTCTAAAAGCCTCTGATATCACAAACATGTCACTCAAACCTATTTAAACTAGGCTTTCCCTTGAGGCAAGGAGGTCATCAAAGACTCCTAATTTAATCAAGGAAATAAAGGCCAAACTCTTCAAGGGCACATGGTTGAATTAAGTGCTAAGAGCCCATTTTGATTGCCAATACAGAGACACAAGGGATAAGAAGGCATGAATGGGTTTGATCCATACTGTTAGTGAAGTCTGTCTCTTATGTCTTTGCACAGGTTATTCCCCATGCCTAGATACCTTTCTTTACCTCTTAGAATACCTTGCTTTCTTTAAAACTCAGTCTGAGTTCTACCTCCTATAGGCAGTCTATCCTTATGCTCCCAGTGGCTAGTGCTTTTCCCTAGAAATTACAAGTATATATATACACACACATACACACACACATATGTATATACATCCATACATATATAAATTTAATTTTCTATATATATTTTCTGCAATAGAATGTCAATTCTTTGAGGGCTAGAATATCTCATTTTTGCTTTTATATCCCCACTACCTAATATAGCTTGTGTCTCAAAGTAGGTGTTTAATGAATCCTTATTGAATTAAAGAGACTACCTAAATCAATGAGCTTATAAATCCATTGAAGTATAATAAAAATGTGGGGAGTCTAGATGTTTATGTTTTATTGGAGATTTACTCCATATTTGCATTATTTTAAAATTTATATTTATTAGATGTTACAAAGTTTACAATAATAAATATTGTAAACTGCTGTAAACATGAAGAAATAAATGTTTTCTGTTTTTTGCTTTATTAAAGGAGATATTCCATCAAACTCTACTCAGATGCTTCATGGTTGCTTGGACTTAACCTTGGATCCTCTAAGACAATGCCAGTGGAGCTGAAGCTTTGGCAAATGCTCCAAAATGGGGACAATTGGATGATGGCCTGAATAATCAAACATAGTCTTTCGTGTGAAACCACTTTAGCTAAATTTGGAGCAGAAATTTGGCTACTGGTGTTGACTTCTCAGAAACTCAAGAAGACTGCCTATTAAGGAATGGCATTGCCTCTTTGAAATATGAATATGGGGGCATAGGATATTTCTGCCAGTCCAGTTTGTGATGAGTTGAGTGAAAGTCAATTTGAACATGTGGCAATATTTGCCTTTAAAAATCCATTAAAATTTCTACTTTTCTTTATCTACAATAGCTACTTTTTGTAATAAGTGGTGATTTTTACACATCATCTTCAGTTCCACATTGCCTATTGGGCATTTCAAGCTGGCTGTCCTGTAGGCATCTTAAACTCATGTCTAAAACAGAGCTCATTATCTTTCCTCCCAAGCCCACTTCTTTTTTTCTGAACTCCCCTATTACTATCAAGTCCATTACTATCGACCCAGTCATCCAGGTTTGCAACTTAGGGATCATTATCAACTCCTGCTACTTAGTCACCCTGTCTATTAAATCAGTAAAAGCATAAATCTTGTTATTTCTACATCTCACTACTCACACAGCCACTGCCGTAGTTCAGGGTCTCATCACCTCTCACTTGGACTGTTGTAATTGTTTTCTGGTTGGTTTCCTTGCTTCGTGTCTCTCCCCATTCCACTCCATCTATGAAGGTCATTTTCCCCAATATATAGTTCTCACCATGTCACCCTTTAGTCATTAAACTCCAGAGAGTCCCCTTTACTTCCAGAACTAAATAGAAATTCCATTGTCTTTTAGAGCACTTCACAAGCTGACCCCTTCCTGCCTTTCTTATCTTTTTACATTCTACTCCCCTCCATGTATAATGGCTTGCTTGCTGTTTCTCTCTGGACACCCAGCTCACACCAAGACTTTGCTCTGGCTATCCCCCATTCCTGGAGTGCTCTCTCTCCTTACTTTTATCGCTTAGAATCTCTGGCTTCTTTTAACACTCAGCTCAAAGGCCACCTTCCATAGGATGTCTTCCCTTTTCCCTTCACCACTCCAACTACTAGTGCCATCTTTTTGAAGGTTACCTTCTATCTACTCTGTACATATCCTCTATATACCTACACAAATGCATGTTGTCTCCCCCATTAGAATATAAGTTTCTTGAAGGCAGGATTTTTTTGTTTTTGCTGTTTCTTTGTATCTCCAGAACTTAGCATGGTGACTAGTACAAAGTATGCTCTTACTAAATGTTTGTTGACTGATCACAAGAAAAAAAGATGCTTGATTCAGAAATGTCACAGTCTTGTGGAATAATAACCAGTGTACAAAAATCTTTGATATATAAAGGCAAAGTGCTGAGTTAGAAAGAACAATATATTAAGAATCAGAAGACTTGGGTTCAAATACTGATTCTGCTATGTATTACCTATGTGACCTTAGGCAAGTCACTTTACTTACCTCAATATCCTTCATGTAAAATGAGGGTTTTGGATAAGATTATCTCAACAGTCTCTCCCTGTATTAAATCTGATTCATTTCTCATATACCTTTTGAATCAAGACATTTCTCTTAGACTCGTGGTGCAGTGCAAAGAACACTGGCCATAGAATCAATGAAACAGGAATTGATTAAGTGTCTACTATGTGCCACTCACTGTGCTAAGCACTTTGCAAGTATTTTCTCAATTGATCCTCTCAACAACCCAGGGAGGTACGTATTACTATTATACTCATGTTACAGTTGAGGGCACAATAGGCACAGAGGTTAAGTGACTTGCCCAGTGTCACACAGCTAAAACGTGTCTCAGGCTGGATTTGAACTCAGGTTTTCCTGACTCCAAGCATAGCTCTCTATTCTTTGTGCCACTTGACTGCCTCTAGTTATAGGGAGCACCAAACTTTGGTGTAATTTTTTTTTTGGGATACAGAGGACCTGGTCTCAGAGAGCCACTATCTTCTCTTTGTGCTTTCTTCCATTTTTCATCTCCTCCCTTCCCCTTAACTTTGTGTCTACATAACATAGTACATAAAAGAATACACATGTTGTATTGTTTATTCCTAATATTACATATCAGCATGTCATGTATTTCTATATTGTCTTTGTGTATTGTCTCATCTGTTTTGGAACAGATTATGCTATTTGAAGGCTAGGGACTATCTCTGTATGCTTTTTATGTCACTCTCAAAGGATCAGTGTGAATAAATAATCATTTATTTTTGTAGGAAGAAGGCACCTCATATTTCTCCCTCAAGGAAGACCTCTCAGAAATGCATTTCAATTATACTCTGTAATGTGCATGCATAATCAGAGCTGCGTGAATATGACCCGGACAATCGCATGATAAAGTGAGTTTCTTGTCACTGGCAATACTCAAGTAGAAGCCAGGTAACCATGTGTCAGGGCTATTACAGAGGTGTTTCATCCGTGTAGAAGTGTAGAGTTAGAGATTTAGACTAAAAGATCTCTCAGGACTCTTTATGATCTGGGATTCTGGGATTTTACTTTTTACTGAAATGGCAGTATATTTCACACGTGTTTTAGATTTGCTCATTTCAGTTACTAGAAATAAGGGTTTGGTGAAAGACAAATGAATGCATATCCTTTCACATGGAGCTTTGCTTGGGTAATACCACCAGTTATATCGTGAGGAGCAGTTCAGTTAATTTTGTGAATAAATTCCATAAGAAGAGATACTTTTGTCTAAATTTCCAGATGTGGGAGCTACCTATTATGTTGGGAATTCAGTGATGCACTGAGCCAATGTCTTCAGGAACACATGGAAAACAGAAATGAAATTGCCCAATTAGATTCTGCATGACAGGGTTACAATGGAAAAATTAAGGCTAGGAATAATCACAGATTCCATTTATGTCTGGATGCCAGATGTGGACAAAGTCAAAACTACTTGTCAGGTTCAGGTGTGTGCACTATTAGGATAAAAACTTGTATCTGAGTGCTAGGTGACCAAAGTATGCCCTGATCCCCTGATAATTTCAGCCATTTTTAAGCCACAGAGTGTGAAGTGATATTCTATAGGTGTGTACTCCAGTGCTGAAGCACCAATGGTATCAAGGACCTAAGTTAGGTTGGGGTTCTACAGACATAGGTTGTACTTTATAGAATACACAGATAATTAGAACTATTTGAAAATGGCTTGCACCATCTGATGATGTACCAAGTTCTCCGTCATTAGAGATGTTACTTGAGGCATGTAGAAATACATTGACTTGACCAGATTCACACAATTGGTAAGCATCAAGATTTGAACCTAGACATTTCATACTCTGCACTCAACATTCTATCTATGATTTCATCCCAAATCTACATATCTCGTTAGTTTGAGAGAAAAGGAATCAAAACAGAGATGGGATATGGCAGAGAAGGCAAAATTACTCAATTATTTTGCTTCTGTGGTCTTCCAAGAAGATTGAGCTTTGGACTAGAAATTACAGGAAAAATGGGTACTGATGAATTAACGTCAAAGCTAAGTAAGAGGAACACCTAGATGCCCTCGGTCAACTATCGTCACTTAGCCAAGATTGTAGAGAATGAATGAGAGATTATAGAGAATGAATGAATGATTTTAGGATAGAAGAGTAAATAGGTTGATTTTCTTTTAAAAAAAGGGAAAGCGGAGTTTGCTAAGGATAGATCCATGAACTTAACTTCAATTTTTGATAAAACTCTAGAATATATTCTAAAAGAAATGTTAGTAAACATCTAGAAAAAGAAATAGCAATCACAAAGACTTAGCAAGACTTTACCAAGAACAAGTCATTTGGCTGGGCATGATGGCACATGCCTGTAATCCCTGCATCCAAGGAAGCTGAGTCTGGTGGATCACTTGAGTTCAGGAGTTCTGAGTTGCAATAGGGCTAAACCTAATTCAGTGTCCTCACTAATTCCATAACCAGTATGGTGACCCCCTAGATATGGGAGGCTACCATTCTGGCTAGGGAAAGGCAAAGAGCCTAGGTTGGAAACAGAGGAGGTCAGAGTTCATGGGCCAACCAACAATGGGATTGGGCCCAGGTGTGGTCCCGTACTTCCAGCCTATGTGAGATAGAGAGAACCAATACTAAAAAAAATTAAAAAGAACATTCCATAGCAATTTTATTTCCTTTTGGTTGTCAGGGTTATGAGACTGGTAGAAGAGGGGAAGTTGTACGTAGTTTAAATAAATAAATAAATGATACATCTAATTTAACTAGATTTTAGCAAAGCATTTCGTGAAGTCTCTCATGCAATTCATATGGAAAAGGTGGAGAGATATGGACTAGACAATATTGGTAGGATAAGATAGAATAGGATAGACAGTTATTGAAGTATTTAAAGGGCTATGTGTTAAAAATGGGATTTGCACTTGTTCTGCCTGACCCTAAAGGACAAAACCAGGAGCAATGAGTAGAAGTTTTAGAGATTTTGACTTGATTTAAATAAAAGCTTCCTAGTAACTAGGTATATTCCAGCAGTGGAATGGGCTGCTTCAGGTTTCAATGAGTTCTCTGTTACTGCAGTGAAATCTAGCAGAAGTTGGATAACCAACAGTCAGGGATGCTGGAGAGAGAATCCCTGTTCAAGTGGTTGGATAGATGGTCTGTGAGGCCTCTTCCAACTCTAGATTTCTGTGATCTTCACTATAAACCAGTATTCACTGTTTGGGGGTTAAAAAAGCACCTCAAATATTCCTTATTTCCCTCTCTGAATCACAAAATCTCAGGGTGGGACAGAACATCTGCACCCATCTGGTTCAACTTGCAACTGAATAACATTTTTTTTGTATGGTACAGTACATTACACCAATAATTCATTATGGAACTTAAAGTTCACTAAAGCCCTTAGATCTTTTTCATATCATGAAATGACAGAACTCAAGAGTTGGGACCTCAGGGCTATTAAGCCTAACCTATACACCAGAGCAGTCTCTTCTATATTGTAGCTAACAATTGGTCATCCAGCTTCTGCTCAAAGACCTCCGAGGAGAGGGAACCCCCCACTCCTTGAGACATCTCATTCCACTTTGGGGCACTCCTAATTGTTGAGGAGTTGTTCCTGACTTCAAGCTGAAATTGGCTTCTTTGCAGTTTCCATCTACTACTTCTGATTCTGCCTTCTGGAGCCAAGCTGAATACATCTAATCCCTCCTTCATATGACAGTCCTTTAGATACTTCAAGGTAGGTATCATGTCTCCCTGAATCTTGCCTTCTCCAGGCTAAACATGCCCAGTTCCTCGTATGGCATGTTCTCAAAGCCTTTCACTATCTTAGTTCCCTCCTCTGAATTCTTTCCAACTTATCAATGTCTTTTACAAACTATAGTGCTCCTATATGAACACAGTACTTTAGGAGAGTCCCAATGGGGATGGGACTACCATCATCTCTCTATTCCTGAAAGGTATTACTTTCCTACTGGAGTCCAGTGGGTTGTTTGTGTTGGCCATGTTTGGCCATGTTGGACTGGGGTAGCTTTGAGTATTTATATTTTCCAGTAGTATTTCTAAAGACTTTTAACCTTTTATAACATTTTTCTTGTTTTTATTCAACTTTAGGTAGTCTAAGTTTGTTGGCTATTGTCTTCTTTTAAAGTTTTTTTAGTTTGCAGAGTTTTGGAGGAAAAAAAAACTACTCTACCATGATCTTACTGATCATGACTATTCCTTAATTTTTAGCTTTAATTTATTGCTTCATTTAAATCCAGCTTTCCCCAAAGCTGACCTGGGATTAACTGAACAGACTTAACTGGATAGAGAAGTTTCTTTGTTTTGTTTAAGGCTCTGCAATATTTCAGACAAACTTTACTTCGAAAGCTCTTGCAGGTAGTACTGATGTTTGTCTAGTAGGAAAGACATGACTCCTTTCTGTTTATCTTATATTAGGGAAAGGGCCCTTTATTCCTTCCCAAACCTGGGTCTTCTAGCTCCAAAAACATTACTTTTTCCCACTTTAGCACACAACAATGTCCAATATATGAACAAGGATTCACCCAGATTTTATTTCAACACTGGATTACAGGATTAAGATTACATAATGCCCCCATAATTTTTAACATTGACATAAATAGGTGCTTTTTCCTCAAAGATATCCCCAACTTCACCTGATTCTACTCATCACATTGAATTGGTCCTGGCTGTTTAATCAGCATTTCTGATAATGATGCAACTTGTCAAGTGGAAAAATGTCGATCTGAAGAAAAGGTGGGATTTCTAGGACACATAATAGGCTGAGGAGTCCATATAGATCCAGGTAGATCAGCAAAAAGACCTGCCTTAAATCTCAGACTATGGAATACAATTTCCACTTTCTTCCTAGGTTTTCCTCTCTGAAAGCACCTCTCACAGACTTGAAGCTATGTTCGAGACTCTGAAGCACTCCTAAGACATTCCATTATTCATTCAATGATCTACTGGAATCTCAAAAGCAATTCATTACATAGAGACTGATACATGTAATGCCATAGGGAATGTATCAGACTGTAATGCCCTCTCCTGTGACATGATCTTGCAAATACTTCTTCAAGTTGATCATGCCAGAAACAGTTGTCCATAGACCTGGTATTCTATTGGTTTTTATTATAATGGACCCACCTTAACCATGAACCATATCCATTGAAGCTCAGTCACCTACCCTAAGCATAGAGAGGCCATGGGATTCTAGACTCTCAGTGGTGAAAGGATATTCACTTGAAGATAAGTTCCTTAGGGTTATTTCAAATCTGTATTTTTATCCCTCAGCACAATCCGTTGGACATAATAGACACTTACTACATGTTTGTTGAATCTGATTGACCTCCAGCAGCTAGGAGACTGGTAGGGCTATGGGCCCAGGGAGAACCATGGGAACTTATATGCCACATGCATGACCCAGAGTTAGTAGAAGTCTTCTGCCAATGCTATTTCACTAAGTTATAGCCTTAAGTTCTGCAGAAGCATTAGAACAGGAAGAACAGGAAAATGCTATATGGGCCCATAGTAGATGCATATTGGTGAAAAGGGGACATGGCTAGCACACTACCAACAAAAGCTGATGC
Source organism: Trichosurus vulpecula (assembly GCF_011100635.1). Lineage (NCBI taxonomy): Eukaryota > Metazoa > Chordata > Mammalia > Diprotodontia > Phalangeridae > Trichosurus > Trichosurus vulpecula. Next base: position 106,464,846 of record NC_050579.1, read on the forward strand.
TGTTTTAATTAGAGATGATTATTTAGTAATGCCTTATGTTTCACTATTAAGTATTCATTCAATGACATCCCAAGTTGACCTTCCTTTGACTTGGGACTGCTGCTATAACATCTGTGTTTGTTTACCCCTAGCAAACTCTCTTTGTTTTCATTTTGGTACTTCATTCTGTTTACCCTTTTGGAAGATCTTCTTTTTATCATTCCTTGCTTCATCAGTGTTCCTTCCAGTCTATTAGTTTTCCCTAATCACTGGCACATGTTGGCTCCATCTCTGCAGGGAACAGGAATCAAACATTGACAGGTTTCTAGCATATACAGAATGATTGAGGATTAGACCACCTCATTTTAAAGGGTCCATGACTTGAAAGAATTTAACACAATGATACAGAACATACGGTATGTCCATAATCTGTGATTTCAAGAGGCGAAGTTATGTAGCAGAAATTACATCAGAACTGGGGTCAGGAAGGATCTTCCTAACAGATTTCAAGGACGAAATGAGATAATATAAACTCGATGTGTCCAAAACTAAACTCAACTTTCACCCTAACCCTTTTCCCTTTGCTATCTTCTGTACTAGTGCTGAGTATATTACCATCTTCCCAGTTACTCTTAACTCCTCACTCCTGCACAGCCCTGCAGTTTTCAGAAGAAGAAATCAAAGCTATCAATAGTCTTATAGAAAAATGCTCTAAGTTACTACTGATTAGAGAAATGCAAATTAAAACAACTCTGAGATACCATCTCACACCTATCAGATTGGCTAACATGATAGAAAAGAAAAATGATAAATACTGGAGGGGATGTGGAAAAATTGGGACACAAATGCATTGCTGATGGAGTTGTGAAGTAGTCCAACCATTCTAGAGAAAAATTTGGAATTATATCCAAAGGGCTATAAAACTGTGCACACCCTTTGACCCAGCAATACTACTGCTAGGTCTCTATCCTAAAGAGATTTTTAAAAAAGGAAAAAGGACCTATATGTAGAAAAATATTTATAGCAGCCTTTTTGTGGTAGCAAAGAATTGGAAATCAAGGGGGTGCCCATCAATTGGGGAATATCTGACCAAGCTGTGGTATATAATTGTGATAGAATACTATTGTGCTATAGGAGATAATGAGCAGGAAAACCTGGGAGGACATATAAACTCATATAAAGTGAAGTGAGCATAACCAGGATAACATTGTACTCGGTAACAACACTATTGTAAGACTGATCAACCATGAAAGACTTAGCTACAAGGCAAGATCAAGACAATGATCCAAGAGAATTCAAAAAGATCCATGATGATCAATGCTGTCTACCTCCAGAGAGAGGACTGATGAACTCTGAATGCAGACAGAAGTATACTTTTTAAACGTTATTTATTTGTGTTGTTTTATTTTGTTCATCTTTTTCACAAATGGCTAATATGGAAGTATGTTTTTCATGATTTCACATGTATAATTGATAACAAACCACTTGTCTTCTCAAGAAGAAGAGAGGTACAGGAGGGAGGAACATAATTTGGGAGTTAAAATTTTTAAAAATGATTGTTAAATTTTTTTTACAAGTAATTGGGAAATATTTAATGAAATAACTGAAAAGAATTTTTTAAAAAAAGAAGAAATCTCTGCCTTCTTGCTCCTCTGACTTCTTTTAAGACCTTGAAATATTTCTTTGATTTTTTTTTTTTGCAGATGACAAGAATTCTGTGGTTAACCTAGATTTTAACCTTGTGTTTGAAAAAAAGTATCATTATTCCTGTGTGAAAGATGGGGAAATGGGACCAAGGCGATGGTACACTTATGTATTTTCTGAACTGATTGAAAAGCTGGACCCAAAAAGAAGTCATTAATGATGACGGCAACATGACAGGAGATCTTCAGTATATTGGCCCTTGGATCTGTGTGGGATCTTAGCTTGCTTAGAATTTTTATCATTGACTTGGAAAAGACCATGAACAAATCAATTGTCAAATTGATAGCTAAAGATAGCTACCATTTATATAATACTTTAAGGTTTGGAAAACACTTTATAGATATTATCACATTTTATCCTTACGACAACACTGGGTAGTGCTATCATTATCTGCATTTTAAAGATGAGGAAACAGAATATTAAAGGACTTGCCCAGAGTCACATTATCATCATGTCATGTGAGGACTTATTGTAGAAACGGGAGATGTTAAGAGAAGCCTTAGCAAGAATGTGACAGAGCTGTCACACAGAAGAGGGATTAAATCCTCCAACAACCAGGAGCTTGCCGAGAGCATATTTAGACCTGACTTGAGGAAAAACTTCATAACAATTAGAGAGATGTACAAGTGGCATGGTCTGCCTGGGGAGATGATTGCTTTAATCTCATTGAAGGTTTTCAAGGAGAGGCTGGATGACCATGTATGGTATTATGCTATATCTCGTATGGAAGATACTTGTTTAAGTATGAATTGCACTGGGTGGTTTCTGATTCTGGAATGCTTTGATTGCTTCGATTTTCTTAGAGAACTTCTGTTTTCCTATTTGCCCACATCATACTCTAAGTTACATTGGATCTCATTGTGAACCATTTAATTTTCCCTCTTAAGTCAAGACCAGAATTATTTCTTAAGTACTAAGTGCCAGTAAGAAGTGCTAGGAATACAAATAGAAGCAAAAAAGAAAAACCCTCCCTGTCCTCAAGGAACTACCATTCTGATGGGGGAAGACAACATAGAAAAGGGAGCTGAATAGCAGGAGGAAGAAGGTACCCCCGAGGCTTGGTGGAGAAGGAAGTCCAGAGAGTCAGGAGCAGGGAGTGGCTGGAGAGGAATGAAGGAATAAACCTAGCAGGTTTTAAACCGCCTGGGAGAAGAGACTGTCATTATTTTTCACTTTTTAATCTCCTGTATTTTGCATCTAGTGGAAGCTCAGTAAATAATAATAGCAGCTAGGGGGTGCAGTGGGTAGAGTGCCTGGATTGGAATCAGGAAGACCTGAGGTCAACTTTGGCCTCAGACACTTACTAGCTGTGTGACCCTGGGCAAGTCACTTAACCTTGTTTGCCTCAGTTTCCTCATCTGTCAAATGAACTGGAGAAGGAAATGACCAACCACTCCAGTATCTTTGCCAAGAAAACCACAAATAGGGTCACAAAGAGTCGGACCTGACTAAATTAACAACAATTACGAATTTATATCGCACTTTAGTTTGCAAAGTGCTTTCCATATATTTTTTTTAATCTTCACTGTAGAGGGCCAGCTCTGAGAAAGTCCATTCTGGGATAAGACACAGGCCAGAGGCCTGTTCTTGTCCTTGGGCTGATAACTTGGCATGTGGCTCTCCATCCCTCCCTTGGCATGCACGTGCTGCTCAGGATGAAGGCTCTCCAAGCCTCCTCGCTATACACATGCTTTCTCCAATACCCCCATGGCACACATGTGATAAACACCACCTGTGGGCTATTAACACAATATTGTTTACAGCAAAAGGGGAACAAAAGCAGGAGGAAGTCATGCATTATGCAAATGCCTCTCACATGGATTTGTTGATTCTGCTTGCCTCAAAGGTATATAAGCTCTGCCCCTTAGTTTAATAAATGGAGCTGTTCTTTACTCTTCCGCCTGGCCTGTGTTTTCTTTTCATTCTCCCTGGCATTCAGCCATCTCCAGCCATTTTAACTCCACAGCCACTGGTGGCACTTCCCAACAACCCTATGAGGTTCATGCTATCATAATCCTCATTTTGCAATTGAGGAAACTGAGACAGATAGAGGTTAAGTGACTTATCCAGACTCACACAGCTAGTAAGTGTCTGAGGCTAGATTTGAACTCAGGTCTGCCTGACTCCCAAGTCCAGCACTCTTGTATCACCTAAGTGCCAAATATTTGGTGAAGTATTGGATTAGGTGCAAAGTGAAAACACCTTAGAAAATCAGATCTAGTTTCAAACATGCTTGAAGTGAGAAGCTCAAATCTTTTCACCTTGGAATTTCATAAACCAACAGACTTATGGTGCATCTTCATTTTGTTTAGTATGTGATAGATAATGATCCCTTAAGTAAGGAACTACTGATAATTTGTCATGCACAATTTAAAATTCATTCTCTTCAATTCAACAAGGCTTTATTAATGGTTTACTTTGTGTAAGGCCTTGTGCTGGATGGAAGGTAGGTTTTCAACACCCTTTACCCCAATATGAAACAATCCTTGCCCTGATGTTTATATTTATCCATTCAGTAACTATTGATTGTACTTTGTATACATCTATTTATGTGTGCTTTTTCAAGATAGAAATTTATTTTTTTGTCTTTTTTTTTAATCCCAAGCATTTATCACAATGTCTGGCATATAATAAGTGCTAAACAAATATCTCTTGATTGACTAACAACACCAAATTGATCCTTGTCTTGAAGGCACTACAATAAAAAGGTGAGGATTTCAAAATCCAAAAATCTTACTTTAAGAAAATGATTTTCTTTTTTTTCTTTCTTTCTTTTTTTTTTTTTTTTTACTTTGAAAGAACTGAAGGCCAGGAGAATTATGTTCAAGTTGATGTCACTGATGAGACAGCTATGGGGAAGATAATAACTAAGTTGGCCAATGTAATTCCTAACATATCACTACTGTTGATGTCTTGGTAATACCTAAAACATATGAGAAGGCTCTTTTGCCCAAAGACTTTAAAAGTTAACTTTCAACAGAAGTTAAATTTGGGGTGATATGAAATCCTGAGAAATTATTCTATGTAACCTTTTCCTATCAACTCTCATCTTTTTTTTTCTGATACCAATCAAGTGAAATGGCCTCAGGAAATAGCTCTTGTGTGTGTGTGTGTGTGTGTGTGTATGTATACACACACATACATACATATATATGTATATATATGTTTATATGTATGCACATATAAGTATGTATCTATAATATTAGACATTTTGATGATACTCTTGAAAAATTGTAAGACAACTAAAATTTGAAACAATAATTTTAGCAAAGTAGTAGGATATGAAGTAAATCTGCAGAAATAAAACTCCTTTTATGAAACATTTATGATACTGATGACTAAACCAGAATGAGTAAAAACAGAAAAAGAAAATTATAGACCAATTTCATTAATGAATATAGATGCAAAAATCCTAAATAAAATACTAGCTAGAAGATTACAACAATACAGAGACTATACTATGATCAAGTGAGATTTATACCAGGAATGCAGGGATGCTTTTAATATATGGAAAACTATTAATATAATTTATTGTAACAATAATAAAAGTTAAAAACAACATGATTATATCAATAGATGCAGAAAATTTTTTAATAAAGTTTAACACATTTCTATTACGAACACTTTTAGAGGAAACTGGGCTGCTTCCTGAGCTACAGTGTCAGCTGCTTCCTGAGTCCCTGGCTCACAAGGTAGGAGAATTCTAGCAGTGGATCAGAGCGGGAGTGCAAAGAGCACTTTGTGGGCACAAAGGCAGATTCTCTTGCTGTGTCCTGCTTGAATCAGTATTGCGGTCCTGGTTGGCAATTCTTGGGGGAGGATGGGGGCTGCAGTGACAGAGCCTGGGGTGACAGTAGAGTAGAAGCAGCCCTGAAAACAGCTTGGACCCTAACGCTTGGGACAAAGTACTCTCTACTCTACAAGCAGTCATATCCTGACAAAAAGCTCAAGGGTCAAGTAGTTGGCTGGGAACATGAACAGGCAGTGAAAATGAACTCAGACTCAAATGCAGACTCAAACTCAAACTCTAGATTCCTTTTTTGGTGACAAAGAAGATCAAAACATATAGCTGGAAGAAGTCAACAAAGTCATAGGACCTACATCAAAAACCTCCAATTAAAAATATGAATTGGGTTCAGGCTGTGGAAGAGCTCAAAAAGGGTTTGGAAAAGTAAGTGAGAGAAGTAGAGGAAAAATTGGGAAGAGAAATGTGAGTGATGCAAGAAAACCATGAAAAACAAGTCAATGACTTGCTAAAGGAGACCCCAAAAATACTGAAGAAAATAACTCCGTAAAGAACAGACTAACCCAAATGTCAAAAGAACTCCAAAAAGCCAAAGAGGAGAAGAATGCCTTGAAAGGCAGAATTAGCCAAATGGAAAAGGAGGTCCAAAAGACCACTGAAGAAAATACTACCTTAAAAATTAGATTAGAGCAAGTGGAAGCTAGTGACTTTATGAGAAATCAAGATATTATAAAACAGAACCAAAGGAATGAAAAAATGGAAGATAATGTGAAAGATCTCATTGGAAAAATCACTGACCTGGAAAACAGATCCAGGAGAAATAGTTTAAAAATTATTGGACTACCTGAAAGCCATTATCAAAAAAGAACCTAGACATCATCTTTCAAGAAATTATCCAGGAAAACTGCCCTGCTATTCTATAACTAGAGGGTAAAAGAGAAATTGAAAGAATCCACTGATCACCTCTTGAAAAAGATACCAAAAAGAAAACTCCTAGGAATATTGTCGCCAAATTCCAGAGTTTCCAGGCCAAGGAGAAAATACTGCAAGCAGCCAGAAAGGAACAATTTGAATATTGTGGAAACACAATCAGAATAATACAAGATCTAGCAGCTTCTACATTAAGGGATAGAAGGGCTTGGAATATGATATTCTGGAGGTCAATGGAGCTAGTATTAAAACCAAGAATCATCTACCCAGCAAAACTGAGTATAATGCTCCAAGTCAAAATATGGATTTTCAATAAAATAGAGGATTTTCAAGCTTTCTCAATGAAAAGACCAGAGTTGAATAGAAAATTTAACTTTCAAATACAAGAATCAAGAGAAGCATGAAAAGGTAAATAAGAAAGAGAATTCATAAGAGACTTACTGAAGTTGGACTGTTTTGTTTACATTCCTACATGGAAAGATGATGTGTGTAATTCATGAGACCTTTCTCAGTATTAGGGGAGTTGAAGGGAATATAGACAGAGGGTACAGGATGAGTTGAATATGAAGGGATGATATCTAAAAAAATGAAATAAATTTAAGGGGTGAGAGAGGAATATATTGAGAGAAGGAGAAAGGGAGAGATAGAATGAGGTAAATTATCTCACATAAAAGTGGCAAGAAAAAGCAGTTCTGTTGGAAGGAAAGAGTGGGCAGGTAAGGGGGAATGAGTGAATCTTACTCTCATCAGATTCAACTTGAGGAAGGAATAACATGCACACTCAGTTGGGTATCTTACTCCACAGGAAAGGAAAGGGAAGGGGATAAAAAAAGGGGGGATGATAGAAGGGAGGGCAGGTAAGGGGTGGAGGTAATAAAAAGCAAACACTTTTGAAAAGGGACAGGGTCAAGGGAGAAAATTGAATAAAGGGGGACAGGATAGGATGGAAGAAAATATAGTTAGCCTTTCACAACATGAGTATTGTGGAAGTGTTTTACATAATGATACATGTGTGGCCTATGTTGAATTGCTTGCCTTCCTAGGGAGGGTGGGTGGGAAGGGAAGAGGGGAGAGAATTTGGAACTCAAAGTTTTAAAAGCAGATGCTTAAAAAAAAAGTCATTTTTGCATACAGCTGGGAAACAAGATGTATTGTGAATGGGGCATAGAAATCTATCCTGCACTACAAGAAAGTAAGGGGAAAGGGAATGGGGGGGGGAGTGGGGCGAAAGAAGGGAGGGCTGACTGGGGAATGAGGCAATCAGAATATATGCCATCTTGGAATGGGGGTGAGGGTAGAAATGGGGAGAAAATTTGTAACTCAAAATCAATGTTGAAAACTAAAATGTTAAATAAAAATGATAAAATAGAAAAACAACACTTTTAAGTATTTGTATAAATGGATTTTTCTTTAAATTGATAAAAAGTATTTATCTAAAACAGTGCTGTCTAAAATACAACCCGCCTGTGGGTTTTCATTTTCACGAGTGAAAAAATAAATGATAATTTGCATGGACTGGGTATTAGATTTTTTAATTCCATCAGTAATAAATAATCTCATTGATGTTGATTTTCTTTGGTGTTTTTAAGCAGTGTTAAGGAAGGAACATATCGCTTAGAATTTTCAGTCGATCTGTGGGATGCCTTCAGTCTGTACATTGCAGACTAGTCAGTATGCACCTACCTTTATACTGTTTTGTTGTCACTTTGTTGCTTTGTGTTTGCTTTCGTGCTTCATGCCTTTGCCTGTCGTATTGATGACGCACATTCCCCCACTTTCTATTAGTGTACTGTATTTTTTATTCTGGGTGCAGGCCTCGAATAATTATTTTATTTTACTGCAGCCCTAAGATAACCTAAGACTGGACAGCCCTGATCTAAAACCATCAGCAAGCATTATTTGTAATGGGGATAAACTGGAGACTTCCCAGTAAGATCAGGTGTGAAACAAGGATGTCCATTGTCACCAGTGTTATTCAACATTATATTGGAAATCCTAGCAATAGGAATAAGAAAAGGAAATTGAAAGAATCAGAATAGAGAAAGAGGTGATAAAACTATCTTTTTTGCAGACAATATGATGATATTCTTGGAAAATCCCAAAGACTCAACTAAGAAGTTAGTTGAAACAATTAATAATAGGATATAAAGTAAATCTATATAAATCATCAGCATTTCTATATATCACAAACAAAAATCTGCAAGAAGAGATAGTAAAAAATATCCCATTTAAAATAACTCTAGACAGTATAAAACACCTGGGAGTACATTTGCCAAAACAAACCCAGGAACTATATAGACAAAATTATAGAAAAATTTTTTTATACAAATAAAATCAGATTTAAATAATTGGAGAGATATTAATTGTTCATGGGTGTGGAGGGCCAACATAATAAAAATTACAATTTTACTCTAATGTACATACTCAACACTATCCTCATTAAATTACCAAAAAATTATTTTATTGAATTAGAAAAAAGAATAACAAAATTCATTTAGAAAAACAAAAAATCAAGAATATCAAAGGAAAACGAAAAAAAATACAGGAAGGAGGTTTAGCAGTACCAGATTTTAAACTGTATTATAAGGCAGTAATTATCAAAACTATCTGGCACTGACTAACAAATAGAAAGGTAGATCAATGGTATAGAGTACTCATACAATTTACAGTAGCAAATAAGTGTAATAACCTTGTATTTGACAAGTGTAAAGACTTAAGCTTTTGGGATAAGAATTCATTATTTGGTAGAAATTGTTGGGAAAACTGGAAAGCAGCATGGCAGAAACTGGGCATGGACTAATATTGCACATCATTTACCAACATAAGGTCAAAATGGGGAGATTTTAGAAGAAAATTAGAAGAATATGGGACATATTACTTATCAGACTAATGGATAGGTGAACAGTTTATGAACAAACAAGGGATAGAGAGCAAAATTAGGTATAAAATGTATAATTTCAATTATATTAAATTAAACATATTTTTGTGCAAATAAAACAAATATAGCCAAGATTAAAAGGAAAGCAGAAAATTGGGGGGAAAATTTTATAGGCAGTTTATCAGACAAAGGTCACATATCTAGATATATAAAGAACTTTGTCAAATCTATAAGAATACTAGTCATTCCCCATTTGATAAATGGTCAAAGGATATGAACAACCAGTTTTCCAATGAAGAAATAAAAACAATTTATAGTCATATAAAATGCTCTAAATCATTATTCATTAAAGAAATGTAGGTTAAAATAACCTTGAAATATCATTTTACACCTGCCAGATTGGTTTAAAATGGTAGAAGGAGAAAGTGACAATCATTGGAAAGGATGTATAAAAATTGGGACGCATTCAGTGTTGGTGGAATTGTAAAATGATACAACCATTTTGGAGAACAATCTGGAATTATGCCCAAAGAGTTATTAAACTACCTATATCCTTTAACCCAGCAGTAGTACTACTTGGTCTATTTATAAAGATTATTAGGGAAAAAGGAAAAGAACCTGTATGTTCCAAAATGTTTATAGTAGCTCTCTTTGTGGTAGCAAAAGAAACAGGAAATTGCAGGGATGCCCATCAATTGGGGAATGGCATATGATTGTGATGGAATACTACAGTGCTATAAGAAACAATGAACTCAATAATTTTAGAAAAAAGCATGGAAAGACTTTCATGAAATAACGAAGAGTGAGATGAGCAAAACCAAGAGAACATTGTATATAGTAACAGCAGTATTGTTTTAAGAATGACTTTGAGAGATTAAGTTATTTTGTCTATTATAAATACCCAGATTAACTATAAAAGGCATATGAAGAAAGTCGCTATCTGCATCTAGGGAAAGAACTGATAAATAGAAGTATGTATAGAATAATTTTACATATATACCTATTTGTGTCTAATGGTAACCATCTCTAGGTCACTGGGGTCAGGTGGGGAAGGAAGAAAAAAAGAAATTTACATGATAATTTTGTTGTATATTTGAAAGGAATAGTAAGTTGTGTGTGGTAGATTTGCAGTTCCACGTGCAATCATCTTTTTTATTGTACAATGTTATGGAAATGCTTGTTTTATTCCATAAATTAAAAATAAAATAAAAATAAAAACCAAACCAAAACAATAAAAAGAAAATACCTCTTGGATGATTAAACATGGAAGAGTGAGTGACCTCCATGTATGTGTTTTAGTTCAGCTTCTTATCATTCACTATCTGCACCAAGAAATTCATTAACTTCCTTCACTCTATATTGGTCATCAAGGATGGTTATTCTAGCATACCTCAACTTCTAGTTTCTGAAGGGGAAAAAAAAGGATTTTTCTGAGTTAACTGTGAAAACACCAAATGTATGACAACATGCTAAGTTCTTGAAAAGATTAACCTTTTCTTCATTTGGGAAACTTGTTTTAGGACTCAGGAAAGAGCACAGAGTTGCCCAGCAATTTCTTGAGAAAGACAGTGGTTGAAGGAAATTGGAAGAAAAAAGCAAAATGACAGGAATGAGTTGACTAAATTGGCATGGGTGGAGTTTTCCCACTCCTCCTCTCCTTACTTTATGATCTTAGGTCTAAACAAGTCTCTTTCAGATTGGATTAGCTTCTCTCTCAGCTTCATAGGAGTGACCAAGTAGAGGTATTGCTGGATCAAAGGGTAACTGAAACCACTGAACAACAACAGCAGCATAATCTGGCTAAGTAGGAATGATCAGAGCTTGCTCTCTGATGGTATAGTCTCTAACCACAGAAGCTCACCTTTATGCCCCAATGAAACACCAAAATATGACTTCCGCAGAGATAGATTGAATTGCTAAATATTTCATATCAGGGTTTTAAAAAATGCAACCCAAATGGGTATGCTCCCTACTGGAAAAAGCTAGGAGAGGGAGGGAACTCCCTTCATTTAGACATAACACTGCAAGGAGGCAAAGTTCAGAGTTCAGAGCTAATACAATGTGAACTTGGCTTGTTCAGACACAAGTATGTAAAGTCCTGAGCCTGAGCCAGAGCCAGAGCCAGACTGATTGGTCTGTTCCTTTCCACATTTGACGGAAATGCTAAAGATCCCTCCTCCCTCTCCCAGCATGGTTTATTAAAAAGAATGTTAGATTTATAGTTGGAGACCTGAATCATGAACAGTCTGACGAGACTGAATTAACTCAAGAACAACAAAAACCTTTTCCATGCTTTCATTCCTACTGACCTCAGCCCCTCCCTTCCTTTTCACTAGTCCTTCCCATTTTACCCTGGGGAACCCCTTATCATTTCTATACAAACCTGAGGAAGCAGCCTGGTGCAGCGTAGAGAACTCTGGGTTTGGTGTCAGAGTCTTGAACTCATATCCCAGCTTCATTATTTACTATCTATGTGACCTTGAGACCTATGGCACCTATGGGACAAATTACTTAACCTCTCATGCCTCAGTTTACATACCAGTAAAATGAAGGAGTTGGACTAGATGACTTCTAGAGTTTCTTCCAGTTCTAAATTTATGATCCTCCCCTATATTTGCAGCCTTTTCCAAGCATAATTCTTCTACTTTCTCACCTTAGCTGAAACCTAATTTTCTCAAGGCAACTCTACTATCACTATTACTTTATCCAAAATATTTCAATGATATAATTGGTAACAGATTCTGTGAATAACCTCCTGTCAGAATGCAAATAACTTCCCAAGTTGAGAATGATATTAGACATTCTAATCTTAGTGCAAATTGGAAAAGTGAAAAGTAACCTAATTTCATAAAAACAAAAACAACAAAAAGAGCAGAGAAGAAAGTTTTCAAATCATAGGCCAATGATTTGACTCTGAGTCATGGTGACATCTTTGCAAACTTAGGTGGTATGCTTTTAATTGATTTGATTAAATCCAGACAGATTTCTACCTGATTAAGGTACCAGAGTATAGCATTTTATCATTTATTTTAGGTGGGCCGGGGTAATTTGATTGACCCCACCCTTACAAATCCTTTCTAGAATTTCACCATGAATCAAATGATGCAGGGCCCAGAAATTTCAAGAGGAGAGGATGGTGCCTTCTAGAACTGATTAATTATATAGAGTCAAGACATTGAAGGGCAATAAATGAGAGCTGAAAAGGAGTGAGAAACTGAGACAAAGGAGTAAGACTGAAGGATGGGAGATTGTGGTGAAGATGAAGATCAGATTCAGGTAGAATGAAGCAGTGAGAGGGAAAGAACAGATTAACGAAAGAGAAAGAAATTTCAAAATTTGAGATCTTGAACAAGGAACAGTTCTGGGCAATGGTTGATTCCACCCAATGGCTGATATATCCATCTACAAACAGCACAGAAAAAGTATATATGTGTATGAATACAACATGTAGGCCAGGGAAATAAAGTTGATGAACTGGAAAGTAATAATTTACTAATTGTGGTACATGTGTATTATCTCTCCCTACTATATTGTAAGGTCCTTGAAGGTAAGTACTATTTGTTGTTTCATATTTGAATCCATGGTGTAAAGCTCAACATCATGTATGTAGTATTCGATAAATGTTTGTTGAATCAAATTGAATCAAAACATTGCTACACTTTGGAGATCAAATCTATAGTAATATTTGTTAATAAACTTCAGGTGTGCTATAGGTCAAACAGGCCTAAGAAAGCCTGGAAATCTGACCACACAGTACATGTAACGTTGCTTCTGTTGGAAAAGGCATGCTGACTTACAAACAGCGACTAACTTAAGAATATTGACATTCTTTTGGGACTGCCAGTACCAGGCACTTCTGAGGAATCCAAAAGAAAGAAGACTTTGGTTTGGTAGCTAATCCAAGCAGAAAGATTTAAGAGCAGATGGCAAACATGAGTAGAAGCTTTGAATCAAACCAGTTTGCTGGAAAGAGTTAACTTACAAGTTAAATAAATGGGTGTGGTGGTTTAAAGAAGGCAGCCACATAAAAATGAATTGTGGGGGGAAAAACTGCTGAGAGATTGGGACTGTGACAGAAAGGTAAGGCAAAATAAATTACTGCAAAGGAAGTAGAATGAACAATATCACTTCCCAAACAGACTCTCAGAGACAGTGGCAAGCTGTTGGAGGAAAATGGGATAATTGCCTCTTGTGTTTTTGTAGAAAAAAGGCAGTGACTGGGCCCAAACCAAAGGAAAACTTTAGGTCATCCTAACCTGAGACTTCTTATGCTACATGCCGACATGAATTACATTTTCATATTTTAGGGCTACTTGTGGTTCAGTATTTTAGGGACTGAAGGTTAAATTAATTTGACTTAGAGAAGATGTTGGTCCTGAATCTAGAATCTAACTGACCAAGGTTTGTGGAGTGATAGAAAAAGTGGAGGGTGTGGTGGAGGAGAGAGGAATCAGGCTGCCTAAAGAGGGGAAAAGTGACCTACATAGGAAATGAGGCATGGTAAAGGTTCCATGCTTATTAGCCTTGGAGACTGGAGTAAAGCTCACAAGTGGACATTGTGCTCCCAACTTGGGCAAGATAGGGAGACCCAGTCATCCTCTGGCCCCCTAATAAGTGCTAGCTAAAATTTTAAGTCTGGGTTCACCAGTTGCTACTAACTTCTCTGAGCCAATGAAGGCAGTAGAAAACTCAAACCACATAGAGCTACTTGGCTGGCATAAATTTGGCTCATTTAGACCCAAGGAGACTGGGCCATGAGACTAGCGGAGTTCCAGGAATTACAATTCCACTCGAGTCATAGAGTTAGAGACTGTATCATAGATCACCTAGAGTTGAAATAAACCCTATATTTGGGCAGGAGGCATCTTTGTGATAAAGAGCATTGGATTTGGATCCAGAAGACCCAACTTCAAATCTTGACTTTGCAACATATTTCTATGACAGCAGGCAAGTCTTTCTATTTCTCTGAGATTGTTTCCTTAGCTATAAAATGGGGGGAAGCCAGGGGAGGGGAGGTCAGGCTACATGATTTCTAAGGTTCCAGCTCCAAATATATGAACCCATAAATTCATCCATTCATTCAACCCAAAATTAATTCATTCAAAAAATTTCACTAAATACCCAACATGTCTACTATGGCACTATTCTAGATGGCAGTCCAAAGACAGAAACAAAAGAGATGACCCTTGAGGAACATGCATTATATTTGCAGCAGTGATCATCCATTATGTGCTTGATGACTTCTAATGATGGAGAAATTGTTATCCACAGTGGCAGCTTATTAAGATTTGGGAATGTCATGGTAGATAAACTGCTACATTTGGAATCAGAAAAATCTAGGTTCAAATCTTGGTTCTGACATTTACTAGCTATGTAACCATTAAATTCCTCAAACTTCAGTTTTATCACCTGTGAAATGGGGATAATCATATCTACTTTACAAGGTTGTTGTAAGGCTCAAATAAGATAATAGTTGTAACTGAGGGGTCATTGCCCCAGGCTCTGAGATTCACATACTGGCTTCTAAGCCTTCCTCCCAAGGACTCTTAGATAGTTCCTTGGTCTTGTAATTTCACCCTGCAGTTTGGCATCCCCACCAGACCGTAAATGAATTTGTGGTTGCAAGAGAATGAACCTAATGACATTGTAGTGAATCTCACTTTCACCCCAGAGATGAATACAGGTCTCCAGATTTATAGTTCTACTCTGAGAACCTGGACCCACAACAGAAGACAAATGAACTTGAGGAGGTTGCTAGAGAGGGAACCCCCTTCCTATTAGACCTGCACTGACTGGAGCAATAGATAGAGTACTAGGTGTGAAGTCAGGAAGACTCATCTTCCTGAGTTCAAATATGGCTTCAGACACTTATTAGCTGTGTGACCCTGGGCAAGTCACTTTACCCTGTTTGCCTCAGTTTCCTCATCTGTAAAATGAGTTGGAGAAAGAAATGGCAAACCACTCCAGCATCTCTGCCAAGTAAACTCCAAATAGGGTCATGAAAAGTGGGACATTACTGAAACAAGTGAATAACATGTGTATACCTATATACATATACATATATATGTGTATATATATATATATATTCTATATGTGTCTGCACACACACACACAATGTATACGTATATACATACTACTCAATGCTCCTAGTTTTGCCTTCTGAGGCCAGGGTAAGCCTAATCTCTTTTTCATCATAATAGCTCTTCAAATACTGAAATCTAGCTATCATGTTCCCCACGAATCTTCCTTTTTCTAGGCTAAAAATAAACAAATTCTTCCAACAGACCTCTTTATGACATTAACTCAAGTCCTCTCATCCCCCTGGTTACCTTCCAGTGGACCACCTCTAGCTTATTAATGGCATCTTCCAGGTGTGGTCCCCAGCAAGGACTGAACTTGATACTTCAGGTAGAGTATGATCAGGATCAGGACAGAGTAGTACCATGGATGAGTGGTCACAGTGGTGAATTTGAAGTCAGAGGTCATAGGTTCAAATCTCAGTTCTTCTGTTAACTATATTTGTTGGTCAAATCATGTAAACGTACTAGGCCCCAGTTTCCTCATCTTTTAAGTGGGAGAGTTGGGCTAGTAGACTTGTAAGTTCCCTTGCTCCTCTAAATCTATGATCCTATTGCCTTCCTGTCCCTTGAAGCTAAATCTTTCCTGATGAGGCATAAGATTCCATTGGGTTTTTTGTATTATATATCATACTTCTGATTCACACTGAGCTTCCACTAAAAATTGCCAAATCTTTTCCAAACAAACTATAGTCCAACTATGCCTCTCCCATCCTCTACTGGTGAAGCTGATTTTTTAACACCCATCTACACTGCTACATTGCATTGATATATGAACTTCACTATTAAATTTCCTCTCCTCCACCCCCACCCCCCACCTTATAGCATGTGCTGTCTGCTTTCAATTCAATTATGTGGAAAACTGGGGGCCTACTTCCAATAATGTGTGACTCAAGGGTCTTTCGGGTGGATGAGTTTCCTGTACATTTAGACCATTCAGTGACCCAGATCTGAAAGGATTTAGGGGCATGTTATAGAATACTATGAAAGACCCTGAGAGGCCACTTGGTCAACAAACCCCCCTATTGTGATAGGAGCAAGGAGCAAGGTACTGTTTTCTGTAATGTAGCCCCGAGGGATAGAGAAGGTTGGTCCATTCTCTATTCTAAAATTATAGCGGTAAGGGTTACCGTTTCCCACGTCGGTAGGTTTGTTACAAGGCTCCTGGTTAAATTTATCTTTTATGTGCATTTCCTTCATTTAGCAAGGCCTGCCTGAATTTACTCAGCCAATTTGAACCCTCTTCTTGTGAAACATCACTTCCGAAGGCTCATCAGAGACATTTGGATTGTTCAAGATCTTTTCATACTTATTAACTTGATTCAGTTGAGAGTTTTCTCACCTAGTTAAGGTACCAGGGCATGGAGACTGATAACCTTCTAAAGTAAGACAGGGTAATGTAATTTACTCAATGGACCTTCACCCTGACACACTTTATAACCCTTGATCCTAAGGGCAGAGTCAAGGCTAGAACCCAGATCTTCTAGAGCCAGCATAATTCCTACCACACCATAATTATTCTTCCCTATCCCAATAGACTGATTCCCACTCTAATGATCTTGCTCCCTACATTGTGCTGCCTCCCACACGTTCTGGAAGAGATGCTATAAACAAACATTTAAATGTAAAAGGGCAGTTGCTATTTTAAAAGCAGTGCAGGAAATTATTTGTCAAAGGGAAATTTTTAAAAAGAAGAATTTTTTTAAAATGCCAAGTCACCTTCCAATTTATCTGTTTTGTACCTTCAGGCTACCTTAAAGCAATATGCTCATAGAGTATGTAAGAATCGACGGTATACTGTAGCCAAAGAATATTGGGAACCAGAAAGTCCTGGAAGAACTGGGGCTGGTGATGGAAGTTAAAGACAGTAAACAGTTTTTGTTTAGCTTTCTTGGGCACAACAAAGTAGGGAAGCTACTCATGACTGAGATCCACCTATCAATCAATCAGTCAAATTTTCATCAAGGATCCACTCTGTGCTGGGCATTAAGTACTGAAAGGCAAATAGGAGACAGATTCTGCCCAAGAGAAGCTTGTAATCTGGTGAGGGAAGACAACAGTGTATACACATAGGCACATACAAAATAGAAACAAGATAACTTTGAGGGGAAGCCAATAGTGATGGAAGGATTAGGACAGGCTTCATATCGAAGGTGGTGCTTGAGTAGAGTTCTGAAAGAAGGAGGGACTCAAATAGTTGAAGAGGAAGTGAATTCCAGGCCTAGGACAGCCAGTGCAAAGGCTTCAAGATGAAAGCTGGAATGCTGTGTATGAGGAACAGTAAAAAAAAAACAAAACAATTTGGCTGGACCACAGTGTGCACAAAGGGGAAGGAAAGTATAATAAATCTGGTAAGGTAGGATGGGGCCAGGCTCTGAAGAACTTTAAGAGCCAAACAGAGGAGATTATATTTGATTTAAAAGTCATTTGGGAGCCACCAGAACTCAATAAATAGGGGAGTGACGTAGTCAGACATATACTTTAAGAAAATAAATTTGGCAGTTGTATGGAGGATGAATTAGAATATGGAAAAAATTGAGGCAGGGAGTTCAGTTAGGGGGCTGTTAAAAATAGTACTATTCAGAGGGGATGAGGGCTTGAAGTAGGGTTTTGACTGTGGGAATGGCGAAAAAGGAAGATGCAAGAGATGTTTTAGAGAAAGAAATAATGAGATTTGGTCGCTGCTTAGACATATGGGGTGAATGAGAGTGACGGGTCAAGGCAACATCAAAAACACAAACTGGGAAACTAAATGGTGGGTGCTATCCTAAACAGAAATAGAGATGTTTGGCAGAGGGGAGAATTCCAATGGAAAAAGTAATATGTTCTTTTTTGGACATGTTGATTTTTAGGTGCCTACAGACTTCCAGTTTGAAGTGTTCAATTAGCAACTTACCCTGAATGATCAGAGCCCGAGAGAGATTAGAGATAGATATATTAGAGATAATTAAGCTTGTGAGAACTGATGAGGTCACCAAAAGATAAGTAGAGCCTTGGGCACACCCACAGTTAGGGGGTATGATATGGATGATGATCCTTTATAGGATACCAAGAAGGAACCATCAGATAGGTAGGAAGAGATCCAGGAGAGATTAATAGCATGAAAACCCAAAGAACAGAAAGACAGCAATAGACAAAAAGAAAAAAGATAGAAATCCTCACCTCTTCTGATCACTTTACTTTGAACAGAGAAAGACAGATCAAAAGTATGTGACAGGGACTTGAAACCTGAGACGAGTAAAGAAATGGTAAGAGGAGTATCACCTAACTACCCCCTAGTAAATTCAAGTTACTTGACCCAGATGAAATACAATCAAAGGTCCTGAAAGAATTGGCTGCTATTAATGAAATCTGAAAAAAAAAAAAAACAACATAGACAATAGTAGAGATGCTGTGGGATTGGAGATAAAGAAACTGGTCCTAATGCTCACAAAATGGAAGAAAGGGGTCTCTTTGGGTCTGTCCACTGCAGACTAAGCTCACAATGGCGTAATGGCTAGAAGTCCTAGACTTGGAATCAGAAAAACATAGTTTCAAGTTCTTTGCCTTTCAAAACTATTAGCTAAATGACCCTTGGCAGGTCATTTAATCTCTCTGAGCCTCATTTTCTTCATCTGCAAAATGAGGCGGTTGGATGCATAGCTTCAAAAGACCCTTCCAGCTCTCCATCTATGGACCATCTATGGTCCTCCTTGGTCATTCATTATAACTTTCCTAGTTATCCCAAACTGCCATTTGTCCCTTTAAGCAAAGATTAAATAGCATCTGAGGGAAGGCTGAGCTATAACATTATAATGAACTTTTGACATTTACTTCTGTCCCTTGCCTGAATTTTACAGTTTTTTAGAGATCAACCTCATATGACCATCATGGTTCTGGAGTTGTTACTGGATAGAGAGCATTGAGGACTCATGAGGATATTATCTTACATTTCATTTTTACAAAATCATCTATTCAGAAGAAAGATTTTGTATTCAATCCAATGTCTTCTTGAGTCTGTGTTCTAGATACCTTCTCTATGGCTCACAAAATTTACATTTTATATTTGTTTGCGCAGGCCAATACATCTGGGTCATCCATAAACATATATCCTGTCCTAGCTGATGAAGTCAAGAAGGTGTTTCTGGCTAGAAGGGATGGATTTTCTCATTTGCAGGAGGAGAAAGTCTACAAAACGTTCTCCTTGGCCAGAAAAAGCAAGAACATCTGTTAGAATCATGATCCATTCTCTTGGCTGAGTGGAGTCAGCGGGGGAGTTTGGAAAAGATCATCTCGGCCTTCATGAGAAGGCGTTGCTGGAGTCATCAAAAAGTTAAAAAAAAATAAAAGCTTTGCAATGGAATCCAGGGCACACCCTTTGGGAATAAAAGCACAATTTGGAAAAGAAAAGATTGCGACTAAAATCTTGGGCAAAAAAAAAGCTTATGGGCATTAAATTATTCTGGTTTTTTTTTTGTATCTTCTTTATCAAGTGAGACTGTCTTGGGGTAGAATTAGAAAGAATAAATTATGATCATTTGGGAAATAGAAGGAAAATAAACGGAGACTGTGGCCTTTGTTATGGGTATTATTGTACATACATTATCCATACATTGTTTTAGTAGGAGCAGCACCTGCCCTACTTTTATAAATCCATGATGACTGTTTCAACAATCTGCTTTGAAGAACATTCATTCATTCACTTAACAAACATTTTCTAAACCCTTTCTATTTGCAATGTGCTTTGCTAGGACCAAGGGGAGAAGCAAAAATAAGAAAGATGCATTACTTATATATAATCTATTAGGGGTGCTGACATATACTTGGATAATCGCAATACAAATTAGCATATGTTAAGCATATGTTAAGCACTGTCAGATGAGGGAAAGCTCATAACCTGTAGAACTATTAGCATGATTAGGGTTAGGAAGGGGTGTGTGACTTTATTGATATAGGGAATGCCCAGGAGAGGAAACTCCCTCTACTAAGGCAGGTCTGCACCATTTCTAAAATATATAGTATGGGAGAATTGCCTAGAATACTGAGAGATTAAATGATTTGCTCAGAGACACAAACTCAGTATGTATCAGATGTGGGATTTGAACCCACATCTTCCTGACTTCAAGACCAACTTTTTATCCACTACACACCATTGCTGCCTTGCTGTTTGAGCAAATCTGAGAAAGAACTGGAAAAAGAAGCAACAAAACAAAGAGTCTTAAAAGAGTCTGCCCGGGATCTGGCAGTAGGTACCCCATTAGCTACTTCCTTTTCATGGAAAATCAGAAACTCAAAGCTCATTAGATCTTTGTCTCCTTTGTGTCTCATCAATGATGTCTACTATGTGTACCCACTATCTCTGATTGGCTTGATTCTCCTCACTCCATTGACTTTTCCTGGAACGCTGCTGCATTTCCAGTTCAGCTCATCTGTATCACCCAGCTCAAGACTCATTCAACTTTTGTTCAGCTGATCCCGTTTGGGGGGAATGATAATAATTATAAATACCATATGTCTTTTGGTTGAATGCAGGGGATGTTTACAAAAATCAGGGCTAGTCATAAGCAAAACTGAATAGTAGATGTATGTTTTAGATGCTCTATCATTCTCCTTTCAATGCTCCCTCCGTGTCTCTTTACTGCCCAACAGAGCCATCCATAACAAGGACAGGCTGATAGGGAGTTATCTCTAGGGTTCTCAAATTTGGAGGCTGCCGACAGAACCTATAGTCTTTCAACACTTTAGAAAGAGTGGAAAGCTGTAAGATGAATATTTCTTCTCTCTCTTCCCTTCATCGGTCACTCTTTCTCCTTACTGGCAATAGATGATCCCCTCTCTGCTTTCTCCCTCTTCACAATTACTGTATTACTTGCCTCACTATTATCTTAAGAAGAGTCTGTCTCTCTCTTTCCGTTCCCCTATCCATCCTCCTTTCTCTCTTTTCTTTCTTTCTTCCCCTCCTTCCACCCACTAAACACATACTAATCTGAACAGATCCTGTTTCCTGGTTTTTTTTTTGCCTTAGGCATAAAAACTGCTAGTTATAGTTCCTCTGCCTGTGACAGCCCACTGGGGTTTCTTTAGTTAAAACAAATCATGGGACTACTGTCACTCTTGGAATTGCATACTGGTATATGTGTGTTGGGTGACAAAAAAGGGTTTGGGGGTGTGGTTATAGTGAAGGACAGGGAGAGGAGTTAGTTGGGAACAGACAGGTTTTCAATTCAACCCCCATGGTAGCTGCCATGCCACTAGGGGGTAAGGCCAGTTGGACAATAACGTAGAGCACAAAGTTAGATTTTACACATTTTACCAACTGCCTTTCTGAGGAAATCTTCAAGATCCACGTTCTACACACTGTATGGGCACGTGACAGAAACGGTCCTCTTAGAGAAGGGGAGAAGTCAATATTTGTTCAGTTGCGTCCAACTCTTCATGACCCCATGGACCATAGCACTGCAGGCCCTCCTATCTTCCACTATCTTTCAAAGTCTGTCCAAGTTCATGTTCATTGTTTCCATCTCACCTTCTGCCATCCCCCTTTCCTTTTGCTTTTAATCTTTTACATCAGAGTCTTTTCCAATAAGTCCCATCTTCTTATTATGTGGCCAAAGTATTTAAGCTTTAGCTTCAGTATTTGACCTTCCAGTGAATTGCCTGAGTTAATTTCTTTAAGTGTTGACTGAATTGATTTCTTTGCTATCCAAGGGACTCTTAAAAGTCTTCTCCAGCACCACAATTAGAAATCATCAATTATGGCATGCTCAGTTTTCCTTACAGTTAATATTCCAGTTGTAAATTCTACCCTCTCCTCTCCCATTCATATTAAAAGGTCTGACTAGTTGCTTTTTGTGAAATAAACAAATTGCCAAGAGGAAAGAAGGGCTCTTTTTTTGTGGGTGGATGGGTAAGGGAAGGAATGCTCCCTTTTTGCAGCATAGAATCTGTTTAAATGGTAATACTAAAGCACAGCAAATTTTAAAAATTATTATGAATTTAACAAACACACACAAAAAATCCTTATACAAAGTAGAACAGAAAAAAAATGTGAAAACATGAATTTCCTTTACATTTAGCTAGCATTGAAGACAAACATAGTAAATTTGAATTTCTGTGTCACTTTCAAAACTGTCTTGTGACATGGAATTTTAAAAACTGGAATGGACCTTAGATATCACCTGATCCCAATCCTTCATTTTACAGATGAAGAAACTGAGATTGAGGGATCGGTGACTTGTCCAAGGTCATATAAAATAGGTTAGTAGTAGAATTAGAAGAAGAAGCCACATGTTTTGACATTAGCTCACTGCCCTTTTCCTTATTCCCGTCAAATCCTTTCCCTAATCCCCTCCCCACTTTCTTCCCCCGTTGTAGTGAAAAGAGAATTTGCTGCGGGCTGAAGTCCCATCTTTGACACTTACTGCTTGTGTGACCCTGAGCAAGTCACAGCCTCTCAGTATCCCAAGCAATTCTCTAAGACTTTAAATGTCAGAACAGTTGTTGATCTGCACTGACATAGGGAGTTTCTTCACTGGTAGTTCCCTACACCAACAGATCGAGGCCAAAAACAGAAAGGAAAAAAAACCCAATCTACTAATTATGTTTGCATACTCTTGAGATTCTCATCTTTCCTTTCCAATCCTATTGCCTTATGGCTTTAAATCTAGGTGATGGAATACTCCCTCTTCCCACTCCCCAACAACAACAACAAAACCTTGGACTAAGATTTGGGAGACCAGGGTTCTAGTTTTGACCCTCTAACCAGCTAAACAAGCTCAGTCAATTTACCTCTAGACTTTCTTTAGCATTCTTATCTTTAAAATAAGGTGGTTGTACTAGGTCCAAACTTGAGGTAAGAACTTAAAAAAATGTTGATGACTCTGTTTCAATATAACTAGTTTCCTTAGTAACCCTATGTGTTTAATTTTATGCATTTAAAGACATTATTCTGAGAAGGCATTCACAGATTTCACCAACCTGCCATGTAAGTCAGTGCTTCCTTCTTAAACTGTGGTTGGGTAACTGAATGTGGGGACTGCAAAAAATTTGGCAATGATAAAAGGTTTCTGAATGTATAACGACCCAAAATTAATTCAAAATCAAATGTGTAATGAATCTGAGGTGTTCCTGGCAGCACTTGCCCATGTTGCATCTCACAACTTCACTGCAGCCTTGGTTCTGAACACACAACATGTGCACTTTGCACTGTGCATGCTGTCATGTTACACAATGCCAAAGAATGCTGCCAGAAACACCTTGGCTCAGATACGAGACTATTGTATGTTATGAATTGCAGTGTTTTTACTGTACATACAAAGTTTTCTGCTCTTACAGAAACATAGCAGTTTAATTACAGAAAATAAAGACAATATTTTCCTACCATCATTCCTCAGCATGTGAGTATTGTATATCTTTGTACCGTATTGTGTTAGATTATTTGATTTTTAAAATTATTTTCTTCTTTTAGAAGATTTATCTTTCTTCTTATAGAAACATAAGTGTTTAATTGCAGCAAGTAAGGACGAAAGCCCTTTAATAATATTTCTCATCACTGCTCTGTATGTAAGTGTGAACATCAATTTTTAAAATTAAGCACAAGAAGATGTAATTTCATCAACTAAATCTAGCATTTATTTGAGAAGTTATTACTAATATTTATTCACATTTTAGGACAAAAATAATTTTTGGTTATGGATAAGTGGCTAAATTTGGACAGAAGAGGTGAAAATCCTGATGATAATGCGACAGAGTCTTTGCTACCAGGTTATAATACACCTAAATTGACAAGCAAAGGAAAATATATTGGCTCTCAAGAGGGCAAAGTTTAAACAGATTATTGAAATTGAAAGATGAAGCTGTTATATTTTTACCTGAGCAGAAATCCAATTTTGTTAATTTTTTTTCATAATGACTTATGGCTTTTAAAACTGTTTTATTTGTCAGATATTTTGAAATTGTAACACATTTATGTTAAAAGATAAAATGAAAGTTTTACTTAAAAAGTTAACATATGGAAGAATAGGGTGGAAAATATTTCTTTAGAAATGTTTACAGCTACAGATGATTTTATAATTGAAAATAACCTTCCCAAAGATTTAATTATAAGAATTATAGATCATCTGAAGTGCTTGGAGACACAGTTTCAGAAGTACTTCCCTTCAAATTTTAATTCTAAAAAACTAAGTTGGGTTCATAAACCATACTCACTTGAAATTAAAAATATCAGTCATCTGCCATTAAAAGTTCAAAAAGACTTTGCTGAATCATCAAGCGACATAGTTTTAAAACTTGAGTTTCCTAAAAAAATCATTAAATGAATTTTGGCTTGGGATTAGGATAGAATTTCCAACAATTTCTGAAATGGGCCTAAACATACTTCTGCCTTTTTGTACTACATATTTATACAAAGTGGCATTCTTGGCATTGACGATTATAAAATCAAACTATCAACCAACCCTGGAAAATGTTGAAGATGATCTACATTCTGCAATTTTAAATATTCTGCCAAGATTTAATTCTTTATGTAAAATAAACAAGCACACCCATCTCATTAGTATGCAAATTTGCTTTCATTTTTAATAAATGGTAATAATCATATGTATACCAGAAAATTGTCTTAAAATAAATTTCTTTATGATTTATTATCAATAAATGTTTGATTTGTATACCTATTTTATATACCTATGTAGCTGGGGTCACATAAAAATTTCTCTGGTGAAAAGGGTTCACGAGAGGGAAAAGTTTAAGAAGCCCTGGTATAAGTAGACACTTAAGAAATGCTTGTTGACTGTTGATTTTCTGACTGCCAAAGAGGTCTATAACACACAAAAAGGGTTAAGATAGTCTGGGACAATCTCTAGGATGCCTTTTAGCATTCTATGATTCTATGTTTGCGACACATATTTGTTCAGCTATGAGTTCGCGAAAAATCTTATCACATTTTTGAAGGAGTGAGGTGGGGGACTTCAGTCATTATCATATAAAAGTAAAAAAAACTAATCCCTAAATAATTCAGCCATCTTGGATTTATAATTTATAATTAATACCATTACAATCTATATCTCTATGTAACAAAAGATTATGGAGTCCTCAGGTAATTATTTCAAGCAATATCTCATATTTAAAAATCTAGCACAATAATTGAGGTCCATGAAGGTTGTCCAAAGTCTGACCCTCTTGGTTTAAAGAGGGGAAATTGTCTGCAGGTTGAAGGGTCCACAACGATCATTCTAAGGAGATAAAAGATGAGCGTTATGGATATAACTCTTCCATTTCAACTCATAGTTCAATAAACCACTCTGAGAGCTCCCCTGTATTGAGAGGACACTTTGCTTTCCACTGTCTGTCAAGTTTCATCTTGTCTTTCAGCTGATTTACTTTATGACTAAAAGACCAATGGTTGTATTTGTATAGCAAGAATAACAGTCACTGTCAGCCTGCATTACCTTCTTCCTCTTCTGACAATGATGAATACTGTTCTGAAGAGGTTTATGGATTTCCCAGAGTGTGTTCTTTTAATTTACAAGAGGACATTTCATTACTGTTTTAGAGAAAAATGGCATCCTACCGCCAAGAAGATATTCTAAAACAATGATAGAGAGGTATAACTATGTTGTGCACATATGCTTGTGTTTGTTAATGCCCACATGCCCATGTCAGGGCCAATTTCTAATAGCTATATCTATTCCCTGTCCCCTCATCTCCTAGATTTCTTATAGTTCATAGCAAAGGCTAGATTGGTTGGCTACTGAGATCTCTTCCAGCTCAAAATCTGTAAGCCTGTGCAAATGTCTCTATTATCTTGATGCACACTATGTTTCTTTCTGACTCTGACTTTGCATATGTTGCTCTCCATGACATCTACATCCTCTATCCTTGTCTCAAATGCTATAATGCAGAGAAGGAGGGAGTGCTTTGGATGAAGAGCAGCAGGGTCACACAGGAATAGCAGTTAATAGGAGTTTATTGCTGCTAATAAGGGGAAGAGGAGAACAAGTGCCAATGAGGTCTGATCTCTGTTGCCCTTAGTCCATAGAGTTGGGTAGCTCTGACATACCCCACACAGACTCCTTCTCCTATACAATGATATTCCCATTCCAGCTGAAGGCCCAGAGTACCTCGGGGCTCAAACTTATGCATAGTTTTAGACAAAATGCTGACATGGCACTAACAGGAGACTACTCCATCATAAGGTAGTAAGGAAAACTGGACCTTTGAGATAAGAATATTTTCTGAATTGCCTAATCAAGAACGAGGGATGAGAGGCAGGGACTCAGGAAACAAGTCTAAGTGTTCCATGCAAGCCAGAGGCTGGGGGTGGGGATGGGGCTGATGCCTAGGCTGCAGGCCTTTTAGCCTTAGCATTCATGCATCCTAGGGGAATAGGGTTGTACCAGTCAAACTGGTTTTTGCCTTCTTAAAATGCTCTTCCTCTTTATTTACTGATCTCAAGAATTGAGATGAGAGGTGATAAGGTCCTGAACTATTGCAATGGCATTGTGAGTAGAGAAAAGATGGCAGATAAAAAGAGATGTGAAGGCAGAATCCACAGTTCTTTGTATATGGTAGGCAATTAACAAATACTTTCCAAAAGTCGAATGGAAGAGGACTGAATTACCAGAACTTGACAGCCTATTAGACGTGGGTTTGAGGGAGAAGGAAAAGTTAAAGGTGACCCTGATATTTGTGCTTGGTTGACAGAAATAGAGACATTAGGAGGAGGAACAGGTTAAGGATGGCAGGTAATTAGTTCAGTTTTGAACATGTTGAATTGGATTTGCTACAGATACCTAGCAGATAATTGGAAATGTTGGACTGGAGCTCAGGGGAGTGCTTAGGGCTGGATATTTATTTTGAGGAGGCATCTACTTAAATGTGACACTTGACCCATTCATTCATTAGGTCACTACTCTGTGCCAGGCACTGTGCTAGGGGCTACAAAGAGTTACATGGAAAAACATGAAACAGACTTTGTGCTCAGGGGAATAGATGTGATCACCATGGGAGAAAGTACAAAGAGAGAAGAAAGCTGAGGATAGGATCTGGGGAGATAGTTCACTTAGCAGATTGGAAAAGGACAATGAATAAGGGAAAAGGAGACCAAGAAGAGATGATTAGACAGGCAGAGAGCAGTGCCAGTTAAGTCAACAGAGAAGAAAGCATACAAAGAAGGGGTTGGGGATACAGAGATAGGGTTTAACAGTGTCATTCTAAAAAAAAGTCAAGGAAGAAGACTGAAAAGACTTTTTTTCTAGATTTTCAGTCATGTCTGACTCTTCATAGCCCCATTTGGGGTTTTCTTGGCAAAGATACTGAAGTGGTTCATTTTACAGATGAGAAACCAAGGCAAACAGGGTTAAGTGACTTTCCTGGGATCACACAGCTAGTAAATGTCTGAGGCCAGATTTGAACTCAGGAAGATGAGTCTTCCTGATTTGAAGCCCAGCACTCCATCCATTGTACCACCTGGCTACCCTGAAAAAACTCTATAATTTAGTTATTAAGAAATCATTGTTGACTTTTGAGAAGGCACTTTCAGTAAAGTGATGGGGTTGGAAATAAGATGGAAGAGAAGTGATTGGGCAGAGAGGAAATGGACATCATGAGAGCAGTAGACTACTTTTGGTTTTTGGTTGTTTTTTCTTTTTAAGATGAAAAATGTGGAGAAATATCTGAAGGATTAGTTATACCACGTAACAACAGCACAAAGATGACCCTACATAATTCTAAAATTGCTCTCCTTTCTTTTCACATAGATTTTGTGAGGAAGATGGTTATGTGTTAAATGAAAAAAATTCAAAATCTACAATGCCTGCTAAGCAAAAAAGGGATGATTTTTGTAATGTTGAAGTTTCTGAAAACTGCATTAACCAACAAATCTGCGTTTGTTTTCTCTAGGACTAGTTTTAAAATAGT
Organism: Trichosurus vulpecula; assembly: GCF_011100635.1. Lineage (NCBI taxonomy): Eukaryota > Metazoa > Chordata > Mammalia > Diprotodontia > Phalangeridae > Trichosurus > Trichosurus vulpecula. The sequence goes on from NC_050579.1 coordinate 106,493,053, forward strand.
TTTGATATTAATCAGGCAAGATAGCAACCAGTTTACAAGAAATCAGCCTATTTTTCAAAGAAAGTAGTAACAAATCCCATCTACAAACAGAGGGTAGAAAGTGCCGAGGCTTCTTTGACATAGTAATCTGAAAGGAATCTGGAGAAATCAAGTACAGCTGCCTGTATTTCCTCATTAAACAGACAATCCTGGGATCCAATGCCATATGTTTGAACTGAGTTTCCTGTTAGGAAGGGAGCCTTCTGTAGGCTAAATATAGAAACATAAACAGGGCTTTTCATTTAGGGGGCCTGATTATTAAAACTTTTGTTTGCACTGTTACACCACCAAATAGACTGGTGGGTTTTAATAGCAGAAGTCGTTGAGTTAGATAGTAAGATTTTAGCTAGGCATGAAACATTTAGGTGGGGTAAGCCACCCTCTCTCACCAAGTCTTTTTGCCAAAAATTCTTTGCTTAATTTACTTAATGCATTATGTGTTTACTCAGTCTCGGGCAAAAGGATAAAATGGTTATGAATGTTACATGTTGCTGAAACCACAGAGACCACTTTTATTTTTCTAAATTATCTAAGGAGCTTTAATTAAAAATGTATCTTCCCAAATAACACTGCATATAACTTATTGTTTTATTCATTCAAGTTTTAAATTCAGAAAGAAATTTACATGAACTACTTTAGAATTTACAAAATATATCTTGAGATTCAATTGGCAAGTGATAAGTTATTAGATTGCTTAAGTGTTTTCTCCAGCACTATTTAAAAAATAACTAATGCAGTAAAATGGAAAACGAATCTAGGTTGGCCTATAAACTAGCAGCTTGAGCAAACTTTCATGATGCTGGGACATTGGACAAGGCTTCTGGGGGGGGGGGGGGATCATAGACCTAGAGCTGTAGTGGGCCTGAGAGATCTTCTAGCCCAATGGTGTCTTTTCACAGATGAGGAGACCGAAGGAGGTTCAGTGATATTCCTAAGTTTCTTTAGAGAGAACATGGCATAGCGAGTGTCCAATTTTAGTACTCTTTCTACCAAATTATGGAAGAATAACAATATTTTAAAAATGAGAACTGAATTAATGAATTGCCAAAGACTGCTCCAAATCATTATTAACAAAAGAAATGCAAATCAGAACTCAGAGGTTTTCCTTCACATTCAGCAAATTGTCAAAGACTACAAAAATGGAAACAGTCAATGTTTCAGTGTAGTTATGGGAAGACAGGCACATTAATGTATATTGGTGGAGCTTTGAACTAGTCTGATCCTTCTGCAAAGCAATTTGGAATTGGGCAAAGAAAGTGAAAAAATTGTCTGTATGCTTTGACACAGAGAACTTAGTCCTACGTTTATGCCCCAAAGTGGTCAAAGATGGAAAGATGTTTCATATATACATGTAAATATTCATAAAACTGTTTTGTGAGTGTCTCATTTTTATTCTCACAATAACTTTGGGAGGCAGACAGATGTTAAATGACTTACCTAGGTCACATAGCTAGTAAGTGCATGAGGTTGGATTTAAACTCAGATCTTCCTGAGTTCAGTTTATTCACTGTGGCACCTAATGCTTTGAGTAAAATCACATCAGAGTATGTAGAAGCCAGTGGCAAGATTCCAGAATGGCAAGGTCAGGACAGAACATGGTTTGACCACTGCATTTAAGAGGGTAGGAGGGGCTAAAGCCTGGTCCTGGCACAAAATCTCAAATCAGGAATAAAGTTAACAGTAGATGCTGAATACTTGAAAAAAAATAGAACGGGTCAAGAGACATCCAAGATTGAAATGCACAAGAACACAGTAACTGGATTATAACTGTTAACTAGTGCAAAAAAAATGGCCTGGACACAAGGACTACAAGAATCCCTGGAAGAAATTAAATAAGAGAGAGAAAATAGAATTATAAATAAAATAAGAATTCTAGAAGAAAGAACTGAAAGAATAAGTACCTTAGAGAAGTTGAAAAACCTTACCCAACAATTAAAATAGAGTCTGAAAATTAGAATAGATCAAACAGAAGTAAAAATCTTTACAAAACAACAAGAAATATTAAAACAAAATCAACAAATTGAAAAATAGGAAAAAAAATTTAAGGGTGTTGACCGTCAAAAACAATGGACCTCAAAAATCAGTCAGAGAGATATTTAAGAATCATTGAAATCTGAAAACTATAATTTTAAAAGTCCCCAAATATCATATTAAAAGAAATAATAAAACAAATCTGTCTAGATTGAAGAGAACTGAAGGGCAAAGTAAAAATAGAAAAAAAGTATGGTAGGATAGGCGGTAATGAGAAGAAAAAGTTCGAGAAGATACCATGGAAGGAAATGCAATATTAACAGTCATAACAATGCATGTGAATGACATGAACTCATATAAAAAATAGCAGAATGGATTAGAAGGAAGAATCCAACAATACACACTTCAAAATTTTACACAAAATTAAAATGAGGAGCTAGAGATTTTAGTATTATTCAGGTGAACTCAGAAAATCAAGGGTAGCAATAATCATTTTAGACAAGGCAAGAGTTAAAATAGATATGATTAAAGATAAAAAACAAGGAAATTGCCTTATACTTAAAGTATCATGGACAATGCAATAATTAATATTTATATGTACATGTGTGTATATACTGTAATGGATGGCATAACATTTAAGTGATTAAAGGAAAAGTGAATTTAATTACAAAAAGAAAATACATAATAATGGGAAAATTCAATGTATCCCACTCAGACCTATAAAAATATAAGTAAAAAAGAAGTTAAGGACCCAAATAGACCTTTAGAAAGATTATATAATGATAGATCTCTGATTAATGAATAGAAATAAGGATATACATATTTGTTACCATTACAAAGTGGCACCTTTACAAAAATTGACCATGTGTTAGGGTATAAAAACTCATAAACAAATGAACAAAGGAAGAAGTATTAAACACATCTTTTACTGATGATGAGACAATAAAAAGTATTTTTTTAAAAGGGCCCGAAGAAAGGATTCAAACTTCAAGGGAGATTATACATTGTAAATCTAAAGAATTGGTATATCAAAAAAAATTCATAGAACCATTAGATAATTTCATCAAAGAAAATGGCATGAATGAGACAAAACATCATTCCTATCGGGAAAATTTAAATTGCTAAATTTTTTCGTCAACAAAATGCTGAAAGAATAGAATAGACATGCAACCACAACCAAAAATCAGAAAAGCAACAATTTAAAACACCCAACTAAATACAAAAAAATTGAAATCCTTTAAGTCAAAGAAGATACTAATAAAAATGAAAGCAAAACTCCAATAATTTAATAAATAAAACTATACACTTAAAAAACTAATAAAATAAACTATTAGCTAATCTGATTTTTTAAAAAAGAGTAAAAAGCACATTACTGATATAAAAATGAAAAAGGAAAATGTACTAAAAATCAAGAAGAAATAAAGGAAATTGTTAAATGGTAGTTTTACCTTATTGTGCGCTAATAAACTGATAACAAATTAAATGGATGGATAGTTACAAAACTATAAAATACTCAGTTAAAAAAGAAAAATAGAGAATTTAAGTAATCCAGTCTCAGAAAAAAGAAATTGAACAAGCCATGAATGAATGCCCAAAGGAAAAATACCCAGGAGCAGATGGATATATAAATGAAATATAAAAAACAAAGAACAACAAATTTCAATTGATTCAAATAAAGAAATTAAATTGTTTGCAAAAACAGGGAAAGAAGGAATCCTAATAAATTGTTTCTATAGAATGAATATGGTCTTTATACCTAAACCAGGGTGGGATAAAAAGGCCATAGACCAATATCTGTAATGAACAGTTGCAAAAATATTAAATAAAATATTGGGAAAGAGGCTATAGCCATGTGTTAAAAACATACACTGTTCATTGTTAATTTATACCAAGAATGCAGGGGTAGTATGATAATAGAAATACTATTAACACAACAGACTATATGAATCACAAAGACTTTAAAAATCAAGTGATTATTTCAATAAATGTGGAAAACTGTTTTTTGACAAAGCATTGTTTTTAAAATAATATTAATAATATTAAATTTTAAAATAATGTCAAAATCATAGGAATAAATGGAATTTTCCTTCATTTGGCACTAATTAAAAAAATATTAGTTGGACAGATTAGCAAGACAAGATCCTGAATCAAATAAACGAAGTTATATAGTGTTCAATGAACCCTAAAAATCCCAACTACTGGGATAAATAATCACTATTTGACAAAATAATTCTGTGTAAAAATGGAAAGTGAAGATTGGGTTTAGACCAACATCTCACACCATGTATCACGATAAGCTTCAAATGGATACAAAACCTCATAATGAAAGGTCCAAAAGTTAGAGTAGGGAAGCAACTATGTTTGAGAACTATAGAAAGAGGGAAAAAGTTCTGGTTGAATCAGACCAGACCTGTGCTAAACATTAAGGATAGTGATTATCTGCACAAACAAGAAAGATAATCCCTTCCCTCAAAGAATTTTCGTTTTATTAGGGGGTGGACAATGCATAAAATAGAGAGAGTAAATGGGGGAACATGTATTTGCATAAGGGCAAGGCAGATGACAAGGAGGAAAAGAATAAGTGAGGATAGTCTAGTCCGCAGTGGAAAAAAACCACATTAAGAACTTTCACCAAAGGATAGAAAATAACGAGATAAAATGGAAAATTCTGATTACATAAAATTAAAAAGCATTTGCATAAACAAAATTCATGTAGCTAAAATTAGGATGAAAATGTAACAAGTTTCTCTGGTACTCAAGATAAATGAAGAACTGATGTAAGACCATAAGAACCATTCCTAACATTCATTAAAACTGTGTCTTCCCCAATCTCCCCTCTCACCCTCCCCCTTCCCAGACACAGGAGTCAATCTCCCTCTCTCCTATCCCCACCCCATTCAAATTCAGGGTGTCCCCTTCCTTTCTGTTTTCATCCTCCTCCCAACTCCACACCAGTTGTCACCAGTCCTATCCCTGCTGAGCATCCAACTCCATCCTTTGGAAAGTCCTTGCTTCCTCCTTTCCCAACTTCGGATGCCACAAACTTGCAGAAAGCTGTTTGGTGATTTAATCCTGAAGTAAATTTGCTTCTCCTCCTGTACAAAGCACCTAATCTTACCAGGCAAGTTTTTCAGGTTGATATTCAAGTTGATATTCTTATACCTTCCAGTAATTTGTACCTTGTCCTTTTCATGCTTCTCTTGATTCTTGTGTTTGAAAGTCAAATTTTCTATTCAGCTCTGGTCTTTTCACTGAGAAAGCTTGAAAGTCCTCTATTTTGTTGAAAATCCATATTTTGCCTTGGAGAATGATACTCAGTTTTGCTGGGTATGTGATTCTTGGTTTTAATCCTAGCTCCATTGACCTCAGGAATATCATATTCCAAGCCCTTTGATCCCTCAATGTAGATGCTGCTAGATCTTTGGTTATTCTGATTGTGTTTCCACAATACTCAAATTGTTTCTTTCTGGCTGCTTGCAGTATTTATTCCTTGATCTGGGAGCTCTGGAATTTGGTGACAGTATTCCTAGGAGTTTTCTTTTTGAAATCTTTGTCAGGAGGTGATCAGTGGATTCTTTCAATTCTATTTTACCCTCTGGCTGTAGAATATCAGGGCAGTTCTCCTTGATAATTTCTTGAAAGATGATATTTAGGCCCTTTTTTTGATCATGACTTTCAGGTGGTCCAATAATTTTTAAATTATCTCTCCTGGATCTATTTTCCAGTTCAGTGGTTTTTCCAATGAGATATTTCACATTGTCTTCCATTTTTTCATTCCTTTGGTTCTGTTTTATAATACCTGGATTCCTCATAAAGTCACTAGCTTCTACTTGCTCTAATCTAATTTTTAAGGTAGTATTTTCTTCAGTGGTCTTTTGGACCTCCTTTTCCATTTGGCTAATTCTGCCTTTCAAGGCATTCTTCTCCTCATTGACTTTTTGGAGTCTTTTGCCATTTGAGTTACTCTATTTTTTAAGGTGTTAATTTCTTCGGTATTTTTTTTTTGGGTCTCCTTTAGCAAGTCATTGACTTGTTTTTCATGGTTTTCTCACATCACTCTCATTTCTCTTCCCAATTTTTCCTCTACTTCTCTAACTTGCTTTTCCAAATCCTTTTTGAGCTCTTCCATGGCCTGAGACCAGTTCATATTTTTCTTGGAGGCTTTTGATGTAGGCTCCTTGACTTTGTTGACTTCTTCTGGCTATATGTTTTGGTCTTCTTTGTCACCAAAAAAAGATCGCAAAGTCTGAGTCTGAAGCTGAGAGTGTTTTCACTGCCTGTTCATGTTCCCAGCCAACTACTTGACCCTTGAGCTTTTTATAAAGGTATGACTGCTTGTAGAGTAGAGAGTACTTTGTCCCAAGCTTCAGGGGCTGCACTGTTGTTTTCAGAACTATTTCTACACACCAAGCTCTGCCACACCAGTGCTCCTCCTGCCCAAGAACTGCCAATCTGGACCATGACTCAGATCTAAGCAGACTCTGCACTCCTGCTCTGATCCGCTACTTAATTCCTCCCACCAGGTGGGCCTGGGGCTGGAAGCAACTGCAGCTGTAGTTCTGTAAGCAGCCTCAGAGCTGCATCACCTCCGCGCGGTACCCCCCCCCCCCCACCCCGGTGGTGGCCGACCAAGAACTCCTTTCACTCTGTCCACGCAGTTTTTCCCACCAACCTTCTCTGTTGTCTTTAGTGTTCATGGGTTGAGAAGTCTGGTAATTGCCATTGCTCACTGATTCAGGGTGCTAGGGCCTGTTCTGCCCCGCTCCCTGTCTGGTTGGTCTGGGCGAGGCCCGTGCTGAGCTCTGCTCTGCTCCGTTCCTAGCATGGTGTGATAGACCTTATCCAGTGACCATCCAGGCTGTCCTGGGCTGGAACCCTTCCCGCTCTATTTCATGGGTTCTGCAGTTCTAGAATTTGTTCAGAGCCATTTTTATAGATGTTTGGAGGGTCCTGGGGGAGAGCTTTAGGCAAGTCCCTGCTTTCCAGCTGCCATCTTGGCTCTACCCCATGAATTTAATTTTTAAAGTACATTCTAGATATTCTAGAATAAGGTATAAAAGGTATGTTCCCCCCCCCTCCCCCTTGCTCCAACAATATGATAAGGCTAGACAGCTGTACAGGAAAAACATGTTTAAAAATATATCTTGTGGATAAAGAATGTTTTTTTTTTTCCTTTTCCTGATTCCTTTTGACCTCCGGCTTTTCTATTTGACCTTTTATGTGAAAACAGAGCTAAAAGTCCATTAGTTATGTAGGTCAGAGAGTTGCTTGTATATGAGAGGGCCTGTTTAGAATTCTAAGTGGGTGAAACCTGTACTAATGCTATAGAAAAGATACTTTGTGACTTCCTGATATTTGTTAGTGATAGCATCTTAGATAAATGTTTAGACAAAGTACATTCATTTTTTGTTTATGCAAAAAAGTGGTTATAGATTTTTAAAAAAAGGTCTACAACCAAAACAAGTTAGTATTCTCAAAGTCATATTTACCAGGCATGTAATGCATTCTGAAGGAAAGAAACAAGAATTTATTAGCCACTTTATTTACTTAGTACTTCATTTACTAATAATTAGTAATAATTATAACATTATATAATAATAAGTAATTAAGTACTTCATTAATTAATTAACTAATAAGTAAATATTGTTAAATTTATTAATTGCTACTAATAAACTTTATTAACTACTAATTAAATTAAATTTATTAACTACTATGTATCTCATCTGATTCTTATAACAACCCTGGGAAGTGGGTGTTTTATTCTCCTCATTTTATAGTTAAGGAAACTAAGTCAGACAGAGAATAAGTGACTTGCCCAGAGTGACATAGCTAGTAAGTGTCTGAGGAAGAATTCAAACTCAAGTCTTCCTGACTCCAAATCCAGCATTCTATCCACTACATGACCTACCTGTCTCTACTGAATAAATTATTGAAAATGGGTTAATCGTTTCCTATACTAATTTCCCATTCTGATGGCTCATGTTGACTGATTCTGCTTATGTGAGCAGGGATATCACTAATTCTACCTGTAAGACCATCAGGTCTTGTCATCCTCCCTGTTACTGAGCCCCAAGATTCATCTTTGCTGCCTCGATATCCTCCAGACTCCCAAATACTGAATCTGACCTGTCAATGCACCCTAAGGACTCTTCAGCCTTGCCATTCACACTGTAGCTTCACTGTTAGGATCAGTGGACTCTCCTTGCCTTTCTTCAGCTGAACGCTCCTATATGTGTTACCTCCCCTAATTAGAATGTGAGTTCCTTAAGAGCAGAGTTTGCCTCACACATCTTTGCACCTCTACCACTTAACATAGTGGTTTGCACATATTAAATTCTTAATAAGTACTTTTTCATCTATCCATCCATCTATTCATAAAGGGGATCCCGGATTTTTAAAGTCAATACCAATGAAGCATAAACCTGGGAATGTCCAGTCGAGTACATCTCTTGTCTAAGGCTAAGCCTGACTCAAGTAAACTTGAAAAGGGTCACCAACAGGCTAGCAAAATTATCTTTGCCACAACATTGCAAGACTATCTAGGGAGGTACAGAAGAGGAAGATTGCAGCAGTGAAGAGAGTAAGATGATGATACCATGATGGAGCCTACCTGAATGGCTGACTCTTCAGCATAAGGCAAGTACATGTCAGATAAAGCTCAAGGTGTTCCATCCCTGCAAATGCCAGAAGGTCACCCTTACTAGGTAGGTGGGTTGTTGTCCTTCGTTTTTGAAAAGGACCAAAAGGACATCACTACGTTGGAGTCAAGTTATAGTGTGTCTGACTCTGGCTGATCAGACCAATACATGCTTGGAATACTCTACCCACAGGTTGGGCACAAATAGTCCATGTGAACATTTGGGGTGGATTCTCTAAATGTGTGCATCTCATGTTTCTTTTGAGTTACTGCAATTCTGCTTTGCTCATAGATAACAGTGCCTTCTTTGATGCAGGCCTGCCATGCTGGGGGGTCCTTTGCCAGTGTCTCCCACATGAGGCATTCAATTTCAAGTTCTTCAGAGAGACCTTGAGAGTGTCCTTGTATTCCTCTATCTGACCACCATGTGAGCATCTTCCTTGTGTGGGTTCTCCATAAAATGATCTTTTAGGCAATTGAATGTTTGGCATTCAAACAACATGGCCAGTCCATCAAAGCAGCACTCTCCTCTGTAGAGTTTAAATGCTTGAAAGTTTAGCTTGAAAAAGGATCTCAGTGTATAGTACCTTATCCTGCCAGGTAGGTGATCTTCAAATCTTCCTAAGACAATTCAAATGGAAGTGATTCAGTTCCACTAGGTAGGACATTTCAGCTGAAGCACCAGTTTATAGTATAGATCCCTCCATGGTTCCCAAGGAAAAGAAATCATGTTAACTTCAAAGAATATTCTAATCCATCCAGTAATAATAACACGATTCTCACAGATTTGAGATTGAATCAAACCCAAAGAGGCATAAACCACCCTTCCTGAGTCTCCCAGATGTTGGTCTTAGCCTCTCCCACTGTCCCTCCCTCCCTCCCTCTCTCTCTCTCTCTCTCTCTCTCTGTCAGAGCAAGTAATGCTTCATCTCTCCAGCCTTTGATATAAAATTAATCATACCTACATTGGCTCTGGGGAGCCCCTAATCTCTTCCTGCTGATTTTCTTTCCTACTGCTAAGAAGAAAGATCCTCCTTGTAGATGTAAGTTCAAAAACTGGGGTATGAGGTGAGAGGCGTAAGCAACTGTACAAATTTGGACTTTGCCCTAACAGGCTCCCCTGACTCACTCTATCTTCCTTTCCCATTCCCCTCTCCTCCAACATTATTGTAAAATTCCCAGAGCTATCCCCTTACCTTCAGCCTCTTCGCAGTCTAAAATTAATATTGGTATTATAGGGGCACCTCCCCTATGTTCCTGTATTCTATTATACACTTTCTTGTGTACATGTTCTCTCTTTCCTACTCTATTATATATGACTAAGAAAAGGAATGACCTTATTTCTCTTTGTATTCTCCCCTAACGCATGGGTTCAGTATTTCATTGGCCTCCAATCAAGATTAAACTGATTAGTGCCCTCTTTGAAGGTAGGGACTGTTTTTTGCCTTTTCCTTACAGGCTGTGTGACCCTGGGCAAGTCTCATAACATGTTAGAGCAAGAGGCAGCTCTCTAAGTCTGTAAGCTGCAAAACTATCTTGCTAGAGGGAGTTTCCTTGCTGGGAGTTCCTTTTGCCAATGCAATAACAGGCCTTGTCTGACAGTAATAAGGTTTTGATTATGGGAGGCAGTCCAGATGGGAAGATTTGAGAGGCTTGGGGCAAATTACGGTAAACATTTATCTAGTGTCTATTACATATTAGGCATTGGAAATACAAAGATTAAAAAAAGGACATCATTCCTGCCCTCAAGAGTCTAATCTATAGCAATCACAAATATTTATGGGGGGCTTTAAAGTTTGCAAAATGCTTTACTGGCATTATCTTCTTTATGTCTCACAACCACCTTGTGAGGTAGGTAATAAACTAGTATTATTTTCATTTTACTGCCTAGATAACTGAGGATCAGAGGAACCAAATGACTTGACCAAGGTTCCAGAGTGAGTAAGTGACAAAAGTGGAATTCGTCCTCAGGTTGTCCTGACCTGACTTTGAGCACTCACTATCCCTCAGGGCATGCTGGCTCTCAATGAGGCAGAAGGAAATAAGCAGCCCAAGTGAAAGAGACCAGGAGTACAGGTGTGTGTCTGCAATCCCTGCTGAAGTGGAGAATGATGAATCTTTTGAGACTGAGTTTTGAACTGCTAAGACCTAAGGCCCAACAACATTAATATGGCAAGCTATGGGAGGGGAAAATGGTGATAGTTATGTAGGTAGAGAGGGAGTAAGAGAGAGCCAGCAAGGGACAGAGAGAAGGAGGGAAGGGAAGGAAGGAGCCAAAAAAGAAAGAAAAGGAAGAAAGGAAAAAGAGAGGAAGAAAGAGCAAAAAGAAAGGAAGGAAGAAAAAGAGAGAGAAAAAAGAGAGAAGGAAGGAAGGAAAGAAAGAAAGATCACATCAGGACACTGAGTGACTTGTTTAGGGAGAGACATGAAAGGAGAGCTCAAAGAGTATCTAAGATAAGCTTTTCCTGCTTTAAAATTTTGTCCAAGGTCCAGCCTCCTACTAACATTTATGCACAGGATGGATGGAAATGCATCACAAGGGACTGGAAACAGGAAGACCAGGAAGTTTTTTTGCTTTGTTTGTTTTTTGGATGTGGTAGAGACATGGACTAAGATTTTGCTACGGTGGAAATAAAACACAGGGCCCAGTTTGGGGAGATAGTTCAGGGAAAAGAATCAGCCAGATCTAGTGACAAAAGAGTGGTGTGTGTGTGCGCGTGTGTGTGTGTGTGTGTGTGTGTGTGTGTGTGTGTGTGTGTGAAACATGTTGGAGGAAGACAAAGGGGGTAAAAGAGGGAAAAAAAGAGACATTGATTTTGACTACAGGCCTGGAGGACCTGGAAGGTAGTGGTGCAATTTATGTAGTAGTAGTAGTAGTAGTAGCAATGGTGTGATCAAAGGGGAAATTGAAAACGGTATTGTCCTGGAGGAGTAAAAGATGCTCTGTCTTTGACACACTAAGTTTCAGGGCTCACTGAGACATATGAGAGAAAACCAATGAACACTGACCGGAGGGCCTGGCTGGGCATAGCAAGGAGTATCAGGATGTGTGAGGTACTTCAGTTCTGAGCTGGTCTGCTATTTCACTGGTATGAGCCCTCTACCAATGAATCATAAGCCCTTAGTCCTTAGGAAACAGTCTTTATGAGTTTCTGTGACCAAAATCATTTATGACTTGGTAGCCAACGTTTCAGTGGTAAAATTCCTTGTTTTAACTAAGACACTCTTGAGGTGTCAGATGGGCCTTTAGGACTTGGTCCAGTTTCCCTTCCCTTGAAATAGCCTTTGGGAACTCAGGATTCCCTCCACATCGTGACTAAAGAGTGTACTATATTAATTTATCTTTTAAAAAAATTTGTTGGTCATATCATTTAGTCGATTTAGCTCCTTGTTTTTTTTTTTTTTTTTTAGTTCCTTATCCTACAACTCTTCCTTTCAAAACTCCAGTCCTGGGTTCCTTCCACCACTGACTTTCTCCATTCCAGTTCATACACCCCTAAAAGAAGCTAAAGGAAGTCACATATATAACTCTGCTGTCTGTGTCCACCACAGATTTGTTATCCAACCTAAGCTGGGCCCTCACTGCCCAGGGCCAACCCTTTTCCTCTTCCTGATAGACTCTGTATCTCTCTCCCTGCAGAGACTTTTCCAAACCTTCTCTTCAGTTCTCTTGTCTCCCACGACTGCCCTCTTAGCAGAAAAGCCTGCCTCGTTCTTCACTGAGATAATTGAGGTTTTGGGAGCCTCCTTTCTTCCCAACCAACACTTCAGTATCACTCTTTCCTCCTTCCCTTCATTTTCAGAGGTAAAGATGATCTTTCTTCTTACCAATGACCACCCCTCTATTTGTGCCCTTGACCCCATCTCTTATCACCTCCAGGAGTTGGCCCCTTCAATCAGACCTTCTCATCCACTGGCTCTTGAACTTACCCAGATCTACACCATCCTTAAAAACAAACCACAAACCTTTGCCTACCATCCTCCTATCATTATCTTGAGGTAGCATCCTATATCACAACCAAGATCCTAGAAAAAAGCTCCCTTTACTCATTGCTTCCACTTTCTCTCTTTCCACTCACCTCCCACCCCTAAACACAGCTGCTGCATTATAACCCTAACCATTGGTCTGCTCATGGCACTCTGCCGCTGAAGAAGCTTCAGCTATTCCCCATTGCCTTTAATTCAAAATATGAATGCCTTTCTTTGCCATTTAAAGGCCTTCACAATCTCTCTATAGGGCAGCTAGGTGGTGCAGTGAACAGAGTACCAGGCCTGAAGTCAGGAAGACCTGAGTTAAAATCCAGTAAGTAAAAAACACTTACTAGCTATGTGACCCTGGGCAAGTCACTTAACCCTATTTGCCTCAGTTTCCTCATCCGTAAAATGAACTGGAGAAGGAAACGGCAAACCACTCCAGTATCTCTGCCAAGAAAATCTCAAATGGGGTCATGAAGAGTTGGACACGGTCGAAATGACTTAACAACAACAACAAAAACTAACCTATCTTCATCTCATCTTCCCAGGCTTATTATCCTAACCCTGACTCCACTACTATAAGGATTATTCAATTTTCTACCTCCAAGACTATGAAAAGCATAGGTTGTCTCCTGTGACTTCAATGCTCTTCCTCACCTCTAAATCTTGAAATACCTAGCTCCCTTTAAGATTCAGTTTAAGAACAACCTACTTTAGGAGTCTTTTCCTAATTCTCCCAGTGGTTAGCCCCCCATTCCATCACTCTATGTGTGTATATATCCTATACTTATTTACCTATGAACACATGTATCCTCTTGGAGAATACAAACTCCCTGAGGGCAAGGACTATTTCCCTTTTGTATTTACAACTGCAAGGTCTAGACCAGGCCTACATAACCTGAAACCCACCAAGAGATTTTGGGCAAAAAAATATAAAGGAAAACAGAGGTGTTTTTTGATTGATTGAAATACTTTCCAAAGCAGTGATAGGATGAGATGGGACAAGAAGCATTTTCTCCGGCAAAGAAATGCAAAGTCTGACAATGCCACTTATTATCTATGTGATCCTGGGGGAGACACTTCAGCTATGCACTGAAGTGTGGGTGGTATTCATGTTGGTGGAGATAAGAGGGAGGAAAGTATTCTTAGAAGAGTAACAAGAACAAAGTGCTCTGACCACTTTGATTTTGAGAAAATCCCTCCTTCTGCAAGGAGTCTTTCTAATTCCCCTTAATGCTAATACTCTCCCTCTGAGATTATCCCTAATTTATCATCTCTTATATATTTGTATATAGTCTTTTTCCTCCCTCCTTCCCAATTCAATTGCAAGCTCTTTGAAAGCAAGGACTGCCTTTGCCTTTCTGTGCTTCCCCAGGTACAGTACAGTGCCTGGCACATAGTAAGTACAATTAATAAATTCTCGTTGACTTGACTCGATCAAAAAGCAGAGTGTGTCTTCTGAGGATGAACCATATAATCTCAGAGTTGGAAAGAATATTGGGATCATTTCGTCCAAATCAAGGCTGAGAAAAAAATCCTTTCCATAAAGACCCTGACAAAACTCCATTTGAAAACTTCCAAGGACAGAGAACTCATTCCCTCCTGAGGTAGCTTACCTATCCCATTTTAATCCTGGATCCTGTAACTTACACGTGGTGAAGTACTTTACTTTCGTTAATGGCAGCTAAAAGAAAGGGGGAGCTTGACATCATCCCTACTTATTCATTCAAGGGGAGGAGAGTGATGAGAAGCCCCGAAAAAATTCTCCAAGTAACATCCTGCTGTTGCCTTTGAGGCTGCAAACAACAGTAGCAGGACATGAAAAAAAAATGTCATGTGAAAATTTCTACTTAAGTGACAAAAGAAATTTAAAATAAATATCTGTCCTCCGGAAAACAACAGGAAAACAGGAATTATCCTGCATGATGTCAAGGGACTTAGGGCTTTCAGCAGACAACTGGAACAAACTCCTTGCACGTTGGCAATTAGAGTCCCTTTGAGGATATATTTGATTCAGAGAGAGTTCTTTAAAGGGATCTTCCTCATTCTATTTGGGTTAGTGGGTCAGCAATTCATTGGATTACTAGATCATAGATCTCAGGATTGGAAGGGACCTCAGGGCTAGTCCAACCCTTTAATTGTACCAATGAGGAAATAAATGAAGGGAAGCTGAGTGATTTGCACACTGCTCTGGTCAAACAGATATCAAATACCAAAGATAAGATTTGAACCCGAGTCAGCTATGTCCCCTGAGCCCAGAGCCAAGGTTAAGTCCATTTGGTTAGTTAAGAGGCAGCATGGTATTGTGACCTCAAAGTCAGGAATCTAGCACATGCTGGCTATGAGACCTTAGCAAGTCATTTTTGGCTCTTGGTTTCCCAGGCAGATCTCTTAAGAGTAAACTTCAGAGCAGGGGCTGATCTGCTTTGGAAAAGGGGAGGAATTTCTCAAACTGAGGAAATCCAGGTTCAGAATAAAACAAAAGGCCTTGTTCAATTAGATGCCAATGAAACAGAAGAAGCAGTTACCTAAGGTAGTAAGCTTCTCTCAAAGCAAAAATCTGTCCCTTTGTCATAGACTATCATCTGTCTCACAAATAAACATCCTTGGTCATGGAGAATATTAAGCTTTTTTTCAGATAACCCAAAGTGCAGGCTTTACTGGTAGTGGGTTCTCAGTGCCACTTTAATATAAGAAGATCCTAAACTGGAAATTATGTTTTACTAAAAGGAGTATAATTTTTTGATGTTGGGTTTGTGGGTAGGGAAGTTGAAGTGAAAGTACAGTCAATAAGGAAAGAATAAATGAAGATTTCCATGCAGTAGTGAGGGCCCAGTAAGATATGATAACATGGATTTTAAGTGACCCAATCTCACCAATCGGTGAGATTGTTTAACTTCTTCAGTGGTGTTCAGCAGCCCAGGAGAAGGAATGGCAAAGGCAGATAGTGGAAGTACTGTGAATTTCAGTTTTTTCCCGAGACATGAGCAGGCAGTTGGACAAATATGGAAAGCATTCAAGGATGGAGGACAATGCACATTGGAATCAGTCAACTAGTAAGGATCATAAAGGGAAGAAAGTGAGACCAAAGCAAAGATAATGGCCTGGGAGTAAGAGAAAGTTCTAGGTCGTGGTGAGCATGAAGAATATAACAGGAAAAGTGACCTAGACGAAGAAATGGAAGGAGAAAAATATGAACATATAGGGGAGTTTCAGAATTCAGGATCATGGGAGAAGCATAGTTTGACTGACGGTGAGATCTAAGGTATGACCGTCCCTGTAAGTAGTTAAGGTGGAACGAAAAGGTCAGTCATAATAATTGATGGGATTTGTGAACTGGAATATCAAAGCATTAGAGGCTATGTCAGTTTGGATATTAAAATCCTTAACAATGATGATGATGACAGCATTTTTTTAAGATTTGCAAATCACTTTGCAAATAAGACACCATTTTATCTTTATAACAACCCTGGGAGGTAGGTGCCATTCCCGTCTCCATTTTCACAGATGAGGAAACTGAGGCACATGGAGGTTTGCATGAGGGCAAAGTTTGGCTTGGAGTGGAATACTATGATCCAGACACTAATCTCCTTGAGATGGAGATTCATAGATGACTGCAACAAGGACAGGGATTGAATGATGTAAATGGTTGTAGTTAACCTCAAAGGAGGACGTGTTGCTGAGTGATGGCAGTAGGAAAAAGGTCTAGAAATGGGGGAGAAGAACATGGAATATGCCAATTCCCTCCTCTTGGCCCAGAATTCTAGGGCATGAGGGGAGAACCCAGTAGTAGGGAGAGGGTGCCCAGAGATTCAGTCTCTTGTGAGGGAAGCCCAAATTCTGGGATCACAAGAGGATGGAAGGAATAGGAGAAGGAAAAGTCCAGAAGGAAAGAAAATGTTTAAAGTGGAGAGAGGGTCTTGCAAAAAGCACAACTAAGGAGAGAAGGAGAGGTGGGTAGGGATTAGAGAAGTGTAAGGTGGTGTTGGATAGGGATGAGAAAGCAGGGAGATGGTAGAAGAGACTTTTTGCTTTGGAAGGTAGAAATTTGCAAGCTAAAGGATATTGGAAGTGCCAGCTGATTGGTGGTTTTCTTACCCTCCTGGGTACTATGATAAAGAAGGATAGTGCCTGTCCTAGAGCAGTAGCATCAACGGGTTCTCTTTCCAAACACCACAAAACTGAACCAGGCCCAATGAGCACTTCAGTTAGGTCTTGGCCACCTCATGATTGGGACCCTAAGGACTTGACTGAAGCAGTTATGCAGTAGGATTGAATGCAACCCATCCCCTTACTGTGGGAACCATGATGCAACCAACCGTATGTATGATCACAATGTAAATTCTCTATTCAGGAACATAAGGATAAGTCATGTCCTTGCCCCTGATACCACTACGTCCTCCGTATAGTCTCTCTTTGTCTCTCTCCTTTCTCACTGCACCTTGGGGCAGCTCAGTACTGTAGTGGTTAAAGGGATGAACCTAGAGTTAGGAAGTCCTTAGCTGAACCCCGGGGAAATCCGCTGTGTGTTCTCAGCTTTAGTTTCCTCATTTGTAAAATAAGACCAATAATAGTATCTACCTCATAGTCATTGTGATGATCAAATGAGATTGTATACACACACACAAACACACACACGCACACGCACATGCACATGCACACACACACATTTATGTGTAAATAGTGCTTTACAAGCTTTAAAAGACTATATAAATGCTAGCTATTGGTACCCTTGTTGTTGTTATTCTCTTTTAAAAAATCCTTTTTATTCTGAGACTTACAACTCTAAAAAGAGGTCTGTGAACTCAATTAAAAATATTTTGATAACTATCTGAGTATAATTGATTTTTTTCTTTGCTCCTGTATATTTTATTTTACGCATTTAAAACATTTTTCTGAGAAAGGATCCCATAAGGCTTCATTAGACTGCCAAAGGGGTCCATGATACAGAACGGGTTAAGAACTCCTGATTTAGGAACAGAAAGGAAAGCTTGCCAATCCATCTCTCCTCCCCCCACCCCCACACCCACCTCCTGCTACCTTTTACGGTTGAGAGAATTTTAGACATCATCTATGCCAACTCTCATTTTACAGATGACAAAACTGATGCCCAGAAGGATGAAGGAACTTTCTCAGGACAAATTGCTACTTCATGGAAGAACCTCAAACTCTTACTAGCTGTGTGACCCTAGACAAGTCTCTTCTCCCTGTTTGCCTCAGTTTCCTCATCTGGAAAATGAGCTGGAGAATGAAATGGCAAACCACTCCAGTGTCTTTGCCAAGAAAATCCCAAATGGGGTCATGAAGCGTCAGACACAACTCAACAACAACAATAGATGCTTATTTAATCGGAAAGAATAAGAAACTAGATCCTCATCACAGATCTAGCAAGTACAGGGACTAGGAACTCATGTAACAGAAAAAACACTACAAGACAACATGCAATAAATGTGAAATTGTGTGCTATAGACAGAAAGGGATTCAGAGAATTGGCAGAGCAAGAACTGAGGTGGTCTAGCAAGGCTTCATGGAAGAAGTAGAAACTGAACTGGGCCTTGAACAATAAGTAGAATTTAAATAGGTGGACATGTGGGCAGGCATTAAAGGCAAAGAAGGAATCAAATAACATATGAAGGCAAAGATGGATAAATTAAGCTGGTAAGACAGGAATCCCATCTGCCTAAAGCAACGAAGCTAGATTTGGGAGTAATACAAAGTCTAGTTATATTGACAGAGTATGATCAAGAGACAGGACCTTGGCTATAGAAAAAGTTGGGATAGATCAAAAAGGCAGTTAGAGTAGGGAAGCACAATTATTCTTCTATGCTGCCATTTTGAAATTATATTTCTGAGAGAACCTGTGATTTACTTCATTAGGGTAGGGAAGTTCCAATATGAAAACATCACCTTGGAAATTGACAGCCCATGTAACTTTTGGTCCTAGTAAGTCTCTGGAACATTAATGGTAAGTGACTTGTCCATGGCTACATGGTAGTATGTGTCAAAGGCAGGACTCAAACCCAGGTCTTCCAGATGTCAAGATTATCCTTCATCTTTTGAGCAATCCTACCTCTCCATAGTTAGACTATTATTCTTTAAAATAATAGACTTTTGTGACTGAAGACCTAAAAATGATTGTGAATGCAAATGAACATTGTTTAGTCATATTCTGATTGGGTCAGACAGCATTCTCCAATTAGTAGCAAGAGTTTGGCTGGGGTGAAAGTGGGTCAATGATTTGCCACATTAAATTCATGACCTTGTAAGCCAGCGGGTCATGTCAAAAGGTTGACATGTCTTTTCCCATAATATTACATCCTATGTTTTGTTACAAACATAAAATAAAAAGAATAATTACTGATAATAGTAGCAATTTCTTTTTTAAAACATCTATAGCTAGTACATAGTGGCTTAATAATTATAGTGGGATGGTAACTGTAGCTTTTAATTTGCATCTATCCAGATCTGTGTTTTTCTTTAAAAAGGGACAAATTTTTTTAAAGATTTTTTTTTTGCTTTGCTTGTATTTTCAATGGGTTGGGGTTTTTTTTATTGAGAAAATTTCTTCCCTCCTTCAGCAACCATAACAACAAATTCAAACCCAACTTATTTATTTCTACTTTGCCTTATTTCTTGATCCCATTTGGGATACGAAATCGTCGACTCCTACATACTAGAGGGTCAGTAATAGGCTTACTCTTTTGGACTTCATTTTCAAAAGTAAATTGAGTTCTGTGAATAGTATGCAATATGCCAGATTGTTGGCAAAGCAGTGTAGCTGAGCTGTGGAAACAGGAAGGCAGCAGCAGCAGCTGTGGCCAATAGCCCTGAAATGACTACCAGCCTCCTTTCC
Source organism: Trichosurus vulpecula (assembly GCF_011100635.1). Classification (NCBI taxonomy): domain Eukaryota; kingdom Metazoa; phylum Chordata; class Mammalia; order Diprotodontia; family Phalangeridae; genus Trichosurus; species Trichosurus vulpecula. The sequence continues at coordinate 106,512,528 of NC_050579.1, forward strand.
ACATTGGAGCTACCTCCTGCCAGCATACGTAAGCAGGGAGAAGTCAAGTTTCCATTGTTTTTAGAAACAATCCCTCATTACACTGTGTGCCTGGGTGTTTAGCAGAGGAAGAGAGTGTACAGGTAGGAGCTCCCTGAAGTAGGAGACTGTTTGCAAAGGTCAAGGGTTCCTGAGTGTATTTTCCTCTATGGCTGTTAGTGTATTTCCTTTGTCCTATGAATGTTTCCTCAAGGAATCCCATGTGCCTGGATGACCTGCCTGAGATCCTTGGGCACAGATAACCAAGGGAGTTTTACTGTGATGAATTTGTTATCACAAAGTCAATGGAAGCGATGACTTTTGAAGAACCTTCTGACCATTCTTCCTTCTTTAGGGCACATCATTGGCAGCAGTGAGAGGACCTGACACAGATATCAAATGACCACATATTGATTTGTTTTAGTACCACCATAAATGTGGAATGTGATGAAAGAGAATACATGGGTAGCAATAAATAACATTTCCACTATGTTGGTCAGGCCTTCATTAGAGGACTGTGTCTAATTTTGTTTTTTACATTTTAAGATCAATAGAGAGAAAAATCTAAATGGTAAAAGTGACACAATCAAATGGCTGAAAAGATGAGACAGTTTCATGGGGAAGATGTGCAGAATGAAGTGAAAAGGGCATTGAACTTAGTGACAGAAGACTTGGGTTTGAGTATTGGCTTTTATGTTGACTAGGTAACTATGGACAAGTCACCCGGATCAACCTCATTTTTCTCATTTGTACCACCTTCTTCCAATGTTGCAGCTCACAATCCATCCATGCCTTTTGATTCTATATTATATGTTCCTTCTGGTATATTTTTGGAACTTTATATCCTCCCAGAGATCATCCAAGGGTGTCTGCTCAATGCATTGGGTACCTTCATCTAGATTGCTTGCCATGGATCCCAATTGAACAAATAGCTGTACATCAGTTATTCCTTGTTCTTGTTATATGACAGGCAAAGGGCAATCTCCAGTTGTCCTGTCCTATTGCCACTGGAACCAGATGGCTCTGGAGGAGAAAGTAAGGCTGGTGACTTTGCACAGCCCTCCCTCACTTAAATCCAAATCACTTGCAAGTCATGGCATCACCTTCCTGATGTCATGGTCCTCTTTGAGATTGAAGAACAAACAGGAACAACAACAACAACAATATGATAGGCTGATCTTATCCTTTCTTATGTCTTTCTGAAGATACCACTTATGCCTCATGTCCTACATAATTATTTGTTAATAATATAGCATAGCCTACTCATCTCCATCAGCCTTCCCAATTTACATACAGTTAACTGATATAGGCTTCTAGGCTTTGCTTGTTTGTTTGTTTATGATCACATGCTATGAGACTTTTATATGGGCAACTCATTGGCTATATATTGGAACCTGAAAATGGAGGAATGTTAGCCAAAATCAAAAGAAAGATCCCATAGAAGTTTATAGCTTGTTGCCTAAGGAGGGAAAAACTTGTATAGAACAAGAATATGTGTTAACTCATTCCCTGTTCTTTCCATTTGGAAAAAACAAATGAAAATATCTTTATACTTACTATGATTTGGTCATTTGGTTATCAACTCCAAAAGAAGCTAATGCTTTGAAGACACAAATGAAAAGAACCAAAAAGTTCTAAAAATCCATTTGTTTTCTTTAAGATGACTCTTACCAAATATTAAATTTGGAAGACACCCTAGAGATCTTGAAGTTGAACACTCACATTACAGAGGAAAATGTTGTTCATCCTTTTAAGGACCAGAGAGCTTAATTGACTTACCCCGTGACAGAGCTAGTTAGCAGAAGAGCTGTGATGAGGATCTGGATTCTCTCTATCACACCAAGAATTCTGGTACTATCAATAAAAGATTAAGCTCTGTAATGTGGATACTAAATCCAGCATTTGTTTCACATGGGAAAAATTGGAGGACTTTTCAGAGTAAGTGTTATCATATGCAATATCCTAGAAACAAAACGGGCACATACTTTGCAACCAAATTGCTTTGCTTGAGGTCATGAAGAGAAATTGTACAAGTGGGCCAAGCCTTGGATTTTAACGAACATTGAGACAATGTCCCGGAAGGGTTCCCTGGTGCCAGCTCTAATTGGGGCCAGCAGATCTGTTTGTTTGACCTACATTCTGTGGGATTTCTAGTTGACATGCAACAATATGGCCCATCTGCTTGCTTTAGCTTATTGCTGGAAATAAGGTGGGGGTGGTGGAGTGAAAGAGACTTTTAAAACATGCTCAAATGAGCAGGAAGAGAGGAGAATTATTTGCTTCCCCTTAATAGCTCTGATGCAATAGAAAAAAAAATGTATTTTGACTGACCATTCAGTTGTATGGTCCTGGGTTTTTGCTTTGAGAATGCATCAAACTGACAAAAACCTAGGGCAAAGGGACTATCAGATTCCATAGGGCCACCTGGTAGTACTACCTCAGGTCAATCGTAGCACAGCTCTAGAAATCTAACTTAACAATTGTTAAGTATCTATACTAAACCAAAACATGTTCTAGGCACTGGGAAAGATAAAATGATTAGATGAAATACAATCTATAATCCCTAGAGAATTTATAGAACAGAAAGGGGATCTGACATATACAAATGTGAAAGGAAAATTATATGTAACAAATAATAAGGGGATGTTGCCCTCCATGGGTAACAGAAAATGGGGAAATTAGGGATCTGGGCTTTCTGGTCTCGCACATGTATGCTGGAAACAAACTAATTTGGGGAGGAACAGAATAATTCCATGGAAGGAAAAATGGCAGCATGTTAGACCCTAAAGTAGTCTAGATCCCACACAAACACCCCAGGAAAGTTCTAAAAATATAACAGAAGGAACACTGACAAAGAAAACCAATGAGAATTAGCTAAAAAAACTCCTTCATTCAGTCCACGACTATATAAAATGATTGCCAGAATCCCGAAGAACTCCAGAGCAGGGTCCCACAGCAGGAGCTAGGGCTAGAGCAGCATTTCTGGTGGGATAACTTAGAGCATCAGCCACAGGAGACAGGGCAGGCCAGCATCTAGGTAGCCCATGTCCAACCCAGAATTTAAGCAGTCAGTGACCAATTTAGCATTCAGGAAGCTTGGGCCTAAACCACAACAATACCAGACAATTCATGCAGAAGGGGAGACCTACTCTTAGCCACCAAACTCAGGATAAGGCAGAACTTGTCCATGTTATTTAGGAGTGGGAGTGGACTTGATCCAAGTGCAAGCTCCCCAATTCAGAAAACAAGACTGCAGATATAAGAAAACAGAAAGAAATGTCAAGCTATGAAGGATGAAAAAATGAATAAATGAAAAAGCTTTTGTTAAATGCTACTGTGTGGAAAGCACCTTGCTAAATATTGGTAATAGAAATAGAAAATAAAAGTTTCTGCTCTCATGGAGTTCACATTCTAATAAGGGAAATAACACACACAGAAGGTTTCAGCTGCAAGTCAGATGCAAAGGTCCCATGATCCTGAGGGTGCAGTGGCAAAACAGATGGTAATACATCTTCTGTAGTGTCATTTCCAATGATAATATCAGTTTCTGATGGTGTACTATTCGCCAGCACCAAGGATGTTGGTGGTTAGAACTTTCTTTTGCAGATCTTCAGTAGCTGTGGCTACAGCGCCCAGAGAAGCAGTTACCAGGTCATATCTCCACCACACTTGCTTTCTGGGTTGATGGCAATGGGGGTAATGCTAAAAGCAGGACTGTTTGTCTGGGGGGGCTGGCTCTCTCAAAGGGCTCTTGGGGCTTAGCTGCCCAAACTGGTCAGTAGTTGATGTTGGTGGTGGTGAGAAAGGTAGTCACCTAGGAATTTTATGGACTGAGAGAAGTCCAAGGACTAAACCCAGAAAAAGAAAGTAACTCTACAACAAGTAAAAATAGAACCTCAAAGAAAAGCCACTAGAGTGACAAGAATACCTGGGATGGGGGAAGGAAACATGCTGGGTACCTTATCTTAGAAAAGATGCTAATAAACTTTACTCAAGAACTGAGCTCCTTAAAAATCATAATGGACCCGACTGAAAGCAAAGACCCTGTGAGACAAGAAGAAATACTAAAACAAAATTAAAAAACCAGAAGAAAATGTAAGGTATTTATTATTTTAAAAAAACCCACAGTTGACCTAGAAAACAGATCAAGGGGAGATAATCTAAAAATCATCACACTACTGAAAATTATGATTAAAAGTCCAAGGGAGGTACATATAACAGAGGGAACCCAGATGTGCCCTTGATAAAGCATAAAAGAGGCCCCACAGGATCCGCACAAAAGACACTCCCCTCTCCCTGCTTCATCTCTGGTTTTGGCTCACAAGTTTTTCTGGAGTCTAGGGAATGGAGTTTCTTTATCCTTCTTTATGTCAATAATCTCTCTCTCCCTCGGTTTCTCTCTCTCTCTCTCTCTCTCTCTCTCTCTCTCTCTCTCTCTCTCCTTCCTACTTCTGTCTATCATCTTGAGCTGGCTAAGAAATATGGTGTATTCTGTAACAGCAGAATAACCAAGAAACTGATGATCTCCTGGAGGAGAAATCATCACTCTGCCATTTCCGTACCATGCCTCACACTAGCTATTGGATAGGTCTTTCATCCAGACTGCTCTTCCCCCAAATCCATATCAGCACAGCTAATATGAAATATGCAACAAGGGTTAGCTGCCATTAATTTCTTTATACAACAATGGCAATGAATAGTAGCTAGGAAAGGGTAGAAAGTGAAGGGGGAAGGGGACCACCAGCTCTAGTGAACACTGAGCGCTGCCATCTCTACAGAAATCTTAGCTTTCCTGCTTTAACTTCTTCCACTCATGGCAAAGAGAGAAAAAAATCTGGAAGCATGTGACAATCAAATATAGTTACCTCTCCCACCTCAACCCCTGCCATCCTAATAGATCCTCTGCCCCCAGCAACCCAGAGGATTAGGAAATTATCTTAAGGGGTATCAGAGGTGAGGTCATCTCATCCAACTTGGTCCAGTCACCACATCAAACATATTCTTAGCCCTCAACCACAACAACAGAAACTGTGCACAATGACAGAAACTATGCACACTGGTCTCAGACTCTCTCTCTCTCTCTCTCTCTCTCTCTCTCTCTCTCTCTCTCTCTCTCCCCCCCCCCTCTCTGTGTCTGTCTGTCTCTGTCTCTGTCTGTCTGCCTCTCTCTCTTTCTCTCTCTCAATGTCTTTCTCTCTTTTTTTTTCCTCTGGAGATTGGATGTTGAGGAGTAGAATACCAGATCTGAGGGCCCCAGCCACATGGTCCTAAGGCAGAGGTTGAACTCTAAACTTTCTTATCGTCAATCCAGATTCTTTGTTTCCTTGTCTTTATCCTCAAGTTTTTGTGAAAAATTTCCCAACTACCTTTGTCTTATGACATTATCTTAAACCTTAGTTCTTAAAGAAGAAAACAAAGGGTTTATCTACACTAAACAGGAGAGGGAAAGGGACAGGGAATGGAGGGGAAGGAGAAAGCAGAAGGAAAGGAAAGGAAAAGAAAAGGAGGATGAGGGAAAGGACTGGAAGGAGAGATAAAAAAGAAGAGAGAGGGTAAAAAGGGGGGAGGGATAGGGAAAAGAAAAGAGGAAGACAAAATGGAGGGGAAGAAGAGGGAAATGAGGGGAGGAAGATAAAATAGAGGGGAAGAAAGAGAAAAGAAGAAGGGAGAGGAAAGTGAGAGGAGAGGAAAGAGAGAAAAACTCCTAACCAGAGCAAAACAACAGGTTGGTAAAAAAAAAAATTTAATTTTTTAAAAAAGTTTGGTTTAATGGGGATAATACATTTTCCCTGTTTTTTTTTAATCAATTCCTAAATTGCTGAGTATATTTCCCTCTTCATTGGACCTTCTCAGTCTTCTGACTCTGAGTGAGCTTCTGACTCAACACAGCCTAGAGGCATATAATATTTAGCGTTCTGACTTAGCTAAAGGTCAAATGAAAGCTACTAGAAATGTATTTCCTGTCCATTCAAAGAAAAGAAAAATTCCCTTTTAGACTTGCTATGAAACTGATACAAGGATTTGATTGCAAAATTAGGCACCTTACATTCTTTTCTCATATGCATCATGAAAAACGGTTTCTATATTGTGGATAACAGAGGGTTTAGGAAAAGGCTCATTTGTGAATCTGATGTCCATCTCAAAACAAATTTAGACTGCCTTCAGTGCAAAGCAAGGGTCGAGACTGAGTTCTTTCCAAGTACACAACACTGGAGTGGAAAGTACTTTCTGAGTATCTGCTATAGGCTCAGTGCTCTGCTAGGTGTTGTGGGGAATACAAGAGAAGTGGATCCCCCATGCTCCAAGAGCCTGCCTGATTTCATGATACCCCTTCAGGGTTGTGGAGACTGTGGCAATTATAGACAGGTACTGATGGTATTTGCTGGTGAAGAGAGGAATCAGGCAAAAGAAGTTAAAAGTAGGTGTAAGTGGGGTACTAGAGTGCAGAGAGGCAGGAGAGAAGGCAGCTTGGGTGTATCCCAAGCTTACTTCAATGCTGATTATAGTTCGGTTTTCAGAAATCCATTTTATTGATTATATTGTCTTTGCGTCACAGTTATTTTACTCATACTATCTTGTGAAAAAGGAAAGCAAGTAGGCAAAATCATTCCACACCGTGACCATGTCTGCTAGTGATAATGACACTTTCCTAGAAGTCTCCTGCCCCTCTTCTTTACGGAGGGGAGGAATGTTTCGTTGTGTGTTCTCTGGGACCTTCACTGGCTTTTCGACTACTCAGTTCAATTTTACTGTAGTGAACTTTTCATTTGCATTATTGTAGTCACGCAGGTGGTACTGCTTTGCATCAATTCGTATAAATCTCATGTTGTGGAATTTGAGCCCAGATCTTGCTGAATCCAGGTCTTATGTTCTCGTTTTCACATCACATTGTCTCACAAACAAATAAATCATTATGGAAATGAAGCTGGATTTTGAATGGGTGTATAACTTATTGGACCATGTAAATGAAAAAAAAATTAACCTAGAATTATAGTATTTAGAGTTGAAACTTAAGAGAACTCCAACTCTCTCTATTTTACAGATGAAGAAGCTAAGACCCAGTGAGGCTCCATGTCGGGACCAAAGTCACACAGGCACCAAGCATCAGAGCCTGTATTTGAATGCTGATTGACACCAAATCCCGGGAATAAAAAGCCAAAGCTTTAATAGTTTAAAACTACTCTTAAACAACTACACTAAGGCTTTTGTGATACCCTGTATAAATGGAGGAAAATTTAGCCTAATAATCACAACTTTAGATGTGAATATATTCAAGAATCCAACAAAAATATTGAAATTGGCATAATATATAAATATTCTGCAAAGCAAGACTGTTGAAGGTAAGATGAAAAGAGGTAATCTAAGAACATTAAACCTTCTATTTTAAAAAAATCATAAATGAAAACCTTAAATACTTCAAGAAATCATTCAGAAATATTCTAGAGAAATTTTTAGGAGGAGATAAGATCCTATGACTAGGTGATAGATCACTAGAATCCATAGAACCCTAGAATCAATGATCACTAGAATCCATAGAACACCAACCGAAAGAAACTTGCCTTGATTACCTCCATGTAAGAGAGGCTTAAGTTGTCCCTTGGGACTCTTTTTGTATGTGTACTCATTTCTGGTCCATTCTTTACCATAATCAATCGATCAATCAACTTTTATTAAGCACCAACTATGTGCCAGGTAAGTGAAGGAAATAGTTGTAGAAGACTGGCACATCCTCTGAGGTCTGCATGGGGACTGTTTCAGGCCAAGCACACTGCACACATTTGGAAGGACTGGAATTTCATCGGCTAGTCCCTGGTTGCATAAGGATAAAATGAACTCATGTATGTACAATACTTTGCAAGTCTCAAAATGCAGCTATTATTATTATTAATATTATTATTACTGTTAGAGACAGGCAGTGGATAAAGGGCCAGGAAGACTCAATTTCAAGTCCTGTCTCTGACACATATTGACTATGTGAGCCTGAATATGCGAGCACTCAACCTCCTAGGGTCCCAGGTACTTCTCTAAGACTGAATTGGGAGAGGAAGCTTCCTAAACCAATAAAATCATAGTTCTGGACCCCCACCTCTCATCATGATTGTTAGTAGGAAGGCTGCTACAATAATATAGCTCCATGGTTCTGCCTGAGAGATGAAGACCCACTTTCCCTTTAAGTGTCAAGATACCTTACGAAGAAGTGGCTAGCGACAGCAGGAAGAACCTGGAAATAAACATCGTGCACCCAATGGAACAAATTGGACTTGGCATAGCCTTCTTTCTCCTTTCTTCTCTACCCTTAGCAGCCTTCTGCTTTTTAATCCTTTGCCCCAGGGAAGAGATTACCTGATAAGGTAACCAGGGCATTTTACATTGTGGTCCCCAAGGTAACTTGCCCCCTTTTTTTCCCCCAAGTTCTCAGGGAGGGAGGAAATTATTCCTAATTTGCCACTCCTGGAAATTCTGTCTAAAGGCCTGGCATCAGGAACTGATGGCAAAGGCGGCAAAGTTTATCTTTGGCACACCCCTGGCCACGTCCACCCATCCCCACCCTTCCTTCCTCCCCACCTCTGTCTTGAGCAAAAAATTAGGTTAAAAAAAATCAAAACCATATATGGTCTCACTTTGAAATTAGAATCATGATATGTCAAAATGAATTATATTGAAATAATTATCAAATTTTTTTTTAAAAATCACATTCATGGACTAATAACCCTTGATTTATGCTAGCCTCTCAATTTTATAGGTGAGGAAACTGAGCCCCAGAGGCAAAATAACTCATTGAAGGCCATTTAACTAATTAGTGACAGCACCTAATTCAGAACCAAAGTCTCTTGATTCTAAAGCCAGGGACTTTTCCATCACGCCACTTTTTCTCTCTACTAGAGGCATCTGGTGTAATTTTCTTCCTCAAACTAATACCTCCCAACATGTAGCCTGTGCTCCTCTCCCTCATTCCTCTCCCCCTCCCCCACTGAGGATTGGAAAGAGTGCTAGCTTTGGAATCTGAGGACATGGGTTCAAATCCCACCAATGCCACATGCTAGTTATGTGACCCTGGGTGAGTCAACCTATCTGGGCCTCAGTTTCCTCATCTGTCCCTCTTAGCCCTAGACCTATGATCCTATAATATTTCCATTTAATAAGTACCATTGGGTGCCTACCATGTGCAAGGTGCTGGGTAGGTAAAGGAAAAAAAAAATCCATTCTGACCCTCAAGGAGCTTACATCCCACATGGACTACATTTAAACAGATAAATAGATACAACATAATTTGAAGAGAAAAAAGCACTAATAGTTAGCAGGATCAGCAAAGATTTTTACCCACCTAGACAGGGGTCTGATCCTTCCCCTGCCTGTGGCCACAATCTTCTTTATCGTCTGTCCTTTACCTCTGCCTTCTAGATCAGAAAGTCAATTCTTGGGATCTGAAATGTGCCACATCAGGGTTCTCTAACCTCCACCTAGAACATATAGTTCCTCTTGGGAGACCCTGGGGCTCTTTGTAGAGTCCAGTTGTCTAGACATTAGTACCACTGATGCTAACATTGATGGGGTATTGATGAGGTCCTTCTGCCTCTACCACATACCCTACCCCCACAAACGTCTTATAAACATCACTGACGTTTGTCTATGCCTAAAAGCACGGGAGTTTGGTCTGTTTCATGATCTATAATCCATGTTTCATCCACAATTTATAATCAAATCCTATTTGCCACTCTTTCAAGACTAGTCACGTCTTCCCATTCTTCTTTGATCCTCTCTTACCTTTCTCTTTTTCCTCTTTTCATCCTCTGCTATACTACAGAATCTTAACTTTTCCCAGTAGCTACCCCTTCTCCCTAAGACTTTGGACATAACACTGCCCAAGGATTGCTGGCTAGGAAGCAAGTCAAGATTAGGAGACTAGGCTCTCTTCCTGATTGTGCTGTGATTTCTTTTTTTCCCTTCCTTCCTTCCTTCCTTCCTTCCTTCCTTCCTTCCTTCCTTCCTTCCTTCCTTCCTTCCCTCCCTCCCTCCCTCCCTCCCTCCCTCCCTCCCTTCCTTCCTTCCTTCCTTCCTTCCTTCCTTCCTTCCTTCCTTCCTTCCTTCCCTCCTTCCTGCCTTCCTTCCTTTTTCTTTCTTCCCTCTTTTCTTTCTCTCTTTCTTTTTTTCTTCCTTCCTTCCTTTTCCTTCCTTCCTTCCTTCCTTCCTTACTTCCCTCCTTCCTGCCTTCCTTCCTTTTTCTTTCTTCCCTCTTTTCTTTCTCTCTTTCTTTTTTTCTTCCTTCCTTCCTTCCTTCTTTCCTTCCTTTCCTTCCTTCCTTCCTTCCTTCCTTCCTTCCTTCCTTCATTCCTTCCCTCCTTCCTTCCTTCCTTCCTTCCTTCCTTCCTTCCTTCCTTCCTTCCTTCCTTCCTTCCTTCCTTCCCTCCTTCCTGCCTTCCTGCCTTTTTCTTTCTTCCCTCTTTTCTTTCTCTCTTTCTTTTTTTCTTCCTTCCTTCCTTTTCCTTCCTTCCTTCCTTCTTTTCTTTCTCTCTTTTTTCTTCCTTCCTTTTTCTTCCTTCCTCTTGCTTTCTTTCTTTCATTCCTTCCTTCTTTCCTTTTTTGCTGACTTTTAATCTAGTCTCACCATGTTTTTGTGAGGATGACCTACCTCCATTTCCTTGAAATATTTACATGATAAAGGAGAGAGGAGGAGGAGTTAGAGGAGGGGGGAGGGGCTGATGATAACAATTCCGGAGCAGGATCATGTATTTAGAGCTGGAAGCTCTGTGCATTTTTTCCACATTTTATAAAGAAAGATTAAGTGACTTCCCCAGGGTCAAACAGTTAAGTGTCTAAGTGTGGAATATGAATCCAAGTCTTTCTAATTCCCTATCAAGTGACCTTTCCCCTATACTGTACTACCTCCATGCTGCCTTTGCAATCTCTTGAGCCAATTTGCAATATTTTGAGTGTTGACATTAGTAAAAAAAAAAAAAAAGTCAGATGCAAATGCCAAAAATTTGAGGGAACCCAGCAACTGCAGGAAATCCCATTGCTAAATCACAAGCTTCAGCAGTGGGTGTATCTTCCTGGGGTCAAAACAGTATAGAGGAGACTTTCCAGATTTCTGTTGCCATTTGCTCTTGGTCCAGGCAACATGCAGCATGAGCAGAACTCCCTTCCTGACATTTTCACTATTACTGAGTCATTAAAAGCTTAAAATTTAAGGATAGAAGGGACCTCATAAGCCACCTTATCCACCCCGGCCCTGAACAGAAAGCCCTACAACATCCCTAACATGTGTTCATGAACCTTCCACTCGACAATATCCAGCAGAGGGATGCAAGACCATAAATGAAACAGGCCCCTCCCTCAACTTAATTCTATCAAGGGGACAACACATGCCTATAGAAGTATATTATAAACACACAAAATAAGTATAACATATTGGGAGGGCAGGCAATGTTCTAATAGCTAGGGGCATTAGGAAAGGGGTTAACATCATATTTTGTGACAATAGTTTTTTAAAAACTCCCTCAACTTGTTTGAGTGTCATGGGAAAATCTAGTTGCAATTTGATGCTAGAAGACAGGTTGATTAACATATCCCAAATAGTTCACCCATCATCTGATGAGTATATGTCAGGTGTGCCTGGGGCTGAGGAGATGACCTTTAAATACTTACTGAATTTGGGCCTATCCTGACACTTGAGTGTCAGCGTAAATTTGCCAGATTGAGCTGCTCTAAAGAATCCTGATTTCTTATGCATGAACTGATGAACCCAAGACTGTGATGCTGGTGAGTAAGATGGAAAGGAAGCCAAACTGCTCCTGCTTCAGAATACCTGCCAATCAGTCTTTTCTACTGTGTTGTTGTTGTTTTTGTTGTTTGGTCGTGTTGGACTCTTTGCGACCTCATTTGGGATTTTCTTGGCAAAGATACTGGTTTGCTATTTCCTTTTCTAGTTTATTTTACAGATGAGGAAACTGAGGCAAAAAGGGTTAAGTGACTTGCCCGGGGTTACACAGCTAGTAAGTGTCTGAGGCCAGATTTGAACTCAGGAAGATGAGTCACTCTATCTACTGTGCCACCTAGCTGCCTCAACTGTATTATCAGTGTCAAAATTACCATCCTCTCTTCCCTCTTCCTTCCCTAGGTCTTTCCTCTAGAAGCTCTTTTCAAGTTTCCTCAAATCATAGATATTTGGAAATAGTCCAATAAACTAAGAAAACTACATTATCTTTACTTCTCATGTAGTAAAGTTTGGGTATGATTTCACAGTAGACCTAAGGGAAGAATACTGAATAAGGCTGCAGAAGGCCCTATTATTATTCTTGTACTAGCTAAGTTTGTGTCCTGGGATGAGTCATCCAACTCCCTTTCTCCTCCGCCACTCCCAATGTGTTATCACAAATAAGGAGGTGGGGTAGTTGAACCAAGCAAGCATAAGGTACCACCAAGAATCTTAGAAAGGCATTGCCTTGTCTTGAACTCTGAGACTGCCTGTAAGCATCATACCAAGAGAGAGAAAGTCCAGGATTCTGGGCTGGCATGATTAAATGAGGACAAATTGTGTTAGGAGGTAAATCCAGCAATCTAAGTTTAGACTCTGATACAGAGCAGAGCAGTTACAGTTTAGTAGTTCTGGTTACACGTAATCAGGGGTATGCTGATCAATGTTTAGCAACTAGCTCTCCAGGGGGAAAACATGTCTGAAAGATTCATGTTTAAGTTTAATTTACATTATTAACATTTTATCCATCCCTTTCTCAAGTCTAGACAATGATAAAAACAATCTATTGAGCCATGATTTGTAACATTTGCTGTTTTCCAAGGTGTAAATAGTCAAACAGAAAATTTAACAATTGGCTCTCAGGCAGTCCCAGCTGGCTCCAACACATCATTGCTTATAGCATCTGGATGTTTTTGTTCCCTGTGTTATGTGCATATCCCTGGGAAGATGCTAGTGGGCGGGGTGGTACTGTAAGCTGTCTGAAGTCTTAGTCACAGAGAACACCAAAGAGCTAAATGACCATGGTTATGTCTAAAGGTCAATGGTGGCTCCATCCTTGACCACACCTGAACACCCCCATTCTCTTGGTCATACCTGTGTCCATTGTTGTTGATCCTATGTTTTATTTCTCTATCACCATGTCTTATTTCCCCCTGCATTACATATAATGGGCTCAATAACTGGCCCTTAATTGACAAGGGTTTTATAGAAATGACTTGTTAGCTTCTCTTTTTTCCTGCACAGGAGTACAGGGTGAGTGGGTAAATGGAGGGGATAAATGGATTGTCCTACCCACCAACATTTTCCTTTCTAGTCAACAAGCACTATGACAATTGGCCACAAGGTCACAAGATCTCAAGAGTTAGAATGGGCAATGGGGTGGTCCGTTTTGTACCAGAACAGAAATCCCGGACAAATGATTATCTACTCCTACCCAATGCACTTTGTTCTTCATATGGGACTAAGCAGAAATAGTTTCACATTTCTTCCTTTTATTAACACCTTGAAATACACATACATATATGTACATGCACACACATACACATATATATACATGTATATGTATTTGTGCAAATGCATGTGCATGATATCATGTCCCACCAAAATCTTCACTTGTTCGAACTAAATTTCCTCAATTCCTTTGATAACACCTCATACAATTTTTGAATTTCCTCACCATTTCCAGAAAAGGGAATTCTTTTGGACAAACTCTGGCTTATTAATGCCCTTCCTAAAATAGGATATTTCAAACTAAAGCCCTTGAAAGGGACACCCAACAGCCTGGCAATGCAGACCAATGGCCATTTGCCCTATGAATGGGGAATAGGGAGGCTACCAAAACAACAATTTAATGCTTATCATGAGGCGAGGCTAAGTACCTGGTACCATAGTAGGTACTTAATAAATTCTTGTAGAATTGAAAATGAAAATGCTACTGACGATTCATGATCTCCAAACTTTACCAATGTCCAGCATAAAAGTCAGCACTCAGCACCCTGTGAAGGAGTAATTCACATGCCTTATTGAAAAAAAAAAAGGCTAGAGAGGCAAAATAGGCCTTGTTTTACCCCAGCCCCAGCCATCAGACGAGACTCTACTGCTCAAACTCATTAGTCCTCTGATGACAGGTATATCGGCAGCTTTATGGCAAACAATGACAAATACATTTCCATGACTAAACAGCCTTCATTCACAATCGACAAAGTCTTCTTAAAGTAATAAGGTGGTGAAATTTTCCTCTGGACAACTAACTTTGTGCTAACAAGAGACTTTTTTTTTCCCCAGAGCTCCCTCCCTCATCATTCCACTCCCCCACTAGCCTTGAGTTCCAAAGACAGAGAAGTTGTCTTTCTGCTGCCGATATTATTATCCTTGGTTGTTCAAAAATGATGCTCCCAAGAACACAGTGCCTGCTCTCTCTGTGTGTGGCTGTGTCTGGAGAGACCAGAGCGTGATGAATTTTCTTTTCAGCGCTGTGAACAACATGGAGATGATTCTATGACTCGTGGCTGGAGCACCTGCTTACAAAGCCTATTGCCAGCCTGAAGTCTGGGAAAAAAATTATGCTGGGTGGCTTATTACTCTATTCAAGGGACTGGTCTGTCGCTGCTGTTGTCAAAATGCAGGGCAAGTCTTGATGCTTGCTAGGATATAAATGGAGGGCAATGATGACATACTAAATAACCAGATGCCTTAATTAGCCAGAATTGTTTTCTGCATGATACTATTAGGAGAAAAAAGGCAAAGAACAAAGGGCAAAAAAAGAATATTAGAGATTTAGTAAAAAATAAAAGTTTGCAGACTATGTCCTAGATATATTGGCCTAAATCTATGATAACATAATTCCCCTGAACTTGTCTATAGTATTTAATACTGTTGACTACCCCCTCTTCTTGAAATGTACCCCTCCCCTGAGTTTTCTGACCTTATATTCTTTTGGTTTTCCTCCTACTTCTCTATTTTTCATTATATTTCTGTCTGATTCCTCTTCATCTTCCTTTCCCCTCAAAAACAGGTGTTCACAAAGGGCCTCTCCTGTGGTCTCTTCTCTTTCCTATATTTCTCCCTTGAGCAGTATCACCCGCTCCCATGGTTTCATCTAGTACTCACTTTTGTGCTGGTGGTTCCTACACCAATATCAGTTGTCCTACGTCACTCCAGGTTCACATTTCTAACTTATTAGTAGATATCAGAACTTTGATGTTTGAATGAGAAGCTAGAGCTCAATGTGTCCCAATTCATGTTCTCCTCAAACCCACTGCTGCTTCTGATTTCCCTCTTTCTGTTACTTGGTTCCCCAGACTTGAAATCCTGGAGTTACATTTAACCACTTTGCATTCTCCACCCCCCCATCTCTCTCTGTCTCTGTCTCTCTGTCTGTCTGTCTGTCTGTCTATCTGTCGGTCTCTCTCTCTCTCTCTCACATACAGATAACCACTATTTGCAATAAGTTACAAAGTCCTACTGATTTAATCTGCATACAATAACCTTCAAATCAGCCACCTTTTTTCTATCCTGATTGTCATTATCCTAGCAGATACGTGGTATACTAGATACAGTAGCTGGTCAGAGTCAGGAAGGCCTGAGTCCAAATCCTGCCTTAGACGTTTAGCTCTATGACCCTTGGCAAGTTGCTTAACCCCACTCAGCCTCAGTTTCCCTTACGTGCAAAAAGGTCTCAAAGGTCCCTTCCAATTCTAAATGGATGACCTAATCCAGGTCCCTATCAGCCCTCACTTTGACTTTTGAAATAACCTCCTAATTGGTCTACAATTCCTCCTGATTCCAAGCTGTTCCTCTTCCAGTCTATCCTACATATTGCTGCCAGAATTGTCTTCCTAAAACACAGCTGAATTCCGATCTTGGCTTTTCCCCTCTCCAGATGTATGACTTTGGGCAAGTTGTTTGACCTCTCCAGTACTTACTTTTCTCACTATAAAATGGAGTGTCCAGATTAGATCATCTCCAAGGTTTCTAATCATTCTGAAATCCTAATCAGCTGTTCATTGTGTCATTTTCAGGCTTAAAAACCATAAAAAGGGGGGCAGCTAGGTGGCGCAGTGAGTAGAGCATCGGCCCTGGAGTCAGGAGGACCTGAGTTCAAATCCAGCCTCAGACACTTGACACACGGACTAGCTGTGTGGCCTTGGGCAAGTCACTTAACCCCAATCGCCCTGCCAAAAAAAACCATAAATAGTCCCCATTCCTCCCTTCTCCCAGTCCCCCAACCTCCCCCCCGCCAAAAAAATAAAATTAAGACTTTGGCACAGAAATCAGGACTTTCCATGCTTTTACCCAAATCTGTCTTCACGGTCTTATTTCTCACTATTCTTTTTCAGAAACTCTGCACATCAGAAAAACTCAACTTTACTTTTTCTTTTATGTTTTCCTGACTCCATACCTTTCCTCAGGCTGTTTCCTTGGCCTAGAATGCCCTTATTAATTATTGAGAGCATTCCTGTCCTTTAGGTTCAGTTCAGCTCCTCCCTCTTCTATGAAATCTTCACTGATCCCTCTAGCCAGAAGTAATTTATTTCTCATTTGAATTCCCAGAGCACTTTCCTTATTAATCCCTTAATAATAAATATATAGTATATTATAATAAATATTATAATATATAAATATTATATATGTTATATATAATATATAAATAAATATAATAAATATATAAATACCTAAAGCTCCATCAGGAATCTCTACTAACTTGCCCCAAATCTGTTGTTAATGCTCCAGTTTCATCTGCTTGGCAGCCACTATCATTCAAGATGTCTGTGTGAAGTCTCATTTAAGAGCCCATTCCCTAAGCAGCCCCTTTTAAAAATTTCAATGGCTCCAGTCCATAAAATTGTTTGAGGACATTGACTCTGATAATAATTTAACAGGAATAAAAAGGAATTGTCTAAACTCAAATCTCAAAGTTGAATGGTACCAGGAGAAAAGTTGGTCAAAAGGATAGTTTTAGGCTGAACACATCTACTGACTTTTGCCAGCTACCTTCTTAGCATAGTTGTCATAGAGTCTATGCAGATCAAAAGAGATTCAACTTTCCTTAGCTAAAGAGAGGCTTACTAGTCTTTGCACTCCCAAGAGATGGTAGCCTGGAACAGCGGATGGTCCTGAGACTAAATAGATGAGGCCTAGCAGAAGGAAGCAAATAACAGCTCAGTGAATATCAGTGAACTCCATAGCGAGAGACCACTGCATACACCCAGCAGGGATAATGTGACAGTCAATGAAGAACAGAGTCAAGACGTTTGACAGGCAACAACAAGATGACCTCCAAGCTCTGCGGTAACAAAGGTGTCAGTTGCTCTGGTCATACATGTGCCCTAGCCATACATGTCACTTCATGTGGCATCTCGATGCATGTGTCCAGGCCAATGTGTTCTCCACAATGCATGTCCCTCCTTGTATATCCCTCGGACACGTGTTTTCTGTTCATGCATCACCCCTACTGGTGATAGGGTAACATATCCCTGCCGATTTTGCCTTTCTTTTCCTGTAACTTAATTTACTAAACTGTATTGATCAAATGTCTTTCTATGAACTAAGGTTATTAATTTATTGACTTAGTAAAAGTAAATCCATAGGTGGAAGCTTATAAGAAAAGGTTTTCAGTGAGTGCTGCTCCCTAAAGTGCTTTGAATCTCAAATAGCTTTTTAGGCATCCATACTGTGAGAGGAGGCCCAAATACTACAAAAGAATAACCAGTCCTTAAAATGGTCTGTGCTATGGAGATAAAACTCACTTTAAGGAAATCTTAATAATAATAATAATAACATTAATACTTAATAAGTCATTTTATATCAATTTACAAAACATTGGCTAAGGTAATAACTTTTAGTCTAATGGAGACATTCCATTATAAGCAGTGAGTCAGATTCATTAGAACTTACTCTAAACTATACCTTCCAAAAAGCTAAAGTCTTTGTGCCTGCTTACTCACTAAATTCCTGATAAGAGGATAATCCAACATATTTCCCCGGGAAAAAGAGCTGGTACGTTATTCACCTGGGACAATTTCATCCTCATCAGTTAGCCATTCTATCCAGGCATATGCATGTATATGAATGGTGACACACCGCATGGAATGATAATAGTAACTTTAGGTTATATTGTGGGTGTTGTGATACCTGACACACCATAAAAGCATAAGCAAGAAGTAAACTGCAATTATTATTCCTGGTAGATTACTGCTTTAGTGATAAAACCCAGTTTCTAAAACCCATAATATCAGCTCAGTGGCAGGTGCCAGGCAAGAACAGCTTCTGTGCTTAATTATCTAGCTGGAGCTAGTGGCATTCCCCCCAATACCCCTAAACACCAACTCTTTTGTATTCAAGTATCAAACCAGGCACCACTTGGGGTCTGGAAGCAGTTTCTCTGTAGGAGACACCACTGCATAGTTAAGGATTGGGGTCATCTTCTGAAGCACCTGGCATTGGCCCCTATTGGAGGCCCACATGATGTACAAAAACATCATTGTTTGTCTAGTCCTGGGAGTTCTTCCTTGAATATGCTTTTGTGCATGAATAAAGGTGGTTATTGTTTAGACCTTTTCTTCACCAAAAAAATAATGAATCTGATTTGGGGGTTTGAATCGGCAAGGAGCCTAGAAAAAAATCCCTTAAAGACTCGCCTCTCTCTGGAATTATCTTTGAAAAATTCCTTTTCACATACCAGGTATGTTGGATCTGACATTTCCTTTCTTTAGCTGATACTTAATATTAGTCCTATGCTTCCTAGCATGCAGGAGATTTGATCTGGCTATTACAAACATAATAATAATTAATTCTTTCTTTAGCTAATCGCTAATCTGTCGTAAACTGAAGTAAGGGAAGATAAACATGGACAGTGACTACATTAAAGTGCTCGTAAGGACCCTATGAAAGCATTTCTAGCAAACAGAGGCAGGGTGACAAAGTAGGTCGGGTGGTGGACTTGGAATCAGGAATTGCTAGGTTTGACTTCTTCCCCTATACTTACTAGCTGTGTGACCCTAGGCAAATCACTCGGAGCCCCCTCTTCTGTAAAACACTGATCGATAACTCCTACCTGTGAGGATTGTTGTGGAGAGCAAATGAGATAATATGTAAACCATTTTGCAAATCTTAAAGTGCTATATGAATATATTGGGTTAGGAAGGTGGCATAGTGCTGGGTCTAGAGTCGGGGAGACCTGAGTTCAAATGTGGTCTCAGACACTAGCTGCGTGACCCTGGGCAAGTACTTTAATCTTGCTTGCCTTAGTTTCCTCTTCTGTAAAATGAGCTGGAGAAGGCAATGGCAAACCACTCTAGTATCTTTGCCAAGAAAACCCCAAATGGGGTCACAGAGAGTCAGACATGACTGAAAATGGCCCAACAACAGCACATTAAATGGCTATTAGCCTTTTGGTTATTCAAGTCCTATTTGGCTCAGTGCGGTTGATTTATGGATAGATATAAACTCAATAATCTGTGGGCGGACTATCAGTTTACTCCTTTACTCTTTTTCCTGATGCTTAGATAGGTAATGGACCAATAGTAGTCTAACCAAGTTAGAGGGCGGACTTCTGAGAACACCTATATGAGTGTGTGTGTGTGTGTGTTCACATATGTGTAAGTTTTGTTCAATTTATAAGCAACTGATTAAACCACATAATTTGTAAGGTATCAGAAAATTTTACTGGATCTAAAATGTTTCCCCTTCCTACATACATTTGGTGCTGCAAGTATACATTAAGGTCACTCCCTTGGATAAACGAATTATACCCAGGAGCACCCTATTTTTTCCCCACTTAGCAGTATTTTATTTTTTCCAGTTACATGTAAAGGTAGTTTTCAACATTCAATTTTATAAGATTTTGAGTTCCAAGTTTTTTTCTTCTTCCCTCCCTCCCCTCCCCCCTCTCCAAGATGACATGTAATCTGATATAGGCTATATATGTGCAACCATATTAAACATATTTCCACATTAGTCAGGTTGTAAAAGAAGAATCAGAACAAAAGGGGAAAACTACAAGAAAGAAAAAAAAAGAAAATAGTATACTTTGATCTGCATTCAGACTCCATAGTTCTTTCTCTGGATATGGATAGCATTTTCCATCATGAGTCTTTTGGAATTTTCTTAGATCATTGTATTACTGAGAAGAGCTAAGTCTATCAAAGCTGGTCATTGTACAATGTTGCTGTTACTGAGTACAATGTTAGGAAGACCCTATTAAAAGGCAGATATGTCATGGGGCAACTAGATGGCACAGTGGATATAGCACTGGCACTGAAGTCAGGAGGACCTGAATTCAAATTCACCCTCAGATACTTACTAGCTGTGTGACCCTGAGCAAATCATTTAACCCTGATTGCCTCCCCCTGCCCCAGGCAGATATATTATGCATGGCAATACACTGACCCTTTAGTACTTACTAGCACATTATCAGGAATTAGTTTCTTCAGATTAACTAGCTAGCACCTAGTAGAAAGTTGGGAATAGGGATGGGAAAGATGAGCTTTTGTGTTGGGGGAGGAGATCAAGAAAAACATAGAGTAAGAAAGGATGGGGGAGGCAGGCCCAGATGAGGGTGCCCCAGTGGAGGACCCTAAGTAGCCTGAAACAAACAGCCAGCTTCGCAAGTTTTCTTAGGTCTGGCCCTGTATGTTAAATATTAGGGAGAAGTGATAAGAAAGACATTTGAAGTGGCCCCTTTCCAAAGTCAAATAGAACTTATTTTTAAAATTACCCCCTTAGTGACAGCCATATCACTTTCTAACTCCATTAGCATTAACAAGCAAGAATAGATTCAAGAATCATGACACATTTGAATGGCTTGATATATTATTTTTTAAAAATATAATAGATTAAAATTTATTTTCAAGTATATAATTGTAACTGATGGCTCTTTGACCCTCATCCTCTGGGGTAACACAGAATAAATTGAACCTGGAGGACTGCCGTATATCACTTTTAAAGGGTCAGTCCCCTACCCAGGACTTCTCCTGGAAACCTCAGGATAGAACTTGTGTGTAGGTCTCCAGAGATGTAGGGGAAAGGGTCCCTCAAGTCCTATGCAAGCACTAATATCAGATAGAAGTTTGTTTCGTTCCACGGAATGGCTGCAAAAAAACAAACCACAAAATACTCAAAAGGAGCCCATAAATCATGAAGCCAATGTTCCCTTCCTTTTCAATGAGGCCCATTTGCCACTTAGAGACCCATACAATGATTGAGACTCACAGGACCACCCAGGCATTGAGATTCCTCAGGAAGAAAAATGTACTTGTGCCCGATAGGCAGACAGACCCTCATCTTCATGTGAATTTGGCCCAATACATAATATTAAGCATATTTTAATGACATATTATCTCATCTCATCTCTTCTTTTCTACGTGTGGAATCATAGAATTAAATAATATAGCATGTTAGTGGTTACAGGGATCTTAGGAATCACATAGTCCAATCTCCTCATTAGAGATAAGGAGAATGAGTGTCATGGGGGAAATGACCTACCCAAGGTTGATGCTTCATTGAAAATGATCATATGATAATGAACACATCCCAATTTATAGCAATTTCAGGGTTGGGTTTGGGTTTTTTTTGAAGGGGGTACCTTCCTGTGACTTAAATAATATAGACTTCTATGAAATCTTAGATCCATTAACTCTATTGGAGGGGGAAAGAATTGACTGTGAGATTAGGAGGCTGAGAAATGTCTCTTAAGCTTTTTCATAGTTTAATCAATATTTAGAACCCATCTTTAAAGAGAATAATGAAATAACTACCCCTCATGTGTGTTAAATAATCAGAGATAGGTTTATTGATAATCATTTCCAAATAGAGGACAAAAAGCACCTATTTGACTTACTGGGGACTTATTTTCAATATTTTAAAAGCCATTTCATGATAAATGTTAGGGTGTGGTATATGAAGCCTAACTGGTATGATAACTGATTCAACAAAACCCTTGATTAATCAATTGTCATCTTCAGGAGAACAACAAATGATTCTGAAAAAAAGATAAACCTCAGTTTTCACATCTTCAAGATGGTTGGAGTAATTTCTGCTTGCTGCTCCCCCTTCATAGGAATTTTGTGACAACTGGGTAAAACTCTAAAAGCTGCCATTGTAGAAATTCATTCCTCCTTAAGAATAAAGGAGATTATCAACCAGCTCCTTGCCCCTCTTTTATAAATGCCAGAAAGGGCATCAACAAAGGAAAGAAATAGGCATTTTTAAAATGTCTACTATGCTCCAGGCACTTTGCTAAGCTAATTTACAAATATCACATTTGATCCTCAGGACAATCCTGGGAGGTAAGTGCTAGTATTATCTCCCATCTACAGTAGAAGGAACTGGCAGGCACTATCTATTGCCTTTTTTTGTGTCCCTAGCATTTAGCAGACAGAGGTTAAGTGACTTGCCCAGGGTAACATAGCTAGTGTCTGAGGATGGATATGAACTCTGGTATTCCTGACTCCAGGCCCAGTGCTTAATCCACAGTGTCAGCTAATTGCCTTTAAACATAGAAACTAAGATAAGAAGTTCCTTTTCTCTCTTCTGTCTTCCTTTTTGTAGCAAGACTATCAATAACCCCAACCTGGGTTTCCTTTCTCCCGGGCAATACTGAAATGAACACGTTGACTTTCAGGGGCAAGAACAGATCATTAAAGGAATGCTTGAACCCTCATCAGAAAGAGAAGTCGTGATTACACAGAGTAGGCACAGCTTTACCAAGAACAAGTCATGCCAGAAAATGGGGGGAAAAGACTAATCTCATTTTGCTTCTTAACAAAATCACTAAACTAGTAGATAAGGGGAATGCTGTCAAAATTTGTTAGATTTTAGCAAAGCTTTTGCTTTGTACTATTCTTGTGGGGAAGATAAAGAGAAATGGAGCAGGCAATAATACTGTTAGATGACTTCAGAAATGGTTTCATGGCTTGGCTCAAAGAGAAGCTGTTAATGGTGAACATATCAAACTTCATCATTCAACCAAATCTGTTCTCTCTAACGTTACCAATGATTGGAGCAGCTAGGTGGTGCAGTGAGTAGAGCACCTGCCCTGGAGTCAGGAGGACCTGAGTTCAAATTTGGCCTCAGACAATTGATACACCGGCTGTGTGACATGGGGCAAGTCTCTTAACCCTAATTGCCCTACCTTCCCCCCTGCAAAAATAAATAAATAAAGTTACGGACGATTTTTTAATTACCAAATCCAATAGCCTTTTTTTGGTCTTCATTCTCCTTGGCTTCTCCGTGACTTTTGACACTGCTGATCACTCCCTCCTCCTTGACACTCTCTTCTCTCTGGGTTTTCAGGATACCACTTTCCCCTGGTTCTCCTCCTTTCTGCTACTTCTCAGTCTCCTTTGTTGGATCTTCTTCCAAATCATGTCTCCTAACCACAGATGTCCCTTGGGGTTCTGTCCTGGATCCTCCTCTTTTCTCCCTCTATATTGTTTCACTTGGTGATCCCATTAGGTACCATGGATTTAACTATTACCTCTATGCTGATGATTCTCAAATCTATTTCTCTGCTGATACACACATACATTCATGTACGTATGTATGTCTGTATATATATATATACATATACATATATATATATACATACATATATATTGTATGTATTTGTTTGCTTCTTGTATCCCTCATTAGATTGTGAGTTTCTTGAGGGGAGGGTCTGTCTTTTGCCTTCCTTTGTGTCCCCAGTACTTAGCAGGGTGCCTGGTATGGTGTAGGTGCTTAAAAACGCTTATTGACTCTATTGATTGGCAGGAGGTCTCCAGCGCAGTACCCTAGGGATCTGTGTTTGGTCCTGTGCTATTGACTATTTTTTCAATGACTTGGATAAAGGCATAGATAGCATGTCTATCACATTTTTCTGTAACAGTAAAATAGGAAGATTATCTAATACACTGAAAGACGGAGTCAGGATCCAAAAAGGTCTTGATAGGTTTGAGCATTAGGCTGAATCTGATAAGCTGAAATATAATATAGGGATAAATGTAAAGTCTTGCACTTGAGAAAAGAAATCAATTTAGTAACTACACAATGGGGAAGGATGGTTACATAGCAACTATTCTGAAAAAGATCTGGTGCTTATAGTAAACTGAAAGTATAATATAAGCCATCAGAGTGGGGTAGCGCCGCCCCCCCCAAAGTTGATATAGTCAGGCTGATATAGAAAGGCCTAGCTTCCAGGAATAAGGAGGTGACCATCCTATTGTATTCTGCTCTGTCAGACCTCATTTGAATACTGTGTTCCTTCCGGGCACTGTAGTTTAAGGAAGAAGGCAACAATCTGTAGTATGCACAGTAGCCTTAAACCATCATGGCAGATGGTTCGAGGGTTGAGGGTAACTGACAGGCCTCAAACCTGTCGGTGAGTCAGGAGAGCGTCTACTCCAAGCATGTGAAGACTTCCCCGGGCGGAATGGGCTAATGAGAACAATTTGGTCTAACAGCCATGAAGCCGGTGTCTGAAGCAGGTGCTATGGAGCATTTAGAGTTTGGTCAGACATCGATGGCACCAAGGTCATCCTCTGCATCCCAGGCCATCACCAGTTGTCTTAACTTTTGTCTTGCCACTGGACTTCAATGACTCTGGAAGAGAAAGTGAGGCTGATGACTATGCAACTCTGCCTCACTTAAATCTAATTCACACCCAAGACATCACCCTGGGACATCACTGGTTCTCTTCAAAAATGAAAGACATACAACAGCAAAAACAATGATAAACTGGAGAGAGTCTAGAGGAAGGGAAGACTACTTCTCAGTCATGGCAGGCAGGGCAAAGGAGGGTGTGTGCTAGTTGGGCGTAGGTAAGTCAGGGACTTGTATCCATTGTCTATTCCTAACCTCTCCCCATCAGTTTCTGACCTGTCATCACCTTTCTATTAGTCACAGGTCATGTCAAGTGAGGCAGACACTCTGACATCCTCTCTAGGGACTGTCAACAAGGCATGACTCATGAGCACTCCATATTTCTCGTTGTCATCCTAAAAAGGAGCCTATAATATTCAGTGAGAGTTTTGTTGATGGAAAAATGTTTTCATCTTCAGTAGTCTCAAACGACTTGTTAACTACTCTGTTAGTTTCCATTATGGGTTTTTTTTTTTTGCCCACACTTCTGAAATTCAGATCTGCTTGGGGCTTTTTAAGGGCTATTTCTATAAGGAAAGGCGATGCAAATGGAATAAAGGACCTGAGTACAGAAAGTGGAGGGCAGGAACAGCAAATGACTATCTTTCCTGGCCAGAATGCACTTGTTTATTGGGCAAGTTAATCTTCCAGCAACGACCTTCCCTTGTTCACATAACCTCTTCTTAGGGAAAAGCAGAATATATATATATAATGCACATTCATCTTTAAATCCAAAAAGAGGAATTTAAATCTACGAGACTTATTCTTGGATGGAAACAATCAACAACCTGGTGTTTTCAACTTAACCTACTGAACAGCTACCAGGGTGGGGAATCTTGGCCTCAAGGCCACATGTGGCCTTCTAGGTCTTTGGGTGTGGCCTTTTGACTGAGTCCAAGTTTTATAGGACAAATCCTTCTATTAAGGGGATTTGTTCTATGAAGTTTGGATTCAATCAAAGGGCCACACTTGAGCACCTTGATGGCCACATGTGGCCTTGAGGCCACAAGTTCTCCACTCCTGCTAGATCAACTATTCAGTTATAGGAAGTGAATGGGCTAGGACTTTCAGAGACTTTGGTCATGTGCTTAGGTCAGGGAGTGAGGTACAATCCAACAATGGGAAAAGAGCTGAAGGAGAGATATCTTAGTAGTCTTGCCTCTTCACAGTCAAGGACACAAGCATTTGTTGTTTATTTATTGTACCTACTATATGCCAGGCACTGTGCTAACTTCTGGAGATACAAAGAAAAGCAAAAGAGCTCTTAATCCACAGGGAGAGATATCCTTAAAAATTCTTCACTATTCTGGTGAGTGCCCTTATCCCACGTAGAAGGTGGCTATTTTAATGCCTTAGAATGTCAGAGTTGAGAACTTAGAGATTATCTAGTAGCTCAATACCATCATTTTAGAGCTAAGGAAGCAGCATCAGAGAAATTAAGTGACTTGTCCAAGGTCACACAGCTAATTATGGAGAGAACTGGGACCAGCATCTAAACATTCTGACTCCTAAACTGGTTATTTCCACTTCATAGTCTCACTAGCCCCTATTCTCCTCTGAAGGCCTCTGCATTAATCTGAGGGAAATTTGGAGCTCTAAGATGTTTTGTTAGAATGTGAACTCCTGGTATGAAAACTCTTCTACCCCCTACACATTAGCAAGTTGTCTGTAATTTAATCTTTGAGAGATGCCTGGGAGCCTTGAAAGGGTAAGTTACTTGTCTATGATCACAACAGTCAATATGTGTTAGGAGTATGACTGGAATACAGATCTTTCTAAATTCAAGACCAGTCTCCACTTTATGCTGCCTCTGCTGACTAAATTTGTCCTTTTTTTTCTTTTCTTTTTTTTTCTTAACATTTTTATTTAAAGTTTTGAGTTCCAAATTCTATCCCTCCTGCTCTTTTCCTCCTTCCTCTCTGAGATGGTAAGCTATCAGATAGAGATTATACATGTGCAATTATGTAAAACATTTCCATATTGGTCATTTTGTATAAGAAGACTTGAATAAAAGAAAAAAAAATGAAAGAAAAAGTGAAAAATAACAAGCTTCAGTCTGTACTCAAACCCTATCATTTCCTTCTTTGGAGGAAGATAGTATGCTTCATCATTACTACTCTGGGATTGTCTTGAGTCACTGTATTGCCAAGAATAGCTAAGTCTCTCACAGTTCTTCATCAAACAATATTGCTACTACTATGTACAATATTCTCCTGGTTCTTTCTGCTTCACTATGCATCAGTTCATGTAAGTCTTTCCAAGTTTTTCTGAAATCATCCTGCTTGTCATTTCTTATAGCATAATAATATTCCATTACAATCACATACCATAGCTTGTTTAGCCATTTTCTGATTGATGGGCATCCCTTTAATTTCCACTTCTTAGCCACCACAAAAAGAGTCGCTATAAATATTTTTGTACAAATAGATTCTTTCTCCCCTTTTTTGGATGTCTTTAAACTTTGTCCTTTCTAAATGCAGCAAGTCAATTTGCTCCACTTTTTCTGCTTACTTACACTTGGGTTTAGACAAACACCCAGAAATATCCTCTTGAGTTTAAAAGTCATTAGCATTGCCAATATACTCATTTCCAAGCCCAAAAAGGAGATGACACATGGATTGAATATGAGAGTATATTTATCACTTTTTCATTAACACGTCAGTATTTTTTTTAAAATACAAACTTGGGATTTTATTTCATCTACTGATTGTACATGAAGATAATCTACACATTTTGTGCCATTCAGATGTGGAAAATTGGGGAGATTCACTACATTACATGCCTGCTAAACTATTGAGTTGAGCATTTGCTGAAATTGCTTTCTATTGACTGAATCAGAAGCCAGGGAAATATACAGGTTTAAAATGAAAAGGTTTTTGTGTTAGAGCTGTGCTTGAGCTAGATCACACTGGTTAAAGAGAACTGGTTGTTAAATTTTTGTGGTGTGCCTACATACTTTGGAACTTGACAAATGCTACAAATCAGAACTTGATTTATTGTTTTGTTGGTTGTCTAGATTTTTAAAAAGTGATGGAGAAGATGTTAAATAATGCAGATTGAATTTAAAAGTATGTCCTGTATGCATTTGTGTGTGGCGGGAAGAGACTTGTTTAAACATTTATGTTCACATCACTGCTTATGTGTAAACCTGGCCATAATGACATCTGGACAATTTAGAGGAGAATGTTGTGTTGTTTCTCTGGAACCTACTTC
Organism: Trichosurus vulpecula; assembly: GCF_011100635.1. Taxonomy (NCBI): domain Eukaryota; kingdom Metazoa; phylum Chordata; class Mammalia; order Diprotodontia; family Phalangeridae; genus Trichosurus; species Trichosurus vulpecula. Next base: position 106,540,354 of record NC_050579.1, read on the forward strand.
CTTACAGTAGGCTAAAAGTCAAGATTTTTATTTTGGCTTGTTTCTTTATTTGAGTTATTGATCTTGACCAACACTGATCATGTACCCAAGCATTTTTCAGAAATGAAATAAACATTCACCTGGGAAGGGATAAGCACCTCAGTGGAAGAAGGAGTTGGGGTGGGGATAGAACATATATTTATAGAGCTGGAAAGGACCTCTTATAGATCACCTTATCCAACCCCCTCAGTTTTACAGATAAGGAAACTGAAGCCCAGAGAGAAGTGATTTGGCCAAGGACAAATGGTATCAGAGCCAAGAACAGAAAATAGGGCTCAAAGACCAGTGCCCTTTCCCTTTTCTGTCCCTTTCCATTGCCCAAAACAAAAGTATCATTTTTTGGAATAAAAGTCTTCTAGAAGGGACCCAATGGGATGTTTCCCTTCTTTCTATTCTTTTCATACTTTTAAAAAATATCTTTACTCTTTCCTAGGATTCAGATGGTGAGCTTTTCTTTCCCAGAAGGGAAAGGAAGGTAAATGAGGTGAGATAAGGTAATGTCTATATTAATACCAATCTTCCCCAGGTCATCCATTGTAGGATAATCATATCAGAACTGTAAACCGGCTTATCTCTCTGCAGATATCTAAAGTTTCTGAGCAGTCCTGGAAACCAGAAAGACTGCCAGTTTGGTACTGTTCAAGCCCACCCCTCTCAGTGGGCTCAGAATCAAGCATGACTGGCTCCAAATGTAGCAGCCGTAGTGGCCAAAGCAGTTGCAGCTGCAGATTCCCTGGTCGTTGTTATCAATGGAAACTTCCTTCGTGATCTCCTACAAAGTCACCTTCTGCACAAATGATGGCTAATTCTATAAAACTATAAAATAAGGAAAGAGAGTTCTATGTGCGAGACACTATGCTAAGTATTTTACAAATATTATCTTATTTGATCCTCACAAGGACTATGGGATGTAGGTGTTATTATTATCCCCATTTACAGTTAAAGAGACAGAGATTAAGAAATTTGCCCAGGGTCACACAGCTACTAAGTGTCTGAAACCAGATTTGAACTCACAACTTCCTGACTCTAGGCTAAATGCTCTGTCCTACTCGTTCCTGCATTGTATAGATCAATTACTCTGTTATCTATGAAGTCAGATCATCTTGAATGTGCTTAGTGCATAGATGATTCACTATTAATACCCATCACTAACTTCAAGTACTAGGGAATGAATCGCTAAAATATATACAGATTTAGAGCTGGGAGGGGCCTCAGTAACCATCTAGTCAAATTTCCCTCATTTTACAGGAGAAGAAACTGAGGCCAAGAGGTGTGAAGCAATTTGTCCAAGAACACATGAGTAGTTAAGTGAGAGGGAGATATAGAAAAATAATACTATATTCCTTGTCCTTTTGCATTTTTATTGAACATTATTCAAGTTAGAGACATGACTAGGGTGAGGTGGTCTGGATTGTTACCCAGGAAACCAAAAATTTAGAGTGGCAAAAAATTTAAATAATGATTTTTTAAAATTACAAATATTTGTAATTTTTAGTAGCATATCCATTTCTTCAGCAAAATAGACACACTTATGTTTAGCACCTATTTAGCAAGGATAATTAAATAGCTTAACTAGGAAACCTCCAGATGTCAGGTTCCTCCCAGGTGTCTAAACAAATCCTCCTTCCCAGCAGAAGTTTCACAGTATCCTGAGTTCTATCCTTAGGTCTCTCCCTACTTAGCTGGTTTTCTAGATGCTCCACTCACATTCAACTGAAGTTTTCTTAGCTATTTGCTTTACTCCTTTCACATTATGAATGAGAAAGTTGGTTTAAAGGTGTGTTTTATGTTGATTGCACCCAGGAGTCAAAGTTGCTAGGTAAAGGTCCATCAAGTCACAATGGTTTTTTTTTAATTAACAGAAATCTATTTTATCTTCCTCCCACTGTCTACTCCATTAAAAAAAAAAAGAAAAACAGATTCCTTATAACAAACATGTATGGTGAAAAGTTGTAAAGGCATGCCCATCAAACCATGAAGTTTTAATTAGTACAATTCAATTAAGTGATTACCTCACTGAACTGTCTTCTTGTGGCTCAAAGAACAAAAGCAACTTCTTTTTAAATGTATATGTTTATTACATATATATTATTCTTTTCACTTGCAATAATCCATCTTTTCTCCCTCCTACTCAAACTCTACCCCTTCCCAATTAAGAACCAAAGAAAAATAAAACTGTTACAAATATCCATAATCAAGCAAAACAAAATTCTTTCTTGGCTATATCCAAAAAAATCTATCTCATTCTGCACTCTTAGTCCCTCACCTCTCTCCCAGAAGGTGGGGAGCATTTTCCTCTGAAATTATAGTTGGTCATTACATTTCACAGAGTTCCTACTTCTTTCAAAGTTCCTTGTCTTTACCATACTGTTGTCATCTTATTAGTTGTTCTCTTGGTTCTGTTCATTGTACTCTGCATCAGTTCGTACAACTCTTCCAGGTTTCTCTGAAGTCATCCCATTCATTTCTTATAGTACAATAGTATTCCATTACACTCATATTTCATAACTTATTGAGTTGTTTTCCAAGTTATAGGCATCCTCTCAGATTCGCATTTTTTGATATCTCACAAAGAGCGCTAAATATTTTTGTAATCCTTAGAGTTTCTTTTGCCTAGGACTAATTCCTCCCTTAATCCACCCTTCGTCTATTCCACTTTCATCTTTCTCCCTTTTCCTTCCTATGTCCCTACTGAGTGAAATGTATTTTTGTACCCAACTACACGTGCATATTCTTCTCTTCTTTGCCCAGGGCAGATGAGAATGAGGTTCAAGTGTCAGCTGCTCTGCCCCCTCACCTTGTTTGTATAGATGTCTACTTGGGCGCCCTGATTATGCAGGATAAATTTCCCTAACCTTCTTTTCCTTTTCTCCTTCCTTGCCCCACCATTTCTCTTCTTTTACCGTTCTTCTCTTAAGATCATCAAGTCGTAACCGAACCTTGTTTAATTAGACTTTATGACCCCTAATGAAGACTTAAAGGGGACATATGTATAATCATTTCATATTAGAATATAAGCAGTTTTTCCTTGTTTAGTCCTTTATAAATCTTTATTCATGATTACCTTTTTATGTTTCTCTCAACTCCCATATTTAAGTGAGTCGTGTTATTACAAGACACCTCTTCACTGGGAATTCCCTTCACCGATGACATTACAAGTCCAAATCTCCTTTCCCTCCCCTAACACCACCCCAGCCCCCATCATCTACCTCACTGGATTGTTGTATCAAATGATATTGACTTATTTATTGATATGTTTCTATAGGAAAACATTATTACAATGTGAACTGTTACTATTTTTCTATCCATTTAAACCAGGAGATGGACATAATAAGACATTTCCAGCACTGTATCTATAAGCCATTGGCTAATTCTTCTGTAATTCCTAAGCTCGGAGTCTGGGTAGCTCTGTTAGTAGAGTATCAGACTTCTAATCAGAAAGTCCAGCATTCAGACGCACATTGTTAAAGAATAACATCTAATTTTTTAAAAAAGGTTACCTTTACAAAGAAGAATTTATAAGTAATTAGAGATTTTAAGAGCACTAGCTCACATTTGTATGGCACTTTAATATTTACAAAGTGTCTACCCTCAGCACAAGCCTGTGAGATAATATTATAATCCCATTTTACAGATCAGGAAACCGAGGCTCAGAGAGGTTTTTGAGTGGCTTGCCTAACAAACGCATACCTTTTCAAGTTTAAAGAAAAAAAGATTTGTGGTGCATTCCAAAGTAACTTTGTTTCTACTGCTTCGATTCTCATTATGGGAATCATTTGATGGAAATGAATTAGATGCTTATGCAAGTTGTGGTGACTCAGGTCATTAGAACATCTCAATGAACTGGAAGAGGAAATTAACTAAATAGTGATTAAACCAGGTACTGTCATTCCCTTTCCATTTCAGCTTCCTGCCCCTCACTCCCCACATATACAAACCTTTCCCAATCCCTAAAGAATTCAGTGGAACCTTTAGAAGTTGCATCTGTTACTGTGCCCTTTCCAAATTAGATTGAAGTCCATTTTTGTTTTCACTTTCCTTTCAGTGTGGAAGGAAAGGGTCAAGGTAATTAATCTGATGTCAGTGGTTTTCTGCCTCCTACCCCCTCCCCTCCCTATCCTCATCTCCCCATTAATTAAGAAAACCAAAGGAGAAAGCACAAGCTATTTGTCTGTGACCCCGCATTCCAGGTCTTTTCTCCACTGCTTGACATTTTGATTAGAAATGAAACTTTGTGAAGTTACTTTTTTTGGTGGGAAACCAAAAGCTCTGTCATTTCTTTTACCTGCTTTTAGTGAGTATTTTAAAAAGAGAAAACCCACTAAATAAAGAAAACACAAACATATAAGAGGAGATCAGAGCAGAAAGCTGGTAATATATCTATGTGGCAGGGTCTGGGGGTCCAGCAAGAGGGGTGAGTTTGCTGATGTGGTCAACATTTTCAGTGCCATGTCAGCTAGCGGTCATGGCCATCTCAAGGTTAATGCCCCCTGTCTGAGAAGAGGAAGACAAATGTTGCCTTGCATGGACCATATCAGGGCTGGAAGGATGTGGGTCTGTCTCCATAAATATTTAAATAACAGTTTTTATGTGTGCTTACTATATTTCTTATTTTAAAACCATTCTGCAAACTTAATTGCAAACAAAATAGCATGGAGAAAGCATATGATATGACAACCAAAACTATTTTGTTTCTTTTAATGCACCAAATTCAATTCTCCTTGGCCATGCTTGAGGTTAAAAAGATTTTTCTAAAGTGCTTAGCCCCTCTTCCCCTCACATTTCCTGTCTTTTTTCTGTACTTATGGCTCCTTTCCTGGAATAACATTTAAATGATTAATCAGCAAATAAGGACAAGATTTCGTCAAATACCATTAGTATCCCACCCTCATTGCCCCCATTCTCCCATCCCACTCCCAAAGACTGGTCCCTCAAGAGTATAATAGAAATGTTATCACCGTATTATTTTTATAAATGCTGATCCTTGAATTTGTAAAGTGAGTCATTGGTTATATTAATCACAAGATTTAAATGAAAAATCATTGGACTGAGTTTGCATAAGTTATCTCTCCCTTGTGTCTGGAATACACTCCCTTTCACTTGCCTTTCCTGGTATTCCAAGCTCCCTTCAAGATCTGTTTTAAGTAAGATCTCCTTTATGTTGCCCTCTCTGAATCCGGAAGTTTTTAATGCTCAGTGTACCCCCTTCCAAATTGCTTAGTATTTATTCTGTCCATGTATACTATGTACTTGTCTGTTTACATTTTATTCTCTCCAGTAGAATGTATGTTCTAGGAGAGAGGCTGTTTCTTCTTCTTTTTTTTTTTTTTGTATTTACATATACCCAGTACTTTATATAATGTTTGGTACATAGTAACTAGATAATTAAATTAAATGTTCAATTAAATGAGATTGAAGGCAGGGCAGTTGTAGATAGAGGGCAGGCCTTGGAAAAAGAAAGACCTGGGTTCAAATCCAGTCTGTGACTGATACTGATTGTGTGGCCACTGAGAACAAGGTGCTTAATATCTCAATTCCCCCAAAATACTATCCATGACTGTAACATGAATTACTGATAGAGGAGGTTTCCACCCTGGGAATTTCTTATACCAATTAAATCACAAGTCTGGGCAAAAAAAATGAGGAAGGGAGTATTTTAGGACTGGAAGGGACTTTAGATATCTTATCTTTTAACCTTGACCACCCCCGTTTAATAAACGAGAAAACTGAGACCCAGAGAAATGAAGTTAACAGATCAAATTTCTGTAAGTAGAGCCAGGATTCCAATTCAGGTCTTTTCTCTCTGAATGAAGCACTTTTCCCACTGAACCAAGAAGTCTTTTTGCGACATTATGACATAGGTACATGACATTGACAGTGACACAGGGGAGAACAGAATACCCCACTTAGACTTAAATTTTTGGAAGGTCATACCTGAGTGAAGAGCAGAGTTAGCTCCATATACCACGTGTGCAAAGAAATGGATACAGAGACACTCCTCTCTCAGTCCCTATAAATAAATAAAAAATTGATGTACTGATATATATCTGCAGAAATTAAGGTAGATAGTTTACCCTTAAGGGGAAGAAAAACCTCTGGCTCCCACATCAAAATAAATGGAAAGGTATTAACTCTTGGCCATGTGTAAGAAAGACCACATTCAGCTCAGGCACATGCCCATACTATTCCTTTATCATCTTCTGTTCTTAACCTGTCTTTCTTCTCCCCAGGCTCTCTTCAATATAGTTCACCATCACTCAGCCCCAAAACAAAATGCTTTACACATCCTTACATCAACAGAAACACTATTGGCCACTTCTTTCAACTATCTATTCAATGACCCACAGGGCTGAGAAGGGTGTTCATATATGCTCCCCACTGTTACTTTCAAATCATCCCACTATGAGACCCAGAGAAATATTCCAACTTGTAGAGCAGGTCCCACAAAGAAGATTACCCCCGGTTCAATGTACTCTAGGCTCATATAACCTAAAAACACAGCTCACAAGCACTCATTAATGCGTTCACCTTTAACAGTCATCCAAAGGACACAATTAGGTCAAAGCAAAGGCATTCCATGAAATAATATAGTAAGAAAGTAATTTTAAAAGTATTTCCCCCCAAAACCTGGAAAATAGATGATATGTGGTAGTACTAGAAACAAAAACGTTATTTGTGTTACCTTCTTTGTAGGTCAGCAAAATTCTAGGGGGAAAAGTGATGGTTTTAGCTGTGTCTCGGATTTTAATATCTCTCCTGATCTTCAGACCAATACTTCCAATTGACTAAAGGGCACCTTGACTAGGTCCTCTCTTTGAGATCTTATATTCAACACATCCAAAGAAATGAGGACTAATTTTTCCCCCAAGTTTTCTCTAAATCCTGATTTATAACCCAGAACACTAGTCTCCCATATCTGCCACCTTGCAATTATCTTAAAAAAAATAAAACTTTAATTTGACCTTTCCAATTTCTGTCTTTCTTTGCCAATGTCCTAGAAAGAATAGTCTATATTTGCTGCCTCCACATCTTCAAACTTCATTTACTACCCAATCCCTTGTGATCTGGCTAATGACCTCAACCCTCTATCAAAGTTGCTTTCTTAAATGTCATCAGCGGACTCTTAATGACTAAATTCTATAGCATTTTTAAACGTTCATCCTTCCCTACCATTCTGCATCATTCAACAGTGTTGAATATTCATTTCTATTATTTATAGGCAAGTGCATGTGGGTCTCTGTCCTAGAGGAGACTGGAAGGCTGAAGCTTTGAACCTTTTGTGGTCCTTTTACATGCCATGGACTCTACTTTAGTAGTCTGGTAAAGTCTGTGGCATCCTGGGCCATCTCCTGTTGTCCTGGTGAATATCAGGCCACTGGACCCAGATGGCTCTGGAAGAGAAAGTGAGGCTGATGACCTTGCGCAGCCCTCCTCACTCAAATCAAAGTCAACTGCAAGTCACGGCATCATTTCCCTGATATCACGGTCCTCTTCAAGAATGAAGGACAAACACAACAACAGCAACAACAAAGTCTATGGGCTCCTTATTAGACAATATTTATAAAGTGTTAAGCAAAATGCCTGTCTTATAGTAGGTGCTATATAAATGTTAGATATTATTGTTACTCTCAGAATAATTTAAAATGCATAAACTATTTATGATTATGAAAGAAACCAATCAGATTGAATGCAGTTATTGAAATAAGCAGTACAGAAGCAAGCATAGATCTCTGAGGTACTCTGTTGGAGACCTTCTTTCAAGTTAACACCAATGATTGCTCCTGTATCTGGCCAGTCAGTCAATTCCTGATACATCTAAATAGGATATTGCCTTTTATACATCTTTCCATAAAAAAGCACAAAAGGTTTTCGAATACCTACTAAATCTAAGCCAATTATACGTAGATCATCTTCGTCTCTTTTGCTGGCTCATCATCTTACTCTTGTCCAGTAACACTGGGCACATTCCAAGCCCCTCTCTTTTCTCTACTTTCTTTTCTCTTTTTACTCTCTTCTTTGGTGATCTCAAATGCTTGGAACGGTTCATGTATTAACCCTACATACACGACTCTGGATCTATATATCTAGTACATATGTACTTTGGACTCTAGTCCAGCCTCTCCTGCTATTTACTTGATCTCTCCACCTGGATGACCTGTTGACAACCTGAACTTAACATGTATAAAACATAAGTTATCTTCCCCCTTAGACCTTTGGCATTTCTTCCAACTTCCCTATTTGTGCTGATAGAACCCCCATACTCACAGTCCACCCAGGCTCAAAATTTTAGTCATGTTTGATTCTCCCCTTTCCCTATCCCTCCCACATTAAATTAGTTTCAACATCTTTCACATTTGTCTCCCTCTCTCTATTTAGTACAGGCAGCTAGGTAGTAGAATAGACAGAGTGCCAAGCCTGGAGTCAGGAAGACTCATCTTCCTGAGTTCAAATCTGGTCTCAAACACTTACTAGCTGTGTGACCTTGGGTAAGTCATTTAACCCTGTTTGCCTCAGTTTCCTCATTTGTAAAATAAGCTAGAGAAGGAAATGGAAATTATTCTACTATCTTTGCCAAGCAAACCCCAAAAGGGGTCATAAAGAGTTGGACCCAACTGAAACATCTGAACAGCAAGAAAAACTCTACAACTCTATTCATTAAGACAGCCTATTTCACAGCCATAAAATTGTTCAGTATAGTAAAAGAGGCAAGTAGTCAAAGCTGGAGGAGCTGTGGGGAAAAAAACTAATATATACAGCTGGTAGAGATGTGAATTCAACTATTCTGGAAAAGAATTTGGAATTACATAAGAAATTATTTATACTCTTTGATCCAAAGATCTCATTACTGAATGTATATCCCAAGGAAGTTAACAACAGACATACTTGCTGAGGTATTCATAGCAACACTACTTGTAATAGAATAGTTAACTTGGGCTTTACTGGCTAGATTCCTTTTCCCTCCCTTCCTTCCTTCCTTCCTTCCTTCCTTCCTTCCTTCCTTCCTTCCTTCCTTCCTTCCTTCCTTCTTTCCTCTTCTCAACCATTTCACTCAGAAGCTCATAGACTGGACCATAATAGGTCCTTGCCCAAGCTCCACTTAATGGCTATATTTTGGGCCCTCCTGGCTCAGAGTGAATGTCAATGGTAACTGTTTGTCTTTTGACTAGCAACCCTGAGGGTCTTTCCCTCCCAGTTTGATTTTTCTTTCTTCTGATTAAAGGGCCATCCCTTGATTGGCTTCTTAAAGAGGCCTATTCACTGAGTGGGCCTTACTTCACTTAAAGTGATATATTAGGAAGGCAGAATTTATGATTTCAAAGAGAATCTCATATGTGCCTAAAAGGTCTGGAACCGCAGGATATAAGGAATTCTCTAGGCAGAAGGCAGGAGAACTAAAGCATGTATTTACACTCCACAGTAACAATCCCACAAACCAGAGTCCGCATTTTGATATTTTCATCAAAAGCTTCCAGGCCCAATAAGTCCGCCTCACAAGGGTTACCAGGAGGCCACAGAGAAGCGAGATGGTATAAGGCAAAATCGTATACATGCTTCCCCTCTACGGTAAGAAGATTACCCACTAGCCTCCAGTCAGCTCTGCTACCGGCAGCTCAGCTTCGGCTGTAGGCGTCTCTGGCTCCAACTGGAAAAGGAAAGGAGGATCTTCAAGCTGTCCTCTCCCCTCTTACAGAGTTTTTGACATCATCAAGCGCTGCCTGAACGACCAGGGCCGATTGGTTCTTGACTTGGCCCCTCCCCCAGCGCAGACCACGTTAACACACCTCCCCTCAGCCAGCGCCATGACTCATCACACAGGAAGCTCTGGCCCTGCCCCGGAAGAGCAAGCCCCAGCGTCCAGGGAAGCTCAACGAGGCGAGGCGAGCTGAGTCATTCAAAGAAAACAAAGTCCATTCTGGCTACAAGTGAGAACCTGAAAAGGCCTTAGCCTAAAAGGGCCAGGGCCTCCCAATGCATCCTGGGCCATCTCCAATCATCCTAGTAAATATCAGGCCACTGGATCCAGATGGCTCTGGAGGAGAAAGTGAGGCTGGTGACCTTGCGCAGCCCTCCCTCACTCAAATCAAAATCGACTGCAAGTCATGTTATCATTTTTCCTGATGGCATGGTCCTCTTTGAAAATGAAAGACAAATACAGCAAGAACAAACAACTTGTAATAGAAAAACACTTATGGTCTTCCTTAACTATGTGCCTAGCAAATCTGGGGTGGGGTAATTGAACAAACTGTGGCATATAATAAAGGTAAAGAATTTAGAGAAACAAAGAAAGACTTATATGAACTGATTCAGAGACAAGAAACCAAATATCAACATAACACAATGATTACAATAATGTAAATGAAGACAGTCCTAAAAGACAGCAGACTTCATGCCAAATACTATAGTCAATGTTGGTGCCAGATGGCTGAGGTTAGAACAACTTTACTTTCTTTTAAAAAATAGTCAATTATGAAAATAGAAATTCACATGTGTTGTTGATTACATTCACTATATTAAATGGTCCTGCTTAACTGATTTTTTAATAGGTTCTGTGCAAAGCATGTTTATTTGGAAGTGGTCAATATATCAAAATTGGCCAATATGTCAATCAATCAATAAACATTTATTTAACACAAACTATGTGCCAGGCACTGTTTGCAAAGCTTAATGAGACCCTAAAAGTCATCTAGCTCAGCCCCTTTATTTATGGCTGTGAAAACAGAGGTCCAGAAAGATTTCATAACTTGCTAAACATGCTGGAGTCAGAGGACTTGTATTCAAATCTCATCTGCCACTTATTACCTGAGTGACCATGAGCGAGGAACCTGACCTCTCTTGGTCCCTGTTTCTCATTTATATAATGAATAAGTGGGACTAAATGTCCTATAAGGTCTTTTTCAGCTCTAGATCTGTGATTCAATGACCCTGTGATCTTATGATCCTACCATTATACAGATAGTAAGGAGAAGAGCTGGGATTCAAACCAAGGTCTTCTAACCCTCCCTGTTCTCTCCCCTGGCTTCAGTGTATGTAACATCTACCGCATCTAAAATGTGAAGTTCCACCAAAGTGTAAAATAATATTATTGACTTCTAGCACCGCTGAGAGATGTTATCTACTATACTGGGATTTTCTCCATCCTGAGTATAATAAAGTATTTTTTTCCTTTTCATAGTCAAATATTCAAATGGATATGTGAGCTCATCAGTTTGAAGATGATGCAGATTACAGCCCATCCATAGTAATCCATCCTATGAGATTCTTATCCACGCTCTCCCACAAGTTCTTCAATGGGAGGCCCACCCAATATGCTGGAAGCTTTCCTCACTTTCTTCTGGCATCATAAGGATGCCAATAGAACACTCACCCTGTCATCCATCATCCTTGGCAGGTGACTGGCCCATCTTGTTTTAGTCTCATAAATTTCCCTGATAACATTTTAGGCTCCGGTTCTTTGAAGTTGGTTATATATCATATGTTGCAGCCTGCTCATGGCCACCGTAATCTCTCCCCTGCCCTCTATGTGAGACTCTTTCCATTCAGTGTCCTACGTCTCTCAATCATACAACAGTACTGTACAAAAGTGTAGACACAAGTTTGTGGAAAAGTGGCCCAGATACAGCTAAATAAAAACTAAAATAAAAAGAATTTATGGCAACAGATTAGTCGAAGAGTTCTTGAACTGAATGCAAGAAGGGAAGTAATTGTGTTTATATTTTAGCTTTAGTCACTAAATGGTTGGGATGACTAAGCTAAAACACATCTGTATTTACACGATCTATAAAGCACCAATTAGCAACACATCTGAAAGTTCCCCGATAAAATGCAAACTTCGTAGCTATTTCAATGTTCCAGCAAAGCAGTCTCCCAAGCCGGTTCCTGTTCCCATAGCTTCCCTTCAATGCTAGGAAGTCAAGCTGTCATCTGGCACAACTCCGCCATCTAGTGGTACTGTAGCAATAATAAATTACAGCGCCGGACCATGCTTTGAATTTTCCTGTTGTAATTAAGAACGAGTGGGTGGCACTCAAATGCAGCTGTTTTCTGCATTACAGGAAGTAACATGGGAGTGAAAGGCCAAGGATAAATCAAATCCACATCATACAAAAGCCCAATTTCAAATTGCCAATTTCAAAAGCATCATCAAGTATTTCTTAAAGGCTGCTGTGCTCCAGGCACTCTGCTAACCACTGGGGATAAAAAGAAAGGCGAATCGGGACAATATAAAACAACGACGGCAGCCCCTGCTCTCCAGGTGCTCTGAAGTCTGATGGGGGAGACAACATGTAAACAACCATCCACAATAAGATGTAGGCAGGATAAAATGGTGGGAAGGCACTGAGGTAAAGGAGGACCAGTAAAAAGCTTTTATTAAATATATACTTGCGTATCATGGCTGTGTACAAAGACCACTATCTAAAATGGTCCTTGGAGGCTAGATGTATATCATCTGATGCATGAGTCACAGTTTATGTCCCCGCAGAACATTTAGAAGCATCCTTACCCAGCAATAAAGCTGACTGATCTGAGTCTGTTTCTGTCTCCCCTTTCTTTGTACTCTTTGTCCTCTTTGTACTCTCGTCCTTTTCTAAGGGTGAAGGGATAGGCAACTGGAAGGAAGGAAGCTAGACGAGAAGAAGCTGGGAAGCCTAGATAACACTGAATGACCAGCCTGTGAGTCTGGGAGTTTATCACATTTTAGACAAAGTGAAACGGTCGTTTGTTCAGTCAATAAGCATTTATTAAGTGCTTACTAAGTTTCAGGAACTATGCTAAGGGCTAGAAATACAAAGAAGTCTAAAACAATCTCTGCTTTCCAGGAGTCCAAGGTCCAACATGGGAAACAACGTTGGGGAAAAATTTTTGTTTATGAAAGATATAGACAGTGTAAATGGAAAGTAATCTCAGAAGGAACTGGGGAGAAACAAGAAAAGGCCTCTGGCAGAAGGTAATACTCGAGGTGGCTCTTGAAAGAGTGAGAGAAGAAAAGAGACAAAGAAGAGAAGGGAGAACTTCCAGGCAGGAGAAAGAGTGTTATGTACGAGGAAGAGCATGAAGATCAGCACTGATAGATCATAGAGAAATTCCAACTGGAGCCTGGCATTTTAAAGGTCCCTGATACCCTCCACTTCAAGTTTGAAACAAACAGCTTAGTCAACCCAACTCCTGATCTCATCCTCATTCACTTGGCAGCTCCGTATTCCAAAGCATCATGTGGATGCATCTACATCCTTGTGTGGCCTGGGTAAGGTTTCTAGTGGCCATTATCATTTCCCCCTCACACTGCTTGTGGCTGGGCAGGTGGTGAACTTTTGTTTCATTTTGTCATTTGAGACTTGTCTCCCTGTCTTGCCCAAGCTGGAAATATATTGGCAACTTATAATCCCAATCCCAAAGGTGATGGGCATGGGAGCTTTGACCTCCTCCATTTCTGATGGGGCTAGTTTGTCCCTCCTTAGACAGCCTGGTCCCAATCCCAAAGGCTCATCCGTCGTGTTAATGCCAGATTTAGCGTGGACATTCAATCAGCTTTAACCCTACTGTGGCTTAGAATTCCTGAGCTCTACTGATCCACCGAGTCTTGGCCTCCCCAATAGTAGGGACCACAGGCATATACTACCACGCCTGGCCATGGTATTCTTTTGGGAAGATTCTCTTCTAGCAGCAGAGCTTTATGGCAATTGTAAACAGTAAATAAGCAACATTTGTTAAAACTAGTCTTCAGGGAGGGAATAATCATAGTTTTAACTCAAAAATAACCATAGTTTTAACTTAAAAATCATAGTTTTAACTTTGACTTGAAAATAAGACTAAACAATCTATTGCTGACATACTAAATGCACACACACACACACACACACACACACACACACTTGTTAACAAGATTGTTCCTAGAGTCTAGAAATTGAGGTTGGTGGAGAGGAACAAGATCAGCCCGTGCCCCAACTTGGGGGCCCCTCTGAACTGCCAGAGCAGAAGGGAGAGAGCAAGATTCTCCCTGAGGCCACAGGAGGTTTGAAAGGAATGATTATTTTGAAGTTACAGTGTTCCTATCAGGTTAGAGGTCTAAGACACTTGTGTAGCACCTCATTAAAAAAAAAAAAAGCACTGAATTGGGGTGGGGGTTCAGGGGAGATCTAGGTTCAAGTCCCAGATTTGACATGTACTTGTCATATGACTCTGGGTTAATTACATAGCTTCTCTGTGGCTTGCTTTCTTCATTTTTAAAATGGGGATAATAATACTTTATTAGTCCACATCCAATCTATATCTTTTCCTTAAACTTGGCTGATATAATACCTCACAGCAGCCTATAAGCTATGTTATTATTCATTGTAAACACAAACATTTGCATGTGCATATACGCTCAATCAACAAGCATTTATTGAGCATTTATTATGTGCCAGGCACTCAGCTAAGAGCTGGGAATACAAAGAAAGGCCCCAAACACAAACAAAAACAAAATCTATACCACAGTCCCTGCTCTCAAGGAGTTCACAGTATAATATACACATGGATATGGATATGTGGATGTATATATATATATGTTTCCTTTTGGAGAAATCAAATTTTCAGGATCCAATTTATATTTGGGTGTAACCCATATGTGAACCAATATGGCCTATATCTGAGCCTCTTGCAACATAATATTTCCAGTATTCCAATATGTTAAACCTCAAACAGAAGTTGACCTTGGCTGAGATACAGACATTTAAGATGTTGTAGATGAAGAATGTAGCAATTGTGAAGAAGACATCCATATTTTATTTTGGCAAAAAAAGTTCCATATTCTCTTCTGTAGTAATGGCGGAACGGAAGGAAAGGGGTCAGAGGGTGCTGGTCACAAAGTTTTTAGAACATTTATAAACTTTAAATCAGTTATTAGTACTCTAAGTGTAAGCTCTTTGTTAAATGTCCGGTGGCTAGATATACTCCCAGAAGAACTGAATCATGTCAATTCTGACATTCTCACTATACACGAAACCAGAAGTCAGGAAAAGATAGCAGCTAGACAGAAAGATTGTTCATTGATTCTCTATGTAGGGACAAACAAAGGAGGTGGAAGAGTTGGTTTTATTGTGTGTATGAAGCCAATAAGAAACATCATTTTATGAAATCTCATTTTGCAAAATATATTTGCAAAAAGATCATCATATAAACAAGCCACCTAGGCAAATATCTTTTACAGAGGATAGTCATAAAGAAATTCTAACAAGGTCTCAGAAAGATCCTCCGCATTAGATTGATATGCACCTTGTCCAGTGACGTCAATATAAAGGTGTGTGTTGGAAAATATAGACTCGGAATAACGAATGACAGTTGCCCCCAAAGCGTACTCTCATGCCGACATGTCTTGAGTGCTTTATTTCAGAAAATAAAACAAAACTAAAAAGTGTTGGACATGGCAAGCATTGAATAACATCACAAAAAATGAAATTGACCCAAATGATGTGGAAATTATTCTTAAATCAGCTGTTCGTGTAGAGGCAATTCACTCACTTGTTAGTGCAAAGTAAAAAGTAAGAAGAAAGACCAAGCATGAGGAAAATACATGGCTTGAAGTTAAAACAATCCCATGTTGACTTATTTAAATAAGTTATTATTGGGGCAGCTAGGTGGCATAGTGAGTAGAGCGCCAGCCCTGGAGTCAGGAGGACCTGAGTTCAAATCCAGCCTCAGACACTTGACACACTTACTAACTGTGTGACCTTAGGCAAGTCACTTAACCCCAATTGCCCAGCCTTCCCCCTCCAAAAAAAAAGTTATTTATAATGGGAAAATGGGGTATGGATGAAAGACAAGGCATACATACTGACTATGATAATTTTGTTTGAAAGTTTCAACTGCCTTAACAAAAAGACCAAAAGACCTAAAAAGTGCCTTAGTCCATAAACACTTGGATTACTTGCCAAGAGGGGAGATATGACAGCCAAGAACAACAATGGTTATAATGGTTATAATCTGGGTTGTAAAGTGTTAAAGGGAAGGATGGTGGAAGATTACAATGGTATCACCTCGTAATAAAGAGAGAAGTGGGGAGATAAAACTAGTTTAAATAAAGACTAGCAAGAAACTCAATTAAGCAAAGCCGTCCTGAGAGCATTTCTGGATAAAAATGGAAGGAGGGAATAAGGAATCAGCTTATGTTAAATGCCTACCATGTGCCAGACACTGTGTTAAGAGCTTGACAAATTTTATCTCATTTAGATAATAAGGAGGACAACGGAAGAGACATAGAGGAAACACATGCAAAGACTTTTGTAACATCCTTAAGGAGAGGGGAGACTCCATACTTGGACTCTTAACATCTTAGTCCTAGATAGGCTTAGAGAGGAGACAGAAAAATCACTGAATAGAATAAAGGTGGAAAAAATCAGTTGGATTAGCTGTGCAGGAGGCAACAAAGTTCTCAGGACATAGAGGGATTGATTCATAGGATATGTAAAGAAGAAGATGCAAATGCCTCTAGCAACAGAGCCATTATTACCTCTCAAGCCTGTGGTTTGAGAAGTCCATTCCATTTGGGTCATTTTATCCTTTCTTGAATACCTTAAGTAACAATGAGATCGCTACTTCACAAGTCAGCTCGTTTCAGTGTCAGAGGAATCCAGTTATAAGGAAGTGTTTCCTTACGTTGAAAGGAAATCTGACTCAATGTAATTTCTATCTACTAGTCCTCTGTCCTCCAGAACTATGTGAAATACATTTAGTCACAGTTTCACATGACCAGACAATCCTTCAGATCTTTCAAGAGAGTTATTATGTTGGCCTACATCTTCTCATCACCAGGACAAATAACTGTTGGCTTCTCAACCTATTTCTTGTGCCTTCTAGTTTTAAGCTCTCTTTTACCGTGGTCTTCTGGGCACTCTCTTGATTGTCAATAGCCCTTTTAAAATGTAGCTCCCAGAAATGAACTTAAGAATACAAGTGTGCTTGACCAGCTTGTACATTCCTTTAAAGAAGCAACCATGTTTGATGTTTCTGCACAGCTAGTTCAGTGCCTAACCTAGGATGCATTGCCCCTAGTTGGTTGGTTGGTGGTTGTCCACTCTCAAAAAGGACCAACATGATATCACTGTTGAAGTCAAGGTGCTATGTGTCCAGCTGTGACTGATCTAGACCAATACAAGCTCAGAAGATTCTACCACAGGTCAGGCACTAACAGTCCGTATCAACATCTGGAGGAGAGATGTCTCTAGGCACATAATAGATATGAATGAATCAATGAATGATCAGAGCAGACCATGGTAAAACTATTGTCTCATTTGTTTGAAATACTATTCTTTTAGTAATACAATCTAAGCCAAGGGTATGCTGGTAAGTATTTAACAATAAGTTGGGAGGCATATATATGTACTACTTCAAAATTAATCTGAATTATTAAGATTTTTAATCACTTTCTTAAACCTAGATCAGTAGTGTTAAACTACAATACAAACAGATCCCTGTGGTTATCATGTTGACTTAGAAAACCACGACTTAACATTATCTATGTTGTATTGTATTTTATTTTGTTAAACATTTTCCAATTACATTTCAATCTGGTTCAGGCCAATGAATATCCATTTTGACACCTCTGCCCTAGAGAATCGATAATACAATAATCCAACCTTGGTTTACAACATTTTCCAGTTTTCAAGAGGTAAATGCTCACTTAACAATCTGCTCTCATGAGCTGGTTCAAGCTGGCTCCAGCACATCTCTGGTCTAAGTTTATATTAGCTTTTTGACAACCACATCATGCTTGACATTGAACTTGCCATTAATTAAACCTCATAAATCTTTTCCATAGGACCTGTTACAGGTCAATCAGTGTGTCTCTCTCAACATGCATTTCTGCTACTTACTTTTTTAAAATGTGTGAATAAGATAATAAGGTTTCACGAACATTGAAGTTCTATAGTAATATTATCAATTATTATTTTTATAGAATTTTACCTATGAGGTAAAGGTGAAGAGGTAGAGTATTCCATGCATGGGTACAGTCAAGTTCAAAGATAAGGACACAGGAAATGGAACGTCATGTTTAAGAAACTTCATTGTAGTAGGATCATAGAATGTGAGGAGGGTAATGTAGTATAAAGAGCCTGGAAAGTTAGAAAGGACAAGATTATGAAGAGCTTTAAACACCAAACAGAGGACTTCATATTTGATTCTGGGGGTAATAGGAAGCCACGAGAGATCACTGAGCAAAGTTAGAAAAATCACCTTGGCAGCTGAGTGGAGAACGGATTTGGAGTGGGGGGAGACTTGAGGCAGCAGCACCAGTTCAAAGACATTGCAACAGACTTGGATAAGGGCCCAAAATAGGATTGTAGCTGTACGAGTGGAGGTAGGGGACTTATATCAAAGACATCGTGAAGGTAAAAACGGGAAGATTCGGCAATGTTGAGTGAGAGGATGAGGAGTCGAAGATGATATTAAACTTATGGGTTTGGGTGAGTGGGAGGATGGTAGAGACCTTGACAATAATAGAGAAGTTGGGAAGAGGGAACAGTTTTGGGAAATATGATGAGTCCTATTTTGGACATGCTGGGTTTGAGATATTTAAGGGACATCTAGTTCTAAGACATAGTAGGAAATGCATGACTAGCTTAGCAGAGAGACTAGAGCTAGAAATATAAATCTGGGAATCATCCTAATAAAGATGATAATTGAACCCATGGGAGCTAATGAAATCACCAAGTGAAATAGCATGAAGTGAAAAGAGAAGATGGCCCTTTCCACCTCTGGAACTTTTTGGCATTCTCTTTTTTCCTTCTCAGTCAATGTTTCTTCCAAGTAAGTTTTGATAAGTAAATATATATATATATATATATATATATATATATATATATATATATTTATTTTTTTATATATCTAAAATATATTTATATTTTAGTGACAAATGCTTTGTATAAGGTAGATAAACATTAATTGGCCTACATTTGGAGGGGTTGCTGGTGTTCTCATTTGGTAATAGATATACAGGATCAAATTTATATCTGAGAGGAAACCAGTAAGATGCCTTGCTAATCATTTATCTGTCACTGCAAAACCATTTTAAATTATGTGGGCCAGTGATTATGGGTTGTATTCAGATGGAGCAATTTCTAATTTTGTAGAGAGATAAGAGTTTCAAATACTTCATTTCCCACCTGGCTGCACTCTTTTGGATTTCTTTGGAATTCACCATTTTCTCTCTCCTTTCCACACCTTTTTCAGCTTCCTTTCCTGTGTTGTCTTCCCCCATTAGAGTGTAAGCTCCTTGAGGGCAGAGACTATCTTTTTCTTTTTTGTATCTATAGCACTTAGCTCAATGCCCGACATATAGTAGGTGCTTAATAAATGTTTAGGGCAGCTAGGTGGTGAAGAACATAGAGCACTGGGCTTGGAATCAGGAAGATTGATCCTCTTGAGTTCAAATTTGGCCTCAGGCAGTGACTAGCTGTGTGACTTTGGGAAAATCACTTAACCCTATTTTCCTCAGTTTCCTCATTTGTAAAATGAGCTGGAGAAGGAAATGGCAAACCAATCCAGTATCTTTGCCAGGAAAACCCTAAATGCAATCACGAAGAGTCAGACACGACTGAAATAACTCAACAACAGATAAATGCTTATTGACTAACTCAAATGCTTTCCTTGTTGTCATTACTTGGTCCTTCATCACCTTAACTAGGAGTAAGATTTCTCTTTCCCATATGATCGAACTTGCATTTTCATTATGTTGAATGTCTTGCAACCATATAATTGACCAGAAATTTTCCACTTCCTCCTTCTTCAGGGACTCCTCTCTCTCTCTCTCTCTCTCTCTCTCTCTCTCTCTCTCTCTCTCTCTCTCTCTCTCTCTCTCTCTCTCTCTCCCTCCCTCCCTCCTCTGATTTTTTTTTTTTTGCTTCTCAAGCATCTACAATAAAGTGTCTGATTGATATTGAACTGGTTTTTTTCCTTTGAGCTGCTTTGATTCCTTCTGTCATCTCAACCTTCTGACTTTTATTTTCAAATCTAATTAAAGGAATCTAAGATTTCAGATATGCTGTTGTTTTCTGAATTTCTTTCCACATTTCTTTTTTCATTGCCTTTAATGGGGCAATATGGCATTCAAGTTTTCCACTAAAGCAAATCAGATAAATTTTTTTGTTCTCTTCCAACACCTTTCCATAGATATTCGATAGTTCTCTCAAGTCAATTCTATGATGATGGTGTTTGATGCCTATCCTTAGGGTTATTCCTTAATAGTTCTTTCTTATATTTCTCATCATGGCAATGATTACTGCATATACTGAAATGTCTTTAAACTTTCTGTCAAATGTTTTGGGAAAAGTACTCTGGCATAAATGGTCCACTACTTGGATTCATGTCATCAAGCTCAAAAAAAATAATTTGAGACTTTGGTGCTGTTTTTCTCTTCTATTTGGTTGTGAATTATAATTTTTTGAGTACAGCAAGCGAGGATAATCTCAGGATCCTCAACTTTTACCTCCTCAGACTTAGTAGCTCCTTGATTTAATCTAGTTCAACTAATCAACACTTAGGAATGTGGGGTGGGTGTGATTGCTCAAAACTAGTCAGCAATATGTTGTGTGACTTGGAATGGAAGATACCATTGACAAAAAGCAACATGAACCACAACAAAAGGACAGATTTGTATTGTATTTGTATTGTATTGTACTGTATTCAAGGAGTGGAATAAAAGAGATTATCCAAAAAGTTTATGATCAGAAGAGGAGGAAGGCTAGTCTCCCAGTACATGACTCCTGATCTGGCCTCACCTTCCTCCCTTCATAATCTTGGCCCTACAGACACCGAGTTCAACTATTTGCTGTCATCCACCCTTGAATTCTCTGCCCTCCTCTTGTCATACCGCCATTTACATTCTGCCAGTCTTCCATCACGGGTCATTACCACTTTCTGTCTGCTTTGTTCTTACTCTTGTGCTACAAGATATAGCTGGAGGAATTAGTCTTGTCTATAATAGATGCCTAATAAATATTGACTGACTCAAATTGCTGCTGATTTATTTCTTGGGCCTATTCTTCCGTCCTGTCTAGGAATTCTTTATCCCCTCTAATGAGCTAGAACATATAAGATTCTTCAGATCTTTTCTCATCTTCTATCAGGGAGGCCAACTTGGAATTTTTAGAACAGAGTCACTGAACAGTTACGGTAGGAAGACAAATATAACCCTTTATATGACTGGAAGTTGCTTTAACTTACATGCCCTGAAAATTTCCATTACTAAATGCTCTAACTACGCCTGTTTGCCGCTACCAGGCATCCATGAACTGAAGATGCCTACTTTCAGTTCCTTGAACAGGACACTATCTCCCATCTCAGTGACTTTGCCCTGGCTGTCCCCTATGCTTGGTTGCTCTGCCCCCCTCACCTCCATCTCTTAGTTTTTCTGGCTTCCTTATTGAGCCGGCTTAAATACTACCGTCTGCAGGAGGCCTTTCCTGGTTACGGCATTTATTATTGCCTTCCCCTCCAGATTACTTTCATGAGCTTTGTACATATTTTGTATGTATGTATCTAAATATTTACACATTGCTCTCCCCTTTGGAATGTGCACTCCTTGAGAAAAAGGACTCTAGGCTGCTTTGCTTTGCTTGTTTATTTTCACCTTTATTTGTATTCCCAGGGCTTAGCGTAGTACCTGGAACGTGGTCTGAGAGTAAACAAAATACATATTGACTGTTGTTGTAGCCCTATTTCCAGGACAAAATTCTCTAACTAGTCCTTTAACATGTTTCCGTGTTATCTGGAAATAATTTACCTGGGTCACAAAAGTGAGCATTTAGATACTGTGTTAAGGCTGATAAAATACTTTGCAAATAATCAGTACATTTTATCCTTACAACTGTAGGAGATAGATGTTCTTATTAATCGCAGATGAAGAAATTGAGACAGAAAGTTGTTAAGTGACTTGACCAGAGTTACACCTACTAAGGGTCCTGGTCTAGATTTTTTTTAAAAAAATTATCTATTTATATATTTAAGCGAGTCAGTCGAGGTTAAGTGATTATCCAGGATAACAGAGCTGGTAAGTGTCTAAGTGTCTAGATTTGAACTCAGGTCCTCTTGACTCCAGGGCCAGTGCTCTTGGGCTAGATTTTAACTATAACTCCAGGTCCAGCACTTTATCCACGGTGCCAACAAGCTAGGTGGGAACAATTAGTAATTAGTAATGATTTGCTAATGTATTAAATGAAAATAAGCAGAGAGAAACTATGATGAGACTATCTGAAAGTCATTCCATATTTCCTGCTTCTTTTCATCTCCTCTGTGGCTTTCTGTCAAAACTACCTTTTTTTTCCTTTCCAGTCTTTATGAGATGACTTCCATCCCTTGTCAAGAGCCTGCCATTCTGTTATCATAAGCCATAGTGCAGGAAATAAAATCCAATTCTTCTACACCATTCCTGTGGCCAGCTGTTAACTTCCCGTGTCCTCCCTTCTCTTCCAAAGTCATGACCTTCAGCTTGAAGGACTGATGAAAACACCATCTGCACTTCCAAGTTTTTTCAATAACGTTCCCGGGACTTCAAAGTTGCTAGGGGAGGATTCCAAGCTCCTTTTAGTCATGTATTCTGGCCCCATGTGAATTAGCAAAAGAGCCCTGGAGTTTCAAAGCAGAATAATAGTCTTTTGACTAAGCAGAAATTAAGTAGACGAGGGGATGTGTAATTACTGCTACAAACTCAGTACAAGAGTGAATAAAAAATCCTATGTCATGCTGATTTGCAATAGCCCCAAAGAAATATAAGTAAGGAACTGGGCCTCTGATTTGATTTTGGTAAGGTTATTGATTCACTTTACAAGCTGAGGGGAGAAAAATAATGTAGAACCATTTTAGCCCTGGTGACTCCAACCAACGGATCCTCATTGGATAATGGGCCTTTGTTTGAGAAGACAAACAAGACAGCAGGTGGATGAATGGGTCATATTCATTCATTCATTTGGAGGCAACAAGGTTTATGTGACTTGCCCAGGGTCACACAGCTAGTGAGTGTCAGGCCACATTTGAATTCAGGGTCGTCTTGACTTCAGAGCCAGTGCTCTAACTACTGCACTGCCTAGATGCCTTCACATTTTTTTTTTTTTGTTGTTGAAGTCTTCTTTTAGCTTTCTGCAAACTTTCGTACTGATGTCTTTTGTCTTGACCTCACACTCATTTCTGCAAAGGTCACCTCCTCTACCTGGTGAGCTTTCCCTCATACCAAAGATTAAAAAACAAAAAACCAGTTCAGCAAAGTTAATAGACACGTTGACAGCATTTGACAATATATGTAACATTCCATACCCATAACCCCAGTGAAGGGAAGAAGGGGTGTTTTCTTACCTCTTCTGTGGAGCTTAGCTTGGTTTTCATAATTATACAACATAGAACTTGGAGTCGGGAAGACTATCTCCCTGAGTTCAAATCCAGCCTCAGACACTTACAACCTGAGTGACCCTGGGCAAATCACTTAACCCTGTTTGCCTCAGTTTCCCCATCTGTAAAATGATCTGGAAAAGGAAATGGGAAACCACTCCAGTATCTCTCCCAAGAAAACCACAAACGGGGTCACAAAGAGTCAGACGTGACCGGAAACAACAAAATCACAACCCATGACCAAACAACAAAATCACAATTTGCTTAACCATTACTCAGTTGAGAGGCACCTACTTGGTTTCTGAACTGTTCACATTTAGAACATTTATCTTTCATCTTTGGGGAATGAGGTAGTCCATATATGTGAATTTTCCAGATAACTAAAACATTATTTCAAGTACCAACATTTTAAAAAACATTCATAATGGACATTTTCTAAAATTAAATTCAATTAAACAAATATTTATCAAGTATCTACTATATGAAAGATATATAAGACCACAACCCAAGTTTGTATGAGGCATTTAAGAAGCATACTTCTTAGAAGAGGATTCGTCATAGGGTATAAGCTGGAAGGGAGCCAAGATGCCATCTTAGGTCAACTCCCTCACTTTAAAGATGAAGAAAGTGAGGCACACAAAGGTCAACTTTCCCAGACAGAGCCAAGATTCCAATTCTCTGTCTTCAAATCCTGCATTCTTTCCACTGAACCATGATGATAATCTAATATTTCTTGAATGATTGTGATCATTAGTCATTATTGCATTGTGCTCTATTAAAGTTAAGCAGAAAAAATGTAATAGAATGAATGCTGGGTTGGGGTTCAAATTCTGGATTTGCTCTCTGTGTGACATGGGTCAAAACACCTCACCTCTTAGGACTTCCATTTTCCTATCTGTAAAATGACAAGGTGGGATAAGACCAGTAAAGGTTCCTTTCAGCTCTGAAATTCTATGATCCTAAGGTGGTTAGAGAGAATTCAATAGGATATTTCAGGATGAAAGCTACAAGATAAGCTGTATTTCAATAGAGTCACTCACCAAAGATCCAGAGTCTGGTCTTCAACTTTGTAGGGTCAGAAAATCAATTTTTCAGCCCACCCAGGGAGATCAAATTATTGGGGAAGGAGCTGACTTGTGCTAAACCAGGGGTTCACAGCCTGAGGTCTGTGACTTTGTCTTTTTAGTATTTTGATAATTATATTTGGATAGAATTTGTTTCTCTTATAATGCTACATATTTTATTTAATGCACTTTAAAACATTATTCTGAGAAAGGATTCATAGGCTTCCCCTGACTGTCGCTGGTATCCATGACACAAAAAAGTGAAGAAAACTTTCATTAAACAAACTCTTGACATA
This sequence comes from Trichosurus vulpecula, assembly GCF_011100635.1. NCBI lineage: Eukaryota > Metazoa > Chordata > Mammalia > Diprotodontia > Phalangeridae > Trichosurus > Trichosurus vulpecula. The sequence continues at coordinate 106,565,108 of NC_050579.1, forward strand.
CTACTTAATAATATGATGAGCTGATTTACAATTTTTTTAGTCGAAGCCCCAGGATCAATTATTTCCACAGGGCTCTTTCTTCAGGTGGTAGAAAAAAAATCAAACCAGAAAATTAAATGCATAATCAGAAGGTTTCCTGGTTAGCAGAGACTTGGAAGAAAGGAAAGTGGAACTAGAAAGGGTTCACTCAAGTGAAGTTAGACTGATGAACTCCTCCACACTAGGGATAGTTCTGTTTATAGGTTGGGAAGCAGTGTTCTAGAACTAAAAGACTGTCTGACCTATGCCAGAGACGCAGATACTCGAATGGATCTGGGATGCAATCAATCAATATTTATTAATCCCCTACCAGCACCTATGACATGCAGGTAGCACAGTAGATGGCACTGGGCCGAAATCAGGAAGACTCGTTTTCCTGAGTTCAAATCTGGTCTCAGACACTTACTAACTGTATGACCTTGGGCAAGTTACTTAACCCTGTTTGCCTCGGTCTTCTCATCTGTAAAATGAGCCGGAGAAGGAAATGTCAAACCATTCCAGTATCTTTGCCAAAAGAACCCTAAATAGGGTCACAAAGAGTGGGACGGGACTGAAATGACTGAACAACAACAAAACCCCCTACTAAGTGCCAAGCTTTGTATTAAGCACTGAGGATACAAAATAAGGCAAAAGACACATCTTGCTCTTGAGGAGACTACAATCTAATGGAATTGAGGAATTGATTTGGAAATTCCCTCCAATGATGCTGATTTCCACCTATTCCTGCCTCCCCATCCTATTAGACTCTCGTCCATGCCCACCATCAGCTTCTTCACTATCAATAAAGCCACTATTTTGTGTTGTTTTCTTTTTTGTTTTTCTCTGTACTTGCAATTTCATCGATATTTCTTCCAATGAGGAATCTCATTCTATTAATGTACCTCTACAACCATTTGTACCTTATCATCTTAGAAAGAAGTTTGGGGTACTGAGGGGTTAAGTGATCTGCCCGGAATCACACAACCAGTAAATGTCAGAGGTGGAACATGAACCTAGGTCCTCCTGGCTCAGAGGTCAGCCCTCTCTCTACTACAACACCCTGCCTCTCAGGTATCTGTTAGCAGTTAGTTTTGCTGTTGATGGGTTTGCATTGACCATTCAACATGCCTGCCCCACTCATGACTGACCCATTCACTTTCTAGATGCCTCTCCAAAATGAAGGAGTCAGTCTCTGACCAAAGAGTAGATTTTTCCCTCTGTGGGGTAATAATTGTTCCATGACTGTCCATAAACCTAATTGCCTATAAATAAATAATTATAGTTGATTTTTTTCAGCCAAGTATACTTACAAAAATGCCCCCTTATTATATCATTTTATATTCATTCATTCTAAAATTATTTATTTGGACAGAGAGGTGGCACAATGGATCGAGTGCCAGGTCTGGAATCAGGAAGATTTATCTTCATGAGCTCAAATCCAGCTTCGGGTACTTTCTAGTTATGCGACCCTGGGCAAGTTACTTAACCTTGTTTGCCTCAGTTTCCCCATCTGTAAAATGAGCTGGAGAAGGAAAGAGCAAACCACTCCAATATTTTTACCAAAAAAGCCCCAAAGGGGTCACGAAGAGCCGGACATGACTAAATCAATACAACAACAAAAGAATTTACCAGGTACATATTATCATTAGGCACTGTGCTATATACTGGTGATACAGAGACCAAAAAAAACTAGCCCCTTCCCTCGAGGAACTTACATTTTCCTGGGGGGTGGAGGTAGGAAACAATATGGATACAGATAATTAAACACAAAATGTATTTAAAGTAAATACAAATTAAATACAAATGAGGCATGTATGTTGCCCATGTAATTTATGTTTATGTCCACCCATGATGTCTACATGAAGTTCATAGGGAGGTTTTGATAGTTATCTCTGGATCTTGTCCATACTTCTCCAAGAGAGAATTTGATTCCATCTTGAAAGAGAGCAGAAGTGGCCATGTGGCTGGCCCACTCTGCTCTCCACAAAGGAGAGGGTACCAGATTAGAATTATATCTCTCTGTTCCCCTAAATATTGCTAATCTGATGAAATTACTTTTTTTTTCTCCTTAGGCTTGAGCTGCTTTCCTGGCTAATATCCCTTAAAGAGGTAAGGATACTCCTGGCTTATATCTGAAGACTTGACCCCTTCCCACCAATGCACGTGCACACACACACACGACACTGGCTGGGTGGGGTAGGGGGTGGGAGATAACAACCAGGGATAGGGGCAAGAAATGTCTCATGTAGGTGTTAGCCCTCAAAGTGAACCTTGAATGGAGTTAGAATCTAAGTAGGCAAGTGAGAAGAGCATCTGGGATTAATCAACACCTGAATTGAACTGAAGTGAATTGATTTCATTCTAGGCATAGGGGACAGTCAGCCTATCCAAGGCACAGAGAGAGAAGATAGAATGTTGTGTATGGGAAAAGATAAGTAGGCCTGGGGTTTTGAATGTAGACTGTGAAATAACACAAATTCAAAAACACAATCCACAATATACAAAAGGCCCTATACATAAAAGTCAGTAAATTGGCTGCCAAAATGTACTTTTCGATGAACCTAGCCTTAAAAATGGTAAGGCTGATAACTAACTAGCCTATATTACAGCTTATTTTTTTCCCCATGATCCATGAAAGCAGTCCTGATGGTAAAGGAAAAATATGACATTTAAAATTACTTTTTTTCTGTATAAGACCTGGAGTCATTTTCATATCTCACAATGATTTATGCCTTTGAAACAGAGCTATTTCTCTACATGGCTATATTGCTTTTATGGCTGCTGCTATAAAAGCTGTTGCCACCCCATCCCTTAAAAACTGAGCCTGCAGCAAAATGTAGGGACTCAGCAGCTATTCCAGTGTGCCAACCTTTTTTCAAGAGGTCTGACATTTGGAATGAAGCAGCTTCATACCCATCACTTAAGACAGTCTTCTTCAATCAGTCAGTGAATTCACGGGCATTTCTTACATATTTACTCTGTTCCGTCTATCTGTTCACAGGGTATCTACAAGGAGCCTCTTTCTCCCCTCCATGGCATAGTAAATTAAAGAGAAAGCCTGGTGTAATTAAATTCAACCCAACAAGCATTTATTAAATGCCTACTATGTGGAAGGCTCTAGGCACTAGGGGTTTAAAGACAAAAATAATAATGTCCCTGCCCTCAGGGAATTTACATTCTGCTACGTGAAGGATGGAGAATAAGGGAAGGGAACAAACATTTATTAAGGACCTACTATAGGCCAGGTACTGTGCAAAGTGTTATTTGATTCCCCACAACAAGGTAAGGCATGATTATTATCCCTTTTTCACAGATGAGGAAAGTGAGGTAGACACTGACTGGGCCAAGGTCACATAGCTAGTGTCTGAGGCCAGCTTTGAACTTGTCTTTCTGACTCCAAGCCCAGTGCTCCATCTACTGCAAATGCCAGGACCTTTACAAATATCATCTCATTGGATTCTCGCAGCAACCCTGGGGGGCGGGTGCTACTATTGTTCCAATTTTATAAATGAGGACACTGGGGGATATAATGACTGGTCCAGGGTCACACATATAGTAAGCATCTGAGGCCAGATTTGAACTTGACTTCCTGACTCCTGGCCCTACCGCACCACATAGCTGCCAACAGACAAACAAATATAATGCACATGTACATATATGTGTGTATGCACATATGGATGTATATAACATTTCTATATTATATACATTGCTTTATATATAAATATTAAATTATATACTATTCATATTGCACACACACACACACACACATACATGCACACACCATTTGTTTGTCTACATACAAATGATAAAGTCCTTGCTTTCAAGTATGTTCTACCAGGTTGGGGAACAAGGGAAGGGAAGAAGCATTTATTAAACACCTACTATATACCAGGTACTTATATGTGTGCATATACATATATGACACACACACATATACATGTATATATAGACACACAATACATACACACAAATACACACACACAGAGTAAAAAGTAATTTCCGAAATCCATAGTTTAGGGGAGAGACACTAACAATTGGGGACTCAAGCAAGGCCTCTTACTAAACTAGAATTTTGACATCATTAGAGGATCTAGAGATTCCAAGAGGCAGAAGAGGGAAAGCATACTAGGCATGGGGCACAGCCTCTGCAAGAACATGGAGGCTAGAGATAGAATGTTATATATAGGTGAAAGGAATAAGTCCACAATGACTAGAGTGAAGAGTGCATGAAAGGGATCAAAGCATCCTGGAAAGACAAGTAGGAGCCAGATTTTCCCTTGGCAACAGCATCAGCTTTGCTATAGTCCCTAGCAAAGTGTGATATTCAATCTGTTTCTAAGCTCTCTGAAGAAAATAGATCGAATGGCTGCCATCTGGTGATGGATTCCGTTGTGAGATGCTCCATAAAGCACGGCGTTTAGCAAGATTTTACTCGGAGGACTCTGTTTTCATCGGGTTTTGTTTTCGTGACTGTCCACTGCAAATGTTCAGTTTGTGACCTGAGCCAACATACTAATGATTCAAAATAATGGAAGGCACCCACCAGAGAAATAATATAAAGAAATATTTTAAGCATCTGCTAAATAAGCCTGTAATTTTCCAGTTTTGAAGAATTAAAGCTACCATCTCTTTCCTTGGATTGTCATGCCCAGAGTAAACTTTAATTCCTATTTGCAGTACTTTAGTTGAACTTTCTGCTTTCTTTTCAGCTCAGCCTCTCTCATTCCCCCTCCCTTGCTTCCCACACGCTCAAAGGCTTCCCTTTAGAGGTCAGTGCCAGGATTTACTTTAGCTCTGCCTGAGATTGAGTTTCTGCCTCTAAGCTAGGAAACTCTATAAGTCTTTCCTCCACTGTGGAAAAAATATTTCACGGGTGCTAATTGGCAGAAGTTAAGTCATTTCATTCCCTTAGATCATAATTATATGAATTGCAGAAGTGTTCACTTAATTACATTTAAACACTTAACTGAAATACAATATGCCTTTAGTTTCTAGGGTCACAAACCTGTACTTCAGCGTCAGTGATCACAAAATATCTTCTGGTGGTTGCTCAGGTTTATAAACTGCTCTGCTGCTTACAACAGCATGGCTTCAAGCGTTACCTGAACCCAGGAAGCAGCAGAGGTGAGCAGTGGCAGGTGGGAGTGGGAGGCAGGGAGCGGCAGCTGTTGTCAATTGCTCAAGAGAGGCCTCTGGTCCCCTTTCCACTCTGGGACTGTCAGTGGGGTAATAATTACCAGCTGATTTTAGCTGATGTTTCTAAATTGGCCCCTATATTGTGACTGTAGACCTGATGATCTTCAGATAGTGAGATCTAGCAGAGAGGGCTGGATTTAGAATCAGGAGACACAAGTTCAAATCCTAGCTTGATAAAGAACAAGAGCCTATCACAACCCATTCTGAAAGCTTCGGTTTTCTCATATGTAGATTGGGGATGCCTTATGAGTCTGAAAGCACTACTTAAACGTGTTCTTGGTGTTGTGTCATTTTAGTTCACAAACATTGACTCAACCCGCACTCTGGAAGGTCGAACCCCCAGAACACTGCAGGCTGCATCTCTCCTCAGGGTGCTAGGGATAAATCCGAGGGGCTGGATGTTGTCTTTCTAACACTATTGTTCACGAGCCCCCATCTGACATGTTCCCCCAATATCATCAATCACTTACTATCTCCCCAATATTATTTAGTCAATTATCATTAATTACCTTTTTACAAAGGGACATTTTCTGAGAGGATACAGCAAAGACCAAAACACGACAACATCCCAAGGCAGGAACACACTCCTCTTTACCATCTTGGTCCCTGAGAAGAGCAGGTTCAAATGTAGAGCGGTTGCTACAAAATAGTCTCCCTACCAAGTTCCCTTCAGGGTGCAGCATAGTAAACGAATGCTCCCTTGCTTTCAGGACCCAGGCCCTTAGAAGCTAGGACAATTCATCTCTGGGTGGTGTAAAGCAGGTGACTTCTTGAGGCTGGCTCCTCACTGGATTCAGCTACTGCTGCTAGGGACTCTGGATGACTCTTCTAACCTCATGAAGCTCTCAAGGCTATAACCTCATTCATTCTGACTCCGATACTCATCTACTTAAGATCCAGAAAGAATGAAACACAATAGAGACAGAAAAAAATGGTGGTGTGTGTACAACAATAAGACACTGTTGCTTCTAGTAACTCTACCCCTATGTGGAGATCAATAGGATTTCTTCTTCCTCCCCACTGGAAAGTTACCAAGGAAAAGCCTCCCTCTGCTTAAACCTTTTGCATGCAGTTCAGTTCTACTTCAACAGCCAATTAAAAACCTTTTCACCACAGAATAAACCAACAGGGCCTTTTAGACTGGGGTCTGTGAATTTAAAAAATATTTTATTAAGTTCAATGTGAAGGTGTATGTAGAACCTATATTGGATTACATGCTGTCTTGGGGGGATGGGGGAGGAGAGGGAGGGAGAAAAAATTTGGAACCCAAAAACTTGTGGAACTGAGTGTTGTAAACTAAAAATAAAAAAAAATACATAGAAATTTTTATAACTGTTTTTCAATATAATTAATCTTTTTTTTTTATAAATCTATGCATTTAAAAACATTATTCTGAGAAGGGGTCCATAGGCTTCTCAAGACAACCAAAGGAAATGATGACACAAAACAGTGTTAAGAATCATTGAGTTAGAGAATACCTTGCAGACTCTGAAGCAGAGAAGAAAAGGGTTCCTCTATTGTGCATCTCTGGAAACAGGTTCACCAAACTTGTACATGGACATCACACATGCTGGACACCCAACGGCCATACCTCCCATTCGGTAACTGTTCGGTTGTTTTTCAGCTGTGTCTGACTCTTCGTGGCCCCATTTGGGGTTTTCTTGACAAAAGTGGCTTGCCTTTTCCTTCTCTAATGCATTTTACAGATGAAGAAACTGAGGCAAACAGGGTGAAGTGACTTGCCCAGGATCACACAGCTAGTAAGTGTTTGAGACCAGATTTGAGCTCAGGAAGAGAAATCTTACTGTCAGGCCCAGCACTCTATCAACTGCACCCCCTAGATACCCATATTTTCTATTACACTATTGTTATTTTTGAAGAGAAAGTAGGAAACCCAGTAAGACCTCTTCTTCGCAAAACAATGCATTTCTTGGGCTTTAAGTAGAATCATCCTGGTAAATGTTGTCTCCTCCATTTGAATGGGAACTCTTCTGGAAGAGACCTTGTAGATCATATAATCTGAGCCTCATGTTTTACAGTGAGGAAACTGAAGCCCAGGAATATTAAGTGACATGTACTAATGTGACACAAATAGTGTCAGAACCCAATTTTGAACTCAGACCCTCAAGTTCCAAGCCCAGGCTATTTCCACTATATTATGCAGACCTCCCCTTCATTAACAGTTTGTGGCATATAGTAAGTGCCTAATAAATGTTTTTTATTCACTCCTTCAATGACTCAGATCAGGAATTGAACACTTACATTGGACAGTCAGTAAAGGAAAACATGACTAAAACAGGTCTCTCTGGGGATTCTCCTAGTAAAGACCATATTGTACAAGAAACACCAGAAAGAGATCACTGGATAGCAGGCCCCTATATCATTCTTACTTTCCCTATATTGTACAGAAACAGGTTGAATATCAGAGTTTGTGTGTGCCTTTAGAGAAGTCTTGGGCATTGGGCTATGAGTCAAGTTGGGGGAATCCTTGGGCACAGGAAGTCCTGACGGGCAATGAGGATGACCCTGTTGTTACAAGGTCAGGGTCACCTGCATCTTTGACAATACTTGGAGTTGGTTTCTTTTCTCTTAGCAGTACCTGGCAGAGGCCTGCCAGGAAGACTCTTGCAGTTAGAAATCATAGGACCCTCACAACCAGCAGTTCTGGGAAATACACCCTTATTGGTGCTGTAATTTGAGAGGAGAAGGCAGAAAAGAGCACCCACTATAGAATGTGGGAGGATGGAAGAATCAATATTGAGAAACCTGTTTTGACTGGTTAGCCTGATGAACAGATGACTAGATAATCAGCTTCTAAAAATGTCACTCCTTTCAGGAGGGCTGGGGACAGCTGCTAGGAGGCTGATTGCTGACTAGTCTTAACCTTGCTCTCCCCTGGGTTCACCAAATGTAGAATCTGGTCATTTTTATGCTTGTGTATGCCTGAGTGACCACGTTGTAAACCAGACCTTCATTGACCTAATTCTGCAGGTGCAGCATATCAACCCTGATCAATGCTGGGGATGGCAGCTGGGCTTTGAGTGGCACGTAAGCCCTTCTGTAGCCTTTGAAATACCATGTTGAGACAAAGGGAGGGCTTATTTTTATCCTTCCCATTTCCTGCTGCTAGTTTAATTTTGTCCCAACAGGATGACATTTGGGAGGCTGCCAAAGCTGCAGTAGACAGTTCTTGAGTGCTATGGGTGGAAACCCTGTGTTTGATTAAATGCTGAAAAATAATTATATTTGATCTGCACATCCAAATATTTACATGGGAGTGGGCTGAGGAGCTAAGACGGATGAAACAGCCTTCCCAGCTTTGTTTTGCCTTGCCGAGGGGTGGATGGGTGCCGCTGCTCTACAAAGGAGTGTTTTCAGTTACCCAAGGGACAGGATTATATGGAATCCAGTTGTTTGCAGTGCAAAGACATTGGGGTCCTGGGGGCAGAGTCTATATTGATTCACTTCAGTTCTCTTCAATTCAGTTCAGCTGGATTCACTTAATTTTACATAGGATCATAGGTATTTAGTAAGTTCCAAATAAATGCTTTTCCCTTCCTTCTTTGGTTCAGATCAGGAAGTAAAATTTTATACTGGACACAAGTGAAAAAAACACACCAAAAACCCATTTATTAAGTGCATAGTACATGCTAGGCAGTGTGGATACAAAGAAAGGCAAAAGACAGCCTCTGCCCTCAAGGAGCTCACCATCAAATGGATATTCAGCCAAGGAAAAGAGGAGATAATCCTACGCCCAATGGAATGTCCATTCTTGACCTGAGTTATCATACTAAAGATTCATTAAGTGCCTACATTTATTAAGTGCCTAATTCATACAAAGTACTGTGTTAGGCACTAGGTATAGAAAGAGTAAAAAAATGAAACTATTCTTGGACTCAACGAATATGTGTTCTACTGAGTGGCAAGAACCCCTACCCAAATAAGCCTAATGCTTGGAAAATGGAGACATGAGAGGACAGTAACAATTAGGGTGGATCAGAAAAAGCTTCACAAAAAAGGTGTTGGAGCATAATTGTACCTCCAGCACCCTCTCAGGTCAGGTGTGTGGTTGGGAGGTAATGTGGTCACTGAGCATTTAACAAAGGAGGAGGTTTTGCTTTGACTTAACACAGTGAGAGTATGTAACAAAGATATGGTGGCAGGTACTTAGCTTTTCTGGATGCAGCCCTTCTCTTCTCTCACCATAAATGCTATCTCGTCAGTAAGTCATCAGGATTTAGCAACTCAAATGGTGTCAGGCACTGACCAAGTTAGAGAGGCCCTAACTGGACAAAGCTGGAAGCTGAGACCAATCAGGTTGCCTTGGGGAAGCTGGGGCTGCCAGGGAACTGGGATTACCAAAGCAACCGGGATTATCAGAAAACCTGGGGCCAAAGGAAGTTCTGTTAGGAAACCCCTGGTTGGAAACCCAAGGTAGCTCCTGTGCTGAGCCTTAAAGGGAAACAAAGATTTTGGCGGATCCAGGATAGTTTGGGATGGAAACCAAATGCAAATCAGCACAAAAGAGCAGCCAGAACAAACATGACCTGGAAGGAGTCACATTTTTAAGTCTGTGAATACATTTGAGGGGTCCCCACCCCAGCTTCAAGTGAATTCTGGGGTCTGCCATCAGAGACACAATAGGAGGAAAAATAACCCTTGTTCTTTTCCTTTGAAGTTAAAAATTGAATGTTGGCTGTGAAGCCTCACACTCCCTGCCCCCATCTTGAGTCTCTGCTTTGTCAGCACTACCTTTGCCAGGCCAGAAGGCCTTTCCTTCCATTCTACCCTCCTTGCTCCTGCTTTCATCCCTCCTGGCCTTTTCTGTGCCCACCCCCAACATCCTGTAGCAATACCCTTTGCATTCAAGCCCCTGGCCTACCAGGGGCTTGTTCTCAATGGTCTTCGGAAAATATTGGCTTCTGTTTCATTTTAGCAATGGATATAAAAATTACCCGAAAGGAACCCAGGACATCATGAGAAGGCCTACTTTGATAGCCAAGATGAACTGATATCGCAGTTTTCTGTCCGAAGATGAGGCTTTCCAAATCACTTAGTCTCATGCTTGTGAGCCATGACTGGGCAGTTCATACAGTTCAGTGATGAAAACAATGTTTTTCTAATAATAACAGCTCATACTTTTATAGTACATAATAAGATAACAATAATGATAGCTGATACATACAGTTCTTTAAAGTTTTTACACACTCTAAACATACTAGTCCTTGTGATCCTCTTAACAACTCCAGGAGGTAGGTACTATTATTATCCCAATTGTAGAGATTAACAAGTGTTCTCCACAGCAATTCCCTTGAGATACATAAGAAAAGTATCATTATCTCAATCAACCAACCAACATTTATTAAGCACCTACTAAGTGTCAGGCTCTATGCTAAGTACTGGAGATACAAAAAGGCAAAGTCCCACACCTCAAGGAGCTCACATTCTAATGAAAGACCATTGAGAAAGAGAAATCTAGGAATATCTGCTCCAGCCAGGGCGAAGAAGAACCAAGATCTAAGGTGACTTTTTATCATAAATTCGATAAGAGTTGAACTGAAGCCAGGGGAAAAAGTAGAGGATAAAGAAATTCAAAGAAGTATTCAAAGAACAGAGGTGTTGAGGAACCCCAAGCACAGAGAGGTGAGTGGCTTGTTAAAAGTCAAATGACTAGTAAATGTTGAAGCTTGGACTAGAACTCGAGTCTTTTGAGACCATGTCCAGATCTTTTCCTTCTACAATATGTTGTCTGAAAGGCCAATTAAATCAATTCTGAGATTGTACCTCATAAAATCAGAGTGCTAAAGATGACAAAAAAGCAAATGACAAATGTGGAGGGGCTATGGATAAACAGGCATATTGGGGCACTATTGATGGACCTGTGAATAAGTAAAACTGTTCTGGAAAACATTTTGGAAATAAACACAAAAAGTTTCTAAGTGCCCTTTGACCCATTACAGAGAGGCGATTGTTTTGTGGTGCAGAATTTTATACATATACACACACACACACACACGCATATATATATATATATACACACACACATAGACACATAAGTATACATATGTGTGTATATACATATATAATTTATATATGTATATACACACATGTATATACAACCATTGAGAACATTTGTTTTGTTTGACTATGCATATTTGTTACAAGAATTTTTTTTTGAAACTTCAATACAATAGAGGGTAAAAAGGAAAGAATATGTGAGTTCAGTCATTTTTCAGTCATGTCCAACTTTTCATGACCCCATTGGGGGTTTTCTTGGCAAAAACACTGGAGTGGTTTACCTGAAGAGAGTTATAATCTACGCTGAAGGAGAGAAGTTTATTAATAACAACTCTCTCCAGTGAGTGCAGCATGAATGTAATAGCAGTTGGCCCTGAACACAGGCCTTCCTTTGAAGACTATAGTTGAGTTCCATGAGGAGGCTAAAGGAGCTAGCTAAAACTGTGGTCCTGTCTTGTAGTAGAAAGGCCTGCTAACCACAGCACCCCCACAGCAGATAATAAATGTTGATGAAAGAGCTGTAAGCACTCCCGTTAAGGGAGAAGCTTACTAGACGTGGCACCCTTAGTGGAGGTGGACTGGGTATTAAGTGACTCTAAAGATAACTGGGCAGATAAAAACTACCCAGAGCCAAGTACAGTTCCTGAAAGGGGCCAATGAAGCAGCTGAGATGTGACGTCCAGCAGGAAGCATCTGAGACATGACAACTGGTGGAGAGTAGATCCAGAAGATGGCAGTGCCAAGCTATCATCCAAAGACACTGAAGGCTCTATAACGTTAGAGGTATAAGCCAATCTTCATGTTTGCTCTCTGGCCACCTATATTCCTTTTGTATCTATCCTCCATGTAGGTACCCTTAACCAAACATATCCCCCATGTTTATATGCCTAATGTCTGGTCCTTGTGCAGAACTATTCTTCCCAATGAGTATCTATATGTATTTGTAGTAGAGTGAGCTCAAAGTTTATGGGTGAAATGTTCTGTTATTTTATTATTATGCTAGATAGAGCATTTATTAAGTGCTTACTATATACTAGATACAGCGTTAGATGCTAGATACACAAATACAAACAAGCAAGACAGTCTCTTACCCCTGAGGGGCTTATATTTTAATTGGAGAAGACAAAACATAAAGGGGAGCTAGAAAGGGGGAAAGTGGAAATGGTAGCCATGCGGGGGCAAGGTGATTTGCAGGAAGAAGAAAAATGCAGAGAGTTGAGCCCTGGGTGAGGTGGGGCATGGCTGGGGCTACCTCCTGAAATAATTGAAGGAGATACCAGACAGAAGAGCACGACCTCAAAATAGAGATTTCTCTAGGGTGGGAAGATGGTTGGCAAGGAGGAAGAGGAGGAGAAACCTGGAGGGATGAGTTAATAAATGTTACTTCACTAGATATCTTTGCTTTAAACTGTATAAGTTTTGACTTAGGGGTAAAATTATATACAGTGCTTGGGGTTTGTGTGTTATCTTCTGGAAGCTATTCTGTCCCACAAAGTACCTTGATCCTGGCATATTTTCAGAGTCTACACCCCTTCCACTGATGCCAATTATAACCTCTATAATTAGATGGTTTTTAAGAGTTGCTTTAGATGAAAAATAAGAATTATTACTATAACAATTGTTAGAGCTCATTATAGCACTTTAAGGTTTGCAAAGTCCTTTACAAATATTATTTGTTTCTCATAGCAATTCTTCGGATACATGCTATATTATCCCCATTTTACAGATGGGAAAACTGAAGCAGATGGAAGTGAAATTATTTGCCCTGGGTCACAAAGCTAATAAGTATCTGAGACCAGATATAAACTCCTCTTCTTGACTGCAGGTCTGTTACTCTATCCGATGCTCCACCTAAGCTGTCTTCTTCAGCCTACAGTCAGCCTCTCAAAGTTTAGAAGGTTGAATCTCAGACAAAAGCCATATCATTGGCCACTGGTCTGGACTTTTTTAGCTTGGTAGGTTCTGCCAGAGATCATGCTGCACTGGTCAGTTTTTGGGAACCCTGAGCCAGCTCTACACTACGATGAGGTACTGGAAGATTACATTAGTATAAGCATGGATTGATAATGTTATTACATAATAGTTAAATTGGAAGAGGGGATAATATAATAATGATAAGATAATAACTTTAGAACTGGAAGGGATCATATAATCCAACCCTCTTATTTTACAGATAGAGGAACAGGCGCCCAGAGGTTGGCTCCCATGCAAGGATATTGAAATCTTTAGCTATTAGACCCTCCCTGAAGTATCGAAGAGTTCAAGAGAAAACGTAATGATCCTTACTACATGGAGATAGATCCTTTCATGTAACTAGTGCATGATGGTAATTGTACTATTAGGATTTGTTGATTGAGAAAACATATAATGATGAAGTAACAATGTTTGCCATGCATATGGATTTGGAGAACCCTTGCAATAATTCCACAGCCCCCTAAAGGTCCAAGGTCCACAGACTGGAAGCCACTACTCTGACAACTTGTAGTTTCAAGATGGATCCTAACTCATGAGTTCCAATTTCTAGTTCTTGAAGCAATCCTTTGCTTAGAATTTAGGTCAAATTATTAAGCAAAGTATGACTTCTGCAATGCTTCAATCTCTTTTTGTAGTCCCTCCTCCCCTTAACATATTTCTTTCCATTTTCCCACTCCCCTCCAGGGTCTCAATTATTTTGTTTCACTCAGGCTTGCTTTTTTGAGCAATACCCACTCCCTTGGCTTTTCCAAATATTTCCTCCTTTCCTACCCCAAACTTGTCAGTCTTAAATCTTATTCTCCCAAAATCCCATTAAGTGATTAGATAGTGAATCTGATAAACAAATTTGAGCTAACAAGTTAATGACTTTCTGCATCACTGGTCCTCTGGAGACATGACTGATCAGTGTGTTGAATGGATTTCTTTCATCTTTCAAAATCCTTCATTTTTATAATATTGTTGTTGTTGTATAAATTGTTCTGTTTCGACTCATTTCATTGTGTATTTTGGTTTATTTGACTGCATATTCATTACAAAGGTCTCCTTTTTCTTGTCTTTTTCAGTGGGGTGCTGGGAGATGGGAAGGAGAGAAAATAAATACTTCCTAAATGAAAAAAGTTTTTTAAAGAATTAATGGCTAATAAGGGTTTAATGTGTTACCATTACTAGTTTACAATTGCATTTTAACTGAGACTTCCCACTATATTCTGGGCTTCCTTATGACAATGCCTTAATCCTAAAGAGGCAAGGGGAAATATTTTTGGTAAGGGAAAGGAGGCTTTGAGTGCCTCTCAAATCTCCACACAGAGGTAGCAGGGGTGGTTCCATTTTTTAAAGAAAATTATAATTTCTATAGTTATCTGTGTGAATTCAGAATATCCCATACTAGTTCTATTATAGTCCCATGAGTGAGGTAGAGGAGAGCTGAGGAAGTAACAATTACAGATTGGTGTAGTTGAAAGAACATTGGATTTGGAGTTAGAGGACCCAGGTCCAAGCACTGGTTTTACTACTTACTATCTGTGTGACCTCTTTAGGCATCAGTATCTTCATCTATAAAACAAGGGGATTAGACTAGATCAAGACTTCTTAACTTGGGATCCATAGACCTCTGGATGGGAAAAGAAATTACAACTTTATTTTTTTTTTGCTTTTTGGCAGGGCAATTGGGGTTAAGTGATTTGCCCAAGGTCACACAGCTAGTACATGTGTCAAGTGTCTGAGACCGGATTTGAACTCAAGTCCTCCTGACTCCAGGGCTGGTGCTCTACTAACTGCGCCACCTAGCTGCCCCTACAACTTTATTTTTACTAATGTGTAACTGAAATTTAGCTTTTCCTTCAATTATGGGTTTTTTTTTAAAAGCATTCTTCTGAAAAGGGATCCATAGGCTTTACCAGATTGCTAAGGGTCCATGATTCTCAAAAGATTAAGAACTCCTAAACTAGGAGATCTCCAATTTCCTTCCAGTTCCTATCATGGAATCTGAAATGTAAAGGTCTCACTGGAGAGTATCTAATCTAACTGGTACCGTCCTTGAAGAATACAGCATCCCTGATGAATGATGATCAAGGCTTTGTTAGAAGACGTCAAGTCAAAGGGAAACCATGACTGTGCAAGGCAACCCCTTCCCTTTGGGGATAGCTCTGTTAGGAAGTTTTCTCTTCCAATAAACTTGAATTCTCCACTTAGTAACTTTTACCCATTGCTCCTACAGTGGTTCTCTGGGCTTAAGAAGAACCTCTTGCTTCCCTCTTCCACATGACAATTTTTAAAATACTTGAATACTGCTATCATGCTTCTCCCACTCCAAGTCTGCTCTTTTCTGGGTTAAACAGGCAAAGCTTCTTTAATGAATCCAAACTTCTCCTGGAAAAAAGCCCACCTGCTTAATACTAATAATTCTACCAGCATTGTTGAGGAGCTTTATCATGGAACATTATGATCTCTGAGTAATTAAAAATGTGAATCCCTCAAAGGGCAGTGTTAGTCACATGGGCATGAGGAGGTAAGACATATTACCAACATGGGATTATTCAGGTGAACCAGAGGAAATTATGTCGTCAAAAACAGATGAACAAAGAAGTAAATAGTCTGGTTGTAAAGGATAAGAAAGGGATAACTGATGGACTGCCCAAGCTCCACTGGTACCCACTCAAGGTCAAATGGATTCAAGGATGAGTGGACCCTCTGTGCTAAACTTGTAAGAGTTTGTTTCTCACAGGTGGGATAGGCATAGATCATTTGTGATAAGCATATAGCTTACTTCACAGATCCATTGGCAAATCTCAGTATCTTGTTTCATATAATCAACATCATCTTTAAAGTTAGTTATTTAATATGGATTTTTTAAATTACATTTTATTTTTTCAGTTATCTATTTTCTTTCCTTCCTTTTCACTTGGGAAAAAGAAAAATATATCCAAAATATATGTCTTATTCTATGCCCTGAGTGCAGCACCTTTCTGTCAAGGTTGTAGGCTTTGTTTGTGCCTCTGGAATTGTATTTGTATTGATTGTTTTGTATTGTTTTGATTGCATTGATTCATATCGATCAGGGTTCTTAAGTCTTTCTAAGTTACAACTTTTTTTGTAAATCTTCAAAGATCTGTTGTTTTTATGGTATAATCACTCTTTCCACTAATACAATTCACAAAACCATTAACAGCTGGTCTTCAGGAACAGCAGTGGCCAGAAAAATCCATGAGGTACTAGCCAACTGGATTGTGAGCCTCTCAGAACCTAGTCAGGCTGGTCCTTAGATGTGCCACAATGTCCATCCCTGGCCCATAATTGAAGCAATTCCAGTTTGGTAGGCCATGCCGGGGCTTGTATTATGCAGACATAGCATTTAAAAATCCAGGGTCACCCCTGAGTCATGATAAGGCATCAGAAAATGACTTTATAGAGACCATTAATTGTTATCACATTTTAAATGTAATTGTTCAAGAGGCTATTATTGGAGCAGTAGTTACAAGCCCAGGGACCAAGGATATGGGGGGACAGGAATGGAGTTTATGAGGGATCTCCAAATCCTTGTAAACACTATCCATTGTCATGTAGTCATAACATATTTTCTTAATTAATATATGCTACAAAAATAGCTACTATCAAAGGAGCGGTCTATAAAATGTTTTTCTATTTAAAAATAGGTTCTAATATTTTAAAAGGTTGGAAGCCGCTGATTTAGAGGATTCTGTTGGTGAATCCTATTGCAAAGTAAATAACCATCCTGGCTTAACTACTTACCAGGTTTACTTAAAGTTAGGGTAGGTCTATATATTAATTTTCCATATTATTAGGCAAGACCATAATAAAATCACATCAGATGAATGAGTCCTTCTCAAACCATGGTCCAGCGACCCTTGGGAGTCTGTGAACCCTTGTCTACAAGGTCAAAACTATTTTTATAATAATACTAAGATGATTTAGTTTCTAATATGATTAGTTTCAATGAATGTAACCCACATAAACAAAATCTCATTGGGAATTCTAAATAATTTTTAAGACTATAAAAGAGGTACTGGAATCAAAAACCAAAGGTGCTAGCCCTCCCTGGAACACTGAGGAGTTAAGTGACTTTCCTAAGGTCACATAGCCAGTATGTGTGAGAAGCAAAATTTGAACTTTGGTCTCCTGGCTTCATAGTTGACTCTCAAAAGTCAATTGCGTGGTACAGTAGAAAGAACTTTTCCTCTGCAATCAAAGAACCAGGGTTCAAATCTGGTCTCTGATGCTTATTGACTATTTGATAATTTCTTGCATTTAAAAGAAAAAAGGCCAAGAACTCCCATTAAATCTGGGGCCATCTCCGGTTGTTCTAATATACATCTTGCCACTGGACCTAGATGGCTCTGGAGGAGAGAGTGAGGCTGGTGACTTTGCATAGCCCTTCCTCACTTAAATCCAGTTCATTTGCAAGTCATGGCATCACCTGCCTGATGTCATGGTCCTCTTCCAGAGTGAAGGACAAACAAAAGAACAACAATTAAAAGAAGAAAACTTCCCAAGAAAGACAGTCATAAGCCCCATTTCCAAGTTTACCAAACGTTCATTGGAATGAAATAGGAGAAAATTTATTAAATGTCAATCACTGGGAATACAAATTTTTGAGATTTTAAAAAGTAGATTTGGTGTGACTAATTTTCTTTACCAAATTCAGTCCAAGTTATGCACCCCTAACTAATTTTTTCCCTTTCTTCCTATCATCCACACACTTCAATTGAGCCCCAGCATTTCAACACAAATTGTTTCCAGCTCTTTTAATTAATTATTCCCTTCAGTTATGAAACTACTGAGTTGTTTCCCTTGTTTTCAGGGCATTGAAACTGCGTGAGGATGTATCTTCAAGGCCCCAGACTATCTCTAACCTCAAAGGCATCAGCTTAACAGCTGTGTTTTTTACGTACTCCAGTGAGCAAGACATGAAAGTCAGTTAATTGGGGCTTGAGGCTGCAAAGGAGAGGAGAAGACTTCCCTTTAGTTTACCTGGCATAGGTACTGCCTGGGGACTGTCAGGATCTGCCCAGATCATGAATTAGCTACAGCAGTAAGTCTGACACATGCCTAAGGGGGCAGGGACTATTGGGAATTTACCGAGTTACACAGAAGGACTGTCCTTCGAGCATTGGGAATAATCCTGTTTATATTTATTGTCAGAGCTCCCCCTGCCTCATTTATGTAGAAATACACAGCGGGCTCTGTCAGTAAGGGGAACCTCTGTTCATCTGCCCTCTGAAGAGTTCATAGGATATCATAGGATCATAGTAATAGAGCTGGAAGGGACCTTAGAAAACATCTAGTCTAATTCTCCCATTTTACAGATGAGGTAACAGATGCCAGGAGAGATTAACTGACTTTTTCTATCTTGTATCGGTAGTAAATCACGCTTTGATTTCAAATCCATTGACTCCAAGCTCTATGGTCTTTTCAGTGAACAATAATGGCTCCCACAAGAACTGAAAGGAACATAGGCGATAACCTAGCCCATCTCTGCTAATTAATCATTCCCTCCAGTGAAGAAGAGATCTATGATAATTGCATCATAGATCCAGAGCCGGAATCAATCAGTCAACAAACAGTTCTTGAAATGCCTATTATATGTCGGGCACTGTGCCAAGCACTGGGGATACAAAAAGAGGCAAAAGAGTCCTGGCCCTCAAGGAGCTTACAAATTAATGGTGGAGATGAGATTTAAACAAATATGTACAAAGCAAACGAATTTCAGGATAAATTAGAAATAACAGAGGGAGGGCACTGAAATTAAGAGGGATTGGGGAAGGCTTCCTGTAGAAGGTGGGATTTTAGTTGGGACTTAAAGAAAGCCAAGGATGTCAGTGGTTGGAGTGGAGGAGGGAGACCGTTGTAGGCATGAGTGGGAGCCAGAGAAAAATGCCCTGGAAGGGATTTTAGAGATCATCTAGTCTAATTTCTTTAATTCATAGATGTGGAAACTGACTCAGAAAGATAAAGTGATTTGCCTAGCATCCCTAAACTAAGTTGCAATCAAACTGAAATTGGAAACCAGGGTGCGTCACTCTTAGCCCAGTACTCAGTCCCCCTCCACCATGCATGCTGTTTCATACCTATAAGCAGGCCTATTTTATAACCTCGGATGCTTCTGAGTTCAATTCAAGCCTATCTAAACCCAATGAGTTTGGTCATATGCCCCTTCAGCTCCCAGCACCAGTGGCAAACTTAAGTGAAAAAAGTCAACCCTACTCCATCACTCGAAGTGAGAAGAACCAAGAGAACATTGTATACAGCACAGAAATATTGTTTTAAGAATGACTTTGAGAGACAAAGTAATTTTGACTGTTTAAATATACAAATTAAAGATAAAGGACATGTAAAGAGAGACGCTATCTGCAACCAGAGAAGGAACTAATAAATAGAAGTATGTATAGAATAATTTAACATATACAGACCTATTTGTGTCTAATGGTTGCCATCTCTAGGGCAGGGGAGGGGGAGGGAAGAAAAAAGGGGGAAAAGACATTTACATGATAGTTTTGTTGTATATTTGGAGGCAATAGCAGGTTGTACATGGTGGATTTGCAGTTTCATGTGCAACATCATTTTTATTGTACTGTGTTATGGAAATGCTTGTTTTGTTCCCTGGTTTGAAAATAAAATAAATTTAAAAGAAAAACATTACTCTATCACTGGAAGAAACATTTTTTGCCCATATAATGAGGGACTAACCAAATCCAGCCCTTGTGAGCATGTACAGCCTTCTTGGCTTATGCAGCCTGCATGTGGAAAAGCCTGGGCAGCTTGCTTCCATGAAGGCTTGATGACATGGAATAGATGAGCTGTGTTACTTAACTCAACCTGTGCATAGATATTTTGTACCTGGTGAAGAGATGGACTTTTGGTTGAGTGCTGAGCTGAAAATGGCGGGGCGTTCAAAAGACACCATCCAGCCAAAGTGGGTCTTCGGCTGCTGTGTGTGTGAGAGGTGCAAGCAGTAAGCCTTTGGATGGGGAGAGACTTCAGGCCTTCCCCACCTGGAAAAAACAGGTAGATGAATGTGGGCTTCTATTCTTAGTCTCTTTGAACTGATTCTTTCCAATTTATAAATAAAGGAATATTGGAGATGGACACAAACTTACAAACTTCAAAAAGTCAGAATAATAAATGTCAGAGGTATGGGAATTGGAATACTAGCTTTTATGGCCAAATTCGATGGTTCAGAACAAATTGTGAGCACCTTGTTTGACCCAGCATCGATGTGGGATGCAGAGTATTTCACAATAGCAATTCATCCATCATCTAATGACTTCGAGCAAAGTTAGAAGTGGGCAAATACTATAAAAACACCTTTCCTTTTAAGCCTATTCTCCCCAAGGACTGAGTTGTTATAGGGAAGAGAGTGCCCCAAGTGATGGAAGGAAACATTTGTACAGAACTTCATAGTAAATATCCTTATGTAAAATCTAGTTTGTATTAATCCACTGAATTAAACTAGGATGCTACGAACTGGTGGCTGACATTGGAGATAACACACCAGAACGGGGGGACTCAAACCAATAGCATTAGGGATTCACCCAAACCCTTCAGGATTATTCCTAAAACCCTGCAGTGTAAGTAGTAATTGTTTTCCGTTCTGGCCAGAAACTCTGAGGGTCTTCCTCTCCCCGACCGATATCTATGTGATGGTAAATCGAACCATCTTTTGTCTCAACTCTTACCCAGTCCTTAGTCATTGAATGGGTACAGTCTCAGACAAACTGAGACCTGGGAAAGACCTTAATTTAGAAAGGCCAGGGCCAACCACTGCATCCTCCCCTACCGCCAGTCATCTTGATCTTTGTCTTGCCACTGGACTTCAATGCCTCTGGAGGAGAGAGTGAAGCTGATGACTTTGCAGCCCCTCTGCCCCACTCATATACAATTCATGTGCAAGTCAAGACATCACCCTGTTGATGTCATTGGTCCTCTTGGAGAAGGAAGGAGCAAGAACAGCAGCAGCAATCATGGTGCCTTCCCTCTGAGATTATCTTCATTTTATCCTGTGTGCATTTGTACATTATTGTCTGAATGTCATTTCGCCATTAGAACATAAACTCCTTAAGGGCAGGAACTATGTTGTCTTTTCTTGGTAGCACTAGCACTTAACACAGTGCCTGGCACATAGTAGGTACTTCATAAGTATCAGTTGAATTGATGAGGAATGCATGACCCTTACCCTTTTGCCCAAATGAATTTGGGTACCTACTTCTCGCTGGGGGGAGATGATGAGATTAACACTTGCCCTCTGCTCTGGGCAAATGGGCTGGACAATGGAATCAAAACCCTGGCTACACCACCCCCTTGCCTGCATATTGATTACCATGTTTCCTGTATAAGAATCCCTAACTTCTCCTGGCTAGCTGGCTGTCTCCCTTAAGCAGCCATCCCCCCTTAGAGGCTGCTGGGTTGCATTACCCCAAATAAATGCCTTCACTTGACTTTGGAGACAGCCTGAGCAAATTCTTTTGAGATGGCACTGTGACACACACACACTTTTTCACCTCAACAGACTGACTGTTAACTACCTGTGTAACCTTTGAGAAGTCCTTTCACTTATCTCTCTTGCCCTCAAATTCCTCAGCTGTAGAGCTGGAAGGGGACATCTAGTCAGAGGCCATCTAGTTAAACCCCCTCATTCAACACATGAGGAAACCTATGCCAAGGAACGAGGTTAATTGACTTGTCCAGAGGTAGGAAACATATTTAAATGCAAGATCTCTGACTTAAGAGACAACACTTGTTTCCACTGTACCTCCTAGACACTTTAGGACTAGATGGTTTCCAAGGTCCTGGTTAACTCAGTGGTGCAATGGATAGAGTGTTGGGCATAGAATTAGGAATACCTGGGTTCAGATCCGGTTTTAGACACGTCCTGGCTGTGTGACCCTGGCAAGTCACCATCTCTGTCTGCTTCACTTTCCTCAGCTGTAAAATGGGGATAAGGATAGCACCTTCCTCTCGTTGCTGTGAGGATCAAATGAGATGACCTTTTTGAAAGTCGCCTGCTTGGTGCATATTAGACACTTAATAAATGATGAGTCCCTCCCTTCTTCTCCTTTCCAACTCTACATCTATGACCCCCAACCTCTCCCACCCCCACCCCCCATGCTGGCCAATGATAACACATTTTGAAGTGGGGAACAAGCTGGGAGACTTTCCCAAACTGTGGCCCACAGAGTCTTTGAAGTGGCCTGGAACAAGGACATCTGGAGGGTGGGGTCAGGGAGGGGGATTGCTGGATATTTCACAATATCTTGCTCTGTTCTTGCTCCTGTGTACACATATCTGGTCTAGAGCTTCCTATAAGCTGCTATAGAAGTCCCAGAAACACTGCAAGCACCCAGATCCCTCCTCTCACCAGTTCTATTCCAAACCTTTTAATTTAACAAATGACTTACTTCAAGAACATGGAAAATGATGGAGGAGCAGGAAGGATTTTTTCATGTTTTCCTACCATTTATATGATGTTCCAACTAGTAAAATATCTTATCCCAAAAATCTAAAAGTCAATTGTTTGCAATTCAAGGAACATTTTCTATTCCATTTTATTCAAGAGGCAGCGTAGAATATTGGAAAGATCATAAGGGTCAGTTAAAAACCTGAGCTTGAATCACATGGTGTTTACTGTGTGATTTTGAGCCAATCATTTCACCACTCCAGGACTCAGTTTCTTTTTTTTATACAATGAGGGGACCAGGCTCCAAGATCTCCTAGAACTTTCTAGCTCTAAATCCTATGATAAAATTCAAATTAAGAATTATTGAGCACCTAATTATATGTAAGTGCTTTATATGGTGATTAGGTTCCTGTTAAAATTATTAAAACAAGATAGAATCTCATGTAGTATATTTTTGTAATAAAAGACTGTAAGTACAATACTGTTAATATCAATGGATCTGTGAGCTGCCTGAGGTATGTGTTCCCTCCAAGGATGCAAATTATATCCCACCTACACCTTCTTACCATGTGCACCTCTTGTATCTTCATATACATATATATGTGTGTGTGTATATATACGTATGCATGTATATGTGCATATGCATGTATACACATACATATGTATGTGTGTGTGTTGTATAATTTCTCTGAGTGTCCAAAATGTTAGAGGAGATAGAGGCCTTCTAAGCCCATTACCATTTCTTGGGTACCCCTACTACTTGGGCTGTCTATCTTTCATCCCTAGCTCTCAGTACATGCCAGGTCAATCTCCTTTTTCCGATCATACATTTCCTAGGTGGTATCTTTATGCTACTTCTTGTACACAAATCATCACTGGGAATGTGATCCAGCCTATTTATGCCCACCATACCTCTTTATATTGTCCTTTGGGTGACCCACAATTTTGATTCATTGGAGATAGTGATGTTTCATGATTTGCAGCCAGGAGAATACGGGTATTAAAAATGCGAGGTTTTATTTCATGAAGCAGCTTGGGATCCATGAAAGTGCCATGCAGTTTCTCAAATGCAGTCCAACCTTCTCTCTTCTTTTTATTCATTTCTGGATCAAGCTCCTTGCTTACTTACAGTTATTGTATAAAGTATGCATGGAGCAACTAGGTGATACAACAGTTGGACCTGGAGGCAGGAAGACTCATCTTCCTGAGTTCAAATATGGTCTCAAACACTAGTTGTGTGACCCTGGGCAAGTCACTTAACCCTGTTTGCCTAAGTTTCCTCATCTGTGAAATGAGCTGGAGAAGGAAATGGCAAACCATCTTAGTATCTTTGCCTTGAAAACCCCGAATGGGGTCACAAAGAGTCAGACGTGATCGAAAAACGACTGAACAACACACAGTACGCATACTGATAGATGACTCAATGGGTTGTCCATTTATCTTGAAATAGCTTGCACAGTAGGTATTCTTCGTTGGTTTTTACCTGTGATAATCATTAGGCTGAAATTTTTTGAGTTGTAAAAGAGTTCATTGATGAGGCTTGAGGCACTGTAGAGTGTTACCTGCAAACAGTGACATCCTGAGGCCCTCCCCACCTATGGAGAATACATCTTATATTTGGACTTTGAACTGGAACTTCCCTATGACAATGGTAAGCATTTTTGTAGAGGACTATATTTGGAGTCCATGTTTTATACCTCACTGTGTTGGTAAGCAAAATGGGCTCTTAGCACTTAGTTGGCTTTTGTTTCCTTTGAGTAATTCAGTGTATTTCATTGAGCCTTACTAGGTGCTAAGCCCCAGGCCCAAACCCCTATTAAGTGTAAAATCTATGTGGGTGTGACCTGGTAACCAAGGTGGGGTCCCAGGTGGGGCTAACTAAGGGAGGGCCTAGTTTACACATGAGTTTGAGTGATAGGTTTAGGACATCAGAGGCTCTTAGACCACATGGGTTTAAGTCGCCTCTTTGTGACGATTTTAGGTCATGTGGGTGAGTAGCGTGTGTGACTCACCCCTGACCCTGAAAAAGATATAAAACCAGGGGTTGGTTTCCTCATCTTTGGAGCTCTTTCCCACAGCAGTGGTGGCATGAGTGACTCTGGGCCAGCCCATGTTATGAGCTCCCGGGCTGAACCTAGATGTTGGTAACTATGAATCTGTACTTGGTCTGCCTGTTGATGTTTGTAATTTGTTTGTAATTTGCTCTGAAGTTCAGTGCGCTGGTGTTTTCCCCTGAACTAGGTGAATGATATTTGTATGCTGAATTAAAGTAAGCTTGTCAACCCTTTAACATAGCTTTCCTTAGTTAAGCAGATCAAAAGAAACTGTGCTTTTGCAGTGTGCTGGTAGCGTTCTTGTTGTTGGGCTTATGTTGGTCTTTCACCCCCACAACAGCTGCTAGTCAGATTGTTGAAACACTCACCCATTAGAATATAAGCGTCTTGGGGGCAGGGACTATTTCTCTTTCGTCTCTCTAGTACCAAACAAAATGCCTGGCATGTAATAGGCCCTCAATAAAGGCTTATTGATTGACAGTCTGATAACCATCCAACAAAATTATTTCTATTGTTATCTCTACCAAGGAGTCTTATACAATCATAACACAAGCATGAGACATTTCGTTGAAGAATAGCTTTTAAACTTGCATTTTACTCTATCATATCAAATACTTTTTATCATCTGCAGGTAAACAAACACAGAAGATGGCAGCTGGGAGGTTTGCAAAGCCCTAGATACATCATCACATTTGCTCCCCACAGCCACCCTGTGAGGTAAATACTACAGGTATTATCCTCATTTTACAGATGAGAAAACTAAGGCTCAGAGAGGTCAAGTAACTTGCCTGTAGTTACCCAGTCAACATAGGTCAAAGGTGGAATGTTGGCTCAGTTTTCCTAGCTCAAAGTTCAACATCTCTTTCACTATGACGTGATGCCTGGTGATGGCACAAATGATTCTGAGCAATATGACTTGGGCAAACTATTCTGCCAGCATCTTATCTTTATTCTGGTTCCATTTGCCTCACCTTCCAGCCCACACTCTGTGGGAAAACAACAAAGTTTTGCTCTTACTGATGACTGGTGATGGTAAATTGCTTATTATTAACAGGGGGATGTAAGTAGGTCATCGTCCTAATGGCTGACTCCTGTCTTACTTCATGGCTGAGGCCAGGAAGCTACTGTTCATTAAGGGAAGGCTTAGGATGACAGAATCATGTGAGACTTGTTCCTAGACAGAAGGTTCCATTACGAGGTACCAACCAGGTTAAAGAAGAAAAGAGAGGAGGGGAGAATGTCTGAGTTCAGCAACATAGCTATTTTACTGAAGGGGACTGAGAGCAGGAGAAGGTTGACACATGATTTGCTGGGCAAGAGATTCCAGTGTTGCAGCCGATACTCTACAGACTAGGCTTCTAGAGTAAGGAGAATTCCAGGAGATCAATACTACATGGAGGTAGCTGCCAGAACCAGAGTAAATCCCTGTACTGAAAGGTCTCTGCAGAGTTGGTGCATGTCAAATAACAGTTTTAGGTCTGGTAACCATTTCGAGATGGTCAAATACAGTACCAGCAGGAACCTTTCCTCAAATTCTCCCAATGCCTTCCTAAACGCAATGAGATCACCCTGATCTGCCAACACTTCCACATGCTTCCCACGAGATGCTTAAAAGTGACAGGGGCCATACAAATCCCTTGCATAAGAGATGAATTTGGTAGAATTCCAGTGGATAAATGAAGTCCATCTTTTCCTTACCTTCTTCTGACTTGGAGACCTCATAGTACCCTCTGTGCAAGTCCAACAATGAAGACCAATGGCTGTTCAGAACATCTCATATTCTATGGAAAATGGATTTACTTTGATTTTCTTATTCAGAGTTCAATTGTCCCTACATATTAGGATCTGCCCAGTTTTCTCTCATTCTACCGTAGTGTATAAGCCACAGAGACTATGAGACTCCATAATGATACAATTAATTTATTTTAAGAGATTCCTAAGATCTTCCATTTCTGCAAGGACAATTTTCTGAGACCATCCTCAAAAAGGACAGGCATTGCTGAGATGGATTTTGTGCATTTCTCCTTCTTTACATCCCACATCCCACTCATGCAGTGAGATCACTTGGCTCTTGTGCTGAACTTCTACCTCAGACAATCCCTCCCACTCTTGAGTCTCTGGAAAGCCCCAAAAGCCAAACTTCTCAGCATCTACTCTCAAGGTGGAAGGTTGGGTGTGTCTTTAATTCTCTCTGCCAACACTCTCATTTTTCTTCCCTAAACTTCTACACAGAAGGCTTGGACTGTCAGGGTGTTCAGCTATTAGGCTCTGACTCATTGCCTGCAATTCTCTTACCAGTGATTTGAGTAGGCTAGAAGTAGTCCCAATCAGAACCCAGACTTTGGAGATGTGTAAGGCTAGGCTATGTTGTCATACCTCTTCCCCGAGGCTGTCCTATTGATCCTGTGCCTGCTAATGAAATCTCTACATCCATGAACAAGTTTCACTGAATTCTGACATCCTGGGGCTTTCCCTATGAAAGGTTGATCCTTTGTTTCAGCCATTATGAGCAAGACATGGAACGGGAGACAACCATCATGGGCAACTGACATTTTGCACATGGAAGGTATATTTCTACTGTAAATCTGTACTGGATGGGTCTCCTTGGGGAAGGGATCATAAGCTACAAAGAATCTAAAGCTAGGAGAGACCTCAGAACCCACATAGTCCAACCCCTTCTTTTGACATTTGAGGGAACTGAGGCCCAGGAAGGTTAAGCAACTTGCCAAAGGTCACGAAGGAGATATCAGAAGAGAGATGTCCTCTGACTCTGTGGTCAGTGTTTGTTGTATTGCACCACTCAGATTCCCAAGAAAGTGGGCAAAGACTCATGCTGAAGATCACAGATTTAGAGCTAGAAAGAACCTTAGGGGTCATCTAGCCCAACCCCTTTATTTCACAAATAAGAAGACCGAGGCCCAAGAAAGTTAAATGACTTGTCTAAGGACAAATAAGGAAGTGTCAGAAATGAGATTTCAACCAAGGTCCTCTGACTCCATGGTCAGCGTTTGCTTGATTATACCACGCAGACTGGGCAGCTATGTAGCACAGTGGATGGAGTGCCTGGCCTGGAGTCAGGAAGATGAGTCTTCCTGAGTTCAAAGATGGCCTCAGACACATACTAGCTGTGGTGACCCTGGGCAAGTCATTTAACCCTGTTTGCCTCAGTTTCCTCCTCTGTAGAATGAGCCAGAGGAAGGAAATGGCAAAACACTCCAGTATCATTGCCAAGAATGACCCCATTTGGGGTCACAAAGAGTCAGACACAATCCAACAACAACAAAAATTCCCTTCCAGCTCTAAATCCTATGATCTCACTATGTTTATTAAAATATACCCTCCTTGGGAGCAAAGACTGTGAGTTATTATCTTTATACCACTCTAAACACCTAGAGCTATTTTTTGCATGTTGTGGACACTATCATAAGGAATGTTAATGAATTGAACTGGAAGTCATACAAGTCTTGGGTCCAGTCGGGTGTCACAGTGAATAGAGCAGGGCCTGGAGTCAGGCAGACTTGGATCCCGTCTGGTCTTAGATACTTACTAGCTGTATGACTCTGGGCAAGTCATTTAATCCCTGTTTGCCTCAGTTTCTTCATGTACAAAACAAGAATAATAGAATAATGATAATAATAATAATAATAATAATAAGAAGAAGAAGAAGAAATGACTTGGGCAAGTCACTTAACTTTCTTGGGCCTCAGTTTCTGTATTTGTAAAATAAAGGGGTTGAGCTAGAAGACCTCTGAAGCCCTTTCTAGCTCTAAATCTATGATCTTAGGCCTGATCCAGGTTCGTCATCGATCAAACGAAATAACAGTTGTAGATCATTTGGCACAGTGTCTGGCACATACTAAGTGCTATATAAATGTTAGCTATTAGCTATTATTACTTGTGAAATAGCTATTTCTACCTCACCGAGTACCCGTGTCCTATTTTTGTGGGCGGCCATCAAGAAAAGAATGGATGAAAAGTGCCACCGACTCCATAGAGCACATTAAAAACTGTGCATCCCAGAGGTACCATTTAATGATAGCAAAGCTCTGAATGGTGTGTGGCAAAAAAGAAAAGAAAAGAAAAGCATCCACTTAAATAAAAGCTATGGGAATCTAAGGGGAAAGGCTGCGTGACTAGTCTGAATTTATTTCAGTTTGAAAGTTAAATTTCCTAGAAACTCATCGAATTATCTGGTAATTCATTGCTTTCTCTCTAGCCAACAAAACTACTGATGATTTCATAAAATAAACAGGGAAACTTAAGGCAGACTTGAATTCCATTCTGATGCAGGGTTGGGAAATGTGACAGCAAACGGCTGCTTAAGTGGAATGTTGTCTGTTCACCTCATCAGACTGTCCGCTGCCTCAGGAATCATCAGATCCCAAGTGCTGGGGAGGTTAGAGTCATTTATTAAGCTTTGTGGCTGTCACGCCTGAGAAATGGAGTGCTACAGAGGTCTATCAACATCTACAGCGAGTGGCTGCTGAGCTTAGAGAAAAGGGAGGAAGGAAAGAACAGGAAAGACAGGGAGGCAAGGGAGAAGCTTCCAGTCTACACGACCACCATAATCTCCTCCAGGGGTTTTCGCTTTAAGTTGGGAACTGTGGCATCTTTCCTGGGATACCCAACAGGGAGGAGCATCAGCAACTTTTCATTGACAGGGCGGTCCAGCAGTGTCCTCAGGCGAGGCCCGCAGTTCAGAGGAGTAGTCGTGACAGTCACAAGGCCTGCGTTCTAAAAGAAGAGAAGCCACATGCTGAAGTCACCAGGGAAAGCCTCTTTTCTGGGGTCCTTTCAAATTCTGACTTAGGATCTTCAAGTCTTGGAATTTTGAATCTAGTGCCCAGAAGTTACAGGGCAAAAAACAAATGAAGGTTGCCTGCTGTGGCCATAGATAATTAGTCCCTTCTTTATCCCCAGACCCCAGCTACACACTTCCTACACATGACAGGCTCAATGATGTGTAACTTTACAGATGGAAGGGACCTTGGAAGCCAATGAGTCAAATCTTTCATTTTATAGACGAGGAAACTGAGGTACAAAGAGGTTAAGTGACTTGCCCCTAGGATTACACAGCTAATAACTATCTGAGGTGGTATTTGAACCCAGGTGTTCCCAATTTATATTTTGTAGGAATGGAATAGCTGGTTTTATTTGATATTTTTGCCTAAGAAAAAGCAAGGTATAATTTTCCAGGGATAGACGTTTGGGAAGTCCAACTCAGATGAAAGAAATGATGACAATGCCATATGGCTAAAAATCATATGTTTGTCTGAAATCATCCGGTCATAACTACACATCCAACAAGGATCAAATAAACCTTCATGGCCACGGGGTCACTGAGATGCTACTATCCCATGCAGCTCGGAAGCCCATAACCAGTCAATATACCGCTTGTCCAGGTGGGGGCTGTCTGGAACCATTTTTTCCTCTTTCCTTCCCTCATAAACCCTGGTTGTCATGTGTAGAAAAGGGTGAGAATAGGACCATTCATAACGTGGCTTGTTGAAAGCTAGAGGGCAGCAAATTCAACAGCAAAATGAAATGGGGAGAGGAAGAAAGTATCTGTGGCTGCTGGATTCTAATGCAACTCTATCAAGGCTTGAGCCCTTATGGCCTTCACTGCTCTGTGCAAGGACTGATGACTGAAGATCCACCTGTGGTCCAAGGAAGCAGAATAATTCTTATATTGCTCTATTAGAATCAGGCGTGGGGTGCAAAGCTATGTTAGAACACAACAAAATATACAATTTTCTCTCATATTATCATGGTATAGTGGGAATGATTCTAGCTAGATTAGGGGCTGAATTCCAGCTCTGAGATTCATTACCTGAACATTAAGAAAGGTACTTAATTCTCTGGGCCTCAGTTTCCTCATCTTTAAAATGAAGGGGCTGGATTAAATGACCTCCACGGTCCGTTTCAGCTTGAAATGTTATAAAGGAAAATTTTATCAATATATTTTTATTTTTCTATCATCTACGTTTCCCAATATATGTCCTTCCTGCCCTCCCAGAGAGCCATCTTAAACTTATAACAAAGAATGCAAAAGAGGGCAAAACTAACCAACATGTCAACCAAGTTTGGCATTAATGCAACAATGTTCCATACCCATAGTCCTCCTCCTCAAAGAATGGAGGAAGGTCCATTCTTATATGTCTTCTTTGAGGCCAGCCAGTTTGAAAGCTTTGATGATGATATTATTAGAGGAAACACTGGGGCAGGATGAAGAACAAAATGGTGGATGGGCCCATTGGGTTGGCTGCCATGACAAAGTACCGTAGTGAAAAAGTCCTGGCTAGATTTCTGATCCATGCTGTTCCAAGAATCACCCAAGTTCTACTGTGCATATGATTTAAAAAGCAAAAAACAAAGCCCACCATCCTAATGTCCTTCTAATTGCAATGTAACTCAAACAAATCTCTCCAGCTATGATTTCTTATAGAACCCCTTTCCTGTGATCTCTCACAGAGATCCATCCAATCATCTAGTCTGATCCAGTGGCAATAATGAATCCAGATACGCAGAGAAGGAAGAACCACTTAAAACTCCAAAGTTCTTAGGGCGTGTCTATCAGACAGGCTTAAGATTTGGTTGGGTTCCCCTTAATGGTAGTGTGCCTCCTTCCTGACGCTACCACCAATTTCCTCTGAATATACTTTGTATGTATACAGTCATTTGAATGTCATTTCCCCATCAGAATGTCCTCCCTGAGGTTGGGGGCTGTGTTATTATCTTTCTTTGTGTCCCCTGCTTAGGACAGTGCCTGGTATATAGTAAGTACCTAATAAATGTTTGTTAACTGACACAAAATGCTACAATTTCTCTGATCCAGTAACTAATCTGGAAATAACTTAGTACAAAAACTTCCCAGCTATGTTTTTGGGTCATGACAATCACCAAAGCAATTTTTCTGAATATCTTTTCTACTTGAGCTACCTTGCTTAGAAATTCAGAGATAGGATTTTTTTAATGAATAAAACACTTGCAAATCTCCATTGGGTTTGAAGTTCAATAGGAATTTTTAAGTAAAGGCTTCGATTGTATTCCCAGAAGATCCCCTCTTTTCTACCACCAATATCTCCCCTTTTTTTGGCTGGCTGGGTTAGTAACATACCTGCAAGGCAGCAAGGAGGATGCCACAAGCAATGGAAACACTGATCTCATTGTAGTAATGAGTCTTTTTTCTGCCACTCGAGGTTATGCCATAGATTTTTTTGAAAATGAGAATCAGAAAAGGGGCTGTATCCAGGTATTCTTTGATCCAGTTGGTTCTAAAAGAAGAAAAGAAATGGTTGTTTTTTTATTCGTTTATTGTCCTCAAAAGATCACTCAATTAAAATTTTAGAAATAAATCTAATTTTTGTTTTGTCTATCAGGGTACAAAAGGATAAAAGAGTCCTAGATTATTGTTTTTCTATTTCTCATATTATAATATAATAATATAAAAACTCTATTTCTCAGATATCTCCTTCTTTGATTACTGCTACTACCCTTTACATTCCCTTACCTCTGTCCGATGTTGACAATATAGCAAATCGTTCAAAGGAAGTTTGTCCAGTGCAATCTTAGTGCTTTTGAGGATTTTCTGTTAGAGAATATTATATAGTCTCTGTCTGTCAAAATCTTATCCATCCTTTACGATTTAGCTTCAAAATCACCTCCTCCACAGAGCCTTACCTGATAATCTCAGCCAGAGACATTCCTTCCTAATCCCATTCTGCTAAATCAGTATCAATAACAAGCAAGAGGCAAGCAAGCCTCACTTAGAACCAAACTTTAGTTCGCTTAGTTGTTTTTCAATCATGTCCAATTATTTGTGACCCCCTTTGGGGTGTTTTCTTAGCAAAGTGATTTGTCATTTCCTTCTCTAGTTCATTTTGCAGATGAGGAAACTGAGGCAAACAGGGTTAAGTGACTTGCTCAGGATCATACAGCTAGGAAGTGTCTGAGGCCAGATTTGAACTCAGGAAGATGATTCTTCCTGACTTCGAGCCTGGCACTCTATCCATTTTGCCATGTAACTGCCCACTGTGCTAAATGCTTTACAATTATTATCTTTTGATCCTTACAACGACCCTGAGAAGTAGGTGCTGTTATTTTATAGTTAAGGAAACTGAGGCAAAGGAGGTTAAGTGACTTGTCCAGGATCACAGTTAGTAAGCGTCTGAAGCTGGATTTTGTGGGTGTTATCATTATAGCCATTTATTTTATTATTATATACCCATTATCATACCCAACAGCCTTCCTGTTTCCAGATCCAACAGTCCGTCTACTGCACCACTTA
Source organism: Trichosurus vulpecula (assembly GCF_011100635.1). NCBI lineage: Eukaryota > Metazoa > Chordata > Mammalia > Diprotodontia > Phalangeridae > Trichosurus > Trichosurus vulpecula. The sequence continues at coordinate 106,598,067 of NC_050579.1, forward strand.
ACTGCCTAGGTACAATTCTGTGTTTCTTGCATAGTTATTTCCTAGACTGAGAAGGCAGAGGTGAGGGGTGATGTTCCAGAAATGGAGAGGAGTCCACTTGAATGCTCAGAGGCATAACATAGAGAGAATTAGGAGACCAGCTAGTAGCCCAAATTGGCTAGAACACATAGTGCATGAAAGGGAGAAATGGGAAGGAAATAAGCCTAGAAAAGAGGCTGGAAGTGGGATCTGTGCCTTGAGGAAGTTTATGAGTTAACTCATGTTAAAAACCGCACTGTTGCATTCAACTTAGTAACTCAAAACGTACAAAACATGGAAGAAAATACGAGGGTTTCCCTTCTGCGTCTGTGCTAAATCTGGCCAAATCTCTCCACTGGGTCTGGAAGAAATATTACACTTGTTTTTCAGCGTGTTTCTCACAAATAGACCAATAATGATGCACACTATTATGAAGATCACTGACTCATTTCAGAATCTCATAACACAAAACAATTTTTATAAATCTTATGTTTTTAGAGAGTGTTTTGATGTCTTTAGAGAATAAAGCGAAAGTAGACCCGATTGAGTCAATGTGGGCCCAGCCTCTGGCTTCTGTAGTCCTCTGAGAGCTGAAGGAGGAAAGGCCGGAAGAGCTTTGTTTCTAAGCATGGAAAAAGTGAGAAGGTTCCAGAACTTCAAATACTTGTTGTTTCTTGTTCTTATATGGTTAGGAGTACATATGGGCTCATTAGTGGAGGAAGCCTACTTGTAAATGGGTAGGAATCATATCAACTTCTGGTATGAGGTCAATGTTTAAGGACCTCTGTACAGGAGAACAAAGCAATTAATTCTCCTGCCAGGCACTGTTAAGTGTTTCACATACTTCTGCTCCAGTTCCAAAGAAAAGAGAAGTTTAATTGCCCTAAATCATATCATCGGTTCAAAGGTAGAAACAGGGAAAATTCCCTAATTCCCTCCCACTTAAAAATTCCTATTGAACTTCAAACCCAATGGAGATTTGCAAGTGTTTTATTCACAGAAGGGAGCACACAGTAATTACTACCAACGAAAAGGAAAAGTAAAAATGGACAAACCAAAGAATCCTGAGGGGGACCGAGAGGGAGTGACTGGAAAAATGATAGTATTTTATGCATTGAATTAATTTAAATGAAAATAGTTATGAAGCATTTAATTCTTTATATTGATATTTAATGCTAAGTTTTCCCCAAACTTTTAATTTTTGATTTTTTTATTACCTTTATTTTTAATATTTCTCTTCTTTCTCCCCCCTCTAATGAATTATCTTTTGTTACAAAAAAAGGAAGAAAGGAAGAAAAGATGGAAGGAAAGAGGAGAGGAACAGAGGGAAGAAGTGAGGGAGAGAGGAAAAGAAGGGAGGGAAGAAGGAAGGGAAGTAAGGAGGTAAAGGATGGAAGGAAGGAAGAAAGGAAAGCAGGAAGGCAGGAAGGCAGGAAGGAAGGAAGTAGGAAAGAGAAGGAGGGAAAAGGGAAAGGAAGGGAAGATAAAGGGAAAGAGAGAGAAAGAAAGAGAAAAGAGAAAGGCAATTTCACAAAACTAACCAACATACCAGTCAAGTGTACAGTATGTATGATGTTCTATGTCCATGGATACCAACCACTGCAAAAAGGGAAGGAATTTCATTTTCTTACTTTATTTTCAGTAGCAGTCAATGTTAAGCTTGGTCCATGTTAAATTTTCAGTAATACATTTGAAAGACAGAGACAGAGATTCAAAGAGATGGACAGAGAGACAGAGACATAGAAATAGACAGAGAGTTCCCTTGATGCTCACAATTCTTCCCAGAATTGGACTCAAATTATTTTTATAAAGTAAAGCTAAACTCACCCAGCACCTTCAGGAGTCCTACAGTTACCATCATCTCATATTTTAAAAACCTAATATTGATTCTGCTGGATTTCTTACCTTAGTTTCTTTAGGTCATTAACCCATCTGTCTCCCATTCTTTTCTTGTAATTTATTTCCTCTTCATCCTCAATGATCACTCGAATCTTGTGTTTCACTTCTTCATCTTGCACAACTACGAAGGACCAAGGCTCTGTGTGTGCCCCACTTGGTGCTGTTCCTTTGAACCAGTAAATTAAAATAAATAAATTAAAACCCAGAAGAGGAATGTGAAGGCAGATTAGAGAGGAACTTTGTTGTTCAGTCATTGCAGTTGTGTCCAACTCTTCATGGTTCCATTTGGAGCTTTTTTGACAAAGATACTGGAGTGGTTTGCCATTTCCTTCTCTAGCTCATTCTACAGATGAGGAAACTGAGGCAAACAGGGTTAAGTGACTTGCCCAGGGTCACACAGCCAGCAAGTGTCTGAGGCCAGATTTGAACTCAGGAAGATGAGTCTTCCTCACTTCAGGCCCAGTACTCTATCCATTTTGCCAACTACCTACCCCAAAATATGCTTCCCTGACCAGGAATCGAATCTGGGCAGAGGCAGTGAAAGTGCCAAATCCTAACCATTAGACCACCAGAGAGGAAAGAAGGTAATAAAATCATATTCTAAACATCCAAGCCAAGCAATGTGATTTGAAATGTAAAGTGACAGGACAAATTTATACCTTTCCCTGCTCCTTCAGTCCATTTTACTCAGCACCATTTTCTTTCAATTAACTTCATGTTTAAAGTTTTATTGATGCTTTTTAAAATTTGATGCTTTATTTTTTTATTGATGCTTTTGCATCATGGTCATTTTTAGATATCTTCCTCCTCCCTTCCACATCCACATGAACTTTCCCTTGTAACAAAGAAAAAGCATTAAGCAAAACTCAACCCTCTGACAGCATATATTGACATTCCATACTCCCAGTTTCTCATCTTTAAAATGAATAGGGAGAGTTGCAAATCCTCATCTCTTCTCTGAACTGATTTGTCATTTTAATTACACAAGTTTGTCTTCTTTGGTACGTTCTTTTCACTTCATGTTATTGAATTCATCGTGTATATCATTTTACTGGTTCTGCTTACTTCACTCTGTATCAGTTCATAAAAGGCTTCCCATGTGTTCTGAATTTCTAAAATCAGCCCAATTTTAAGTGCCTCTATGATAACTGGTTGGAACCAATATCGCTGCTTCTGGAGATTGCAGTGATTCACTACCACCTTTCTAATTATCTGGGGCAAGGCTGCCTGATTCGCTTATATTACCACAGATGCAAAAGTCCATTCATTCTGACAGCCAACAAAAAAATAATAAAGTTATGAAGTTTACCACAGAGGTATAAATTCAATTCAAAGGCAGAGTCAAAAAATTGTGCCTCTGAGACATTGAAGCACATGAAAATCAGGTCAATAGCTCAATAAATCTTTACAGATTTCCTCCTGTGTGCAAAGCACTGGACTATGTGCTCCATGGTATATGGCCCCTTCCTTTAGAGAGATTATAATCTAGTTAGGGAGGTGACATCAATGCAGGAAAGATTAAATAGCTGTTTCTGCTCTGTACCGGTAGATTAGTTGTCTGCAATGCCTTAGTATCTAGCATTGATAGGCTTCAATAGCTCACTGGCTCATGACCTTAGCCAGCTTGGGAGTTCCACAGTCACTCTGAAGACTCAAGATCAGGCCAGAAGACTGCAGGAGTGTCCCCATCTCCTCCTACTCCACGAGTTAATAAGTATTTGCTGAATGAATAAATACTGAAGAATGGGTGGGGACTCCTGTTAATGTCCTGTCTCATGTATATTCAGAATACCACACTCAGATGGCAGACAGGTAGTTCTATTCTTGGTAAGAGTGCTTAGCTTAGGTAAGAGTTTACTTTGGAAATGCACATTAGAAGCTATACAAACACCATGAATTTCAGGCCATTCCAGTTTTGAATTCCCTTTGTTTCTAAAGCTCTTCACTCTACCTTTTTTTGTATTTCCAAACAGAAGAAGAAAACTATTTTTCTTTTTATTTCAGCAAAGCCCAATTTCCCTCAAATTTGAAACTAAACTGCAAAGAGAAACTCAACATGTGTGATTTCAGAGAGATATCTCTCACACTGTGGAGGACAGCACACAATCAAAAAATTAGGGTTTCAGCTCCTGGATCTGCTACTTCCTATGGGGCCTCAGATAAGTGTCTGGGTCTCAGTTTCCTTAGCTATAAAGTGGGCATGACAACATTGACACCATCTGCCTCAGAAGAATACCGTGAATATCAGTGAGATATTGTAAGAGAAAGTATTTTGAAAGTATAAAAACCTCTGTGAATGTGTCTTTTAGATTGGAAGACCACCAAGGGCACGGATGACATTATTTTATCTTTTGCCTTGCAGATCATACGTACTTACTAATCCTTTTTGAATTCCATTTAATTTAACCCAAGCATTTGGCTGGCAGGCCCAGCAGCCTGCAGTGCAACTAGAGTAAGGCATTTGTGTACCCTCAGTAAGGTTTGAAAATTACACCAGATACGTGTGGCCATTCGGCAAACACTTTGAGCCACTACATAATTATATCAAAGACTCTGACTCCACACAAAATAATCCATACATTTTAAACTGAAACTAAATTTATTCTTGTTTATTTCTTTTTTTAGAGAGACAATGAATCCAGACATGGACCAAATTAATCTCTCTAAATGAATTAGAATGTGGTTTATATAGGAACAAAACACCATCAGATGAAAAAAAATCAAAGAAGGACTTTATTAGTAATCCTCCTCTTTCTATAACTCTCAAATCTTTCTCTTCTTTGGACAGACTCTTTCATACTGAAAACTAGTTTGCTTGGTTTTTATTATTATTATTTGTTCATTCACATGTGCATGCTAGCTAATCCGAATTTGTAATGGAGAATCATGGCATGCAGCTGGATAACATTAGTTCCAGGAGAAAAGAGGAAAAAAAATGACTTCCTGTGTGTCTGGGTCTTTTGGCATTTTTTTTTTAAATAAGCACTTGTTGGCTAGGATACTTTGGATTTATCAGAAGTCCATAAGTTTTTGCGCCATCTGCACCCAAGCCATGTGAAAGATGTGTGTTGCTTCTTTAGAGATAGTCAGGTTGTTGACAATAGAAAGCACAGGATTCCAGAAATGGTGCATCGGTGGCAGATAAGCATGTGTGCAGCCAAAGATGGAGCGCTATGCTTCACGAGCCGAGTTTGAAAATCACAAATTCCCCATTAAGTTGCATCAGTCATGTGGCTGACAGCCTCAAGAGACCCAGCTGCACAGTCTCATACCTGCTGTTCTGATGACATTGTCAATAACCTGCCGTGGGACGGGCTCATCACTTATGAACCTGACAGACCGCCTCTGATTGAGAAGCTCATAAAATGCCTGAGACCTCTTAATCATTTCATGCTCAGGAAAGCGTGGGCTGGAGAATGGGATGTGTTCAAGGTTTTCTTCTGATTCGTGGAAATCATCTACATCTGCGAATAAAGGCAGTGACAACAGTAATGAGAATGACATTCACATAATGTCTTACAGCTTATGGAGCTGGTTCACCCATAGGATCTCACAAAGGGAGTAAGGCAAGCCCTATTATTCCCATTTCACAGATGAGAAAACTGAAGTTGGGAAAAGTTAAATGACTTGTCTTAGGTCACATAGCTATTGCTGGCCTAGGTGCTGTTGCCTGGACTTGGCATTCCATCTCCTGATTTTGTTTTGTTTTGTTTTTTACTTTCTTTTTTTTTTTTTGTATGAACGATTGATTACTCATGCCTAGAATGTATTCTCTCAGTTCTTTTTCTTAGAGGATTTCTTCAACACTCAGCTCAAGTGTCACCCCCTACAGGAAGCCCTCACTGAGGCTCCCTAGTTGCTAGTGCATTCTCTTTCTCCTCAAATTATGCAGTATAAAAGATATTGGATTTGTTGTCAAAGGACCTGGTATCATGACCACCCTAGGTCTTCTCTTATCCAGGCTAAAATTTGGAGTTCTTTCAACCAATCATATAATACGTACTCAAGTCTCTTCACCATCCTAGTGGTCTTCCTCTGTGCACTCTCTCTCTCTCTCTCATTATCTTTCATTTTAAACTATTTTTATTACTCTTGCTGTCCCCCATGCCTAGAAGAGTCTCCCTCCTCATCTCTGCCTGCTGGCTTCCTTCAAGTTCCAGCTAAAAGCCCACCTTCTACAAAAAGCCTTTCCCAACTCCTCTTTAATTTTAATGCCTTCCCTCTGTTGTCTATTTCCAATTTATCCTGTCTATAGCTTGTTTGTACATAGCTGTTTGCATGTTGTCTCTTCCATTAAACTGTGGGTTCCTTGAGGGCAGGTACTATCTTCTGTCTTTCTTTATATTCCCAACACTTAGCATAGTGCCTAGCACATAGTAGGTACTTAAATAATGGTTATTAATTGAGTTATTGACTTAAACTGTGGTGTCCACAACTGAACACAACACCCTGGATATGGTCTGACCTGAGGCAAGTACAGAGAAACTAGTGCCTTGTTATACCTAGAAGCTATGATTCTCTATACAGCCTACTAATATTTCACTGTTGACATATATTGGGCTCAAAGTTCACTCAAATGTCCAGATTTTATTAACATTGAAGCCTTAACCATTCTTCCTTTAGCTTATCTCTGAGAAGTTGGTACTTGGACTCCAAGTATAAGACTCCATTTGTATCTACTGAAATTCATCTTACTGGATTTAGTTCAATGTTATAGGCTGCCAAAGATTGTTTGGTCCCTGACTGTCTAATTTAGAGCCAGTGTATTAACTATCCCTCCCAGCTTTATGTCATCTTCAAATTTGATAAACATGCCATCTGTGCCTTATGCCAGCCCTTTGCCACTAAGCCCTTCTCATATGCCAAAGGAGTAGGTGGTTTTAACTATAAAGAAATGAAAGGGAATCTCTAAAATCTTGACCAAGGGGATCAAAATAGAAATTCAAATTTGTAGTACTAGGCAAAAAAAAAAAAACTTCTGAAAGAATTGATGAGACCTTTAGTTTTGGTAAAAAAACAAGCAAACAAAAGAAAGCAAAAATCAAAATAAAGTTAGCCATGTGTCCATGAAGCAATTAACTGACTTCTGTGATAAAAATGGAAGCCAAGCCTGTCAAATACTGGCAGGTTGGCAACTGTAAGTATTTTAAAAATATTATAAATTTCTAATAAGCAAAGTCCAAATGGAATGGGACTTTAATCCCTTACAGTTGGGTGACTACTCTCCTGATTTTGATTGCAAAATCAATTAAAAAACAGTCCTGTTTCTATTCCTAATAAGTAATCCATATCGTGATAAGCATAATAATTCAAAAGAGTTGTGGGTAAAATGAGATTGAATTAGTTGGACTCACATGGATACCTAATAATTTCAGGAGAGGGATTTAATGGAAAAAAAGACTAAGTACTTATTTTATGCATTACACATTAGCCAGTTATAGTGTAGCAGGAAAAAAAATAAGGGAAAAGTCTTAAGTTATCTCTTGTTTTGGAGGAACATTGTGCTATAACTACAAATGCTCCATTTTAAAGATCCCTCCAAGGAATATACAATGTGTATAGCTTTTCCTTTCTTAGCTTCTACTCTCTAGCTAACAAACCTAAAATGTTAACAGGGCAGCAGATTCTTCTAACTTATATGAAAAAGAAAGCACTTATTTTACATCTGGATGCCAATGGAAGCCTTGGCATGGGCCCTTCGAATTCAATTTAAAGACAGAGTTACTAAGTTACAAGGGTGTGATAGGGGAGTGGTAATGAGAACCTATCCCCTTTCCAGCTACTAATTTTGAGCCAACATTGTGTCAAGGATAGACACTGGAAATAGAAAAACCCTGACCCTTGTAAACTGTGTAAACAGATTTTCAGTATCCAAGGAAAGCAACACCAGAGGCCTTCCTTATTTTTTCAAGGTTGAAGGGCTATCTGTAAATCAAATGTATGTGACAAGAGATCCATTAACAAACCCACCAAATGCTTTCTTAAGTGAGTTTTGATATATACATATCCATAAATGACACTAACCTGTAGGATATTTGTACAATATAAGGAAGGCATACACCTAAGATAGGCAGACTGTGCACTTGTGACTTCCATGTGGCTATTACATATCAAAACCTAAGGACTCAGTGTTGGATCCTGGATTTGTAGCTCAAAGGAACCTTAGAAGCCATTGGCTCAGTGCAATCTGAGTGAGGCTTGGGACTCTAGAGCATAATACAAGGAAGCATAGAAGACAAGACAGAATCTGCAAAAAGTAAAGCAAATCAATGTGATTGAGGCAATATTCACAATAAGAAGGGTCAGTAAGGGAAGATGGACACAGGTCAGGGCCACTGGAATCCCTGGTGGAATCAAGCACCCAAAACTGGTCAAATCCAGTGGGGTTTTACAGGGTTCATATGTGGGTCAGGCAGGACCAGGCATTGAGGGGAAGGAGCCAAGAGCATGCACCTCATGGGCAGATCAAGGTTAGTGCCCTGGTACTCATTCATGAGAGGGAAGGGAGGGGAGGAGATGACTGAGGAATTAGTAGCTAGTTTTTTTTCCCCAATATATTTTTATTTATTTCATTAAATAGTTATAAAATGTAAAAAGAAGTTTTAATATTCTTTTTTTTTAAATTTTGAGTTCCAAATTCTCTCCCTCCCTCCCATCCATCTCCCCTCCTTAAGAAGTCAAGCAATTTGATATCAATTATACATGTGAAGTCATGCAAAATATATTTCTATATTAGCCATATTGCAAAAGAGAGCACAGACCAAAAAAAAAAGAAAAAGAAAAAAGAGGAAGAAAAGAAAGTTTGTTCGTTTTTTTAAAGTAGGCTTTGAATCGCATCTAAATTCTGTAGTTTTTTTTTCTGGAGGTAGATAGCATTTTTCATCATGAGTCCTCCAGATTTGTCATGGATCACACTGCATTGCTGAGAATAGCTAAGTCATTCACAGTAGATCATCGCACAATATCGCTGTTACTGTGTTCAATGTTCTCCTGGTTCTGCTCACTTCACTTTGTATCAATTCATATAATTCTTCTCAGTTTTTTTTTTCTGAAATCATCCTACTCATTATTTCTTATAGTATAAAAGTGTTCCATCACAATCATGTAACATAACTTGTTCAGCAATTCCCCATCTGATGGGCATCCGCTCAATTTCCTCCACAAAAAAGCCACTATAAATGTTTTTGTACATATAAGTCCTTTTCCTTTTTCTTTGATCTCTTTTGGGATACAGATCTAGTAGTGGTTAGTAGCTGGCCGATATTCAAACTTCTAGCTTAGTGGGAAAGCAGGGGGGCGGAGTTGGGCTATTATTACAAGATTTACTTTGATAGCATGACTTTATCTAACAGGGTGCAGATGCTACTGAATTACTTTATAGCCATCAAGTCATAGAACCATAATTATGCTCCTGGAAGTAATTTTAGAGGGTATGTAAACCTACCCCTTCATTTTACAGATAAGGAAATGGAGTCCCAAAAAGGTTAAGTAATTTGCCCAGGGTTATATAAGTAGTAAAGAGGCAGCCAGATGGCTCAGTGGATAGAGGGCTGAACCTGCAGTCAGGAAGACCTGAGTTCAAATCCAGCCTCAGACTCTTACTAGCTGTGTGACCTTGGGCAAGTCACTAACCTCTGTTTGCCTTAATCCTCTGGAAAAGGCAAACCACTCCACTATCTTTGCCAAGAAAACCCCATGGACATTACGGTCCAAGGGTCACAAAGAGTCAGACATGACTGAACAGCAACAACATACAAGTAGCACTTGAACCCAAGTCCTCTGACTCCAAATCTAACACTGTCCCATACCTTTTTTTGCATGGCTAGTACCAGAAGGTAGTGTCAGAAGCTTGCAGTATTAGGAGTTATACGTTACTATGACAGTCCCAAAGAGACAGAGTAAAGACAGAGAGTGGATTTATAGACATTGACAACTGACAAATTTGAGGCTTCCTCTGAAGTGATAGCTCACATTTATGTTTTAGAGTTCATAAACTTGACATCAACCTGAGTTCATTTCCTTGCCAAGAGGCAGCCTGGTATAGCAGCTACAGTGCTGGGCTAGAAGTCAAGAGACCTAGATTCAAATCACAGCTGGGGTGCTTGTGAGGTCTGATTAAAGGCAAGTGGCTTAATCGATCAAGAAGCACTGATGAAGCTTTTGCTATGTGCCAGTCACTGTGCTAATCACTGGAGATACGAAGAAAGTCAAAACAAAACAAAAACCCATGGTCCCCGACATCAAAGAGCTCTCATGGTGGAGACAGCAAGCTAACAATGATGTACATACAGATATATGCTGTGTAAATGTGAGGTAATCTCAGAGGTAATCCTCAGTGGGGAAATCTGGAAAGGCCGCCAGCAGAAAGTGGGATTTTAGGTGAGATAAGAGGTGAAGAGGAAGAGCATTCCAAGAGGCAGGGGGGAGAGCAAACACTCTCAGAGTCTCAGTCTCCTTACTGTAAAACAAGGATCAATAACATTTGTACGAGTGCCTTGGAGGTTTGCTGTAACAAAAATGCTTTGCAAGTCTTAAAATTCAATGTAAATGTGAAATAATATCCCTGTTTTACAGACGAAGGAACAAGGCTCTCAGGGGTTAAGCTACTTGCCAACAGTCACATGGCTAGCTAGTTAAGTTTCCAAGGAAGAAAATGAACCAAGGTCTTTGGTTCCAAGACCAATCTTCTTTCTACTCACTGCTCCTTGCTGCAACAACTCTTTGGGTAGGGGCTGCTCTCTCAGAGTCCACCTCCCCAGCACATTGCCTGGGGACTCATCATTGCTGCCTGGAGAATGGTGTTCAGGTTTAAAATAGCGATGCAACTGGAGCAAAGAAGGCAACACCCAGACAAGAACTGCAAGGCAGGGGGAACCAATACAAAAGGTGTCACACTATTGGGCTCCCGAGAGCAACAAAGCACAGCTCTATTCAGGGAGGAAAGAACCCAAAAGCTGGGGAATTTTATTGTTGCCCAGTCTTCAAATCCCATCAGTTATGCCACTGGGGATAGGGGTAGGGGAAATCATTAAGGCAGCAAAGACTAGTCATTTCAAAGTAATTGTGTATAATCATGTCCCTTTTTCCCTACGTGTGATTCTGGTATTGCATATGCAAGCATGGTAATATGCTTTTAATATAAAGAGCAAATCTCTTTTCATCAAGTTTTTAATTCCAAGAGATCCTCAATTCTCTGTATCCAGGGGCAGCTGGTTTGCAGCCACAGCTACTCAAATGCTTCTACTTCAATAATGCAAGGATCCACAATTCCATTGATATGGAATGTTCCAGCCTGATCGTTAGCCAGAATTAAGCTATTCTGGTGAAGGTATTTTTCTCATTTTTTGGCTTTTGCCTACTCCCCAGTTCTGCTCCAAAGACTGATACTACTGCAAATGTCTAAAGGAAAGCCTCATTGTACTTTTGGAGTACTAAAGTACCTCTCCCCACCCCCATTTCCTTTATAGCAGAGGAGCATAGATCTGGAGCCAGAAAAGACTTCAGAAACCAACTAATACAATCCCCTTCAATTTACAGATGAGAAAGCTGAGGTCAAGGGAAATTAAGTGACTTTCCCAAGGTCACACATATATCAAGCATCAAAGGCAGGATCTGAACCTGGGTCCTCTGGCAATAAAGAGATTGCTATTTCAACTATACCAAATTGCTTCACCTAAAACATATTTTTTGTCGTTCGGTCATTTTAGTCATGTCCATTTGGGGTTTTCTTGGCAAAGATACTGGAGTAGTTTGTCATTTCCTTCTCCAGCTCATTTTACAAATGAGGAAACTAGGCAGTAGTACCTGACATTCTCTAGCATGTGGGACAGGGATTTTCAAATAATAGGAGAGACATCTTTAGGAGAAACAAATTTATTTTACAAACCTTGCAAGATTTGGGCACACCTCCATAATGGAGGAGGTGAGGTAAAAGGGAACCTGCCTTAATTTATACTCTTAATGAAAGGATTCCCACCCTCCTCTATCCCTTCTCACCATTGGCTGGGAGGTGGGCTTACAGTCTAGGCACGAAAACTAGACAGAGGACCAAGGTTAATCCAGTCCATTCAGGTTTTCCCTATCGGAACTCAACTGCTGGGGTGGCGTCTGAAAGTCTAGGAGAAGAAATGGGGTTGGGGGGAAGGAGAGACCTTCCTGGAGCAGAGAATAAAGAGCTCACAGGAAGTTCATTATCTTCTAACATCTGAGAGAGAGAGGGGGAAGGGCATGCCCACAGCTCCAGGCCCTGACCTTCCAGAATCACAAGGCCAAATCCCAAACCTCTCCTACTCCCTCAGACATACCCTGTGAAGTCTTCACAATTATCCATCCCATTCACTAGCATTCTCCCACTTAGATGAGATGAATTCAGTCATATTCAGGGTGGTATTGCTCACACATGAACAAAATCCCTGTGCACATATATACAGATATACATACATACATGCACATACACATATATACATGTATACACACACCACTTGTGAAACACAATACTCACTGACCACACACAATGCACACATAATGCATATAGCAACACACTCGAGGTTCATTCTCATTTCTTTGCCTAATTAGGTAGTCAAGTCCCAAGATAAGTTGCTGAGTCCCTTTTCTCCCTCCTTATTTTTCTTTATTCCCTGTGCCTCCTTCCCCAGAGGCTCAAAAAATACTTTATTTCATACTGTTAGATTGCAGCTTGAGGTCCCTTCCCCCCCTCCCATTTTTGCACAGACACTGAGAACTCTTTTGACTCAGCCAGAGTCAGTAAGCCTACTGGAGAAACAGAAGCTCAGATCCTTGATCTTACGCCTCCAGGGCTACTATTCTGCTTGTGAGAAAACTTTATTCCATTATTCTGAAGCCTCAATGCTTCCCCATGGCTGACCCATCAACGCCAGGCTCTTCAACCTGGCGTTCAAAGACTGCTACATTCCAAGTTCAGACAAGTTTTCTCTCCTTATCTTACTTAACCTTCCCTCATCTACTATTTTGAACCAAAGTTATGTATGTATATATTATATCTAATCCTATTAGATTGTAAGAGCCTTCAATGCAGCAATTCAACAAACATTAAATTCCTACTTTTTATAAGGTAGTGTGCATGGTTGCAGAGTTACAACCCTGAAAGTGAATCTTCACTCAAAGAGGTTGCATTCTACAGGGAGTATAACATGTACACCGAAAAGTAAACTGAAGCAACTTGAAGAAGGAGGAAGCACTCACCGGCTAGAAACAGGAAAGGCTTCACATAGAAGATAGCACCCAGTCTCCTTTCAAGCAGAGTGTCAAATCTATCTCTGTTAGTACCTAGTGGAATGCAATGCCTTGAGTAAGCATTGAATAACTGTTGGTTGAATACACTACATTGCAGCCAAACCAGATTATTTCCTCACTTTGGAATATGTCCTCCACTTCATCCTCCATAACTTTGTTCACATATTTCACTATATCTGGAATGTCCTCCCCTGCCATGTCTGCCTGTTGAAATTCTATCCAGACTTTGAAGTAATGTAGATAGCATTATTACATCTTAAAGAGCCAGAAGAATCTAAGGGTTTAAGTGTATCTATCCTTCTTTAAGGAGTCTATGAAGAATCTAAGTTTAATTGTTGTATGGGAGAAACTGAGGAGGATAGAGAAAAAAGGAAAAAGTAATTTCCTAAGGGAACTAGGTTTAAATCTTATCTTGCAAAGCAACATGAAACAAATTCTTGAGAGAAGATTTTAATTAGTATCCTGAGAAAACTAAATGGTGGAGCTGTGCTTCCAGAATTGAGGAGAAGTCAAAAGTTAAGAATCAAAGTTAAAGATGATTTAGGCTATAATCGAAATCATCCCATCTGGCTTATTGTAAATGTCTTTCTTTTATTATTGATTGTAGCATTAATAAATAGTATACCTACAGCCTTGATAATTAGAGACATAGATATATAGAGAGAGATAGCCTAGAAGATTACAGAGGTTGACAGAGAGAGAGAGAAAGAGAGAGAGAGAGAGAGAAATAAACAAAAGCTTATGGGAAAAGAGACTTCTGCAGTTTGTTAAATAAATAGTATTTAATAGATTGGGCTGGGAGCTTAGTGCTAATTAAAAGGGAGATATTGAAATTTTAGTAATTTATAAGGAAGTAGCAAAACATATGCCTTGAATGCCTTGAATCTGGGATGAGACTAAAGAAAAATGAGCTGGTAGCAGGTAGAAAAAGAGGTGATCATCTCTTCCCCCCACCATGCATACAAACACAGGCTACACATGAGGATGATTGGTTTCAAAATCTTCTTTAGTGGAAAAAGCACGGGACTTGTAGCTAGGTAACCTAAGTTCCAATCATGGCCAGGACGCTTTCTTCCTGTATAACTGATGGTAATTGCTTGTTATTTTCTCATCTATGATGCACTGCTACCCCACAGGTTTGTTATAAGGAAAATGCTTTGTAAGCCTTAAAGCACCATAGAGACATGAACTATAATTAACTTCTCTGAACCTCAATTTACTCATAACATCTCAGGGGGCTCGGTTTTCTCATCTGGATGAGATGGATTTTTGAAGTCTCTATCAGTTCTAAGTTCTAAGATCCTCCAATCATCCCCTTCCCTCAATCCTCATCTATTTCAGGACTGGTGCTAACAACCAAGAGTGATACTTATGTGCAGCAGCTTGCCTAAGACAGCAAATTCTGTGGGCAAACAGAGCCTCTCAGAGTCTCCACATAGCTGAGGACCTGGCTTGATAACTCATTCATTTTCCAGTGATGCACTACAATGCTATGCTTCATATTCTTGTCAGGGTCTGTTTCTAGCTCTCCCTAGGGTGACTCCCCTTGTCACACAGATTATGCCATTTTAAGCAAATGAAAACAGAGGGGAAGAGGACGATCCTGTTTGAGGAAGGAATACTTCCATCCTCTTTCAGCACACTCTTCCTTGGCCATGTTGTCCCTAGCTTTCTCAAACCATCTCCTGGTCTGAGAAAACCAAAGGACTTAACACTAATATAATTGATAAACTGTGCTAAAAGATTAACTTAAAGAAAAACATAGCATCATAGAGCTACCCTTAGAAGCCAGACCTATGCCCTCATTTTATAGGTGAGGAATCTTAGTACCAAGGTCACATGGGTAGTAAGGGCCCTCTGCTGTGGCACCCTACCCATCCCTTTTATACCTAGGTAGCATTCCATGTTTTATGCTTCGTAAAATTTGTACCAAATGATCCCTAATGTCTCTTTAAATTCTTCAATTCTATGATGAATCTGCTGAACTTCTTACCTTCTTTGTAAATTTACTTTTCCATGAGAACCTGTTAGCTAATCTGATAAAACTCGGTGGGCTATTTGATCTATAGATCAAATAGATGGTAATAGCTTAAATGTTACCCCTACCAGGTAGCATAGGTAGCACTTAACAAGAGCTTTCCTTGGCACAGGTTGTATAACTGTCCATGGAACAGTGACTTCAAGTACATGGTTATGTCCTTTAATGGTATAAACCACAACCTCTCCACACCATTCATCCTGTCCATGCCTTCCTATAAATACTCCACAGGGGATCCATCCAACATCCTGGAAGCCTTACTCCAGATCTCTTGAAATGTCATAGATACCAGTGTAATACTCAGTCTATCCAATGGTTATCCCTCATTCTCACCACAAGACTGGCCCATTTCCTTTTGCATTTGATCATCTCTCTGATGACACCCTTTATACCATTTCTCCCGCACACTTTCTCATTGGCAATAAGTTTCAGAATACATGCACTCATAGTATTGACCTCTGAGTGACCTACAATTTTAATTCTTTGGAGATTATGGTATTCTATGACTCATAGCCATACATCATCACTGGAAGAATGTTGATGTTAGAAAAATGACCCTTTGTTTCAATAAGATTGGGATCATTAAAAGCCCAGTGCAGCTTCCAAAAAGTAAGTCAACCCTGTCCAACTCTAAGCCCAGCCTATCGTCCATTCATAGTATCCGTCCAACGTATGTGCACTGATGGACCATTTCTATGGGTTGACCATCCAATTGCATATTATAATCTGAGCAATAGACATTCTTCATTTTCGTTATTTTTTGAGCATCGTCTGTGGGGTGATTTTGGATCTCACCTAGGAAGCCCTGCAGTGTTCTGGAGCCTATTGCAATCAGCATCATGCCATAAAGAAGAGAATCCAGGAAACCTCATTATTGAATCCTGAGAACTCCATCATCCACAGAAAATTCCTTCTTCCATTTGGACCAGATCTGAGCTGAGCATCTTTGGTGAGAGTGAGAAATATCTTTGGTAAAATTATCTCTTCCTGTTTTATAGCTTGTTTTATATTAATAATCAGAGTCATCTAACAAAATTATTCCTGTTGCTCTAACTTTCAAGGAATCATATGATTTTCACATACACACAGGAAACATTGTTGGAGGAGATTATTTAAGAAAATGCTTTGCTCTAATGAATCAAAAATTTTTTTTCCCATTCAACAAATTAGCACAGTGGGATTTTGTATTCACAAACACACAAATACAGTCAGTTGTGTAACTATAAATGTATGATCTACTGCAGAGTATCCTTTTGCAAAAGTCTGTCTGTTCCCTTCTTCAAAACTTCACCATCAAATATTCCTCTAATACATATTCATATTATTCTCAAAAGATTTTGTGGTGATGGAGAAATAGTTATATGGACCAATAGCAATTAGTCAACAAGAATTTATTAAGCATTTTGCTATATGCCAGGCATTGTCCAGAGTTTTGGTGACACAAGGAAAAATAAAACTGTTTCTGCCCTCAAGCAGATTACATTCTATAGGGAAAAATACAATATATTAGTATTAAATAATTATATGCAAAATAAATACAAAGTAATTTGGAGACCAAAGCACTAGCAACTAAGGGAATGAGGAAAGACTCATTTAGGAGATGGCATTTGAGCTGAGCTTTGAAGGATACTAAGGAGTCTAAAAGATGATAGGGTATATCCAAGCATGAGACATGGCTTGTACAAGGTCACAGCAGGGGGGTGATGAAATGGTACGTATGAGGAGTAGCAAAAAAAGTCCAGTTTAGTTGGATTCAAGAAGACATGAAGGAGAATAACACATAGTAAGGCTGGAAAGAATAATTGGAATCAGGCTGTAAAGGACTTTAAATACCAAAGAGAGGAGATGGCATTTGACCCTGTGGTCAGTAGGGAGCCAATGGAATTTAATGAGCAGAGATTACCTGGTCAGACATTTACACTTTGGCACCTTGTTTGGAGGATGGTTTAGAGAGGGGAGGCTAGAGCAGATTATAAAGGACTTTAAATGGGAAACCCAAGAGTTTGTATTTGGTTCTAGAAACAAATAGAAATTCACTGGAACTTTTGGGACAAAGTAGAAAATGGCCAGGCCTGTGCTTTAAGAATATCGATCTGGCAGCTGTGTGGAAGATGGATTGGAGGGCAGAATCAGGGACACCAATTAGACACCAAGCTATTACAATAGTCCAGGTGAGAATTAATGAGAACACTAAATAGGGATAATGACTATGATTGGAGAGAAAGTCCAAGGAACTTTGGGGAGCTAGAATCAATAAGACTTAGCGACTGATTGGATATATGGGTTGAGAGGAAGTGAAGAGTTAAAAATCCTGAGATTAAGAATTGGCATTAATAGACTGAAAGTGGTTCCTTCTCCAGAAATAGAAAATTTTGGAGGAAAAGTGAGTTTTGAGGGGAAAGACAATGAGTTCTGTCTGAGACGCCTATGAGACATCCAATGGGAAATGTCCAATAGGCAATTGGTGATAGTTAACTGGAGCTCAGGAGAGAGAGTAGGGCTAAATATATAGATTTGGGAATTGCCCAAATAGAAGTGACAACAGAACCCACTGGAGCTGTATCCGAAGAGAGGTAGCATAGAGAGAGAATAAAAGAGGGCCCAGGACTGAGCTTTGGAATAAACTCACATTTAGAAAGTAGGAATGAAACCAAAGAAGGCAGTAGGAGGGGAGTGACAGAGAGCATTCCAGGTATGGAGCATAGCCATGGCACAGACTCAGAGATGGAGTGTTGGTAGGTGTTGCCAGCATCATAAAGCACATGGAGGGAAGTAGAGTGTAAGAAAACTGGAAAGATAGGAATGGGGCATATGGTGAAGGACTTTAAAAGCCAAAAAGACCATCTTATATTTGATCCTGCAGGTAATAGGGAGCTGGTGGAGTTTGAGTCAGGGGTGGGGGTTGACATGTTCAGTTAGTTTAGGAAGTTAATTTTGGCAGCTGAATGGAGGACATACTGGAGTGGGGAGAGACTAGAGGCAAGGAGACCATCCAGAAGACTACTGTAACAGTCCAGACAAAAGATAATGAGACTCTGCCTCAGGGTGATGACTATGTGAGTGGAGAGAAAGGGAAGTATATGAGAGATGTTGTGAAATCCAAACAATTTTGAGGAAAAAAAGAACCCCCACTATGCCACACCCAACAGATCCAAACTTTGCTTCAATATGTCCAATAAAAGAAATCCTAAGACAGGCTGTTCCACTTTGAGAGAGCTTTGTTAGGCAGGTTTCCCTGACATCAAGCCTAAATTGTCCTTTTAGCAAATTCCACCCGTTGCTTCTGGCTCTATCCACTAGGGCCAGATAGAACAAATCAGGTACTGCTGACAATCCTTCAAATATTTGAACATAGCTTTCATGTCCTCCCCCGAGGCTTCTCTTCTCTAGGCTAAAACACCCTCAGTTCTTTCTACCTATACTTACATGGCAAGGACTCATGGACCTTCATCATCCTGTTTGCTTGAGGAAAAATCTCTATTCTATCAATGCTCTTCCTCCATTCTGGCACTCAGAACCAGGCATGACCAGATCTGGAGTCTAGGAAAATATTTTATCTTTTATCTATTTCCTATTATTCAGGACTATTGTTAAAGAGGTCAAGTAGGAGTTGGCTCATTTGTTTTCCATAGTTTTAAAAATATTTTTCTCTCTTCCACTTTGCTGTTGATTTTGACCTTTCCTGAAGCTAATCACCACTCTGACTTTTCATAGATGGCTGAATTGGAAATAATTCCTACATCAGTAAACAGTCATTTCTGTTGACTAATTCCACTTTTAGGAAGATATTTAATGCTCACCATATCAGCGCCTCTGTCTAACTTTCTTCTTAAGGAAAATGTCTTAATGTGTAATCATGAATTTTATCTACCTGTGTATGTGTGTTTGTGTGTGTGTGTGTGTATACATATATATATACATCTCTTTGGCAAGCCTTTGGCCTCCCTTGTTTCTTACTCATAAACTATGTTTCTTAATATATTTTTCAATATCTATTGCTATGCCCATTTTGATATTGAAGGAACTAAGTATTAAAGTGCATCTTAATTCTATTTGGAGGCCTCTTTTAAGTTCATTGCTGAACTTCTACACCCCTGCCCCATCTTCCATGACAGATGTTCGTGCATAAGCTGCAGTTATTTCATGGTGGTTTTATTGTGGCTATTCTTCATAAGCAATGAATATGCAATGGCCAAGAGTCTTAGGATGTGATATTTCTTATTCCCTTTGTATGCACAGGAAAACCAACACTCACAACTCCTTTATTTGCTTCTCCAAAGAGAGCCCTTGACCATCTTTCCATTTAGCTGCAATATCCTTCTGTTTTAACTTAAGAATGTCAAGATAGACATGATTCAATTCCTCCAATTGCATACCAACTTGTTGGTCACTGGTCAAGGATCTCACACTTTAAGTGCCAACATGTAGATAATAATTATAGATGTTTTGAAACTGTGTGAATCTTAGCACCCTTGCTCCCCTGCTAGGATCACTGTGGGAGCGGGAGCATATACACGACTTGGGGCCATTTTGTGCTTTTCTTTGTTTCACAGGTTGCCATAGGCAAAGAATGGATCATCAAGTCTTTAACATACTGATTCTGAGTATCTTTGTACTTGCTCTTTTATGTTATTACTTAGCTTTAGACAGTAGGACCATATTCTAAGACTTTCCATCATAGTAGAGCCTGCTGGAGACTATGCGTACCTGCCACAAGTTTAGAGAACACAGGATCATCTCCATACCATGATGAAACATAATGATGCATCAAAGTGGAATTTTGTTGAGGATACATATGTGTGTGTGTGTGTGTGTATCTATATATCTATCTACTTATGTACATTGATACAGGAATAGATAGATAGACAGATAGATATAGATATATGAAATTTATTTTTTCCCAAACTTATAATCTCACTGGTATAGGCAACTCCCAGTAAGGAACTTCCTATATCCATGCAGGTGGGCATCCTCTTAACAACTTTTAATCTTAGAGAATTTCCCAGAACACCGAAAGATTAAGTGACTTGCTCAGAATCACATAGCCAGGATATGTCAGAGTGGGGACTTGAATCGAGGTGTTCCTGAATTGCTTTCTATCCACTACATCATATTTTTCCTTATATATGTGTATAAATGCATATGCATGTATGTATATATACTAACAGATATACTATTATATCAAATAAGTAAAAAAAAATATTAAGCATCTACTATGTGCCAGGCACTGTGCTAACACTGAGGATACAAAGAAAGGCAAAAAACAGTCCCTGCTGTCAAGGAGCTCACAGTCTAATGGGGAAAACAAGCAAACTATCATGTACCAACAAGCTATATACAGGATAAATTAGAGATAACCTTAGAGGGAAGATCATAGCACTAGGAAGGATCAGGAATGGTCTTCTTGCAGAAGATGGGATTTCGGCTGGAACTTGAGGGAAGCCAGGAGGTAGAGATGAGAAGAGAGACAAATAAAGATGTACAATCTGGAGATAGGGCATTGTATTTAAAGAACAAGGAGGCTAATATCACTGTATCAAAGAGTACATGGAAGACAGTAATGTGTGAGAACACTGGAGAGGTAGGAAGGGGCCAGATTATGAAGGGCTTTAAAAGTCAAACAGAGGATTTTATACATGATTCTTAAGCTAAAAGAGAGTTGAATGGTGGAGGAGTGAGGGAGCGGGGTGATACAGTCAGACCTGTCCTTCAGGAAAATCACTTTGGTGGCCAAAGGGAAGATTGATTGGCTTGAGGAGAGACTTGAGGCGGGGACACCCACCTGAAGGTTATGCAATAGTACAGGTGGGAAGTGATGAGGGCCTGAACCAGGGTAAGGGCAGTGTCAGAGAAGAGAAGGGGACATATTAGAGAGATGTTGTAAAGGTGAAATCAAAGGGACTTGGCAACTGACTGTATATAGGATATGACAAAGAGTCAGGAGTTGAAAATGGCACCTAGATTATGAGCCTATGTGACTAGGAAGAGGTGGTGCTCTCAATAGTAATAGGAAGGTAAGAAGTGAGGAGTATTTGGGGGGAAAGATTATGAGTTTTCTAGACCAATGGTAACAAATATTTTATGCGACAGGAGAAAAGGTCCTTAAAGCTGCCTCCTTTACCCTAGATCAACCCACAGAGATATTTGTCTTTCTCTATGTGTAGCACAGGACTTTGAAAACACCGCCCCTCCCATCTCAGTCTAACTATGTATTCTAAGTCAGTCTTCATCATGGTACAATCAGCATTGGTACAGGGTAGAAAATCATCTAGTATTGACATACCCTGTCAATGTAAAGTGGGGACCTCTGGGTTATCAATACTACCTACATTTCTAGGGCACAAAAGTGCCAGAGAGCAGTCAGATCTGTCACAGCTCTGCTCTCAAAGCTTGTTCTAGCCACCTTCTCTTAAATAAAGGTTACTTATAGAGGAATCAGTGACTATCTGATCATTTGTGGCCCTGAGGACTAGAGGTTTCCTCTTCACTACATCCTTCTAATTACAAGCATTGGGAAGCTATAAAAGAGGGGCAGTGTGGCTTAGTGGAAATATCAATGAACTAAGGTTACAGACATTAATTTCAAGTCCTGGTTCTCCCACTCATCACATATACTTCCCTAGGCAAATCACTAAGTCTCTCAAAACCTGAAATTCCTTTTCTGTAAAATAGGGATAATAATATTTGTCCTTGAGTGGCAAGAATCACAGGAGATCATGTGTATGAAAGTGCTTAGTAAAAATTATACCCATATAAGCCAGCTGTCATCAATGGTTAATGATAACTTTCCCACCAGCTATTTTGTAATTCAATAAAAGTAATTTTAAAATTAACTTTTTTTAAATAAGTAAGAAAATATGTTTTTTAATTTTACTTAAAAAGACAGCCTCAGTTTTTGGCTAAAAGAAAAGGAATGAGAAGGGTCTTAATCAGTTATTAGGTCTGGCTGCAATGGCAACCAATCACTTTGCTTCAGGCTGCATACCATTGTCAAGAAAAGAGGAAAGGGGGAAAAATAGTGGAAAACTCTCATCTACACCTCAATAAAATATATACATGCAGAACTCCCCCCACTCAAAATAATTAAAGGACTTAATGCTGGGCAATCTCTTGTGGAAAAAGTGGGAGACATTTGAATTATCTAATAGTTACATTGTTTTTTTAAAGTAAGTTATCCTGGGTCCAACTCCTCTCCTCTGGCTCATGTTTGAGTGACTATAGACCAACCAAGTTTCACCAACACAGACCTTGGTTCCAAAGGAATGATGCTGGCACCTGAAAGACCCTGCTTTCTAATCTGCAGAGATGGGAAAGGGGTATACATCTTAGAAGGCAAGACAATTTGGCTTTGGTGGGTCCCCAGACTTTGGGCAACATCCTATGTCCAGCTGTGTCGCATGTGGAAGTTAACAGCATATTTAGCATTAGTCCTTTGCACTGAAATGGCAAAGGGCTCCAAAGGGTGGAAGGTAAAGGCAACTAGGCATCAGACTACGTGGTTGATGGGGCAGCCCAGCAAGCCTGCCTGGATCTCAAACTTGAGCTGACCAGAATCCCAGGCAAGGAACCTGATTGGGTGATCTCCACAAGTCTTGGGCCACTCCATGACTGATACCCATTTATCTCATAGCTGAAGAGAGACAGATCAAGGTAGGGACTGACACTGTATGACTGGGCACTGATGGGGAGCTGACCAAGCAGCTGCCGTACTGCCTCTCTGTGCTCTCCATATTTTACATTTACAATAGTGTCTTCAAACTGGCGCTGGATCTGCCTTGCAAAGCTGTTGCTAGAAGCTGAACAGGGAAACTAAACAACCTCGCTGTGCAGGGTAGCATTGTGGAAGAGGTCACAGAAATTCTCAAAGAGCTCCACCAATTCATCTGAGGTATTCTCAAACACTGCTATCACCTCTGTAGTCACCATATTGTACACAACAAAGAAGGAAGGCTGTGATGGGTCTGTGACCCGTAGTGTCACTACATCCTTACTAGTGTACTTGATAAAGAGGTGATTTTCATCTAGAAGCTACATCTTCCACATGTGCAACTGTCATAGCTGGTCAAAATACTAGAAGAAGCGCCTCTTGGCCTTGGCACTACCCTCCTGCTCTTCCCAGTGCCACAAGTATACCAATAGCCGGTGCTTTAGGGAATTAATGAAGGGCTCCTTGTAGGGGTGGGCCATGCCTGCTTGGCTGTCTTGCTGTACCTCAGGATAGACACCTGATAGAGTGTGCAGGTCATCCTCATAGCAGAATCGACCAATGGTACGCACATCAATAAAGGTGCCCTCAGGAGTGACCTGGAAGACATGAATAGTCTGCTGTACTGAAAGAATGGCTAGTATGTTCTTACATAAGTTTAGCCCTTGATTGTGGGACAAGATCACTTTATCACATTTGAACGTGTGGGTGTCACACAACCTGCCACTGTGAAGATCAGTGATGTGAAGGGAATAGTCCTCCAAAAGGCAGCGGGGATTTTGTGTCACTGACTCGCTGTTGGGCTATACTTCATAAAAAGGAGTGTGGGGCTCTTCAGGGAGGTAGGCAGCTGAACACACAATGACACAATGGCAGTGATCTGTGAAGAGGCTACACTTGCTAGTTAGGTGTTCACCATTAGCAGCTACATTGGTGGTATGCAACAAGATGAAGAAGCATTCAAAGAGTCGGCCTTGGATGTTCACTGACCTCTGGTCATTGCCATTGGCCAAAATTTCACCTTCATAACCCTGCAGTCGGTCCTCTGCTGCTTGGCAGCCCTGATACACATAAATCTCCAGTGATGTTTGGTCTGAAGAAATGGCAATAAAGTAGCGCCCATCAGGTGAAAATTTTCACAGGAAGCAAGGTGGCTTTTCCACATTAACCACCGTAAAGTTGGAGAAGGCATTCTGGTGGAATACTCGAACCTGGTGCCAGTGGGTACCAGCTTTGTCTGAACTGATGCGCCAACGCTCCAAGCTCCCCAACCCACCCCCCCAGCTGCTAAAATTAACTTTATGATTGTCTGGTCCTCATTGAAAGTTTTCTGGTTCCTAACTCACAGTTTTCTGCTGCCAAATAGTCTCATGTAAATCATAAACTAGAGTCTTCAGTGAGCTTGGGAGCCTAATGATCTCTTCAGTCAAGACTGCAGTAGTTAAGGTGGTGGGGGTGGGAGGTAGAGTTCATTCACTCCCATGTAAACAATGGGAATTCTGTGAGAGGGAATTGTGAAACTTCTGGCTTTCAAAACAAACATGCCTTTGGCTGTTGAAACCATTTAGACTGCCAGGTGGTGAGAGAAGTGGAGCACGTGGAGGCTGGGAGACAGTGGGAGAGAGAGAGAGAGAGAGAGAGAGTAAGAGAGAGAGAGAGAGAGAGTGAGAGAGACAGAGAGAGACAGAGAGAGAGAGACAGAGAGAGACAGACAGAGAGAGACAGACAGAGAGAGACAGAGACAGAGACAGAGAGACAGAGACAGAGAGAGCCAGATAAAGAAAGACAGAGATAGAAAGAGACAGAGAGAGCCAGATAAAGAAAGACAGAGATAGAAAGAGACAGAGAGAAACAAAATGACCAAGACAAAGACAAGAGGAGACAGACAGACATTGACAAAGTCAGAGAAAGAGACAAGAGAGACAGTGTCAGAGAGAGAAGGAAAAGATGTTCTATAAAAATGGTAAAGAGCCAGGAAGAAACAAGGGTCTAGAAGAAAACTAATAGACACTGAAGGAGGCATTAATTTTTCCCTGCCTTAGTTTCATTCTTAATCCCCAAAGTAAATCTTTCTACCTCCCTGTCCCTGCTCCTTACTATTTCCTCAGCCATCCCACAAAAACAAGTGTTTGTAAATTCAACGAGCTTTTCTTATCTTTTATTACCCTTGACCACTTTTCAGCTTTTGATACCATTGACCAATTTTTTAAGGTTTCAATAGTGGAAGCTTTTTTGTCCACTAAAACTGAATGGAAGTTTGGGGGAACCGCAAACGCACTAAGAGTCCATAATGTGATGCTTCAGCAAAAGAAACAGATGTAATTTGGGCCTCTGTTAAAAGAATCATAAGTCCAGGGATAGAGCGCTGGTAGTCCTGCTGTCCTATACCTTAGGCCGCATTTGAAGTACTGGGCTCAGCCCTTGGTGCCAAATCTTAGGAAGGATCTTCATAAGCTGGAAAGCATTCAAAGGAAGGTTACTAGTATGATGAAGAGTGTATTGACTTCATGTGGTATAAGATACAAGATACATATTTTAGGAGGAAAGAGACCTCATTCAGGAGGTGGTCTTTAGATTGCACTGGGAAGGAAGCTGGGAATTCCAAGAGGCAGTGATGAGGAGGGAATGAATCCCAGGAATGAGGGAGAGCCTGTGCAAAGGTAGAAAGACAGAAGATGGGGTGTAATGGGTATGGAAGAGAAAGAACACAAGCTTACATGCACCATAAAGTACACGAAGATGAGTGGTGTGAAATCAGACTGGAAAAGTAGATGGAACCTAGATTGTAAAAGGATAATTAAGGAAGAGAACAGGAAATTAGGCCAATTTGCCTGGAACATACTATAATGTATACAGTGTTGTTGGGAGTCAAAATGTATGAGGTCATAAATGCAAGGATAAAAAACTTTATATTTTGTTCTCAAAATAATAGGGAGCCACTGAAGGTTTTTTGAAAAGAGAAACGACACGGTCAGGTCTGTTCTCTATTTGGGCTTCACTACATAAAGGATCTGTGATTGCATTGTTTACTCCTGCCACCCATAAGTATCACCATCCTCCTATGATTTAGTAGACTGTCATTGAGAGCTGCTGTGATCAAAACGTCATCATCCCATAGCCAACCTAGCAATGAGCCTTTCTGAACTTAGCTGGACTAATTTTTGAAAAAAAGGCTTAGAGTCCTCCATTGAACTTGTATTCAAAGTCTTTCCTGCTTGATAGGACCTGCCAAACACCTACGTATCTCAGAGGCCTCCAGGTAGGAGCCAGGTTTGGCAGCTGTATTGAGTGGACTGGGGAGGAAGAGACCCAAGGCAAAGAGAATAGAAGACTGAAAAATAGGCAAGAGGCAAGGAAGACTTAAACTAAAATGGTGACAGTAAGAGTGGGAAGGGGTGGAGGGATGTGGAGAAATCGTGGAGTTAGAAACAATAGGATTTGGCAGTTGGGTAGATATGGATGGTAAGGGGTAGTAAGCTAAGAGTCAAAGACGACTGAGAGTCTGAGTCCAAGTGATCTGGATCTTCAATAGAAACTGGAGAGTTTGGAGGAGGCATAGGTTTGTGGGACAACATGAGTTCAGTTTTACATGGGCTGAGTTTGAGAGGCTAATAGGATATGGACATGCAAATAACCAATGAGCATTTTTAGATGTAAGACTGAAATTCAGGGAAAGACAAGAGGAAGAGGGCAGCTAGGTGGTATCAGTGGATAGAGTGCCAGGTCTGGAGTCAGGAAGATTCATCTCTGTGAATTCAAATCTGGCCTCAGACAGTTACTAGCTGTGTGACCCTAGGCAGGTCACTTAACCCTGTTTTCCTCAGTTTTCTCATCTATAAAATGAGCTGGAGAAGGAAACGGCAAACCAATCTGGTATCTTTGCCAAGAAAACTCCAAATGGGGTCAGGTAGAGTTAGACATGACTGAAATGACTGAACAACAACAAAAGAGGAAGATATATAGATTTGGGAGTTGTATACAACAGACCATAGAAACCATGGGCATGGGCATGGACCAAATTGCCAGAGGAGAAAACATAGGGATAGGAGAAAAGAGAGCTAAGGACAGGGACTTTTGAGGAAACTGGCTCCTTTTCTTCTTCTGGTCCCTTAACTTGGGTAGCTCCCAAAGCTTTAGTCCTCTACTTTTACTCTCCTCTCATGGTTTCAACTGTCATCTCCAAGGACAGGTGTGGGGAGGCTACAGCCTGGAGGCCACATGGGGCCCTCTAAGTCCTCAGGTGTGGTCCTTTGACTGAATCCAAACTTCACAGAACAGATCCCCTTAATAAAAGGATTTGTTCTATAAAACTTGGACATAGTAAAAAGGCCACACCGGAGGACCTAGAAGGCCACAGGTTCCCCACCCCTGTCTAAGGAGATGGCTCTCAACTGATCCAAAATTTCAACTACCTTCAGAGCATATACATTTAGATATCTCATTTTTCCAGTTACCCAGGTTCACCACCCCGGAGTCATCTGCCACTCTTGATTCTCACTCATGCCTCCACATCCAATGAGATGCTACATCTTATTGATTCTTCTTCTCATCCCCCTCCTCTCCATTTTATGGACACCACCCTAGTTCAGGCCCTGATTCTCTTTCTCCCGTGCATCCTAATTGAAAACCCCACAGCCACTCTCTTCTCTCTCCAATACAATCCCTACAAATTGGCATTACTCAAGCTCAGATGTGACTGTGTCACTCCCCTCTTCCAGTGTTTGCCCATTGCCTCCTGGGTAAAATATAAACTCTTCTGTTTGGCATTTAAAGTCCTTCCCAATCTGACTCTATTCTACCTTCCCAGGTCATTACTCTTACTCACTTAGTTTGGTTGTTTAGTCTTTTTTTAGTCACGTTCGTCTCTTCATGACTCCATTTGGGGTTTTCTTGGCAAAGATACTGGAGTGCTTTGCCATTCCCTTCTCCAGCTCATTTTACAGATGAGGAAACTGAGGCAAATAGGGTTAAGTGACTTGCCCATGGTCACACAGCTAATAAGTGTCTGAGGCCAGATTTGAACTCAGGAACATGAGTCTTCCTGACTTCAGGTCCAGCAGTCTATCCACTGCGCTACCTAGCTGCCCCACTCATGGACTTTACCTTCTAGTTAAACTGATCTATTTGCTGCTCCAAGTACACAATTATCCCATCTCCTTACTCCATACCTTATCACTGCTTCTCTTCACACCTCTCCCTCTTGAAAGACCTAGTTCCCTTAAAGTCTCAGTTCCTTCAAGAAGTTGTTCCTAGGGGCAGCAAGGTGGCATAGTGAATAGAGCATGGGCCCTGGAGTCAGGAAGACCTGAGTTAAAATCCAGCCTCAGACATTTGACATTTACTAGCTGTGTGACCTTGAGCAAGTTACTTAACCTGATTGCCTTGCCTCCCCCCTCAAAAAAAAAACAAACAAAAAAGAAGTTGTTTCTGACTTGCCTCCCTCCAGTTCTTAACATTCTCCACTTCCCAAAACCCCTTCATAGTAATTCTGTACATATGCCCTTTTAATACACTTGAAGCCGTGTTGCATCCATCTGAAAGAATTTAAGCTCCTTGAGTGAAAAGACTGTCTCACACTTGTATTTGTATTCCTTATACAGTGGCGGACACATAGCAGGTGCTTAATAAAGGCTTGTAAGTTGACTGTTTACCACTCCTACTCAACAAGTTTGAACTTATAATACTTTCTCCTCAATTATATCTCCTTTCCCAACTACAGCGCCTATTAGGGAGAAGAGAAGTAGAGCCAGCAGGAATAAAGCCATCCGTTTATAGGAAGAACAAACCTATTGATACATGTGGTCTATCCTGACCGCACGTGATCTTAGCTTTAGGTATAGATCTGGAAGAAACCTTAGAGATCATGTTATCTATTCTCCTCATTCTACAGATGAGCAAACAGTCCTAGAAAAGCTAATTGACTTGCCCAAAGTTGAGGGCAGCTAGGTGGTGCAGCAGATAGAGTGCTGGGTCAGGAAGATTCATCTTCTCGTGTTCAAAGCTGGTCTCAGATGCTGACTAGCTGTGTGATCCAAGACAAGTCATCTAACCCTGTTTGCTTTAGTTCCCCATCTGTAAAACAAGCTGGAGAAGAAAATGTCAAACCAGTCCAATACTGTTGCCAAGAAAATCCAAAAAACGGGGTCACAAAGAGTCAGACGCAGCTGAAATGACTGAACACCTTATAGCCAAAGTCAAACAGTTAGCAAATGACGATGCTAGGATTCAAACCTAGATCTTTTGACTCCAATCAAACAATTGCTTGAAATTCATTTGAACAGCAAGTAAAACTAATTAATTTCTATTAATTTGTATCACCAATATAGATTAATATGATTAAAACTGCTAAATGCTAAAGCTAAGCAATATTCCTGTTTTCTTTACCTTCTGTTTGGTGGTCATCTGTGTGGTCTTTTAAGTCTTCATCTACCCATGGCTGGTATTCCGGCTTGGTTTTAGATTCATCGTCTGTTTTTTTGCTGGGGCCTTCACTTTTAAAGATCCACCCAATCACAACTACGATAACTGTTATCAAGACAGAAGTCAGGAAGAAAGACATGACTTTGAAGCTTGGTACAGAACAATGCTCAGCTCTCCTCACTCCACTGCTCTCTTTAAATGAGAGTGGTAAGAACAGGGAAGGAGGGAGAGAGGGAGGAGGAGGAGAAAAGCAAAAAGCATAGACAGGAATATGCCCAAATGAGTGTAACAGGTTTCAAAGTCTGTCCCCTGAGGGCAAAGTTCACCAGTGTGCATGCCTGCTCATGTGCCTGTGCGTGTGCGTGTGCATGTGCGTGCATGCGTGCGTGCGTGTGTGTGTGTGTGTGTGTGTGTGTACACACCCATAGTCACATTTAAACCTTTGTTGTAGCTCAGCAATAAACAGGCAGCATATCATTGCCAGAATCTGAGCAAGCATTTCACTGCACTGGAATTTGACAGGAGTAAAAGAAAGCATTTAATTTTCTTTATAAGCATAAACATTTCCCTCTGGGGTTTTGTGTTTTGCTCAATGGTTTTTTTTGAAAACAAGCTTTAACTAACCCGCGGAAACAGTAAATACACCCTCCTATAATTGACACCAGAGGATATATTTTCGTTTTGTTTTCACAGATAAACCACAGTGTGGCAAAGAATTTAACGAGATAGTAAGATTAATTAGCTAACCAACATCTTTAAATAGTACTGCATGGGCAGGTTATAGAAAATTCAATTAAATTCAAGAAATATTTATTTTTTAATTTATTTTTTAATTAACAAAAATTTATTTTCTCTCTCCAATATCCCCTCACTGACAATGAAAAAAATGAAAAGAAAAACAAAACCCTTGTAACAAATACGCATAGTCAGGCAAAACAAGTTCCTGCATTGACTCAGACTAAAAATGTATGTTTCATTCTGTACCTTGTACCTCTCTGTCAAGGGGTGGATAGTCTGCTTCATTATCAGTCCTCCAGAATTCAAAGATTATATAAGAGATGGTTCTCTGCCCCTATATTCTTGTAGGGGGACATGACACATACAAAAATGATAATAATGCAAAGTAATATGGGATAAATATATCAGAAAGTGTAAAGAGTTATATAGATTAAAGTGGAGAAACATCAAAACTGACAAGGGGGAATAGGGAAAGCTTCCTGAAGAACATGATATTAGAAGGTGGGCTTTAAATGAAGGCTAGGAAATCAATAGGTAGAGGAATGGGGAGATAATTTAGGCATAAAAAACAGCTTGAGCAAAGGTATGGAAGTAGCAAAGCGTGAAATGTATAAGAGGACACAGGGAGTAGTTCATTTTGCTTGGAATTTGCCACTGGAGACAAGTAGCATGGTTAATAGCAGAGCCAGAAGTAGGAATCAAAGAACCATAAAATCTTAGAAGTGGAAGGACTTTAACAGATAGTCTAGTTCTCTCATTTTACAGATAAGGAAATTGAGGCCCAAAGAGGGTAAGTGACTTGCATAAGAAGAGCAGGTCTCTTCCTAAGGATTCTACCAGTTCCATCCAATATTTTGATTAGATTGGGCTCTCACTGAAGGCACTCTCTTCAACAGCGCAGCTCAAAATGCATCCATCATCTTCTCCTTCTGCGCCACTCCTGACAACGTCATGCCATAAACCCTTAAGGGGTTCTATTCAAGATGCCGGGGACCTTCGTCTAGATCTTTTGACATTTCTAGGATAAGAAGGTAAGAAGCAAAGGTTTAATGGTTAATTATTGTGGAGATGTTATAAATTAGATTCCCATTAGAGGTGGAGTTTGCACTAGATGATCTTAGAGGTCCCATCTATCTCTGAGGTTCTGTGAATTCAAACACATTGGCTTTCCCAGTTCTCTGCAGTATTTCCTTCACTTTGGCTCAGTCAGTCATATGTCTTATTTCCCATTTGACAACAGAAGACCAAAACAACTTTCTCTTGAATCTTTCTACACAAAGCATTTGAGTACTTTATCTCAATACAGAAAATATTATAACCTATTATAATTCTGGAATTTTAAACGTGAGATGACAAGGATTTCCCTCCCTTAGGAATGTTGCCATAGTTTGAGGGAGGCACTAGAGAATGTGTTATAAGCAAGGGAGGCGATCTGGACAAAAGTATAACTGAGTCCTTACTCATGTCAGGGTTTTAGTCCACACGCAGGTCTTTAATTTTGCCTGAGAATGAAGTTTTTGCTTACTCGTGATTTTCCATTCCTGACAACATGCCCTCTGGAGCATGAAGCTCTTGGGTAGAGAGCCCTTAAATCAAAACCTTGAGGGGAAGTTTTGGACAAGGTACATTTGAGTTTGCTTAAGGGTGTGATTCATCAAGTGAGGTTCACTTTGCTCTACTGAACCATGAGAAAATGGATTTTAAGAATTTCTTAGGTTGGCCTCATTCTTTAGCTGTGGAGCTCCCCCAAAATGCTACCTAGTTCAGTGGTTTGGTGACCATAAAAGAAAAGAAAGTGATTATTCAATCTATGTGTCACATTTTGAAAAGTAATATAATTCTATGAAAAGTTAAGCTATAGGCCAAATCCATTCAAAGCTCCTCTTAATTCAGAAGGCAGGAAAGAAGGAAGAGAAAGAAGGAAGGAAGGAAAGGAAGGCAGGAAGGAAGACAGGAAGGCAGGAAGAAAGAAGGGAGGAAGGGAGGGAGGGAGGAAGGGAGGAAGGAAGGAAGGAAGGAAGGAATGAAGGAAGGAATGAAGGAAGGAAGACAGGAAGGCAGGAAGAAAGAAGGGAGGAAGGGAGGGAGGGAGGAAGGGAGGAAGGAAGGAAGGAAGGAATGAAGGAAGGAAGACAGGAAGGCAGGAAGGCAGGAAGAAAGAAGGGAGGAAGGGAGGGGGGGAGGGAGGAAGGGAGGAAGGGAGGAAGGGGGAGAGGGAGGAAGGAAGGCACAATTTCTTGTTTTGTTGACTGCCTAGATGTAAAAAAGTGATAAATGGTAATGCAGATTAAACTTTAAAATGTGTTTTGCATGCCCCCCGCTTTTTTTGTCAAGAGAACTGGCTATTAAACATTTACCAGCACATTCCTGGTTATGTGTGTTCCCATGGGTCTCTCTAGATGTGGCTAGAAGGGAGGCATGGATAGTCATCTCTACAGTGTCCTCTGTCCACCCTTCTCCAAGGGAGATTCTAGTTCCTTCTAGGAAGGGAGCAGGAAAATGGGGCCACTAGACTGGCCACTCTGCTCTCCTCAGAGAGTGGTATTAGGCTAGAATCATATCTGCCTTCCCCTAAATGTTGTTAGGAGAAATAATTTTTAGGTTCAAGTTGCACTCTTGATTGTCATTCCTCATGGAGAAGGAATGTCCCAAGATTTGGAATATCTAAGGCATATCCAAGATTTGACTCATTTCCCACCAAATGCAGTTACACAAAACCCACACCCAACAAATAGCAAATAAACTCACTTATCAAATTGATGGCGAACAGAAATCAGGGAAATTATACGTATGAGAAAATATCAGATAATACATAGAATGACTTCTCCCAATAAAAGCCAGATATCCCAGCTCCACCAAGAGAGAAAGTCCCAGATTTCACCCAAAGGGAAATTTCCCAGAGTCTCTATCTAGTATGGTAAACTCAGATTAAGTACATGATTGAGGTGCTGGCTTCTCTACCTTCTTTTCAGAGACTTTCTCTCCCTTCAGGAACCTTTCCCTGAAGAGAATGTAGAACCTGGTATCTTCTCTCTTAAAGTTCTAAGTCAGAAGACTAAGATTTCTCTTCTCCCAATTTCTTACCCAGGGGTGGGGAACATTGAGTAATCTGTCTCTGCCAATGAGAGTCTTATGCAAATGTTTTTTTTTTATCATAAATTGCCCAGCTCAATCACTTAGGAGCTGTGTAGGCAAGTCATTTAAATTGTCTGTGCCTTGATTGTTTTCATCTTTTAAATGGGGTCAATACTTGCTCTGTTAATCTTTTTTTAAATTTATTTTTACTTTTTAGTTTACAACACTCAGTTCCACAAGTTTTTGGGTACCAAATTTTCTCTCCCTCCCACTCCTCCCCCTAACCCCCCAAGATGGCATGTAATCCAATGTAGATTCTACATATGCCTTCACATTGAACATATTCACATAATAGTCCAGTCATAATGAAGAATTATAACCAATGGAATGAATCATGAGAAAGTGAACCAAAAAAAAGGAAAAAAAGAGAGAGCAAAAAGTTTGCCTCAATGTGCTTTCAGACTCCATAATTTTTTCTCTGGATGTGCATAGCTTTTTCCATCATGGGTCTTTTGGAGCTGTCTTTGAACTTTGCATTGATGAGAGGAGGCAAGTCTATCAAAGTTAGTCCTTACAGATACTGTGTGTCTATAATCATGTATAATGATCTCCTGGTTCTGCTCTCCTCACTCAGTATCAGTTCATTTAAGTCTTTCCAGGTTATAATGAAGTCTGTCTGCTCTTCATTTGCTATAGCACGATAGTATTTCATTACGTTCATATACCACAATTTATTTAGCCATTCCCCAATTGATGAGCATCCCCTTGATTTCCAATTCTTTGTCACCACAAAAAGAGCTGCTTTATAAATATTTTTGTACATACAGTTTCCTTTCCCATTTGTATGATCTCTTTGGGATATAGCCCTAGAAGTGGTATTGCTGGGTAAAAGGGTATGCACATTTTTATAGCCCTTTGGGCATAGTTCTAAATTGCTCTCCAGAATGCTGGATCAGTTCACAACCCCAACAACAATGTAATAATGTTCCAATTTTCCCACGTTCTCTCCAGCATTTGTCATTTTCCTCTTTTGTCATGTTATAGCCCATCTGACGGGAGAGATGTGGTACGTAAGAGTTTTTTTTTGATTTGCATTTCTCTAATCAATAGTGATTTAGAGCATTTTTTCATATGCCTATAGAAATCTTTAATTTCTTCCTCTGAAAACTGCCTGTTCATATCCTTTGACCATTTCCCAGTTGGGGAATGACTTGAATTCCTATAAATTTGGCTCAGTTCCCTGTATACTTTAGATATGAGGCCTTTATCAGAGATACTGGTTGTAAAGATTTTCTCCCAATTTTCTGCTTCCCTCTTTATCTGGGTTGCATTGGCTTTGTTTATACAAAAACTTTTCAATTTAACATAATCAAAATCATCCATTTTGCATTTTGTAATGCTCTCTATTTCTTGTTGGGTCATGAATTCTTCCCTTTCCCATAAATCTGACAGGTAAACTATTCCTTGCTCTCCCAAATTGCTTATAGTATCAGCCTTTCTTCCAAAGTCATGAACCCATTTTAGTTTTATTTTGGTATATGGTGTAAGATATTGGTCTATGCCAATATAAGACATTATATTGTGGTGTATATATATATATATATGTATATATATATATATATATGTATATATTCTGCCCAACCATTTCCCAATTTTCCCAGCAGTTTTTGTGAAATAGTAAATTCTTAGCCCAGAAGCTGAATTCTTTGGGTTTATCAAAGAGTAGATTGCTATAGTCATTTACTACTGTGTCTTGTGTACCTAACCTATCCACTGATCCACCACTCTGTTTCTTAGCCAGTGCCAGGTAGTTTTGATGACTGCTGCTTTATAGCACAGTTTAATATCTAGTATGGCGAGGCCACCTTCCCTAGCATCTATTTATCTTATAAGATTCTTACGAAGAGACCTTTGTAAAACTTACATGCATACCAGGGTATTTTTTATTATTGTTCATTGTCCTTTTATGTCTCATATTCCTCACAATTCCTAGCCCAATACTTTTATATTACCAGCTCATGCTCCTTCCAATTTTATTGTCTGTATATCTAGTACTAGGCAGCTAGGTGGCATTGTGGATAGACTGCTGGACCTGCAGTCAGGAAGACTCATCTTCCTGAGTTCAAATCTAGCCTCAGATACTTACTAGCTGTGTAAACCTGAGCAAGTCACTTAACCCGGATTGCCTTAGTTTCCTCATCTGTAAAATGCGCTGGAGAAGGAAATGGCAAACCACTCCAATATCTTTGCCATAAAAACCCCAAATGGGGTTACCGAGACTCAACTGTGACTGAAAAATGACTGAACGACAACAAATATCTAATACTTATCATATGGAAACT
Source organism: Trichosurus vulpecula (assembly GCF_011100635.1). Classification (NCBI taxonomy): domain Eukaryota; kingdom Metazoa; phylum Chordata; class Mammalia; order Diprotodontia; family Phalangeridae; genus Trichosurus; species Trichosurus vulpecula. The sequence goes on from NC_050579.1 coordinate 106,633,576, forward strand.
TGTAGTGCTATTTTTCCTCTTAAGAATATATCCTACCACCTCAGCTAGATAGTAAGTTCACCACCACCCTTGTAGCGTCTTGTAGCACAATACCATATTGTAGATTTTGAAAAAAATTTTATTATTCATGATAAGGATAGCAAGAAACAAATAAATGCCTCTTGGCATTGGTTGATTTACTGATCTTTTTTTGTTATTTCCCATCAAGATTTATACCAACATTATCTCTTTACAGGTGGGTCAGGTTTAGGAGTCAAGAGACTCAGGTTCTAGTCAGGTGTTCCACTTTGGCTCTGTAACTTTGGCCAAGTCGTCTATAAAAATAAAAGGACTGGGCTAGACATCTGAGATTCTCTCTCTCTCTCTCTCTCTCTCTAGACAGATAGATACTTTTATTACTAATTAGGTGACCCAAAGTCATAGGGTCAGTGAATTGAGCACAAGAGGACCTAAAAGATCATCTAGTCTAATCCCTCCATTTTACAGATGAAAAAAAATGAGAGATAAAGAGTCTTGCCCAGGGTCATACATATAGTAAGTGGCAGAACTATGGTCTAAACTCAAGTCTTCTGACTCCAAATCCAACTTTATTCCCACTGCAGCAAAGGCATAATTATTCATAGAGACTCTTAGTAGCCAGGAAATCTGATAGGTCCGCAGACAAAGAATTTTTAAAAATTTTTTCAGCACTCAACTATTAATACTTTTAATTCTCATGTGCTTCTATAAATATGCACCATTATGCCAGGCCTGCTATTGAGCACTGACTCACCCTTTATATACTGTCTTCCCTTGGAAGGATTAGCGTTAGAAAGTATTTCTGGAGGCAAAGAAAAGTGATCTGCGCTTTCCTGCTAAAATGGCTTTTTTCAAAGTTCTCTTTAATAATATATGCTACAGATGAGTGTGTGTAGCTATCACTCCACCTACTTCATATGCTAAATGAATTATGATGCTCCTCTTTTATGAATAATTAATCTAATCATTTTACCAAATAAACCTCAAGCTGACTGCATGCAATTCTTCAAATACTGGCAGACAAAGATGTCTTCTAGGATAAAGGCAAAAGCCCCAGAGCTTAAGCTAGATCACAAGATGAGATATTGCTGAATAAAAATGTGAAGCGTTCAACATAGGAAACTGGTTTACCTGAGAGTTGGGTTATTTAAAATTAATATCCCAATGCCCTTCAAATCCTGGTATTCCTTTACCAAAGTCTTTATTTTTTTAATTAAAATTTTTTTTCCCCAGAATACATTTACATATGTGTATTTTTCTGTCAGGTTAAAAACTGAACTTGAATTAATGTCAGAAAACAGGGCACAAATGTTAACCAGTTCACTCACTAAGTTTTAAGTTTGAAAGACTCTCTGATGAATGCTATAACCATCCATTATTTCAGAGAACCAAGGAAGAAACTAGCTGTCTACTTCCTGAATGACTAGGTGATGGCTCAGAGAAAAGAATGAGAAACATACATATACATGCATGTGCATACCCACACATATATAAATAGAAAATATATGTATATATTTACATATATTTATACATATGTATGTATATATACATATAAATTTTATATGTCCACACATATTTACATGTGTGAACATACATCTATAAATGTTTATAAATATATTTTATACCAATATTTATAGACATATAATATAAATATACTTTATAGAAAATATATATTTATGAATATGTACATATATATTTTTAGAAATTTACAATGTGGGAACTCATTTTGCCTAAGGATGAATACCTGTTGCAAGGGTCTCTTTGTCTTTTTTTTCTCCAATTGGAGGAGGTAAGATAGAAAGAAAATAGGTTTTTGTTCTTTGAAATAATTAAATTAAAAACTAAAAAAAATCTATGGCAAAGAATAATTGTTGTCATCAGTATATTTTCTGAAGAATTGTCATCAGACTAAACTATTGATGAGACTAGGAAAAGTAAAGCAGGAGTAATTTGGGGGCATTTTTGTAATTTAGCACTGATTATAACAAATTAAGGAGTATTAACAGAGAATCTGGAAGTTACCAAATCCTGGACTTGGAAAGGATCTTTAAGCTTGCTTTTTAATCATTCAGAAATCCCTTTTTTGAAATCTCCAACAAAAGTTAGCCAGCCTTTCTTCAAAAGCTCCCCAGGAAAGAGAGCTCAGCGATCATGCAGGCTGCCTGTTCCATTGTCGGATAGATCAGATAACTAAAAGTTTCTTTCTTTCTTAAGCTGAAAGCTGCCTGCCTATGACTTACATCCACTTACTCTACTTTGGCCCCCTGAAACACATAGAGTAAGTAAGACTTTTGATACGCCGTATCACAAGACAACCAACATGTTACCCAGTCTTTGGACCAAATATTGCTAATTCATTTGCCCTTTCCTCATACGACAAAGTTTCCAGGCCCTTCATTATCCAGAGTCCACCTACTCTAAACTAAGGCAGCTGGTGGCACAATGAATGGAGCACTAGGCCTGGAGGCAGGAAGACCTGAGGTCAAAATCTGGCTTCAGATGCTATTATTAGCTCTGTGATCCTGGTTATTTAACCCCTGTTAGCCTCATTTTCTTCAGCTATGAAATGGGGATGATAACACCTACCTCTCAGGACTGTTGTGAGGATCAAATGAGATAATTTTTTTTGTTTTTTTAAAGTTAGCACATAAAGACTTGCTCTCTTCCTTTCCCCTCTAAAGACATTCCAGCTTGCTAATATCCTTTCTAAACTCTGCCTCCCAAGATTGAACACATTATTCTAAATATGATCTAATTAGCAAAGAATACAGAGGAATTCTTATCTCCCTCATTCTAAACATTACATTATAACATATTTCTTTTAATGCAGTCTAAGATAACATAACCTTTCTTCTTGGAAGCCATGTTACACTGTTAAATTCATATCGTGTTTAGAGTCAACTAAAATTCCTAAATCTCTTTTCACATGAACTATTCTTGAGTTTGACTGACTCATCAAATGTGATATTTATAAAGCACTTAATACAGCGCCTGACACATAGTAGGCATAGGCATAGGCAAATGCTTATTCCTTTCTTCCCTCAACTTGTACTTTCAGTATAATTATTGCTTAACCCAGGGGCAGGACTTTACAGTTATCTCTATTAAATTACAACTTGCTAAATTCTGGTCTTTATTTTATTCTGTCAGACCTTTTTTTGGAGCTCACTTCAGTCTTCCAGATGTAGGATATTAATCAGGGAGCTCAGAGATGAACTTGATGAGCTAACAGGGTAGTGAGGGGGACTTTGAAAGCATCTCCCAATGGACAGTATAAACATCCCCATTGGCATCCTGTTGAGAGAGCTAAGGACATTTCCTGATTAAATATAATTGACTGCGGATGACTTGGTTGGCTTAGACTAATGTGAAACAGATATTGTGGGATGGGCTATCATTTGTACTGGCCTATAAAAGGGAGGTTTTCACTGGAGATTACTCACACATCTCACTAGCAACCCCAGATTTGCAAGTTCTGGAACCCAGCTTCCTAGCAAGAGAAAAGGGAGTTCCTGGGCATTACCATCCTCTTGGGGAAAAGAGGATTGAGCATGAGGTTCCAGAAGCTGGAAGGCCAGCCAGGGACTAAAGTCATTCATCAAGTGAGTGAGTTATTCAGATGTATCCCCATGGAAGAAAGAAGTTATCAGAATGTCAGGGGGTTGTCTGGCCAGCAATACAAAGTTAATTTCTCTTCCAAGGATAATCCAAACCATAGGGTGGTACTATGAGTCTGGGGAAACTGTATAAATCCCTATGGAAAGTGGGATTCACTGACAGTGAAGAATTATATCAATTGTATTTGTTGCTGTTGTTTAGTCATATCAGCCATGTCCAATTCTCTTCATGACCCCTTTTGGGGTTTTCTTGGCAAAGATACCGGAGTGGTTTGCCATTTCCTTCTCCAGTTCATTTTACAGATGAGGAAACTGAGGCAAACAGGGTCAAGTGACTTGTCTAAGGTCACACAACTAGCAAGTATCAGAGGCCAGGTTCAAAACTGGGTCTTCCTGACTCCAGGCCTGGTACTCTATCCACTTTGCCACCTCGTTGCTATATGGGGCCTACTATAAGTACCTAATGTACATTCTTCACTGTTTGCGGTCTCTTGTAAGTAATATGTATTTTTTAGGATGAAATAAAGCTGTCCTGTGCCTGATATACACATTGCTACACTGAGTCCCAGCAAAAGATCTGGAGACCTATTTACCCACATCTGTACAGACCCAGATAATTTGGTTTAGGTGATTGGATTCAATTTATATAGGCTCAGAGACCAGAACCACAGCTTTTACTAGCTAATTCTCCCATCTGTGTCATTCACAATAGATATTTTATGCTTAAAGCTTCATCTTAATTAAATATCCAAGCCATTTAAAAATACTAAACAGGGAAGGGATGATTCACGCCACTGGAATGCTCTTTCCAGATTCACATTAATCAATATTCTTTGAATAAAATCAATCAGAAACTCAGATTGCATACATCAGATTGGCAAAGATGACAAAAAAAGCACATGATAAGTATTGGAGGGGCTGTGGGAAAACAGGTTCATTGATGCATTGTTGGTGAACATGTGAATGGGTACAACCATTTTGAAAAATAACTTGAAATTATATATAAAAAGGTACTAAATAGTGCACATCCTTTGACCCAGCTATACTACTGCTAGTCCTATACCCAAGGAATATGTGTGTTTGTCCTTCGTTCTTGAAGAGGACCATGACCTTGGGGAAATGATGACATGACTTGCAGTTTACTTTGATTTGAGTGAGGGAGGGCTGTGCAAGGTCACCAGCCTCACTTTCTCCTCCAGAGCCATCGGGATCCAGTGACCGGATATTCATCAGGATGACTGGAGATGACCTAGGATACAATGGGAGACCCTGGCCCTTCCAGGCTAAGGTCTTTTCATGTTCTCACTCTGAGTGAGGTAACCAGCCAAAGAATATAAAAAAGGGGGAAAAGTCCTATATGTAACAAAAAAAGTATATCCCTCTTTTTGTAACAGCAAAAAAAAATATAAACTAAAGGAATGCTTATCAACTGAGGAATGGCTGTATAACTGTGGTACATGAGTGCAATGGAATATTATTTTGTTATATGAAATGAGGAAATAGTATTTCAAAGAGACATAGAAAGACTTGTATGAACTGATACAAAGTAAGCAGAATTAAAAGACCAATTTATATCATAGCATCAATATTCTAAAAATGAGATACTTTAAAGAAATATAAACTGTTCAAGAGTAGAATGAGCAAAATCAGAAGAGCAAGTAATAACACTATAAAGATAGCTTTTGAAGCCATAAGAATTGTGATGACCAATCACAATTCCAGATGTCTGATGATGAAACATACTATCCACTGATAGATTGAAATGCACAGAATGAGGTGTGTGTGTGTGTGTGTGTGTGTGTGTGTGTGTGTGTGTGTGTGTTTGTATACAATGAGAGAATTTGTTTTCCTCAAGTATGCATATTTGTTACATGGAATTTGTTTTTCTTTTCTCTTCCAATGGGGTGGAAAATGGGAGGGAGAGAAAATAGTTTTCTGTTAATTTTTTTTAAAGATAGAGAGGTGGAGGGGGCGGTGCTACAGATGTGGAATATCGCATGTGCTTTCAGATGAAGCCACTGTACTGTTAATTTTGCTTAGTTTATTTTTTTACTTTGTTATAAGAGTGTTCTCATAGAGTGGGGAGTGATCTGGAAATGTTTGTAACATAAAAACAAAGCTTGTCAATGAACTCTTTTTAAAGAAAGAAGGAAAGGAGTGGGGAAAAAAATAAAAGGTATATATAACTAAAACGAGAGGTAGTTTGGAATAATGAATAGACCCTGAGTCCAAACTCACCTCTTATGCATACCAGCCATAAGATTCTGGGAAAGTCTCTTAACTTCTCAGCCTTATAGGCAATCCAAGACTATGTTCTAGAGAAAATGCTGACCTGCATTGGATGAAGCAGTTTCTTAATTGGGTAACTCCCTATAACACTGAAATCACAAGTCTAGTTTCTATATCTATAAAACTGAAAAAGACATTATGAATAAAGAAAATACAAGGGGAAAAGGGGAAGAGATCAGAAGAGAATAGGTTAATCCCAGGGTGAAATTCCTTTCTTTGACAAGGAAAGGGTGGGGGAAGGCAAATATAAAGGGAAAGATCAAACTGTAATGATTCTTCTAAGGTTAATAATATAAAATATAATTTTGTACAGTGTTATATTAAGTTCTGTTAAAAAATAAATGTAGTAAAATAAGAAAAAATGATGATCGTTCAACCAGCTTTATACACATCTAATTAAACTATTATCCAACCCACATTTCTCCATCCAATCCTTAAAGATATCATGAAAAAAATAAAAAATAAAAAAAATTTTAAAAGGATATCATGAAAGATATTGAGATCCTGACATATTTTACCTAAATGATTTCCCTGGCCTATAAATCTAGTAATGTGATTTTTAAAAAAATAAACAGAAAATTTAGCATGGTTTGTTTTTAGTGAAGTCATTTTGGCTCCTTAGTTCTCACTACTTCTCTTTCTATGAGGCTAGAAAACATAGGCTTAACAATATGATATCAAATGCATGATTATATGGTATCTGAAAGATGGAGAAAATTCTGTCAATCTTCAGTTTTTAAATATCTTTCTCACTTTCCTTTAGGGAAATTGAAACATATCTCTCACAAATAGGCTTTTATCGCTCCACTAAATGTGCCAGGAAAGAAGCCAGGGGCTATTCACTATCTTCTTCTGTAGGTTCATATCCATGGCCATTCTAAACGCTAGAGATGGCAAAAACACAGAGAATTACACTCGTATCCATTTAAAAGTGACATTCCTCTATTCTATTTTTATAATTTCACTAGCAATAAGATACCAATGAAATAAATTCCTATTTTCATTTCCTTTCCTTGAAAATATCCTATCTATACATACCTTTACCCTAAGATTCACAGTGCCATCTGCTGGCAATAAGAGATTTGAACAGGAAATTGTTCATGGGATCATAGCTTTAGAGCTGTAAGGAACCATGAAGATCATCTAGTCTAATAATTTCATTATACATTTCAGGAAACTGAGGCCCAAAAGAAAGAAGTGACTAACTTAAGTTTACCTAGGCTGTAAGTGGCAGAGCTGAAATTCAACCTATGCCTTCTTATTCCAAATCACTACCATCACCATCTCATTTTATATATGAAAAATAGAGTCCCAAAGGTACGTGATTTTCTCAAGGTCACACAGAAAATTAGTGGGAGAACCAGTATTAGATCATAAGAGCATAGAATTTAGAGATGAAACTGACAATAGAGAGTCCTAGTTCAACCCTTTTATCTTACAGGTGAGGACCCTAAAGACCAAGAAGTAGAAGTGTCCAAAGTCTGCTAGTAAGTATAGAGCCAAGATTAAGACCCATATCTTTTGACTAAATCTGATGCTCTTTCTTCTGTTCTATGCTGCCATGGAAGTCTGATTCCAGTCAAGTTAAAGGCCAAGGTCATCCACGGCATCCCAGGCCATTGGATTTTGTCTTGCCACTGGACTTTGACTCTCAGGGAGAGAGTGAGGCTGACTACTTTGCACAGCCCAGCCTCAAGTCCAATTCACATGCAAGTCAAGACATGATGTTCTTGGTCCTCTTCAAGAATGAAGGACTAATGACACAATCACATCCAAACAAGACCAATTCAATTCATTCTTGTAAAGCCATCCTAATACGGGCAAACATTCCAAAGGGCACAGAATACTTACAAGGAATTCTTCTAAGGGAAAAAATTATTTTCTTTCCTTGGCCCCAAGTGCAGAAATTCTTGGGAGTTTTATTTCAGGCTGGATCCCATGGAGTCACCAAATGGCTGAAAGAGCAAGAGGCTTAAATCTCAGTTGGATGAGCCAATGATCCATCTGTTTGGAAAGAAATATAAATAGTGTGCTTTAGAGAAGTCTCCAAAGTGGGACCAGGGCTCTCAGAGATGGTGGCTTGACCCTCAAGGGCTTTATAATCAAATAATTAAAAGACGGAAAGATGAATCAAAACCCATCTTCCTAGCAGTAGTCAATCCTGGGCCTTGTCTCCAACACAACAGCTACCGTTATTCCTCCAATGGTTGCTGATTCCTCTCTCTCACTCCATAACCTTTCTCTTCCTGACCCTTGTGTAAATCTCTCAGGACAATTATAACCTAGACCCTCCTGAAATACTCATATCAGAAACTGCACAAATACCAATGGGAAATGCCTCCTCTGCCTACCAGCATGCTTACACTTTGTCCCTCAGAGGGTTGGCTCTGCATTAGGAGGCAGTCATTCACAAGTAATGGCTCCACCCATCTCTTTTCATTTTTGGAAGCTAGGGAGCACAATGCTGGACTTGGGAAGCAGGAAGACCTGAGTTTAAATCTAGCCTCAGACAATAATTGTGTGACCCTGAAGTTGTCACTTTATCTAGATGAGCCTCAGTTTCCTCATCTGTAAAATGATAAAATGACAACCACACTGGCATACCCAGGATGGCTGCTACTGTAGGTTCTTTTATCTGCTTTACTAAGGAAAGATAGCTGTTTCTGGGGTCAACAATCTTCTTTAATCACATAAAATACAAACAGAGGAAATAGAGAGAAGAGAAATAAAGACCAACAGACAGGGCTCGACTGCCTGAATCAAAAGAATATTTCTATGTATACTTTACATTCACCACTGGATTGAGAGAGCCTTTACCTCTGAGCAGTCAGAAGTCTGTGAACATACGGCTACTCAGAGTCTTGACCAGGGAATCACAAGATCCTTCTTGTAAGGGAGCCTCCAAAGTAAAAGCTCACCTCTCCAAATATATACTCTTTCAGCTAATAGGCTCAGGGCCAGAACCCTCCTGACTCAGTGCCTAATTAGGAATTAGCAAAAGGTGTGGTAAGCCTTCCTACAAGCAAACTTCCCTTAATGGGCTCCACATGAGGCCTATTGATGGGTGGGGAAGATCTTATTCCCCATTAACCTTACAAATGGGGATGATAATAATAGCACACATCTTACAGAGTTGTTGTGAGGATAAAATGAGATAATATTTTAAAAGATTTTTACAAACCTTAGAGTGATGTATAAATGCCATCTACCTACCATCATCATTATTAGGAGAGCAAGTAACTTAAGAAGATAGGAATAGACGGGTTATGATCTTCAGCAAGGATCTCATTACACTCTCTTCCAGCCCTTCCCTGCCAAACCTATCCATCTTCCAAACTCCTTTGTTTTCAAGGGCACCACCATCCTGCCAGTTACCTAGTTCATGAACTCATGTTTCCATCTTCTCTCCTCCTCATCCTCCCTCACCCCATATATCCAATAACTTGCCAAGTCTTGCCATTTCGTTCTCCACAATATCTCTTCCACTTCTTCCACCCTACCTTTTTACATAGCTACCATCCTAAATCAGGCCCTCATCTCCATGTCCTGCAATAGCCTCTTATTGGTCTCTCTGCTTCAAGTCTCTTCCTTCCTTAACCCTTTCTCCATAGAGTTGAAAAAGCAATTTTTCTAAAGTACTAATGCTATCATGTCATTTCCATGCTCAGCAAACTCCAATGCATATTTGACTCTAGGTGAAAAGTTATTTCATCTTGATCTCAACCTTTAAAAATTATTGGTTTTTGGTTTTATAATAAACATAATAATTAGTATAGTGTTACATTATACAATTTATTAATAAGTAAATATATACAGGGGGGATATGCTAAAATTTTTTATCAATTTGGTATGCAAACAAAAAAGTTTGAAGACCTCTCTTCTAACTGGGGCCTTCATTTTGGACTCTGGTGGACTGACTCATCTCATCTACTTGAGATGGTTCCGAATGAATTAACTTCATCTTTATTCTGATTTTTTACTAAAAAGGACGTAATGCATGCCAGGAAAATATATTTATTTGAGGGGAAATTTTATAAATTAGAAATGTTTAGAATTGCTACACCATATCAAGTTTCATTCTTATTCTGAGGTAGATAGGATCAGAGACATAGAGTAGAAAGGGGCCTCAGAAGCCACTTAGTCCAAACCTTTCATTTTACAGATGAGGAAACTGAGGCCCAAAGAGGTTAAGTGACTAGCTAAAGGTCACACAGAGAACAAGTGTTAGAGTCAGGATTCAAATTCTGGAAGGTCCTTTGGATCCAATACCAGTGCTCCATCTACCATACCCCACTTAAAGTGGTTGAGGAAATCGTAAAGAACTGGGGAAAACAGCAGGACAAGGATAGGAAGGTTACTCTGCTGGTATTGTACACGCCTTAAACTTATATCTACTCAAAGTAGGGAAAATATTTGTCTCTTTTCAGGAGCATAACCTCAAGAAGTCTAGAACTGAAAAATCCATGAGTGTTCACCCTCATAATCATGGGGATTAAAATTCTAACATGGGACAACATTCACTAATAAGCTCTAGAGATTCAAGTTTTTAATGAAGTCACTCCAAACTCTTCTCTCTGTCTAAAAAGGACATTAACTCCTTTCACCCTTATGCTGTGCTAAAAGAAGAAACAAAATGAAGTGGAAGTCAGGTCAGTCCCAAGATAGAAGAAGGCTGTTACTCAACACCCAAGGAGACACTGGGGCCACAGTGACTGGAAGGTATAGCTTACTCACTTAAATCAATCTACTATCTGACAGTGCATGTGATATTTAGCTTATATTTCTTTGGGGATCTCTTTCCTTACCACAGAAATCATGTAAACATGTGGAAAGATGGGATCCCATTACCAATGAGGAAAAGATAAATTTCCAAGAGCAGAATCATGGACAGGGAGACTACTTAGAAGAGAAGTTGCCACTTATAGTCACAGTTTCAAGGTTTCATGTTCCACTGCTTTTTCTCAGCTCACACAATAATACAGTTTCTCAAAGAGAGGATTGTAGGAAAGATTAATTGTTATTTCTGCAAGAAAAGACAGAGAGTTTTTACCATTTTGTAATTAAATAGGCAGCCTGCCAGAAACTTTTCTCTTGATGTCAAAGGAAGAAGTTTACTTTTGCCTTTTGGGCAGGTTAAGAAATATAATTAAGTTCATCCTGATTTTCTACTTTAAAGGCTAAAACATACCAAGAGAACTTTTTCCAAGGAGAAATATGACTAAGCAGACAGGGTTAGAGGTACTGGACTGGGAATCAAGATGCCTAGCTCCAGCACTTAATAGTTATGTGGCACTAGGTAATTCACTTAAAGTCTGAGCCTCAGTTTCCTCATTGATCAAAAAGAAAGAATAATTATTTATCTCTCCTACCTTATAGAATTGTTGTGAGAAAAATACTTTGTTAGCCAGAAAATTATATTATATTACCTGTAGGTAATTAATTACCTACAGGTAATATAAACTGTCAATATTACCATCATCATCAGCATCTTACAGGATTATACTAACTGCATAGGATTTGGTTTTTTGTTTTTGTTTTTGTTTTTTAATTACCATCATGGTCAGACTATATAGGTAAAAGCAGTGATTTTGGAAATTGTCAACCTATATTTGCGTAGATACTGGAAAATACTTCTGTAAGATGGGGAAAAAATGGTCCTATTACCTATCCTTCCTGCACTGATAAGCCTGCTTTCTTTCTTCTCTAACTTCCCAGTCTGGTGTTCTGAACTACCTTCAATCTAATTCTCAACAAGTATTTATTAAATGCTTAGTATCACCAGGCATTGTGCGAGGCACTGAGGTCATAGACACCGAAACAAAGCAATCCCTGCCCTCAAGGGGCTCACATTCTACTGGGGTGAGGGTAAGGGAGAGAGGCGCATATAGAAAGAGAAGTTCAAAGATATACAAAGTAATTTCAGGGCTAGGAAGAGCAGTAACAACTGGAGTATCACGCAGGATATGGAATTTGAGCTGAAGTCTGAAGGATTCCAAGAGGTGGAGATGAGGAAGGAAAACATTCCAGGAATGAGAGACAGTCTGTACAATGGTGATGAGACAGGAGACCGAACGTGTTGTACAGAGAAATGCAATTAAGCCAGTTCAGCCGGAACATAGAATATGCGAGGGGAAAGTAATATGAAATCAGCTTAAAAGGACAGGTTGGACCCCAATTGCAAAGGTCTTTAAACACGAAACAGAAGAGTTTCTATTGAATCTTGTAGGCAATAGGAAGCCACTCCTTGAGTGGAAAAGATAAATGGTGAGATCAGCGCTTTGAAGAATGAATTAGAGAAGGGAGAAACCGGAGCCACAGAGGACAATTATGAGACTATTGCAATGATTCAGGAAGAGGTGATGAGAGACTGAAGAAGGTGATGACTGTGTGAGTAGAGAAAGGGGACAGAAAAGTTGGCAAAATTTAGCAATAATAATAATTGGCATTTATAAAGAGCTTTAAGGTTTGTAAACTTCACACCTGTTACCTCGTTTGAGCCTCACAAACCTGTGAGATAAATACTACAGTTATGATTATCCCCATTTTACAAACGACGAAACTGAGATTGACAAAGGCCAAGTGACTTGCCCAGGATCACACAGAGAGTGTGACACTGAGGCAGGATTCAAATCCCGATCCTCCTTACCTAAAGTCCAACATTCTATCCACCATTTTAACCCAATTGATTAGCTATGGGAAATGAGAAAAAGTAAAAAGTTGAAGATAACACTGAAGTTATGAATGGAAATGACTAGAAAAATGGTGGTGCCCCTAAAAGAAATAGGGCAGTTAGGAAAAGGGGGAAATTTGGGGTATTGGGGGTAGCTAGATGGTACAGTGGACAGATTGCCAAGCCTGAAGTCAGGAAGGCTCATCTTTGTGAATTCAAATCTGGACTCAGACATTTAAAAGTTGTGTGACCCTTATACACAACCACAGATATATGGATTCCGTGAGGACCAACCCTGACAGACTTCGCTCTTCTCAGCAACACAAGGTGTAGGCACAACTCCAAAGGACTCACGATGGAGAATGCTGTCTACATCCAGAGAAAGAACTATGAAGTTTGAATGCAGATTGAGGCACACTTCATGCTCGCCTTTTTCTCTTCTCTGTTGTTTTTGTTTTTGGGTTGTTTATTTTTTTTTTTGGTTCTGTTTCTTCTTTCTCATTATTCATTCCATTGGTCATAATTCTTCTCCGCAACTTGACTAGTGTATAAATTAATTCAATGTGAAGTTATACCTGATAGTTATATGAGATTCCATGCCGTCTTGGGGAGGGAGGGGGGAGAGAGGGGAGAAAATCTGGAACTTAAAATTATGTAGAACCGTGTGTGGTAAACTAAAAATAAATAAATAAATTTTTAAAAAGTTGTGTGACCCTGGGCAAGTCCCTTAACCTGTTTGCCTCAGTTTCCTCATCTGCAAAATGGGAATTATAATAGCACCTACCTCCCAGAGTTGTTTCAAGGATTAAAAAAGATAATAATTGTAAAGCACTTAGCATAGTGCCTGGAACATAGTAAGTGCTATATAAATGTTAACTATTATAATTACTAACTATTAATAACTATTATAGTTAATGATAATTAACTATAATACATATATAACTAATAATAACTATTAACTATTATTAAAGATAATTTGTGTGTGATGGTAGCCAACTGTAGAGGGAGAAAGAAGAAAAAAAGAAAAAAAACAAGCAATTTACATGATAACTTTATTATGTATTTTAAAAGAATAGCAAGTTCTACATAATAGATTTGCAGTTTCATGTACAATCATATTTTTAATTATACTGTGTTATGGAAATACTTGTTTAATTCCATACATTAAAAATAAGATAAATAAAAATTTTTAAAGGGCAAAAAAATAAATATAATAAATACTTTTTTCAGATATGTTGAGAGAGAGATGCCTATAATATGACATGCGGATGTCCATGAAGCTATTGGTGAATAGGGGTACATCCGCAAATAGAGAACAAGACATAGATTATGATCCAGCAAAGGAGGCTGAGAAAGAGTCATCTCACAGGTAGGAGGAGATGTAGGAGAGAAAAGTATCATGAAACCCAAGGAAGAAAGTACATATGAAGAGACTGTAACACTGTGAAGTGCTTCAGAGGGGTTAAGGATGAGAAGTAAGAAAAAACTTTTGCTTGGGCCAGTTGCCCCCTTGTCTCTCCCCACATGTGCATACACACAAAGCTTCCGTTGCACACATTTCTTCCCATTCTGACTATACCTTTGATATTACTTTCTGGTGATGGTGAGCTATAAGACAGTAGGCCCTCAGCATTTCCCTGGACATGACCAACAGACAAATGTTGACGCAGCTAAACCAAAAGATGAGGGAGGAGAATTATTCTGTACCTAGAGTGAAAGTGGGAATGTCAGTTCGTTCATGATGGTGAATATTCTAGGACAGCTTTAGTCCATTAGGAGGTGTTGTGAGGACCTCCTGTAGAGAGTCAGGATGTTACCCCATTTATCCCATCCTAACTTAAAGATTGTTGCCAGTACCTCCTAGCGCCCCATTCTGCCAGGGCAGAAGAATGGTCAATAGTAACGAAAGAATGATAACCTATTAAGGTGATAAACAAACATTAGGTATTATTATAACCCTATTTATTCTGTGGCCATTCCATTGGTCAACAATCCTGTCCTGGCTCTATTGGGTCAAAGGGAAGATACTTTATTATGGGCTATCCCATAACTTCCTCTCCAGTCTCAACTATTCTGGCTTTAAAATGGGGTTGCGGCAGTTTTATAAAATTCGAAGGATTCCGTGGGAAAATAAGTAAATAAACTATTATTTATGGCATCTCTTCATGCCACTGAGTCTGTAGTTATCTGTGATGATAAGTAGCTTAATTATGTATCTTAGCTAATATGCTCTTAGTTCCTAATAAATTTTTAGTACCATCATCATTGAGATGACCAGTCTTGTTAATCATTCTACTTTCCTCTACATTGAGGGCTCTGATTTTTTTCTAAAGAATTGAAAACCCATAAATGTAGTAGGTATGGTGAGCTTTATTTTATTCACATACCCCATGCACCTCCATGCAATTATCTTCTAAGTCCCCTAATAAGAATTACCATCCAATTATATGTCATATTTTCTGCCTAACATTCCTTAAAACATGTTTATTGGAGCTGATCTTTGGGAGTGATTGCCAGCAATGGCAGAAAGCAAAAGGCTCTTAGAACATACCTGGCTTCACCCAAAAGTCTGCTATATTAGAATGACTCAGATTAGTACCAATTATACTTTTCTTTTTCAATATGGCTCCTAGCCACAACCATCACTATCAAGAAGAAAGAGCACTGAACTGGGCCAAGCCAAGAGAATTGGATTCTTGTTCAGACTCCACCACCAACTAGCTGTGTGACCCAGGAGGGCAAGTCACTACTTCTCTGGGTCTTGGTTTTTTCAGTGGTTGGACTATGATCCATGTTATCTAATGGAAATAAAGCTATATATGGAGTTCAAGGGTGAACTGGGTTTAACTTGGTTTTGAAACCTACCTCTTCTGTTACTCTCTTGTGTGACCTTAACCTCTCTGGTTCTCAGTTTTCTTATCTATAAAATGAAGGTGTCAGACTAGAAGGCCTCCAAAGTCTCTTTTAGATCTCATTCAATGCTCATGAGTTTCATGGTGATAGAGAGTTGGAGTTCTTGGGTTTGAGCTGGGACTCTACTATCTATTCTTCATCAAATAAGTCACTTAACTTTTCTGACATTCAGTGTTCTCCTGTCTAAAATGAGGGAATTGGACCCAATGATGTCTAAGATATTTTCCACTCTGTATCTATGACCCCATGATTGCTAAGGTCCCTTCTAATTCTGACATTCCATTCTTAGTAAGATTTCTTAGATGGACTGAAAAAACTTGAATCTTTTTTATGCTAAGGTTAAAAAAAACACTTTCAGAAGTGTCTCAGTTGTTCTTTACAAAAGCGTAGCTGTTCAGGACTCTGACCGATGAAGCAAGAGTAGCCCTAGAACAAAAATGCAATATTCATTGCTAAGTAGAATTCATGGAATTCTAGATTCTCAAAGTTGAAAAGGATCAGGCTTCCAGTCAATTCAGTGAGGACATTAGAAACAGAAGCGGTGAGCATTTGATTAGTTTTCATTTTTTCAGTGGGATGAATAGTGGGAGGGAAAGAAAATAGATTTTTCTTAATTAACAAGAATACAGTGATGGGAAGGGTGCTACAGATATGCCCCATGTGCTTTCAAATGAGGTCACTGCTCTGTTAGTTTTGTTCAATTGTTTTCCTTTGTTACTGGAGACCTCTTACAAAGTAGGGGTAATCTGTAAATGCAATGTGAAAACAAAGCACACCAATAAAAAATTTAAATTAAAAAAAGAAATAAAAAATCCAAGCAGAAGGTGGTTTAAATATTACTTGTGATTATAGAAATGCTGGTTTTAGTCCATAAATTAAAAATAAAATAAATCAAAATATTAAAAAAATATTACCTGTGTAATGAGAGGACTGGACAACAAAGGCCCTGGAGGATAGTCAGTATGCTCTGCCTTGTACCAACCCACAGGGAGGCTTGGAGCCCTTTCTATATCTGCTTTAGAGGACTACGAAGGTACGCTCACTTGGCTGTCAGCTTACTGTGTGGTTTTAATTGGCTGATAAGACGGAACTAAATGTCTATTCGGGGGTTACTTTACTGTTTGGTTTTAATTAGCTGATAAGGTGGAACTGAATGTGCATTCAGAGGTTTGGAGTGACGAAATCTCTTCCCTAGAAGCCTTTGAGTGAAGAGGAATGTATCAGGAGGGCCGAGTTTATAATCTCAAAGAGGATCATAAAGATCATGTGAGATCCAAAACATTGAATTTTGGACTGTGAGGGAAGATGTCCCACTACCAAGTCCAGGAACACCTGGTTCAGCAGGATATGATTTACATTGTATAGAGAATTTTAGGTTAAATAGGAAAGAGATAAGAAAAACCCCTACTGGAGTATGTATGAGAATCCCCAAGAATCATCTTGGATGGATATTACCTAAACCAGGATTAGCGGCTCAAGGAATACATGTATTGGCTGGAGTGATAGATTCTAATTATCAAAAAGAAATTGTTGTGACACTCCAGAATATGGGTAAAAAACCTGTACAATTTTGTAGAAATGATAGGATGGTTCAAGTCATTATTATCCCCTGTGAAAAAATACCCTTTGTGAAAACTGACCCTCCTCCCAAAATAACTACTAGAGGGGCAAAAGGGTCTTGCTCCATTGATAGAATAAAGTCAGGAGCTAAGGTATGGGTAAAACGGAAGCCAGATGATATTCCAAAGGCTGCAGAAGTTATAGCCCATGGGAAGGACAACACTGTAACAGTTGTCTATTCAGGGGAAAATAATTACCAAATCGTACCCCTGAACCATATATTTTACCGTGAATAGGTTATAATAATAGATTCACAGACTATTCTTTTTGTCCTTTGTTTTGGCTAACCTTGTTGCTAGTTTTGTTTCCTTCAGGCTTAAGCACCCTGCACTTTCCGGTGACTGCCTAAGCATGTAGCATTCTTGGAATTCCTGCCAGCTCGTTAAAGAAATGACCTCTGGAATGGGACTTTTTGGGGGCAGGGCCATCTCTACATCCAATTTCAGCATGAAGAAGCTATGGAAAATGAGACCTTCACCCCTCACCCCAAGATTTTGAGCCCCAATCGTTCAAGGGGGGTGGAAATGATGATAGTGTTCTGTTTACTTATTTTGTGTTATCCTTGCTGTGTTGTTTTATTGTTATGATATTATTGATCCTATGTAATGGATACAAGGATTTAGGGGTGGACATTTGAATTATTAATAATTATTTTGGGGATGATTGATTGAAGAGATTATTTTGCTGGGATCTAGGGGTGGATCGCATTTGAATCGTTAACCAATGTTTGGGAATGTCACTGAATGATATGTTTTGCTTTATAATGAATGATATGTTTTAGTTTCCTTTGTAATTGGATCACAATGTATGTTCTAGGATACATGGCTGATTAGATTATGTATCCTATAACAAGGGGTGGAGTGTAACCAGAATGGCCTTTGTTTTCTTTTAATGACTCAGCTTACCTCATTGAGCTTCCCTGGACGCTGGGGCTTGCTCTTCCGGGGCAGGACCAGAACTTCCTGTGTGATGAGTCATGGGGCTGGCTGAGGGGAGGTGTTAACCTCTACCCTAGGGGGAGGGGCCAACTCAAGAACCAATCAGCCCTGGTCATTCAGGCGGTGCTTGATGATGTCAAAAACTCTATAAGAGGGGAGAGGACAGCTTGAAGATCCTCTCTTCCTTTTCCGGTTGGAGCCAGAGGCAGTTACAGAGGCAGTTACGACAGTTACGTCAGTTACAGCCACAGCCACAGACACAGCTGAAGCAGGAGCTGCCAGTAGCAGAGCTAACCTACGAGAGAAAGCTGAACAAAGACTTCAGGCCATTACAGCGACAGTTACAGCGACAGTTGGAGCCAGAGGCAGTTACAGAGGCAGTTACGACAGTTACGTCAGTTACAGTTACAGCCACAGACACAGCTGAAGCAGGAGCTGCCAGTAGCAGAGCTGACCTACGGGAGGAAGCTGAACAAAGACTTCAGGCCAGTGGGTAATCTTATTACCATCGAGGGGGAAGCATGATTTTGCTTTACGCAATCATGCTTCTCTGTAGCCTCCTGGTTACTCTTGCAAGGCGTACTTATTGGGCCTGGAAGCTTTTGATCAACATATCAAAATGGGGCTTCTGGTTCATGGGTTGGTTACTGTGGAGCCTAAATAAATGTTTTGATTCTTCTGCCTTCTACTTTGAGAGTTTCTTATATCCGGCGGTTCCGAACCTTTCAGACATGTTTATGATCCTCTTTGAGATTATAAACTCTGCCCTCCTATTACAAGGAAGAAGAAATGCTTTGACATTAATGGAGAGGGGTTGTAGCTATGGTAGCAGAGACCTGCTCCTCACCAAGCCACCATGTGGTCATGAATGCTTGTTGCTATCTCTGTCTCTGTCACTCATGTATTTATTCTTTCTTATCTTAGGGGAATGAGTATCAGAAATAAAACAGACCGAGTTATGAGCTTGTGAGCTTTGAAAGGTTGAAGAACCATGACGGGTCCAAGACTGCCAGTAGCTACAGTAGCTAAGCCTGGCAAAGAGTCAGTCTTGATCCATATCAACGGTTTATTGACTCAGCAGCTGAGTCACTATGTCCTGCAAAGAAGAAACTTATCCATCAGCTACACCACATAAAGAAGTGAACTTGGTGAAGGAAATGTTTGGTAATCACTATTTTAAATTTGAGCTGACTCTCCTGAGGGACCAAGGGGGTGGATGAGAGTTAGCTTCCAGTTTTGTAAGTCTAGTCCTTGCTGTATCATCTCAAAAGTTAATTGATTTTGAATGGTTAATTGATATTGAAAAGAGAATAACTGATAATCAATTATACTGGGGACATGTTAACTGGCAATTGATACTGGGAAAAACACACTAGATATAGGCTTGTGGACTAGAAAGACCCAACCAGCAACCCTAGAATCCAAAGGGGAGGTGTAGCCAGTCTTGCTCTACAGACCCAACCTGATAGTACAAATGTTAGGAGAGTGATCTCAGAGCTTCTATATTATTTCTAATTCAATCTCTTCATTTTACAGATGAAGAAACAGAGGCCCACAGAGTTCATTGACTCATGCAATGTCACAGGGATAGTAAGTGGCAAATCTGAGTTTCTAACTCCATATCCAGGTAGCTACTATGCTTTGGTATAAGGTGAGCTAGCTGTCTTTGGTTCTTTTCAAGGGAGATTTGTTATTAAGGTAAGAAAATCACGTAATCACAAACACCACTGACATTCATGAAATGTAAAGGTTCTTGACCTATGGTCTACGAACTTTTAAAATATATTTTGACAACGATTTCAATATAACTACTTTCCTTTTTAATTCCATGCATTATGTCTTGTGCATTAAGAAACATTATTTCGAGAAGAGGTCAATAAGCTTCGTTAGACTGCCAAAGGGGTCTATGATACAAAAAAGGGTAAAGAACCCTTGGGGGTGTTCCTTTAAGATTCTAAAAGGTTTTGAAGGGGAAGGGGTGTCTTTTTTATATCATATAATTCCCCTTGGTTCTCTGGGCCCTAAATACTGATCAACATTTTCCATGAAGGGTGTTTTTTTCTTTGCTTTTTGAATACATTTTAAATTGTCATTCAACCAATTGAGATGATTAACACTAATCCTGTATCATTTTCTTACTGATTCTATTTACAGTTAATTGATTTTGGCCTGTAACTGCTGGGTTTTTTTCCTGGAGGCAGTCAGGGTTAAGTGACTTGCTCAGAGTCATGTAGCTAGTAAGTATCTGAGGTTGGATTTGAATTCAGGTCCTCCTGACTTCAAGGGCCAGTGCTCTATCCACTGCTCCACCTAGCTGCCCCAAACCTTTTGTCCTGTAACCACTTAAGTCACGGTTCTTTGTCTCTGAATTTAGTTCAGAGTTCAGCTGGTCTGTAATGGGTTAAGTTTAAAAATCCGCCTTTCTTGTCTCAAGGAATTTTGCTAACTTTGGGAAATGGGTATGAACAGAAAGGGAGTTGGGCTTATTATCTTTACACCACCAAGTTAACCTGCAAAAGTCTGGCCCATTATCTCGAAACTGGACTCAAAGAGCACTTCTTAAGTCTCATGAGAGAAGAAGGTGGGGAGGTTGTTGTTAGCCCCCATTACAGAATTCCAACCAATCAAGTTGTTCCCTGCACCTCAGCTCTGTGACCAATCATGTTGCCCTTAATCCCATGATGCCATTTCCCTGTTCTGTTCTTTATTCTGCGCTCCCTAAAACCTATACAAGGGGAACTGCCCTTTTGCTCAAGGTCTTTGGCATTAACGGAGGCAAGCCATCGACCCATTTATGGACTGGCAGCATCCTCCTGCTAATAAATGTTACTTTGCAGAGAGATCTGCCTCAGTTTACCCTTTTGTTAAAACTTCAATGGCAATACTTTCTGAGCTTCAATTTCCTCTTCTGTAAATTGAGGATAAGATAACCCCTATCTCACAGGGTCGTAGTGACTCAAATGAGGCAACACAAATAAAGCACTTTGAAAACATTAAGGAGGTATATAACCATGAGTTAGTCATTATTACGCATAGAGAGAGGTTAATAAAAGACCATTACAATTTGGTGTAATGGATGAGGCACTAGACTGCGAGTCAAGAAGAATTGAATTAAAATCTTACCTTAGATACTAGTTGGGCAAGTCATTTAACTCCTTCCGTGCCCTTCTGTATCCTCATCTGTAAAATGAAGAGTCTTGACCCAGCCTCTATTGATACTAGCCTCCTTGCTGTTCCTTGTACACAGTGTTCCATCTCCCAACTCTGTACATTTTCACTGGCTCTCTTCCGTATCTGGAATCCTCTCCTTCCTCATCTCCATCTCTAGATTTCTCTGGCTTCCTTCAAGTCCCAGCTAAAACCCTGCTTTTGATAAGCCAACTTTCCATCTCAAGGCTAGTGCCTTCCCTCTGGGATTATCATGAATTCATCTGGTATATTAAGCATCTAAACAGTCCCTGCTCTCATGGAGCTCTCAGTCCAAATATGTTTATGTCTTCCCTTATTGTACTGGACTCCAATGTCCCTTCCAATTCTCAGTTTATCAACCTACGATGATTGTGTTTTTGTCTTTTACTTGAAGAGGACCATGAAATCAGGGAGATAATGACATGATTTGCAGTTGACTTTGATTTGAGTGAGAGAGGGCTGTGTAAGGTCACCAGCCTTACTTTCTCCTCCAGAGCCATCTGGGTCCAGTGGCCAGATATTCATCAGGACGACTGGAGATGGCCTAGGATGCAATGGGAGACTCTGGCCCTTTTAGGCTAAGACCTTTTCAGGTTCTCATTTTGCATGAGGTAATGCCCTATGATGATAGGGGATTTGAGAAGGGGACTTTGCAACTAACGGCAATCCTCCAACTTGGCTATATTTGCAGCATCAGTCAAAATACAAAGACAATTACAGTAATAGTTCAGGCTAGATTCACCAACTTGCAGTGACAGAACCTATGCTTCCAAAATTTATAAGAAATAAAAAAGAGTCTTCTTGGAAAGCTAGAGGAGCTGTGGTGTTCACTGAACAAAATCCAACCTTTAATTGATGCCTCAAGGTCTTCATTATGAATATCAATTATAGTCTTATAATGTACACATAGCTGTGGGAAGAGACACTGGGATTTCCTGTTGAATTCGTATGGGTAAATGCCCTCAGAACTTTTAAAGAGTATTTGGCTCACCTGCCACTAACAATTCCTGCAAATCTCAATCTCTCTCTCTCTCTCTCTCTCTCTCTCTCTCTCTCTCTCTCTCTCTCTCTCTCTCTCTCTCTCATATTCTCTTTCTCTTTTTCTTTCTCTCTCTCTCATTCTCTCTCTCTTTCCCTCCCAGCCCTTCCTTCTCTCCCTCCCTTTTTGTCTTCATCTCTGTCTCTGCGTCTCTTTCTGTATGACTGTCTCTCTCCTCTTCTCTCCCCTCCCTTCCACTCCTCTTTCATTAACTCCCCTTCCCTCCCCTCCTCTCCTCTCCTTTCCTTACCCCACTCCCCCGCCCCCATCCCCTCATTGCTCTGTTTCCTACCTAGACTGGTCCTGCCGATTTTCCCTCCTTACTATTTTATTGACATGGATTCTAGGGTGCTAAAAAAGATCTTAAAGATCACCTATCTCGACTTCCTCATTTTACAGACGAGGCAATTGAGACACAGAGAAGTTACAGACTTGCCCAAGATTATACATGGGAAGGATAGCCAGGTCTTCTGATCCAAATCCAGCATGTATGTTTCATTTCCCATAACCAGTTTCTACCTCCTACTCTCATCATTCCTGATCTCCATTGTCTCATTCTTTACTTTTCTTCCTTCCACTTTGCCCTGCTTGTCTTTGTTTTGGCATGCATAGGCTTGGCTTTTATGGCCATTGCCAATTAATAAAAGAAATCTTGGCTTTGGGCCAACAAACTTGCTGATAATATCACATCTGTAAAATCCATTTCTTTAGCTCTTTCTAGTGGGGCCACACTCTGAGGCTCTTTTGTTTATAATAATAGCTAGTGTTTAAATAGCATTTTAAGGTTTGCAAAGTACTTTAAAAATATTATTTCATTTGATCGTCACAACAACCCTGGCAGATACATGTTCCCATTTTTACAAAGAAAGAAGCTGAGACAGCGGCTAAGCGACTTGCCCAGAGTCGAACAGCTAGTAAGTGTCTGAGGCTAGATTTAAACTTAGGTCTTCCTGACTAGGTCCAGTGCTAAGTCCACTGTACCAACTACTAGATGCCTTTTGTTGACTTCTGAATTTGTCATTATGCTTGTCCAAGCCCAATGTCCACCACCACAGGTTCAATAGGTCAACAGAGCTGGGGAAGGGGGAGGAGGAAGCAGAGATGGTACCTGATCAAAAGAATAGACCAAATACCAATTAACATGGAAGAAATTCAAGGTAGTGAAATAAGAGGTAACCAAGACATACTCCCCACCCCCTTCACCTCCCACTTACCACTTCAAATCAACAAGAAAGGTATCCAATGATGCAATTAAAAGGACAACAATAAGAAGAAAAGAAATGAAACAAGGCACCATCACACCATAATTCTTAATGAAAAACACACTAGAGAACCACCTCACCCGCCTGTGGATCTTGGTATTCCTCTAACACTGCTCTTTGCCTTCATGTTTGTCTAGAGTATTTAGAGCTCTGAATACTTATTAGCTGCTATAGGACAAAGTTTGAGCTTTCAGAATTAACCTTTAGAGTATCCAGCCCGGGTTGGACTGTGTGAGTGAAGCCTGTAAATGGAACTAGTCCTTTGGGGGTCAGTATATAAGAAAAGTGGTGGCTGGAGATGAGAGGAGAGTCCAGAAGTGCATAGCTTTTCCAAACACCATGCAGTCATCTTGAATTTTGTTTTGCTACTGGATTTCAATGACTGGAGAAGAGAGGAAAACTGCCAACTTTGTGCAGCTCTGCCTCACTTAAATGAAATTCACTCAAAAGTCAAGACATCACCCTCATGACATCACTCTCATGACATCACTCATCTTCTTCGAGAACCAAGGCCGAACAACAACAAAAATATAGGAAGCAAGAACCACCAATAAGAGGGTCAAACAAAAGGCGGAGAAAAAGGCCCAGGTCCAGAGGTTTTCCAGATTTTGCCCTTGACAGTGTCTAAACCAGACTTTCCCTAAATCCATTACAGCAGGGGTTCTTAACCTGAGTCCATAAACTTGGATGGTAAAATCTTTATTTCAACATAATTTGTTTCCTTTGTAATCCTATATAATTTATTTTGTGCATTTAAAAGGGGGTCTACAGGCTTCATCAGATGGCCAGAGGAGTCTAACGCACACAAAAATTAAGAACTCCTTCATGAGAAGATTGAGACTTCTGAAGACAATCAGCCCTCAGGACTGGGGAGGGGACAAGGTCCCTCACACCCACTCCCATAAAGTTGTGGTGAAAGTGATGGCAAATAGGCAACAGCTGGAGTCCATTCCTTGGTAGGAGAAGAGAGCTAAGAAGGATTTGATCAATGTTGTGCATGGAGAACGGAGAACTGGGAAGCCAGAATGTTTAAAGAGTGGTAAGGGATAGGGATCAGGTTGAGGCAAAAAAGAATATTGTGAGTCAGGTATTAATTTATTGGCAAAGAGGGAGACTAAACTGAACACTTATAAATATGACAATTAAGATCTACACAGGATGGAGTGAATATTTTTTAAAATTATTATTTCTTTATTTTTAATATTCTTTTTAAAAAATTTCAGTTCTAAATTCTCTTCTTCCCTCCAGTCCTTCCACCCACCCACTGATAAGGCAAGAAATATATCAGTTTTACATGTGAGATCATGCAAAACATATTTCCATATTAGCCATGTCATTAAAAAAGCAAGAAAAATAAAATGAGAAAAATATTCTTCAATTTTTGCTCAAAGTTCATCTACAGCATTTTTCATCATGTGATCAGAATTATTTTGGATTACTGTATTGATTAGAGTAGCTAAGTCTTTCACAGTTGATCATCATTAGTGTTACTGTTGTGGTTCTGCTCATTTCACTTTGCATCAGTTCATATAACTCTTCCAAGATTTTTCTGGAACCATTCTGTTCATCATTCCTTATACCACAATGGTACATCACATTATATACCACAAATTGTTCATCCCTTCCCCTATTGATGAGCATCCCCTCAATTTGATGGAGTGGATTTTAAAGAAGAATTGGTTAGTGAATGACCAAGGGCAAAGGGAAGGTATTAAAGTAGCAGGGAAGGGCAGGGCGTATGCTAACTGCTCCTTTTAGAACTGAGTCTGAGGGTGAGAGAGAGCCAGCCTTGGAGGAAGATGTCAAGAAAGGCATTGTCTTCAGGAGAAAGCAATATTTTGATAAGCAACAGAAAGCAAAATGAATAAGAAGATAAAAGATCTAGGATAAAGGGATATTTGTTAATAGCCTAGAATGGTTGCAGAGGGCAGAGGTATAAGGCGTGAAGTGTCAGAATGATGGCAGGGGTGTGCTGGTAAATGTTGAACAATCAGCTCTCCAAAAACCCGTGATTTAAGTTTAATTTACATGATTAACATTTTTCTCTATCATTTTTTCCTAGACAATCAACAAAAACAATAAAGCAAACCTTTATTTGTAGCCCATTTCTGAGGTGTAAATGCTCACACTGAAAAATTTTAAATTGGCTAGTATGAGCTGGTTCTGACACACCCTGAATGGTACCCTCTGGACTACAAGCAGGAGAAAGAAAAGCCCTTGGCCTAAGAAAGTGGTACCTCTAGATGTTAGCACCTGGAAAAAGCCCAAGCTGCCCTACCATGGTTACACCTCTGGTTCTAGCTATTTAAAAAACACAAATGGTTGCTTGAGCTGAATAGTGATTCTTCTTCCCTGATACTCTTCTAATATTAATTTCTTTCTTATGTCTGTCATTGTTTTAAAAGGTGAATTATACATTCCCCCACCTGTAACCCTAGATACTTAGTAATTTTGTTTTAGGATCTTGGTGTGGGAGAATGAGTCAAAAGGTCATGGGAAAAAGAAATCTAGGCTATGTAATTTCCTATTAAAAGAAAAATTCATCTAAACAAGCTAGAGTTGGAAAGAGACACAGAGTCTTGCAGATCATGCATTTCAACTCCATGAATGGCCTTTTATATTTAACAACAGAAATGTCTGTGTGCTTGTTACTCTAACTGGTTTCCAAACTTGGTGTAGCAATGCTTGGCTTTTTTATTTTTTAAAAATGGCCATGTCCTCCCCCACTTTTCAGAAAACAACATATGCAAATAATTTTCTTAGTTTCCTTATTCCAATAAAATCGAAAACTATATACACATAATATACATATATATTCACAAATAAAGTAGTAAATATATACTTTATTTTTTTCCTGGGCTGGATCTGTGATTTTGTTAATGTAGGGAGAGCCCCTTGAGGAAAATCCCTCTACCACTGCAGATCAACAGCTGTTCTACAAATTATAGTCTTAGTTACTTGGGGGGACAAGGAGGTTAGCTGACTTGCATAACCACTATGTGTCGGAGGCAAATCTTGCACCCAGGTCTTCCTGATTCCATGGCTGGCTCTTTAATTACTACATGCTTTTCTTGTCACTGATGATTTGGTCAAGGTCACACAGGGGGAAAGTAAGAGAGAAAACCAGCATTTGAATCTTAAACGTCATTATTTTCTTTCTTGTTCGGGACCTATGATTTTATTCGTAGACTCTGATGCCAGCTTCAATACCCTTCCCCTGTACTGTGCTTCTTTCAAAGGTGGTGGGAAAAGCATAAACGTAGTTTATACCTATCTTTGGAGCAGTGAGGTGGCACAAATGGATGGTGCACTGGGCCTGGAATCAGGAAGTCTCATCTTTGGCCTCAGACACTTACTGGTTGCGTAACCTTGGGCAAGCCCTCTTCATTGAAATAGATTTTCCTTACATCTCAGCCTTCCCTCAGTACCCCACCTTTCTGTGACTTCTTATTTTGTTCCCTCCAATATAAAATTTAAATGGGAAATCTCATGTTTTATTTACTTTATTTGTCTTTAAAAAAATTTTGTCTCTAAAATTGTCTTTAATACTTTTTTTTCAAGTATGCCAGAAACAAATTGCAAATGGCATTTAAGAACAAACTGGAATTTCTCCTTATGATTCTGCTCTAGCACGGTATCTCCATGACTTCGAGTCTAGGGTTTTTGGCCAGTTTGAAGCCAAAAGTCCTTATCACAGCTTTCATGATCTTTGTCTATCACCTGGCTGGACCGTAAAAAGTCATTAAAGATGCAATCTTAGTTTCTCAAAATGCCAGAGTATCACAATCCAGTGGGACCTCAATGGTTACTGAGCCCAACTAACACCTGACCAAGAATCCCCTCTACAACTTTCCCAAAATGTAACCATCCAGACTTTCATTTTATATGTATATGTGTATGTGTGTCTCTGTGTGTGTAGTGGTAAACAGATAGACAGAATGTATGTATGTACATATGTGTATATCTATATAATGTATGTATATAGTGTGTAGGTTGTATGTCTATATAATGTGTATAGCTATATAATGTGTGTATACATGTGTGTGTGTGTGTATGTGTGTGTGTGTGTGTGTGTGTGTACGTGTGTATGTGCATAGTGGTGGGTCTTGCCTGCCTCAAATCTCTCCCCAAATCTAATCCATTCTTCATTCAGCCACCGTAGTGATTTTCCTAAAGTTTATGTCTGACCATGTCACTCATCTACTCAATAAACTCCAGTGGCTCCTTATCACCTCCAGGATCAAATGCAAAATGCTCTGCTTGCCACTCAAAGGCATTCACAACCTAGCCCCCTCCTATCTTTTTAGTTTTTTTAGACCTTACTTACATATGCTTCGATCCAGAGACACTAACCTCCTGGTTGTTCCATGAACAAGACCCTCCATCTCTCACTCTGGGTATTTTTTCTAACTGTCTTCCCTGGTTGAAATGTACTCTCTCCTCAACTCCAACTTATTGACTTCCCTGGCTTCCTTTAAATCTCAACGAAAATCACATCTTTCACAGGAAGCCTTTTCTAACCCCTCTTACATCTAGCATCTTCCCTCTGTTAATTATTTCTTATTTATCATGTACATGGTTTGCTACGTATGTATTTGTTTTCATGTTGTCTATCCCCATTAGATTGTAAGCTCCTTGGGGGCAGGGATTTTCTTTTGCCTCTTTCTATATCCCCAATGCCTGGCACATAGTAGGTGCTTAATAATTGTTTACTGATTGATTGAAGAACTAGCTGTGTGACCCTGGGCAAGTCATTTAATCTGTCTGCCTTAGTTTTCTCATCTGTAAAATGGCGATAATTGTAATATGTGAGGACCAAATGAGACAACAGTATGTGTAAAATTCTTCACAAACCATAAGATGCTATATAAAATCTAGTTCTTACTATCTTTGTTGTTATTCTTTCCACTGAGGCAGCCCATCCCAATATTAGATAGCTGTTATTGTTAGGAAGTTTTGCTCTCTGACACTATGGACAGAACACCTGGGAGAGGAACTTTTAGGGATTAAAAATTAATTAATATTAGGTCAGGTCAGAAGAGTTTGAGGTAGAAATTGGTCAGAGAAAGAACTTCAGTTGTAGTCTCCTGGGTAACAACAGAAAAGTCTAGGATTTAAACTCATTCTCCTGGAACAATGCTGATCAGGCATTCCAAGGAGAGCTCTCAAGTGAATCAGAAGCCTGAAAAAACTGGCCCCTTTCCAGGATCTCTCAACCCGTGTATGAGTACAGTGCAGGCACACTCTGCTTTAGAGGAGTCTCGACCAATGTCATTTTGCAATAACGTCCTAAATAAATCTGAACCAAATCTCACCAAAAAGGCTTAAAATGCTGCTGTGGCATTGCTCCATTGACCATCCATCCACATAATTTCTAATGTCTTACCTGGGAACTAAGTCCACATTCCCTCTATAACCTTGTTCTTATCTATCATTAAATTGTACAACTTGGCATCTTCTCGTATCTACCATGTACATAAAGAGGTTTAGTACCTTTTTGAAAGCAGTGCTCATTGGTTGTCCCAAATATATGCAAAAAAAGCAGCGATGCTATTTTTATAGAGAGCACAAATTTTCTTTGTGCTATATTTGGACTTCTTTTCCTATCTGTATCTCTGAGGTCAAGGGCAAGAAGAGAAACTTCTTAAGCATGCTAGTA
The DNA here is from genome assembly GCF_011100635.1 of Trichosurus vulpecula. Classification (NCBI taxonomy): domain Eukaryota; kingdom Metazoa; phylum Chordata; class Mammalia; order Diprotodontia; family Phalangeridae; genus Trichosurus; species Trichosurus vulpecula. The sequence goes on from NC_050579.1 coordinate 106,662,790, forward strand.
GAGGTATAAGATAGAGAAAATAAATGAAGCAAAGCCTCTACACAGACACACAGATATTAGTGTTGTCCATCATTATGGGCTCTACTGCTTCTCTCTCCCAGCAACAATTCTACCTTTTTAAAAATCTAACCTACTGGTCAAATTCCATCTTGGCATGATTCAATTAATTCAATAAGCATCTATTAAGCATATACAATGTGCCAGTCACTGTGGTTAAAAAAAAAGGAAGCAAAAGATGTTCCCATGCCCTCAAGGAGCTTTTAATTTTGGAGCTAATTTTCAACCTCTGTAGTTCTTTAAGAGGGTTCTGGAGTCAGGAAGACTCCTCTTCCTGAGTTCAAATCTTGCCTCAGACATTTACTAGCTGTGTGACCCTGGGCAAGTCACTTAACCCTTATTGTCTCAGTTTACTCATCTGTAAAACAAGCTAGAGAAGGAAATGGCAAATCACTCCAGTATCTTTACCAAGAAAACCCAAAAGGGGTCACAAAGTGTTGGACACGACTGAAAAACGACTAAACCACAACAAAATTCCTTAAGAAGGATTACTCTGCTTGAGATTTTAGTAGCTTTGGGATAATTGACATGTGAGGTGATTTGATACTCAAAAGCACTCAAGAAGGAAAAGAGTCAGAAATTGCTAAAGCAAGAAAGAACCTCAGTCCAGCAGCTCTCAATTTGTTTAGTCACAAGAGCCCTTTACATTTAAAAATTATTGAAGACCTCCAGAGTTTTCCTGTGAGTTATATTTATCAATATTTGCCATATTTAAAATTAAAACATCTTTGTATTATTTTTAAAATTGTTTTGATATTGTAGACCCTCTAAAAAGGTTCCTACACCACAGTTTAAGATGGCTAGCGTGGTCTGACCCCTTTTATGAAGAACCACAGGCCCAGAGAGATTAAGAGACTTGGGCGAAGTCACATGACTAGCCAGAACCAGAGCCAGGACTCAAAGCCAGGGTTCCTGTTACCTGTATCCATGTACAATGCTCTTTCCCCTATGCTAAGCGGCCTAACCCCAGTGGGCTTTGGGACCCTGTGAATACTTAAATGTTGATTTTGTTTGTACTCACAATTGAATACCTCTACAATTTCATTGATGTGGGAACTTCCTCCACCAACACAGATATTAACCATGAATGCTCTGGTGGATGAGTTGTTTCATAATTTAAAAAAAATCCCTGGAAAACAATAATTATACTCTACCATGTGTGATATAGAGATAAAATTTCAATTCTTTTTGACCCATTTGGGGTGTTCTTGGCAAAGATACTGGAATGGCTCAGCCATTTCCTTCTCTAGTTTGTTTTACAGATGAGGAAACTGAGGCAAACTGGGTTAGGTGACTTGCCCAGGGTCACACACGGTTGGATGTGAATGCAGGAAGACTAACTCCAGCCCCAGCGTTCTGTCTATTGCACCACCTAACTGCCCAGAGATAAAATGGGGAAATGAAGTTGTCCTACTTCTTTCTCACTGGGACATTCAGCCTCTTGAACACACTATCCCCTAAGCCTGTAAAGCTCTCTCTCCGCCTCTCAGAGTCTCTAGCTGCCTTCCAATGTCATCTCCTACAAGAAGCCATTCCTGATCCCGGAGTCCTTAGTCTCTCCCCTTCCCCAGTTACTTTGCATTGATTTTGTATCTGCATTCCACCCTCCCCCCTTTCCTTCCCCATATACCGCCCTCAATACCAGGTAAGCTCCTTGAGACCAGGAACTCTTAATTTTTTTCTTTATATTCCACGCACCTAGCGGTTGCTTAATAAATGATTTGCTGAATGAAATTGAATTGAATGTTACAAGAACTTAAAGCTGTTTTTCAAAAAAACACATTATTGAGATGGGGGAGGGGTGAAGGGGGATGGGGAGCATAATGCTTGATAAAAGCTTCTGGCACCTAATTCTCTGACCAATCAGCTGCATGCCGACTATGTTTAGTTTGTTCGTTCGTATGCTTGTTTTTAATGGGAGGTTAGGGAGAAGAAAAAAGGTAGATAGCAGTTTTCTGCGCTTTCCGGAGGTTTAAGCTGTGGAAACAAACAATTAGCCATAAGAGCGTTCTTAAAACAGAGAGAATGTAAATCCCGTCCTATTTCTTTGTAACCTTCAAAGAAAAGTTAATAACCAAAAGCAGTAACAGCCGGGCCAGAGTCCCCATGGGAACGGCTGTAATTGGAAAGCACCACGTAAGAGAGCTGAGCGGCGGCCCCCTCAGAAATGCTGAGATACCGTTATGCGAGACGAACATGGGCTCCCGGAACGTCCCCGTCATCAGAACACAATCCTGGGGGCAGACCCAGGGAGATGCTGTGATACGGCCGGGAGCCGACTGGTCCAGTTTTCAAATGCGCTCATAGAATGCGAGAGCCCTGCCTCTGTCCTCCCCGGGCGGGCGAGACGCTCTCTATCTTCCCACTCACAGGCCAGCTCTCATTTTCACAACTGCTCCCCCAACCAATCACCAGGCCTGTCTCATCAGCTTTGTTTTTGTCTCCAAGTCCTCTTTCTTTCTTGTTTGCATCTCATTGGCCACAGAGGTTGCGGTATTTACCTGGAAACCAGTGAGCCCAAGGGTGACTTTGTTAAGGCCAAGGACAGCAATCATAACACCTTTGGCTCGGAATCTACCTTCAGAGGAAATGGGAGGCGAGGGCATATAGGGAAACATTTTCAAAACGAAAAAGCCAAGATATACTGTAATGAATTTACTTTGTCCTCTGCCAAGGACCAGAATTTAGAATAAAATAAACAAACGACAACAACAAACAGCTGCAGGGTGGGAGTTTCTATTCTCTAATTACATTTCCTGCTCATATCACTGGGAATCAGGAGAGCTTCGCTGGGAAGTAAAGGGAGATTGGAGCCCCACTGAGAGAGGAACAATGATTTACTCAAAACCGCAGCAAGGCACTAACGAAACCATCAGTCAAAGAATTCTTAATCTTTTTTGTGTTGTGGACCCCTTGGGGGGGGAGGGTGTGGTGAATGATGTTTTTTAAATGCATATTAAATAATATGTATTGAATAATAATATTTTTAAGTGCATGAGACAAAATACATAGAATTTCAAAGAAAACCAATTACTCTGAGATATAATCTTTTTTTTTTTAATCACAGACCTCAATTTAATAACCCCTGCCAAGGCAGAACGTGGGACCTGGAGTTACAAAGACCAGAGTTCAATTTTAGTCTCAGATACTTCCTGCATGATTCTGAGCAAGTCACTTGACTGTTACCTGCCTCAGTTTCCTTATTTGTAAAAGAAGGATAGCTATAGCACCTACCTCCCAGAGTTGTTGTGAACATAAAATGAGGTAGCATTTGTAAAGCTCTTTGCAAACCTGAAAGCAATGAAGTGGATTCCACTTTAACAGACAGGAAACATTTGGCTGCCAATATGCAAGCCATTTCCGAATGATCTATGTGTATACAACCCAATTGTTTAGTTTTAAAGCAAAAATCAAGATCAATACCAAAGTACAAGAAAGAATGAAAGTGAGACTATATGGAACACAATTGGGGCAACTCCATTTTGACCATCAACAAACTGCTGATACCCAAAATGGCGAATGGATGAAAGAAGCATGGACTCAGGCTATTGGTATTTCCTTGTGGTTCAATTGTGTCTGACTCTTTACAACCACATGGACCATATAGCAGCAATATTGTCCATGGGGTTTTCTAGGCAAAGATACTTGGAGTAGTTTGCCATTTCCTTTTACAATGCATTAAGGCAAACAGGGTGAAGTGACTTGCCCAGGGTCACACAGCTAGTGAATGTGTAAGGCAGGCTTTGAACTCAGGTCTCCCTGACTCCAGTCCCAGTGCTCTACCCACTGAACCACCTGCCTGCCTCCATCATTATTTCCTAAGGAAATTTAAAGACCTTTAAAAAAATAATATGCTATTGTTGCCATATTTGGATTTTACAGAGTTCAACTGTAGAAATTATGAGCCTTTTTCATGGGTAACACAGAAGAGATTAATACTTTTAATCCCCCAACATTCTCACACCTTATTCCAACTCTTATTCCAGCTTTGGAGGAAATAAGCCCCACAGTGTGACCTAGAGCTGGAGAGAGTCAGTTGAATTTCCTCTTTTCCTCCAGCCTAGATTTCTTTTAGCCTTTCTGAAAAGTTAGCAAGAAAATAGACACACACTTAAGCTGCAATCTCCACGATAACAAATAATCCTCATAACCAGGTAAACACAGTAACCTGGAGAAAGAAAGGAAGAGCAAGATATCACAGGACAGAGGTTTGTCTAGTTTTTTTTTTTTTTTGCTTTCTCTGCAAAAGAATCATAGAAAATTATGAAATAAATGAGGGGATATTTCATTGTGGTCAGAGAAATATAAGTAGAATTAAGCACTTTAAAGAAAAACACAGCCAAAAACAGTAGAAACTAAATAGAACCATATTCATATTAAGCCAATAGTATCTACTAAAGGGGTAATGGTGTAATGGAATGAGTACTGTTCTAAATATCTGGAGTCTAGCTCTTAATGGTTTTACGAAGCCTTTATTTCTTCATCTGTAACATGGAGGTAACAATACCTTTATTTAGTTTTAAGAACTGTCCAAAGGCTAAAGAAACATCATTTCATGGGGCACTTGGTCCATTTCATATTCAGCACTTGTGATCAACATTTGCAAAAAATATCAATTCCAAAGATAATTGCTTCTTATATCTACGTCTTTTTTTGGCAGATGAAGAGGTGGAGAAATTCTACAAAGAACTTGATAAGACCCTACAAATTAAGTGGCTATATTCTGTAACTTCAGTATGAAGATGTGTTTAGGGGAGAATGGGAGGAAATAGAGATAATACAGTTCACAAGTTTAAATGAGAAATTGCAATGGCTTACAGATAATACAGAGACTTCACACCTTTCTATCATGAATAGTTTCTTTGAGAAAAGGGTTAAGAAGTACTGGACGCAATGATCAACAAATACCATCATAAAAATGAAATGGATTACATTTTAACCATCTGAAAACAACTAGCTGCCAGCGTGAGTCATTTCTGAATCATCTGTTTGTGAACAACCTGATCATTTGCTTATAGAACAAAAATCAAAATCAGCAACGAAGTAGGAAAATAAAAATGTAAATGTACAGCTTACAACTGAGGCAATTCCAGCTCCACCTATTTAGACAAGTTGTTGATACCCAAAAAAGGAAATGACTAAAAGAGATATTGACCAGGGCTCTCTTCATTGCCTAGGAACGTTTAATCTATGCACATCGATCATCAAAATGAGAGATGAATGAATGAAAACATGCTTATTAAGTGCTTACTGTATACCAAACACTGAGGATACCAATTTCATCTAACAAAGAGTTGATCTCCTTGTCAAGAGGAGAGATAAAGCGGCCACTCTGGCTTAGAATAGAAACTTTTTCTAAGATTTTGTGGAAAGTGATTCCTAATAATAGGCATATACCCCAAGGAGGTCAAAGACAGAAAGGAAGTTTCAATATATACTAAAATATTCATAGCAGCACATTTTCTAGTAATTCTCTATTACCTCCAGAATCAAATATAAACTCCATTGTTTGCCACTTAATGTCCTTCCCAGGCTGGCACACACACACTTTTCCAGCCTTGTTGTACTTTATGCCCTTCTCTGTCAAGTCAAACTAGCCTTCTTGCTATTCCTGATACCTAGTGTTCCATTTCTGGCCTTCATGCCTTTGCGTTGGCTATTCTTCCATGCCTGGAATATATTCCAAAATCCCTAGTTTCTTTCAAGGCTCAGCTCAAGTATTACCATCCATATGAGGCCTTTCCTGATCTCCCTCCTGCAAATGCACTTCTTCCTCAAATCACCTTGTGTCTATACATTCTTGTTATCTCCCCTTGCTGGGCTATAAGGTCCTAGAAGACAAAAGATTTTTTTCACTTTTACCTTTCTACCTCCAGTGTCTAGCATAGTGCTTGGCACACGGTATAAGCACTTAATAAATGCTCATTGATTGATTGATTAAGAAATGACCTAAACAAATCGTATTATGTGAATGAACTAGAATATTCTGGTGCCATAGGAAATAATGAGCATTAAGAATTCAGAGAAGCATGGGAAGATTTATATGAACTGATAAAGAGCAAAATAAGCAGAACCACAAAAACAGTTAGCTACACAATAATAGATTTGCTCTGTGAAGTCTGGATTCAGTCAAAGAGCCAATTTGTTCTCGGAAGTTTGGTTTTAGTCAAAGGGCCACACTTGAAAACCTAGAGGGCTACATGTGGCCTCTAGGCTGCAGGTTCCCCACCCCTAGACTACAACAATATCAATGTAAAGAACAAAAAAAAATCTGAAACAATGCTATACAATGATAATGATCAAGTTAGACCCTCAAAAAGAGAAAAAGAAATGTACCTTCTTTGCAGAAATCATGCTACAGGGGTGGAAACCTACAGCCTTGAGTCCACATGTGACCTTCTAGGTCCTCAGGTGCAGTCTTTTGACTGAGTCCAAGTCTTACAGAACAAATACTTTTTGTTCTGTGAAGTTTAGATTAAGTCGAAGGGTGTCACTTGAGGACCTAGAGGGCTACATGTGGGCTCAAGACCACAGGTTCTCCATCCCTGGTGTAGACCATTGCATAATCTGTCATATTTGTGTAGTGGGAATAAAGTAGTTCTACATATTCTCTGGCTATGTTCCTTCTTCCATCTATGTAGTGCCCCATTGCTAAAAGTACTTGGTATTTTAATAAAGATAGACCCTGAATGGTCCCTAAGTTGTCCCTGTCAACCCATGACATTGGCAGCGAAGGGGTACTATATCTGTTAAAAGAGGAGACAGCTTCCAGCTGGTGCTCTTTTGAATTTATCTTTAGAGTTGGCAAGATGTGACTCCAGTAGGGAATAATGGAAACACAGAGTCTTTTTCTACCCCAATGTCATGGCAACCCTGCCACTACTCCCCACATGCAGCATGGACTCAATTTGGCAACTTGGGCTCAGGACCCCTGGAGTCCTTTGCTGTTTTGTGTTTTGTTCTTTCCTCATCTTAGGTGACCAAGTACCCTGAGAGATACTTGCTCTGGGAAACTTGTGGGTTCCCTGGCAGTCCCCCCAGAGGTCCCATCAGCAAACAGAACTGAATGATAGCAGAGTCTGACTGTGTTCCCAGAGCAACGGTGCTGATAGCAAAGGAAGTTTCTGCATCAGATACAGAAACCATTGTAAAAAGAACTGACCCAGCTTGGTCATTTAAATCACTGACAGGTCGGTACCAGGAATTGGTAAAAATAAGATAAAAAGGTAAATAGACTTTCAAACTGTTTTATGTCCTAATGAGGCTTAATTACCAGCATTCCAACAGATTGTAAGAGTAGTTATAGATTAAGTTACTGACTCCTGCTTAAATCATTCTATTAATGCACACTGTTAATCTTTCTCTATTGAACATTTCTCTCCCTGTGGGAATAAGCTGCTCGTCTCATACCTGATTCATGTTTGAACATTGAGTACACTTTTATTTTTCCTACCCCTTTTGTAGAACCCCTTAGAATTTCAAGCATAACTCTTACTATAATTAGCAACTTTCTCCAGGATGCTGGGATAGAAGTTTGTTAATGAGCCAAGGAATATGAAAATGGGAAGCCTAATCATTATAATTAGCTGTTAGGCTTCCCAGGAATGAGCCCAGCATAAACTACAATGGCTGGGTATAGAACAGGGAGGGGTTCAGGTTGTTGTCCCCTGAGACCCAGCCAAGAGGTTCCTCTATGCTAGACTTGGTTGACATCTTGTTTAATTTTACAAAACATTTTTTTTCTCTTTCCTTTTTTATTCTGTATTACAAGGGATGGTACACTGTAGGGGAGGGGAATTAAGATTCTTTATATTTGGAAATGAAAATGATGAAAAAAGATATCAGTTTTTTTAATTTAAAAGATCTTAGGAAGATGAAGGAAGATTATGAGTTGTATGTCACCAGAAGATGATAGAAGTAAGTGGAAAAACACATTCGCAGAAATATTGGTAAGAGATCTACCTAAAAAGCCAGATTGCTCCAGGATTTGTTAAGAAGGAAACTTGAAGGAAAACAACAAAGAGATGAAAAATGGAAAAGCTCCATAAAGATTTCCTTCAGAAATTCTATTCTCTCTGCCAGCAGTAGAACTGCCGCATTTAGACTCTAACATCATAGTCCCTGGCACACTGTATGAAATAGTATTGACAGTAAAGAAAATGAAGATAGGAAAAGCAGCTGAATTAGATCAAATAGACAAAGAGACAGCTTGGCATAAAGAAACGAGGGTAGAGCTTAAAGACTGAAAACAGGATTCAATCCTGCCTCTGAAAAATGCTAGCTGTGTGACTGTAGGCATGGCACCTAATGTCTCACTACCCCCAGGAAAATCTCAAAAACCTCTAAATTATCTGTATCAACGAAGGGAATTTCTAGCCAGGAGGACACTATACTGCTGAAATCACAGGCCTTGGCAAAATAATTAAGTAAATAAAGCAAAAGAAAAGAGGCCCCCCGCCAGAGATTAAAAAAAATTCTGAAGGCCTTGTATGATCAATTCTGAAGATATCTAAAAGAAGAAAGGATGACAAATACTAGAGTAAAAATACCATTGACATTTTTAAAAAATGACTCAAAATATCAATAATGGCTTATCCATATGCCTGCTTTCTCATTTCTACAAAGCCTTTATGAGAATAATCTAAACCTACATCATTTGGATGATGATATGAGAAGGAAATAGCGAGACTTCAGAAAATTACATGACATAGTACCACACATACGGTACATTAGAAGGAGCACTAAATTTAGATTCTGGACACACCCTGGGTTCAAATCCCACTTCTGTCTTTTATACCTGTATGACCCTGATCAAGCCATTTTATCTTTCTGGGCCTCAGTCTTCTTATCTGAAAAGTGGGAAGTTTTGGCTAGATGTACAATAGGGTCCCTTCTAATTCTAAATCTGCAATTCTGTTTATTTCTTGTTCAAAGGTTAACATTTTTACAGCTGTATAACTGATTAAAAGAACTGAACTTATTGTTTACTGGCTACAAAAATTTTTCATTTCATAGATCAAAATACTGTCTTAAGGCTCTTCCCCCACAAAGCCTCTCTCATGCTTACGAAAAAAATCATTCGAGATTACGTGAAAGACATTACCAAGCAAGGTAGAAGGCTAGACATTGTCTCTGATCCTCATGACTTCTCAAATCTCTCCATATAAATGAGAACCACAATCACTCAGAGTTTGACCCAACTATCCACAAAAGAAAAAATAAAGTGGATGAAGGATGGCTATTATACAGTCTATGACATGCTTTTGGATAGACTAATGGTCCATCAGTGCATACAATCCGAACACAAACTGCAGGGAGACAATAATCAGAGCTTAGAATTGTATATGCGAAGGAAAGCCGACTGAATTTTTAGAGAAACTGCAGAGTGCTTCCAATTACCCTGAAACAAAGCTTCATCTATCTATCTTCATCTGTCTATCTATCTATCTATCTATCTATCTATCTATCTATCTATCTATCTATCTAATTTATTCCATTAAATATTTCCAAATTATGTGTAAAAAAATTAACAATCTTTTTTTTTAAATTGAGTTCCAAATTCTCTCCCTCCTACCTCCCCTTCTTGAGAAGACAAGAAATTTCCTATCAATTATACATGTGAAGTCATGCAGAACATATTTCTGTATTAGCCATGTTGCAAAATAAAACACAGAAAAAATAAAGAAAGTAAAGTATGCTTTGATCTGCATTCAGAATTTGTCAATTCTCTCTGGAATTGGATAGCACTTTCATCATGGGTCCTTTGGAGTTCTCATGGGTCATTGTCCTTGATCAGAGTAGCTAAGCCTTTCACAGCTGATCATTCTTACAATATTGCTGTTACTATGCGCAATGTTCTCCTGGTTCTACTCACTTCCCTTTGCATGAGTTGATATGTCTTCCAGGTGTTTCTGAAACCATCCTGCTCACCATTTCTTACAGCACAATAGTATTACATCATAATCATGTACCACAGTTTGTTCAGCCATTCCCCAATGATGGGCATCCCCTCAATTTCCAATTCTTTGATAACAGCTAGGTGGCACAGTGGATAGAGGGCTGGGCCTGGAGTTAGGAAGACTCATATTTATGAGTTCAAATTTGGCCTCAGATATTACTAGCTATGTGACCCTTGGCAAGTCAATTAACCCTGTTTGCCTCAGTTTCCTTATTTGCAAAATGAGCTAAAGGAAATGACAAACCACTATAGTGTCTTTGCCAAGAAAACTCCAAATGAGGTTACAAAGAGCCAGACACAACTGAGATGACCTAAAATACAAGTTCTCATTTTTACAAATTTGACTCAGTTCCCTATATGTTTGAGAAATGAGGCATTTCTCAGAGAAACTTGTAAAAATTTTCCCCAGTTTCCTGTTTTCCTTCTAATTCTGGCTACATTAGTTTTGTTTATACCAAAACTTTTTAATTTCATGTAACCCTAAATTGTCCTATTTTGCCTTCCTGTGATCCTTTCTATCTCTTGTTTGGTTTATAAACTCTTCCTTTATCCATAAATCTCCCCTAATTATTTATGATATAATTTTTTATGTTTCAATCATTTATACATTTTGGCCTTATCTTGGCCTACGGCATGAGATTTTGGTCTGTGCTTAGTTAACTTTTCAATTTCAATATCCTTTTGGAGACACTAAGTATCTGAAATCATTAAAACAACAATATCACCAGAGAATTAACATTTTTAGAATCCAAGCCTCCTAGTGAGTAGGGATTGTTTCATTCTTAGTAGCTATATAATCAGTGCCTGGCCCAGTATTTGGCACTCAGAAGACATTTATAAAAATGTTTATTGATTAACTGAATGTATAACCTCACAGTAAGCATTAAGGAAATTACAGGATATCACCATGAAGAAGTTGTGCCTGTTGCGGAAGAAAATTTTGCACTCTTCATTTTAGGCTCAAGCCTTCCAGAAATAATTTTATTCATTTATGTTAATGCTAACCTAAGCACTCTGTTTAGAAAGCGAGAGATGTCCAAAGGAGCAGAGTCTCTTTATTGTCAGATATTTCTCTACCACAATTCATTTTGAAGTCTCAATTTATGGGATTCTTGGAAAAAGAATACTTCATAGCCAAGTTTAAGCAAGGGTCCAGAGTTTAGGTTCCAATTCAGCTAACTTCAGTTCACTTCATGAGACCAGAACAGTAATTAGTAGTCACAGGCTTAGAGAAACATGCCCCTCAAGCCATTCAATCATTCTTTGACTTTTGAGAAGTCTCCAGCTGGTCAAAAAGATATTTCCATTAACTGAAGTAATTAAAGAAATTTTTCCTTCTCTGGGAGGGTCAGGTGGCAGGGGGAATCATTGTCCTAATTCCCTTCTTGACATGGGGACAAAGGGTATTACAGATCTTAAGTGTATAAATTAAAAGCCTCTTGCCTTTGTTCCACTTGAGGATCTTCCCCTTCCAGTTTGATTTTTTTCTGGCCTAGGTTAAAGAGGTGTCATTTTTTTAACCTAGCCTTAATCCTGAATAGGCATTGCCTAAGTCAAACTGAGTTCAAATCTAGCCTCAGACACTTGACATACTAGCTGTGTGACCTTGGGCAAGTCACTTAACCCCAATTGCCCTGCCTTCCCCCCTGCAAAAAACAAACAAACAACAAAAAACAAACTGAGACATGCTCAAGACCTTAGCTTTAAAACCCCCAAGGTCTTCCACAGCATCTGGGGCCATCTCCAATTGTCCTGATCTATATCTGGCCACTGGACCCAAATGGCTCCATAAAAGAAAGGAAGCTAGTGACTTTGCACAGCCCTCCCTCACTAAAATCCAATTAACTTGCATGTTATAGCATCACCTCCATGATGTCATGGTCTTCTTCGAGAACTTAACTACCTCCACCTTGATTCTGGGTTGATCTAGAAAGAGGAAGGTAGGATTTTTAATAGTTAAAGAAAGACTGATAAGGATTTCTCTTTCAGATTAGTCCAAAGCTGTCAGATTTGGATCATTTTTAAATGCTTTCTAAATATGTCTACTAAAGGGACTTGGAGGAAAGGATGGGGGCTTTAGTCAGCTTCCATACTGTGAAGCAACAAAAAGGACATTGTTGGAAAGATGTATAACCAGAAGAAGTGATAGGTCAGTCATACAGTAAAAGCAAAGGATAGGCTATAGATAATCTCTGTTTGCTACTGGTGTCACCCAGTGTCAGGAGAGATCTATACAAAGATATTCAGCATTTCAAGTATCCCCCGCCCCATGGAGGATTTATGGGAGAACAAAACTGGATTGCACAGGATGAGAAGATTGTCATGATTTGTCATAGGCACCATTAGAGGGAGCCCCTCAGATCCATGAGGTCACGTATCCATCTAAGTATCAGTGAAATACTTGCTTCACAGGGTTGTTGCAAGACAAGTGATTCATAGAGCTTTGTGCAGTATAAAAACATAAGCAACCATTCATTCAGCTAACCCAGCCTTCTACAGAAATTACCTTTCTACTACTACAGGCAGCTAGGTGGTGCAGTGGACAGAATGCTGGACTTGGAGTCAGGAAAACCTGAGTTCAACTCATGCCTCAGACACTAGCTGTGTGACCCTGGGCAAATCACTTCACCTCTCTAGCCTTTGTTTCCTCATCTGCAAATGGGGATGATAATCATAGTGCCTACCTCACAAGATTGCTATGAGAATCAAGTGAGATAATACGTGCAAAGTGCTTTGCAAAATACCCAGTGGTATATAAATGTCAGCTATTGTTCTGTATACAACACTTCCTTGAAAGCAGGGATCCTGTTTCATTTATTAGTAGACTATAAACTCCTTAAGTTGTGCATTGCCTTGTTTTTGTTTCTATATCTCCACTACATGGAACATAGTACCCATTTAATAAATTCTTGTTAATTCTTTGTATCACCTGCCTCCTAACACAGGGTCCTGTACATACTATTGTGTTGTCAGCTGTTTTCAGTCATATCTGACTCTTCATAACCCCATTTGGGGTTTCCTTGGCAAAGATAGTGGCATGGTTTGCCATTTCCTTCTCCAACTCATTTTACAGATGAAGAAACTGAGGCAGACAGGGTTAAGTGACTGGCTTGAGGTCATACAGCTAGTAAGGCTATATGTCTGAAGCTGGATTTGAACTCAGGTCTTCCTGACTTCATGCCCAGCACTCTATCCACTGTACCACCTAGCTGCCATAAGCCTACAGCATCTGGTATCTCATCCAAGCACTAGCCAGGTCCGATCCTGCTTATCTTTGAAGATCAGATGAGATCAGATACATTCAGACTAGTATGGCCGTAGACCTGCACATAACAGGGACTCTATAAATGTTTCTGGAACTGAACCATCAATTCCATCCAATTCCATCAAAGCTTCTCTCAAAAGCAGAAAGGTACCACTGATCATCAGAAAGATTATTATCATAGGCAGGAGTAGAGATAATTGCATAACTTTAACTTAACTGCACGGAGATGTCAAATTCAATGGAGATTATCGTAAGCAAAAAAGAAACCACCAAAGATGACCCAAGAGATTCTTGCCATTGAATCACTGGCGGCTATGATTTTTTTTAGAGGCCAGTGCTCCCCAGCTCTGGGAATTGAAGTCACTTCCCTCACAATCAGGAAAGGAAATCAGGCTCCCCAGAGATGACTGGATAAAATCTCACATAGCCCTTAAAAGACAATTCTTATCAGTCAACCAACACGCTCTGGATTGGATACGAATTTCAAGAAAGAGAAAGGCTGCCAGCTACTGCTGAGAACTCATGTCATTACATTTTTCTTTCTCCATTCTATTAAAGTACTGCATCTATCAGTCTTAAGAGCATGGTCTATGTGACCAGGGCCATAGATAAGGTCATAGAACTGGAAGTCAAGGTGGCAGAGTAAGGCAGGGATTTGCCTGAGCCCTCTCAAATTCTCCTCCAAACAAATTTAAAATAACACCCCAAAATATATTCTGGAGAACCAGAATCAACAAAAGGACAGGATAAAAAAAATTTCTAGCCTAAGACATCTTAGAACGTTGGCAGGAAAGGTCTGTCTCAATGGGGTGAGAGTAGACTGCAATTCAGTACAGGCCACCACAGTGCTGGCCCTGCTCCCAACAAGCCAGCAGCAGGCCTTGGGGCCAACTGAATCTGTAGCTGAGGCTTCTGGCACTCCTACCTCACAGATGGTAAGGGGATAGGACAACTGCCCCTTTGCTAGCACTGGGTACAGGACTATGTTACATTGCCCACACATGGTTCTGGGTTGCAAGTCCATGGTGAGGAAGAGGAGAACTAGCACACTAGAGCATATGGCCACAGAAATACAGGGGACCTGGTCACAGTTCTAGGGCAGAGAAGAGTGCTTGTGGTCACTCACAGAACAGAGCAAAGGCCAGGAGAGCAGTGACCACACCTCTCCTTATATTATAATACCTTAGAAGAACTGAAAACTTACAGACCCTAGAACTAGCTCTGAACAAAAGCAGCGTGAAAAACATGAAGCTTGGAACAGTGTTCTCTCCACCCCAGGGACAGGGCCAACTTTAACATAAAGTTAAAAGTCAAGACATAGGCTGAAAAAAAATGAGCAAACAAACAAACAAAAAAGAACCCTTACCATAACAAGTTACTATGGTGTCAGGGAAGATTAAGACAAAATCAGAAGAAGATAATGAAATCAAAATAGCTACATTCAGAGCCTCAAAGAAAAATGTGAATTGGTCTCAGGCCCAAAAAGAATTCCCAGAAGAGTTCAAAAGGGATTTTAAAAATCAAAGAGAAATGCAGGGAAAATTGGGAAAAGGAATGACAGTGTAACACAAGAAAATCATGAAAAAAATCAACAGCTTGGTAAAGAAAGTACAAAAAAATTACTGAAGATTAAAACACCTAAAAAAACAGGATATGAAAATGGTAAAATAGGCACAAAAATCCAGTGAAGAGAACTCCTTAAAAAGTACAATTGGTCCAAATTGGAAAAAGATGGCCAATGAAAAAGGAGGTACAAAAGCTTGCTAAAGAAAATAAATTCTGAAAAATTAGAATTGGATAATGGAAGCTAAAGGCTACATAAGAATCAAGAAACAATAAAACATAGAGCTGGAAGTCATCTAGTCCACCAGCCTCATTTTACAGATGAGGCAACTGAGGCCAGAAAGATGAAATTTCTTGCTCAAATAACCAACTGTATACTTAGAATTAAGTCCTTGACTGCTGCTCCCATAGGAACACATGTAGAGAAGCTATGCCTTCCCCAATTTCCTGCTAAACTACATCCTCAATCATAGTTAGAGATTCTACCATCTAAAAGATTCTTTCCTTTTACTTAAGAATTCAAAATACAAATTCATAAGAGACATATCTATAGTGGCCATATTTTCTAAACCACCAATCTAGAAATAGGGTCTAATAAAGATATTCCTTTTTCAAAGGCTTATTAAGCATATATTTTCTCTTGAAACAGGGCCTGCCAAAGAAGTGTCATAGATACGACTAAGCCTTATTTGCCATTTATATTTTAGTGCAAATGAGTATTCACCCTTCTAGGGGAGCAAGTTTCAATAGGGTAAGGGTAGAAACAGCTTGGAGATAATGGAGACCTCATGAGAGTAGGGAGTACTATTAAGGAATAAAATAGATATTCCTGAAGACAACTCTGTACTTCACAGTTCTGATTCAAGTCAGTCCTGCCCATGGGCCTCCAGAAAAGCTGTATGAATGCCCTAGGATCATAAACTGACTCTTGGAAGGAGATTTAGAGTTCAGATAACTAAAATCTTCATTTTAAAAACTCATTATTTATTTATTTAATATTTTTAGTTTTCAGCATTAATTTTCACAAGAGTTTGAATTACAAGTTTTCTCCCATTTCTACCCTCCACTCCCACTCCAAGATGGCATATATTCTTATTGCCCCATTCCCCAGTCGACCCTCCCTTCTGTCACCACACTCGCCCCCATCCCTTTCCCTTACTTTCTTATAGGGCAAGATAGATTTTTATGCCCCATTGCCTGTATATCTTACTTCCTAGTTGCATGCAAAAACCTTTTTTTTGAACATCTGCTTTTAAAACTTTGAATTCCAAATTCTCTCCCTCTTCCCTCCCCCCCACCCTCCCTAAGAAGGCAAGCAATTCAATGTAGGCCGCATGCGTATCATTATGCAAAACCCCTCCATAATACTCATGTTGTGAAAGACTAACTATATTTTGCTCCTTCCTATCCTATCCCACTTTATCCGATTTTCTCCCTTGACACTGTCTGTTTTCAAGTGTTTGCTTTTGATTACCTCCTCCCCCTATCTGTCCTCCTTTCTATCATCCCCCTTTTTTATCCCCTTCCTCCTTCTTTCCTGTGGGGTAAGATACCCAATTGAGTGTGTATGGTATTCCCTCCTCAGGTCAAATCCAATGAGAGGAAGATTCACTCATTTCCCTCACCTGCTCTCTCTTTCCAACAGAACTGCTTTTTCTTGCCACTTTTTGTGAGATAATTTACCCCATTCTATCTCTCCCTTTCTCACTCTCTCAATATATTCCTCTCTCATCCCTTAATTTGATTTTATTTTTTTAGATATCATCCCTTCATATTCAACTCACCCTGTACCCTCTGTGTGTGTGTGTGTGTGTTATACACCTTCCTTCCAGCTACCCTAATACTACTTCTCATGAATTATACACATCATCTTTCTGTGTAGAAATGTAAACAAAACAGTTCAACTTTATTAAGTCCCTTATGATTTCTCTTTCTTGATACCTTTTCATGCTTCTCTTGATTCTTGTGTTTGAAAGTCAAATTTTCTATTCAGCTCTGGCCTTTTCATTGAGAAAGCTTGAAAGTCTTCTATTTATTGAAAGTCCATATTTTGCCTTGGAGCATGATACTCAGTTTTGCTGGGTAGGTGGTTCTTGGTTTTAATCCTAGCTCCATGACCTCCAGAATATCATATTCCAAGCCCTTCGATCTCTTAACGTAGAAGCTGCTAGATCTTGTATTATTCTGATTGTGTTTCCACAATACTCAAATTGTTTCTTTCTGGCTGCTTGCAGTATTTTCTCCTTTACCTGGGAACTCTGGAATTTGGCAACAATATTCCTAGGAGTTTTCTTTTTGGGATCTTTTTGAGGAGGTGATCGGTGGATTCTTTCAATTTCTCTTTTACTATCTGGCTCTAGAGTATCAGGGCAGTTCTCCTTGATATCTAGGTTCTTTTTTTGATCATGGCTTTCAGGTAGTCCAATAATTTTTAAATTATCTCTCCTGGATCTATTTTCCAGGTCAGTGGTTTTTCCAATGAGATAGTTCACATTGTCTTCCATTTTTTCATTCCTTTGGTTCTGTTTTATATCTTGATTTCTCATAAAGTCAGCTTCCACTTGCTCCAATCTAATTTAAGGTATATTTTCTTCAGTGGTCTTTGGACTTCCTTTTCCATTTAGCTAATTCTGCCTTTCAAGGCATTCTTCTCCTCATTGGCTTTTGGAGCTCTTTTGCCATTTGAGTTAGTCTATTTTTTAAGGTATTATTTCCTTCAGTATTTTTGGGTCTCCTTTAGCAAGTCATTGACTTGTATTTCATGGTTTTCTCACATCACTCTCATTTCTTTTCCCAATTTTCCTCTATTTCTCTAACTTGCTTTTCCAAATCCTTTTGAGCTCTTCCATGGCCTGAGACCAGTTCATGTTTTTCTTGTAGGTTTTGATGTAGGCTCTTTGACTTTGTTGACTTCTTGTGGCTGTATGTTTGGTCTTCTTGTCACCAAAGAACGATTCCAAAGTCTGAGTCTGAATCTGAGAGTGTTTTCACTGCCTGGCCATGTTCCAGCCAACTACTTGACCCTTGAGTTTTTCGTGGGAGTATGACTGCTTGTAGAGTATAGAGTACTTTGTCCCCAGCTTGAGGGGTTTATGCTGTTGTTTTCAGAGCTATTTCTACACAGCAAGCTCTGTCACACCAGCACTCCTCCCCCAAGAACCGCCAACCCAGACTGTGACTCAGATCTTAAGCAGGCTCTGCACTTCCACTCTGATCCACCACTTAATTCCTCCCACCAGGTGGGCCTGGGGCCAGAAGCAACTGCAGCTATAGTTCTGTCCTCAGAGCTGCACCCTCTCTGCTGAACTGTGAACTCCTTTCACTCTGTCCCCCACAGCTTTTCCCACTAACCTTCTCAGTTGTCTTTGGTGTTTGTGGTCAGAGTCTGGTATCTGCCACAGCTCACTGATTCAGGGTGCTAGGGCCTGTTCCACCCAGCTCCCAGTCTGGTTGGTCCAGGCACAGCCCACGCTGGTCTCTGCTCCCAGCTCCATGGGATAGACCTTACCCAGTGACCATCCAGGCTGTCCTGGGCTGGAGCCTTGCTTCCCTCTGCTATTCTGTAGGTTCTGAAGCTCTATAATTATTCAGAGCCATTTTTATAGGCTTTTGGAGGGACCTGGGAGGAGGAGCTCATGCAAGTCCCTGCTTTCCAGCCACCATCTTGGCTCACCCCGCCAGAATCCTCATTTTACAGATGAAGAAATGAAGGTTAGAGAAACCAAGTGACTTACTCAAGGTCACGTACCAAATAAGGGGCAGAGTTGTCACGTGAACTCTGGGCCCCTGAGGCCAAATTCAGCATGTTTCATCTTCAATATGTTTTGACTTGGACATCTTCTAAGAAAAGGCCTCTAGATTGCCAAAGCAGGTTTGTGAAACTGGACACTTTTCAGAGGCAACAGATTTTTTATTGTTCCCCTTTCCATCTAATAATGACAGGTTACCGTATAGATCGCTAAGAAAATTTCCAGTTGTACTTTGGGACAGGCTAAATCCTGCCTAGTATGGAAATAAACAGCCCTTCTGTTTAACTTTCTAGATTTGTTTTAATTACTTATATATTTAATTATATTGTACTCCAAGGATTTGCGGTAAAAGATTTTCTTAAAGATCTGATGAATAAATAAATGAAGTGCATTACTGAGAAATAGCAAGTTCCTGGTGCTGTTTCAATTATTACTGACTTATTACATGGAATGCACAAAACCTTTAAAGTTGTTTCACTGGATTTTATCTATGGCTCCAAATTGGGCTCAAGTCCAGAATTTGGCTTCAAGCAAATGATACCCCTCTAACAACTCAACAGATTTCCCTACAAAAACTGGGAGAGATGTCAGAGATCTGGAAGACCAAGCAGAGCTGGGAGTAGAGGGCAACTTTTTAGAGAGCCCAGCATACTACTCTTGTCAGTGTTATGCCAGAGAGGGCCATTGCTGAGGAGGCTGCCATTTTGGGAAGACCTGAGTGGAGCAGATCCAATGAAGACATCAATGAGATCACTGAGGATTCAGCCACAAGAGGTAGAAAAGAAGCTTTCCATCTGGTACCTTATGACGTGAGGAGTCCCCGCAAGCTTGTCCCATTCGGAGCCACCAGAGCTTTATTTTCCCTTGTCTTGTCTCTCTCTTTCCAGATTTATTTTACATTACTCTCCTTTGTACCCCCTTTGACCCAGACTGGCCTTCTCATGCAGGATACTCCATCTCCAGTCTCTATGGTTTTGCAGAGATTCTCCACCATGCCTGAATGCCTTCTGTGTCCTTGCCTTACCTTATTAGAATCTCTAGTTTCCTTGAAAGGCCAGTTCAAACATCTGCTTCCTAATAGAGGCTTTTCCTGAACACCCAAGTCGATAGTACCTCTCTCCAAAGGTCAATATGTATTTTGTATAGTTTATATAAGTTCATTAATGTAGGTTGTCTGCCCTTAGTTTCCTTGAAGGCAGGGATAGTTTGATTTCTCTCATTGTATCTCTAGCTTCTAACACGGCGCTTGGAACACAGCAGGTGCTTAATAAATGCTTAATGATCAATGAAAAATTAATTCTTCCTCCATCTGGAAAGTCAGAGAAAAAATCAAAAGCATCAGAAACAAACCTGAAGCAGCAAACAGCAAACTCTTCCCTCGGTTTTTTTTAAGCAGAGTAACAGCAAGGTTCTTTCTGAACATCTCTTCTTAGGACAGAAACTGAACTGGTGCCAATTATGCATTCCAGGAAGAGGCCTCCTGTGGCTCTGAGTCCTAGAAAAAGCAGCACTTTTGAGGATATTCCAGCCCCATGTGGGTGGTAGGACAATGTAGCATCCACTTTGGTACCCTGCCTGATCTTGCCTAGGCCTTTGAAGCTGAGAATACTCTGTGCCAAGATTAGCTAAATGAAGCTGGGGAAACACACTGCTGATGGGGTAGAAATAGTATCTGGATTTGGTATCAGTTGATCGATAAGGTAAGTGTTCACTTGAGACATGACATGGCTAAATTCCACTACAAGTAATTACATCCAATCTCCCACTTTGGGGATCTTGCTTTAATTAACTTAAAGTCCTAATCTTAGGTATAGTGTGGCCAGTGCCACTATGGTGACCTTTGCTAAAGGTCATGTCACTCTATGCTTCAACCAAATGATACTACTCTCCATCTCCCATCCAAGCACCTTGATTTACCATCTTTATGCCTTTTCTTGCATCATTTTCTATGTCTGGACTATCCCATGCACCCTCCCCACTTTTTCCATGATTCTACCAATACTAATAACTTTTTCCCTCTCAGAAGTTATATTTTGGTATATTATGTAGGTATCATGATTATATATATATATTGTGTGTGTGTGTGTGTGTGTGTGTGTGTGTGTGTGTGTGTGTGTGTGTGTGTTATCCCCTATCTATGACATACATGAAGTTAAGAAGGCGTTTATAGAAATTGGTTTCTTAGTGAAATTCCACATTTTCCTCCTAATGACTAGTGATGTACACAAAGTATATATTTAACAAATGTTTATTGTTTTTTTGGAGTTAGTTCTTTTTTCACGTCTAACTCTTTGTGGCCCCATTTGGGGTTTTCTTGGCAAAGATCCTAGCGTGGTTTGCCGTTTCCTTCTCCAGCTCATTTTAGATGATAAAACTGAAGCAAACAGGGTTAAGTGATGTGTCCAGGGTCACAGAGCTAAGTATCTGAGGTCAGATTTAAACTCAGGTCCTGCTGATTCCAGGCCCAGTATTCTATCCAGTGCACTACCTGGCTGCCCTAACTACCATTGGATTGAATTACCTTAAAACCTTGGCTTTCTCAATCTTCTGCTTTGGCAATGCAATTCAGTTCAACGAGCATTAATTAATCATCTACTGTGTGCAAAGCATAATATTAGATGTCAGGGGATACACAGACAAAATTTTAAAATACTCCTTATCTACAAGAAGCTGATATTCTAATAGAGAAAGATAGCATTTACACAAACAAATAAGTGCCAGAGGATGTCCTTGTTGGAGGAGAAAAATCATTAATAATTAGACGACTCAGGAAAGGATGCTGGCAAAAAGTAATCAAAGAGTAAAGCCTTGAAAAAAAAACAAACTTAAGATTATTTTTAGAATTTTCACCCCAATTCCATGTAGAGACAATTTTTAGCATTTTTTTAAATTTTGAGCTCCAAATTTTCTTCCTTCCTCCCTTACCTGCTCTCTCCCTGAGACAGCAAGCAATTTGATATCAGTTATACAAGTGCAATCATGCAAAACATATTTCTATATTAGTCATATTGTGAAAAAAAAACATAGACCAAAAGGAAAAAAATATGAAAAAATAAAGAACTAAAGAAAAAGTATGCTTCATCTGCATTCAGACTATCAGCTCTTTCTCTGGAGGTGGTTCGTTTTGCATCGTGAGTCCTTTGGAATCAAACTTATGATTCTCAGGAGCTGTGGAGGGGAGGGAATTCATTCTAGGCATGCAGTGCAGCTGATGCAGTGGAATGGATGTAGGAGATGGCTCTGGGATCGTTCCAAGTTGTGGGAATAGCACGTAGGCCACTAAGTCTGAAATGGAAAATAAGTCAAGAGGAGAATTCTACCCACACTTCTCCTGTTCACCTCTTTTAAGTCTCTTGTATTGTAAAGACCTCTGAACACATCATTCTCTCCCTCTCCTACCCATTATATGCAAGTTCCTTAAGACAAGGCCCTGTTTTAGTTGCACAGTGTGGTGTTTTGCACATAGTAGTACTTAATAATATTCATTGAATCGATTTGAGTTGAATTGTCTTGATTTCTGTAGTTCACTACCTGAATCCTAAAAAAGATAACCCAGTGTTCTATTGTGGCTAAGTCATACCAGGCTCAGCCTACCACACCCTTCCGTGTTACCCTACCACTGTCATATTGGAGAATGCAATTTGAGAACAGCCGCTGTGCACTGCCATATTGCCTCAGGGGTAGAAAACAGATTTATCCTAGCGGCTTAGTGGAGGATCTGACTAACGACATAGTCAGCAGAGCCGGCTCAGAGCAGCGTGGTGCTCTAGAAATTGGAAGAGTTTTCAGTTTCATGAATACAGAATAACACACTGAAGGTCTTATCAAGTTCTTTGATCAAACTCTTTTAAAAATGTCATTACAGTGTTCCACTCTGGTGAACTGTCCCAAGGCAGGGTCCCCGCAGTGAAGTGGACCTCTGAATGTAAATCACTTCAGGACTTTCTTGAAATGGAAATTGTGTAAGGACAAGGGTGGAAAGACAACATGATACTGTTTCACCAACAAAGTGGTTATTTCATAGGCTACAAAGGATTTAGCTCTGTTCCCAGCTTAAGTAATGATAATAATAACATAGTTTAGGTGTTTGTTGCTGGCCACAGTTGCTCATCTGAAAGGCAGGAATTTGGAACACAGGATTTGAGGCAAAGGGCAATAATATTTTTGTTCTCTCTTTCCTCTAACTTGTTCTTCTTTTTGGCACAACCAAAGGATATTGGGAATGAGGGAAACCACAGCATCTCAGACCTGAATTAGCTTCCACAGTTTCTTCAGCAGAAACCTCTGAAATATGTTTAGGGGCACAGGATCCCAATAAGGGGATAAACAATATTGCAAAAACTTTCTAACATTAAGTCAAATAGAGTATTGAGAAAAGAGCCTTTGAGACTATTAGCCGGTGGAGGTATTAAAAGGATAGACTTAATCTTAGCCTGACAATCTTCCTGGATGTTGTTTGAGCATTTGGCTGGGTGGTTGGCTCATAGCTTTTGCAATGAATGATAGAAGAGCTTTCAGCCTGGCCTTGTCAGAGAGAGTCTTTCTAGTCACTGCACCCTAGAATATAGGAATGATTAAAGAGTTTCTAGCCCATCCTTATCAGGCGGAGCCTTTCTAGCATATAGGAATGGAAATAACTACAGATGTCCAAAAAGATAATGCCTAAAGCTAGGAAAATGAAGCTCAGAAAACATGAGACCATCAGAGTGTGCAATGCCACAACTTGTAGAAAGCAACAGTGGTGTATTAAATGCCTTTGCTTGGAACTAATGGAGTCTTCTTCAGGAGGACAAGTAAAAGTAAACACATCATAATGGACATCACTGCACTAAAATGGAAGATGAATATGAATCTAGAGAAGCATTGGAATATGCACATGATCTGATGCAAAATGAAACCAGCAGAAACATGAACAAAAATATAAACAGAAAGAACAATAACAAAAATTAAAACAAAATTGAGTGTGCATACTTACAATGATCAAGCTTAGTCCTGAAGAAGAAAAGTGAATTAAACCATCTTCTCTTCTTTGCAGAGGTTGGAGATTATAGGTATGGAACATTGCATATACTGTCAGAATTGGTTAGTTTTGTTGAACTGCTTCCTTTCTCTCTCTCTCTCTCTCTCTCTCTCTCTCTCTCTCTCTCTCTCTCTCTCTCTCCTCTCCCCTTTTCTCTTTCCCCTCTCCCCCTGGAAGGACACGGATATGCCTAGAACACTGAGGGTTCAGTTACTTGTCCAGGGTCACACAGCTGCTATATGTCAGGGGCAGAACTTGAACCTAGGTCCAAATTCCAGGATAAATTTTTTACCTTCTATACCCACTGAAACAAAGGTATGTTCAAAACAAAATATGAGTTTAAAAATTTTTAAACAAAATTTGAAGTAATTAAATCAGTCAAGTCTTAGGAGCTATGGTTTTGAGTAGATGCAAACTGATACAGTATCTTGAAAGTGGATGGCTGATATGAGAAAAAGCATCCCTAAATGCTCTAAAAATAACAACCTTTCATCGCTACTAGCTAAGAATGCAGCTGTTGTATTAGTAAGGCATGACTGCCTCAATCTCATGAATGAGAACTCCAGAACTCAAGATACAGAATGAGAGGACTCCAGGTGAAGGGCAAAGCATTCATTTTCAGATGTGGCCAAAGCGGGGATTTGTTTTGCTGGACTGTGCATATTTGTTACAAAGGTTTGGTTTTGGTTTGGTTTGGTTTTTCTTTAGTTGGAATTGGGAAGGGTAGAGTAGAGAGTGGAGATAGCAGTGGAAGAGGGATTGGGGAGATGGAAAAAAGAGGATTATTGAAGCATTTTTAATGCATGGAAGAGAACCGAAGGAAGACCAGAAGGAAATAAAGACAAGCAGGACAGCTTTGAAATTTCCATTTTGAATTTTAGTATATACCTAAAAGTAAAAGCAAGCTGTGTATAATAAAAGATTCACAATTTTGTGAATAATCCTGTTTTTTGTCCTACTTTGTAATCGTTATTTTTAAATTTGGAATAAAAAATAACCATATGTGTGTATATATCCATACTATACATGCATACTATATGTATACATACGTATGTATATGTATGTATGCATATATAGGTGTGTATATGTGTGTGTGTATATATTATACATACATATGTCTATATACATATTTTAAACCTCTCATGAATGAGCAGGGTTTTTGAAATAGATGAACTTGAATACATATAGCTCCACAAGGCATTGTTCATTCATTTGGCTCTGTTTTCTGAATCTATAATAGCTGTTCAGTAAACACTAAAAACCAATATTTTACCTTTCTGTCTCCAAACTGTTTGGTCTACTAAGCCTGACCAACAGAGACTTTAAAAGTGAGACCTTGTGATTTTTTTTGGTTTGTTTGTTTCTTGTCAGTGCTACCTAGACCTGCTGAGAGCCAAAAAGCTCAAATAACTTTGCTGAGCTAAGTCTCAGGGAAAGTAGTCCACTGTGGGAGTAGTCAGGTGTGCATACAAATTAAGAGCCACCATGTGCTCCATTTCTCAAGTGTTTGTGTGTGTGTTGTTGTGTGTGGTGTGTGTGTGTTGTGGCATGTAACTGGGCACAATGAACTTATCTCTAATTCCTGATTTTAGGCACCAATAGAACTGATAAAAAAAGACACAACACATTTAACCAAATCCAGACTGGTTTTCCCATGATTAAACAGAAGAGAGATGAAAGTGAGAGTAAGATGGAGAGTGGAGGAGAGGTGAGTGGGAGAAAGAGGGGAAAGAGACAGAGAGACAGACAGAGAGAAAGGCAGAGACAGAGACACACACATAGAGAGATAGAGAGACACAGAGAGAGAAAGAGAGAGAGGCAGAGAGAGAGAGACAGACAGACAGAGAGACGGGACTAGGACAAATAGAGATTTAAAGGGGTTTTGAAATGTGGTACAAAGAGAGCACTGGGTAGACCCAAGGCTTTCAGTATTTAACCATAGAGAAGCCAATCTAAACATCCCATTGACACCTCAGCCATAACATGTTCTAATTGGAACCCTTTATCTTTTTTTCTGAAATCCACCCCCTTCCAAACTTTCCTGTTTCTGTGGAGTGCACTACCATGTTTCCAGTCATCCGGATTCATAAACTCAATGTCATTTCATCTCTCTTCCTTTTCCTCACTAACACCCAAGAGTGGGCTGGTAAATGTTTAACAACCGGCTCTCAGAAAAGAAAAATGTACCCATTATACGCTTTTAAGTGTAATCTACATTATCGTTATTTTCTCCATCACTTATGTCTAGAAAATCAAGAAAACAATACATTTATGTTCTTATTTGTAGTGGCTGACTTTTGAGTTGAAAATGTTCACACTGAAAATTTAATAACCAGCAGTCTCCAGTGGGTCCAAGCAGGCTCAATGATACCCCTGACTACATCCTACTGAACTAATGCCTAAATGTTCTCTGCCAAGATTCAACTCTAATCGACATCCTTCTTCAAGAGATATCTTGAAGTGGGAAGGACCATAGGAGTGAAAGGGAAATTAGAAAGGATTTTTAAACTTTTTATTTAAAAATTAATTTGCATTTAGCTTTCTCTTTTCCTTCCCCAACCTATAGCAATTAGCAGCCTGATAATATGTTCCTTGGAAAAACTGAAAATGAAATCTGGTAAGTTACCTACATGGTAAAATCTTATTAAGGAAATTCACCCCGAATACCCAGACACAAACATGCTATTTGCTGATGTCTGAAATTTCATAATTAGAGATTCATCCTTTTTGTTTTAGACTTTGTCCCCTAGTAAGATGCAAATATCCCTGAGAAGAAAATATAGTCAGTCCTCAACATTCCTATATTTAACTTTTGCAACTTCAAGCATTCATGTGATTTTATTAGTAAGCTCATTTTCACTTTCCTGTTGGCAATGGCACATTACTCCATGCACAGTAGAGAAAAAAAATGAGAAATACGCACAAGTTTGTGGAGTGGCTGGTATCCTTCTAGATACTTCATGGTCTTGTTCACTCTACTGTTGTCATTTGTCGCCTATTTCCATTGTTTGCCTTTGAAACTCAAGTTTTGTGTTTGCAATTATGCCCCCAAAGCATAGTACAAGTCCTTTGGGCTCTAAGCCTAAACATGTAAAGTCAGTGATGTGGCTTAGTGGGAAATGAACTTGTTAGATAGATGTTGTGCAGGAATGTCTGCAGCACTGGTTGTCCAGGGGACCCTTAAGAATTTCAAACAGTGCCAGGAACAGACGCTGCTAACGGATTATTTCAAGCTGATGCATCCTTCACAATCTCCAAAGTCATCCACCAGCCCTGAAGGACAAAGGTCAGAGGTGATGTCTAGATCTCACCCGTCTCATCATGTTTTGACGGCAGTGACTACATCCCATCAACCTCTCCCTTGGTTTTCAGAGAGAGAAGCCAAAGTAGAAAGTTTACAGCAGTATAGTATATAGTACAAAGCCTTCACATTGCCCTCTGTCACAGTGGAAGGCAAGATTCAGGTTAAAAAATGTTTGTTTTAAGAATTTTATTTGCTGCATAGTATTTATGATACTGTAGGTTACATGTATTATGAAAAGTAAATATTATTTGAAATTAATTTTTTCATTGAGATGTTAGCACAAAAGTTCACAGAATTCTAGGGAATGCTAGCAAGAAAAACTGTTTTGCATGTTACCAATTTTATTTTGTGTACTGCATTTCATGGGCTATTTCATGGTTACTATGTTAGGAAAAATTTATATTATCAGAATTAATATTTATTATAAAGAATTATTTGTTATATATCATATTTATTTATAATGTATATTTTTTACAATAAAGATTGCACGCAGAAAAGTGTATTTTCAGTTTTTGGTGGTTGCAGGAATGTAACCCCCTATTTCCCATAGGTTCAATGTATCGCATTTTTTATTTTTGTGTCATTTTCTAGGAAGTTGTTTAAGGATGATTTTATTGTTTCTTATTACTGCCCAAGTTGCCACATCTAGTTATTGGTAGAGCCAGGACTATCAATTCTAGTCTTCCAACACCAAATCACTATAACATACTGGCTACCTTATCAGTGCCTTCCTGAAAAAGCAAAATTTTTCTTGTTGTTTTAATTAATTAATTTTTAGTTTTCAGCATTCACTTTTATAAGATTTTGGGTTCCAAATTTTTCCCCCTCTCTCCCCTCCCCTCCCCAAGACACATGCAGTCTGATATAGGCTGTATGGACGGACAATCGTATTGAACATATTTCCACATTAGTCATGTGGAACATGTGGAACAAAGGGAAAAACCATGAGAAAGAAAATAAAAGAACAATACTATACTTCAATCTGCATGCAAACTCCACGTTCTTTCTCTGAATGCGGATGCTTTTTCCATCATGAGTCTTTTGGAATTGTCCTGGATCATTGCACTGCTGAGCATCTATCAAAGTTGGTCATTGCACAACTGTTACTGTTTCTGTGTACAACATTCTCCTGGTTCTGCTCACTTAACTCAGCATCAGTTCACTTAAGACTTTCTAGGTTTTTCTGAAATTTGCCTGCTCATCATTTCTTATGGAACAATAGTATTCCATCACATTCATATACCACATTGTTCAGCTATTCCCCTCAATTTCCTATTCTTTGCCACCACAAAAAACTGCTATAAATATTCTTGTACATATGGGTCCTTTTCCCTTTTTATGATCTCTTTTGGATACAGACCTAGTAGTGGTATTGTTGGATCGAAGTTTTATAGCCCTTTGGGTATAGCTTCAAATTGCTCTCCAGAATGGTTGGATCAGTTCACTACTCCACCAACAATGAATTAGTGTTCCAGTTTCCCCACATCTTCTCCAACATTCATCATTTTCCTATTTTGACATATTAGCCAATCTGATATGTGTGATGTAGCACCTCAGTTTCTCTAATTTGCATTTCTCTAATCATAGTGATTTAGAGTATTTTTATATGACTATAGATCGCTTTAATTTCTTCATCTAAAAAACACCTGTTCATATCTTTTGACCATTTATCAGTCGGAGAAAGACTTGTATTTTTTAAATTTTACTCAGTTCTCTATATATTTTTCTCTAATTTTAGAAATGAGGACTTTATCAGAGACACTGGCTGTAAAAATTGTTTCCCAGCTCTTTCTGCTTCCCTTCTAATCTTGGTTGCATTGACTTTGTGTTACAAAAACTTTTTAATTTAACACAATCAAAATTCTCCATTTTGCATTAAAAATTTTGATGGGGAATGGCAGAAAGAAGCAGTGAGCACCTGAAAAATGGAAGAATGAATCGCCATTAAAGGAAAGAGGGGAAAAGCACAGAAGGGACTGATTAGTGGCCTTGAAATCAAACTTCACTCATTTAATTTTCCCCAAGGAAATTTTTGCCTAATGATAGAAATAGGGACTAGACTTATGTGATCATTGGTATAGGGAAGTCATAGGTTAAGAAACGCCCTCTACCAATCCAGGTCGGCCCATTCTAGGTAGTTAATAGTCTTAGTTGATCACTAACAAGTTAAGTGACTTGTCTGTGGTTACACAGTCAGTATTTCAGATGCAGAATTTAAGTTAAGGCTTTCCTGACTCCAAGGTGAGCCCTCTGTCCATTACAACAGCTGTCTGTCATATCTTCAAATTAAAATTAGCTAAGTATGGGGTCAGTGATGACAACTGGAGTACCCCAAGGAAGTATACTAAAAGTAGGGGTTAGTTCTGGCATATAGCTTGCCTCCCCTCATCTTTTGAGATGTTCTGGGCACTGCACATGGGGGCTCCAGGGATATATAGAAATGTCTACAGTCACTATGAGCTTGCCCTAGAATTAGGATGTGGTCCCTTGTGGCTTTGCAGTTTCAAGGAAGTAAAAACTCAATCATAGTTTTGGGAGGCCAGTTCTTACTTGGAAAAAGTGGTGAGCCAATGGGCACTTACCTAACAGATGGGCAGTTACTTTTGACAATTTTAAACAAGCCAGTTTCAAGGCCTTGAAGAGGGTATCTCTCTCTTGTAGTCACAGATACACAAATATAAAGCAGTACAGCTCTTACCTCTCCTTCTAAGGAAATTTTAAGAGAGATTCACTCCCCACATTCAGAACAAGGCTGATTTTAACCCCTTGAAGAGGCAAGATGATAAAAGTTTTTTATTCCTTTGAAAACAAGCTTTTTACTCATTTTCCTAAATTCTAATCCTTGAAGAATTGAATTTAAAAGAGAAAAAAAAATTTCTTGAAGAAGTATTTCAAGGAAAGTCTCAAGTGGCAATTGTCTTTAGTCACGCTATTTGTTTGGATTCTTAGAATCAGGACTGAGAAAGTTTCAGGCCTGTTTTATACTATGATGGTACCTAACACTCCTATCCCTCAGTGAAGCGCCACAATCAGACCAGAGACTAAGCCTCTATATTTTATTTGGGGATCTATCTCTGGCTTGCTGAGCCTCCATCAGCAGCCTCACATACCAGGGCAAGGATGTGGATAAAGCCCAAGTGACCATCCCTCATCTCTGTGCCTTTCCACTGGCAGTCCCTCACCTGAATTCACTGCCTCCTCGCTTTTACATCATAGACTCCCTCTCTTCCTTCAGATTCATCTGAAGCAACATCTTCCATTGGAAGCCTTTGCTGATTACCACCTCCCCCCGCCCCCCACACACACTGTCATCATCCATCCTAACTGCCTTGCATTGTACTACCTTGCATTTAGTTATTTTTATTTTGCATGTATTTAATCCATTTATGCATATACATCTATGTACATGTTGCCTCCTCCAATATGCCTCTTGAGGGTAGAAATTGTTTGATTCTTTGTCTTTGTATCTCCAGCACCTTGGAGCACAAGATCTGCCAAGTCTGGCACATAGTGGCTTAGGAAGTGCTTGTTGAATGATTGATTGACCTGATTGACAACTTAACTAGTAATAATATGTCATGCAACCAAATAGCAGCCTGGGCTTGACATTTCTGTCCATCAGACATATTAAGGCTTCCAGGCTCTCTAGCTTTCAAATGGAATGTGTGAGCACTACCTGAAATAATCTTCTGAGAAGCCAGTCCTGGAGGGCACAGTTCTGCTAAGCGGAGGTTATGGTCAGGGCTTTACTTCTGAATATAGGTGGAACTGGTTACTGTGAAAGTGCTCAACCCCTGTGACCAGTATTCATTCTCCCAATGACTGAATTTCATTCTCAGGCTCAGCCTGCAGAAGAAATGGCCCTTCTCCAGGCAATTCATCGGCCTCACGAAGATAGAAAGGACTAACGTGGGGAGGGCAAACTTATCAGGACCAATGCCTATTAAAAGGCTTAGAGGAATCACCTTAATCTCTTCCCTAACAGGCTAAGGAGAAAAAACATTAAATGTTCATTTCCAGCAAGTCAGTCCTCACAATAAATTAACTCATTCTGAACTATCTTCAAGAAAACTGAGTTGAATGGATTCAGAGAGTGCTCTGCCCCTGTCCCCAAGAGTTGTTCTGGGCCTGCTGCTCTCTCTTAAGAGTATCATGGCAGAATGGGAAAGAGATCTGGGCTTGGAGACTAAGACCCGAATTCAGAGCCTAAGTCTCTGAAACTAATTATCTGTATGACCTTAGGCAAATCATTTCATTTTTCTCAACAACAATTTCACTTAGTCAGTCAATAAACACTTATTAAGCATCTAAAGAGGTGGAGATACAAAAAGAGGCAAAAGATGAGGAATAAGAGAAGGAAGTCACTAGAATTAAGAGGAATTGGGAAAGGTGGACAGAATTTTAGCTGGAACTTGAAGGAAACCAGGAAGCTGGGAGGTAGATATGAGGAAGGAGAGCATTCTGAGCATGGAGGAGAGCCAGAGAAAATGGAATGTCTTGTTTGAGTTTTCATTGGACCAAAGGGTGAAAGTCAGGAGTGAGGTATAGAAGACCAGAAAGAGTGGGATGGGTAGGGGATGGGTGGTGAAGGGATTTGAATACCGAATAGGGTATTAGATTTGATCCTGGAGATAAGGCATCAGGGCAGCTTGTTAAGTGAGGGGGGAGGCGATATGGTAGGACTTGTGATTTAGGAAAATCCTTTTGGAAGCTGAATGAAAAATAAATTGGAGGGGAGACACTTAAAGCAGGCAGACCCAACAGTCCAAGTATTTGGCGATGAGGGACTATACCAGGCGAGTAGTGGTACAAAAGAAGAAAGGGGCATATTAGAGAGATATTGAAAAGGTAAATCACAGCAAATGGCACAGATTAGATAGGGGGGTGAGAGATAGTGAGGATTCTAGGATGACACCTGCAAGCATGGGGACTTGGAGGATGCTGTTGCCATTGAGGGTAAGGAGGAATTTGGAGGGAGGAAGAGTTTGGCAGGAAAGATAATGAGCTCAGTTTTGCACATGTTGGAATGGTAGGTTGGAAGCTAGATTGTAAGGGATTAAGAAGAGAGTGAGAGGAAAGAAAGTGGAGACACCTATTGTAGACTTCCTTCTCAAGGAATTTAGCCACAAAGGGCAGAAGAGCTTGTAGGACAATAGTTATCAGGAATGGAAAGATCAGGGGAGGGTTTTTGAGGATTGGGAAAAATGGCCATGTTTATAGGAAGTAGGGAAGGAGCCAGTAATCAGGAAACATAAAGACAATCGATAGAGTGAGGCTAATGGAGGGGGCAATCTGTTAGAGAAAAAAATGATGTGCTGGGACTGGATGATCTATGTTTCTCCTTCCAGCTCTACAAGTATAACTAAGACTCTACTACACTCCTATGATGACTTTACAAGTTACCATGGGTTCAGTTAGAGAGAGAGACAGAGACAGACAGAGACAGACAGAGAGATGGGGGAGAGAGAGAGAAGAGAAAAAGAGAGAGAGAGAGAGAGAGAGAGAGAGAGAGAGAGAGAGAGAGAGAAGAGAGAGAGGGAGAGAGCACTTTTGTCTCTCCTGAACTCCAATCTCATATTATCTATCAACTGAATGCTAGATCCATCTGGATATCCTACAGGCATCTCAAACTCATCATTTTAAAAGCAGAATATATTATTATGAGCCAATGAACCCGTTTGATATGGCACCAGCCCCCAATATGTGAAAATTATAGTTTACCCTATCCAGAGATAAATTGTCTCCCCACCTCCACCAGCCACTATGCTGTGGCACAATTAGAGTTAAGTTTTCCTATCTCCCTACCCTCATTACTCATTCTTTATTAGGCAGTTCAGAGAATACCCTCATCTCAGTGGATCACATGACCCCGATGTCTTGTCCCACTGGTGACCATCAGTCTCTTAAATGTCACATCATCTCTTTGTCTAAAAAACGATTTTGTGCCCTAAGTAGCTCTGGGCCTTGAATGGAGTGCTTGGCCCACCACCTGCCCAACTCATCAATCATCTGTGCGGCCATGGATTGTGGGAGCAATGAGCACATTATTCTGTTCTCCATAACATGCTATTCTCTCTTCATGACTGCTTTCCCTATGTGACAGGGTCAGTCTTCAGGAGAACAACTCCATCCTCCTATTTTATATTGCAATTAAATTTCCTCCAACCCATCCCTCTTCCTACTTTCTCATTTCTGTCAAGGGTACCTCCATCCTTCCAGCAACTCCAATTTGCGAGCTCACAATCATCCTCCATCTTTACTTCCTAAGGGTCCTCTTATCCAGTCACTTGCCAATCTTGTCTGCTTTCACAGCAACTCTTGCATCTTTCCTCTCATCTCCACTCCACAGTTACCACTCCAGTTCACATTCCCATCTACACTCTCCTAAACTTTACAATAGACACCAACTGGCCTCTCTGCCTCCAGGCTCTTCTCTCTCCAATCTGTCCTCCACACAGCCGCTCAGTTAACATTGCTAAGCCAAGATCTGACCTTGCTACTCCCCTGCTCAAGAAGCTTCTTGAGTGATTCCTTTCTGACTCTAAGAAAGAACAAACTCCTTTATTTGCCATTTAAAGTCCTTCATGTGGCTTCAACTTATCTTTTTGGACTGTTTTTGCTTTACTTCCCATATGCACCATTCAATTTATCTCTAGCCTCCACACCTTTACATAAGCTTTCTCCCATGCCTAGAATACTCTCCCTCCAATCTCATTCTTGGAATACCTAGCTCCCTTCGAGGCTGAGCCCAAGTGGTCCTCCTACATAAGATCTTTTCTTCGATTTCCCCATATAATTGAATATCTACTTTCCTCTCGTCTCTCTCTCTCTCCTCTCTCCCTCTCTCAATCGCTCTCTTCCTCTACCGTCCTCGTCTCTCTCTATCGACTCGCTCTCCAATCTCTTTGTTATATATGTATATATAAATATATGTGTATATATGTATACACAATATGTATACATATATGTGTGTATAGGTATGTATGTTTGAATATATAAGTATGTATATACATGTGTATGTACATACATATACATATATGTATGTGTGTATGTATATATATGTATATATGTATATTTTCCTCAAAAGAATATAGGCTCCTGGGAGCAAGAACTTTTTCATTTTTGATTTTGTATCTCTAGGGCTTAGCACAGTGCCTAGAATATTTATTACAAGTGACCACTGTGTATCAGGATCTGTTTTAACTAAGGAACAAAGGGCAAAAACAGTACCTGCCCTCAAGAAGCTCACATTTTCGTGGGGGAGACAATATATAACTAACTAGATACATAGAAGGTATGTAGAATGGATGGAATATACTCAGAAAGGAGAGGCACCAAGAGCTGGGGAGGCAAGGAACAGTCTCATGCAAAGATGGGATCTGAGCTGAATCTTGAAGAAAGCCAGGAACTGAAAGGTAGAGGGGGGAGAGAAGAGCATTCTAGACATGGGGGATGACCAGTGCAAAGGGACAGAATCAAAAGAGTGCTGTTCAAGGAACTGCAGGTAGACTAGTTAGCTGGATCACAGAGTGTGTAGAGGAAAGTAATGTACCAAAATTGAAACGTAGAAAAAGGTCAATTCATGGAGACCTTTAAATGCCAAAAAGAAGAGTTTAAATATGATCCTAGAGGTAACATGGAACCACTGGAGTTTACTGAGTAGAGAGATGACATGATCAGACCTGGCCTTTAGAAAACCACACTAGCCAATGAGTAGAGGATAGATGGAGTGGGGGGAGAGAAAGCAGGAAGACCAGAGGAAAACAGTTAGAAGGCTGCTCCAAGGGACAGATGATGATTGCCTGAACTGGGTTATGCTATGTGAATAGAGAGATACGAATGTGTGTGAGAGATGTTGTGGAGGTAGAAACAAACCCCCAGTAAGCCCGTTGGTTCTCTTATGTTTTATGTGCCCTGTAACTATTTTCTAGAACCAAATTAAGATAAAAGCCTTGTATCTGCTCCTAATGCCATGCATAGATGGTTCTATGCGAAGTGATTATACATTATCTTTTGAGGATTGACTTTACCTGCTGAAAAATCTCTCCACAGTGACTAGATCGAGCCTCCTAATCCTAAGCTTCTCCCATCCTGTACCTCCTATAATGAGATAAACTTCTCTGGGTTAGATAATAAGAGTCAGGGCATGTCTTCAGAGTACCATTGTAAAAATTCTCCTAAGCTACTTGGCAAGGAAAAAAAACACTCTAATAGGATGACAATCTTTGTTGCATGTCCCTCTCATTAGCATAGATGCATTTTCATATGAATCTGATGATTACTTTAAAGACCTGGGAAGGGGCAAATAAGATAAAAGCAGATTAGTTTCAATAAAATGGAGAAGAGTGGAGGAATCTCAGAATCCTAGACTTTAAGGCACTTCAGTAAGCCCACACCACCCAAAAAGGAATGCATGCTGTAACAGATCCATCATAATGATTGTCCAGCCTCTGCTCAAAGACTTCCTGCCAATGAAGAGAACCCACCATTTTTTTAATGCAACCCAGCCTGGGGTTGGGTTTGGACAACATTGTTGCTAGGAGTTTCTTCCTTATGTCAAGCCTATATTTTCTCTTCAGCTTCTACCCATTTTGCCTGGTTCTCCTTCCTGGTCAAATGGAACAAGTCTATTCCCCATTCCTCAGGATGGCCCTTCAAATACTTGAATACAACTACCATGTTCCATCCCTCCTCAACCATCTATTTTCCAGGCTAAACAACCCCAGTTCCTTCAATGTATCCTCATGGCACAGACTCAAGGCCCTTTACCATCCTAGTTACCATCCCCTGGACCTGTCCAGTTCATCAATGTCCTTCTTAAACTGAAGTGTCCACAACTGAGCACAATATTGCATTTATGATCCGACCATAGCAGGGTCACACAATCATAGATCATACATAGATCATCACCTTATTATTTCTGTAAGCTATGACCCTCTTAATGTATCCCAAGATTACATTTCTTTTTGTCTACCATATCTCATTGTTGACTCTAACTGAACTTGGACTTCACTAACATCCTTTTCAGACAACCAACAATTTAACCATGTCTCCTCCATTTGTTGTGAGAATGATTTTTTTGAACCCAAGTATGACTTTACATTTATCCCTGTTGAATTTCACCTTATTAAGCTCTGAGCCTGTCAATTTTTTAGAATCCTGACTGTCATCCAGTGTGCTAACTATTCCTCCAAAGAGAATTAAATGGAGGGGCGAGCAAGTAGTGGCAAGCAGCCAGCTACTGCTGCTGCTGAGAGAGTATCTAAGGGAAAAAACCTAGGGACAAAGTGGAACCCCACCAAGGAGGGGAAAATGCTGAAGGGTAAGTCCCCCTATTTCACAACTTGGTGTGGGATCAGTCATTCTTGAAATAGGAATTTGGTTCTATATACTTCGTGGAGCTAATGAGAGTCTGATGTGACATATGTATAGTATTGGGTGTTTTCCTAGAAAAGGTACAGGGAATGAGGCAGCTTCCTGTTTTTAATGATTAAAAATATTTCTTGCTATAAAGTTAGATTTTTTTTCAAACAAATTATCATGAGTCCTATTCTTTGGAGAAGGCCTATTTTAAAAAATATTCAGATATCCAAAACTAGACTGGCAACTAATCTAATCCACCTAATCTATATCTTGATATCCTCTTCCCCATCTTCTGGTAGTCTTGCTAGAGCAGGCTGAATAACTCATCATCTTATTAAAAGACAAGTTAAACACAGTCAAAATGCATGAACATTTTTCCCAGCTCCCACCCAAACCTCAAGTCATTGATCTATACTTCTGTCATAACCAGAGGCAATAGGCCGATGAGACTAGAAACCATTTCAAGCACTAAAATTGCCATTCCAAAAAAAAGGGGGAAGGGGAGGAAGTAGGAAGAAGCCCACTGGAAAACATCTAGACTCTGCCTTGGCTATGGACATTAGAACAACTGGGTCACTGCCCAGTGTCTCCTCCTCCTGCAGGTGCTCCGTCATGTGAAGCAAAATCCCCTGACTAGAAGGTGGAGACTAACAGAATTAGCAGCTCCATTAATGGATCAAGTACCAGGGAGAGAGCCAGGGATTTTAAAATCCTCTGTGAGTGCTTTCCCTGAGCTAGTATTCCTCATCTTGTTCTACAGTTGGCTGAGGTAGAGTTTGCCGTCAGATTTAATGCTGGTTTTGAAAATTTTCAAGATATTATATTTATAAATCTAGTTTGGACCTTTATCAAGGACGAAGCAAATGAACATATCCCTTTATTCTTGTCATTCTTTTCAAATAAAATGGTTTACCTATCTTTGTAAATACCGCCTCACTGATGCTTTGAGGTTTTTGTTGTTTGTTTGTTTATATCAGCACTTCCCAGAAACCCTGCCCTCACCTCCCATACAAGCCTTTCTTGTAAGAAGAGAAAGGCAAAACAAACCAGCATATCAACCCTGTCTGATAGT
Source organism: Trichosurus vulpecula (assembly GCF_011100635.1). Lineage (NCBI taxonomy): Eukaryota > Metazoa > Chordata > Mammalia > Diprotodontia > Phalangeridae > Trichosurus > Trichosurus vulpecula. The sequence continues at coordinate 106,700,141 of NC_050579.1, forward strand.
ACAGACAGCATTCTGCAGTGGTCCACTCTCTCCCTTTGAAAAGGAGGTCAATAGGTTTCATCAGTCCTCTGGAATCAAGGTGGTTCATCACACATATTTAGGTCTCCTAGAATGAATGAACACTTGAAGTCTGCTGTTAGGATCATTCTCAAAAGTCTAATACCTGAGTGTTCAGATGGAGATTAGTTAAGGAAGGGGTGGGTTGAAGGAAAGAGAGAGGAGGCTGGAAGAGACAGGGAGCAGTTATAATTTAAAATCAAGATGTGTAGTGTATCATTAAATATTTACTGCGGACCTATTGTGTGCAGGCAGCTAGGTGATACAGTGAATAGATCACTGGACCTGGAGTCAGGAATACCTGAGTTCAAATATGCCTCAGACACTTACTAGCTGTGTGACCCTGGGCAAGTCAATTAATCTTGTTTGTCTCAGTTTCCTCATCTGTAAAATGAGCTGCAGAAAGAAATGGTAAACCTCTCCAGTATCTTGGCCAAGAAAACCCCAAATGGGAATATGAAGAGTGGGACATGACTGAAATGACTAAACAGCAGTTGTGTGCATACCACTGGGCTAAGTCCTAGAGATACAAATAGGTTTTAAGATATGGCTCTTTCCCCCAGAGGGGTTGCAACCTAACTGGGGAGAAACAACTCTTAACAAAGACAGAATAATACATGCTAGTATATAAATTGACAGACTTTGTATAACACCTTAAAGTTTGCAGAGCCCTTAACATATATTACTATATTTTACTTAAGCCCTATGACAACTCTATGATATAAGTACTACAATTATTTTCCAATGGAGAAAAATGAGAGATATAGAGGTAAGATGATTAGTGTGTGGATACAAGCCTAGTAAGTTTCTTCCCAAATCCGGATACAAGCCTAGTAAGTTTCTTCCCAAATCCAAGGCCAGAACTCAATCTGCCATGACACCCTACCTTTGGTGAGGTGCAGACAATAAATGCTATGGGAGGGAAAGATCTCAGAAGACTGGAACAGTCCATGAATGCTCCTTGAAGGAGGTGAGCCTTGAAGGAAGAGGACGACTTTACAAAATTTAGAAGAGGAAAGGAGGGCTTCGTAGGAAGAGGCAGTGGGATGAACAAAAGGGCTCAATCAATTAACAATCTGAAAGTATTTATGAAGCACCTTCTATGTGCTAAGTAGGCATTGTGCTAGTTACTGGAGATACCCATGAAAAGAATGAAGCAATCCCTATATGCAGAGAATTCAAGTATTAGCTGAGACATGTACTACCTGGGTGGCCTTGAGTCAGATGCTTCATTTTTCTTAACCTATTTCCTCAGTGATAGAAGGAAGGAGTTGGACAAGATAGTTAATAAGGTCTTTTCTGTTATGTATGGAGAGAATTTGGGGGTCTTAGTTTACAAATGAATAAAGTGATTCCCAGAGAGGCAAAGCTAGTAAATGGTGATAGGTCCAGAACCTGGCTCTCTGACTGAGCCTAGCACACTATTTATTCATTACAGTACCAGGGCTTCTTAAATTTTTTCCACTCATGACCCCTTTTCAAGTCTAGGCATTCTAGCGTTGCATGGCCAGAGGGCACGTGCAGTGCAAAAGTGCGTATGATTTGTGTTCAGAACCATGGCTGCAGTAAAGTTGTATGATACAACACAGGCAAGTGCTGCCAGAAAACACTTCTGATTCATCACATTTGATTTTAATTAATTTTTGGTCTTTGAATGTTCAGAAACCTTTTACTGTTGCCAAATTTTTCACGACCCCATATGGTGTTGTGACCCACAATTTAAGAAGAGCTGCTGGCTACACTGTGTTGATTCAGTTCTGTCCGAGAAGGCCTAAGGAATGGATGTGTAAGCAACCTGGATTGCTTTCACAAGCCCAGAATTAACCTCCACATGGCAAGATTCCCTAGGTATAGTCAGGCCCTGACTCAATTGCCAAAATTGGGGAGAACTCAGGGAGGATAAAATATGCAGTTTCTGGTCATTCTGTTGGCCTGTCCATTAGGCAACTCTGCCCTGGCTTTTCCTTTTCACACCTACATAAACCTCTACCCCAATCCCCTGCACCCTTTCTTAGGCAGAGACCACAACCTCTGTGTGTGGTAATGGTGGTTGGAAGGGGAGGGATGTCTTTCATAATGGGGACATAATTCATGGAGCGGGGGCAGGGTGTGAAGGAGAAGGATCAATTCCTGGCAAGTTCATCACTCTTCTCTCAAAGGAGATTGTCAATAAGAAGTTCTGGTCCTCCACTTTTAAAAAAAAATGTATTGTATGGTTGGAGATGACATCTATGCTAACCCAACCTAGGACAACCAACCTGGGAAACCTGACATTTTATTTCTTTACCAGAATTCTCAAAAATCTTTTACAGTATCTGCTTCCAACTAAATGCCAGCTTGTTCTTGGAGAATGCGTTCAAAAGCTAATTTAGATTCCTTCTGCCTCCAGCCACTCTCCAAACCCCTCACCCCCCAAGTCTATTCCAGGCTCATTTTGAAAAGAAATCATGTTAGGATATTTTTAACATACTATATTGACAAATTTTATATATTAACCTGTGTTAACATATTTAACATTTTTCAAAACATTTTTATACTAGCAACCTTTGATGGTAAACACCAATCCAAAATATCACGCTCAGGACTCAGAATCGTTTTCTTTGTTAGTATACATGGTACTATAAACACGTCAGTGCTTTTTTTTATGGGGGTAAAGAAATAAGCCACTTTACCCTGGGGGCACCCAGGGGAATCTGCTGACAGCATGAAAAATCTAAGAGGAAAAATAGTGTTTTTCAGACCAGCCAATCAGTTGCTTCTCTATCTCCACCCCCATGCTGCCTACTCCATTGCAATTCTGATGCACTCATCGTTCAATATTTCATATTATCATTGTAATCTGTGATGCATTACTGATACTCTGGAATCATCTGGTTCAACTGGTAGGGGTGGGGATTGAGAGGGGGACAGTTCACTTTCTAAACCTCTTCATGTCCCCCACTCAGGTTTCTACATAGGAACAACAGGTTTTGACTAGTATCTAGGACTTACCTCAAAGGAAAAGGGTCCTCAGTTTCCATGCCAACACTGAGGCATTTGATCCATATCAACATGCATGCTGTATGGCTATCTTCATTCCAGGACTCTATCAACTTCATCCCTTTGCATACAACTGGGCATTCATGTTGTTGCCCTGGAGCTCTGGGATTCTGATTGGCAAAAGTTTATCAAATATAGTCTAGACCCACACCCACTATGCTATTCTCAAGAAACCTTCATCTCATGCTACCAGGCAAGGGTTCTTCTTCCTCCCTTCCCAGGCCCCTCTTCTTCTGTCTCTGAGTCTGCAAACAATGATTAAATTAGCACTACCATTCCTGGAAGGTATGAGTCAGTTATTCTCCTGTGGCTCTACTTACCATCCCTGATAACTTCCTTGCCCAAAATAGCCCTTCCTGACTATTACTCCTGTGTGCGTGCTGTGTTCTCCTATTAGAATATATGTTTCCTTAGAGTAAGGACTTCTTTTATTTGTTATCTCCAGCACTTAGCACAGTACCTGGCATATGGTACTTAACAAATTCACTTATGCCATCAAACACACACACACACACACACACACACACACACACACACAATTTTCCCCTTAGCTTATAATCAAGACAACCCTTTACATTCTCTAGTCAGCCATACCTTCAGCTTTATCTTACTACCTTTTGTGTTCCTCCTTCTTGCCAAAAGAAAGAACTCAGGTTTTCTAGGGAGTCAAGCAATCCTCCCACTCTGGTGAGCCCCCTACTTCCCTAGGCACCTCTACCCATTCTTCATAACCTATACCACTTAGGGAAAGGGGAAAGGGGAAAGAAGTAGGAGTTCTTAGTCAAACAGTCTTTTTATCTGTTATCTTCTACCTCCCCAGGGACTGATACAGTCCTCTTGACTGATAGTAGTGGAATGAATGCACTCTCTCCCCTGCCTTCTGGCCCCAGCAAATATAAGAAAGAGCTTACAGTTGCTGGAAGGTCTGAAAACCCTCCCTTCTGGTAGATTTCTCCTCTCTTGGGACCTACACAGTCCATATGACTCACAGTACCATTGAAAGAATGGGCCTAGATTGCTTTTCTCAGGATGGCACCAAAACCCCAAAAACACATTTACCTTTTGAGGACTTTTCATGGAAAGTGAATAAAATAAACCAGTTAATATATTCAGTATATTCAGATTAGCTGAGGACCAGATACTTAAAAGAAAATTTTAAAATAAGAAATTGGGTCAATCCTGAAATGGGACAAAAACAGAAAAGGAAGGCTAATTGTCTAAGTGCGGTGAGGGAGAAAAGAAGCCTAAATATCTGCTTCCGGGGGATTTCCATGCCCAAAAGTGAGAACATATCTTAGTATACATACTATTTGCACAGATGCAGGGGAACAAAAGTTTATATAACTGAAGGACATGAGAAAAAGAAATATCTGTGTTTTTGATTTATGTTTAATGTCAGATACTCTGTTAGAATTGTTCAGAGCATGCTCTGCCCCCCACCTCAGAGAACTATAACAAGTGGTGAATAAAAGTTACATTAAATGCTGACACTGAACTATCACATCCCCCTCTTTGGGCCTTCATAGTCTCTTCCATAAAATGAGGGTATTGAACTAGATGAATTCCTACCATCCCTTCCAGCTCTAAATCTATGATTGTGTAATCGTAAATTATTCTGTATTTGGGGGGGGGTGTGGAGGGTTGCTTACTAGATGACCGCTAGAGTGGAAAAGTAGAAGCAGCTATTGTGGTATGTATCCCAGGTGTGAATATAGCTAGCAATTATATAGCACTTGAAAGTTTGCATAGTATTTTATAAATATTAGCTCCTTACAAAAATCCTGGGAGATAGATGCTGTTCTAATTCTCATTTTACAGCTGAAAAAACTGAGGCAGACAAAGGTTAAGTGACTTGCCTAGGGTCACACAGTTAGGACATATCTGAATACAGATTTAAAGTCAGGTCTTCCTGACTCCAGGTCCAGTGTCCCACGCACTGTACTACCTAACAGCCTCTAGAGCCACTGTGTGTCTGATACATGGCTAGATCAGAGCAGAGAATGGGTATTTGTGAATTCAGCGCCAAAAGATTCTATCTTTATCTGAGAATGTTCAGATATAGAATGGGGGGTTGAAATCAGCCCACCTGCCCATCAACTGGACAAGTTATGGTATTATGGTACTAATGTGCTATAAGAAATGATGGTTTCAGAGAAACCTAAGAGTTGCAAAGTGATGGGATCAGAACCAGGAGGAAAAATTATGCAGTAATAGCAATACAGTAAAAAAACACTCAACTTTGAATGACTTAGGAAACACAATGCCAGAGGACTCAAGATGAAATAGGCTACTTACCTCCTCACAAAGAGGCAAAGGACTCAGAGTACAGAATGAAACATTTTTTGGACGTTTCGAATAGAGGAATTTGTTTTGCTTGACTGTATGTGTTTGTAATAGAACTTTTGTTTTTATTGCTTTCTTAATGGGGGATGGAGGAGAAGATGAGATGAAAGAGAGAGTGCAGATCTTAAAAGAAAATTGGATTAAAAATAAAGAAAAGAAACTGACAGCCCTCGGTAAGGGAGAGATTGTGTAACATCTGAGTAATTAAACATCCCTCTTGCCATCTCTAGCTCAGAGCGGTTTTGTCTTTTGTCACCAAACTGTCCTATATTTACAGCTCTCTGAAAGCATGAATATCCCACCATCTCTTCACCTTTCCCAGAGTCAGATGATGGAGACACTTACTCAAGTACTAGAAGCAGAAGAGAGACACACAGGTTCTGTTATTTACACAGGAAGATTTTCCTCCTTCCTCTCACAGTTGGAGAAGCAGCTGGAAAGGAAAGATTGATTGCAACTCCCCAGGGGGTATTTAGATACATTGGGAAGTAATCAGAGCCCTAGTGGGGATGGCAAAGGAGTGGTTGGGAGTTAGTTTGAGCTTGGTGATGGTTATAATGTGAGAGTAGAGTCAGTGGTGCTGACACATACTTCACACATATTTGTCAACATCAGAACAGAAACTGGGCTTAGGTAAGAACAGAGGCTAGGGCATTGCATCCCTCTGTGGCTTGGTTGCTAATATACCTTACCCAGTGTATACGAGTGTTCAGCAAGTAATTATGAGAAATGTAAGATCAGATTCTGCCTCCTACCATCTATCTGAATTCCTGGGGAGGGGAGATAGGAGGAGCTGAGCTTGACTCTGGGTTTGTATACCAAAGAGAGCACTTGGTAGAAGGAGGGGATAAGGATGGAAAGAAAGAGCCTAATGTTTAGCCTGGATGAGAGATTTAGAGGGGATGAGATGATGTCTTCATGTATTTGAAGGACTGCCATGTAGAAAAGAGTTTGGTCCCAAATGTCAGAACAGTTAAGAATTAGGTGAGATGTGTTTATGTATTAAATGCTTATATTTTGTTTTCTTAGTTTCTCTAAGGCATTTGTTTGGCCCCAGAGGGCAGAACTAAAAGCAATGGGACAGAAGTTACAGAGGCAGATTTTGGATCAACGTGAGGAAAACCTTCCTAACCTTTGGAGCCATCCAAAAGTAAATGGGGAGACCTTGAAAGGGAGTGGAATCCTCCTCAATGGGTGTCTTCTATCTGAGGGTAGAAGACTTCTTATTTTTTTGAGACTGGGTATTCCTGTCTTAGGGGCAGCTAGGTAGCACAATAGATAGAGCAATGGACTTGGAATCGGGAACACTAATATTCATGAGTTCAAATCTAGCCTCAGACACTTAACTAGCTTTGTGACCCTGGGCAAGTCACTTAACCCTGTTTGCCTCCATTTCTTCATCTGTAAAATGAGCTGGAGAAGGAAATGGAAAACCTCTGCAGTATCTTTGCCAAGAAACCCCCAAATGGGGTCACAAAGAGTCGGACATGACTGAAAAAATGACTGAACAATGAACTGACATATAACATAGCAGCAGTGATACTAATTCATGACAGATTATATCCTACTACAACAAATTCCCTAATGCCCAGACAGTTCTTTCGTCTGATCTTTTGAAACCCACAAGGTCATAGCCTCTAATCCCTCTGCCTAAAATGAAAGAACAAATGCTGGGATAAAGGACTAAGGTTTGTTTGGTTTTTTTTTTGTTTAATTTTTATTATGCTATTTTTCAATTACATATAAGCAAAAATTTTTAATATTCTTTTTTTTGCTGAGTTCCATATTCTTTCCCTCCCTCCTGCCCCTACCCTGTCCTTGAAAAGGCAAGCAATTTGATATAGACTACATATGTGCACTTACGCAAAATATTTCCATGTTAGCCATGTTGCAAAAGAAAATGTAGACCTAAAAAATAAAACAAGAATAGTAAGGTTTTTTTTTTTAAAAGTATGTTTCAATCGACATCCAAACCCTCTGGAGGCAGATAGCATTTTTTATCATAAAGTCTTTCAAAATTGGCTTGGATTATTGTATTGCTGAAAATATCTAAGTCATTCACAGCTGATCATTGTACAATTTTGCTGTTACTGTGTACAATGTTATCCTGGTTCTGCTTATTTCACTTTGCATCAGTTCCTGTAAGTCCTTCCAGGTTTTTCTGAAACCATCCTTCTTGTCATTTCTTATAGCACAATAGTATTCCATCACAATCCAACACCACAATTTGTTCAGCCATTCCCCAAATGATGGACATTCCATCAATTTCTATTTCTAGGGAGACCTATGTGTACAAAAGTACAAAGCTGATATCAATATTTTTGTACGTATAGGTCTTCCCTGCCCCCCCTTTTTAAAAGTCTCTTTGGGATATAGATATTGTAGTGCTGTTGCTGGATCAAAGGCATACACAGTTTTAGAGCCCTTTAGGCATAGTTCCAAATTGCTCTCCATAATGGTTGGGTCAGTTCACGACTCCACCAACAACGCATTAGTGTCCCCATTTTTCCACATTCCTTCCAACATTTGTGCTTTTCCTTTTCTGTCATGTTAGCCAATCTTATATGGGTGAGGAGTTTTAGTTGTTTTAATTTGCATTTCTCTAGTCAATAGTGATTCAGAGCATTTTTTTCATGACTATAGATTTGTTTCTGAAAACTGCCTGTTTGTAGCCTTTGACCATTTATCAATTGGAATGACTTGTATTCTTATAAATTGGACTCAGTCCTCTATATGTTTGAGAAATGAGGCCTTTATCAGAGAAACAATATCAATTTCCCACACACACACACAGTTTCCTGCTTTCCTTCTAATTTTGGTTGCATTGTTTTTGTTTGTGCAAAACCTTTTTAATTTGATGTAATCAGAATTATCCATTTTACATCCCATAATCCTGTCCCTTGTTTGGTCATGAATTCTTCCCTTATCTATAAATCTGACAAATAAAATAGTGTATGCTCCCATAATTTGCTTATGACATCACCTTTAATGTCTAAATCATGTACCCATTTTGACCTTATCTTGGTATATACAGTGTGAGATGTTGGTCTATACCTAGTTTCTGCCAAACTTCTTCCCAGTTTTCCTGGTAGTTTTTGTCAAGTAATGAGTTTTTGTTCCAAAAGCTTAGATCTTTGGGTTTATCATATACTAGATTACTATGGTCATTTACTATAATGTAATATGTATCCAATCTATTCCACTGATCCACCACTGTATTTCCTAGCCAGTACCATATTGTTTTGATAATTACTGCTTTATAATACAGTTTGAGATCTGATATGGCTAGGCCACCTTCCTTCACATTTTTTTCATTGACTCCCTTAATATCCTTGAATGTTTGTTCTTCCAGATGAATTTTGTTCTGATCTTTTCTACCTCTATAAAATAAATTTTGGTAGTTTGATTGGTATGGTACTGAATAAATAGATTTATTTAGGTAGAATTGTCATTTTAATTATATTGGCTCAGCCTACAAATAAGCAATTAATATTTTTCCAATTGTTTTAGATCTGACTTTATTTTTGTGAAAAGTGTTTTGTAATTGTGTTCATATAGTTCCTTGGTTTGTCTTGGGAGGCAGAGTCCCAAGTATTTTATATTGCCTGCATTTATTTTAAATGGAATTTCTGTTTATCTCTTGCTGCAGGACTTTGTTGGTGATATATAGAAATGCTGGTGGTTTATATGATTTTATTTTATATCTAACAACTTTGCTTAATTATTTCAACTAGGTTTTTTAGTTGATTTCTACAGTTCTCTAAGTATACCATCATATTGTTTGCAAAGAGTGACAATTTTGTTTCCTCATTGCCTGTTCTAATTCCTTCCATTTCTTTTTCCTCTCTTATTGCTATAGCTAGCATTTCTAGAACAATATTGAATAATAGTGGTGATAATGGGCAGCCTTATTGGAAAGGCTTCTAGCTAATCCCCTTTACAGATAATGCTTGCTGGTGGTTTTAGATAGATACTACTTGTCATTTTAAGATGCGCTCTATTTATTCCTCTGCTTTCTAGTGCTTTTAATAGAAATGAGTGCTTTTTCTGCATCTATTCAGAAAATCATAAGATTTTTGTTGTTTTTTTTATTGATATGGTCAATTATGCTGGTAGTTTTCCTAATATTGAACCAGTTCTGCATTCCTGGTATAAATCCCACCTGGTCATTGTGTATGATCCTTCTGATATATTGCTGTAATCTCCTTTCCAGTATTTTATTTAAAATTTTTGTGTCAATATTCATTAAGGAAATTGGTTTATAGTTTTTTTTTCTGTTTTTGTTCTCCCTGGTTTGGGTATCATCACCATATTTGTGTCATAAAAGGAATTAGGTACAATTTTTTCTTTGCCTATTTTTCCAAATAGTTTATATAGTATTATAATTATTTGTTCTTTAAATGTTTGGTAGAATTCATTCATCAATCCATCTGGCCCTAGAGATTTTTTCTTACAGAGTTCATTGAAGGCTTGTTCAATTTCTTTTTCTAAGATGGAGTTATTTATGTATTCTATTTCCATTTCTATTTATCTGGGCAATTTATATTTTTGTAAATATTCACTCATTTCACATAAATTGTAAGATTTAGTGGCATATAATTTGGCAAAGTAGCTCCTAATAATTGCTTTCATTTCCTGTTCATTGGTGGTGAATTCACCCTTTTCATTTTTGATGCTGATAATTTGGTTTCCTTTCTTTTTTTTAAATCAAATTAGCCAGTGGTTTATTTATTTTATTCTTTTATTTTTCATAAAACCAGCTCCTAGTTTTCTTTATTAGTTCAATGTTTTTCTTACTTTCAATTATATTAATCTCTCCTTTGATTTTCAGGATTTCCAATTTGGTGTTTAATTGGGGATTTTAATTTTTTTTCTAATTTTTTTAGTTGCATGCCCAGTTCATTGATCTGTTCTTTCTCTATTTTATTGAATTAAGCATTTAGAGATATAAATTTTCCCCAAGTACTGCTTTGGCTGCCACCCATAAATTTTGATATGTTGACTTCTTGTTATGTTTAATTAAATTATTGATTGTTTTATAATTTGCTCTTTAACCCACTCATTCTTCATGAGTAGATTCTTTAGTTTCCAATTAATTTTTAATCTATCTTTTCACAGTCCTTTGTTGAATATAATTTTTTTGCATCATGGTCTGAAAAGCATGCATTTAATATTTCTGTTTTTCGGCATTTGGTTGTGAGTTTTTTATGTCCTAATACATGGTCAGTTTTTGTGAAGGTGCAATGTACAACTGAAAAAAGGTATAATCCTTTCTGTTCCCATTCATTTTGCTCCAGAGGTCTATCATATCTAGCTTTACTAAAATTCTATCCATATCCTTAACTTCTTTCTTATTTATCTTATAGTTAAATTTATCTATTTCTGAGAGGGTAAAGTTGAGGTCCTCCACTAGTATAGTTTTACTGTCTATTTCCTCCTACAACTTGTTTAACTTTTCTTTTGAGAATTTGGATGTTGTGCCATTTGGTGCATATAGGTTTAGTATCAGTATTACTTCACTGTCTATGGTACCTTTTAATAAAATGTAGTTTCCCTGCTTATCTCTTTTAATTAGGTCTATTTTTCCTTTTGTTTTGTGTGAGATCATGGTTACTACCCCTGCTTTTTTTTAACCTCAGCTGAAGTATAATAGATCCTGCTTCAGTCACTTATTTTCACTCTATGTGTCTCTCTGTTTCAAGTGTGTTTCTTGTAAACAACGTATTGTTGGATTCTAGTTTTCAATCCATTCTGCTTTCTGCTACTGGCTTATGGGAGAGTTCATCCCATTCACATTCATAGTTTTGATTATTAACTGTGTATTTCCCTCCATCCTAATTTTTTCTCTGCTTGTCCTTCTCTCTCTCTTTCTTTTTGCCCTCTCCCTCCTCCCAAGTCATTTTTTGCTTCTGACTATTATCTCCATTAATCCACTCTCCCTTATATCAGCCCCACTCTCTCTTTCTATTATCCCTTCCCCCTCCTGCTTCTCTATAGGGTAAGATAGATTTCTATACCCAACTGAACATGTACGTTATTCCCTCTTTGAGCCAATTCCGATGAGAATAAGGTTCAAGCGTTGCCAACCAACACCACCAATTTTCCCCTCCATTGTAAAAGCTTTTTCTTTTGTTCTTCTTTTATGTGAGATGATTTTCCCCATTTTTTAATTTCCCTTCCCTCTTCTCCCAGGGCATCCCTCATTCTAATCCCTTAATTTTATTTTTTTGAAATCATTCCATCGTATTCAATTCACATCCACCCCCTTTATGTATACTCCTTCTAACTGCCCTAATAATGATAAAGTTCTTAGTAGTTACAATTATCATCTTCCTATGTAGGAATGTAAATGTTTTAACCTTATTGATTCCCTTATGATTTCTCTTTCATGTATTTGAAAGTTTTTTATTCAATTTTTCTATTCAGCTCTGATCTTTACATCAGAAATACTTGAAAATCCTCTATTTCATTAAATATTGATTTTCCCCTTAAGGATTATGCTCAGTTTTGCTGGATAGGTTATTCTTGCTTGTAATCCTAGCTTCTTTACCTTTTGGAAGATCATATTTCAGGTCCTCCAGTCCTTAAATGTGGATTAAATCTTTTTGTGATCTTAACTGTGGCTCAACAATATTTGAACCCCAGTAGAATTGGCCAAATGGAAAAAGAGGTACAAAAGCTCACTGACGAAAATAATTCCTTAAAAATTAGAATTGGACAAATGGAAGCGAATAACTCCATGAGACATCTAGAAACAAAACAAAGTCAAAAGAATGGGGGGGAAATAGAAGAAAATGTGAGTTCTGTTCTTCAGTAAATGTTTGTATCTCCTTCATTTAGCCAATTCAGGTTTTTGAGGTATTATTTTCTTCAGTGTTTTTTGTGCCTTCCTTACCAAGCTGTTGGCTCTCTTTATAATTTTTTTTTTGCATTGCTCTCATTTCTCATCCTGATTTTTCTTCTACCTCACTTATTTGATTTTTACAATCCTTTTTAAATTCTTCCAGGAATTCTTTTTAAGCCTATGAACAATTCACATTTTTCTTTGAGGTTTTGCATGCAGTTGTTTTAAAAGACTTCATTGTCTTCTGAGTTTGTGTCTTGATCTTCCCTGTTGCCATAGTAACTTGTTGTGGTAGGGTTCTTTGTTATTGTTTGCTCATTTTTCTACCTTATTTTTTTTTTTTACTTTTAACTTTATTTTAACTTGGGCTCTGTTCCCAGGGTAAAGGGGATACCATTTCAAGCTTGAGGCCTTTCTTGCTACTGTTTGCAGAGCTAACACTGGAGGTCTATAAGTTTTCAGTTCTTCCAAGGTGGTTTGGTCTAAGGAGAGGTGTGGTCACTGCCCCCCTGGTCTGTGCTCTCATCTACCCAGGAAGGGACCTTGTTTCCCTGTAGCCACCATAGCTAGCATTTCTCCTGACCTAAGGGACTGTGACCAGGTTCTCTGCTCTCCTCCAGCTTTAATTGCTAGTGCTCTCCTCTGTCTTGGAACTGAGACCAGTCTTCCTACTAAACATGTGACCAACCACAAGCACTCCTCTCCACCCCATGGCAATAAGTGCTCTCTCCTTTTGGCCCTGGGACTGCGACCTAGAACTACATACGGGCAATGCAACAGAGTCCTGAACCTAATGCCAGCAAAGGGTCCTTTCCAATCTCTTTCCTACCAGTTTTCCAACTACCACCACCCCATCCCAAGTCATGGGCTAAGAGTTCTTGAAGATGTTGCTGCTACCACCAATGAAACCACCTCCAAGGCCCCACCACTGGCTTGCTGAGGAACGGTCTGAGCCGCCTGGTCTGCCCTGTGCTCCAGGCCTACCTGACCACTGCCCTGGGGAGACAAACTTTTCCTGCTGACCTCTTAAGTTGTCTTGGGCTAGAAAATTGTCTCACTTGAACTTTTGTTGGGTCTGCCACTCCAGAATTTGATTTCAGGTATTATTTTAGAGTTGGCTGGATGGGAATTTGGTAGAACTCAGCTGAATATTCCTCCACTCTGACACCTTGGTTCCTCATTTTCTGAAGTTTGTTTTCACAGGTCCACATATCGGTCTCAGAGAGGCACTTGTTTCTTGTCACCACAACTTAGCCCTGTGTGTACATATACCCACACATATATATCTACAGATATAGGTGTGCATATTTATGTATGCATGTGTGTATATACACACATTCACATACACACACACTTCAAGTGTCAGTTCTATTCCTACCTTTCCTTTCCTTCTCTCTTACAAATTCTAAGATGAAAAGAGGCAGAATTGTTACATCTCCTCTCGTTCAACATTCTCATTCATTTCTGCTTCAGCCATTGGGTCCTACTGGTTGGTAAGAATAAGGCCCAGAAGAGAATTTCCCTAATTCTTTATTACCTCTATCTTTTGAAGGATGAAATTATCATTAAAGAAAGCCAAGAAATTATAAACTGCCCTGCTTTTAGCAGAAGTATTCATCATATCTAAGGACGAATAACAGTATTCACTGTCCTCTGGGTCACCCCTAATGTTTCCATGCCTTTTGCATTTGAAAATCATGCTTCTCAAGCACATATGCAGATGTGGTTCAAAAGACTGACCTGTGCTTTACGTATATGAAGAGTTGCCTTTGTTTTGTGAACCATTAGTGCCCCTCAAAGACAGACCACTTATTTCTGGCTCTGCATCTTCAGGCTTTACAGAAATCTTTTTGTTCATGTGATAAAATAAGTTAAAACCTGTTCAAATTTCTATTTTGTTAGGAAATGGTTGTGATTTTCTTTTCCCCTGTTATACATTGTAATAACAAAATAAACCCCTAATACTCTGATTTGGGGGATCTCTTTTAAGAGTCATAAAACTCATATGTTTATCGGCTGCCTCTCCTCTTGTCCAACAGCCCCCTCCTTCAGGCTTTTTCTGGAAATTTTCATGCCCCATACTAGAGGCTTCCATGTTTGTACAGCAAGGGTTCCAGAATCTTCCCTCTTGAGATTCAGAGATGGAAGACCATTCGTAAACACTTGAGCCAGCACCTTGTGAAACTTGTGATTCTTGCCTGCGGTGGCAAGGGTGGCGAATTACAGGATCATAGCCTTAGAACAAAAAGAGACTTTATAAACCATCTGGTCCAACCCCTTTGTTTTATAAGTGAGGAAGCTGAGTCTTGGGGACTTTAAGTGACTTGCCCAAGGTCACACCAGCAGTAAGTAGCAGAGATGAAATTTGAATCCAGGTCCTTTAACTCAAAAGCCTGCTCCCTTTCTACTTTACCTTTGCTGCCACCAGACTGGTTACCCATCAACCAGGAGTTACAGAGAGGTAGTGCAGCTAGGTAGCAAGTGCCATAGTGCATAGAGCACTGGGCCTGGAGTCAGGAAGACTTATCTTCCTGAGTTCAAACCTAGCCTCAGACAGTTACTAGCTGTGTGACCTTGGGCAAGTCACTCTTTGCCTTGGTTCCTCATCTGTAAAATGAGCTGGAGAATAAAATGGCAAATCACTTCCGTATCTCCACCAAGAAAACCTAAAAAGGTCCCAAAAAGTCAGACACAACTGAAAGACTGAACAATAATAGTAAAGACATCTAGACGATCTAAGGCATAAGAGGAATCCACGGTCAGCCTGGCTACATGGGCAGCGTTCCTACAAGACCATGCAGAAGCCCCCCTTTTCTCTTCCTTCTGTAGCCAGAAAACTACTGCATAGCAACTGATTATTTCTTTCTATTGTTGACCCCTATTTCCCACAACAGGTTCCTCATTTTTGATCTTGGATCTTCCCTTTTGTGCTAAAATGAACCATAATAAAGCCTTATTGCATTATGCATTACTGTCCTGTCTGATTCTGCTGAGAAACTGCTCTTAAGTCCTAAAACTGCTTGAATGGACCATGACACCCATGTAATCTCCGGGTCTTTGCACCTCAAGTTACCATCTGGCTATAAAAAAAAGAGGAAAGTAAACCTCATTCACGGTTAAGCAAGTTAAACAAGCAGATGGATGTGGGGAAGGGAGAGAGAATCTAGAAAAACATTTTTTTTTCCCAGAGTGAAGTGCAAAGAAATCACAGCTATGGCTGGAGAATGTAGACCAGGTGGGATTTTCTCAGTCTCTGAAGAGACGGGACTGTTCTCATCCTTGCGGCTAAAATGACTAAAAGGAAATCACAGTGAGTCAGAGAGGACCCGCCTGGCTGAGAAAGAAAACCACAGAAATCAAGAGATGACTCACTCACGAGACTGGGGGGCAGAAACTGCTGGGACAGAGAAGGGATTTTGTTGGAAATAAATCCAGCTTAGGTGAGCATAAGCAGGAGAAACAAGCCTTCTCTAAAGCTGTGCCTAAGTTTAAAGAGTAAACGAGCAGGAAATGAAACTGTTCAGAATTCTCTTTTTTTTTTTCCAAAGATGTCTCTGTGTGCCAGAGATTTTAAATTTGTTTTCTTAGTGCCCTAAAGTATATCACACTTAAACTTTTGATGTTCATTAATAATTAATCTTGTTTAACTGGTTTGAAAAAACAGATATTTGTAGTTTTTAAAGCAGGTATTTGTGATAACTCAGTGTATTTTTAGCAGTAGCAACTCATATGAAAAAAAAAAACCCTATTACCTGAGGCTCTTTTTTTCTTTTTAAGTTTTACTGATGCCTTTTTTAAAACAGCATGGCATTTCCTAATATGTCTCTCCCATTGAAACCTTCCCTGAAACAAATAAAAATAGCTAAATGAAACCAACCAACAAAACTACTGCATCTGTCAGCTTATGCAACACCCTGTACCCATAGGCACCCCCCCTTATCTTTTGAGAAAACTCTGAAGAAGTAATAAAAGAGTGACATAATTAAGAAGAGTCTCTAAGTACCTCAGATTACCCTGGACTAACAGCTCCAATAATTTTCTGACTGGGATCACTTTACTTGAAATCGGCCTCAGTTAAAAAAAAATCACTAATTTGGAGCATTTCTGTTCATTAGCTAGGACCACCACCCAGTAATTGTAGGTTATAACATTCTCTAACAGTCACTCCCTAGGTCAGAAAGAAACTATGAATCCCCAAACCAATAAACCTAAGCCCTTTTGTTTCTTTATTGCTAGCTCTATTTACTCTACCATTCCCAAGCTAAACTGGAGACCATATTCAGTAACAGAGGCCAAAGTCATCCAGTTACAAAAAGAGAAATATGGGAGGCCAATGCAACAGGGTAGGGTACCAGGGGTGAGGGTGGTGGAGCATAGCAGCCTGCTTCCTCACTATGAAGACTCTTCTGGAAGAATGAACCAGAACTACATAGTTAGAGATCAGCTAAAAGCGTCAAGCTTGTGAGAAGGATGTCAAATTTACAGTGAGAAGTGGCATGTGCTGCCGGATCTAGGTAGAAACGCTGGCATTTAAAGCCTTCACTAATCCATCGAGACACCTTCAGGATCCAACAGCCTTATCAGCCAGAGGCAGGATATATTGACTTTTTCTCTTAACGGATGGAACTCACCCCCAGGGCCTCATCACATGGAGAACATGGGCTTGCATGTGCTTCCCAGACACGACACTCGTTTCTGCAAGTGTTCCATTTTCCACGGCTTCTGTTCTTGTGACTCATGCTTCAGATAGCAAGGAGCTAATAAATGGTTTTTCCTGATGATGTTGATTTGACATGAATGCATTCTAATGTGACTCTGAAAGGCTGAAGATAATGTGTCAGGGAGTGCTGGGCAAGGCCCTACCTTTGTCTTATATAAAGGCTCCAAAGGCCTCGGGATGTACAAATATGGGTCACGTCAGTAGGGCCGACCCAAGTCTGGACGGTTTGCCCGAGGGCCCCAAGGTTCTGCTGGAATGGAAGAATGAATGTTATTTGACATCTGACCTTCTAAAGGTCAGGGGAAGGGAGACTGCCACAGGGCATTCATGACAGACTACATAAAAGAATCCCTGAAGTAACAGCTATTTTGTGGAAATCATTTCTGCCTTCTAAAATGAAGGCATTGTAGAAGGGCTTATTGGTATTATTAGATTTCTCCAGCATCCATTGGCGTAATCTAATGCAGAGCCTGGTGTGTTGGCATGTGTGTGCATGTGTATATGGGAGAGTCACCTTCCAGGGGAGAAAGGGTTAAACCATTAGGAACAGAAGTAACCTCTTTCCATCTCCCTCACCCCCAGGCCTAAGATAAAAGGCTCCTTTTCTAACTCGTGTGTCATTTTCAGAGCGGCTTGTCATTTCACTTTCACTGAGTGGGACAGACCGTGGTGATTGTTTGACATTTTTTTCTCATTCACCGTGCTGAGCAAAGCAATTTATTCTCTGACTGAAGGCTGTGCCAGTGTCTTTCTAGGAGGCAAGATGGTACAGGAGGAAATATCAATAGACTGGAAAGGCAGGAGACCTGAGCTCGGTCCCTGATCAGCAGTGTGACTTTGGACTAGTCACTTCAACTTGTCAGGCCTCAGTTTCCTAATTTGCCAAAGGAGGCAAGTTCACCAGGTGATTTTGAAGGGCCCTTTTGGCTCTGAAGTTATAGCCCTTGTTTTAAAATCACTCATCCAATAAAAGATTGCTGGTAGATACTAAAATTTTCATCATGCTACTCACTTCCTGAGTTCAAATCTGGCCTCAGACACTTACTAGCAGTGTGACCCTGGACAAGTCACTTCACCCTGTTTGCCTCAGTTTCCTCATCTGTAAAGCGAGCGGGAGAAGGAAATAGCAAACCACTTTAGTACCTCTGCCAAGAAAACTCCAAATGGGGACACAAAGAGTCAGACACAACTGAAAAATTACTAGCTAAATAGAAGATTAGCTGATATTTGGAAAATTGATTGCCCCAGACAGCCCATATTGAAGTTAATAAAAAACAGAAGGAAACTGGTTTTTTTTTTCCCAAAAAATTTATTTGCTCATCACAAGTAATAGAAAGTGCAAAGTTGGCAGGTGTGAGACCTAGGTTCAAGTCCTGGTTCTCCCATTGATTTGCTATGTGATCTTGGTCAAGTCACTTCCATTCTCTAGGCCTCTGTTTCCCCTGCTGCTCTTCCTGAATTCATCTTCTTGAGCATCATTTCTACTTCTTATTATGGCACATCGGGAGCTATGCTGTTTGAGTCTAAATATGATCATTCCAAACAATTAAGAGTACTTTTCAAGGCACTGTGCTAGGTTCTAGGAATAGAAGTGCATAGTTGTGAGGGTCCCTGCCCTCAAAAAGCTTAAATTCTGCTAGGAGATAAAACATGTTTCCAGATAAGGAAATTGGAGAAATATACAAAACAGCAAAAAGGGATTTTGGGTAACAAGACACTAACTGGGGGAATCAAGAAGGGGCTCGTGAGCTGACCCTAAAGAATGAAGGATTCCAAGAGTCACAGGTGTAAAAGGCATGGGGAACAGGTTGTACAAAGATCTGGAGGCAGGAAATGAAAAAACTTGCAAAAAGACAGCAAGTAGTCCATTTTGACTGGAACACGGAGTGAGGGAGAATAATATATAATCATCCTGGAAAGATAGGCTGGAGATGAAATGTGAAGGGCTTTCAATGCCAAACAGAGAAGTCTGTATTGTATCCTAGAGGCATCAGGGAATCACTGAGGAAAGGAAGCAACATGGTCCAACTTGCGCTTTAAGATTATCAATTTGGCAGCTGTTTGGAGGATGGCTTGGAGAAGGAAGAGATTAGATGTTTTGTTGTTCAGTTGCTTGGGATTTTCTTGGCAAAGATACTGGAGTAGTTTGCCATTTCCTTCTCCAACTGATCAATTTTGTCAAGCAATCAGAAGTTAAGTGACTTGCCCAGGGTCACACAGCTAGGAAGTATCTGAGGCTGGATTTGAACTCAGGTCTTCTGACTCCAGCCCAGTGCTCTATTCACTGAGCCACCGGCTCTTAGAAGGCTATTAAAGTATTACACATGAGAGGTGATAAGAGCTGAATTAGTGGCGTTATTATATGAGTAAAGAGATAGCAAAGGATGTGAGAGATATTCTACTGTAAGAATGAGTTCTTTTCCATGTTCTATTTATTATCTTCCTCTCAGTTTCATCCATTCTCTGAGACTAATTCTGACCCTGGAAAGAAAGTTTGTAGGGAGTTTCTGACTCAAAAAGCCTTAGTTGCTGGTACCCTGTACCTCTTACCCATATACCCTCATCACCTCTCCCCTAAACTACTTCCATAGGCTTCTGATTGATCTCTCTGTCTCCAGCCTCTTCCTTCTCCAATCCATCCTCTGCACAACTGCCAAATTATTATTCCTAAAACATAAGCAGGTCTGACCACGTCACTCCCATTCTCCAGAAGTTCCAGTGTTGCCTGGGTCTTTGCCTGGGGCCCTGATCTCTTGTGTAGCATCTCCTTCTTGAGTTCCAAATTCCTAGTATTTGGGTTTTTTTCAATTTTGGACCCACTTGCCTAATTCTTCAATCATTACCTGCCTACCTGATTCTCAATAGCCCACTCCTTAACTCCTTTGCCTTGTTCCATACCCCTCAGTCCTCCAGCTTCTCATGGGCAGTCCAGTCTATTTCGCGCCCCTCCACACACACACACACACACACACACACACACACACACACACACACCATGGATCTGAAATTCCCACTCTGGATTTCCTTCCTTTACTCACCACTTGGATGTCTTTTGGGTAGTTTCCTCCATTTGTTCCTCCAATGATTGTGTCACTTTTCCTTGGAAACTTAGGACCAAAATGGCTGCCAGAAAAAGAGGCACACCACCAAGATGCTACATGCCTACTCCAGCAAAAAAATAAAAAAATGAAATTTGCACCAGGCTGAATAGCAATCAAGAAATCTATTGAGAAACTACAGTAAATTATATCTTCCCTCCCAAAACTGCAAAAAAAAATTAGCCAGAAAGCCACAGGCAATAGGAAAGAGAGCTGCCAACAAGGCCCCCACAGGCAAACAAGTTTATCCTCCCAGTAGGACAGACAAGAGACATATGTAGCCAAGGTTTTAGGTACAAGCAGAAGATCCTCTGGACAAAGACCCTTGTGATAAATAAAACTAGCCAAGCAAAACAAGTCCACACAGTTGCCACATTCAAAAAATGTAGATTTCTACACCTATGTTAAACATCTATGATAATGGTTTGGTGTCCAAGACGTATGGACAAGTAACAAAAACATAAAAGAATAAAACCATTCCCCAACAGACAGGTTGTCAAAGGATATGAACAAACAGTTCTCAAAAGAAGGATTGTAAACTCTCAAAAGCTATTGGCAAGAATGCCCCAAATCACTAATAATAAGAGAAATTCAAATCAAAATGTATATGAGGTTTCACCCAACACTCAACAAACTGTCCAAGATGACAAAAGATAAGAATGGTCAATGTTGGAGGCACTGTGGAAAAAGAATAATACTAAAGCTTTGTTGGTGGAGCAGAGAATTAATACAACCATTCAGAAAAACAATTTATAATTATGAAAATATGGTAGATAAAATGTCCATACCCTTTGAAACAGTTTCTACCACTATAGACATGCACATATACAGACATATACACAAACATATATGTGTGTGCATACATATGCATGTAAATGTTTATATATGCCAAGCATGTCATTGACAAAATAAAAGGCTCCATAAACACCAAAATATGTATAGCTATACTTTTTGAGATAGTAAATAACTGGAAACTAATTAAACCAATCAAATGAGAAATGACAACACAAATTATGATACATGATTGGAGTGGAATATTATTGTTCTAAGGCATCTAGGTGTCACAAGGGGTACAGCATTGGACTTAGAGTCAGGAAGTCCTAAGTTCAAATCTGGCCTCCAACATACTCTAGCTGGGTAACCCTAGGCAAGTCACTTAATTTCTATCTGCCTCAGTTTCTTCATCTATAACATGGGGATAATAATAGTACCCATCTCCAAGTATTAACTTGAGAATAAAAATGAGATAATATCTGTAAAGCACTTTGCCAATATTAAATTGCTACATAAATGTTAGCTGTCATTATCATTATTACTGTACTGTAAGAAAGAACAAACATGATGAATATAGAGAAGCATGGAAAAATGTAGATGAACTGATGCAAAGTGAAGTAGAGCTAGGAAAATACAAGGTAACTACAATGAGGTAAATAGAGAAAAACAATTACAAAACAGTCAAAAATAAATACTGCAAATTTTTTTTTAATCTCAAATAAGATATATGAGAAGACACCTCATTCTATTTCTTTGCAGAGGCTGGGATTCCCTGAATATGGAACATTGCATAACCTATCGATATTAAAAAAACACATCAATCCGTTTAGATGATTATTTTTCTCTCTTTCTCTTTCTTTGGGAGGGAGGAGGAAGAGGAATATGGGGAAAACCCAGGTGAAATCAGAACAAACAAAAGACATCGACAAAATAGATTTTAAAAGAGATCAAGAATGTGTCAAAAAATGAAGATTTTGGTTTAGATTTTTTTCTTTAAGGGCTAATGGAAACCCAAAGAAATCCTCTTAGCAACTGTAGGAAAGAGCCATAGACATCAGAGACTGATTGAATTCAGATACTTACAATATAGAGCTGGATAGTGCTGCAGCAGGAGGAATGTAGGGATTGTACCTTCACATAGGCTCCCCTTGCGGTTGTTCCTTTGGCTCACTATCTGGTGAGCTCCCCGCCACTGCTTCACTATCTCACTAAAAGCTTTTACAGCAGTACCCTCATCCCCAGGTCCTGTGGGGTCAAAGAAACCTAATTTCATGCTACGTCATAGTGGACTATGATATATATCCTTTCTTCTCCAGCACTGGAGTGGTGTGACTCCCACCCAGTCAGTATGCCCCCCTGTAGATCAGCATTCAAGGGAACACTCTCTCCCCAATTCTCTTTCATTCTCCATAGCTTCCACTGGGAAGCTGGGTGTAATTATTCCGGTTACCCATGAATGCTTCCTTAAAATATCTAGGAAAGGGAGGAAAACAGCCATGCTTTTCCTCCTGGCCCCCACTAGCCAGAGAAAGAAATATTTGCATTCCTTGCTACATATTCATTTGGCATTTATCATGAACTTCCTTAAAAGAAATCATTATTTGTCCCAAATAATCTGTAAATTTCTTGAGGGTCTCTCCACTGCCTAGCACCACGGTAGCAAGTGTTCAATAAATGTTCATGGATTGGTATTAGCTTAATCTTTTCCTTTCTTGCCTACCTCTCTTCATAGATCACTCTTCACACACAAAAAAAGAAAAATATATAAACTGTTTTTTATTACTCAGCAAATTTAAGCTATAACCCATTTTTTTCCTCCTTTTCCATTTTGATGAATGGAAACTCTCATCACTGCTATCAGCATCCCACTGTGCAAAAATATGCACCACACACTATATTCCCTAAATATTCTCTTTTCAATGGGTTCCTCTCTTGTAACAAAAATAGGACAGGAAATGAAAGTGAACTATAGGGAGAAGATGTTTATTAGGTTGATGAGAAAGGGTTTGTACAAGAGCCTATCTCAGTTTCCAAAGAGGTCACAAGTCATCTCAAAGAAGTGTCACCAAAGTCCCAAATTTCTCCCCCATCTATGGCATAGATCGTCACAGTCTAGATCTTGGAATAAATAAAACCTCAACTGAGATTTTTCACACCTTTTGATTGATTCAGCTCAATTCAGTAAGCATTTATTAATCACCTACTATGTGCAAGGTACTGTGTTAAGCATTAGGTTTACAAAGCAAAAAGGAAACAATCGCAGTCTTCCAGAAATTTGTTTAATATGGAGTCATATTGAGTAAATATGAAGTAAATGCAAAATAAATAAAAATGAAGGGAAAGAAGGGGATTGATTGTATTTATCAATCAATCACCCAACTTTACTTCTTCCTAATATTTCAATCAAGTAAGAACACATGTCAATCAAATAAATCAAAGGTATGAACAAGGCATGAGCCTTCTATTGAATCAATCAACCAAAGACATTTCAACCAGGAAATCTGATTGGTGGGTGCACAACAACAAAACCTCTGTCCAGGTACTTAGGGGAGGAAGATAGGAAGAAAGCCATGGTAACAATGTCAAAGAGGTTGGGTCCTGGGGCTCCGCTCAGGAGAAAGAGATTGTCATTGGGACGAGTGAGGTATTCATGGTTGACTGAGGAATTCCAAGCCCAAGGCTCACAGAACTCCCAAAGTAAAATACAACTTCCTCAAAAACTGGGCAAATAAGTGATGATGAAGGTGTGCCCGGGTCCTGAATTATACTAACTGAACTTACTCCCTGATTTTCTGTCCTTAGAGTGGAAGGACTATATGACAGTACCAGCCTCTCTCCTGTTCTAAGGCTGCGTGTTAACACTGTATAAAACAGAAAGCCAGAGCCTCTAGGCTGCTGTTCAGCATGGTTCCCCATACAGTTACAGAACCACGTGGATTGTAATTGCTGCAACTCCTCCTTGGTATTATGGTTCAGAAAAGAGCAAGAGAAGGAATAAAACTAGGACAGTATAATTAATTCTGTTGGCCTATTGTTATGGGATGGCTTTTTCAGTGTCCCTGCAATACCCTGTGCTCCATATGTCACTGGGAAGTCTTGTGTGTTAGACTGTGCTACAAACTTCCTGAAGACCTGGGGACTAAGAACATGGATGGGCTAAGTTAGGGGTGGGGAACCTGTATCCTCGAGGCCACATGTGGCCCTCTAGGTCCTCAAATGTGGCCCTTTGGCTGAATCCAAAAAATATGGGATTTGTTCTGTGAAGTCTGGATTTGTCCAGGAAGCAGGAGTTGGGGAGAGGAATGTCAAATCTTTGGGAACCAATAGTAGCAAACAGAAATGCTAACCGTGGATTGTAGCTCAGCAGCAACACCTTGTAGGTCACAGTCCTTCTCATGCCTTTCGTAGAAGTGGCTTCATAATCACAGCAAGAAGAGGTATTTTGCCTTCTGTGGATGGCAGCACCAACAGGTGTTTGGGACTTGGCCTTACACTTCCCAGGAACCAAGTAACAGGAAGAGGGTTGATATTGAACTAAGCCTAAAAACATTGGTGAGGAACAGTATGTGGTGAAAATACACGGTGTTGGGAGAGGCTGTGCCTCATTGAGCAATGCTTTTTATGGAAGAGAAAAGCTATTTACTGAACAAATGTTGTTCAGTCATTTTAGTTGCATCCAACTCTTCATGACTCCATTTGGTGTTTTCTTGGCAAAGATACTGGAGTAGTTTGCCGTTTCCTTCTCCATCTCATTTTATAGATAAGGAAATGGAGGCAAACAGAGTTAAGTGATTTGCCCAGGGTCACACAGTTAGTACGTGTCTGAGGCTGGATTTGAACTCATGAAGATGAATTTTCCTGACTCTAGGCCCAGTACTCTATCCACCTAGCTGAGCTAAGACTGAGTTTCTAGTTATGTTTGAATAGCCTCATATAAAGGAAGATGCTGTGTCTTCAGCACTGGGTATAAGATAAGAAATGAGGCCACTGTTCATGTACATTAATGAAGAGGTAAGTTCATAACACCTTTCTCTTCTGGGCGGGTAATTAGCCCTAGAATCAGGGTAATGATCAAAGGGATATGACAATTATTTTTGTGGAATGAAAACCAGCTACCAATATACTAATGAAGACACTGGCTTCTTTCCCACTCTGAGGGCTCCTAAAAGCAGTAGATAAAAGCAGAGAAACTAGGAACCTCTGGCCTTGTGTTAGGGCTGGCCCATTACACTGAAGCTTGCAGGGCTAATTGTCCATGAAGAACATTGGTACCACCTCTGTGCAGGCCTTCATCATCTCATGCCTGGACTATTGCAATAATCTTCCTACCTCCAGTCTCTCCCCACTCTAGTCCATCATCCATTCAGTTACCAAAGTGGTATTCCCAAAGTATAGCTACAACCACATCACCTCCCTCCTCAGTAAACTCTAGTGAGTCCCTATTACCTATGGGATTAAATATAAATATAAAGCAGTAGTGTGTTGATCAATGTTTAACAAAACCATTTATGCATGGCACACATTTAAGTTTGATCTGCATTAGCATTTCTCTCCATCACTTACTTAAAATGCAAATAATCAACAAGACAATAAATCAAGCCCTGATTTGTGATGTCTGCCAATTTCTGAGGTGGAAATGCTCATGGTGAAAATTTAGTGGCCTCTCAGGATCCTGTTTGAGCTTGTTCCAGCACACTCCTGAATATAGGCCTCTGTTTGGCTTTGAAAGCCCTCATGCCCTGGTCTCTTTCTACCTCTATGGTTTTCCTATACTTTACTTCTCTCCAAGTACCCTACAATCCAATGACACAGGCTGTATGGGTCTAGTGTTCCTGGATGGCTTTTCCTGTGTGTATCTCCACACTGCTAGCTTGTGTGTGTGGATATTTTATGTACTATATGCTTCCCTAGGTCATAAGGACTATTATCAATGAAGCCCTGGGTGATTACGTGGCATTGTAGTAATTGTGTCCTCAACAACATTTTCCGAGTTCTTTCCCATGCAGGCCTATACCAAAAGGCATGAGATCCTGACCATAAAAGACATCAGACAGGTTCCTTGGTCCTGGATCTTACATGATTCCTCGAGTTAACATTGACAATACTAATTTCTACACTGAAATATGAAATCTCTCTATCAAGAAAAGATGCCTGATGTTTAAGACCATAGACCCGGTGGGAAAGTATTCTAACCAAGCCTCCTTCCAATTCTTTTTTCTTTTTTCAAGGAAAAACACTAAAGAAATTATAAAGGACTTAGTGGAGCAGTTGGGGAATGCCTTTTTATTCCCTAGGTACTGGCTTTTTGACCTGAGTTATACTTTCTTTTAGAATTTAAAGACCAGGACACATTCAATTGACTCAGAATCTCAGCCCAAAATAGCATGTTCACCATTTCATCATCACCTCTGCAATGGCAGTGATTCATCCTGGCCACCCTGTCTGTCCCCTCCCTGCCCCCCCACCCCCCACCTAACTAGAAGGCTCCAAGGGCAGCAAGGAGGAAACACCAAAATCAGAATATGCAACCTCTTGGCATGTCAGGGAACAGCTCTGATATCACTCTCTTAGCACCACTGCCAGAGAAAGTAATGGGTTTCTTTTTTTCCTAACAGAGCAATAAAGGGTAAATTGTGTTGAAAAGTGAAAGAAAAGATCAAGGAGACTCAGAAGCACAAGGGAGGTTTAGTACAGATGGGGGTTGGGGAGAGCCTGTTTCTTTCTTCTCCAGGCACATCCATTCTGAGCCTAGCAGCTTAATGTACGGATCGTTTTCTAAATGTTACCCCATCCGCAATGTCAATACTACTCCTAGGACTCTGGTCTAAGGAGCGCTGAACTACTGGGAGATTTTGTTGTTATTGTTAAAAAGTAGTATACGCGAAGGGAATCTGTGCAAAAGAAATGTGATACAACTAAGTCTATGCAGGCACCAAGGCAGGTTTTTGGAGAGGGCACCTTCTTTGACAAGTTGCTTTCCATTGTTGACTGGTGAAAATAAAAATACTAATAAAAATAATTAAAAATAATAATATATATAAATTAAATTTATATTATAAATTTATAAACTATAAATATATAGATTTTACATGCATAAACATATATAGAAACACATATATTTATATATAACCATATGTGTTATATATAACATATATAAAACATATAACATATTATATATCACATATATAAATTTTACATATAATGTTTAAAATAATATATAATTAAATTTATATTACAAATTTGTAAACTATAAATATATATGTATTTATATATAAATATATAAACTATAGATATATGGAAATATAAATGTGCATATAAGTATATGTGAATACAAAATAGGTAAAATAAACATGTAAACATAAAAATAAAATTACAAAATAAATTAAGTATATAATATATTATTTATTGAATAAATATGTGTAGATATAGACACATATATGCATATATATAAAATACAAAGTCTAACCAAATAAATTAGACTATAAAATTTCTTTGTTTCTTTTTCCTTCTTTCTGTTCTAAATTTAGACTAAATCAGTTCTAATGGTGCAGGCTCACAGCTTACCATTTTAGAGAGCTGCCCAGACCCCTGACATTTACCCATGGTCACACACTTAGGAGCCATATTAGAAGTAGGACCTGAAATCAGATTTGCCAAAGATGGCCCTCTAGCTGTAACACCAAGCTGCCTTCAAAGGCAAATGACAAATAGTTGGGTGGAGACAGCGATAGGGACAGGGGGAGGGAGAGGGACAGGGGGAGGAAGAAGGGGAGAGAGAGAGAGAGAGAGAGAGAGAGAGAGAGAGAGAGAGAGAGAGAGAGAGAGAGGAGAACGGATAAGGATGCAAAATGCTAAGGACACAAATGCAGGCAAGCAGACAGTCCCTTTCCTATAGGAGTTTATATTCCAATGAATGAGGCCAACAGATTAAAAGGGTGCTAGGAAGGAGGAAGAAGGGGGAGAGAAAGGTACCCATGCAGGTCATGGTGAGGAGAAGTTGGTATGGAGATAAGGTAAAAGCTCACCTATGAGAGTTGGAGAACCCAGGGCCAGAGTTTCCCATGAGGTGAAGATACAAGTGAGTAGCAGTTCCTAAAGGGGGTGGTGAGGACAGCCTTCTAGGCATAGAGAATGGCCTAAGCAAAGACAAAAAAGGCAGGAGCTGGAATGCGGAACCTTAAGAAGGCCAGTTTGTCTGAATTTAGAACGAACAATGAGAAATAATGTGTAATTAGCCTGGAAAGATATACTAGGCCAGATTATGAAGAGCTCTAAAAGCCTAACAGAAGAGTTTGAATTTTATCCCAAAGGCAATGAGAAATAAAGGACGCTCTTTATTCAGGAAAGTATCATGTTCAGACTTGTGTTTTATGAATATCGGTTGGACAGCTCTGCAGGGGAGGGATGAAGAATAGGGAGGCTAATTAGGAGGCTGTTGCATTAGTCCAGGTGAGAGGTGATTAGGGCCTGAACTGCCATCGCTGTGGTGTAAACAGAGAGAAAGGAAAGACCTGAGAGATAAAGAGGAGGCTGAATCAGTAACTAATTAGATACGAGCAATAGATAGAGTGAAGAATCAAGGGTGATGCTTGGGTTGTGAACCTGGGTGACCAAGAATTGACAGTGAGAAGGAAACTAAGAGATTAGGCAGGTATAGGAGGAAAGACAAGAGTTGTATTTTGGAAATGGTGAGATTATGTTCAGTTACTGTTATCTTGGAGTGTCAGAAATGGGCCTTTACTGAATTTAACCTTAGATGGGGGGCAGTTACTATTTTTAGACAACATTCCTTAAACCACATAGTCAGTCAGCTGACTACTGAAAGAAATATTGATGCTTTAAAGCACCAGATAGTGCAAATCTAGCTAATTTTAGAGATCAAACTACTCAGTATCATAGGACTGCAGAAGCAGAGCTGAACGGGACCTTAGAAGGAAACAAGCATTTGCTAAGCACCTGCAAATATCATCTCATGCAATCTTCACAACAACCCTGGGAGGTGAAGGCTGTTATTACCTACATTTTACGGTTGAGGAAATTGAGGGAATCAGAGGGTAAAGTGAACTGTCCGAAGTCAGATAACTCATAAGGATCTGAAGACAGATTTAAACTCAGGTCTTCCTGACTCCAGGCCCAGTGCTCTATCCAGCTGCCTCTCAGGAAAACCAGTCCAACCCTTCCTTTTCCAGTTGAGGAAATTTGAGTTTAGAGAGGTTAACTGACTTGCCCAAGGTCACAAAGGTAATCGTAATCGCAGGTGGGATATGAGTGGAAAGATTCCTCTTTCCGCTGAGCCCTGAAGTCTCGCTGTGGTGTGGAAGTATCTCCAGGAGTGTGAGGGTAATTCCAGGACAGCACAAGCTCTGGCACACTCTGCCAAGCCAGAAAGACTTCAGGAAAGGGTCCCATGTTGTTCAAGGACCAGCCTGGCAGGTTGGCCAGCAGACGATGAACTAAGTGGTCAGAGAAGTCCTCAATGACAAAGTTAAAGAGGGATCGCCATCTGCATCAGTGGAAGGAATTCCCATATTAGATCATGGAAACTCTTAAAGTACCAAAGAGTAAACTTGTACCTCCTCAAATACTACTGGCACTTTGGTAGTGGCACTACCAAATCTGATAGAGAAGCAGTGTGGCCTAATGGATAGAGAGTTGGCCTTGAAGCCAGGAAGACCCAGATCCAAATCCAACCTCTGAAAGACACTGCCTATGTAACCCTGGGCGAATAACAAGCTATCAAAGCTCTGTGCAACTCTTGCAGTCATCAGAGCACCAGGCCTGGAATCAGGAAGACCTGAGTTCAAACCCAGCCTCGAACACTTACTAGCTGTGTGACCCTGGGCAAGTCACTTCCCTGTTTGCCTCAGTTTCCTCATCTGTAAAATAAACTGGAGAAGGAAATGGTAAACCATCTGTAAAATAAACTGGAGAAGGAAATGGTAAACCAGTCCAGTATCTTTGCTAAAAAAAACCCCAAATGGGGTCATGGAGAGTCAGACATGACTGAACAACAAGACCTCTTTAAGTTATAGTGGAGTTTCACTGGTAGAGGGATTTTCCTTACCTAGGAGCTCCTTAAACTAATGAAATTATGAGGCTAGTCCCTATCCCTATTAAGATGTCTGCTACAGTCAGTAGCTGCTTGCTAATAATTTTCTCATTTTAGTCCCTGGGAGACTACCACTATGTATATTTTTTCTTCTGAGTGACAATGTTTTCAGGAGCCTTAACTTGTCCTGGTTCACTCCTCCCAATGTCTTTTCTAAGGGACGACTTCAACCTTTCCTTAAAGTTCATCTGTCTTAATGTACTGGCGCTATATGATGACTATTTGTATGCTGCTTTTTTCCCTCTGCTCTTACTGATGTTTTAAAATATTTATGATTAATAAATATCACAAATACTATGCTAATCCCCCACCTTCCATCATTACTCAGAGTGAACATTGCTCCTAGAAGACTAATATCTACCTCTATATTAGCTTAGAAATGATGCTGCCTTCCTGTTATGGGCAATTAACCAAATTTAGGGTCTTTCTTCCATGGGGGAAACCTATTTCCTCTTTTCCTGGAAAGCCACCATGAAGACAAGTTCATTCTTTGTAAGCTGCAGCCTCCATAAATCTGGAGCTGGGAAAGGCAGACATTTGAGGAAAATACCAGCTCTGTTTGCTTTGCATAATACCCCTATAGAATACTGATAAGACTGAATATGTGTGTATGTGTGCGTGTGTGTGCGCGCGTTCGCCCGTGTAAGGCTCAGCACCCAAAATGACACAGGAACAACTTTTGAAAAATCATTCTGAGCCAATGGAACTTTTAGCCACTGCAAAAGAAACATCTCCGGTCTCTTTGGAGCTGAAAAAAGAAAATTGTGCTCCAGATGGGTTAACCTGTGACTCTGCCTGAGGGGAATCTGAGAAGGAAAAACCATCTGATGAAGCCAGTCTAGTCTGGAGAGGAAATAAAAAATCACCTTCACCTAGAGACGATCCTTGGCAGCCACAGAAAACAAAATACACGATGTGTTTATTCTGACAGCCTGTCTCAGAGGAGGCGATGCATCCTTTTTCAAAGCAGAGAGATCACAAAAGCAATTCACCATTGATGCCACAAAGTATTATTATGTGCCTATTACATACAATACTGAGAGGTGGGGTGGCATAATGGTTAGAGGCTTGGCCTTGGAGACAGGAAGACCTGGGTTCATGTCCTGCCTGTGACACATACTGGCTATGTGATCCTGGGAAGGTCACTTCATCTCTCAGTGCTCTAGGGAATTCTTTGAAAAGTTCCCTATAACTCCTCTAAGAGTTTCAGAGAAGGTACCATTCACTGATAGAGGGAGTTCCTATACCAGTGAAATTCCACTAGCCCTGTGTGCAAAGCATTGTGTTAAGTGCTAAGGATAAAAAACAGTAAGTCCCTATTCTAAAGGGACTTGCATTTTCTTAAAAGATGCAACATATACACAAATTAAGGGCATGGCAAGGTCAGGAGTTACTTGAACCAATGGATACTTTTGTGGATCACACCCCTGATTGATAAATATTGGTTGAATTAAATTAAATCTATTTGTTGCTGAGTCATTTCAGTTGTGTCTGACTCTTCATGACCCCATTTAGTGTATTCTTGGTAAAGATACAGGAGTGGTGCCATAAGAAATGAGGATGATACGGACCTCGTAACAACCGGGAAAAACCTACACGACATAATGCTGAGTGAGCGGAGCAGAGCCAGGAGAACATTGTACACAACCACAGATATATGGATTCCGTGAGGACCAACCCTGACAGACTTCGCTCTTCTCAGCAACACAAGGTGCAGGCACAACTCCAAAGGGCTCATGATGGAGAATGCTATCTACATCCAGAGAAAGAACTATGAAGTTTGAATGCAGATTGAGGCACACTACATGCTCACCTTTTTTTTCTTCTCTTTTGTTTTTGGGTTTTTTTTTTTTGGTTCTGTTTCTTCTTTCTCATGATACATTCCATTGGTCATAATTCTT
This sequence comes from Trichosurus vulpecula, assembly GCF_011100635.1. Taxonomy (NCBI): domain Eukaryota; kingdom Metazoa; phylum Chordata; class Mammalia; order Diprotodontia; family Phalangeridae; genus Trichosurus; species Trichosurus vulpecula. Next base: position 106,732,026 of record NC_050579.1, read on the forward strand.
CTCCACAACTTGACTAGTGTATAAATTAATTCAATGCGAAGTTATACATGGTAGTTATATGAGATTCCATGCCGTCTTGGGGAGGGAGGGGGGGAGAAAATCTGGAACTCAAAATTATGTAGAACCATGTGTTGTAAACTAAAAATAAAAAATAAATTAAAAAAAAGATACAGGAGTGGTTTGCCTTTTCCTTCTCCAACTCATTTTTACAGATGAGGAAACTGAGGCAAACAGGGTAAAGTGATTTACCCAGGGTCACACAGCTAGTAAGTGTCCGAGGCCAGAATTGAACTCAGGTCCTCTTGATTCCATCCCCAGTACTCTCTCCACTGTACCACCTAGCTACCCTAAATTGAATCTATACACCTTGCTAGATTTCATTCAATCTTCAGAAAAAATCCAGAGAGGCAGAGAGTTAAAGCATCATTAGTCTTCCTCAATTACAGATGAAGAAAGAGAGTGTGAGGGATACAAGATTGTGAAAGTTTCCCATGAATAAATCAGGCAAGGTAATACTCAAATAGTACAACTTTAGTTGGGATGTAGACCTCACTAGGCCTAAGTTTCGTTTTCCTGTAAATCATATGATTTCGGGGAAATCAGGTGGTCTCCCCTTTTCCCCCTCCCCTAGCCTACTCCCATGCCGTCATCTTAACATTGAAATTTCCATATAAGGTAATTCTGTAGTTTCTATGCTAGTATTGGGTAAACTTATTCTGGGATAGATTGTGAGGCCACCTGTCCCAGCAAATATGGACAGGGGTCCAGCCTCTAGGGGTGGAATTTCTTAGAATTGTTTGTACAAGGTTATATATCCCCTTGCTTGCCTTCTCCCCCTTGCCTCTCTGCACTACCATCCCGCCCTGGTAGTGGGAGATGCCCAATTCTCGCGAGACTTGATCAAATAAAGCTTCTGTTTTGTTTCTACCTTGAGAAAACCGAGACTCCTCTGTTTTTGTTTATTTTGAGCCTGTGGTTTGTCCCACACAAGAGGATCAGAGTAAATTAAGTGATTTCTTTTTCCTGAGGTCACATAGCCACCAGCAGCAAAGCTGCAACATGAATCTAGGTTTTCTGACTCCATACTCAGCACTGCCTCTGACTCCTTCCATGAGAAATTCTGAGACAGCCTAATTTTATTGTAGTATTAGACATTTAAATCAATGGCTAGTTTCCATAATATGTAGAATTTCTGAAAAGAGTCAATGCATATGCAACACATTTCACTAGATCCACATAGGGGAAAAAAATCTCACTACTATACTCCTTGCAAACTAAGGAGTATATATGGCATTTGATATTTGGGACTCCCCTTTTACACAAGGAGCCTAAAATATATTTAAAGCATCTTCTAAGAAACTCAAATAATACCCCCATAAGGGAGAAAGGTGTTAAATGTAGAAGTAAACACCACTTCCTCCATCTGGAAAAGTGAAGAAAGTGAGACATGGGAAAATAATGAGCCTGTAGACATAAAGGCTTTGTGACTCATGAGTGAAACAAGAAGTAGGACCCAGGACACCCAAATCCTTGTCCATTATCTCTCACTGACACGTAGACCAAGACTCCTATGAGACTAGTGAAGGGCTCAGAATGTGTGTCAAGAACACAACTGTGGTTGACTCAGTGGCACAGATTTGTCATCATCAATATCCTTCAATATTGTCTGTGCCTAGGACCTCAGGCAGCTCACTGCACAGCCTAGCTTGTAAGGAAAACCCAAGGCACAGACAGATAAGGGAAAGTACCCTGGAATATCTAACCCCTAAAGCCTTATTCCTCTTCCAAAAAGTCTGTCTGAATCTCTCTCTCTCTCTCTCTCTCTCTCTCTCTCTCTCTCTCTCTCTCTGTCCCTTTCTCTCTTTGCCTCCCCCCTGTATCTTTTTCCCCCTCCTTCCCCCTTGTGTCTTGTATATCTCTGTCTCTCTCCCAACTTCTTCCCCATCTCCCCTTCTCTTCCTTTGTCCCACTATCTCTCCAGTGTTCCAGGTAACATAGCATCAAGTCTCTTTCCAAATGTCAGTTTTTATTGTCATTTCTGGTGCAAAATGGAGCAGCTAAGTGCTGCAGCGGACAGAGTGCTGGCCCTGGAGTCAGAAAGACCTGAGTTCAAATGTGGTCTCAGACACTTATTAGCTATATGACCCTGAGGAAATCACTTAACCCTCTTTGCCTCAGTTCCTCATCTGTAAAATGAGCCACAGAAAGAAATGGCAAAACACTCCAGTATCTCCGCCAAGAAAATCGCATGCGGGGTCGCAAAGAGTCAGACACGACTGAAACGACTCAACGGTACAAAACAGGTGTTAGTAAATGTGTGAGTGAATCTAGTCAATTTAATAATAGCACGAACTCTATTTTTGCTCAGTTTGTCTATGAGAAAAAAATGTTTTTCTACCTTAGAGAAAATCATAGCTTAGAGCAAATCAGCCTAGATATGACTAACCGAAGCCCCCGCAAACCCTACTCATCCTCCACTCAGCCATTGACACAACCAGAAACGTTTTATACAGGTGAAATCTGGTTGAAATAGACATCAAGAGTCGGAGGAAAAGGGAGGAGGAGATGTTACAAAAGAGCATCATTTAGCCTGGGGCATATCCCATGTGGAAAGGGTAGTATGTTGTTGTTGCCAGGTACCAGGGCCTGGTCCTATTCATCCACCCCCTTCTCTTTAAAGGCTGCTTAGAAAGACATGAGCCTTAGGTCCTTTTTAGCACCATCTGTTATCATCACCTCGTTTTCCTTCATCTGGTGGCTCCTGTCTGACTTGTCCCCAAGGCAACAGAGCCCCACCCCACACCCACACACATACACAGTTCCCCCGCCCCCCCCCCCCCAGCATAGGACCTGGGCAGATTGGCTCAGCTGACCAGTCCCTAGCTCAAGTTCTGCTTCTTTGACCTCCCTCCTCCCTTCCCCCCACCCCCAAGAACATAAAAGTTGGTCTTTCCGTGTCACGGATGTTATGAGTCCCCCACACACATGAAAACACATTCCACATTAAAGATGCAAGTAACTTGGAAAGTCTCTTTAGTGTGGCAGCTGCTGCCAGCCTCGGCAGCCAAGCTGTGACTCAGTCCATTGTCATTAACACTGTTGCATAAAATCAGTATCTGGCCTCCCTGCTTCCCACAGAACCAGGGAAAGACAGAGGACAGTGAGGTCTGCTGAGTACCTCGGCAGTCTCCTGCCAAAACAGGTCCCTTCCCTGGAGCAAATAGTTAGTATTTGGCCCTGGCTCATTGTTGAGCTGTCTTCTTGGGTGATAGAGTACTAGGCAATTTGATTTCTTCGGGGAAACTCCGAAACAGCATTTAAAGAACAGCTAAATGTGTTCTGGAGGGTGGGTCCTCCCTGAAATATAGGGCCTGAGTGAGAGAATGTCTCTGAAGCTTGGGAAGGCCACATGGCAGGAATGCTAATGTGCCTCTGTGTGTGAATGCTTGGGTGTGGATGTACATATGCCTATGCATTAAACAAACTGAAAAAGAAAAGGCTACCATCCAGCTCCTGGTCACCCTTTTTTAAAATAAAATTAAGCATAGAATCATATATCTAGAACTGGAAGGAACCTCAGAAGTGTCTGTCCCACCTCATCATTTAACCAATGAGCAAACAGACCCAAGGAAATTAAAAGTCAATGGTATCATCTGAGATGGAATTTGAACCCAGGTCCTTTGACTGAAGAGCAAGTTGTTTTTTTTTTTCACAGCAGTTCCCAAACTTTCTTTGGTTTTAGGACCTCTTTCGGTGCTTAAAAATTGAGGACTCCCTCCCCCACCAAAAACCTTTGTTTATGTGGATTATATCTATGGATACTTAGCTATGTAAGAAATTAAAACATCTTAGTGTTATTATGAAAATAGCTTTGACCTCACAGACCCCCCTCAAAGGGTTTTAGGAAGCCTAAAGAATCAATGGACAACACTTTGAGAACCACTGCACCAAACTACACCATGTCCAATGGATGGATAGATTTAAATGTGGGCAGCAAGATGGCGCAGTGGCTAGACCCGAGTTCAAATCTAGCCTCAGATACTTACAATTTACATGACCCTGGACAAGTCACTTAACCTCTGTCTGTCTCAGTTCACTCATCTAGTTAAAATGGAGAGGATACTAACCCCGATCTTCCAGGGTTGTTGTGACAATCAAATAAGATAAATTTTGTAATGCTCTTTGCAAACCATAAAGCACTATAGAAATGCTAGCTACCATTCCTTCTGAGACCAAACATGGTTCTCTTTTCATTATGCCATGTTGTTTCTGTAAATGAGAGAGAGAGAGAGAGAGAGAGAGAGAGAGACAGAGACAGAGAGAGAGAGAGACAGAGAGAGAGGGAGGGAGGGAGGGAGGGGGAGAGACAGAGAGACAGAGAGAGAGAGAGACAGGGAGAGACAGAGAGAGATAGGGACAGAGACAGAGAGAGACAAAGAGAGAGACAGAGACAGACAGACACAGAGAGAGGGACACAGAGAGAGAAAGAAGAAGAGGAAAAACAGATGTATTATTTCAACAAATTAAAGATATATTTGTGTATACATGTATGTGTATGTACATATGCATGTGGGTATGTATGTATATATGCACATATGTGTGTATGTATGTCTACATATTCTCTACCCCACACAAAGTCTGGTCTCAAGCACTGGAATATAAAGAGATAAATAAATAAAGATCTATGAAAAGATTCTTGCCCCCTCCTTCCCCTATTCTTTTACAGAAGAGATAGGAGGCCTACCTGGGGTGTGGAACATTGCATATATTATCAGTTTTTTCATATATTGATCAATTTTGCTGATTAGTTTTCAACAATCTTTTTTTTTTAATTCTTTGTTATAAGGGATGGCCTTGGGAGGGGAGAAAGAGAGAGACATGGGAAAATGCAGAAAACACAAAAAGCAAAATATATCAATGAGAGAGAGAGAGAGAGAGAGAGAGAGAGAAAGAGAAAGAGAGAGATAGAAAAGAGAGAGAGAGAGAGAGAGAGAGAGAGAGAAAGAGAGAGAGCGAGCGCCTGGGCCCTGTCCTCAATGACGTGGGACAGCCCCAAACTAGACTATAAATTCTTAGAGACTACCTATTCAACAAATAAGCTTCCCCTATGCACTGTGGGGGCTCAGGTCCCTAACAGGCCTCCCAGAGTTTGTGACCCTTTTGCCTTTTAGAGAGAAGGACCAGACCTGCAATTTCATGGGTATAGGGAACTTCTGGATAGATAAACTCTCTCCTCTAATGCAGGTTGGTCCTTTCTCTAAAATTGATGTGCTTAGAGGCTGGCCCAGAGCATTGAAAGGTCAAGTGATTTGCCCAGGGTCATACAGCCAGTATGTATCAAATCAGGGGTTCAGTGCGGAGGTTTCACGAAACTACCTCTTCTTTGCAGCCTATTTAAGAACAGTATCATTAGCAACATTGGCTAGAAGACAGCAAACTCCCCCCTTCCCTACAAAAAAGCCCCATGTCTTAGATTAGTACAAAAGTATTAGTAGGTTTTTTTTCCTGTTATCCTCCTCCCCCCACCACACCCTCCTCTAAGGAACCCCGCCAAAGCTCCAAGATGGTCATTAAAGTCTTTTGGTGGGGAGGGGGGGTGAGGATTACCCCTACAAGTAAAGCACTTTCTACTGGATTAAAAAAATCCCATCAGTCATTTATTCACCCTAAAAATGTGATGCACTTTTATTTCCCACCTGCATCATCAGACAAGACGATCTCCTACTCAATGAGCCCCCAGGAAGGATTGTGGGCTGGCGCAAAAGCCATCATGTTCTCTAATGCCAAATGAATTGCTTCACTTTCTGTTGCAAATGTCCCAGAAAACGGAAATGGCCTTATTTTGGTGTCATTGGAAAAACGAGGTGATAAATAACAGGACAAGTTCCCTTGAAGATGAGAAGTGAATCATTTTCTTCCCAAATGTGTGGATTGTTCACTTACCCAGTTAGCTCCTGAGCCATATTACTAGGTACCTAAATGTCAAAATCAGAACCAGGACAACCTGAGGTGGCAAGTGATAGAAGTACATTAGTATCTACAATAGAAAGAGTGCTGGCTCTGGATTTCAAGGACTTGGATTCAAATAGTACTTCTAATACTGCCTTGTGACCCTGAGCAAGTCCTCTACCCTCCCTGGGCCTCGTTTTCCACATCTCTAAAAGAAGAGGGTCATTGAACTAGGCATCCTCTTTGTTATCTTCCAGCTCTAGATCGATGATCCTTGGGGTCAGGATTTGGAGGGAGAGTCTTATTTTGCCAAAAAGCAGGCAGATATAATCCATTTGCCTTCCTCTGCCCATCCAAACTGGGGGCAGCTAGGTGGTATGGTGGATAGAGCACTGTGCCTATAGTCAGAAAGCATTCACACATCCATAGTGAGAGAGACAACATTCAAACAATTATGGATAACATCTGCAAAAATGGAAGTAAATACCCCCTTCCTGACTTACTCCCAGTGTTGTTGTAACGGTCAAGGCACATGTTTGCAAATGCCTAGTGAATGCTTTATCTGGTGGGATCATGGCACCCTGGGATGTAGTTGGCTTTCAGGGTCAGAACATCCGGACAAGACCCAAACTAAAGGTGTTAACCTGGTTGTTGTTCCGTCATGTCTGAGTCTCCGTGACTCTACATGGGGTTTTCTAGAAGATTTCCTTCTCTTTGTTATCCTGGACAAATCACTTAGTCTCCCAGTGTCTCTAGCAGTTCTCTGAAACTAAATTTCAGACTAGTCTGAAATTGGATCTGAATTGGAATAAGGGCTTACCTCACAGGGAGTTCCCTATACCTACAGCAACTACAGGTATGGACAAAAAAGTATCTTGTGGCAGAAACAAAAGTATAAAAACATCACCCAAGGGTTAATTCCTTTGAAAAGCCATTAATCCTTTCAAATTCTCTTTCCACTGATTAAAATACAAGGAAAGCATGGTGCCATATGCTTTTGTATTTTACCTGAGCAGAAAGCCAAAAAATAATTTGTTGGATTTTTTTAAAAAAATTTTTAAAGTAATATTAGCCTGAATTCATCACAGCCACCATGGCCAGGTCCATGGAAACAGATGGAAGCCAGGAGGCAGCTGCAGGTTTGTTGGAAGTGGCAAACTTTTCTGTTTCCCTGAGGGCCTATTATAGCTCTTAGCAGGAACCAGCTCAGGGGGAAAGAAAGTGACCAATCACAGGCTTCCCTTCTCTCTCTAAGATGAGCCAACTATGCTTGCCTTTAAAGCTTTTGGTTTATCAGCAGCATAAATGAGCTACTTCATCCATTAAAGCAGAATCCAAGTGAGAATGAAAAATGCTGAAAGTAATTGTTTAGTCACAAGCCGTATAAATTCACTGCAGACCATTCCCATCACAAGGAGGCAGAGAGGCCAGATCACTAACCCACTTTAGGGTCCAGAGAATGGGAGGTTACATCTGCTGCTACTCATCTCTCATCAGTTGGCCATGTTAGAGGCCTTGCTCCTTCACTAGAAAGTGAACGACATGGACAAGAGTTGAACAGATTAGAATGTGGATGGGTTGCAATTGGAATCGTTGCAGGTAACAGCTACATCAGCAAGATCACAGATCCATTTAAGAGCACACCAGCCTTATGTTACATTAGGCCCCAGGGATACAAAGGCAAAAAGGAAATCATCCTGCCCTTAGGGAATTTACATTTTCAAATTTATGTGGGGGGAATAGGGGGAGGGAGAGATGTGTCCTCCCTCCCTTTAGACTTCAAAACTGACCAGCAATCTGAGTTACCTTCCCGTTTTCACACTTTTCAATTCTCTTCTTGTAATATGCATATTAGTCTCATCCACAGTGAGACTCATTTTCTTTTTTTAATTATTTTTACCAGGTCTGTGATTTTATTCGTATCAGGAGCCCCTCATAAGGAACAAATCTGAAACTTCTCTGCAAGTTATAGGTTTAGAGAGTAACCTAGGACACTAAGAAGTTAAGTGATTTGCCCAGTCATACAGCCAGTAGTGGCAAAGGCAGAACTTGAACCCAGGTTTTCATGCCTTCAATGCCATCTCTCTATCCACTAGGCAATGATGCCTCCAAGATTCATTTTTCAGTTCTTCAAAGAAGAAGTTCTTGGAAAGAGCATGAGTTCTAGAGACAGGGACCAAGGTCAAAATCCTGCCTCCTAACTCTGCAACCTTGGACAAATCATTGAAGTTCCTTGGGTCTTACTTTGGCCTGGATGATCTCCAAGGCCCCCTCCAGGTCTAGATCTATAATCATATGATCCGTGTCTTGTATCCTAACACAGAGTAGGTGTCTAATAAATGTGGTGAATTGAATTGAATAAATGTCCCCACTCCCCTCCCTTCCAACAGTGAAACTTGTTTAAACCTGACCTGCCCTTTCAAGCTCAACAAAAGAGACTGGAATACATGCGGTGAAAGAAATAGGCATGGCTATATTTAACAGCAATGGACAAATCCTAGCCAAGGTGAAGTCTAAGTTCTTAGCCCAGAATCAGGCCCAATTATAGCCTTCTCTTCTTGTGCTATCATCTGATAAGCAGAGTCAGGCTAGGCCAGAACCAGCTGGGAGACCTCCAGATAATATTTATTGTTAGAAATGCCAGACACATTCATTTCTCTCAGAGTGATAGCAACAGCAGGTTACAAAAGCAGTCATGCCCTAGAGTGTTGTCTTCAGACTATGTCCACCAGAGAAAATGGAAGGAAAAAGCCATATGTTAACTTGTGCATGTGTTTCTGTAGCAGAGGGTCCACACAATATGTCAAGGGACAAATGGAGATGCTGTCAGTTCAGCTGAGCACACCCTAGCTATGCTTTCACGCTTTGTCAGAGCAAAGAGATTCGTGAATCAGCTGCAGGATATAATTCAATGAACAGATTCTTTAGTGAATGGAGCTATGAAAGCTGGACCATGCCTAGGCCTCCAAGAATATAAAAGGTTATTGATCAGAATGATGACCAACTGTTCTCCTTCTGCCCTGCTAGTCAGTCAGTCAACAAGCACTTAACAAGGGCTTGCATTGTGCCAAGCATTGGGCCAAACACTGGTCATACAACGAAGGACAAAGGCAGTCCCTACTCTCATGGAGTTCATATTCAAATGGAGGAGACAGCATGTCAACAACTTGGTATAGACAGGATAAACTGGAGATAATCAACAGAGGTGATGTACTAGTAGTAAGGGGGATCAGGAAAGGCTCAAAAGACTAGATGTAACCCTCCTCTACAAGAAAGTTAGCTTCATTCAGAAGCAAGGAGTCACCCACTGAGACAACCTCAAAATGACTTTTTCTCTCCAGTAATAAAAACATGGATTGATTTGGTCTTGTTGGGGGGGCGGAGCCAAGATGGCAGCTGGAAAGCAGGGACTTGCTTAAGCTCCCCCCCACCAGGTCCCTCCAAACACCTATAAAAAATGGCTCTGAACAAATTCTAGAGCTGCAGAACCCACGAAATAGCAAAGGGAAGCAGGGCTCCAGCCCAGGACAGCCTGGATGGTCACTGGGAAGGGTCTATCATACAGAGCTGGGAGCGGAGTGGAGCAGAGTCCAGCATGGGCCATGCCAGGACCAACCAGACCGTGAGCCGGGCGGAACAGGTGGTAGGACCCTGAATCATTGAGTTGTGGCAGTTACCAGACTTTTCAACCCACAAATGCCAAAGACAACAGAGAAGGTTAGTGGGAAAGGCTGCGGGGACAGAGTGAAAGGAGTTCATGGCTCAGCCACCGCCCTGGGGGCAGCAGAGGTGGTGCAGCTCTGAAGCTGCTTCCAGAGCTACAGCTGCAGTTGCCTCTGGTCCCAGGCCCACCTGGTGGGAGGAATTAAGCTGCAGATTGGAGCGGGAGTGCAAAGACTGCTTTGCCCTGCCTGCATTTGGGCCACAAACCTGGTTGGTGGTTCTTGGGGGAGAAGGAGTGCTGGTGTGGTAGAGCTTGCTGTGTAGAAGTAGCTCTGAACAGAGCAGCACAGCCCCTCAAGCTTGGGACAAAGTACTCTCTACTCTACAAGCAGTCATACGCTGACAAAAAGCTCAAGGGTCAAGTAGTAGTTGTCTGGGAACATGGCCAGGCAGTGAAAACACTCTCAGATTCAGACTCAGACTTTGGAATCTTTTTTGGGTAACAAAGAAGACCAAAACATACAACCAGAAGAAGTCAACAAAGTCAAAGAGCCTACATCAAAAGCCTCCAAGAAAAATATGAATTGGTCTCAGGCCATGGAAGAGCTCAAAAAGGATTTGCAAAAGCAAGTTAGAGAAGTAGAGGAAAAATTGGGAAGAGAAATGAGAAGGATGTGAGAAAACCATGAAAAACAAGTCAATGACTTGCTAAAGGAGACTCAAAAAAATACTGAAGAAAATAACACCTTAAAAAATAGACTAACTCGATCAGCCCCTGTGCTACGTCTTTCTTTCTCTCTCTTTCTGTCGGCGCTGCCCGTGGAGGGGCGGCTATCTCTTCGCCGGCGCCATGCCTGCCCTCAGACCCCTCGTGAAACCTAAAATGGTCAAGAAGAGGACCAAGAAGTTCATCCGGCACCAGTCCGACAGATATGTCAAGATCAAGAGAAACTGGCGTAAACCAAGGGGCATTGACAACAGGGTGCGAAGACGATTCAAGGGCCAGATCTTGATGCCCAATATTGGTTATGGAAGCAATAAGAAGACAAAACACATGCTACCGAGTGGATTCAGGAAGTTTTTGGTGCACAACGTCAAAGAGCTCGAGGTGCTCCTGATGTGCAACAAATCTTATTGTGCTGAGATCGCTCACAATGTATCCTCTAAGAATCGGAAAGTTATTGTTGAGAGAGCAGCTCAGCTTGCCATCAAGATCACCAATTCAAATGCTAGACTGAGGAGTGAAGAAAATGAGTAAAGAGCTTTGCAGATTTTTATTTGTGTTAAATAAATCCTGGAAATGCTAAAAAAAAAAAAAAATAGACTAACTCAAACGGCAAAAGAGCTCCAAAAAGCCAATGAGGAAAAGAATGCCTTGAAGGGCAGAATTAGACAAATGGAAAAGGAGGTCCAAAAGACCAATGGAAAAAATACTACCTTAAAAATTAGATTGGAGCAAGTGGAAGCTAGTGACTTTATGAGAAATCAAGATGTTATAAAATAGAACCAAAGGAATGAAAAAATAGTAGACAATGTGAAATATGTCATTGGAAAAACCACTGACCTGGAAAATAGATCCAGGAGAGAGAATTTAAAAATTATTGGACTACCTGACAGCCAAGATAAAAAAAAAGAGCCTAGATATCACCTTTCAAGAAATTATCGAGGAGAACTGCACTGACATTCTAGAGCCAGAGGGTAAAATACAAATTGAAAGAATCCACCGATTGCCTCCTGAAAAAGATCCCAAAAAGAAAACTCCTAGGAATGTTGTCGCCAAATTCCAGAGCTCCCAGATCAAGGAGAAAATATTGCAAGCAGCCAGAAAGAAACAATTTGAGTATTATGGAAAAACAATCAGGATAATACAAGATTTGGCAGCTTCTACGTTAAGGGATCAAAGGGCTTGGAATATGATATTCTGGAGGTCAATGGAGCCAGGATTAAAACCAAGAATCACCTACCCAACAAAACTGAGTATAATACTCCAAGGCAAAATATAGACTTTCAACAAAATAAAGGACTTTCAAGCTTTCTCAATGAAAAGACCAGAGCTGAATAGAAAATTTGACTTTCAAACACAAGAATCAAGAGAAGCACGAAAAGGTTAACAGGAAAGAGAAATAATTAGGGACTTACTAAAGTTGAACTGTTTTGTTTACATTCCTACATGGAAAGATGATGTGTATAATTCTTGAGACCTCAGTATTAGGGTAGCTGAAGGGAATATACATATATGTATAGACAGAGGGCACAGGGTGAGTTGAATATGAAGGGATGATATATAAAAAAATAAAATCAAACTAAGGGATGCAAGAGGAATATATTGAGAGAGGAAGATAGGGAGAGATAGAATGGGGTAAATTATCTCACATAAAAGTGGCAAGAAAAAACAGTTCTCTTGGAAGGGAAGAGGGGGCAGGTGAAGGTGAATGAGTGAATCTTGCTCTCATTGGATTTGACTTGAGGTGAGAATAGCATACACACTCGATTGGGTATCTTACCCCACAGAAAAGAAGGAGGAAAGGGATAAAAAGGGGGGACAATAGAAGGGGGGGCAGATAGGGGAGGAGGTAATCAAAAGCAAACACTTTCGAAAAGGGGTAGGGTCAAGGGAGAAAATTGAATAAAGGGGGACAGGATAGGAGGGAGCAAAATATAGTCTTTCACAACATGAGTATGGAGGAAGGGTTTTACATAATGATACACATGCAGCCTATGTTGAATTGCTTTGCTTCTTAGGGAGGGTGGGTGGGGAGGGAAGAGGGAAGATAATTTAGAACTCAAAGTTTTAAAAGCAGATGTTCAAAACAAAAGGTGTTTTTGCATGCAACTGGGAAATAAGATATACAGACAATGGGGCATAGAAATCTGTCTTGCCCTCAAAGAAAGTAAGGGAAAAGGGGATGGGGGGGTGTGGGGTGACAGAAGGGAGGGTTAACTGGGGAATGGGGCAATCAGAATATATGCCATCTTGGAGTGGGTGGAGGGTAGAAAAGGGGAGAAAATTTGTAATTCAAAATCTTGTGGAAATCAATGCTGAAAACTAAAAATATTATATAAATAATAAAAAAAAAAAGATTTGGTCTTGTTCCTGACAAGAAGAAGAGGCAGCTCTTCCTATGTCCATTTCATTCAATCATGCTAAGTACATGGAAAATATAGTTAAATAGACAGAAGGTGTGATAGGAGCTTTGCCATGTATACTGTACTAGCTTTTTCTAAGACCCTACCCCCTAAAGATTACACTAGTTCTTTATATTAAGAGGTGTTATACAACATGACCAATATGGAAATATGTTTAATATGATTGCACATGTATTAACTGTACAAGATTGCCTGCCAACATAGGGAAAACGGAGGGAAGAAAGGGAGGGAGAAACAAATTTGGAACGTAAAATCTTTTTTTAATTTTTAAAAATGGTATTTATTTGCTTGTTTTTAGTTTTCAACACTCACTTCTATAAGATTTTGAGTTCTAAATTTTCTCCCCCTGCCTCCACTCTCACCTCCCCAAGACAGCATGCAATCTGATATAGGCTATACGTGTACAATCATACTAAACGTATTTCCACATTAGTCATGTTGTAAAGAAGAATTAGAACCAAGGGGGAAAACCATGAGAAAGAAGAAACAAAAAAGATAGTATGCTTCAATCTGCATTAAAAGTCCATCATTCTTTCTCTGGATATGGACAGTATTTTCCATCATGAGTTTTTTGGAATTGTCTTAGATCCTCATATTGCTGAGAAGAGCTAAATCTATCAACATTGGTCATTGCTCAATGTTGCTGTTACTGTGTACAATATTCTCCTGGTTCTGCTCACTTCACTCAGCATCAGTTCATATAAGTCTTTCCAGGTTTTTCTGAAGTCTTCCTGCCATCATTTCTTATGGAACAATAGTATTCCACTACATTCATATACCACAACTTGTTCAGCCATTCCTCAATTTATGAGCACCCCCTCAATTTCCAATTCTTTGTCACCACAAAAAGAGCTGCTATAATAATTTTTGTACATGTAGGTCCTTTTCCCATTTTCATGATCTCTTTTGGATACAGACCCAGAAGTGGTATTTCTGGGTCAAATGGTATGCACAGTTTTATAGCCCTTTGGGCATGGTGGAACTCAAAATCTTATTAAAGTGAATGTTGAAGACTATCTTTACATGTAATTGGAAAAAAATGAAATGCTGTTAAGGGGGGCGGGATGGATAGAAAACAAATTTTAAAAGTGCACACGAAACGAAAGAGGGGTTAGCACTCTCCTTGACACTTGATTGGCTCACAGGACTTGTTTAGGTTGTTGATGTGGCATCTGGGTAACCTGAATATTGTTGTTCTTGCTGTTTGTTCTTCATTTTCAAAGAGGACCAATGATATCATGGGTGATGGCTTGTGTGTGAATTGGCACTTAAAGAGTGAGGCAGAGTTACACAAAGTTGTCAGCCTCACTCTCTTCCTGAGTCACCAAAGTCCGGTGGCAAGACAAAAGTCAAGATGACTGGCAATGACCCAGGATGCAGTAGATGACCTTGGCATCTTCATGCCTGACCAAGCTCTAAACAGTCCATGATGCCTGCTTCAGCTGCCTTCATGATGGTTGGAACAAACCGTTCTCATCCACCCATTCCTCTCATGAAAGTCTTCACATGCTTGGAGTGGACACCCCTCTAACTCACTAATGGGTTTGAGACCTGTTGGTTATCCTCAACCTTGTTTAACCTGTCTGTGAGACAGTTTGCCAGGGTGTGACCACTGTGTGTGCTACAGCTTCCTAAAGCCACAGGTGATAGTTGGGTGGATCAAGTAGACACCAAAAGTGAATGAGCAGCCATGAAAAGGGCTCGGGAAGCCCTCACACCAGAGTTGCTGGTCTACTAAAACACCCCATACACCCTTGAATATAAAAAGTCACTAGGAGCCACTGACCCCTTTCTGAGGCTTCTGGCTGTGGACTGTGAAGAATATGCAGAAGCTATATCCACTTGAATCGACATGCTATCTTCACTAAGTATCCTTGTTGATCATTCTTCCCTTGCCATGTGAGAAAAGATAAGCCCAAACGTGTAAGCACTATCAGCTGTGGGGACATAGAAAGGCCACATTAGATTGTAAACTTCTTGAGGGCAAGAGCTGTTTTTTGCCTCTTTTGTATCCTCGGTGCTTAGCCTAGTGCCTGGCACATAGTAGGTACTTAATAAATGTCTATTGATTAATTGATTCTGCAGATGGTTAGGTTTGAACTGAATCTTGTATCTTGAAGGAAACAAGGTATACTAAGAGGGAGAGGTGAAGAGAGAATGTACTCCAGATGTGGGGGACATGGGTGACGGTCAGTAGAAGGCAGAGAGATGGGAGATGGAATGTCTTGTGTTTGAGAAATAGCAAGCCAAGTGTAACTGGTTCATTGTAGTGTGTGAAGGAAAACAAAGCATTAAAAAGCCTGTAAAGTTAGGAAAAAAACATGGTTTTAAAGAGCTTTAAATGCCAAACCTAGGACTTTATATTTGATCCTAGAGTTAATTGGAAGTCATTGGGATTTTGTTTTCTTTAGGTTTTTGGAGGAAGACAGGAAAATCACTTTGGCAATAGAGTAGGGAAAGACTTGAGGCAGAGAGACCAATAATTAGAAGTCTTTTACAATGGTTCATGTAAGAAATGATGTGGGCCTGAACTCAAGGGGTGGGTGTGTAAGTCAAGAGTAGAGGAGATGTGTGTGTGTGTGTATGTATATGTGTGTGCATATATATGCGTATGTATATATGTATGTATGTATGCATGTATATGTGTGTGTAATAGATGTGGTGAGGGCAGAAATAGCAAGACTTTCCAAAAGATTTGGATCTGAGGGGTAAATGAGAGTGACGAGTCAGAAATGACCCTGAGATTACGCTAAAGAAAAAGAAAAAGGAAAGAAACTTCTGCTCTCACCCCAGAGATTTCAGTTATATAAAAGGATGAGTTTTCTAGCACTCAGGAATTAATAAAAGATTTCAACTTAATAAATATTTGTTAAATACCTAGTATGTGCACCGCACTGTGCCAACCATTGAGAATACAAAGACAGAGATGACATAGGCTCAAGAAGCTTGCGATGTACCAGGGCAGATACACGTGTACAGATATCTATGATTAAAGAAAAGATGAGATTTAAATGCAAAGAAGAGATCCAGGAAAAAAGGCAATGAATTTTGAGGAGAGGACTGATAGAATGGGAGGAAAATACACCCATGTTAGGTGTCCTGAGGCAAAGCCCCATTTCTCTCTGTCTCACCTTTAAATTATTATTCTAATTATAACACTGAGCATTGGATATCTTCATTTCACCTGAAGATAAGAGCTAATCCACAGAAAAAAAATCCACATTCTAATCATGAAGAATCATTGCAGGGCCCACAGGGACTGGGGCCTAGATCTCAGATACAGTTTGAGAGGAATCTGCCAAAAATGAGTAGGAATGCTCACATGCCAGCATCACAGGGACAATTTTACCTACTGGATCACATTTAAGGCTTCTCCAAAAATGGGGAATGGAAAAAGGTAGTCGATATGCAATACAGATCAGGTGTTAGATAGTTAATTTATTACTTCCCCCCAAAGGAATCATAAACACAGAGTATTCATAAATCTGCATTTGATTATAACAAATTTTAAAACGATGCAGTAAATCAACTTACAATCTACTAAGATGTTTATGTTTGAACTTCATCAAAACCAAGCAGTTTGCAAGACTACTAATTAGGCATTTTACATTTCACCTTGGTGCTACACTGACTGATCACTCCTGGTACATATGTGCTGGTAAAATGTTCAGGCCTGGGCTGATCCTACTGTCTTCAGCTATTGCCGCTCTAGCGGATACCACTACCACCCTTCTGTTGGATGTAAATCCCAAACTCTTGTACTCACAAGGTTACCGCTAAGCCTAGATTCATCCAACTTGAGGTTACTGATTGATCACCTATTTAAGAAATAAAACACAAAAAAGGAAAAGACATTCAAAGATCCAAACACAAGTTTTCTTATTTGAACCTCCCTGGAGTGGCTGCCATATGGGTGAAGGTGCCATGATGCTAGTGGAAATTCTGAAGTTATGTGATGTCACCTGGAGAATGGAAGGGAAAGAAGACAAGCCAGAAGCTGTCTCTTCTTTTAACTGACACACTCTCTGCCACTCTGTCACTGTCACAGGGCAGGGAAGGATTGAGAGACACCTAAGGTCTTGACATGTCATACCAAGACACCAAGTCCTCCACCAAGTACAACACTAGAACCAGGAAAGGCAACTGAGTTTGACCCATTTTATACCATCCTGATCCAGAATTAAGCAGATGG
The DNA here is from genome assembly GCF_011100635.1 of Trichosurus vulpecula. Lineage (NCBI taxonomy): Eukaryota > Metazoa > Chordata > Mammalia > Diprotodontia > Phalangeridae > Trichosurus > Trichosurus vulpecula. The sequence continues at coordinate 106,748,977 of NC_050579.1, forward strand.
TAAAAGAAGGAAGGGCATAGGAATTACTTGCCATTTTGGTGAGGCACAGTAAACTATTGCTGTACTCTTTGATATAGTCTTTAGTTATTTCTCCAACTCCAAACTAGGTTGTTTTAAACCATGCTTCTGAAACGTGACATGAAGGCCTTAGCAATGATTTCCCCAGAACATAGTCACCCAGGATTGTGATGCATATAGTGAATGTAGTGAAAAGAGTACTGGTTTGGGAGTTGGAAAACCTGGAATCAAATTCTGCCTCTCACATGTACTAGTTGTGTGGCTCTGGAATGTCTTAGCAACTCATTTTCCTATCTGTAAAATGGGAATAACTTTGTCAACTTTGAAACACTAAGTTAGTGTGTGAGGGCACAATTTGAAATTGCGTATTGTACACATAAAGAGGACTCTTAAAACTATGAGTGAGATACCATGTCCTCTTAAAACATAACATCTTCTCTCTAAAGCCCCACTGTTTTTCTTTTTGTCTAACCTTATCTCTCTACAACATGCACTCTCTGCTCTAGTCAGGAAAGTATGTTTAATGTCCCTGAGAAAATTGAAGCCCTTCACTGTGCATTCCTTTTTCTCTCCTTCTCTTCATCTGAAAACCCTCTCATATAATTCCCTATTCTCTCCTCCTTTCCTTCAGTTTCTGATAATGAGGCAACAGATGAATCATAGATCTATCTACAGGGTGTTCCTAGAGTCTGGACACATAGGCAAAAATGCATATTTTTCAAGAAATGAAATGAATGAAATTTTCAACATCATTTTATTTAATTGGAATATTAATAGATAATATCTTCAATATGATTTCCATCATTTGTGATGCAAAGGTTGATGTGCTTTGCAAGATTCACATGAACTCGTTGCAATAACTCCACATCAATTTTAGCACATTCACTCTTTACGTGTTCAATCAAGTGTGTTGCATCTGTGATTTTCATTGAGTACACCTTCTCCTTTAGCATACCCCAGAAAAAGAAGTTGCTGTACAACACAGAGTCTTCGGTGAAGGAGTTAACAAGATGTTAATGAGATTTCCTATGAGTCCAGACTTTAGGGACACCCTGTATATATTCAGCCCCAGTCTCTCCTCTGAGCTTCAGACCCAAATAATCGACTGCCTGTTGGACATTTCAAACTGATGTCCTGGAGATATCTTGAATTCAACATTTCTAAAATGTAATTCATTATTTTTCCTCCCAAATGATGCCTTCCTCCGAACTTCCCTATTTCTGTCAAAGGTATCACTTTCAAGTCACCCAGATTTGTAAACTTGGTGGTATCCTTAACTCCTTACTCTCCCTCCCCTACACATCCTGTCAACTGTCAGATCTTACCATTTCTATCTTGACATCTTTCACATCTGACTCCTTTGTACTTGTTCAGTCACCAATTTTACCTGTCATACAATGGTGAGATGTGTGCTGTATTGAGTAGAAAACTAATCTTAGATCCAGGAAGACTTGGGGCTCAAGCCCCACCTCTGACACATACTGGCTGTGGGACCTGGATTACTACTCTTAGTTCTCTAGGCAACTAAGAGAAGGGTTCTTTGTGTTTTTTTGTTTTTTGTTTGCATTTAATTTTTATTATATTTTTTCTCAATTACATGTATACGGTAATTTTTAGCATTAGGTTTTTGAAATTTTGAGTTTCATATTCTCTCCTTCTCTCTCCTCCTTGAGAATACTAGCAATTTGATATAGATTATGCATGTATAGTCATGTAAAACATCTCCATATTAGTCATGTTGTAAAAGAAAACAGACCAAAACACAAAACAAAACCATGAAGAATAAAGAAAGTTTTTTAAAAAGTATGCTTCCATTTGCACCCAGACTCCATTAGTTCTTCCTCTGGAGGGGCATAGCATTTTTCATCATAAGTCTTTCAGAATTGCCTTGAATCATTGTATTGATCAGAAAAGCTAAGTCATTCACAGTTGATCATAGTACAATATTACTGTTACTGTATACAATGTTCTGGTTCTGATCGCTTCATTTTGCATCAGTTCACATAAGCCTTCCCAGTTTTATCTGAAACCACTCTGTTCATCATTTCATATAGCACAATGCTATTCCATTACATTCATATACCACAACTTGTTTAGCCATTTCACAATTGATGGGAATTCCCTCAATTTCCAAATCTTTGCCATCCCAGAAAAGAGCTGCTATAAATATTTTTGCACATATAGATCATTTTCCTTTTTCTTTTATCTCTTTGGGGTATAGACCTAATAATGGTGTTGCTAGGTCAAAGGGCATGCACAGTTTTAAAGCCCTCTGGGAATAGTTCCAAATTGCTCTCCAGAATGTTTGGATCAGTTCACAACTAAGAGAGGATTTCTTAACCTTTTTGTGTGTCATGGACCCCTTTGGTAAACTGAAGAAGTGACTAGACCTCTTCTCCAAATGTTTTTAAATAATTTAAAGGATGCTAAATTTTGGTTAGAGGTCAGTAAAAAAATACAGTAAAAATAAACATATACATTTCATACAAATTCATAAACCCTTTATTGGTGGGGGGGGCTGTCCTCTAAACCCCAGGTTAAGAACTTTGATCTAAGACCATAAATTACAGAGAAATCCTCTCCATCATGCCCCAGAAACTTCTTCATCCTGAAAGATCACTTTAGCCCTGGAATTCACACTTCAGACTGTTCCTCACCTCTACTCTGTTAGCTCCTCCTAGAGGCTCCGTTGTGGGGGGGTCCCCGAGAGAGAGAGAGAGAGAGAGAGAGAGAGAGAGAGAGAGAAAGAGAGAGAGAGAGAGAGAGAGAATGGATGCCTAGTCTAGGCTATATATTTCTTACCAGACAACAATCCAGACTTCCCCATTATGCCCATCTGCTGGGTACCTTCCTCACTTTCCTCCCTTTTTCATTTTCCTTTTAGGTGTTACCTCCCCCCATTATTATATAAACTCCTTGAGGAAAGGGGTTGTCTTTATTTTTCTTGCATTTGTATTCCCAGGACTTGGCATAGTGACTGGCACAGCGTAAATGCTTGTTAACTGCCTGAGAAGATGCTGAACTGCATTGGTAGAAGGAATTTTGTCATCTGAGAGTTCTTGATAGCAGTGAAATCACAGGCCTATTCCCTAAACTATCAATGGGATACAACACTAATCCATTCCATTAATGTATTACAATTTCTATAGTTCTTTTCCCAAGGCTCTTACTACCTTCGGTCTCAAGTATTTTGAAATGGGGTGAGCAGATAAATGAGTCAGAAGAAATGAGAGGGATAAGAGGTGAGTATGAGGCAGGAGATGATGAGGTTATCTGAGGGAGAACATAAGTAGAGAGAGAAAGGGAAGAGTAATTCTCCTTCAATCAGGGTATCTAGTGCTTTTTCTTCCAACCATAGGCACTATTCCAACCCTAGAACAATACCAGGTTTATATCCTAAGTATCTATCAAGATGGCATACATCAGGTTGAACTATTTTGATCCTCATGTGAGGCCTAGAATTCCTAGTACTGGCCTAAAAATAGAAACCACTGTTTGTCATTCATAATCCTTGTCAGCTGAGGTCATGTCCTAGCAGGGACAGTAATTCACTTTGTGAAGGACATTATATTTCCTGAGATTGGGCTGGATTTTCCATCATTACTACAGGATGAAATCCCAATCAGTCACTTGCTATTTCATATGAGGTCTCCATCAGACTGTTGGAAAAATAGGATGTGACCCTTCTTCCTCGAGTGTCCTCAGAAAACTAAAATACTTCTCTTGAGAGCAAAGTCATAAATGAGCAAATGGGGGGAAGGGACTTGAAAGCTTTGTGTTATATATTGAATTTATTCAACTTCCATATTTCCCAGTGGAAAGCAGCGTACTTTTACCAATAACTGCTTCTTGTCAACAGCTGGCTACCCCCATACTCCAAGCACTGATAAATACCAAAGATGAAAAAAATACTTGACTGGTATATGAAACCAATATTTTGTTTTAATCTTGTACTCAATGAGTATTTCTTTTAGAACAGACACTTATCTCTCATGTTCCTGTCATCCTTCCCCAGGGGCTTTTCATATTTATCGTTTATTCAACTAGATACTCCCAGGACATAAATTGCTTCCTTAATGTCAGGCACTTGGGGGAAGCAAAAACCACTAGGGTCCCATTTACAATGCCAGAGAATATGATGCATATCATTGTCCTCCACAGCCAAACAATGCTACTGTGCTTACATCTGTGTGTTCCAGGAAACAACATAAACTGTGATATGTGGCCCATGGTCCTTTCTATGCTGGGCTGGACATTCTTGGGGCTCTATTCCCTCAGTGGCCAGAAAAAGCTACTGTGCCTTTCAAAAGACCCAACAGCCACTCATTGTCCAAGGAGATAATTCTATATCTGAAAAACATTTAGAAAACTGTTATTCTCCCAACTTTTCTGTAAAGTAAGAGAGATACTTTATCCTCATTTTGAAAATAGGAAACAGGTCCAGGGAAATTGTGTCTTATCCAAAGCTGCTGTTGTCGTTTGTCCTTCTTTCTCGAAGAGGACCATGACATCAGGAAGGTGATGCCATGACTTGCAAGTGAATTGGATTTAAGTGAGGGAGGGCTGTGCAAAGTCACCAGACTCACTTTCTCCTCCAGAGCCATCTGGGTCCAGTGGCCAGATATAGATCAGGGCAACTGGAGAAGCTCCCTGCCCAAAGCTACAGCTGAGCCAGAGCCACAGTCCTACAGTCTTTCCACTAAACCACACTGGCTTCTGCAGGTATGTGGGAGTGCAGAAATTAGTTAATTTAAGCAATGGATCATCCCTGCTTGGGTCTCCTAGGGCATAAATTACTTCCTTAATGTCAGTCACTTGGGGGAAATGAAATAACTATTTTAAGTCACTGGATTGCGTTCTCTCTCTCCCTCCCTCCCTCCTTCTCTCCCTCCCTTCTCCCCCCCCACTTTTTGTATTACAAATTTATTTTATTCTCAACCCACAGAACAAAACAAGCATTTCCAAAATACAGTATGATAAAAAGATGATTGCTCATAGAACTGCAAATCTACCATGTACGACTTGCTATTCCTTTTAAATATATAACAGTTATCATGTAAATTTTTTTCTTCCCCCTCCCTTGCCCCATCCCCCACAATGACTACCTAATCTTACCATTGTTCTCCATAGGCAGGAGGCCCAAATGTGCATTTTAGCCACTAGGGCTATATAGCTTGGGGAATTGCCAGTATAGAAAGGGCCTTGGGTCACAATGTGTCCATTTCTGTCAATAGTTCATAGGATTTAGAGCTGTCCTGCACCTTAGAGATCATCTGATCCAACTGACACATTTTCCAGAGGGAAACTGGACTCCAAAGGAGGAAAGACTGGCACAAGGTCATATACTTATTAAGCAGTAGAAAAGGGATTTGAACCCATAACCCCTTACTCCCAATCCAGTGGGGTTTTTTTCTTTGCTGCTGTGTTCCCTCTGATGGCTGTCACAATGCTTGATAACCTTTCCACGCTCTCTGACTCTTCCTCAAGCTCGCTAATACTTGCCACTTCCCCGCCTGACAGAATAATTATAAAGAAAGAGAGGGTATTTTGCCAACTGCAGAAGAAAAGAATTGAGAAGAATAAGAAATATTGATATACAGCAACTAGCACTATGGAGGACTACCAGTGGCAAGGAACCTTTCCAATAAGTAATTAATTCTTTGTCTCCTATGACCCTGTACGATTTGGTTTGACCTCTACTTAGAAGCAAGACCTAGTCACGCTAAAGCAATTGATTTTGGACCAATCACTTTGGAAACAGGCCTAGGTATTACTCATTATCAGTTATCTGATTTTCACTTCAAGTGGAAACATTCCCTGGTGGCATACATTGCAGGCTGGGTAATCTCACCTTTATCCTCAATGAGGACAGCTCTCAGAGGCATTACTATTGCCGCTAACGAGGAGTCTATATTTATCTTCCTTGTATTTATTTTGTATGTGGACAATACACAGGTGGTTGATTTGCCTTGTGCCTATTACCCAGAGTAAGATGGGAAGAGGGAGAAGAAAGGATTTCCTCCTCTGCCAAGAGTGCAGGAGCACAGGATGCCAGTGGGATCATAGATTTAGAAATGGAAGGAATCTAGGAAGTCATCTTCTGCAACCTCCTCATTTTATAATGAGACCCAGAGAAATTAAATGACTTGGATCATAGAACGAGAGATAAAAGAGACCTCAGAAGGCATCTCATCCAACTCTAACCCTCCTTTACAGATGAGGGAAACTGAGTCTGGGGGAGGTTAAGCAGCTTGACCAAAGTCACACAGGTAGTAATTATCAGAAGCAAGAACCCAACTCTTCTGACTCCAAAACTGATTCTCTTTCCATTGTGCCATAGTTACACAGGTAGTAAGTGGAAGAATTAGAATTTGAATCCAGATCTTCTGATTCTAAATCCAGGCTTCTTTTACCTGCACCATCTAAACCATTAAAAAAAATCTTGATCTATGAAACTAGATCCTACAACAAAGGTTGGCAAACCTTTGCAAAAATAGTTTGGCATTCAGGAAGGAGATGGAGAGGAGAATGGTGGGCTGGCCACTCTCTTTAGTGAGGTAGGATGCCAGTTTTGCCAGATGGAGAGCAGCAGTGGGTGGAATTTCTCACAAGTTCCAATTTGTTGACAATCCACTGGGAGGAGAAAGAAAGGAGGATATCTACAGGGAGGGGGATGTAGGGAAAGTTTGGCCAGCCACCATCACCTGAAAAGTGGTCCACATCTCAGCAAACACGGCATACTCTGCCAGCCCTTGACTTAAAGGTGTCTTAAGTCATCCAGCCTTGTTTTCTCTCACCTGTCTTGACAGAATGTAAGCTCCTTGAAGGGATGGATCATTTCACTTTTGTTTTTGAATCCCCAACACCAAATACAGTGCCTGGTATATAGCAGGAACTTAATAAAGGCTTAAGGATTGACTAATACGTGCCTGGCACTTAATAAAGACTAATAATTTGACCAAGGAGTCCCAATGCAGTTACCAAATTTCTCACTTATCACTTGATCCCCTGGTCTATGTCTTTGGAGCTCTAAAGAGACAAGCCACAGGCTGAAGTGAAAACTCTCTATAGACCTTTGTCCGTGCAGCCATCATGATAACTAACTGCTGCAAAGCACTTTATATACATTGTCTTATCTGACCTCCTTGGCCTCCAAGTGAACCAAGTAGAGAAGGTGTTTTATTAACCTGTCATCGGTGAGGAAGCTGAGTCTCAGGGAGGGAAAATATAGTTAGTACAACTTGGAGCTAGAACTTCCTCCTTCCAGTCCACTGTCCAGTTTCCTGTGCTGTGATGGAAAGAGTATAGACTTGGAGAACCTGAGTTCAAATTCTGCCATAGATATTTATTCATTTTATGACCCTGAGCAGTCACTTAAACCCTTTCAGACTCGGTTTCCTTATCTGTGAAATAGAGACAACGATCATGCCTACCTCCTGAGATAATTGTGAGGAGAAAATGAGATATTATCTGTAAAGCGCTTTGCCAGTCTGGAAGAGGCAGGTCAGCGTAAGCTACTGTGGTTATTACCTACATCCCTACCAGTGAGAAGCACTTGGACTGCTTGGGAGACAAGGAACACCCCAAGTCTGTCTCCTCTCGTTTTTGTTCCTGGTATTTTGAACCGGTCTTAAATCCATTCGCCCAGCTTCGATTCCCGTAGGGCACGGGATGTGGTCCCAGACGTGTAACGAAAGCTCAATGGCCATAGACCGCAGCTAGGTCAGAGTGACGCACCTGATTGCGATGCATTCGCCCAGAGGGATCCTCTCCAGCAGAAACCTTCCTAAAGGGATGAGGAGAAACCTTGCTTTTGCCAACCTCCCAGTCTGGTGGGATGGATGTGTTCTCCTGATACCAAGCACCGATTACGGTTAGTTTCTCTAATAAGAGCTAACGTTTAGATAGTGCCTGCTGTGTGCCGGGCACTGGGCTTTGTGAATGTCATCTCGTTTGATCTTCAAAACAACCCTGGGAGGGGAGTGCTATCATTATCGTCACTTTACAGTTGAGGAAACTGAGGCAGACAGAGATTAGGCAGCTTGCCCGGGGCCGCACAGCAAATAAGTTTCTGAGTTAAGATTTAAACTCAGGTCCCCCTGACTCCAGGCCCAGGGCTTTATCCACTATGATACTTGCTACTTCTGTGAGTCTGGTCCATCTGGACTCAAGTCCTGGATCTGAGTCTGATGATTATGACCTGTGGGACCGCAAACGAATCATAAGATCATACATTTAGAGCTGGACAGGACCACAGAGGCCATCTAGTTCAATCTCCTCATGTTAGAGATGAGGAAACCAAGGTCCGCATCCTCCCCAGGGCCTGTTCCAGGTAGAATTTGAACTCAGATCCCTCTGACTCCACAGTCAGTGTTGTTTATTGCGTACCACCCTGCTGCCATTTAACCTCAATGAATCTCAGTTTTCTTATCTGTAAAATGAAGACAGTTGCATTATCAACCCCATAGGTTGTTGCAAAGAAAGGGCTTGGAAAGCCATAAAGCTGTATATAAATGTGAGTTACTAGGATGTCTTCTTCCTGGAACTTCGCATTTAAAGAGCATACAAGAAAGTGCTTATGTCAGAAGATCTTTTCAATAAGACATCATATATTATTCAATAATATAATATTATATAATATACTATGCAATAATATAATGCTATAGTGTATGCATACTACAGTATTATGTAATGTTACAGTATAATACTATGATATATAGTATAATAAAAATAATATTAGCACCATTTAATGGAACAGCATAAGAAGAAACCCGGAGTCTAGGCCTGGCCCTGCTCCTAAGTAGCTGTATGTCCTTGGGCAAGTCACTCGATTTTAGCAATAGTCAATAAATATTGATTAAGTACCTACTGTGGGTAAGCACTGTATTTGCTTCCTAGTTTTCACATTTGTAAAGTGGAGACATTAATCGTAACTGTCTTAGGCACCTAGTGGACATGAGGTGACAATCCAATCAGGTGTCGAATGGGAAAGCGTGTTATTTGAATTCAGTTAGATTCAACAAACATTTATAAAATGCCTGCTATGTTCAAAGCACTGTGATATTCACTAGGGATTCAAAGACAAAGTAAAAAAATAGCCCTTTCCCTCAAGGAGCTTATATTCTATGGGTGGGATATAATATTTGAACAGAAAAGTTAAAACAGTATGATTGGAGGAAGAGGGAGATAGCATTAAGGCTGAGAGGATCTAGAAAGGCCTCTCAAAGGGGGCCCTTGAGATGAACCTTGGAGGAAGCTAAGGATTCTAAGACAGACATGTGAAGAGGGAATTCATTTCAGGGGTCTGGGCATGGGGAGGAGGTGGTGGGAGCAGAGGGAACAGAGTCCTTGTGAGTGTGTGCGATGGGCTCTACCTGATACAATCCCCGGGTGAACTTTGAAGCACGTGCTGGCATTCCGTAACTGATTCCGGTCCATTAGCCACAGGGTGAAGATGTGGATTTTTTGGACTGGCTGCTGATCCAGAACAGGGAATGCATATCAAAAACTCCTGTGGGATCAACTCAACCTTTTTTATTCTTCCCCTGGCGTTCAGCAAGGAGGACGAGCTGCTGTGGACCTCCACGTGGGAAGTGTCATCAGGTCCTCTCTCACCCAAACAGTCGCAAAGTGGGGAAGAGAAAGGGAATAAGCATTTATTCGGTGCCTACTCAGTGCCAGGTACTGGGCTAAGTGCTTTACAAATATCATCTTGTTTTGATCATCACAACAATCCTTCGAGGCAGGTGCATTTTACAGTTGAGGAAACTGAGGCAGCAAAAGTTAAGTGAGTTGCTGAGGGTCATTCAGCTAGTAAGTACAGTTATCCCTTCCACATCTTGGAGGTCTTCATAAAATTTTTTGGCCCTCTCTTCGTACCAGTGAAGGTCTGGATTTTTTCTTTTTCTTTTATGGGGTGTTTACAGTAACTTATTGTAAAATTGGGGTTGAATATTTGGTCATCAGCTATACATAAGTCAACGTTAAGTAAAAATACTGCAACTTCCACAAAACTCCCCCAAAATTCCCATTTACAGTGATTTTTTATGCTGACCCGCGATGGGGAAAGTCAAGATGCGGAAAGGATATGTGTATATGAGACCAGATTAGAATTCAGGTCTTCCTGACTCCAGACTCAGCCCTCCTAACCATGGCACATGGTCCTGCTGTTGCTGAAAGCAGTTGCACCAATAGCAGTGGCCCCCTATCCCCACTTGAGTCATTACATGAACCCATGAGCTCATGGTCCTCATACTGCTGCTGCCCTTGGTATGTCTGTTCTTCCTTGCCTTAGGTGAAGAAGTGTTGGAGATTAACAGATGGAGCTGAGATCTTGTGAACTTTGAAAGATTAGGAGAACAAGACACCAAATGTCTAGGACCTAGGGTCTGTGAAAATGGATGCCTTGATTTGCTTGAGCCCCCAATTATCCAGGTAACCAGAAGAACTGTATGAGAACTGGTTGTACTGGCTTGACATACCAACAGTCTTTTGTGAAGTTAACCTAGACTGATGTGCAGAAAATCAGCAACCCTAAAGCCAGTTAGGACTCAGATTAGCCGTGAATTAACTCTGAAGTCAAAAATACTGTGTCCTACAAGCAAAGAGTTTGATTCTGTCCACTGGTCATGCTACATCCAGAAGTAAGCATGGTGGGGGAAAAATGTTTTGTACCAGCTGCTTTAAATTTCAGCCCACTTTTCCCAGGGACCGTGGTGATATAAGGGCAGAGGTATCAAACTGGTAGCCACGGTGAGGCCCAAACCAGATGACCATGTAATTGGGAAATATTTAACAAAAATAAATAAAAATACAATAGAACATAGACAATGTTAATATGTAGTTTTCTAAGTCAAGATGTGGCCTGAAGAGATCCTCATGTAAGATTTAGTAGCCTCCATTTTCATGTGAATTTGACACTGCCCGCATGTGAGAGAATGTCTCCCAGTTCTTGAGAGGGACTTTGGACTTCTGTTCTTGCTATATCTTCTCAATAAATATCCCTTTGTCAAAACTAATTGAAATTAATTGGTTAGGTCATACTGGGTCAGTTAATGAGAGAGCTATTAACCATAACTGGTGATTGATGTTGAGGAGAACACATAAAAATGGGGGCTCAAGACAATATTACAGATGAATCCCATTACCCCTCAGGGGTTCTCTGAAAGTCCAGGGATGAAGGGGGAGGGGGAGAGATGTGTTAATCTTGCTCTGGGTGAGTCACTCCCACATCTCACTACATGGGTATAAAAGACAGCTTGGACAAAAGCATCAAGGTTAGAGATGGTAATTTCAGTTTGAGTAAAAGCAAGATTTGAGCCAGATTGATCAGAATGGAGAGTTCACGAAAGGGATGGGTATGAAATAAGCCTGGAAAGAGGCTGCAGTTAGAATTGTGAAGGACTTTATATGTCAAACCGATGATTTTATGTTTTATCCTAATGGCAGCAGGCAGCCAAAGAAGCTTCTGGAGCAAGAAAATGTCACAGGTCAGACCTGGGCCACACTATAAATGTAAGTCATTGTTATTAATGCTTTTATCAGTATTCCCTTAGAATAGAGGAACCCATCAGACTCACCTTCATCCCTCAATCTGTGGTCTTGCTCCTGGAAAAACTGTTGTCTCTAGTCCTAAATTCTGCCTTTGGCACTCTCCTAGGCTGGTTGCACATGTAACCCATGGTGCTGTGGCCTTTCAAAAGACTGTTTCACAAGGGTGATAAAAGACCATTTCTTCCTCCTTTCAGACTTTTCAAAATCAGCTTCAGTATGTGACAGGCAGAAATAAATAAAAGAAGGGTGTTTCTCCCTTCAGACAGAATGATTAAAGACTTTGCCCAGAGCTTGGGGTCACCATCAATCAAATCCAGGAAGTAATCAATATGCTATTGGAATGGGCTGTTCCTGCCCCAGGCATGAAGAGAATTGGAGAAAGAATCTTCTTCCTAGAGACAGGTTGGATGTCCTGGGGCTCCATTTCTCTCTGTTGGTATGGAAACAGAAGCAAAGCAGGTGTTTTCAATCAATCTTGCAAATCTGACCCACAATGCAGCAGCCCTTGATTTAAGGAAGAACAGCAGCTGAAGAGAGCCTTCCTCTCCTGGAGAGATGCTACAGGTGGGAAAAAAGCATGAAGTTACTGCTTACCATTCCACCGGGCATGAATATGTGCAAAGCTGCTTGAATGTTAAGATCTAGCTTCCCTAGCTTATCTGTAACCTCTTGAACCTGCTATAGCTGGTGTCTGGAGCCATGCTATGGAAAGGATGAGTAAGCTGCCACAGTAGTGAGATAGGACAGCTGCCGACAGGCTTTCTGTGACCAAAAAGTATTCCATCTTCCTCCCTTCCCCCTTCCCCAGGCTGCCTGAAACCTACCCGGTTTGATGCATTCTTTAGGGGCCTTCCTAAAGAAAGGTTTGTCTTAACTGAATTGAGGCATGTGGTTTTCTAACAGGAGTAATGCATGCTCTAACTCACTCATTAGAAGGAATAAATCTATCTGTTTCATTCATTAGCGCTCCTTGTTACCTAGCTGAAAAGGGGAATGGAATAGGAAAATGCGTCAGTTGGTTGTTGTCTTGTTTGGTTTGGTTTTGCTTGGTAGGGAGGAATGATAGAAGCCTTGAAGCTTGTGATTATGCCCAGGATATGTAGACTTCCATAGCATAGATCTAAAATAATAATAATAATAATGTGCTGTCACACTTTAATATCTACGCAGTAGAATGCTCTCTCTCCTAACCTTCATCTCTTGGAATCCCTGGTTGGCCTGCCTCGAAGGATTGATTGAGCACTGTAGCTCTAGGGAATGAGTTAAGGGAGAAAAGGCAAAGTAGCATAATAGTCCCAGATGCTTATAAATAGAGATTTTTAGAGTTGGAAGAGACCTTAGAAATCATCTCATCTAACCTTTTATTGGAGTCCTAATAAAGACGTCAGAGGTTGACAGAAATAACTTGAATGGGAAGAGCTTTGGACAGAGACAGTTTCCTTATCTATAAAATTACAGGATTAGACTAGATTAGCTCCAAGGTATCTTCCAGCATGAAGTTTGTGATACTATAATTCTATGACTAGAGAGTCTCTGAGCCCCCTTCTAGCTCTTGAGATCTATAATCAAACGAATAAAAATAATATTGAGTATTTCCATAAGGCTTGAAGATTGGTAAAGCACTTTACATATGTTGTATCATTTGATCCTCACAAGCTCTGTGAGGTAGGTGTAACAATTATTCCCATTTCGTAGATGTGGAAATTGAGGCTGATAGAGGTTAAGTTACTTACCCACAGCCCAACCCATAGTGACTCTAGGAAGCTAGGTGGCACAGTGACTATAGATTGTTGGACCTGGAGTCAGAAAGACCTGAATTCAAATCCTGCCTCAGACACTTTGCAGCTGTGTGACCCTGGGCAAGTTATTTAAACTCTGTCTGCCTCAATTTCCTTACTGATAAAATGGAGATAAAAATGTCACCTAGACTATGAACTCCTCAAAGGCCAGGACTGATTTTTTTGGTTTGGTTTAGTTTGGTTTTTGCCTTTCTTTATATTTCCAGCACTTAGCACAGTGCCTGGCACATTGTTTATTGTTGTTCAGCTGTGTCCAACTCTTCATTTCCCTATTTGGGGGTTTCTTAGCAAAGATATTGGAGTGGTTTGCCATTTCCTTCTTCGGCTCATTTTACAGATGAGGAAACTGAGGCAAGCAGGGTTAAGACTTGCCCAGGTCACACAGCTGTATATGAGGCCAGGTTTGAACTCCAGAAGATAAGTCTTAGTGACACTTGCAAAAATGAGTACCTTGATTTGCTTGAGCCCCACCCCCACCCCCAATTATCCAAGTAACCAGAACTGTATGAGGATCTGCTGTATTGGCTTGACATACCAATAATCTGTTTCAGACTGAGAGTAAACCTAGCTGGACATACAGAAAATCAGCAACTCTGAAGCCAGTTAAGCTCACAGCAACTTTGAAGCAGACCCTGAGCCATTTGGAGGTTTATGGACCTTCAAGAGACATCCTTATCTACAGAGACCCTCCCCCCGACTTTGGTTCTGGGGCTCTCAGAATTATCCTGTTTTTGGAGACATCTCCTTATCAAGCCTTGAACTATGGACTGCTTATCACCAAGGATAACTTCTGATTTGTATATCAAAGGGCCACAGCTTTGACACCTGGAATTCCTCACCCTCCTTCCCCTTGGAGATGGGGCTCACCGACTCATTATTTTCCAAGCCCACCTTTCCCCCCAAATTCCTTACCTTCCTTTGTTTAAAAGGTATATAAACTCCTCCCATCCTATTCCTCACAGGCTGGATAGTGCCCATAAGCATGTTATTTTTTTTCTTCCCTGCTCAATAAAAACCTTTCTTTAATTTCACAGGCATTGTCTTCCTCTGGTTTTCTTCCCTTTAGGGAAAAGCGGGGTTCAAATCTCAAGAACTGGCCTTTGTATTCTCTGGGCATCTTCCACTTTGGGGGAAAGAGAGTTCTAAATTCCCTCAAGAGAGCATTTGCCTCAGTTTATACTCTCCACTCAGCACTCCATCCACGCACACCTAGCTGCCAGGCCTGCCACATAGAAGGCACCTAACGAATGCTCATTGACTGAATATCCCGAGGTTGCATAAAATGAGATAATATTTGTGAAGTGCTTTATAAAGGCTAATTATTAAGTTTACGAAGAAGGATTTGAAATCAAGACTTCATAATGCCAAGTTCAACACTCTATATCTACAATGCTACCTTGCCTCTTTCATCATTTTGCTGGGTTCAACTGATTTCTTTCACTATGTGGCCCCAGTTGTTATAGGGTGAGACGAAATGTGGTGTAGTGGCTAAAAACTATATGCAAAATCAGAAAGACCTAAGATCAAATTATATTTTTGACACATACAAGCAACAACTAATACTCCAAGTGCTCTTGGTCAGGGCCCTCTAATACTGCAGAGGTGACCACTACATCGGTCAAAAGTTTCCTCACCTAGAATTTTCCAATACCAGTGAAATCATACAGCAACTATCTGTGTTCATAGGTAGAAGGGCATGAGTGATGTCTTTTGACTCGTGCATAAATTGGATTTAAGTGAGGCAGTGTTGCATAAAGTCACCAGCCTCACTCTATCTTCCAGAGTCATCAGAGTCCAGTGGCAAGACAAAAGTCAAGACAACTGGCAATGGTGTGGGATGAAGTGGATGACCTTGGTGTCTTCCATATCTAACCAAGCTCTTCACTCTCCATAGAGCCTACTTCAGCCACTTTCATGGTCTCAGTAACAAATTGTTCTCATCTGTCCATTCCACTAGGGGAAGCCTTCACATGCTTGGGGTAGATACTCCCCTAACACTGATAGGTTTGAAATCTCTCTGTTACCCTCAACCTGGTTTAGTCTGTCAGCTGAAACAGTTTATCTGCCTGTGGCTGTTGTGCATGTCACAGCTTCTCGGATCCATAGTTGAGAGTCGGATGTATCAGGTGGACACCAAAGGTAAAAAGCAACCCTGGAAAGGGCTCAGCAGCCCTCCCACCAAAGGTACTTGCTTTCCCTGAACACTCTATACCCCATAGACTATAATGGTAAAGAGTGATCGGCCGTGAAGATTCCCCTTCCCTGAGTTCCCCTCAGAGCCTCACTGTAATGGTTCCATTTACCATTGACCTATAAATTACAGAGAGTTTACCATATATCATTTGGACTCAGTCTCTGTCTTAGACTAGTGTGCCTTACTCTCCACACATCCCCAGGGATGCTCAATGGCACTCACACCTAAGTTGTCCTTTATTGGCCACAAATTTCTCATTGTTTATATTCAGGTACCTTTTTACCCACATATCCAGTTCCAATCCTAAAAGAGCTCGAATTCATTCTATAAACAAAATGCTTCCAAATACGACTCGAATTTATGCCATGAATTTGGTATTCCTAACACAATTCAGTTCAAGAACATCACCCCTTTATACCTCTCTGACATCTACTCCTGTCTTGATTCTCTCAACTTCTTTTTCCACCATTTTCCAGTAGACTTCTCCCCTTGGATGCTGCCTGGATCACCATGTTTCAGCAGCCTTCTCATCCTGGTAAGTCTCTTCCTCCCTCTAGCCTTCTCATGCTAGGAGATCCCTCTGACCTTTTCTTCTGATTGCTTTTTTCCCTCATAGAACCTCTATTTTAAGGAAGGGCCCCTATGCTAGCCATATTCACTCCTTCATCCCTCTTCTATTTCTCTTACTTCTAACACAACTCAATTCAACACTGTTCATGCCTTCATTCCTCTTTGGGCCCCACTCTTGACTTTCCAGACTGCTTTCTTCAACATGCCCCAATGCAAGTACCACTTTCTTTAGCTTCCTTCTTTGTTATATTGCTTCATTAAGGCAATTTTTGCTTCTGTTTGTCTGTTAAGGGGCTTAGCAGAGTTCCGGCATGTGGTAAGGGTTTAATAAGTGCTTGTTGACTTTATAAGAATTTATTAAGCAATTTCCACATTCTAGGGATTGTGTTTAATGTTGGGAGTACAAAGACAATCTCAGCTTTCAATAAGCATATTCTATTGGAATGATATTATCATGTACATAGGTACATTAAGTCATTTGAAATGGGAGGGAAAAATCATAACTGGAGGAATCAGGGAAATCTTAGCAGAAAATCTGATACCTGAGATGAACCCTGAAGGAAGGGAATTATTCTGAAAGGTAGGGATGAAGCCTCAGTGCATTCCAGGCATAGGGGATGAACTGCTTATGTGAATGCCTGGAAGCAGGAGATGGAAAGTTCAATTGAGGACACACAAATAAGCCATTTTGGCTAACACAGAGAGATCATGAAGAGAGGTGATTTGAAATCAGTCTGGAAAGCTAGGTTGGAGCCAGATCATGGAAGACCTTAAATCTCAACTAATCCGATTTATTCTTTCCAACACTGTTGCCCATGTTTTCTTTGCCCTCCAAACTTCAATGTTCTCTCCCTAAATTCTTTCTTCCAGGAATTGTCATTTTCACCCAGTCATAACCTATGAGTCATTTTTCAGCTGTTTTTTGAAAAATTGTCTCACTGGTTTTATCACTTTCTCCTAGCACTTAGCACAATGCCTGGCACATTGTAAATGAGTAGGTTAATAAATGCTTTTTGACTTCACTTCCAGGATGACATTAATTCTTCATTTTTAAAAAGCCTTTTAAAATTATCTGAGAAAGTACTTTTCTTCCCTCAATTATTACAGTCATCAGAAAGCACTGAGTGCCCACCTGCTGGGGGCTATACAAAGCAGTTTTAATAAGTTTGTACACAATGGTACAACACAATTTATTTATTGAAGTTGTTCTAAATTCTAGCTGCATTTATAGCCCTTAATAAATTTGTTTGCTTTGATGTTGCATGTACATTTTGAATTGTAAATCCTTAGTGGTATTGTTACTTCCATAAGGATTAATAGATTAATTTATATAGAAGCTGACTACCACAAAGCATTTTCACATGCTTTCTCACTGGAGCCTTATAATACCTATTTGAGGAGCAGCTTATGCAGTATGGCTTAGTAGAGTACTAAACTTGGGAATCAGGAGGCCCTCGGTTCAAATCTTGTCTTAGTCAACAAGCATTTATTAAGTATCTACTATATGCCAGATATAGTGCTAAGCAAATGATAGTCTCTGTTCTTAAGAACCTCACATTCTAATGGAGGAGACAATATGAAAACAATATTTAGTTATGTGACCCTAGAAAAATCACTTAATCTCTCTCAGCTTTGGTTTCCTAATCTATTGAATAAGGAGGTTAGACTCAATTACCTCTGAGGTCCCTTTTAGCTTTAGATCTATGATCTCAGTGGGGTGGATCTAAGATGGCAGAGTAAAGGCAGGGCCTTCCCTGAACTCTCCCAAGTTGCCTTCCAAACAACTTTAAATAACATCAAATGAATTCTGGACTGGCAGAAACCGCAAACGGACAGAGTGAAATAATTTTCTAACCCAAGACAACTTAGAGGGTTAGGAGTAAATGTCTGCCCCACTAAGGTAAGAGTAGAATACAGCCCAGTGTTGGTAAGCCAAGCCCCAACAAACCAGCAGCAGACCTTGGGAGTGACTATATCAGCGGTGGTAGTATTAGTCTCTGGAGGTCTCAGCCCTCACCCTGGCAAGGGGGTCGGACAACTGGTCAGAAGAAGATTACATGGGTCCCAATGCTGGCACTGGGTGCAGGAGTCTGTTGCATTGCCCATATGTAGATCTGGACCATAGTCCCAGGGCAAGGAGAAGGACTAGCACAACAGAGCTTGTGGCTGCAATGGACCAAGGACCCTAGTCACAGCTCCAGGGCAAAAAGAGTCCTATGATCACTCACAGACCAGAGCACAGGCCAGGAGAGTAGTAAGCATACTTCTCCTTAGATCATACAACCTCAGAAGAGCTAAAAATTTACAGACCCCCCCAGACCTAGCTCTGAAAACAGCTGCACAGAAACTTGAAGTTTAGGACAGTGTCCCCTCTACTCTGGGAGTGGAGACCAACTTTAACAGTGAGTTTAAAATGAAGAAATAGCCTGGGAAAATGAGCAAAAAACACCACCAACAACAACAAAGAACCTGATTACCGAAAGTTACTGCGGTAACAGAGAAGATCAAAACTCAGAAGAAGAGAACAAAGTTAAAACTATTATATCCAAAGCCTTAAAGAAAAATGTGAATTGGTTTCAGGCCCAAAAAGAATTCCTAGAAAAAGCTCAAAAAGGCTTTCAAAACTCAAATAACAGAGGTAGAGGGAACATTAGGAAAAGAAATCACCGTGATGCAAGAAAATCATGAAAAAAGAGTCAACAGTTTGACAAAGGAGGCATAAAAAATACTGAAGAAAATAACCCCTTAGAAAGCAGAAGAGGCCAAATGGCAAAAAGAGGCAAAAAAAATCCACTGACAAGAACCCCTTAAAAGCAGAACTGGTTAAATGGAAAAAGAGGTACGAACATTCACTGAAGAGAAGAACTTTAAAAAGGTAGAACTGGTCAAATGGAAAAGGAAATACAAAACCTCACTGAAGAAAGTAATTTCTTAAAAATTAGAATTGGGCAATTGGAAGTTAATGACTCCATGAGACATCAAGAAACAATAAAACATGGAGCTGGAAGTCATCTAGTCCAACAGACTCATTTTACAGACTAGCTATGTGACCCTGGTCAAGTCATTCAACTTTTGTCTTCCTCAGTTTCCTCAATTATAAAGTCAGGATAATAACAGCACCTACCTTTCAGGGTTGTTGTGAATTAAATGAGACAATATTTGTAAAGTGCTTAGTACACTGCCTGGAACATAGTAGGCACTTAATAAATGCTTATTTCCCTCCTTCCTTCCTTCTGGATTCCAAGTTCAATGCACTTTCTATTATACCTAAAGAAACAGAAATAAATTACTTCTTGAGCTTTTGAGGACTTAACTCTTTAAACTGAAAGCACATGCTACAATCATAAGAGTCAGACTAGCTAGGAGTGAATGACAATGGGTGTGGCTTAAGAGATGACCAAAAGGAGAGCTTTGTATTGGATCTAATGCAGAATACCACACAAGAAATCCTAATACAGTCAACCCCCTTCCCTCATAGCCATGTTAATGAAGAACATTAATGAAGGTAATCTGTACAGTAATATTTAGTTCATAGGTGTGTACCACCCCCTGTGGACTGAACACATGGTCTTTGCCTTTAAAGGGCTTATACTCAAACTGGCTTTGATATGCATTGGATATTCTTGTCTCTGATTTGCCTTTATATTTTTTCCTTATGCTTTTAAAATTAGTGTACGATATTCCCTAAACACATATTAATTAGGTGATGGTAAAAGATGCTCAAAATTGTGCTCAGAATTGGATTGGAAAGATTGAATTGGAAAGAGTTCATGTGGAATGAAAAACTGAGTCCAGATAGTTTATATTCACATAATGCATAGTTAGATAATTGCTTTTTTATGTTGTTGACAATGACTAGAGGAAGCAAGATATAATGGAGAAAGCATTGACCGGCCCAGATACAAATACAAGTGCTCACAAGCTATGTGGCCTTAGACAAATCACCTTTGTTTCCTTTTCTGGAAAATGGGAATAATCCATCAGTCACAGGCTCAGAGGAAGGATGGTGACATACCTTCATGAGTACTGAGACTTGGTAGCTCTTTGGAGTAAAAAGTGGCAATGGGTCTTGAAGCTAATGTTTGGGTTAAAGACAAGAACTACTCTAAGACAGGCCTTTTACTACAAAGAAAGTCCATCTGTGGCTAATTTCGGCATGCAGTGCCTAGCCCAGTTTTCCCTGTGGGATGATAAATTAATAGACATAAGAACATCATTCTTTTATGGAAGAACCTTTAGATTTAGTTTAAAATATAGCACGTTGTTGACAGGCATGGCAAAATCCAGGCTACTCCAGACCACTGTATTTATTTAGTACTTGTGCTAAATGCTGGGGCTGGGGATGGAGACTAGGACAGGGATTGTGATCTCACTAGTATAGAGAACTTCCTGAAGAGGAAACTCCCTCTCCCATTTCTTGACAATTTATTATTTTAGAGAACTGCCTAAAACACCAAGAGGTTAAGTGACCATTCAGAGTCACGTAACCAGTAAGTGTCAGAAACAAGACATAAATCCAAGTCTTCCTGATTTTTAGAGCACTTATCTATTCAGTACATTACAAAGACAAAAACAAAATGACCCTGTGTGTGTATATATATATATCTATGTACACACACACACACATACACACACACACACACAAACTTATGTAAAATATATGCAAAACAAACACAGCAGTGATATTTACATTCCCCACACTACAAGCTCATTGAAAAGAAAGCCTTTTTATGTGTTCAAAAATGCTTTGTAAATGTGAGCTCTTATTACTACTTTGGGCAAATCATCTCTGGGTCCCACTTTCTTCATCTGTAAAATGAAGGGGCTGCATCAGATGCTCTCTGACATCCCCTTCTATCTCTAAAAATGTACCCCTAAACTGGGAATGCCAATGAGGTCTGACTAGAGGGAGTCAAGTAATCTGGGGTAGCCTAGATTTTGCTGTACCTGTCAACAATATGCTATATTTTTAATTAAATTTCCACAAAAGAGTAATGTTCTCATGGTTTGTTAATCTATCACCCATAGGGAAAGCTCCAGGGCTGGGCCCTCCATGCTGGAATTAGCCCTAGATGGATTTTCATGGAGTGGCTCTTGTCTTCAACCCAAAGATCAGCTCCAAGACCATTGCCACTTTTTACTCCAGGCTTTCACTAAGTGCTACCAAATCTCAATACCTTTGAAAGTATGACCCTGTGCCTGTGGCCTGTCATCCAAATCAGATCCATTGGGTGTTTGCTCTAGACTCTACTGCTCTCTTTGTAAATACTGGCTATAGACCGCCTCCTTCTTAGATAACAAGTCTCCTATCTAAGACCCACTCTGGAGGCAGGGGTGCTTCATGAGATGAGGCTGTTGACAAGAAAAGTTGGAAGAGGTAGGCAGGGCAGTTAGAGGGAAAGTTTAATTGGTTAATCAGTCAGCAAGCATTTATTTGCTTTAGGAGGCGGTTGGAGGCTCTAGCCCTTGCCAGTTTATCATAAGCACACAGAGACACTGACAAAGAAGAGCAAGGTTAAAAAAAAATAAGTTGGAAAAAGGGGAAACTGGAGACAGCTTGGGCACAGCTTGTAGAGATAACAGATGCTTCAGGCAGCAGAATCCTAAACAGTTTCAGACAACCAGGGTATTAGTGGACCCAAAAGGAAAACCTGGAGGCTAGTTGAAAGAATTCTGCTAATTGGGGTTTGTAACTAGAGAGGGGAGTGAGTGGTGCAAAGCTCCAGAGGGACTGACTGCAGGTTTAATTAAAGATGATCTTTCATATCCTTGGGTCCCTATTTAAAAAAAAGAAGAACCCTGCCCTAAGAAAAGCTTATAGAAAGTAATAAATGCCTAGACTGGAGAGGGAGGACCCCAAGCCACATAAGACTCAATCAAGTAAGATTTGCATTTAGGAAACCAAGGCATGTAAATATGGGGATATTTAAGACTGTTCTTTCCAGCTATAATTTGGTCCTCTGAGATGACCCCAGGAAACAACTCTTGTTTTCTTGAGGGATCCAAAGGAAGAGAAGGATTCCAGTTTTATTTCAGTATCACACAAATAGGAGACTAGGAGACAGGACCAAAAGGATCACTTCCAACTTCTGTGGTGTTTTTTTTCATTTTGGGGGGGAGTTTATTTTGTTTTTTGGGTTTTGGTGTTGTTGGGGTTTTGGGGGGGTGTTAAGTTTTTTTTTGGTTTTGGGTTTTATTTTGTTTTTTGATCCCTGCAAATCTTCTCAAAATAAGGAGACCAAGGACTAAGGCTATAGGGCATAGTCACTTGTCTTCCTGCAAAAGTTATAGAATAATCTTCATCATGACCCAGCAGAGACTTAAGGTCTTCTCTGCGGCAGCTAGGTGGCACAGTGAAAAGAACGCTGGGAAAGGAAAACCTAAATTCAAATCCAGCACCTGACACTTACTAGCTGTGTGACCTGGGCAAGTCACTTAACTTCTATTTGACTCATTTTCCTCATGTGTAAAATGGGGATGACAAGAGCATCTTCCTCCCCGGGTTGTTGTGAGGATCAAATGAAATCATTAAGAGGGCTTACTTAGCGATAGTGCCTGGCACACAGTAAGCACTATATCAATGCTAGCTATTCATCATTATTATTATTATTGTTATCATTATTTTTGCTTCACTCGATGCACTCTTTCATCCATTCATCTATTTATCAATCTATCCATCTATTCATTCAATGAACAAGTATTGAAAGCCTACTAGGACCAAGGCCCTGTGGTAGGTGCTGAGAGAATTCACTCGATGCACTCTTTCATCCATTCATCTATTTATCAATCTATCCATCTATTCATTCAATGAACAAGTATTGAAAGCCTACTAGGACCAAGGCCCTGTGGTAGGTGCTAAAAGAATTCCAAATGTAAGCAGATGTAGTCTGCCCCCATGACACTTATAGTCTTATAAAAGGTCACAGATTTTTGAGTTAGAAGGGACTCAAGCCAGGTAAAGCTAGGGGAAGGACGTTGTAAGCAGAGAATACAGTTAGTATAAGCAAAGGTAGTACATGAAGGGAAGGTACAATAGATAAGGCTGAAAAGGTAAATTGGATCTCAAATTATACATTAAGAGGTTTAGACTTCAGACCTAAAAGGATACTAATAAATAAGGAAGAAAAAATTAAGGGCAGCTGCAATTAAACATTACTTTAAAATAACCCAAGATCAGTGACCTGTTTTGCCCCGCCCCATCCTCCACCCCCATTACCTTTCCATGGTTTGGGAATATATAGGAGATGGTGCTTCTTTGTTTGTATGGAGGAGGCCATCACATAATGCAACTGTAACTTGAATCTGTCACCCACCATCATTGCTCAAATCCTTTTGCAGTGTACTTTGGGACTAGGTTGTGTTCTAATACACAAAGCGAACATGACTCCACACACATGTTTGGTTGGGTAATACAGACCACACACAGACTCTTGACCACCTCTCCCAAGGAACTGACTGTCAGCTCTCAATCTCTCTCTCTCTCTCTCTCTCTCTCTCTCTCTCTCTCTCTCTTTCTCTCTCTCTCTTTCTCTCTCTCTCTCTCTCTCTCTCTCTCTCTCTCTCTCACACACACACACACACACACACACACACACACACACACAATAAGACTGAGAGGGAAACAGAAAGGAGAACTGATTTACTGTAGTCAAGTCACTTCACCACCCACCTCGCTGTGTACATGACTATGCTTTGCATGGTGAATAGTGCCAAAGTTTGGCCATTTCTCCAGCTGGAGCTCTCTAATATTGATCCTCAACTCACCCTTTAACCCAGATATGTGTAGAAACTGCAACAATTCAGTGTGTAGCCTCACCTCTATTCTCCTGCTCTGTGCTTGCTGCTAATAGAATAATTCCATATTCTTTCCTAAATATGGCATCTTCATACTGAATCACTCTATCAGAAAGTTCTCCCTAAATGCTACTTAGCATTTAGCTCTTCTGGCTAAAGTTTAAGCCTAAGCGTTGGCCTTCCCCTTCCCTTTCCTTCCCTTTCCCTTCCCTTTCCCTTCATCTTCCCTTTCCCCCCTCCCTTTCCTTTTCCCTTTCCTTTCTCCTTTCCCTTCCTCTTCCCCTTCCTTCCCTTTCTCTTCCCTTTCCCTTCCTTTCACTTCATCTTCCCTTTCCCCCCTCCCCTTCTTTTCCCTTTCCTTTCTCCTTTCCCTTCACCTTCCCTTTCTCCATTTCCCATAGCTCTTCCCTTTCCCTTTCCCTTCCTCTTCCCTTTTGCCCTTTTCCCTTTTTTCCCTTTTCCTCTCCCCTTCTCTTTCCTGCCCCCTTCTTCTTTCCCTTCCCCTTTCCCTTTTCTTCCCTTTCCCTTTCCCTTCCCTTCCCTTTCCCTTCTTCTTTCCCTTTCCCTACCCCTTTCCTTCCCTTTCTCTTCCTTTCTCTTCCTCTTCTCTCTTCCCCTTTCTCTTCTCTCCCCTCTCCTTCTACTTCCCCTTCCACTTCCCTTTCCCTTCCTCTTCCCTCTTCCCACTTCCCCTTTCCCTTCTCTCCCCTTCTTTCTCCTTTCCTTCCCTTTCCCTACTATCCTGTACTTATATGTGTTATCCTGTACTACCTCACCCCATATGACAAGACTAGGTGACTGATTAGACAGTCAGTTGCCAAATCTTGTCATCTATGCCTCCACTACCTCTCTTACAACAATATTCTCTCTACTCACGTGGACACCACCCCAGTTCAGGTCCTCATCACCTCTCACCTGACAACTCTCCAATACCCTCCTAATTGGCTTCTCTCTGACTCAAGTCTATTCCCACACCTATCCATCCTCCGCATAGATACTAAAGTGGTTTTTAAAATCTCACCATGTCACCCTACTACATAATAAATTCCAGTGGCTCTCTATTGTTCTAGGTTAAATATAAAGTCTTCTGTTTGACTCTTAAAGCCCTTCACAGCCTGATTCCTACCTACTTTTCCAGCCTTGTTACACTTTGCTCAACCCATTTCCCACTACAATGCGTCTAACCTGTCCGTGCCCTATCCCTGGAATGCATTCCCTTCTTACTTCTGTCTCTTGGAATCCCTTGTTTCCTTCAAAACTCAGTTCAAACTCCACCTTCTACATGAAGCCTTTCCTGATCTCCCAAGCTATCAGTGCCTTCTCCCACCCTTCCTCCTCCTGCTTTACCTTAAGCTTATTTTATACATACTTATACATGTACACTTTGTAACCTCCATAGAATGTAAGCTCCTTGAGGGAAGGGACTCATTTTTATATTTGTATGTCTAATGCATAGCACAATGTCTGGCCTATCACAGGCGCTTAATAAAAAGTCTGATTCATTGATTGTTTATATTTTAAAATCATGTTTTGGGATTTAACCTTGTTTCTCCCCACAGCATCTGCCGCTATTTTACACATAATAAACTCTTACTACATTATTTGTTTTATTGAATTCCACCCATAAACACTCCATGAATTTTGAATACTTTCTTAAATCAACATTCATCCTTTTCTTCTCCATGGGAAATAATCTCAGTCCTACTAAACTTTTTCTTTTTTTTAATTTTCTTTCCATTATTTTCTTTCCTTTGGTTCTCTTTTTCTTTTTCTTTAAAGACTGAGTATCCTTATCTTATGGTCAGCCAAGTGGTTCAGTGTATAGAATGCCAGGCCTGGATCAGGAAGACGTATTTCTGAGCTCAAATCTGGCCTCAGGTACTTACTAGCTTTGTGACCCTGGGCAAGTCTTTTAACCCTGTTTGCCTCAGTTTTCTCATCTGTAAAATGAGCTGGAGAAGGAAATGGCAAACTTCTCCAATATCTTTACCAAGAAACCGCACCCCCCCCCCCCAAATGGTCACAAAGAGTCAGACATGACTGAAACTCTTATCTCACCCAGTATGGAAGTACAGCCTAGTCCCATTGTTAATCACCACCAACACTTTCTGCTTTGGATTGTTTCACCCCTCCTTAGGCAACCTGGTGCCCCCACTCTGGGAGGCTCCTTATGTTGTTACCCTACTTAGTGTGAATGTCCAATTTGCTTAGCTCTACTGCAGCTCAGGACTCCTGAGCTCAAGAAATCCACCAGCCTCAGCCTTCCCAGTAGCAGGTATTACAAGAATGAACCATCATGCCCAGCCCCTAAACCTTTTCTTAAAATGTCCTATACTTAAAAGTCTAGGAAGGTATTAGCTCAGTAAAGGGGTTTGTGCTCTGGTGTGAAAATCCCTGAGTCAGTCATAGGCAAGACTGTGAAACTGGTCAATTGGCACTTGGCAAAGGTGACTTCCCCTCTCTTATCTGCAACTACCCCACCATTACCACCACCATATGGGTAAAGGATACAAATTTTCTCTGATAACACAGCATTATTAATTTAACTGCTTTTATGAAGAACTCAATGGAAAACTGATGAAGTATCCAAAATCAGGCAATTCAATACAGGATTCTGAATTGTTCCTCATAAAACATTTTTTCCTAATCCACATTGGACATTAACATTTAATTTCCCAATTATCAGGGAATTACCCCCTAGGACTTTCCTCTAAAATCTGACAACTCAGGAAATAATTACCCCCTTAGTAATGAAGTGGGTAATTGAAAGGAGGATATTGGATTTGTGATTGGCCACATTTTTAAAGTTCTTTCATTGCTGGTTGGTTTTCCCTGGATAATCATAATTGAATGAACATTAAGTTTTATATTTGTTATTGGCAACAGAATGGAAATCTCATCTCTGAAGAAGTTTTAGCCTCTGGATTTCCTATCTGGCTGGGAATATTTACAACTATCCAGTTGAGCATACAATGAAATCAGTTTCCTATTCCAAATATGAGGTGGTAGTTGAGGGTGAACAGATTTTTAAACTAGAGGTGCTGCTGTTAGGATGACAGGTAGGAAGGAGTTTCTATATGATAGTACTAAGAAACAGCTTTAGTTCTCCCAAGTTAAAAAAATTAAACTACAGTACTTTGGATTATATGAGACACATAATAAAAACAGAAGCCAAAAAGGTAGTTAGGGGGTTATTTCCTGCTAGAAGCTATAAAAGATTTTATAGAATTAAATGTCCCAGCCTGAATAGATTACTTCTCTGTGAAGCAATACTATTTATTACAAGTAAATGGTGATTTGGCAAGTGATCAGTGAGGCTCATAGATCTAGGGCTGAATGGGACACAAAGAGGCCATAAAGTCCAACAATCTCATTTCACAAATGAGAAAAGGGAGGCTGGGAAAGGTTGTGACTTGCCCATGGTCACACAGTTCAGGATTCTTCCCCTTTTCTTCATTCATCATCTTGCCTCAGACATTAACTAGTTTGTGACCACGGGCAAATCATTCAACCTCTCCCAGCCTCTGTTTCCCCATTTGTAAAATGGGAATGATAGTAGCACTATCTCACTATCTAAATAAAATAACATATGTAAAGTGCTTTGCAAACCTTAAAATGCTATATAAATACTAGCTACCCACATCATCATTATTTCTTCTGAAATGATTAATCTGTAATTTTTTTTTAATTTGAAAGGTAGACTTGAAGCCAGGAGGATCTGGATTCTGTCTCACCTCTTCTATATACCAGCTGTGTGACCCTAGCCAAGTCACTGAACTGATAAGTGCCCTAGTCAACTTTCTATGATAATCAGTTGTACAGAAGTTGCCAATCTGCATTGGTAGAGGGAGTTTCCCAACCTGGGAATTCCCCATAACAATGAAATCATAGGTCAGTGCTTATAACTATGCCTATTTATTTTTCACCTTCTATGTAACCAGGTCCCCCACTCAAGTCTTGCATTATTATGGTGGGGAGGTGATCCTGACCGTGAGGTGTGTGAGGCCAATAAGGCTACAGGCTATCAGCAAAGCATAACCTCCGGTAAGCCCACAAAACTGAAAAGACTGCAAATATAGCCCTCCTACCGTCAACTGACTGTGTGTAGGCAGAGGACTGCCCTTGGCAACCAAGAAGGGGCTCTATTTCCAGAGAATGAGGTAGTCAGTTTTTTTTAAAACCAAAAGCCACTCTCGAAGAACTGCTGAGCCTTGAGTGGGTTGTATCTATACCAGGGGAAAGAATCCCAACACTGGGAAAATGATGGATCCTTGGAATCCTAGAAAGTGTGTAAGGGATGTAATAGACAGTGTTGAACATGGCTAAATCCTAATCCCACTTCTATCACCAATTATCTGTGACCCTGGCCAAGCCACTTAGATTCTTTCAGCATCAGTTCCTCACCTATAAAATATGGATAATAATGGAACCTGCCCCACAGAGTTATCGTGAGTATTGAATCAGATAATGCAATGATGTGTATGAAGTGCTTTGTAAATCTTGAAGCACTATACGATTTCTAGCTACGATGATGCGGGAGATGCTGGGGAAGATACAGAGGGTGAGCAACATGTCTCTTGACAAGGACCCTCTGTCCACATACCACCACCAAGAAATGAGGGTTGAGTCAGGAGGCCATTAGATGTGCGTGTGTGTGTGTGTGTGTGTGTGTGTGTGTGAGAGAGAGAGAGAGAGAGAGAGAGAGAGAGAGAGAGAGAGAGGGAGCGAGAGAGACAGAGAGAGAGACAGAGACAGAGAAAGAGACAGAGACAGAGAACCAATCAAGCTTCTCTTCAAGTGACTTGTTGGTGTGTGTCCTTCACTGACCTAATAAGAATCAAAATCAGAGCACTAGCTTCAGTGAACTCACATTCAATTTCTGTTTTGAAGACTCCATTGGGTGGGTTGTGATACTCACTAGAAACAAATTATGTTTACTAAATGATTTGTGGAGGTTAACATGGGCACTTTAAAAAGGCATGATTAGAGTGCTCCTAACCTCCAAGCATGTATTTTAGAGAAGGTGCAAGGCAACGACTGTCCTCATCCTTCCCCTTGCCTTCTTTTCACCTTTCCCAAAAGACCCCCGGCCAACTAAATACCATCTAGGAATGTCAACACAAAGAACAAAATTTCTGTTTTTGCCACTTGGATGAGCTGGGAGACACCAACTACAACTTCCAGTGAGATAGAGGACCACTAGATCATACCATCTGCCCTGCCACTCAATCCTAAAGTCCCCTGGGCCTTACCATCAACAGCCTACCACTGTTTCCTCTAGATCCCTGGGTATTGTCATCTAACCTAGTGCTTCACCCTAAGAATCCCTGGTTCTTGCCATCTGTTCTGCCACTGCATCCTTGGGAAATCTGGCCCTTTCTAGCCACCCTGTAACTGAACTCTTTTATGTGTGTTGTCTCCTCAGTTAGAACTCCCTTATTTTTTTCTTTGTGTCCCCTGAGCTTAGTACAATGCTTGACACATAGTAGACATCTAATAAATGTTTTGTTTTTCCTTTATGCATTCAACTTCTCTCTCCACTCCCGTTCTTGGATGGGTATAAAATTCAGATGGTTAATGGTAAGAAATGGAGCAGTATATTTCTGTCACCTTTGGCTATATCCAGGGAGATTAGTCATGTAAGACAACTTATCCCCTTATGGAAGCCTGGTGAGCCCTTTTGTATTTCCAGTCTTGGAAACAAGAAGCCCTAGCTTCAAGTCCCATCTCTGACACGTACCAGCCATATGACTACAGGCAAAGCATTTAATCTCTTACTGTTCCAAGTAACTCTCTGAGACTACACGTTTGAGACAAGTTGTCTGTCAGTTTATGAGAAGGGAGATTTTATACCAGAGGTTCTTCACACTGGTAAAATAATAGGTCCAAACTGGGTAAATGTATACAATCTATGTACTTGCATCTGTCTAATCTGGATAGATCTATTATAGATACAACATATCATAGGGCTCAAATTCTGACTCTAACACTTACCAGCTAAGTGACCCTGAGCAAGTCATAACACCTCAGTACTTTAGTCAGTGCCTTAGAGTCATTTCTACTGTTAGACTTAGGTAAGAATCTATTGATTTGTTGGTTATCATCCTTCATTCTCAAAGAGGACCAAAATGACATCACCATGCTAGAGTCAACTTTCAACGTGTCCACCTGTGGCTGATCAGACCAATATGAGCTGGGAATGCTCCACCATAGGTGGTAGACAAATAGTCTGTGTGAACACTTGGGGTGGATACTCCAAAATTTGTGCATCCTGAATTTCCTTTGAGCTGTTTCAATTCTGCTTTGCTCATAGAGCACAGCACCTTTTCTGATGTGGGCGCTCCATGCTGAGTGGTCCTGTGCTAATGTCTCCCATGTCACACAATCAATTCCAAAGTTCTTAAGAGAGACCTTGAGAGTGTCCCTGTATCACTTCTTCTGACCACCATGTAAACACTTGCCCCATGTGAGTTTTTTATAAAATAGTCTTTTGGGCAAGTGTTCATTTTCCATTTGAACAACATGGCCAGCCCATTGGAGTTGCACTCTCTGAAGCAGAGTTTGAATGCTTGGAAGTTTAGTTCAAGTAAAGACCTCAGTGTCTGGTACCTTATCCTGCCAGGTGATCTTCAGAATATTCCTAAGGCAATTCAAATGGAAGCGATTCAGTTTCCTGGCATGGCGCTAGTAGACTGTCCAGGTTTCACAGGCACACGACAATGAGGTCAGCACAACGGCTCTGTAGACCCTCAATTTGGTAGCCAGTCTAATACCTCTTCTCTCCCCTACTTTCCTTCAGAGCCTCCCAAACACTGAGCTAGCTCTGGCAATGCGTGTGTCAATCTCATTATCAATGTGTACATCCCTGGAAAGTACACTACTAAGGTAAGAGAACTTATCCACAGCATTCAAAACTTCTCCATTTGCTGTAAGTGAGTAGTGGTAGGCACTTCCCACACCCAGAGTTCCCCAGGCTCATTTGTAGACACTCAGTGTACTCCCATTTGGATATATTATATATTCGTATATTATGTATGCACAGATGTATATATATAGTATATCTGAGAGTACATATGTACATGTATACATATGTGTATATGTTATTCTGGCCATAGACAATCAAGCATCTGTCCATTTCAACTATCAATCAGGTCATTTTTGAGAGATTATAGAAGGTGCACATCAAGTTGGAGTGCAAATGTGTACACATGTGGTGGTATATACAATGTGACTATGGTAAAAATATGTTCTTGTTCATCCCAATTTGCTTGGTAGGGCCACAGGAATAAGGGAAGTCTACAAGATTGGCCAAAAAAAATCTGCATCCCTAGGCCAATATCATTTAATGCATTATTAAGCATCTAAAGCTTGAAGGAAATTTGTATCATGGCCAAGTCTGGCCTTATTTATCCAATTTGCCTAAGTGAAACACCAAAGAATCAGACTTCCCAGATCTAATTTCAAGCTGTTTAAATAACAATCCACCATTAAAATGCCAGTCTGGTACTGCAGTGTTGGGAACACCCACACAGCCAAAAGAGGTTGAAGAACAATGAAGTCTCCAAAAACAATTAGTCCCAGGGCAAGTTAGACCAGTCAACAAGAGAAGACTGTTCAGCATTCATTGTGGCATAAGAATGCCTTTGAAAAATGAAGCATTTCCAGCATTTGTTCCTGTAGGAGTGGAAACACCACAGAGCCTTGGCAGTCCATGCTCACATGCCAGGGACGATGAGAAGTTCTCCACTAGTTCACGGAAGGATTATGAGTTAACAGACAGCATGTTCTGTCCTGCTTTTCCACATGGAATGGCACCAATTTTCTGTACACTCTATACTAAACTGATCGGTTTTGATTAAAATAATTAAATGAATAGAAGGAGAAAGATGAAGGAAGTGAGGAAGATTCTAGTCTCTTTGTCTAATTCAGAGGTGATTTCCATGCAGCGTCATTGAGCAAACACTCTTAGTCCATCATTTAGACAGGCCCTAAAGGAAATCTAAGACAGTATACATACATTTTTTTGAATGACGTATGATGTCACATTATCATAGAACCATAGAGCTAGAGCCACAAGGGACAACAGAGATCATCTATTCCAACTCCGTCATTTTACAAATGAGGAAACTGAGACCCACAGAGGGAGGCTGTGACTTGTCAAGGTATCACAGGCAGTGTGTGTTTGAGGTGGGATTTGAACCCAAGTCCTCTGTCTCCATAGCCAGAACCCTTTCCACTGGACCCTGCTGCCTCCCGTCATGATAAGCTGAATTAGCATTTCAATCTGGAACCCACCCCAGGATGACTTCCCTTCCATTAAGAATTCTGATAGCAGATGCATAACCCTGAATGCCCTACCAATAATAATTGTGCCCAAGTCAGAAACTGTTGAAAGGAAATCCTAGTTCTGCCTACATGATCTGAGGGCAAAGTTGAGATACAGTAAGACTCAACATTCCTGAAATTTCAAGCACAACTGCTTCTAGGTCATAAGTTCATACTTTTTTTGTGCCCTAGACTCCTTTAACTGTACTGGGAAGCCAATATGGATCCTTTCTCAGAATAATGTTTTTAAATGCATAAAATATATGTTACAAAGGAAAACAATTACATTTAGGTAGTTATCCAAAAATTTTTTAAAAAGCAAACCAAGTTTACAAACCCCAGATTAAGAATTCCTACAGAGCCATCCCAGCTGCAGACTGGCACCAGGAAGTCCTGGTCAACTCCATGAAAGGGATGGAGATATTGCTGTGAGGGAAGGGGAGTATGTGGGGAAGGGAACATTACCATTCTCTAAAGATGATTCAAGGGACTACCCCATTACACCAAAATCTTTCCTCTGCCCCCATGGGATTCCATGGTACAAGGGTAAGTGTCAGGCTTATTCAAGCAACCTACTGCAACTTCAGAGGGTAAGGGCAGGAACAGAGGTTCCTAGCTGCTTGAAGTGTGTGTATGAGATAGACTGCAGGATCCCCTGAAGACTCCTCCCCTCAGAGTCATAGGCAGATATATAATACAATATGGTAGCTACCTGGCTCTAAAGTTCTCTTCCTTGAACAGTCCTCATTAGCTAGTTGACAGTCACATATTTTGTAGAAGCTTTTATGTCCTTTTGCTATTGAATGAATAGGTTCTATGTAGCCTGAGACTCATGAGGATTTTTTTTTAACATGGCTTATAAAAATAACTGTTATGCCTACCAAGGGCTTGAAAACTATTGCATACATAATTTTAAAATTCTTTCCCCTAAATTTGTCTTGTAGATTTTTTTTTAAAGAGATTGGACTGGTAGTACAGCAGACTTACTCATGAGCCCAGTCCCACTACTAATCAGCATGGGAGTTTTAACCTGCTCCATTTCTGACCTGGGCCACTTGGCTCCTACTAAGGCAGCCCAGTAGCCCTTCCTCCTAGGACACGCCGTATTGGTGCCAGACTTAGTGTGAACTCCAGATTGGCTTTAGCTCCCTGCTGAAGCTCAGAACCCCTGGACTCAAGAGATCCACCAATCTCAGCCTTCATAGTAGCAGGTATTATAGGCATGTACCACCATGACCAAACTTGGACTTTTCAATATAAATGAAAAGTATTCACTTAAGACTTGGGATCAGATCCTAAGTCTACCACTTCCTCCTTGTGTGATCTTGGGCCAGTCACTGATGAGCTCTATGCCTCAGATTCCTGATCTTCTGATCTTTAAAATGAAAATTGAACTAATTAGCCACTAATTTCCCTTTCATTTCTAAGCCTGGTTCTATGATCCTACAAACTTGTTGCCAAGTGAATGTTTCAAAGCCATCCTACCATATTTCAAAGGAAAAGGGATGCAGCAGAAAGTTTATCCTAGAGCAGGCTATGTTGTATAATGGAAAGAGTTCCAGAATTAGAATCAAAGGAACAAGATTCCAGTCTTGGCTCTTCTGCTTACTACATGGGTAACCTTGGTCAAATCATTTTACTTTCCTGGGATTCAATTTCCCTATCTAGACTAAATCAAAGGTTCTTAACTGGAGGTCCACCGACCTCCAAAGAGTCTGGATTTTTAATGTTGATAATAGTATTTTAATATAATTTGTTTGCTTTGAAATCCTATGCATTTATTTTATGCATTATTCTGAGAAGAGGTCCATCAGTTTCACAGGACTGCCAAAGGAATCTGTAACACAAAAGGTTTAAGAACTCTAGACTAGATGGTCTATACAGTCCCTTCCAGTTCTAAATTTATTAACTTCGTGAAGGAGCAGACACCAATCTTCCCAACACTGGACTTGAGATATAGACAAGGGACCATGAATTCCAAATTTTCAATTTCTACCTTAAAGGTGGTAGAGAAAACCCCCAAAGTCAAAAGGTTCTATTATGCCTGCTGGGGAGCCACCTACAGGAAGCATGGATAATTCTGGAGGCAGATATGATTCCATTAGAGGCCTAAGAGGACAACATCTCCTCCAGGTTACTAATGGGTGCCATTCCAATAGACTTAGAAGTGAACCTAACTTTGGTTGAGAGAACACTAGACTGAAAATTAAAATACTTCTGAATTTCCATTGTGCGTTAGCTATCTGTATTTTCCTCTCCAAGTGGGGGTAGAGCAGTGGTGAATAAATAAGTGTCAAAGAAATTTAAATCCCCATGCTGATGTGATGGGTACCACAAATATAGTCTAAGTGTGGGCATAATAGCTCCATAAGCTAGCACAAAAAAATTTATTGATCTTTGAATAAGGCATATGATATTTTTTCTGTATTCATGTTTCTTGGAATACAAGAAGTAGAAGCCCATTTTAGGCAAGAGCTAAAAGCCTAGATCCTCCCAAGTACCATACTTGGGTTTTTCAGACAATTGGGTGGAAATCCTGTATAATCTACTGTTGCTTCCCCTCTTGTGTGGCCAAAAAAAATTCTAAAGACAATATGAATATCTGATTAATAAATTCAATTGAACTTTCCAGGTAACTCCTATCAGATATAAAAGGGAAGTTAATTAAATAAGGGGTCCTTGGTCTAGGTAAGGGATTTAATTAGGATGATAATTAATCAAAGATAGTTGGCTCATTTCTTTCAATGAGCTAGAACCCACCAAAGCTTCCGCTTCTACCTCCCCAATCTATAAAATGCAGCATGGCGTTTGAGAAGATTAAAAGATTACAAATTCCTTGGAAATGAAAAAAATGGATTTCAATGCTTAGTACAATAAGATAGTTTGACAAGGCTTACATGTAACAAGAGTTGTAAGTTGTTCCATTTATTTGAGTAAATATCTTGTAAATAAATCATTGGTAAACATTACAAAATTAAATACATTTTAAAAAGCTTGCCAGTATACAGAAAATTCACAAACATATTTCTTTTTAAAAATAAAATATGTTCAGAGCACCCTTGATATAAAATGCCTGACTACTGTCTTCTTTTACACGGTCACTTATGAACATCACATAGCAGATAAAGAATACCACCCAAAGGAGCCAAAGGTCTACCTGAAGTGTTCTCTTCACTCCCCCCCTTTCTTTTCCAAACATGGTCAGATAGCCATGCCGTTACTGCAAACCTATTTTAAT
This sequence comes from Trichosurus vulpecula, assembly GCF_011100635.1. Classification (NCBI taxonomy): domain Eukaryota; kingdom Metazoa; phylum Chordata; class Mammalia; order Diprotodontia; family Phalangeridae; genus Trichosurus; species Trichosurus vulpecula. The sequence continues at coordinate 106,784,468 of NC_050579.1, forward strand.
CATCTCACAAGGAGCAGGAATATACTATTGAAGAAAGGACAGTTGCTTCCTCAGGACCAGCCCCAAAGTAGGAGAAAGGGTAAAGAAATGGGCACCTTAGCTTTGCCCAGTTTTTCCCTATGATCCTGTGAAACTGCTATACCCTTACCCACACACTACATAGTGGGTCAGGAAGTGCCAATACTATTTGGAGCATGTTCTGACATCAAGGCTTCCTAGAATTCGGTCATCAAAGACGGTTGAGGCTTCCCTGCCTCCCAACAGCTCAATGGGACATTCGAATTGTGTCTTCCCTATGGGAGCTCTAGTGCTGCCCCAGACCCAGAAGCACCCAGAAAGCCAGAGATAGAGCTCTAACATGCTTGCTTGCTTTTGACCTGTTTTAATAGGAGAGACAACACACTGTATTTGGTCGAAAGCAGAGAATTAAATGCTACACGGTGCTTTCCTTTTCTGTGGTAAAACACTGTTCAGACAGTGCTGGCATTTCTCTATAGAGTTCCTATCAGAGCTTCAAACAAAGGGTTAACATGATTCCAAATTATTATGAATGAGGCAGTGAGGAAGAGGCCTGGCAAAGCATCAGGATAAATAAGACAATATGAAGTCCATCCATAAGTTACGCCCTTGAAAACGGTAACAACCAAAACTTTAAGTGTAGCTTCCTGAAAGAACCGATACATTTAATGTCTTCACTTTGGTGCATAAAGTGAATTTTTTTAAAATCTCAGCACCTGCATTAAGAATGTGAAGTTGCCCCTCAAAAACACATGTGCTGTGGTCTCCAGTTAAAGGAAGACCAAACATCGATTCCATCCACAGGAAATAATACTCACATCCACAGTGTAACATAATTGTGTATATACAAGGACAAGAAATTGGACGTCTATGAGTCAAATATACAATTGAGGGGGAAAATATTACCAAACTATCTATAAGAAAGCCATTCTCCCTGCTCTATAAGGTTATAAAGACCCTCCCATTTGCCACATAAGATAGGGCTGCCCATGTCAGCTACCAAGAGGCCTCCATCAAATCCCTGGGCTCTTCCATCTGGTTGGATAATCCTCCATTGACAGTTGTGCTGCATCCAAAGCATTGATAGCTTTGATTAAAAAAAAATCTAAAAAAAATCCATAAAAACAAATAAGAAACATCCATGGATAAAATGTCTAACAGAAGAAAAAGAAAAGTTGCTCAGAAAGACAACTATTTTTTCTTTTAAATAAGCGTCTTCTTGTGGTCAAAATTCCATTTCCCTTTCTGTGTCCCTTGGAGAGAATTCTACTCTCCATGCAAAAAATTATATACTCTTCTTTTGGGGGGGACTCAGTTTCCTCATGCCTCTTATCCGAGATAGCAGTTCTTTGATAAATTCCTAAGAAAGAACAAGAAAGCAGAAAGAAGCAGTTAGTATTGGGGATGGTTCCATTTCAATCAGTCTTGTGTTGATTTGTTTAAAGTAAATGGAAATGAACTGCAGTTGCCCTCAATTTCAGACTTTGGCTCTTCAACCTGCATATTCTAAAGGGTACTCTCTAAGACACATTTAAGCAAGCAACTTGGGCTTGTCAGAGAGGGAACAAGGCAGTGTAACCAAAGAACTCTGCATGTTTTTAACCTTGATACTCCACATTTCTTTCTATTGACTTAGTTCAGAATGCAACCAACACTAAGTGCTTTCTTAATCACCACTACTGCTACACTGAGATAGAAAGGGATGCATTCTGAGTCAATGGCACATCACTTAAAATTTTCGTACTACCCTGTTTTTCTTTAATTTGCAGCATTTTCTAGAATGGAAGAATGCTGTGTTCTCCTTGATGAAGTCATTCTTGGCTTTAACTTCTGAATATTTTTAAAGGCTCAATATATTTATAGCTACCCATTTTATTGTTCTGGCTTGAACAATATTCTTATTCTTCACCAATGAGAGTTCCAATTTCCTTAATGCATGTTGTTTTAGGAATCTATCACTGGAAGCAATGCTGATTTCAGTATGCGGGTGTTGACTTTTTTTAGGCAAGGGGGAGAAGCACCAACCACATAATTTATCTTACTGACAACTTTGGTAACATTTCTGCATTAAATAGACAAAGTTCCTATTTAAGAGTCACAGGCTGAAGTCACATAAATGGTAATGTTCTCTGGAGGGCATTACCCTTCTAGGCTTTACAGTAATTTGTGCTTCATTAATTCAGATTTTTCAGTAAGTCAACATGGTATATGTGAGAGAAGTACAGTGTTCTGGAAAATCATTGAAAGTCCACCAGTCCAGATGTCAGAAGAATCAGGGTCTAGTCCCACATTTGTCACTCATTCACTGTGTGCCCTTGAGGAAATAACTCAACCTCTTGGACCTCAGTTACCTCACTGTATATTGAAGGGATTGGACCAGATGATCTATGAGATTTATTCCTGCTCTAACATCTAAAGTTCTGTGATTTTCATTGAATAAAAAAATTTGAAATAAGTGACATAATTCAAGATTCATGTTTATGCTACATAGTATAATTTAGTCCTACTGTTAAAGGACCATAGGATTCAAAACTGGAAGGGAATTGTATGATATTATAATATTATATATTTGTATGATATTACAAGAAAGTGGTGAAGCAAGGGTCAGAGGGGCCTTGAAGGGCATCATGGGATAAACAGAAGGAAAGATTGTATCCTTTGACTTTAACAGTGACACCCACTCTTCTACCTTTGAAGCTAGTGCTAAATTGCCCTTAATGACCATTTTGTCGAGCTTGTTTCCTGATATGCCAATGAGTATGGTTAAAGCCACCATGGTTTAATAGACTCCTTCATTTTACAGATGGGGAAACTGAAACCCAGGGAGGTTAAGTGACCTATCCAGGATTACACAGAAATGAGGTCAAGTTCAAACCCAAATCTTCTCTTCAAACCCAATGTTCTTCCACTTTTTTCACTTTGCTTATCCCTTTCTTTGTAATAATTTAAAACATGCTACAAAAAATTACTAATTCAGAGTTGGCTAATTCACAAAAATTTAAGTTTATCCTCTATTCTATATAAAAAGTGTTCTTTCTGAGCAAATTATCTGGACAAAAAAGATAGAAGGAAGGGTTATTCTGCTTGTGGAAAAACTAATTTTATGTCCTAATTATGCCCTAATGTTAGCACTGTCATTTTTTGTGCATAACTTTTATACCAATTAAAAGGAATCTTTACCCATTAGAGCAGATCCTTATAGAAATTCTCTACCTGGCAACATGTTGACTGCAGATAGCTCACCTTACTCTATGTACAAGAAACAAACAAAGCTGCATCTCTTTTAACACATATCCTATACATCAGATCTTTACTTTTTTTCAAAATGGAGCACTCTCTCCTCCTCCTTTTCCCTCCTTCAAACAAACAATATTTGACTGCATTTTCAAAAGCACACACTACTACTAATGTGCCTTGGAGAGCTTTCCACATTCGACATGCAAACATACCCATGCCTCCCTACTGGTTAAAAATTTTTCATTTGATCTTGCCATCCCCATAAATTATCATCCTCAATCTCTCTCTCTCTCCCCTTTTATAACCTAAATCCTAGAATTATCTATACTTCCATACTATTGTTTCTATTTCCTTACCTCCCATTCACATTTTTTGCAACAAATATAGTAATTTTATTAATGGTACATAATATAGGACTGCATTATGTTTCTCCTCCATAATATGGGGGGGCTTTGGGCAGGGGATATGTGGAAGGGGTATGAAATTCCCAATATGGGGAAATAGAGTTGTAGTGTGGGCTCCCCACAGTGTAACTCCTCTTTTGCCTGGTGATAAAGATCCAAGGTTTTCTACTTTATGCTTTGGAGGCTATGTAAACCACGGGATCTACTAAACCATGGTGGCTTTAATCACACTCAGTGTCATACCAGGAAATGAGCTTAACAAAATGGTCATTAAGGGCAATTCCAGCACCAGAATCAAAGGTAGAAGAGTGAGTGTCATTGTTAAGGCCAAAGGATGCAACCTTTTCCTGTTTAGCCCCAGATGCCCTTCAGGGCCCCTCTGACACTTGCTTCACCAGTTCAGACAGATTTCTCCAGGCAGAAGATCAAATCCATGACAGATACACTGGAAGAAGGGACACAAAAGGCCATGCCCATGAGCTTCCCATCCAGCTCGGGGAAAACCTTGCCCACAGCCTTTGCAGCACCAGCAGAGGCAGGGATGATGTTTTCGGCAGCACCATACCCATCATACGACAACTTGCCATAGGAATAATTTACTGTTTTCTGGATAGCAGTAATAGCATGGATTGGGTCATGAATCATTCCACAGTGCCAAAGTCATCATGAATGACCTTGGTCAGGGGTGCCAAGCAGCTGGTAATATAAGGGGCATTACTGAAAATCTTAGTTATTATATTTCTTATGGTTCATTCCTATCATAAACATAGAGGCATCAGCCAAAGGGGCATACATGATGACATGCTTAGCTCCACCTTTGAAAGCAGCCCCAGCATTTTCCAAGGTGGCACAGACACCAATGGATTCTACACTTAGCTCCAGCAACTCCACATTTAATACTGGTGGAAGTGTGCTCCTACAAGCTAGCAATGTCTTTTCCATTTATCACTAGCCTTCTATTCTCAGCCTTGATGGTACCCCCTTGAACTTGCCATGAGTGGAATTATATTGAAACACACAAACATGTAGATAAGGTTAATGAAGTGGTTGGTCATTGACAGCCACAACATCCGTTCTGCCCCAGGCAAATTAACCCCCCCCACCCCGCACCCCTCGGTCATCAAGCACCCAATACATTCCAGTCCATTGAATTTGACCTTCATTGTCTTGTCTTAGAAAGCCAGCTGCAGTAGCAAATCCTGGCACCAAGACTAGGAGAAAAGCTTCTTAACCTCTTGCAATCTGGCTTCTAAATTTGTCGCCAAACTGAAACTGTTATCCCTTGGACACTGAGAGGTAAACTGACTTGCCCAGCTTTACATAGTCAGTATAGATCAAAAGTGTTGCTAATAATCTTTTAATTGCCCAATCCAATAGTCTTTTCTCAGTTCCCCTCCTTCGTGACTTCCATACTGCCTTTGATACTGCTAATATCCTGAAAAGGAACTCCTTCCTTAGCTTTTTGTGACACTACTCTCTCTAGGTTCTTCTGCCTGCTCCTTCTGACTCTCCCTTATTGAATCCCCTGTAAGTGGGAATATCCTCCCTTGGACCTTTTACCGGGTCCTCTGATCCTTCTATACCTCATTTCTAGAGTTCCTATGGGTTTGATTATTACTTCTAAGGAAATAACTCCCAGATCTATATCTTCACTCTCATCTCTTCTGAGTTCCACTTGTATTACCAAGCATGTGATAAACATCTCTACTTGGACATTCCTCAGCAATGCCAAACATATCTAGAAAGTAACTCATCATCTTTCCCCTGATCTTCATCTAAGCTTCCCTATTTCTGCTGAGAGCATCACCAACCTTCCAGTCACTCATCTGTGGAACCTCAAAGTCACCCTCCAGTCTTCATGTTCTCCAGTGAATTGCCAAATCATGTACATTCAATCTCCAAATTGTTTCTCACATCCCCATGGTATAATTGAAACAACTGTTACCCCTCACCCAAATAACATCAACAGCCTCTTAACTGGTCTCCCTGCTTCCAGTCTCCTCACTCTTCACTCCATCCTCTACACACATGCCAGTTGTGACCATGTCACTTCACTGCTTAAAAATCATTAGGGGCAATATAGCCTCTAGGTTAAAAATACAGATTCCTCTATCTAGCACTTAAAATCCTTCTCAATCTGGTCCCAGCCTCCTTTGCAAATTTATTTAAAATTATGCACCTTCAGCTATTCCATATTCTAGCCAAATATGCTTATTTGTTTTGCCCTGTACACAGCATCCAATCCCCTAACTCTGTGCCTCTGTAAAGATTATCACCCATGCCTGGAACTTATTCCTTCCTCATCTTGTAGAATACTTTGTTTCCTTCCTCCAAAGGTCTGCTCAGGTACCACTTCTATAGGAAATTTTTCCTGATTCCCCTGTTTGTTCATGTTCTCTCTTTCTTCATATTACCTTATATTTCTTTATATCTATAGAGTATATCCTCCCAGGAGGACATAAACTCTCAGGAGAAGAAACTGGTTTTCATATTTATCTTTTATCCCAAGTGTCTAGAACAGTGTCTTATATGTAGGAGGTACTTAAGAAATATTTGATGAATTATTTAGTCAGTATATGTGGTAGGAGAAAAGAGGAGAAGGGGAACAGGGAAGAAGATTCCACATATTAGGATGAACTTTTAAAAAAGTAACCAAGTCCTTTTATCTCATTAAAATGCATAAAACACAAGCAAAATTTCTCTATTAATCAATTTGTTTAAAAAAAACTATTCAATGCCTTTTATGTTTGAGTCACTAACTTGAAAAGGAATAAGGCTTCATGGACCTTATAATCTAAGATGTGTTGAGGGACCTGGTCTGCTCAGCAGATGGAAATAAAGAGTGTCTAATTTGGTGCTTAGAGGCTTAGCCTAATGTCATTTTCAGTTCAATTCAGTTCAGTTTATTAAATGCTGTCTGTGATCTAGGCACCAAAGAAACAAAGAGAAAGGTGGGAGAAATTCTGTACTCATCTTTTTTGTTAAACTGGACCTGTGATTTCACTAGCATAGTGAATGCCCAATGAAGAAACTCCCTTCCATGCAGACGAGCACCTGCCCTGCCATTTGAAGTCTTTGTGAGTTCCCTAGGACATTGAGAAACTAAATGACTTACCCAGCATTACACAGTCAGTATAGATCAAAAGTATAATGTGAATTCAGGTCTTCCTGACTCTGAGGCTAGCTTTATATCCACAACCTCACACTGCCTCTTGAATGGAAAATATATACAAAGTAATTTCAGGGGGAGGGCATTAACAATTGGCAAGTCATCCAACCTAAGAATGAGGAGGGGTCTTAAAGGTTATCTAGTCTATCCCTCTAATTTTACATAAGAGAAACAGAGGTGCATTGCAGGGTACTTTTAAGTGTAAACATTAGTTCACAAATATCCTGGTTTGACATTATACAAATATGAAGTAGTATTTATTATTATGATTATTATTACTTTCTTATAAGTGATTCCATGTAGGGACAAAGCAGTGGCTACAGGGATACTACCCTGCAGTAGTAGCGGAAGGGGTAAAATGATAATATTAATAGCAATGCACATTTAGAGAGCGCTTTGTGCTTAGCCAAGTAGGGAATAGACCTAACAGAGAGGTGATTCACAACACACGCATAATGAGACATATTTGGGGACATTGTGGACACGTGAGAATTAATTTTGCTTGACTATGTATGTTTGTTGCAGGACGTTTTCCCCTTTTTTTAGAGGGGGAGGTGGAAAGGAGCAAAAAATGAATGCTTGATCACTGAAAAAATAAAATTTAACTTAAAAAAAAACAAAGCAGGGAATAAAAAGGCTGTTAAGGCAGAATCCATGATAGACAGAAACAGGTTGGCTATCAGGTTGTAGGAGCATGTACTTGAGTTTTAGGAAAGGAACAACTGTGGGTACCCATCTAATATAAGGGTTAATTTTAGCATTCAGTTTAGTAAACCTGAAAATTGGATTGGCCTTTCTTCTTGCCCAGCTAGAGAAGCAATAGCATCTGTAACAACTTCCTTGCCAGATTCCCTGTTTCTGGCATCTCCTTCCTTTGTTCTATTAAACAGGCTGTCACCAAAATACAATATCTGTACTTAGTTTTAAAAAGCATTAGGTCTGTCAGATGGCTTAGTATTATTTTCAATTCCATTCTCCAAAACCAGAGGACAAGGTATTGTGAGATCTTCAAAGGAATAGTGTTATAAATAGTGTTATAAAGTGTTAGAAGCAAAGTATTTCAGGATGTATAAGGATGCATCTATTAGAACTCCTAATTCCATACTTTATTATTGGACTGAAAGTCACCATCAGTTTCTTTTTACATGTAAGAAACTAGTAGTAGTAGTAGTAGTAGTAGTAGTAGTAGTAGTAGTAGTAGTAGCAGATCATACTTATCACTGTCAATTGAACCTAAGTTCTAGAACATAAGGGAAGGGTTGGTTCCCTTTTTGTGTTTGTATCCCAGGACCAGCACAGTGCTTGGCACTTAACAGGTGCTTAAATTCTTGTGAGTTGTTTGAAACTAGCTAGCTGATAAATCTGGGATTTAGTCCATGCTCTGTCATTAACTCACTGGGTCACCTTTGCGAGGCACAACCCTTTTTAGACCTCAGTTTCCTCATCTGTAAAATGAGGAATCTGAACTATATGATTTCTGAGGTCCCTTCTACCACTAACATTTTCTGTCTGGAAAGTGGGGATAATACCTGTCATTCCTACTTTCTGAAATTGTTGTCAGGCTAAAAGGAGAAAGTAAATATGAAAGTTCTTTGAAAGTTTAAAAATTATATATTATATATCAGTCCAATATATATTTTAAATCTATACAAAATAAAAATATAATATGTAACATAACCTATTGTGTATTATAAACTATATCATTAACATTGCATATTAATATGCAAATATAAACACTCATTAAGACTTCAAAAGGAAATAGGAATATATATTTAGCACTGGGAAGAATCTTTGAGGCTATCTAATACAACTCTCCCATTTTACATGTGAGGAAACTGAGAACCAGAGAAGTTTAAGGACGTTATCAAAGTCACATAAGTAGCAGAGTCCGGATTTGAATCCAAGTCCTCAGATTCCAAGTACAGAGTTCTTTCCAAATGGTATGGATTAACTTGGAATACCTGACTCAAAGAACAGTCCAATATTTGTTTTTTTAAATCAGAGTTTCAATAAGTAGAATGTGTTTTTAAATGTTTTAAATATTTTGAAATAATTTGTTTTGAATCAATGAAATCCTCTTTCAGAAGGCTACCATGATTTCGGAGAGGTGTCTGGTCATCATCTGCACCCATCATTTCAAAAGCAGCATCTTTTCTTCTTCATATTTACTAAGCAACTTCTCAGAATGTCAGATGAGAATACTAGGGCTAATCTTTTCAGTGATAAAAGAAAGAAATAAAAAAGCTGTCTCCTGACTACATGTCAACAATTATTTATCTAGCTAGACTACTAGCTGCCCCAAACTACTGTTGTGAATGATGAAAGGTGCAATGCAGCTCCCTGAAAAAAGTTGATTATTCTTGTTATGGGGGGCAGGAGGGTGCAGATCTATAGTATTTATGATCGTGAGATTTGTATTGGGTGAAGAAGGGAGGAGAAGAAGAGAGAAGGAAGAAAGAGAATGAACACATCAGAGAAAAAGAAAGAACTTGAATTATAAATACAGAAGGACTCTTTGAACCAAATGCCCTGCTTAAGTGCAGAAGAGGTCACTTCATGTGAACATTCTGATTTTAAAGTAAGGACTTAATTTCTGGGAGATACTATTCAAATCAGGACCATGCTAGCCTGACTGCACTAAGACAAATGCAATCAATGCCACCTTCCCTGTGGAAAAGGTTTGATTAAGGGAGGTGAGATTGTGTTACGTGATATCCATGAAAACAGCCAGCAGCTTGGGTCAGGTTGTTATCTCGTGCATTGAGGAGCCAATGAGAGTCTTCTCAGATGAAGCAGTGAGTGGTGCCAGCAACTCACATTTCCCTGACTCTGTATGTTGTCACTTTAGCCGTGTTTCAGACAACAAAGGATGTCATTTCTGTGAACACCAGGCTGGCCTCACTTCTCATTCACCAGGGTGGCTGCAGTCATTTCTACAACATCCTCCCTTGCTGGATTCTATTTGGGGTCTCTCTTTCTCTTGATCTGTTCCTCACACTAACATCAAAATCTCTTTTCCCCAAAGTGCCCTAGACTTTATAACCTTCTCTCTTTAAAGTATCACTGTAGGGCTAGGCCTATCCTTCAGATCAGACACAAAATGTTTAACAGCCGACTTAAAAAGCATTCCTTCTATGGCATTTTCTGACCACCTTACCCACAAACGCACATCTCTATCAGATACTTCATTCTTAGTTTTTTTTGGAGGGGGGGAAGGCAGGGCAATTGGGGGTTAAGTGACTTGCCCAAGGTCACACAGCTAGTAAGTATGTAAAGTGTCTGAGGCCAGACTTAAACTCAGGGCCTCCTGACTCCAGGGCTGGTGCTCTACTCACTGAGCCATCTAGCTGCCCCTCTATCAGATACTTCAGCACCATTTTCCTGACTCACACACTTTGCTCTTGCCAAGCAAACTTCCTAACTATCCCCAACTAACCTTTCCCTCCCCCTTTTGTCCTCTTCCACCCTCTGAGCTTTTGGCCATGCCAATCCTCCCAAACTCAAAATGCTTTCTCATCCTCTCCTCAACCCTAAATTATCCTTTCTTTCAAATTCAACTCAAAATTCACTTCTGCCATAAAACCCTTTTCATACTGACCTGGGCTGCCCTCTACTAACCTCAGTATGGCTAATATCCCCTTCTCAAAGTCCTGCCCTATAGAGCTTCATACTCTACCTGCATACTGTGTTCACTGACCCTTTTAGACTGTCAACTCTTCCAAAGGAGGAACTATTTCTCGTCCTTGTTGTATAATTGCCTTCCCCACAATGCATAATAAACTGCATCACCCACAGAGAGCAATGGATTAATGTTCTGGGTGGGAAATTATTTCATTTGGCAGACAGTTCATGCTGTTTCAGCTAACTTACATTCACACAAACCCCAAAAAAAAAATCGATCAAAGGAATTGGAATCCAATATAGCAGAGCCAAAACTGCTTCTAAAGCATATCTGGATGGGCAGGGGGAGGGTTGTACTTGCCTTTAGAAGGGCAGAGGACAGTTCCATTGGGAAGGAAGGTCTCCACTGGGACAGATGACAGAGTGATACCAAGTTGGTGGGGGTCAGAGAGAACATTTGAGGAGGAAAGGTCAAGGTAGTGCCAAGAATAGACCCACCTTGGGTGTAGTCACACCTAAGAATAGGTGGTCTGTCCCCCTAAGAAACTGTTGGAAGGTGGTTATGTTCCTGGCTTCCAGAGTTCCCATGAATAGGAGGTATAGGAGTGTCCAGTCTTAGGGAGAATGCATTCCCTCTACTTTTCCCAAAGAAGAAATGCCAACTGACATGTCAGTGGTGCAGAGAAGAGCTTCCTTACCCCAGAGCTAAGCACACTCTTCAATGTAGCACTCCAAACAGCAGAGTGGCTGTTTCAGAAATACCAGAGTAGAAAGGTGATATGTGCAGGATTACTTCCTAAAATGGGCATTGTAAAATACTCTTGCAAGTCTACGAACATTCTTGTATTGTTTTGCCAATGTCCTTTTCCTTAGTTGAGAAACCTTTTAGAGCTTTGGGCAACCACAGCTAATCACAACCTCTTTTCTCCAGGCAGATAATGTGAGGGAGGAAAGTAATAGGAGGAAGGGAAGAGAAGCAACCCATCTGGAAGGGAAATAGCAGCAGCTTTTCTCCTTGCCATTTTTATAACAGTGGCTACCTTAGATTTTTTGTCAGTGCACTTAGGAGAAATGAAGGAATGAGAATCTAGGGTCTCTGAGGGTAATTAACAAATGAATGAAAACATCTATGTGGAAAACATACTAAAATTAAAATTAACAACCTGCAATGGCAGGTGGTAGAAGAAGGTTAACAACTGACAAGAAGAACACTAAACAGAGTTAGGGAGAATGACAGGTATTTGGTGAGAAATGGAAGTTGGCATCTTGGTTGTGAAGGAAAAGAGAGAAATTGAAGAAGCAATGGAAAATAGAAAAAGTACTATTTCTAATGGTCTTGGAAACCATGAGTCAATAAGCATTTAAGGGCTTACTATGTGCCAACCTCTAATGTGCAGTTATCTTATTCACAGGAGCCTTCTGACTTGCTATTTGAATAAAATCAAACCACCAATTAAACACACACACACACACACACACACACACACACACACATACACACTTTATTATATTTTTCCAGGGATAATATCTCTTTCAAAAATACTGTTGTACATTTCCAAGAAGATCTAGCAGCAACCATGACAGTTGAGGGTGCCTCTGGTGCCTTAGCTACACTGACTCTATCAAAGAGGAACAGACATATGGTAGCCTTCCTCTAACTTAGTACCAACACTTTCCTCCTGCCGCCCCCCCCCCCACTCCCTTTATCCCAGTGACCTCCATGGCTCCTAATTTCTACTTTCTCATAAAACCACATGCCAGAGGTGGCAGATGAATAAGTATTTTATAATTATCACTATCATTGGACATATGCTATATTTCCCTGGGTATTCAAAGAATTCATCCGTCAAAAATGTTGATGACAACATAAGAAAGATGGGTGCTTTTGACAACTGAGAAGAGAAGCAATTGTCTTATATCAGGGCTAAAAGTCTTTTTTTCTAAGTGCCTAAAACATTACTGGCCTTTATATGCCTTAGCCAGCAATAGAAATTCTGTAAATAATGAATGTTCCTGAGCAGTATACAGCATAATGGTGAATATTGGGTGATAACATTCCAAGAAGCAGTACCCTTGCCTATCAGTGCGTAAAAATGGGAAAGAAAAACACAAAACAAGGATTCTGAAAGCTATCCGATTCTGTGCTATTTCCTCTGGGGCCACATCCCCTTCTTAAACTATGGTATCTCTGGCTACAGATCCCCAGTCTTCTGCATCCTCTCTCCTTCCCCTACAACCTCCTCCATTTACCATTTCCTAATAAGTAACCTCATTTTCTTGAAAATTCAGATCTACAGGAGCTCCTGGTCAAGCCTCTCCCAGTAAAATGAAAGCAAAGCAAAGCAAACCAGAACTGAGACTGAGAGTTTTTTAAAATGTGACATTGAATAGATTATTGAGGAATTAAACAGACCAAGCACAGGAGGAAGAGAGAAATGTTTCCAGAGACACCAAAGCTCAGGCTAGGAAAGATAAAAAATGAAAGGCAGCCAACTAGTCTTTATTTCAAAAAGATTCTAAATGGCAAAGTAAGCTCCCTCAAAGAGCCAAATAAGCTGCTCAGAAACATCACAAACCCCTTTAGTAACTGAGTATCTAGAATACATATGCATATACAGGAAGTAAGGCAGTACAGACTGCTGCTGAATGAACATAGATTCTTAATAATCCAGGCTGGGGCCGCCAGCAGGCCCACTGTGAAGCAGCAGCAGAGTTGTGTCTTGGTACATGCACCAAAGCCAAATCCACCATGGCCTATCACTTAAATATTTAATTTTTTCTTGTTTATCTTCACCGAGGTTAGTTTTCTGCGTACACAAACCAGACCTCATTCCATTTTTCATTATCTGAAAAGAGGCTTAGGAAAATGTTAAGGGGAAGATATTTTTGTCATAATGACTTCTGCCAATATAATTTCCCAGTGGTCTTATCTGCATTCTGTTTTTTCCTTTGCTAACTCAAAACCTCTGATACTATGCTATCCATTCATTTTCTTGAAGAAGAAGAAACAAGCTACTTTTAAAATGAATTTGCCCTACCAATGGGGAGGTTCTTGGTTAATTTGAAGCTTCAGACTATTTTTCTTGGAATAAGTTATTTTGTATAAACTCTAAGTATTCTATTTGTATTCAACAGTGAATTTATAACCAATTTTAATTTGTTTGTGCTCAGCTTTATTCAACCCCTCAGGCACCCACTCTTACTAATGGACTCCCCAAAGTCCAAACACTTATTCATATAACATAGATTGAAATTGACAAATAATCTAATGAAAGTAAACTATAATTCAGAACAGACAGAAATGATCACCTCTATATTTTTATGAAAGTTATTATTCTCCAAAAAAAAAGTTAGGAAGAATTGTAGAACCATGGCCTCTGATACTTCTTATGTGACCCTAAATAAACTATTTAATATTCCCAAGCCTTAGTTACTTTATTTGTGAAATGAGAGGGCAGGACTAAAGTCTCTGAGGTCCTATACAGCTCTCAATCTATGATCCCATGATTCATAACTCTTACCATGATTCTCGTTTTACCTCTTTATAATAAAAAACATTCTCTATAAATATCTGAATATTTTCTCTTAGCTCTCACAGAACAAATTTAAATTTTATAATCATAATCTTCATTTATAGTGCAAAACAATCCCAAAGTTAAAGTCATATCACCTTTAAATCATATTCAGCCTTCTTTCCAGGAAAGTAATAATTTTATGTTTTCATCTCTTGTGGATTTTGAAATCATAAGACTCCCATCAATCATGATATAATGATCGGCTGCCAAGCCTCTACCATCTTGAATTTTTTAATACTGCAGATAGTATTTATTGGAATAAGTTATACCAAAACAAAATTCCAACAGATAGCATTGTAATGACATTCCAGATTGCATGTTTCCTGATTTTTTTTTCACCCTGACATTAATACTGTATCTCTTTCAGAGTGAGTGTGGAACTGAGGTCAGCAAATAAATACTCTCCGACTATATACCGAAGTCAAGTTCAGATGATCTTTTGGTTTTCTTGATATTCAGTTTTTTCAGCTTTCTTACTATCCTTATAAACTTTGCAAACATATATAAGGGAGCTGATCACTGGAAGTCCTGGACTTTCAATGATCAACTTCCCAAGATGTGAAATAATGTTTTTCCAATTCAAAGACTCCTTCTTTTAGTGCTAAAAAAGAAAGGGATACTAAGAGATTGACAGTCATGACTAAAAACCTTTTTACTCAAAGGTGAAGTTAATAGATTTCTTTCTCTAAATCAAGTCCAATCATACCTTTATATTTACCTACCTAATTCCCCCAATACCCAAGGCTCATAGACTCAATGGGAATGACTATTAATTGTCAATTTCACTTCACAGCTGAGTATTATTCTTACAGTCTTCCCTGGGGTAACTACAGACTCTACCAGCTATTCAGCAGCATTCCTCTGTGTTTCAGATGGTAGGTAACATGTTAACCAAGAAGTCTTTTCAACTCAGCCTTTCTTAGCTCACATCTGGTCCCCAATTCTGACTGAGATGATCTCTTTTGCAGAAGCTCAAAGAGAAAACCAGAAAAAGGATTCAGAAAAAAAGGTATCTATTACATCGCCTAAGTCTATCTGTGGCTTGTGGACACTGATGTCATTATGCATCAAGCTAATGCAATCTCTTTCTTATGTTTTCTTTAGCAGTTATGTCATAGACTAAAACCTCAACTCAGTTAAGCTAAACTATTAAGGATTCTTTCCTTGATTTCTTTTTTTAAGTTTCTTATCTTTATAAATAAGTTGACAGACTATAATTTCTAGTCTTAATATCATATCCTTTGATACTCTCATATCCTTTGAGCACTGGTGCTCTCATAATTAAGAGGGGAGTCAAGTGTAGTAGAAAGATACTGAGAGAGGGTGGGGAGAAAGGACACCTATTTGGTGGAGTCCACTGTGCTGGGCATGTGCTGTGATTTGAGACAATTACCTAACTGCTGAACTTCATGTGGCCCAAGACTAAAGTTTCTAAAAATTCCTCTCCTCTACATTATTCTATCATCACAATTAACTGTAGCCTTTTTTTGAAGCTTAACTATTCAACACAGTATACCAAGACCTAATGCTTTTGAAGTTTCCCATCACCAGCTAAATAACTGTTCTGAAAGACAGACTTCATAGAAAGCAAAAAGATGCCAGTATGTATCTATTTATGCACAACACACACATAGAGTTCATGTTTATAATGTTTTAAATGCCAAGGGTATGTTTTCTTTCATGTTGCTAAGTGTCTCTACCTCAACAAATTACTTTGTAAGTAGTTCGTACTTAGTCATAAATGTACATCATCCCCTGGCCAGATACAGTATAAGCTCCTTGAGTTCAGGGACTTTTTTATTTTTATCTTTGTGTCATCAGTGCTTAGGTACATAGTAGGTGTTTAGTGAATGTGTGTTGATATAATGATAAAATGTAGGCTGTAAGATCATTAAATACTGTTCTTACAAGGTGGGGGGAAGGTTGACAATTAATTACTGAAAAAACTACTCAACATACCAAAATCTGAATCCAGTTATTGAAAGCAATTCAAAACCACTACCCATCATGTTTTAATTCTTCAGTATTCTAAAGCAGCCTAGCCATAAGAAGACCATTGGAGAAAGTAATAAGAGATTGCTGTAGCAATAAAGTGAGAGAGAAAGAGATATACACAAAGAGAGATGTAGCTACAACCCAAACACAAGGAGGAGTGATAAAGCAGGTATCTTCAGAGAACATCAGTATCTCTCTAGGGGAAAGCCAGAATCAGATGTGCCTTTCACTACAAAGGAACACAGCGACAGTACCACAACCCGGCAGATCACTGAGACTCAGAGCCACCCACTACAGCTCCTGGCTTAGTCAACCTGCATTCAGTCATTGATGTGTGCCAAAGTGTGGGCTTCAATGACAAAATGATAATCACCAAAATCCCCACTAATAGACAACAAAACAGATGCAGGAAAGAAATTTATGTATTGGTACTACAACACTGAGAGAATCACAAAAATAAAAAAACCAATGATTTCCATAATAAATCTTCTCTATTGCTAGCAAATATTTTACCTTGAAAAGGGGGAGAGGAGAATTGGATTCAGGTTCTGGTTACATCCCTAATCACCTGTTTGACCTGAAGCAAATCATTTAAATCTACTTGGCTTTAGTTTCTTCATTTTATAAATGAAGAAATTTGGTTAAATGACTTTCCAGAATCCCTCTGACTATAAGAAAAAAATTCTTTGATTCAAATTCTAGCCAAGGTAGCTACCTGAATGGAGGTAAATGGCCCTGATCTCACATACCTACATCAGCAAAAACCTAAAATTAGTATCAGAACAGATAATAATCAAGAAATTGAATAAGAAACTAGAGTAAGTGGCTTATTCCATCTCAGAACTATACAAAAAGTCAGCCAAAAGTTCACAATTCATAAAAGGGGGTAGGGAGAGGAAGGCAAATGGCTAAGCCAACACTGAATCTGGCAAACAAGTCCTTAACCTCCTAGCATGCCCAGAGACACATGTATTCTTCAGAACTCCATGTCTCATACCCCAGGGTAAGGATCTTAGAGTGCCAGGGACTAATGAAGGTATGATAGTGATCAGACTGAGATAACTCATGCACACAAAGACTCCAAAGTTCCAGATACTCTCCTAAGATACTAGAGAGGTCCATGAAGATATAGTGCTATGAACCTCAAAGACCTAGGGGCCTAGCCCCAGGAAAAGGAAGGCAGATTAGGAACCCAGGTGACCCAGAACAAGGCCAAAATTATATCATCCAACTATATCATCCAAAAACATAGCAGGCAGCATAGCCTGATCCTGTTACAAAGTCTCAATTCAGGAGAGAGGAGAAAATCAGAGAAAACACCAACCAATATTTAAAAAAGTGAAAATCTAGAGATCCCCCCAAAATAAAGACTAAAAACTCCATCAAATCTATAAGTAGGAACCAAAAGGAAGACATGGCATGGTCACAAATATTTTAAGATTACTTAGAAGAAATGAAACAAGAAGCAAAAGGGGGCATTATAAGTGAAATAAAAGTATTGTAGGAAAGAATTGAAGGGAGGACAAAGTAGTAAGTCTTATCCAAGAAATGGACTCCCTGAAAAGTAGAATAGACCAAAGAGAAATCAATGACTCTATGAAATTGTAGCCAGAATGGCCTTTGTTTTCTTTGAATGACTCAGCTTACCTCATTGAGCCTCTGGACACTGTGGCTTGCTCTTCCGGGGCAGGAAGCCCAAAGAGCATTCCAGGAAGCAGACAACTTCCTGTGTGATGAGTCATGGGGCTGGCTGAGGGGAGGTGTTAACGGCTACGCTAGGGGGAGGGGCCAAGTCAAGAACCAATCGGCCCTGGTCGTTCAGGCGGTGCTTGATGATGTCAAAAACTCTATAAGAGGGGAGAGGACAGCTTGAAGATCCTCTTTTCCTTTTCCGGTTGGAGCCAGAGACAGTTACAGCGACAGTTACAGCGACAGTTACAGCTACAGTTACAGCCACAGCCACAGCTGAAGCAGGAGCTGCCAGTAGCAGAGCTGACCTACGGGAGAAAGCTGAACAAAGACTTCAGGCCAGTGGGTAATCTTATTACCATAGAGGGGGAAACATGATTTTGCTTTACGCAATCATGCTTCTCTGTAGCCTCCTGGTTACTCTTTCAAGGCGTACTTATTGGGCCTGGAAGCTTTTGATCAATATATCAAAATGGGGTTGCTGGTTCATGGGTTGGTTACTGTGGAGCCTAAATAAATGTTTTGATTCTTCTGCCTTCTACTTTGAGAGTTTCTTATATTCGGCGGTTCCGAACGTTTCAGACATGTTTATGATCCTCTTTGAGATTATAAACTCTGCCCTCCTAATACAAGAAATATTAGAATAAAATCAAGATATTGAACAAATAGAAGAAATATCTGATGTCTGACACCAACAACAAGTGACTTGGAAAACAGGTCAAGGAGAGATAACTTAAGGATCGCTGGACTCCCTGTAAACAATGATAAAATTTTTAAAAAGCCTGCGTACCATATATCAAGAAATCATAAATTAAAAGTGCCCAGATCTAATAGAATCAGAGGGTGAAGACAAAGAATCCACTGATCAAGAGTCCAAAGGAACCCAAAGGGAAAAGTCCCAAGAATGTCACAACCAAACTCCAGAGCTTTTATTTCGAAAGAAAAATACTCAAAACATCCATAAAAAAGCAGTTCAAGTTACAAGAAAGCACAATCAGGATCACATGAGAATAGGGAGCTTTTACTATAAATGAGAGGAGATCTTGGAATACAATATTCCAAAATGATATAGGCTTACAACCAAGAATAACTTAGTCTGCAAAGTTGAATATTATCCTACATTGGAGAAACTGGACCTTCCCTCTCCCCCAACCTTCCCTATTACCATAGAAGGCAATACCATCCTCCTGATCCTTCAGGCTTGCAACCTAGGAGTAATCTTGGACTCCTCACTGTCTCTTCCCCCACCCCCATATACAAGGTATTGCTAAGACCTGTTAATTTCACCTTTGCAACATCTCTCAAATACACTTTCTCTCCTGTGACACTGCCACCACTTCATCACCTCATGCCTGGACTACTGTAATAGCCTATTAGTAGGTCTGCCTGCTTCAGTTCTCTTTCTGCTCTAATTCATCTTCTATTCAGCCACTAAAATGATTTTCCTAAAGTGCAGGTCCAATCATATCACACACACACACACACACACACGCACGCACGCACGCACGCACGCACACACACACACACAAACACACACTCAATAAACTCCAGTGGCTCCTTATCATGGCAGAATCAAATATAAAATACTCTATTTAGCATTCAAAGCCCTCTATAACTTAGCTTCCTCCTACCTTTCCAGTCTTCTCACACCTTACTCACAGCCACATGCTCTTATTTCTTGGACATGGCCACTGCATGGAATCATTTTATTTAACTATACTCACTTATCACAAAGTTTCTTTTTCTTTATTTCTCTTATTTTTTTAATTAGGAAGAGGATAGAGTGTGAGAAGGGTTTAACAATATTGATATACCTGCCCCTCCCCCACAAAGAGTCATCATAGCATTTTTAAATATACAGAAGGAACTTCAGATAGAAGCACAATTAAGCTGATAGTTTGGAAAGTAATGTATAGCATTTATCATATGTATATATTTTTATAAGCAAGTGGTATGAAATGAAGAGCTGAGGCTTCTTAAAGAACCCTTATTTTGTGTATACAAAATTATATTTATAGAAATGCTCCTTTTTGGTGTTTAAGTTCAGAATAAAAAAGGATGATTTTTTGTTTTTGGTTTTTTTAAATCCTCTAATAGATTGAGTTCTGGACTTGAAGCCAGTAGAACTGGGTTCAAATCCCACCTTTAAATCACTAGCTGTATAATCATGGGACAAGTCATTTAACCTCTCAGTGCCTTAGTTATCTCACCTGCAAAATGTGAATAATGATACCTCACAGGGTTGTTAGAGGAAAGTGTTTCACAAACCTTAAAGCTCTACATACACGTAAGTTATTGTTGTTAAATTCCAAAGAATGTAAGTTTCTTGAGGGCAGAGAAAATCTTCTTGTGCCTCACACAATAATTGGTGCTTAACACATATTTGCTGAATTGTACTGAATTTGAATCTTACATACTTTCTGTTGTAAAGCATTCTTCTCTTAGTGTTCATAATAACTTTTTTAAAAAAACATTCATTTTGCCCTATACAGTCAACCAAAGTCTCATTGTGATCTCTCTGATATTACAAATAACTCTGCAGGTCTAGAGGATTATTATCTTGCTTAAATTTTGCTGAACTGACTTTGCTGAAAGTCATGTATTAGACAAATTTCTTTTATAGATAGTTTTTGCACCTGAAATGAAAATATTTTAGCTTCCCATTATCTATATACTTGCTGAGACTACTTAAATACCCTATAACTCCATATTAAATGCTGTCATCTTTCATATAAATATCCATTTGCTTTCACTTCTAAAAGCATTTGGTATACATGTATGTGCATGTATATATGTATATAAGCTGATTAAGTAGCCACATGAAGTTCAGAATTACACAAGTACCTTGATAATCTTCTAGGTTGGACAGGTATAATCCCCTGACAATATGTATTGTCCAATTTTGTAATTAAAGAGCTTAGACTAGAAAAATTCTATTTCCTCAGCACTTCCTATGAAGTTGAGATTTGTATATAGAAAGTATTCAGTGAGAACATTTCCATTTGTTTTCAAGTTCTCCTGAACTGGGTATGTTCAGGCTTAGAAATCATCAGGTCCAGACTGCTAAAACACATGCACTTATGGATACAGATTGTTAATTATCATATACCCAGTTAACTTTTAAATCAGATCTACTTAGAGAGACAAACTACTTTGACAAGAATAAAAAGAAACACGGCATTTAAGAAAAGTGATTTGTTTACCTCTGTTGGTTTGTAGCAGTCTACAAGAGCTTCCTAGAATTAAACACAGAAATAGGTCAATTTAACAACTGTAAAAAGTCATTGCAGTTTTGAAAGGCATTTCATCTATTCAGTACCATCTTAAACAAGGCAATTCAAAATCACACATCACCTATCAAGGGCTACTCTTTTTTCCATAAGCATGGGGTTTGTGAGCCTCAAGCAAAAAAAAAGAAAAAGCTTTTGTATTTAGGAATATTGTCGCCCGTAGAGGAAAATCTTTCACCCCCATTTATGTGAAAAGAAGGAACTATCCTTCCATTGGCACTAAAATTAACACTCTGCCCTTAAACAAGTTATCAATACTTCTCAGAGGAAATGGAAAAGGGAAGAGCTTATCTTTAGAAATGGCAAGTTATAATTCAAAATCCTATGATTTTTCCTGGGATATTAAGGTATTCATCAAAGTCCAGTCAGAATATAGCAGTAGCTTCCTCCTATTACCCTGAATGTAGCACTGCAGTGAACTGAAATAAATAGCTGACTGTTTGGACCACTCTACTATTCTATCTCTTCTCACATTAGGTGAAAGCTATACCCAAGGATCCATATGATTTTTTAAGAATTCCCACTTAATTCATCAGATTTTTTTCACTCTTGCCTCTCCTCTCATTTTGGTGCTAACACAGTATTAGTATTAAATGTTAAAAGAAACAGAAGGGGAGATGGTAAAAGGTACTTTGGACCAAGTCCAAAGATCTGGTTTCAAGTCCCCATTCTGTTCCCAAACTTTATTTGTGATCATGTGCAAATCATTTAGCCCCTCCAGGCTAAATTCCCTCATCTGTGGCATAAGGGGTTAGACAAGATAAGAGGCAGGGTGGTATAGTCAGAAAGAAATCTATATTTAGGCTGAAAGGACCTGGGTTCAAATCCTAGCTCTGCTATTTACCATTTATATGATGTTAGACAAATCATTTAACCTCCTTGGGCCCCATTTGACTAAAATGAGAAGTTTAAACTAGATGAGGTCTAAGAGCCCTTCCAGCTTTAAATCTATCATTCTATCCTCTTTGAGGTCCCTCCCAGCTCTAAGTCTATGCAGTCTTGTTTTGCCATTAAATTTGCCACATTCCTCATATGTGCCTATATTAACATTTTTCTCAGGTTTTTTCTAGCTTAGTTCATTGGCACACACTTTTAGAGGCATAGTATACTTCTCCATTGATAATACCAACAAAGATTAATCATTGGTTACAAAGGGTCTTTAAAACTAAAATGTTCAACTTAGAGGTATTTCCCAACTGGAAAGACATTAGCAATTATTAGCTCATTTGAAGCAAACTCCTGATTATCTTTAGAGATAACAAACCTTGGCTAGCAATATTTTAATATGAGGAAGAATGACATATCATAGAGACTCATTAACTTAAGAGACTCTTTGGTGCAGAAAAGGTTTTTAGATACCATCTCTAAAGAGAAAAATAGTAAAGTATTTGTTTTAAAGAAATACCAGGCACTACAGCTTCTATTTTCTTTTTTTCTAAGTAGTTTATTTTTTAATTTATTTTTTATTTTTAGTTTACAACACTCAGTTCCACAAGTTTTTGAGTTCCAAATTTTTCCTCCCCCCTTTCTTCTCCCCTCCTCCCAAAGCTTCCATTTTCTGCCAGCATGCTACCACAGGAGCACACTATAATACTGAATATTTTGACAGCTTCAACCAATAGAACCATTACACAAAAAAGGACTGTGGAGATCCAGCGGAGTGGGTGTTACAATACTGTGTAGGTAACATAGACTCCTTCCACAAACTGATCCAAGCTAGTGTCCCACCTACCTTCTCTCCTTTACTGACAAACTTTTCAGAGAGAGTAATCCATCACTCCTTCTCAACTAACCACTCCTTAACTCCTTGTAATTTGGCTTCCACTCCCATCACTCCAGGAATAATTAATGGCCTTTTAATGTCAATTATCTTCAAAGCCAATGGCTTTCTTGGGCCAGGGAGATGACTTCTAGCCCAGGATACATATCTACTCACATCACTTTAAACATAGAACTTTTCTCTCTGGGTAGTGTATCTTTGGAGATAAAATGCACACTTCTCCCAGGAAAACAGTGAGAGTGAAAGAGAGAGTATATGTACGATCTATAGATCAGATCTACAGAAAAAGATAGCATGTGATTTGAATTCCACTAGACTCTCCTCTTTGGATAATGAACAGCTTGATCACAGCATACTTTGCAATCCAGCGACACTGGTCTCCTTGCAGTTCCTTGAACAAACCACTGAATCTCCAAACTTCATGCATTTTCAATGACTGTCCCTTATGCCTAGAATACTATACTTCCTCATCTCTGCCTCCTGGTCTCCTTCAAGATGCAGCTAATATCTCACCTCCTACGAGAAGAAGTCCTTACTGATTCCCCTTCCCCATGAGATTATTCCCTATTTATCCTGATTATATCTTGGTACATAGCTGTTTGCATGTTGTCTCCCCCATTGCCGTGTGAGCTCCTCGAGACCAGGGAGTGTTTGGTTTTTGCCTTTCCTTGGATCCCCAGCACTTAGTACAGTGCCTGGCACATTGTATCAGCCACAGTTGGACACATATTGACCCCAACATAGTGATGTCATTTCAGTCTTCTTAGAGTATGAAGTACAACAACCATTAAGCTATCCATCATTTGAATATTAAACATTTTAAAAGCTACTTGCCTGTAATTTGAGAGCTCTCTCCTCTTCACTGTCTGCGTCAAGGAGATCATCAATGTCAATTTCAACCTCTGGCATCTCTTCTTCCTTTTTAGAAAAAAGGGCATTTTATTTGGTTAAGAGTTCAACTGAACTGTGCTATTACTATGAAACATAAAAAACGCAGCAAGGTTCTTTATCTTTATGGGGGGGAGAAAAATGATACTATTGGCCAGGAATAAGCAAAAATACTTCAGAGAAACTGTATAGTCTTAAGCAAGAGATTGCATGTCCATAAAGGGAAGTGGGGAGCTGGCAGAGAAAACAAGCATGTTGCATTTCCTGTGGGGTCAGTTCCAAAAGAAGGCTAAGAGAATATGATCAAGTTACTACCATTTTTTTTTAAATTCAGTAAATGTAAAACTCCATTTATTCAGTTCCCAATACTGTGCAGCTCCTGCTAATTCCAAAAGCAGGTCCAGCATACAAGTTTACCATCCCCAATCACTTTCAGGACCATACTTCAAATTACTATAAGAAAACAGCAAAAATCTCTTTATTCCTCCTATCTCAAGGGTCTTCTATCTTGCGTAGGCTAACCTTTCCACCTGTGCCACTGATCCCACCCCAGGATTTCACTCCACCTATCAAGTCTTCTTTTTTGTATCTTCCAATGCTCTCTCTCCGTTGCTGCCTTTTACCCAGTTTTCTTAATTCCTACACACACACACACACACACACACACACACACACACACACACACACCTTCCACAAACTAATCCATTCCTTCAAGCTACTGTCCCACCTACCTTCTCTCCTTTACTGACAAACTTTTCAGAGAGAGTAATCCATCACTCTTTCTCAACTAACCACTCCTTAACTCCTTATAATTCGGTTCCACTCCCATCACTCCAGAAATAATTAATGGCCTTTTAATGTCAATTATCTTCAAACCCAATGGCTTTTTCTTAGTTCTTATTTCCCTGGCCTCCTTCTGTAGCCCCTGAAGCTCTGACTGCACATTCCTTCATGGTGCTTTCTTGTATATTTCTATTATGTTAAAGCAGGAAGGAGGAACTCACGAGCACTATGCCTCTCTTAGTTTCCATGACACACTTTATATTCAACATTCTGACTTGGGTTTTCTTCTACCTTCTATTTATGCTCTCTCTTCTGACAATATCACATTTTTTATAGCTTCAGTTTCAACTACAACCTCCTAAATATGGAGATATCAGATACTGCTGATATATATGCATATATACATATACACACACATAAATATACACATCTATACCTACATATGGGCATCTGGGTGATGCAGTAGATAGTCTGGAGTCAGGAAGACTCATCTTCCTGGATTCAAATCTGGCCTCAGACACTTACTAACTGTGTGATCTGGGGCAAGTCACTTGACTCTATTTGCCTCAGTTCCTCATTCGTAAAATGAGCTGGAGAAGGAAATGGCAAACCACTCCAGCATCTTTGCCAAGAAAACCCAAATGGGATCATAAAGAGTTGGACATGACTGAAATGACTAAAAAACATATCTATACATAGACATATATATATAATAACTACATAAACACATTTCTAATTGCTTGTTGTATGTCCTGATACCTCATCTTTAACCTGTCCAAAAAACCTGATCATTTTCCTCCCAAATCTGCTTCTCTTCATAACTTGCCTATTTCTGCATATAGCACTACCGTTTTCCCAATCACTCATGCTTGGAACTACCTTTTTTTAAACTTTGATGATCATTAGCTTGGAGTAGAAGAGACTAAGAAGGAATGATAACTATCAGTCCTGACCACACTACTTACTACCTACATGAGACCTTACGGTAAGACCTCTTGTCACTCAAGGCCTTAGTTTCCTTGTCTATAAAATTAGAAGGTTGAATTAGATTCTCTCTCAAGTACCTTCCAATTTTAATTCCTATGATCCCAAATATTTAAAGTGCTGCCATGTGAAAGAGAGATTAGATTGCCTGACAGGGCTCCAGGGGACAGAATTAAGAATTAATGGGTGGTAGATGCAGAGAAAACCAGATTTGGGCTTGATGAGAAGAAAAAAATTCTTATGAGGTAGAACTGTTCAAAAGTGATGAGATCCTGCTCATGAGATTGTGAATCTCCCATTACTGGGAGTCTGCAAACAGAATCTGGATAGTTGCTAGATACAGAGGAACTTCCTATTCAACTACAAGTCACATCAGATAAAAACTGAGATACCTTCCCATTCAGAGATTCTAGGACTCTGCTCTCTACCTCTTCAATTAGTCCTCAAATCTAACTAATGATGTCCATGAAAAATTTTTACATCTGTCCATCGATTTCTGTTCTCACCATTACTATATTCATTATCTCTTGCCTGCATTGCTATAATAACTTAAATTGGTTTCCCTGCACCCAATCTCTTTCCATTTCAATCCATCCTACATACTGCTGGTAGATTAATCTTCCTTAAAGGATAATTCTGATCACTCCACTTCTCAGTTCAAAAATCTTCAGTAGCTACCTATTTGATACCAATAAAGTACAGACTCCCTCACTGAGCTCATGTGACCTTGCTTCCACCCCACCTTGCTTTCTAGCTTTCTTTTATACTTCTTGTTGTACAGTCATCAGTCATTCGGGTGTCCAGTTCTTCATGACCTCATGGACTTTAGTCTATGGGATTTTCTTGACAAAGATATTATGGTGATTTGCCATTTTCTTCTCCAGTGTATCCTCATTTTACAGATGAGGAACTGAGGCAAATAGGGATTAAATGACTTGCCCAGGGTCACACAGCTAGCAAGTGTTTGATGCCACATTTAAACTCCTATCTTCCTGACTCCAGACCCAGAGCTCTCTATCCACTGCACCACTTTACTGCCCTTCTTTGATACTACTTTCTTTCATATATTCTATATGTCCAACTGGACTTCTCAACATTCTCTGAATTCATCCTACATTTTCCTATCTCTGTGCTTCTGCTCATATCATCTCATACATATAGAAAGCACTTACTCCTTCCCTTCTTACCTCCTATTCCCATATCAGTCTGTTGAAATTTTTTCCATCCTTCAAAAGCAAGCTCAGGTACAACTTATATAAAGGTAGTAAATGAATGACACATAGACTTGGACCCGGGGTGAGGAAGAGCTGAGTTCAAATCCTGTTTCAAATACTTACTAGCTGTGAGACCCTGGGTAAGTCATTCAATTTCTCTCATCCTCAGTTTCCTCATCTGTAAAATGGAAATGATAATGGCCCCTACTTCATGGGGCTGTAAGGATCAAATGAGGTGACAGAGCTAAGCCACTTTGCAAACCTTAAAGCACTATATAAAGGCTAGCTATTTTTATTATTATTTCCCTCAGATAGAAGTACTAACTCCCATCTCAGATCAATAAAGCAGCAAACATTCATTAAGCACCTACTATGTGCCAGCTTAAAGTACTCAGAGCATTTTGTATGTCTATACATTTATGCTCTAATTTGGTTCATAATGATTTGTGTACATGTCCAATATCTCTTACTGGACTGAAATTTCCATAAGATCAAGAACAATGCCTCATGCCCTCTCAATGCCTAGGACATAAATATTTGTGCTCTATAAATGCTGAATTGAATTGACTGACGCAAAAGGGCCAATTTGGATTTCTATCAAGCCAGAAAATTGCTGCTGGGATGCTGAAATTGTGTGTTTCAATCTGCTAGTAGTACTGCTGAAGCACAGTGGGCATTGAAATTTACTCAAAATGACCAAAAAGCACTATTAAATAGTGACAAACCAATGTGGGTTATTAGAGCATTAACTCCCTTGAAAGTGACTCATTCCAACATCTGGATCATTTCCATAATACGGACTGAAGTTAAAGGTTGACCTAAAAAAGAGAATTAATTCCCCCATGGTAGAATAGCTAGCTCAGAGATTTAGTTGAATTTTGAGTAGTCCCACATTACTCATTAAAAATATTCAGAACATAATACTGTAGTAGGTGTTGGAATTTTTAAATAATCTTTGGGTAAGATGAGGTCTTTGCCCTTCTAAAAGATAGTCAGATATGATGCCTGCTGCCACATTCTGCAAATCCTTTTTACATGCGTGGAATATCTATTCAGGCATTAACAGTGTTCCGAGCACACTAATCACACGTCTCCAGTGAGTGTAAGTGCTTGGACAATTTGAAACATCATCATCTCTTAAACAGCAGCCATAAAAATTAGAGCCTTGGAAGACTTTTTCAACTTTCTTTTTTTTTAATCAAAATCGGGAGTTTATGAGTGAGTAAACTAGATATATTTGGTTACAAGTCAGACCTCCAATAGTTCCAACCTAGTAATGACAGCAAAGGGGAGGAAGATGAATACCATTCAGCAAATACAGAGAAATGTCATGGTTCATAGGAAAACAGTGACTACAGCAACATAAATGGAAATGACAACAAAATGAAACTGAACTCTGCATGATTATATATAATGACCAAGTGTGTCCCCAGAGAATAACTGAGAAAATGTACATCCCTCCCTTCTTCATCATCATCAAGTGCTGATCGTTAACAAGTACTTGTTATGTGCCGGGCACTGTGCTAAGTGCTGAGGATACAAAGAAAAGAAAGAACAAGGTACCTGCCCTCAAGAAGCTTATATTCTAACGAGTGAAACAACCCGCAAACAACTATGTACATACAAGATAGATGTGTGTCTATATATACACGTATAGTGTAAGTGGGAGGTATTGGTGTTGTTCGTCCTTCATTTTCAAAGAGGACCAATGATATCACAGAGTAATGTCGGACCTAAATGTTAATTGGATTTAAGTGTTTTTTTTCTTTTCTTTTTTTTAAGAATTGTTACAAGAAAAAGCTTACCAGGTAGGGCAAGGGAAAGGAATATATTCAGAAATAAATGTGATGTCAAAAACAAAAACAGAACTGCACAAAGTTGATAGCCTCACTTTCTCTTCCAGTTCTCTTCAGTTTGGATTCAGTCAAATGACTACACTTGAGGACCTAGAGCACAGTCCACGAGTGGACCAAAGTCCAGGGACAAAACAAAAGTCAAGGTCACTGGCAATGGCCCAGGATGCAATGGACGACCAAGCTCTAAGCACTCTTCAGTGCCTGCTTCAGCTGCCTTCATGGCCATAGGAATAAACTGTTTTAATCCTCTCATTCTGCTAGGGGAAGTCTTCACATGATTGGGGTAGACATTCCCCTAACTGTCAGACAGGTTTGAGGCCTGTTGGTTATTCTCAACCTGGTTTAGCCTGTCTGCCAAGACAGTTTTACTGGGGTATGGCTGCTGCACATGCCACAGCTTCTTGGAACCACAAGTGAGAGTCAGGTGAAAAGTTGACACCGAAGGTGGATGAGCCACCTGGAAGAGGGCTCAGCAAGTCCTCATACCAGAGATGCTAGTCCTCCCTGAACACCCTATACACACACCAGTGTAATAGGAGGTAATCGTAATCGCAAAGGGAATGCACTGAGTAACAGGTGGAGGGGCGCAGGAACAGCTTACTGCAGAAGATGATTTTTGAGCCAAGTCTTGAAAGAATCCAGAGAAGCCAGTGGACAAAAGTGAAGGAGAACATTCTAAACTTAGGGGACAGCCAGGGAAAAGGCACTGAATTAGGAGATGGAGATGTACAAGGAATAGCAAGGACCTCAGTGTTGATGGATCATAGAGTTCATGGAGGATGAGTAAAGTTTACAAAGCCTAGAAAGATAAGAATATTTTATACAGAATATTTTATAATTGATACTGGAGGTAATAGGGAGGGAGATACTGCAGTTTATTGAGTAAGGGTGGAGGGGATGACAAAGTCAGACTTACACTTAATGGAAAATCACTTTGGCAGAGGGTAAGGAATTATGGTTGTGAAAAGCTGCATAAAGCCACATTGGTACATTGCTGTAAACCCTGCTACTGGGAAAGGATGGGACTAGTGGATCACTTGAGCTCAGGAGTTCTGAGCTGGAGTGAGCTAGGTCAATTAGATGTCCTCACTGTTTTTACCAATATGGTGAGGCCCTAAGAGCAGGGCAAGGAGGACCACCAGGCTGCCTAAGAGGAGAACCAATCCAAATTGGAAACAGAAAAGGTTCAAGCTTTCATGTCAATCAATTGTGTGATCTAGCCTATGAACAGCAGCTGCACTTTCAACCTGCATGAGTTAAGGAGAACTAGTCTCAAAAAAAAAAAAAAAAAGAAAAGAAAAGTTGCATAAACTGTAAGATTTGGTTAGTCATATCAAACTTTTTTTTTCTTTTCTTTTCTCTTTTTTTAAGAATTATTACAAGAAAAGGCTTACCAGGTAGGGCAAGGGAAAGGAATATATTCAGAAATAAATGTGATGTCAAAAACAAAAAAGGTATCAATTTTTAATCTAAAAAAATAAAAGATTCAGTAGGGTAAAAATGTGTCTCCCACTAAATTGTGATATTTTTAAAAGAAAAATACTAATATCCTTTAAAAATCCTTTTTAATAGCTCATAATGGCATAAATGAACCCAGTCTTTCCAAGGCCATGCCAACAAGGCACAAACCAGATTTGGCAGGTTCTTCCAAGGTGAAAAGACTTAAAGTGCCAGCCTGACAACAGATTGTCTGTTGGCTGAGTACCAATCCAGGAGGGACATCAACAAAAGCTTGGCTACTAAGTGATTGTTTTTCCCGTCAGTCTTGACAAATAACAAAGACCATCTATTAAGGCATTGGAGCTGTATTCTGCATCAGGAGAGGGAGTTGCCATGCCAATTAAATCATGAGCTATCAAAGTATTAAAGAGAATAATAGACACTGGAATTGCTCTGTTCTAATCAATCCAACTAATAAAGCAATTATTTACTGAGTGTAAACTGTTGAGTATCTACAGCCAGGAAGTCATAGAATATTGGTGTGTGATGGCTATCACATTCAGGTACCATGGAGTCTCTCTTACTCATATGCATCTAATTTTTCTAGTTAAAAAAGCCTCCTTTGAGATAAAGAAGTGGTAAAACTGTGCTTTTCTCCCCAGTAGCTAGACCAGAATGCTGCAGAAAGGATAAATACAGGGATTGAATAGGAAAGCCAGATGTAGATATAACAAGGTAGAGAATTATACACACCTACTGCATGATATACTCTTCAACATGAGGCAGAAAACAACCCAATTTAACAAATTTGATAAGGCATTAATATTGCTTAAGGTTAAATAATGTTTAAATAGAAACTTATAACTTCTATTAAATGTAAAATTGGGGTGGGGGAACAGGGGTAGGGTGAGGAAGAATTCATTACTTGTTTTTTTTCTTTTGTAAGGGAAAAGGGGCTGTCCAATGAACCCATTTTTCATAATAATATGTAGCATGTTCTGCTGATGTGACCCCCTACAAGGATTTCAAAGCATGTGAAGTCTGCTTGCCAAGGGAAGAAGACCTTTTGATTGGCTGATGATCTGAAACTAGAATGCATTTGAAAGGCAGTAACCTATCAAAGAATTTTTTCTTTTGTGCTTGCCTAAGTTCAAGTGAGTGATAGAGAAGCTTCTGGGTGCGGAGGAAGCCCTCAGGTTTTATATGTTCAATACTATGTGGCCCACAGGCACATAGCGCTACTAGTATTTCTGTCTCTGTTAGGTCTACTCTTTTCTGTTCTTGGGTGAAGGCTGTGAATTTGTGATATTTGAAAGATCAGGAGAGACAGTCACCAAAGTTCTAGGAGCCAGAATCCAAGCCCAAGTTTATAGTCCATCAGCATAGCCCTAAGGAGTGGCCAGGACCCAGCGCAGCAGTCAAGAAAGAAGCAGACAAGAGGAAGGGATTCATACATGGCTAGGTCACCTTCAGAAGTGAACCAGTGGGACAAGAGCTTTGTAGAAACTACTTTAAGCTGAAGTTCACTCTCCACAGGAATCAAGGTAGTATGTTGAGGGAAATAATTTGTAACTTTTGTTCTTGCTCTTTCTTCTTGGTAAATATCCTTTTTATTAGCTTTTGCAAAAAGCTAATTGGTGTTAATTGGTTGAATGAGAAAAAGGTGCCAATCACTGAGTCAATCAATGATATAAAGGCGATAACAACTATAACTGGTGATTGATATTTGGGAGAACACACTGTAATGGAGGCTCAGGCAAATAGCATTATAGAAAGAAACGATCCCCAATCTTTCAGAGGTGTCCTTTAAACTCTGAAGAGAAGATATAGCTTTGCTCTGGAAAGCCTGACTCATCAGTGTGAGTGTGAATTGGGATGAGGATCCTCATGGATTTAGAGGAGTTATATTTTATAGAAAGCAATTCCCACAGTCCATCTTTGCACCTGTAAAAATAAGGTTGGACTAGATGACCTCAAATGTTCCTTCAACTTTTAATCTATCATCCTGTGATCGATCCATCCCTGCTCTGGGTATTCCACAGGTACTCAAGCAGATACAGTATATTTTCAATAAAGAGTATAACTACCACACCAAAACCAACCATATTTTCATCAGGAAAACTATACACAGAGATCTATAAGCACAAATCAATCCTTTAACAGTTTAGGTTTCGTAGGATTAATTAAAACTAGAGTTCAAAGCACTGTAGCCTTGGGCTCTTCATATGCCATTGGTTTAGGATGTCATTGTAACATCATATATGTGTGTATATATGTATATATACATATATATATACATATATATATACATATATATGTATATATGTATATGACTGTTCTACCGTCATTAATTTGTGCAGGTTTGAGTAATTTTGAATAAGCATTTCTGCAGCTAGATTTCATTATTAGTACTTTAGCAGTTCCATGGTTTAAGCAAGTGTATTAGCAATTTTGATTTGAAGATCTTTCCCACCCATTAATAGGCCATGTGACCTGCTTACATCACAGGAAGCCCAAGTTACATGTGATCAGAGGAGCTTCCTAACAGGAAGAGGAAGTTATGTCACAGAAAATGCTGAGAGATAGAGAAAGATGTTATGGCTGCTGTTGGCTACCCTTGTGATTGTTAGAACTGAACAGGCTGACTTAGCTGTACTATGAGTTTGTTTTGGGAAAGACTCCAGCAGGGGGTCGGAGAGGTTTTGGGATGGCAAGGCTCCAGGTTGTGATATTCTGTATTGAATATTTTGGGTTCCTTGCTGTTATGATGAAGTGGACTGACTGGCTGTGGGAGCTGAACATTTGGTTATGGGATATGTTTCTCTGGAGTCTGAATAAATGGTTTACTTCTTCTACCTTCTATGTGGAGTGTCATATGCTTGGTGATACAGAACTACATAGGCATTTTGACAATTATCATCTATGTTGTTATTATTGCTTTGCTGTTTCAGCAAGTACTGGATTTTGGATTTGATACCAGGTCTCCCTTATCTCCAAACCCAATTCTTTCTACAGTATTTACACCATGGTGCATAGTTTCCTCCAAAGTCTTGATGAAAAATGAAGACAAGGTTAAGTGGGAGGACACTCTGTCACTTGTGTGAACACTAAATTCACTTAATAAATAGATTAATCCTTTAAAAAATAATTCCATGACTCAATGGTCTTATCTAAGGAGGGCACCCCCTCCAAAAGTGCAGACTACAGCCCATCCATGCTTTCTCAACCTATGAGATTTATGTCTATGTCTTCTCATAATTCCATTAAAGGCCTTCCTTTAAAGTCCTTTTGACAACTTGTGGGTGCCAGAGTAGCACCTAGGCTGTCTATCTGTTCTCCCTTGATCAGTGACCAGCTCATTTTCTCTACTAATTTTTCATATTATCCCTTAGGTCACTTCTTTTGTCCAAGCCATCATTGGCAATTTGCTGCAGTTAGATATGTCTGTCATGTGTATCTCCACTGCCCTTTGAATCACCAGTTTTGGAGTTGAGAGGGCAATTGCTGTATTCTGTGATTTGTATCCATATAATAATTCTGGAACATGAGTGTTAAAAAAGATGGGGTTATTTCAGGAAGCAGACTTGAGATCGTTGAAAGAACTGAGCAATTCTACATATCTATGATATATGTAGCAATGGATTAACTTAATGAGTCACCCATACAATTACTGGAAAATAGGCATTCTTCTCTATTTGGCTTTCCCTGTCTAGACAGTGAGGTCAATTCATCAACAAGCAATTATTAAGCCTTCACTATGTGCAATACACTTTGCTAAGCACTTGGCATATATAGAATGGCAAAAAGAGTTCCTGCCCACAAGGAGTTCACATTGTAATGTAGGGAACAAATATTTAATAACTAGGTACATGAAATCCATATACAGAGGAAAGGGAAAGTAATCTCAGAGGGGAAAGTACTAGCAATGGAGGAAGGGGAAGAACATGACAGGCTTCCTGCAGAAGGTGACATTTGAGCTGAGCCTTGAAGGATGCCAGAGAAATCAAGATGTGAAGGAGAGCATTCCAGGCATGGGTGACAGCTGGTACAAAGACAAGGAAATGAAAGATGGAATGGGGGAGGAACAGCAAATATAATCATGTGGCTGGATCACAGACTGTGTGCAGGGCAATAAATAAGAAGAATGGAAAGGTAGAAAGAGTTATAAAGGTTATAAAGGGTTTTAAACGAGTAACAAAGGGTTTTATAGTTGATTCTTGAGGTAACAAGGTGCCACTGTAGTTTACTGAGGATTGGGGTCAGGGGTAACATGGGCAGACTTATCACATTTTATGAAAATCCTTTGCAAAGCTGAGCGTGGGATGGATTGGAGTAAGAAGTGACTTGAGACCGGGAGACCAGTTAGAAGAAAACTGCAAAAGTCCAGGAGTGAGATGATAAAGGCCTGACCTACAATAATGTCTATATATTACTGTTGAGTGTAACACTGTACTCCTAGTCACTCAGGCAGTCAAAGTAGGTATCATTGCAGAGTCAGCTGTTAAACATCTACCAGCACACCATTTGTTAAATGACTTGCCCAAGGACATGTGGATTTTAAGTGTCCAAACCAAGATTTAATGTGTTCTCCACCATACCATTGGAGCCAAAATTCTTATGTACAAAATTTGCTATATTTAGCATGTACACACAAGCAAAATTTGTGGAAGTCAGGAGATTTGTGTGCAGATGACATCTGGAAGTCAGGAAGAATCAGAGCTAGTGGAAGTGGAAGCAAAGTTAGAGGAAAAAAACAATGGTAAAGGCCCAAGAGGTGAGCCCGGGGCCAAGAAACACATTCTTATGACTTCTACTTTATTTCTACCTCTGGGACCATAACTCTCGGCAAAGTGTCTCATGGGAACAAATCCTTTTTTGTTACTCAAGTTATACATTAGCACTTAACTACTTACCTGCCCTAGGGAAGGTTTGAAAGAAGTCAACCCTTTTATCTAATCTAAAAATTGATTTGCTGTAAGGAGCTGAAAAGGGAGTCGGGATGGGAAAATTAGACAACCATTGCAGTAATAACCATGTCAGAGCTTCCTGGTATAGTAGTTTTCTTATTTGAAGTGCTCTTCTAGAAATTTCAAATACCAAAACATATTCAGAAAGCAAATATAATTTTATAATGTATTACTTTTGGAGTACACATGCTACTACCATTACTATTATAGTTATGTTGGTATCTTACTCCCCTAAGATACTTTAAGCTACTTGAGGGCATTAATTGTGAAATGAGAATTTTGTATCTCTATGAGAGCCTAGCATGAGGCTCTGCACAAACAGGTGGTTACGAAGGTTTTGTTGTACTACAGTTTTAATTTTATCTATAATTTGCATCTGTAACTCTTCTCAATTGATCCAGTAGTTTCCATTCACAGAATCAGTTATAAGAGACTCCCAATGGCCAGAAGAGTCCAACCTAACTCTGAAAAAGGATCCCAATTATAATATACCCAACAAGTAATCATTCAGATTCTGCTTCAGGACTTTCAAGGAGGGAAAACTCACTACTTCCCAAGGCAGCCCCTTCTACTTGAGAAGAGCTCTAATTATTAAGATTTTTTTTTCCTGTAACCACAACTCAATTTGGCTCTTTATAAAAATTTTGTGATCATGTTTTTTTAAATACATTTTTATATGGCTCTATTTATGAATAGTTTCATCTCCTGTCCCTTACATAACAATTTGATTTCTATTTTTAAAATTTTAATATATATATTGGTACTCTCTAGTTTAAATGTTTAATTGTTCTTCTGTAAGAATTTGTTATGCATAAAATCAGTTATATTTTTTTAATTCAGGGTTTATTGAAAGAAAAGAGATCCTTTCACCAAAAGATGAATGGTATCATGGTAGAGTGGGGGAAAAAAGGTCCTAGATTTGGAGTAAAAGAATGACTTTAAGTCACTTAAACTCTCTGGGCCTCAGTTTCTTCATTTGTAAAATGAGAAGGTTGAACTACATGACCTCCTCTAAGACCTCTACTAGGTCAAAAACTATGATTCTGCACTGACACCTCACTGTGGTGTGGAGGTGACCCTGCGATGTCAGAGGTTATACCAGTGGAACATGATGGTGGCAAGGCCTACTACCAAACTAGAAAGGCTTTTTGAGTGAGAACATGGTGATACACTATATATGTGCTGTCTGAAAAACAGCCTAGATAAGTTTAGAGAGGTTCATTATCAGGCTGGCCTCAAGGTAATGAAGTTTTCAGCTATAGAAACTATGATGATTATTATGTTGTTATGATTGTTATAGACCAGGACTCCCTCTTTTGACTAGACTGCAAGTGCAGCTGCAACTCATAGGCCTAATCCCAGTCCTGAATGGTGTGGAAGCATTAACATTTCCAACCTAGATTGGCTCACCCCTCCTTAGGCAGCCTGATGGCCCTCCTTTCCCTGGGGCTCACCATATTGTGTCCAGGCTTAGTACAGATACCTGGTCAGCTTTAGTCCTGCTGTACCTCAGAACTCGTGAACTCAAGTAACCCACCAGCCTCAGCCTCCTCTAGTTGCAGAGTGCAATCATACGTCACCATCCTAAGTCACTATAATAACTCTCAAAGATCATTTACTAAGTCATAGGAGCACTAATACAGCAAAATCACAAATCTCTGATTATTAAAGTTGTATTGAAAGAAAACGAATATGTAAAAATAAAAATTGGCCCATTTTTATAGAACTCCATCTCTGCTGTTCAGCATAAATTGTGGCAACTGAATGTGAAGGATAAGGAACATGAAGGAAACAAGGTGACTTTGATGTCTCAAGCATAGGTGACCAAGAGAATGGTGATACCATTCACCAAAATAGCAACTTAAAGAGGAAGAGCAGATGTGGGAGGAATTCATAGCCCAGGAAAATTAATTCCCTCATGACAGCAAAAAGCAGGCTCCCTTCCACAGGTCCAGGACCTGTACAATTACAGCATATTATCAGCAAAAACTATTCGTTGAAAGCTTACTATAGGTAAGCCATTACATTATAAAAAAAGAATAAGATTCAATCCCTGCATTCATGGAGTTTATAGTCTAATTTTACAACTGACAGGAACATGTGAAAAATAATTATAGCACAAGATGTGATAAATAGCTGAACAAATGAGGGACATCTTGGTATAAGAGATAGAGAGTCAGACTTGGAGCAAGGAACCAGTCAACTAGCATTTATGGCACGTCTGTTATGAGTCAGGCACTGTGCTAAGTGATGGGGATACAAAGAAAGGCAAAAGATAGTTCTCTCTTAAGGAGCTTACAATCCAATGGGGGTAATATACAACTACTATGTACCAGGCACTATGCTAAACACTAGAGATGTAAAGAAAGACAGCTCTGTTCCCAAGGAACTCACAGTCTTAGGGGAGAGACGATATGGAAACAACTGTGTACAAACAAGATATAGACAGGATAAATTGGAGATAATTAACAGAGGGAAGGGACTAAGATTAAGGAAGGGGTAGGTCCCACTTCTGGAAAACTATGTAACACAGCGTAGTTGCTAATTTGCACTGATAAAGAAAATTTCCTCACCAGAAAATTCCCTTATGCCGATATAGATACCAAATGCCAAATCATAAATCCACCCATTTACTTCATCCCATCCTCCAAAAATAGACTGGGGCAGACGATTGCTAAAGGAGATGAGAGGCAGGGGAGAAAACATCCACGATAAGGAAAGTGTTTATTGAGGAAGCAGAGTTTGAACTGAGCCTTGAAGTAGATAGGATTTTGATAGGCAGAAGAAGAATATTCTAAGAAGCTCAAAGTTAGAAAACCATAAGTCATGCTCATGGTACAGTTTGGTTAGAGTGGAACGTTCATGTAAAGGCACCATACAAGATAAGAATAGGAAGGTAAATTAGGGGTACCATGTAAAGAGCCTTCAAAACCAGGCCAAGTCAATAGTCAATGAAGATTTTTAAGCAAATAAGTTGAAAACATGGCAAGAGCAATATTTTCGAAATATTGATCTGTTTATGGTACACACAATGGCTTAAAGAATGAAAAGACTAGAGACAGGCAGACTAGTTAGGAGACTACCTTTATAGTACAGATGAAAGATCTAAAGCAAGATACTAACAACTGTTAGGGAAAGGAAGCAAAAGGATTGATGCAAGAAATATTGCAAAGAAGAATCAGAAGGACTTGATAACTGACTGAATGGAGTAGGGTAAGAAGATAAAAGCCAGAGATAACTGAGAATAACTAGGGAAAATGGTGACAAGTCAAGTCTGACCTACATCAAAAAGTTACATCACCCAGACCCAGTCCAACTTCTAACTAGGGAACACTTGTAGGAAGGAAATAAAGATAAGGCTCATTACGGACAGCTCCCAATACATTACAATTTGCTCTTGGAGTTCTCCAGGGTTTCTCAATTCAATTTAGATCCTAGGGAATAATATGAAATCTATAAGAATGCTTAAGGAAGCTGGAAAGGTCTACATTTTACTTTACTAGGTAATTCTCTGGACATTTCTCCTCATATTAGGGGGGAACACGTCAAGGATAAGTTTGACAATAGTTTTCATCAGCTGCCATATATTGTTTTAACAGCTCTCTAAAAATGATAATAACTAACAACTCCCCTCACAGAAGGCATCGTTTCAAAAACTACCAAAAAGTATCACAGACTCAAAGCATCATGAAAAGTCTAACTGCTTACAGAGAAACTAAATGGATAAATATCGGTCACTATTCTGAGAATCTTAGGATTCCATAAGGCATAGACCCAGGAAGAAGTGGTAGGCAAAAAACTTCTGACATCATATTCATGAATTTGTTCATTCAATAAATATTTATTGAGTGGCTATTATGTACAAGGTGCTGGACTGAGTGCTCTTCCTTCTACAGGGCTGGGAAAAATTGGCACAAGATTTTTTTTAAATTACAATTGTCAGATCTTGGAGTTGAAAGGGGCCTCTAGGGTCAATTAGTCTAACTCATACCTGAAACAGGACTAAAATTTACCCAGACTCCTCTTGAAGATCTCCAGGGAGGAGGAGCCAAATAATAATAACATATTAATTGAAGCTGCTCTAATATTTTAAGGTTTACTGACAGATTTCCTCATAAGAGCCCTGCGAGGTAGGTAATGAAAGTTTTCTCATTCTTATTTTATAGAAGAGGAAACTGAGTATCAAAAGGCTGGCTAGAGCAGTCACATACCTAATAAATAAATACATTGTTAGGTTTGTTCCATCACTTCAAGAAAAATGCCTGCAGCTCAATGGGAGGGACTTCTGAGATATGTGAGCCTTAATAACTGAATCCACCCAAGGCTAGGATTATTGAAATTTGCCATTTAAAGTTAGACCTTATGGAATTATAATTGATATTATTCTGAGTCTGACTCCAGGTATGATCATCAATAATAATCCAAAATGCCAGTAACCTTATCGGGTTATCTCTGAACTGCAGGTGGAGTTTTCATGGGGAATGCTGGGAGAATGACACTTGACATGGGCTAAAGTAGGATTTGACCCATTTGACCTCTTGAAAGAAAAAAAAAGAAAGAAAAGGAAGATGGAAATGTAGGGTAGTCTGGCATGACCTTGATCACTTCTTGCATTTCTAGCGGTTGTCAAGATTATTAAGCTAGCAGATGAGGGAAATGCCATGGATATGGTTGACCTAGATTTTAGCAAAGCTTTAGACAAAGTATCTCATACTGTTCTTATGAAGAATGTGTGGATACGTGGATTAGAAAATAATACAAATTAATTCAGAACTGTATTATGGCTGGACTCAGAGTAGTTGTAAATAGTTTAGTGTTAACATAGCAAGAAGTTTCCAGGGGAGGAGACACAGAGATCCATACTTGACCCCGTGCTATTTAACATTTTTATCAATACTTAGATAAATGCATACACAGTATATTCATAAAATTTGCAGATGAGACAAAACTGGGAGGATAGGTAAGGAACTAGTTGAGAGAGTCAAGATCCCAAAGGCTCTTTACAAGCTAGAGTATTGTTCTGAATCTATTAAGATGAAATTCAATAGAGATAAATGCAGTCTTACACTTGCTTTCAAAAAATTAACTCCATAAACATTAAATGGAAAAACAAGGAAGAATGACAGTTGCTCTAAGAAGAATCTGAAGTTTGAGGAGACTGCAAATGAAACGTGATTGCTGCATGATGTGGCAGCCAAAAAAGCTAAGGCTATATTAGGAGAGGCATAGCTTCCAGAAGCCGGGAGTTGATTAGCCCACTATATTCTACCCTTGTCAGACCTTATACGTAGTATTGCAATCAGTTCTGGGCACCAGAGTTTACAAAGAACATTGATAAGCTGAAAAGTGTCCAGAGAAAGGCAATCAGGATGGTGAAGGGTTTGGGGTTTATGATATATGAGGATCAAATGAAAGAACTTGGCATGTTTAGCCTAGAGAAACAAAGACTTGGGGGAATGGGATAGCATGTTCACATATTGGAAGGGTTGGCATTTAAAGGAGGTTATTAGATTTGTTTGTTCTCTTTAGTCCCAGAGGGCAGAACCTCAGGAGCAAAGGGAAGAAGTGGCAAAGAAGCTAATTTAAGGTTAATGTTAGGAAAATTTTCCTAAAAATTAAATCTGCTCAAAACAGAATTGATGCCCTCCAGGGATAGTAGATTCCCCCTACTTGGAGGTCTTTATGGAGAGACTGAATGGCCTCTTTTGGGGTCTGGTTCAGTAGGAATTCCTTTGTGTATAGACTGGACATACTTGAAGTTACTTCCAATTCTCAAAGTCTATGCTTGGATGTTCACTAAACGGGAATCAAAGTCAAGCTCAATAGCCTGTACATGACAAAATCTATTCCCTATTTTTCTTTTCTTTCTTTTTCTTTTTTTTCCAAATCAGAACCTTTGCCCTTCTAAATACTAGAGCACCTCTCTTGTTACAGTTTTTCAGAGATCACGGGCAGCAGCTTAGCAGCTGTATCTCAGTATCTTTGAAAGCTGTTTGCCCAGGCCTGAAGACAAAGACATTAAGGGTAAACAGGGCCTCTGTTACTATCTCCTTGCTTACCCTGGGTTTCAGCACCTTGTTCACCATTTTTTTTCACTCGTTCCAAGTCAGAAGATTTGCTCTTCTTGGTAGAGAAATATATCAAAGATTAATGATTTTGTTGGTGTGGTTATTCCTTCCTTTAACTTAGATCATAGCCTCTTTATCATTAAGCAGATACCATATTTGGTGTTGCTGTGCTCAAAACTTCATCACAATGTGAGCAAGCTGATGATGAGCCTTCCTAAACTTAGCTAGGCTGGTTTAAGGATAGCAAACATTCCATCTGTCACCAGACCCAGACTAGAACCTTCTCATCATTAGGAGTTGCCAGAAATGCATTCTGTTTTCAAGAACCCAGGCCACACATGATGATTTTTGGTACCAGAATAGATCTTGAATAGATCTAGCCACTCATTCTAGCTTGTCAAGGACATCTTGGAAAAGAAACCAGAACCAAAATAAGTGGAGCAGTTTCACCTTCTCTGTGATATCAATCATCATCATCCCATCCCCAAGCAGTGGTCCTCTAGCCCTTCCATGGTTTTTCTATTGCCTCCGATGTAGCTCTTTTCAAAAGTACTTTTAGTAATCCTTTCATTTATTTATTTTTTTAAATTTCTGGAATAAAACAAACATTTCTATAATAAAGCATAATAAAAAGATGATTGCACATGAAACCACAAATTTGTTATGTACAACTTGCTATTCCTTTTAAATATATAATAAAGTTATCAGGTAATTTTCCTTTTTTCTTCTTCAGCATCAACCTTGGCTCATTCTGAGCTTTAGCACCACTGACACTATTCTCTTGAAGGACCATACTACTTTGTGACGTTTCCTCCTCTATTCTTTATTGGAATATTTTATGTTTATGTTGCCAGAATTTCATTCTTGAAAGCATCCCATCCATCGTGAATCAACTTCCCCGCTAGAAATTTTAGCCTGTAGTATTCTACTTATATTTCTCTGGACTCTGAAAAGAGTGCATCCAAAATCTAGGGTAGGTATCACACTATGCTGATTTTTTCCTCATTGATCAAGAACTCAAAAACAGAGTACACTTCGTTCCGAAGGTCCCATTAATTATATCTTGGCAACCTCCTTAATAGAATCAAATCCCGAAGACTTGAGACAGTGTGGCATTAGAGAAAGAAAACTGGCTTTGGAGACAATCCAGGCTCTCTTACTTACTATGTGTCCTAGAAAAAAATTACTTACTTCTCTGGGCTTGCTTATCTTTTTACAGCACCAGAGTGTGGGATTAAATGGCCTCTGAGGTTTCTTCTAGCTCTAAAGCTACAATCCTACTGCTTGGTCACTTCCTCTATCTCATTAAGGATCAAATTACTACTAAGGTCAATCAAGAATATGGTCAGCTCCTCTAGAAAACTTGTAGATGATTTTCTGCCTTTGGCACTCTGTGAGCCATTCAAATAATTGAAATTCTCCATCATTACTATATTTTGACTCTACGTCAGGTTTACCTTACTCATCACTCATTTTTGCCACCAGCCAGGTCAATAGTTTACTGCCAAGGCATTGCCATTTGTTAACTGACAACTAATCCTTATGCAAATGCTATCTTCCATGATTTCTCTGCCCTTTCCCCTAAATCATGGACTTCTTCACATGAATAGATCTTGAAATACAGTGCTTCTCAGAAGTAGGAGAACGATTTATGCAACATCATAGTAAAGACAAACCATTTTAAAAGAATTAAGAACTCTAATCAATGCAATCACCCACCAAGATTCTAGAGGACCAATGATAAAGTATACTGATAACCTCTTGACAAAGAGGTGGTAGTCAAGAAAAATAATGAACGTGCATTTTTGAACATAGTTAATGTGGGAATTGGCTTTACTTGACTCTGAATATTTATTACAAGGGTTTTCTTTTCCCTTCTTTTTATATTGGAAGAGATAGCAGGAAGAGAAAATAAATGTTCATTGAAAAATTAGATTAAATTAAATTTTAAAATATAATCCTACTCCACCATCTGCTTTATTTAATTTGTTCCTTCTAAATAAGTTATATCCTTCTATAGCCAAATTTCATGAGCAACATCTCACTGTGTCTCAGTGATGCCTAAAATTAACTAATCTTGATGAGAAAGACAACCAATTCTAAATAATAAGCACAGAATGATAGTCTAAGAACAGCTAAGAAGACTGTTGGGCTCCTAGTTCTGTCTGGTCTAATTAATTCAATTAGTTAGAGTATGATGCATGGGGCAGCCAAGGTTGTGAATTCAACACCCACTCAGACTAAAGTACATAGGAAAAACAAATTCATGGTCATACACTGTATGTAAAATACATGACTAATGACAAAGCAAGGTAGATTACTGAGGCTTTGACTCTCTTACAGGTGACTTGATATATCACCAATAACATTTCTGTATCCTGGATTTATCTTTCAGTTTGTCCTTCGACAATTAAGCAACTCTCCAAGACTAAGTTTCTTCCTCACATACCCAGTCAAATTTTGAGTTCTTTAAATCAATGTATGTATTGATAGGGGCAATGTGACATAATGGATAGAATGCTGGGCTTGCAATCAGGAAGACTTAAGTTCAAATCCTACCATGCCTAGCATATAATAAGCCCTTCATAAATGCTTATTGATTAATTGTGTGACTCTGGGCACATTGTGTAATCTCTACATGCTTCAAATAAAGCAACTTCCTAAGACTTACCTATTAAATCATATTTAGGTTGCCTTTTGCAGAGGGAGAGGGATTTCCCCACAGTGATGAAATCACAGACTGTTCACACATTCACCCACGTACATGATACATGGTAGGTGTTAAATTGAAGAAGAATGGAAAAGATGTAGTCTCCATCCTTTATAAATCTACTAGGTACAACTATCTGTGGGCGTGATTTTTAAATATATTATCGCTGGCCATATTGAGTTATCTTAAACAGGAAACACCTATCTA
Organism: Trichosurus vulpecula; assembly: GCF_011100635.1. Taxonomy (NCBI): domain Eukaryota; kingdom Metazoa; phylum Chordata; class Mammalia; order Diprotodontia; family Phalangeridae; genus Trichosurus; species Trichosurus vulpecula. Next base: position 106,828,363 of record NC_050579.1, read on the forward strand.
AGAATTTAAAAAATCTGAAAAATGGATGCTGTGCCAGACAAAGCCCTTATCAGGTCAAAGCCTCTTCGGTCCTCAAATTAAAATTTGATATACATAAATTTTCATAGGAAAAAAGTTGGCAAATTATTATAAATCATTTTGCAATGAGAGTGTTTGTTACACAGGAACAGCAAGTCAATACAAGTAATGGATGTATAGATGGCAAGTGCAAATTTTAGAGGTGAGCAGAAGTATTGCAGAAAAGTGGTTGCATGGATCAGGAAAGAAATCAAAGACATGTTAAATAATGTGTCAATCTCTGACTAACCAAAGGTGGAGCTGCTCAGGAAAGGTCAACTTGAAGCAAGGCAGATATTTCTTCCATTGGAAACCTATTTCTTACTTTCCTCTGACCATTAAGTTGTGTCCTTTTCTGCAAGGCCAGTCTCAGACACAAATTCATCTACATAGGGTAAGGGGAGAAATATACTTTAAAATAATTCCCCTATTTGAAATCTATCATTAGTGATTAATTTCTTTGTGGTAAACATTTGCCTCTCCAGGCATCTTCTTTTAAACATTCCAGGGAAGAGTGAAACACTGACAGGTGTAATAAAAAGAAGATCCAACTGGTGGGCAAGAGGCCTTTGTGGTAGTCCTGACTCTGCCACCAGTTATCTGACCTTACGTTTCTTAACCTCTAGTGGCTTCAGTTTTCTTCTCTCTAAAATAAGCGGATTAGACTAAATCTGTTAAGGCTTGTTCCAGTCCTACGATTATTTGATATCATCTACCTTACTGAAATTTCTATCCATTGTTCCTAATTCTGCCCTCCAGATTTAAGCAAACATGCAATTCTTCTTCCATGTGATAGCCTTTAAACACCAGAACACTGATATCATGATCCTTCACAAGTCTCCTCTTCTCCAGTCTGAACATCCTATTTCCTTCATCTGATCTTTATATGGCAAAATCTTTAGTCTCTTCACTAACCCAATCATTCTTCTTAGGATTCACTCCAACTTGTCCATTTCCTTTCTGAAATAAGTTCTAGAACTTTGGCAAGAATCAAAGTCAAGCTCCCTGAGGTATAATTTGAAGACTCTACCTTCCTTCTTTGTCTTGAATATCAAGGCAGTATTTGCCTACCACCAATCCTGTGGCATCTTCTCCATTTGAATGGATTTCTCGAAGATCAAAGCAATGCAGTAATCATATCCCCAAGTATTTTCAGTACCATGGGATACAGTCGGTCCTAGCTGGATGGCTAACTGCTTAAAGGACATTAGGTACTCTATTAACATGACCTTATTTTAGGATTCATTTCCCTGAAAACTATTTTTGTTCTAACAGTCCCAGCCTGAAAATCTCTTTTCATAATGGAATAATGGAATAAATAGAAAGTAACTCTGCCTTCTTTCTCTCGTCATAGTATCTTCTTCATATCCTTGCCAAGCAAGGGTCTTATCCCTTTATTCATCTTTCTATTGCCACCAACAAAGTTTAAAAGAGTCTTGTTGTCTTTAGCATTTTTGTAAGGTTCAGATCATAATGAACATTATTAGCATTTCACTATTCTTTTAAAACCTTGTCACATTTTTTGTTCTTTTTTAAATTAAAAGTTTTCAGGCAAAAAAAAAAATCTGTCTTTTCTCCTCAACTCCTGAGAAATTTTTTTAAAACCTTGTTACAAAAATATACAGTCAAACAGAACAAATTCTGACATTTGCCATGTCCAAAAATACATACATATATAGACATAGATATATATGCATACTTTGAGTTAGTTTATCAGGACTCTATTTGAAGTATGTAGAATATTTCATTAGCAGTTCTGTTATTGTTTAAATTGTTCTATTTCTGCTCACTTCACTCTGCTTCAGTTCATACAAATCCTTCTGGGTTTCTCTGAAACCATCCCCTTCATTACTTCTTGCAGAACGATGATTATTCCATCACCTTTATATACCATACGTTTTTCAGCCATTTTTCAATTGATGTTTACCCACTCACAGTTTCCAATTCTTTTCCATTGCAAATAGAACTTTCATAAATACTTTTGTACATATCAGTCTTTTTTCCCCTCTTTAATTTCTCTGGTGTATAGACCTAATAGTGGTATCACTTAGTCAAAGGATACGCACAGTTTAATAGCTTTGGGAACATGGCTCCAAACTGGTTTCCATAATAGCTAGACCAGTTCACAGATATACCAACAATGCATTAATGTACCTGCTTTCCCACAGCCCCTCCAGCAATTCTCATTTTTCCCCTTTTTTTGTCAACTTTGCCAATCTGATGGGTGTGAAGTAGAACCTCAGAGCAGTTTTAATTTTTATTTTTCTAATTGTGAGTGCTTTAAAGCACTTTCATATGGCTACTGTTCTTCTTCTGACATATACCCTGCCCAATTATCAATTGGGAGATTGCTTTTATTGTTATAAGTTTAAATCAGTAGAAATGAAGTCCTCTGTCAGAGAAACTTCTTTCAAATATTTTTCCTATTTGCTTGATTCTTTTCTAATTTTAGCTGCATTGACACCTGTCCCTCTTTTGTATTCATCCTTAGTTACACAACCTTGCTTCCATCTAGTGTACCCATTCTTTTAAAATCTGAGATCCTTCATGAGCAGTCTGTGAATACACATTTTTTTCTCTTTAGACACATCCCACTCTTCTTCCTTATCAAAATTAATTGTGCTTAAGTCATCGGAGTTTTGCTTTTGAAAATCTCCCACCCTCTTTTGAACCACCTTCCCTTTTAGGCTATTAGTCACAAGACCTTACCTAGGCTAGGATTATCACTAAACTTTCTGAGAATTACTCACCTAAAGTACACACATGACAATACATAACATTCCTCTTTTGTCCTGAATTCTAGGAAAAAATGGTCATTGCCTCTCTGATTTCCCACCAGTTTCTCTTCACCAACCAGTTCCTCCTTTCTGGCCAGAATTAGGTTCAAAAGAGTAATTCTCCTCATTGCCTCCTCTACCTTCAGAAAGATGAAATTATTGGTAATAATCTTGAAATATAACAAATGGGCATTGAAATGAGAAAAGGGGTGAAGGAGTGGATTAAGAAACAAAAATATCACTTATTTAACTATTTTGCCAAAGGATGATCCAACCCTTCTCAATATAACATGGACATATGATCTCATCAGTGTAGTAAACTTCAATCAATCAATAAACATTTTTTAAGCTCCTGCTATGAGCTAGGCACTGGGGATGCAAATTTAAAAAAAAAGTCCCTGCCCTCAAACAGCTTACAATCTAATGGGGGATGGGGACTACACAAAAAAGAAATTTAAAAAGAAGTTGGCGGGGAGGAGAAGGTACCCAATGTGGGAATATGGCGAACTCAGTCAGAGAAATCCCAAAGTAGGGGAGGGGGATGAGAAATGAAGAGATGTCTGAGCTGAATTCTGTCCTTAAACTTCTTCCACCAATGCAGATCAGAAACTTTTCTGAAATGCATAGTCTTGGAGAATTGGCTGGATACACTAAGAGGATAAGTGATTTGCCAATGATCACGTAACTAGTCAATGTCAGAAGTAGGACTTCAATCTTGTTTTCTATTTGCTAACCCATACTGTCTCTACAATAATAACTGATATTTATATAGCTTTTTAAGGTTTGCCAAGTGCTTTACAAATATTAATTTACCTAAACCTCACAGTAATTATGTTATGAAGGTACTACAGTTATTACCCATTTTTCAGATGGAAAATGGAGGACCAGAGGGGTTGAGCGAGTCGTCTATGGTCACGTACCTCATAAGGCAAGATTTGAACCCAGTCTCTCTTGCTTCCAAGTATAGTATTCTTTTTGTTATGACACACTGCTTCTCCAGAACATGATAGGTGTGATTAACTGAACTGTGCATTTAAAAAGAATTACTAGCAATTGTCTAATCATATAATCTTTTGTATTTGGTACCAATTTTTACTCACTAAATGCTCTCCAACTACATCACTTTCTCATCATCCTTTATCTTAGTATCAAAGCATACACATTAAAGCCCAACAGATTAACCAAGACAAAAAGAAAAAAATACACCTAAAGGAACATTCAAGCAAAAGAATTCCAGTTAGACAACTATCTGGAAATAATGACACTACTATGTTCATGGACGTGTGTAGCACACACAACTGGTTGATCAGAATGGCAATGAGTCAGGGAAAACATGAGAGGTCTTTCCTAATGAGGTATTGTGAAAGTAGGTGTGACACCTAAAAAAGAAGCATTCATATACACGGCAATGACAGCATCCTTAATGCTAACAGCAATAAGGGAAAGTATAACCAAGGATAGTTCTACAAGTATGATCCCAAGAAGATTTTTGGCCACAGCAGACAAAGGGAACATTCAATCATACCCCAATGGACAAGAGCTTGTCCCTTTGGCTTTAGGGACTTGAGCTTTCTAATAATGGAGCCTAAACCTTACCAGCCCATTGGGAAAGGACTCGTATAGGCCCAGAGGTATCCAACAACAGGTCCAACACTCCTGAGGAGTGGGTTAGGATCAGATTAAAATGTTACTGGGAAATAGTTAACAAAATAAATAAAAATACAATAGAACATAGAGAATGTTAATATATCGTTTTCTAGGTCAGTATGCTGCCTGTGGCAATCCTTGTGTTCAGTATATTGGCACCTGTTTCTATTTGAGTTTGATACCACTGATAAAGACAGTATTTTGTTACCGCAAGCATATATAATTTTGTCAGTAGGGAGAGTGGACCAGAGAAGCAGTTTCCTACCAAAACAAAGCACGATTTCTCAGACTCCTCTGACCTGTCCATTTGAGAAAAGTAGGAAAATAATACCCAAGGATGCCTGATGGCATTACTTTATCAGAATAATACAAACATAAAGGAATATTATTTCATTTGGTACCCTATCCACCTGTTACGGTAATTAGGGTTATTGGGGTGAGACTTTTTTGTTTTCTCTTTTAGAATGCTAAGGTGATCAAGTACCTTTGATGAGTCTTGCCTTTCAAATGTAATGGCAAACAAAGTGGACTTTTTGTTGTCTTTTGTTTCTTTGATTGAATCAAAAGTCTTTGACCTGCTTAAGAAACAAGAAAACATAGTTCACATAGGTTTGAGCCTCATGGTTGTGATGCCCTCTGACCCTGAGAAGGGTATATAAGATCTGAGGTTGGCTTTTTGGGGCTCTCACTCACTGGAAGATTGTCATGTCACTTGACCAGACGAGACTCTGGGTAATTATTGTTAAGAGCCCTGCTCCCTCCCCTGCCCCCCACCCGGATTTGAAAATCAAGATGTTGATGCTTCTCTTTTTGGTAACTATGTATGTGATGTCTTGATCAGACAAAACCTGTCAATCTGTTTGTAGTTTCTGTTTGTATTTGCTCTGAAGTTCAGGATGCTGACTTTTTCCCCTGAATGATATATGTATGTTTAATTAAAGTAATATTGTGAACCCCTTTATGTTGCTTTCCTTAGAAAAGCAGATCAAAGAACCTATGCTTGCAGCCTTTGTGGTGCTGTTGTTGTTGGTCTTTCACCCCCACAACAGCTGCTAACAACATTGTTGTTACACCATCTCTGACTTTCAGACTGGCCAGACGAAGTTGACAAGAAAGTCAACCAATATTTAGATTGTAAGCTCCTTGTTTGTTTGCCCTTCTTCGTATCCCCCAATGCTTAGCGTGATGCCTGGCACATAGTAGATTTTTGATAAATCCTACTTGATTGACTGACTAGACATGTAAAGAGCACTGTGATAAGTGTTGAAAAAGATATGAAGTTTTTAAAAGGCATTAGAGCCTCGTAGGAGTTTTAAAAGAGATTCTTGAGTAATTATAACAGAGAGGGATGAACATTTGACAATGTGACCCTAGAGACCTAACCTAATCATGGAGGCATATCCTGCAGTGCCTCAGAATAAAAACCAGAAGGGTAATACACTGCCCTTTCCTTTCCAAAGGAACAGACTTGAAAGGAGCTGGGTTTTCCCACTAGAACAATTCCCCTATGAACCCCTCATTCCTGGGTCTGTTTATTCATTTAGCATCTCAGGGTATACAGGCTCCATAAAGCTGTTGTAATCCCAGGTTTTGAAGCTTCTAGCATCCATCCATCTGGGCTTTGAGCCACATATTCCATGTCTATCTATCTTCCTTGTCTGAACAGAACTAATATTTCCCCCAAATAACACAAGCCTAAAATACATGTTGGTATGTGTTTGCCTCCACAAAAGTCCTTCCTTAATATGTTAGGCTGGCAGGAGAGGGAACTTGGGTTTCTGAGGCTATACCAACAAGCACAAACATGGACAGTTCCACAATGCTCTTTCAATTACAGTGGTGGTAACAGAGTACATTCTGTTCTATGAGGAACAAGTTAGCTAAGCATGGAAAGCCTTAACATCAGAAGGTGTATGACTACTAGATGATAATTCTTTGGCATTGTGGTCATTAAATATACACTACAAAAAGATCCTCAACCTTTTTGTATATAATCAATTTCTAGTTTCACAGTGATTATTAAGAATGATGGGAGAACAGGAAAGAGCATGCTACAAATCACAGGTTTCTAAATACCTACAAATGTCCTCTTAACTGCTGGAGCTCTTAATGTGATTTACTGGTCCAATACAGTAAGTTGAACCTCTAGAGCAGAAACTGAGTGACCATCCATATCAACAATGTTGCTGTAAATTAGCTCATAAAATATAAAGTAGTGGCACCTCAGTGAAAAGATGGTTCACAGTTTCTCCTTGGAGAGGTAAGGGAAACAGTTGGTTGTATCATGTACTTAAAGGCAACAAACATCATTTCATCTCATGGCCTGCATGATAATCTCATTTTGCAGTAATTATGATAAATATGTGCAAAAAAACCAACATGAAGACGAATACAGATTATGTACTAACAACTATAGTAAAGAACAAGATATCTGATACATTCTATAAAGAACCTGACAAGTTCCTCCAAATTAAGTCAACACATACATTGACAACTGGTGTCTTTCAGTGCAAAAGGAAGTATAAGAAAGGACTACAAAAATATTGAAACATATGGCTCAGGATTACAAAATTAAAGGGGCCAAAGACCTATGATTTGTTCAGAAACCTCATGTTTGTATAAATAATTTATTTAAAAGATGCAGGAGGCCTTGGACAAAGCAAGCACTGAACATCACCAGAAATAAAATTAACTATATCTTAACAGACAGGAAAAGACTGGTAACCAGTGTGGTAATCATTTGAGAATAACCTGTCTCTATGCAAGCAGATGAATATAGCACTATTAAAATCAATATGTAACTAGAAGAACAGATGTAAATAAGAAGAAAAAGTTTGAAATTACAACAGCTTCAACATGGCCTATTTAAAAAAAGTATTGATTGAAAAATAGGAAATGGATAAAAGACAACTCTGGTCTTCCCTAATTCTAAGAGAAATTTAGCTAATAATGAAGCAAAAAAAAAAACCAACATTTTGATGAAAACATGAGAAGGGAACCAAAAGATTTTTACAGAAAATTTTTTATGTCACATCTTTAGAGTCACAAATTTGATTGAAAGCTGTAAAGTATGGAAAATGCTTTTGTGTTTGCTGATTACTTTTAAAGCATTTGGGCTTGATAGAGCAAAGCATAGCCTCGGGGGCTCTCCTCAGACAAGGTATCTCCCTTGCATATGTTCAAGTCATACAAGATTCCTTGATAAATGCAACTAGAGACAACTTTGTTCAACGATCCTCTGAGAATCAACACCAAGTGAGGCACAGAACAAGAAGACAAATGCTCACCAAAACATGCTTAGCAACACTGAACAAAGTCCAAATAGAAGAGGTATTCCCTTTGGTGAGATTCATCCAAAACTTCAGCTTGTGAATGACACTATGCTGATTACGTTGAGCATTCAGACACTCTAAGGCCTCTTCAATAAGATCCACGATTATTTAACAGACCAACCTGGCAATTCACACAGGAAAAACCAAAGGGATGAAGAATGCATTTGGCCCAGATTATGCTGTACTACTGGATGGGTAACCTATTGACTCAGTGCAATAGTACGTATATTTTGGACAAAGAGTGCAGATAAAAAATGAACTTGTCTCAAAACCGAAAAGGAGTAGAATATTAGGCTATGTTCCATTTGGGAAAACATGTACCATTCAATGATCCAAAACTGTTACCCTGCTACAAAAGACAATTTAAAAAAATACCAAAGTTATTCCAGGGATGCCTTTGGTTGTGAGTTTTGTAATATCATAGTATATGAAAAATTGCAAATGACCAAGGGACAATAGGAAGACATAAGGCACAAGGAGTGTCTGTAGTACCCTGTCCATGAACACTTCCAGTCAAATTAACCTACCTGCTGTTCCCATCCTTTCCATGTCCCATCTCTGTGCCTCACACACACCCTCTTTACCTCATAAGCTTCCTTCAAAGCTTAGTTCAAGTACCACCTGTGATAGGTCTATACTGATCTTCATAGTTGCTACTATTCCCTTAAAATGAATTTGTATCTACTTTCTATATATTTTGTATTAACTTCTCTGTGTACTGATCATTTCCCACACACAAATAGAATTTAAGCTCCTTGAGGTCAAGGACTAGTTATTTTGTCTTTCTATCACCAAAACTCAGTGTAGTGCCTGAAACACAGTAAGTGCTTAATAAATGGTAATTCAGAGAATGACTTGTGCAACACAAATGTACCTGAAAGGAAAAGGAAGTATGGCCGATCAAGTAACAGGAATGGAGAGAACAGAGAGATGCCCTAAGTGTTCAAATGTTGCCCACAAAATGCTAAAATAACCAAAAGAAAACCCCCATAGTACTGGGTAGAATCTCAGTGGAGGAGATACTGAAAAACATGGGTGAGAGTACCTCAAGAGGAGAATGGGTGAATGGGTGAATGGGTGATGGATCTGCCATGGTGGAAGGGGTAATGATATCACAGTGAAGGAGCTTGAGATGAGTGTATTTGGTTAATTATGCCTCCTTTATCATAGATATCTGTATTTCAGACACTGGATGGGGGGCAGGGAAATGCACTTTTATCATTTGTCTACATCTCTGACCTTCTAGGATTAAGAAGAAGCTTGTTAATGCTAGAGATGACCCCTTTTTGAAAAGGACAGAGGAACCTTCTCGATGTACCACACTTCTGAATTACAGACAATCATGTAATGTCATAATCTATCCCTGCTGCTTGATTCTCACCATCATTTCAATGTCATTATTCACCGTCTCATCCCAGAGCCCCTGGAATATATGGTGTTACTAAAGTCACTGTAATGATGCTGTGGTCCAGACCCAGTGCAGCCCCATTTCTAAGGAGAGCCAAGCAAGCTGCATATGATAAATTGTGTTATTCTATAAAAATTTAAGACACATGGGAAGAAAAAAAATTAGGAAAACATGAAAGAAATAGGATATTTTCCTTCATCCTTGATATAGTCTTTCCCCCCTCCATAGCCAAACAGTTGGCTAATCTTGTCAATTCTATCTCCACACCTCTCACATCCATCTTCTTTTCTCCCCTGATGGTCATCATCCTAGCGCAGTCCCTAACCATCTCCCACCTTAGCTATTGCTACACCTTCCTAATTAGGTTTCCTACCCCAAGTCTCTCCTCTCGCAAATGCACCTTCCATGCAGCTGTCAAATTAGTATTCCCAAGGCACAACAAGTTTGACCGTGTCACTAGCCTGCTCAAAAAGATCCAATGGCTCCCAATTAATTGTGTTTAAAACAAAATGCAACTTCTTCCATTTGGAATCAAAAACCCTTCATAGTCTGGCATCAGCCTCTCTTGCTACATTTATTGCCTAATAATTTCTGACACGCACTCTAAGTTCCAGCCAAATTAACCTACTTGTCCTACCATGTGTGCACATTTCTTCATCTATCTATGGGTTTTTTCGCCTCCTCATCTCTGCCTCATTAAGTCCCTAGTTTCCTTCAAGGCTTAGTACAAGCACTTCTTTCTACATGAGGTCTATCCTGAATCCTCCCAATTGTTAGTGACTGACTGACTGAGAAAGCATTCATTACTGTGTTCAAAACCCTGAGGATACAGTTAGAAAAACAAGACAGTCACCACCCTCAAGGAGCTCATAGTCTAGAGGGAAGACAACAAATACAAGAAATTGCAGCTGTGAGTCAAAGGGAAAGGTTCCATGCTCCTTAGGGTACAGTGACAAAGCAGATGATAATACATGTCCTTTAATGTTATGTTCATTAATAAAATCATATCCATTTCTGATGTTAAACCAATTGACAGGACAATGGGCTTTGGTAGCCAGAACTTTTTTTCCAATCTTCAAGAGTTATGGCTTTTGAGGAGGCAAGGGATGCAGTATTTGCAGTAGTTGCCAGGTTGCATCTCCACAAGGTTTCATGCCCTGGATAATGGCTGTAGGGGCTGGGTTTGTAGTAGGATTGCTGGGCTAGGGGCTGGGGACTGCCCACTCACATTTTCAAGGCTGTTGGGGCAGGATCCTGGAGCTTTCACCACTTGGGTTTGAAGAGAGGTGATGGTCAAGGTGATGGCATTGGTTTGACTTGCTTAACATGTATCACTTTATCTCTCTGTGTCTTTGTCTCTGTCTCTGTCTCTGTCTCTGTCTCTCTCTCTCTCTCTCTCTCTCTCTCTCTCTCTCTCTCTCTCCCTGTCTCTCTTTGTCTCTCTCTCTCACTCACTCTGCCTCTGTCTCTCTGTCTCTGTCCCTCTGTCTGCTTCTCTCTTCCTCCTCCTCCCCCTCCCTCTCTCCCTTTCCCTCTTACCTTATCCCTTCCCCTCTTCTTCTCCCTTCACCTTTCCTTCTCCCTCTCTCCCTCTCCACTTCAATCCCTCTTTCTTTCTACTTCAGCTAGACTGGCTTGTCAGCCTTGTCAGTAATACTCTCTTCCCCTACCTGGAAACCACTTACTATATACTTTCTATATATTTTTAATTTTCCTCTACTACATATTCATGTTTTCCTCCAATATTAACTCCTTGAGGGCAGATGTTGTTGCACTGGATCATCAATGCATTAAAACAATGCCTGGCACAGAAGCAGATGCCTGATGAGTGCTTGATGAATGAATAAATGCTGTATGTCTTCTAGTCTCATTCCTACTCCCACTACCTGGAAGCTTGCTAACACACAAACCATGCCATTTCCAATTTGAGTACAAGGCAGTTCTACTTTAGGTCCATCCATGGAGACTTATTAGTGAAAGTATAAGAAAGACCTTGTCAGAGGACAGCTGTCAGCAAAATTTTCACTAAGATATGACAACTAGAAACAAATTGAAGTCCTTAGTCCTTTCAGGAGTATAAACTTTTCAAACAGGGCTCCAAGGGAGTACCAGGGTGAGACTGCAGCAAAGAAATGGCATTGAAGTACAGAAAAAGATGACAATATCAACGTTTCTAGAACTGCTGATTGGCATGTTTTCAGGGTTCTAAAGCTGGTAGGAATATAGTATCTTCTCATATAGCTGGAAACAGGAATGGTCTTAGATCTGGCCTTTGCCTCCAAGTGCCCTCTCCTTAAAAATCCTTTTTATCCTCTAGCCTATTCATTTTAGGCTGAGAAGTTTGGGAATGAGTCTAGAAATGCAGGAACACTACTATGACTATCTTGTACTTACGTGACACATTAAGTATACAAAGAATATTCTTCATAAAAACCCTGTGAGGTAGATGGTGCAAGTTTTTCCCAATTTTACATATGAGTAACTAAGTCTGAGAGAAATAAAATGACTTGTTCGTTGTCACACAGACACTACATGCCAGAGACAGAGTTAAAACCCAGGTATGCTGACTCCAAGTTCAGCGTCCTTTCAAACATACCAGGTTTCCTCTCAACTCTCTATGACTACAGTGTGGCCAACTTCCAAGTCTGCGTACCAATGAGATAAAAGAATGAGGTGAAGTATGATGGCAAGCAAAGTGGGACTTTTTGCTGTTTTTTCTTTTGGAGTTCTAGTTCTTCTCAGCACTAAGGCAATCAAGTGCCTTTGATTGAATCACGAGTCTCTGATGACTTGCTTAAGTCACAAGAAAGCCTAAGTCGGGGCGGAGCCAAGATGGCAGCTGGAAAGCAGGGACTAGCGTGAGCTCCCCGCCAAGTCCCTCCAAAAACCTATAAAAATGGCTCTGAACCAATTCTAGAACTGCAGAACCCATAAAAGAGCAGAGGGAAGCAGGGCTCCAACCCAGGACAGCCTGGATGGTCACTGGGTGAGGTCTTTCACGCAAGGAGCTGCAAGCGGAGCAGAGCAGAGTCCAGGGTGGGCTGCGCCCGGACCAACCAGACCAGGAGCCGGGCAGAGCCTGCCCTAGCGCCCTGAATCAGTGAGCTGCAGCAGCTACCAGACTTCTCAACCGACAAACACCAAAGACAACAGAGAGGGTTAGTGGGAAAAGCTGCAGGAGTAGAAGGAGTTCGAGATTCAGCCACCGCCCCTGGGGCAGCGGAGGTGGGACAGCTACAGCTGCTGTTGCTTCCAGCCCCAGGCCCACCTGGTGGGAGGAATTAAGTGGTGGACCAGAGCAGGAGCGCAGAGCCTGCTGAAGATCTAAGTCCAGTCCAGGTTGGGGGTTCTTGGGGAAGGAGGAGTGCTGGTGTGGCAGAGCTGGCACATCCCCCCAAGCTTGGAACATAGAACTCTTTACTCTACAAGCAGTCATACCCCGCTGAAAAACTCAAGGGTCAAGTAAGTTGGTTGGGAACATGGCCAGGCAGCGAAAACGCACTCAGACTCAGTCACAGACTTTGGAATCTTTCTTTGGTGACAAAGAAGACCAAAACATACAGCCTAAAGAAGACAACAAAGTCATAGAGCCTACAACAAAAGCCTCCAAGAAAAACATGAACTGGTCCCAGGCCATGGAAGAGCTCAAAAAGGATTTGGAAAAGCAAGTTAGAGAAGTAGAGGAAAAATTGGGAAGAGAAATGAGAAGGATGTGAGAAAACCATGAAAAACAAATCAATGACTTGCTAAAGGAGACCCAAAAAAATACTGAAAAATACACTGAAGAAAACAACACGTTAAAAAACAGACTAACTCAAATGGTAAAAGACCTCCAAAAAGCCAATGAGGAGAAGAATGCCTTGAAAGGCAGAATTAGCGAAATGGAAAAGAAGGTCCAATGGACCACTGAAGAAAATACTACCTTAAAAATTAGATTGGAGCAAGTGGAAGCTAGTGACTTTATGAGAAATCAAGATATTATAAAACAGAACCAAAGGAATGAAAAAATGGAAGACAATGTGAAATATCTCATTGGAAAAACCACTGACCTGGAAAATAGATCCAGGAGAGATAATTTAAAAATTATTGGACTACCTGAAAGCCATGATCAAAAAGAGAGCCTAGATATCATCTTTCAAGAAATTATCAAGGAGAACTGCCCTGATATTCTAGAGCCACAGGGCAAAATAGAAATTGAAAGAATCCACCGATCGCCTCCTCAAATAGATCCCAAAAAGAAATCTCCTAGGAATATTGTCGCCAAATCCCAGAGCTCCCAGGTCAAGGAGAAAATACTGCAAGCAGCCAGAAAGAAACAATTTGACTTTGTGGAAACACAATCAGAATAATACAAGATCTAGCAGCTTCTACATTAAGAGATTGAAGGGCTTGGAATACGATATTCCGGAGGTCAATGGAGCTAGGATTAAAACCAACAATCACCTACCCAGCAAAACTGAGTATCATGCTCCAAGGCAAAATATGGATTTTTAATAAAATAGAGGACTTTCAAGCTTTCTTAGTGAAAAGACCAGAACTGAATAGAAAATTTGACTTTCAAACACAAGAATCAAGAAAAGCATGAAAAGGTAATCAAGAAAAAGAACAAGAAAAAGAAATTGCAAGGGACTTACTAAAGTTGAACTGTTTTGTTTACATTCCTACATGGAAAGATGATGTGTATGATTCATGAGACCTCAGTATTAGGGTAGCTGAAGGGAATATGCATATATATATGTATATGTGTGTATGTATGTATGTATGTATGTGTATATATATATAGAGAGAGAGAGAACGGGCACAGGGTGAGTTGAAGATGAAGGGAAGATATCTAAAAGAAATAAAATAAAATTAAGGGATGAGAGAGGAGTATATTGAGAGAGGGAGATAGGGAGAGACAGAATGGGGTAAATTATCTCGCATAAAAGTGGCAAGGAAAAGCAGTTCTGTAGGAAGAGAAGAGAAGGCAGGTAAGTGGGAATGAGTGAATCTTGCTCTCATCAGATTTGACCTGAAGAGGGAATACCATAAATACTCAATTGGGTATCTTACCCCATAGGAAAGAAGGAGGAAGAAGATAAAAAGGGGGCAGGGGTTGATAGAAGGGAGGGCAGATAGGGGTGGAGGTAATCAAAAACAAACACTTTCAAAAAGGGACAGGGTCAAGGCAGAAAATTCAATAAAGGGGGATAGGTTAGGAAGAAGCAAAATATAGTTAGTCTTTCACAACATGAGTATTGTGGAAGGGCTATACATAATGACACGCATGTGGCCCATGTTGAATTGCTTGACTTCTTAGGGAGGGTGAGTGGGAAGGGAAGAGGGGAGAGAATTTGGAACTCAAAGTTTTAAAAATAGATGTTCAAAAACAAAAAAAAAAGTTTTTGCATGCAACTAGAAAATAAGATACACAGGCAATGGGGCGTAGAAATTTATCTTGCCGTATAAGAAAGGAAGGGAAAAGGGGATGGGAGGGGAGTGGGGTGACAGAAGGGAAGGCTGACTGGGGAACAGGGCAACCAGAATATATGCCATCTTGGAGTGGGGGGGAGGGTAGAAACGGGGAGAAAATTTGTAATTCAAACTCTTGTGGAAATCAATGCTCAAAACTAAATATATTAAATTTAAAAATTTAAGAATACCTCAAAAAAAAGAAAGCCTAAGTCACATGAGTTTGAGTCACATGGTTGTGACACCCTCTGATCCTGAATAATTAGATATACTCTGAGATTAGCATTTTGCTGTGGGAGCTCATTCATTGGAAGAGTGTTCATGTTATTTGGCCAGATGAGACTCTGGGTAGTTACTAAGGAGCCCCCTGACTTTGAAAAACCAGATGTTGGTGCTTCTTTCTCTCTCTCTCTCTCTCTCTCTCTCCTCTCTCTCTCTCTCTCTCTCTCTCTCCCTCTCTCTCTCTCTCTGGTAACTATGTATGTATTGCTATAGTCAGACAGTTAGAAGCCTGTCTATTGATTTGTGTTATTTTCTCTGTTTGTAATTTCTGTTTGTCTTTGCTCTGAAGATCAAGGTGCTTACTTTTTCCCCTGAACTAAGTGAATCACATATATATGTTTAATTAAAGTGAGATTGTTAACCCCTTAAAGTTGCTTTCCTTTAGAAAAGCATATCAAAGAACCTGTGCTAGCAGCCCTCCTGTGTGCTGGTGTTATTGACCTTACGCCTTCACAGTAGCTGCAAGCAACATGGTTTTTACATGAAGCTGCAATAGCAGAACTTCAGGCAACACTCAGGTACATGGGACAGAATTGAGGTGGCAGGGGATGCAGTGGGAAAGCTATCAGGGCCTTCCCAAAGCTCCTGAAACTGCATCTATTCCTCTTCATCTTGTGTATAAGGTTAGCTGTGGATATGACATTTTTGCCATTTAAAATCATTCCACAGCATCGACGCTTAACAATGGTCTATACTGCAGTGAAGCTTCAGCTAACTGTCATTCTTTCAGGCGGTCTTCTCAGTAGGTTTATTATTCTTATGTAGCCCTAAAATAGTTTCAGCTATTAATACAGCAAGTTGTTATTTCCACTACATCTGCTGCTTCAGCTATGAGAGCAGTCATCCAGGCTAGTTTAGAAGCAATGGCAGGTGGAAGAGGAGGAGGGGGCAGGGATGGTATATTTGTAATCTTTTTCCCCCTTGAACAATAAGTGTGCATTTCATCCAATTCATTTTTAAAAACCTTCAAAGCCTAAAAGGACAAGAATTCATCTCATTCTAAGTGATTCTATTCACAAAAAGAGGTGAAAACTCAGATATCTTTCTCTAAATCTTCAGTTATTTCCTCTGATATAGATGTTATTCAGTCTTTTCTCAGTTGTGTCTGATTCTTCGTGACACCATTTGGGGTTTTCTTGGCAGAGATACTGGAGTAGTTTGCTATTTCCTTCTCCAGCTCATTTTGCAGATGAGGAAACTGAGGCAAACAGGGTTAAGTGACTTACTGAATCACACAGCTAGGAAGCATCTGAGGCCAGATTTGAACTCATGAAGATGAGTCTTCCTGACTCCAGGCCTCGTAATCTATCCATTGCGTCACTTATCTGAATAAATGCTTAGTCTCGCAAAACAAAATACAAAAACCAAAAAGAAAACCTAAAAGCATGCTCAGATGTTTCCATTAATGTCTAGTTGTGAGCTGGAGTCACCTTGAACCAGCTCACAACTCCAAATATTAAATTTTTAATGTGAGCATTTACGTCTTAGAAATTGTCAAACACTACAGATCAGGGTTTATTGTTTTGTTGAGTGTCTATACCTAGGAAAGTGATAAAGAAATGTTAATAATGCATATTAAACTTAAAAATGTGCCACACATTTTTCTGGAGAGTCGGTTGTTGAACATTTACTAGCACACCTCCTAGCTATACTAATATCTCACTATGGTGCAGTAGCGACCCAGAGTCTTCCACAGTCACACAACTATGTCAGCAGAGCACAAGCTCTAGGCAAGTCTTGTACCAACCTTAAAAGCCTTTAAGTATCAATCAATCAATAAGTATTTATTAAGTACCTGCTATATTCCAGAAGCTACCTTAGATACAAATTTTAAAAATGAAACAATACAGTAATAAACCATTTGCCTGTCATAAGAAGAGCAGCTCACCAAAACAGAAGAAACTCTTGGTGAAAAAGTTGTCCACTAGGTGATTAAATTTTTGCCACATCAACTCGGAAAGACTGTCTAGCAGGGATTCTTAACCTTTTTGGTGTCGTGGACCCCTTTGAGCAGTCTGGTAAAGCCTATGGACCCTCTCTCAGAATAACGTTTTTAAATACATATAGGACTACAAAGGAAACCGATTATATTTAAATAGTTATCCAAAATTTTTTTTACTATTTGTTCGTGGATCCCAGGATTGCTAAGGGTTATAATGAATCCTTGGTCTAAGAAGATGATAGATTTGCAATTTCTGTCTGTGGTCAGAGTGTCCACAGATGTTTCACAGTTCAGGTACTAGCTTTGCAGGATTTAAGAGAGGGGAAAAAGGCCCATAGACATATTAAATATACCCAACAATTTAACCTTCCCCCCACCTTTCTCCCCACACCCTCCCAATTCCTGCCAAGAATTTCCAGCAAAACATAACAAATGAGTAACAGAGAGCAACAGACAGAAAATGTTTTGTACACATCGGGCACAAAATCAGTCTTTGTTGGGCAAATGAGTAAATGGATAAATGAATATTTACTTTGGACCGATACACTCACTAACCTGCAAACAGGGAGGGCTCAAGATTTACAGTTACCAGGGATTGCCTTGGAAGACAATAAATCTCAATCTGGCAACCTCATGCTACAAATAAATCTAAATTTCTCCATCTAACAGAAATCAGCACAGTGCAGTTTAGATTCTGATCTGAACACCTTCTCAGGACGCCAACATAATGGACAAGACACATGATTTCAGATCAGAAGGTCAAAAGTTCAAATTCCTTTGGCGTGATCACTTTGAAAATATGGTATAATGGCAAGAACACTAGACTCCACGTTAAAAATTTGGATTTGAGTCCTAGTTCCAACATTTATAATAGGATCACAGGACTGAAAACTGAAAAGAGAATTCATCTACACATCTTACTATCTGTGTGACCTTGAGAAAATCACTGTGTCTGTCTGATCTTCTGTTTTCTCATCTGTAAACTATCAGAATCGGTTTTTTAAATAATTTTGCATGATGCTGCCTTCTTGACAGAATGGAGTTATGAACTGGGCAGGGTGGGAGGAGGGTCATACAGTTAAACAGATTCAGGATCCAAGGTGTTGATTAATAGGTCAGTAGTAACCTGGAGAGAGGTCTTTATTGGAATGCTACAAGGCAGTCCTTGGCTTTGTTCAATATATTTGTGGATAATATATATGCCATACTTAGCAAATTTGCAGATGACACAAAACAATAAAAGAACAGCAATATGCTCAGTGGTCCATCTCATGACCACTGAGCCCGTTTGTTCCACAAGGCTCTGTCTTGGGTCCTCTTTTCTAAACTGTCTCTCAACAATCACATATCAGGGATCATTTCAGCTCTCAACTCCTAGATAAATGACTGCCAAATCTAGACATCTTGCCGCAAGTTCTCTCATGAATTCTAGTCTTGAATTGCCAAGTCTGCAGACTATCTCCTCCTGGATGTACCATGAGCATCTCAAAGCTCAACATGTTTAAAATGGAACTTATTATCCTCATCCTCTAGTCTCATCCATCCTCCCAAATTCCCCATTTCAGCTGAGTTCACCACCATCCTTCCAGTCACCCTAGGAGTCATCCTCGACCCTTCCTCCTGACATTTCCTCCCATATGGTCAGCTTAAAAGTCTCATCAATCCTCTCCTTTGTCTACTTCTTTCACATCAGTCCCCTTCTCTTGACTCACAGGACCACATCCCTGATTCAGGTCCTGATCACCTCTGGCCTGGATGACTGCAATAGCCTCCTAATTTGTCTTCCTGCTACTGGTCTCTTCCCTCTCCAATCTATGCCCCACACAGCAGCTAAACTCAAATTCTTCAGGCACAGATATGACAATGTTAATTCCCCCACTCAGAAATTGTCAGTGTCTCTTTATTGCCCTAAGAATAAGAAACAAACATATCAACACAGGATTTAAAGTCTTCCAAAATCTAGCTCCAACCAGCCTTTTCCTCCTTGTTTCATACTATTTCCCTTCTTTACAATGATATGACAATAAACAGCCACCCAAGAAAAATGCCAAGACCCCCAAATACTGTCAAATGAGAGGGTTAGACTAGAAAATGTCTAAGAACCTTTCCAACTCTAACATTTTATGATTCTGTACTATAAAACAGAGATGATTTTTTAAAATAGGCAGTAACCTCTAAAATAGTGTGGGTGTTTAATTTTATTTTGAACCTGATTTTGGAATTAGTGAAGATTGAATTGGAAGCTCTATAAATAATAACTGCCTTGCCAAAACCTCTGCATATAGGTATGATCCAAAGCTGGAAGGAACATATATTATTTTTATAACTCTAGTCTTCATTGATCGGAACAACCCAGATTGAGAGATTCTTGGATCAATGGCTATCATTATGAATTGGCTCAATTTTACCTTTAAATCCCCAGTCAATAAATTTGTTAAGAACCACTTATGTACTTAAACAAGCAGACATCTTCCTACACTGTTTGAAATATGCCAGGATACATAACACAAAATAACTTGCCTGAACAAAATAAAATAAAACTGATTCAAGAAAGATTTTACATTTTTCTGTCAGGGACCTTTTGTCAATTCAAAACCAATACAAGTCCTCAGGATACTGGAGGAAGAGGAATAGGGAAACAGAAGAAGCAGGCCCAGTGTGACCTAGAAAACAAAGGTTCAATAATGTGGATAAATTGGAAAGGGTAAGGAGGGAAATCTGTGTAATTCAGTAAAAAGTCTAAATTTAAAACATCTTAATGAAATGCAGTAGTTTTTTCTTAACCACTTTTAAGTATAAATTAAACTAGGATAAAGTTTTATGTAATAAAGAACTTGAGGGGTACATTAATAATTACATTAAAATGATTTGTAATATGTATATAAGTTGTTAGAGTGCAAACCGGTCTCCAGTTTTTCCAAGTGTTTTGTTTTTGGAATGTGAGATGCTAAGCCTCTCTTTTGAAAACTGTTTTAAATGTATTAATACGTATCATTTCTTTTAAATAGCTATTTCTTTCTTCTTCTCCTTCTTCTCCTTCTTCTCCTTCTTCTTCTTCTGTCATTTCACTCATGCCTGACTCTGATGCCATTTGGGGGTTTCCTTGGCAAAGATACTGGAGTGGTTTGCCATTTCCTTTTCCAACTCATTTTACAGATGAGGAACTGACACAAACAGGGTTAAGTGACTTGCCCAGGGCCACACAGCTAGTAAGTGTATAAGGCCAGATTTGAACTTATGAAGATAAGTCTTCCTGATTCCAAGCCCAGAGCTCAATCTGCTGCACCACCCCAAAAGCTAGTAACAACTGTGAACAGAAAGGAAATGTAGCCTTTAAATTTGACAGTCTGACACTAACAGTGTGCCCAGAATCTGATCAAAATTTCATTACTTCTCAAGGCTGACTTCATTTATACTGTTATAGTTAGAAAATGTAATTATTCTATGTGTAAAATTATTAAACTCGTAATAATTCTATGTGTAAAACATACAATTCTATGACTATTTAAAACTGTTTTAAATGTATTAATACATTTTTGTTTTCACACAGGTTGTTGTGGCTCAGCTTTCTCCACCCTATTTCACTTCAAACAAGTCTCCAAAACAATCAATTAAATAAGCACTCATCACGTACCTACTATGTGCCAACCACTATGCCAGGTGCTGGGGATAGAAAGCCAAAAAACAAAGCAATCTCTACCCTGAAAGAATTTTCATTCTACTAGAGGAGAACAGTATGTGCACAGATAATCAAATATACACAAAAGAAACAAGAGACAATAATGAAGCAAACTATTTTCTTTTTTGTTTTGTTTGGTTTTTCTTTCTCCTGGTTTCTCCCATTCTTTATAATTCTTCTTTGCAACATGACTAATGCAAAAACACGTTTAATAGGAATGTATGTGTAGCGCCCATAGCAGATTGCATGCCGTCTTGGGGAGGGAGGGGGAGAAAATGTAAAACTTATGGAAGTGAATGCTAAAAATTAAAAATAAATAAATTTTAAAAAAAGAAACACAAGACAGAGATAGAGAGTGAAAGGTGGGTGGGGGATGGATGGATGGATGGATGGATGGATGGATGGATGGATGTTTGGCAGGAGAGGCATTCACACCTTCCAGGGATCAAGAAAAGACTCAAAAAGGAGGTGGAATTAGGCTAAACTTTGAAGGAAAGGCAAGATTCTAAGATGTGAAGGTGAGGAGGAAACACATTCTGAGGATGGGAGAAAGCCCACATAAAGGTAAGAAATAAGAAAAGGCGGGTCGTGTGTGAGGGATAATAAGTATGCATTCTGGCCAGAACAGGGTGGGGAAGAGATCATGTGTATTATCTGAAAAAGTAGACTAGAGACAACATGTTAAGGGTTTTAAATAACAAAGAGAAGTTATGTATTTTATCTTAGAGGGAAAAGGAACTGGCCACTGGAGATTTTGGAGGAGAGAACTAAGATGACCAGGCTTGTGCTTTAGAATGACATTTTGGCAACTTTGTAGAAGATGGCTTCTCTGAACTCTTCTTTATGGTGTAATTATATTCCTTATGTTCCATTAAGCTAACATGCCATCATTTGTTCAGATAGCCCCCCTAACTGTTGGGCACATTTTGTTCCCAGCTTTTTAGTACTAGAAACAATGCTACTATGAATAGTTTTGTAAATATAAGTTTTTTCCTTGATGATAATAACCTCTTGGAGGTATGTCACCCCATGTTCAGTGTCAAAGAACATGAATAATTTGGTCACTTTTCTTGGATGATATTAGAATATTTTCTAGGTTGGGTACCTCAATTCACAGTTCTGCCAACAGGGAATTTACACCCCTGTGTTCAACAAACAATGAGCTTTTACACTTTTATCCATCTTTTCTAGTCAGTCTATAAGCTTTTATTAAGTACCTACAACATGCCATGCACTGTGCTAAGTACTGGGAGTATACACACACACACACACACACACACACACACACACAGCAAAAAACAAAACAAAGTAAAAAAAATCCTTCCCTGCTCTCAAAGAGCTCACAGTGTAATTGGGAAGACAACACGCAACATATAAACTACATACAAACAAGAAGTAGACAGGATAAATTGGAGATAATCTTAGAAGGAAAGCACTAGCATAAAGCAGGATCAAGAAAGACTTCTAGAAGATAGGATTTTAGGTGGGACCCGAATGAGGTTGGGTATAACCCTACTTACAAACATACTAGCATGATTGGTGTGAGGTGAGAGCTCAAGGTTATTTTAGTTTGAACTTCTTTGATTATTGATGATTTAAAACATTTTCCAGAAGTTTACTGATTATTTTAATCTCTTTAGAACAACTCAAGCCATTAGAATATAAATTGATCTTCAAAATTGTTATTAAAAAAGTAAATCCTTTTTAAAACACATACCCATTATCTTAAAACTTTGTTTACAACATTAATTTGTACTCTGTCAGAAAAAATATTTGCTAATAAAAACTCCTAATTACTGTTCAAATTTTTGCAGTCCAAATTGGTGAACATGGAAATTTAAGGTGATCTGTAACTGTACTACCTGAAGTGCATCATGATAGACTCCAACCTGTGTGACTTTCTCTTGTGATAGATTGGCAGGACCTTAAATGAGAAAATACAAAAAAATACAAGTAGGGAAGAAAAAAAAAACTTCTTCAAGTTCCCAGAACAGTCCTTTGCACATACTAGGTGCTTAAAAATGTTTGCTGAAATATTTTTTGGATTGCTGTCCAATTTAATAAAGAGTTTCTCAAGTACCTACCTCTTCTGTTCAAAAGCTTCTTTGATCAATAGCTTGGTTATTTCATCATCTGCCATCTTTAGCTACACTATGAAAGATCTGTACTATTGGACTATTACAGTAGCCTTTTAATTAGTCTCCCTGCCTTAAGTCTGTCCTCACTCCAATTCATCTTCCACTCAGCTGCCAAAGAGATTTTCCTAAATCAGTTCAGTCTAGTAGCTCCTGATTACCACTAGGATCAACCATCACATCATTCAGCATTTAAAGCTCTTCACAACCTGACCCCTTTCCTACTTCCCAGTCTTTTTATGTTTCACTTCCTTCCATACACTCTAAGATCCAACCATACTGGCATACATGCTGTTCCTCCTATATACTCCATCTCTCCTTTCTGTAACTTTGCATGGACTGTTCTCCATACCTAGTATGGTCTCCCTCATCACCACTGCCCATCAGAATCCCTGGCTTCCTTCAAGACATCTTGAACACCACATCTGCAGAGGGCTTTTCCTCAGTCCCCTAGCTGCTAGAACCTTCTTGTCTAAAGCTACCTTCCATTTATCCTGTAATTTGTATGTTACCTACTTACGTCATGTTGTCTTCCTCATTAAAATATAAGTTCCTTGAGGGCAGTTAATGTTTTCTGTTTTTCTTTCTTTGTATTCTTAACACTGAACACAGTGCCTGGCACATAGTAAATGTTTAATTAGTGTTTGTTGATTGATTATACATTTTATAGAATATTAAGAAAGAGGAGACCCAGCTGATGTCATCTTTGAATAAAGTCTACAGTACTACCCAGGAAAGTTTAAAGAGGCCCCACCTAGAATTTCTCTGTTCAACAAAGCTCAAATTGGACATCACTATAATCAACACTGACTTACAACTTTTCCCAATGTTCCTGACATAACAATGTTTCCTGGGAAAACATGTGCCTATGCTTTCTGTTCAAACAGCAGGAAGCCAGGGCACCAAAAAACAAATGGAACAGAGTATTGTCTGAGATATCCTTAGAGGCAGTATCTTGAGAAAGGTGCTATCCAATTACAAATGTACATTTTTTCCCTTGTACCACCTTTATAAGACTAATGGTGCTTCTCAGAGCTCGGGCAAGGCATTCGTACACTGTAAGCAAGGAAAAA
Organism: Trichosurus vulpecula; assembly: GCF_011100635.1. Taxonomy (NCBI): domain Eukaryota; kingdom Metazoa; phylum Chordata; class Mammalia; order Diprotodontia; family Phalangeridae; genus Trichosurus; species Trichosurus vulpecula. The sequence continues at coordinate 106,852,146 of NC_050579.1, forward strand.
ATTCTGTCTCTCTGTCTTTGTCTCTCTCTCTCTCTCTCTGTTGCTGTCCCTCTGTATCTCTCTATCTTTCTCTCTGTCACACACGCGCACACACACACACACACACACACACAACTATGCCTTTGAAAATCATGTTCCTATGTGTTACCGAAAATTCTTCAAGACTATAAACCTTGACTGAAAAGGCTTAATAAATGTTTGTTGAAACATTTTGTTGAAGTTTATACAATAACAACAATATTGTTTTTTAAAACTGAAAAACTTAAACACTCTGATCAACACAATGACCAAAAATGATTCCAAAGGTCTCATGATGAAATAAGCTATCCACCACCTGACAGAGATGACGGAGTCAGAGGATAGATAGATAGATAGACAGACACAGACAGATAGATAGATAGATAGACAGACAGACAGATAGATAGATAGACAGATATATATGTAGATATGTATGTGTGTATACATATATATACAATATGACCAATGAAGGAATTTGTTTTGCTTAACCATACATATTTTTATTACAAGACTTTTGTTTTTCTTTCTTTTTCAGTTGTACGGGAAAGTAAGAGGGGTAGAAAGTGAATTTTGGTTCATTGAAAAAAATTTAAGAGGAATTTTTTTAAAGGAAATATTTTGTTGAATTACTATCCAGTTTGATTAGGGGTTTTCCCACGTACCTAAGTCCTTTGTTAAAAGCATTTGCCAATAGAAAATAAATGCCTATGTTCTGTAGAAAATCAAAAGTCTGAAATTAAACATTACAAAACAGACAATAACCTCCCCAACAGTGTATTTAAATTTTGTTAAAATTTTGTTTGAATGTGACCTTGGATTAAGTGGGGGGAGGGAAGTTTTCACATAGAATAAATTAGAACCTTTATAAATAATAATTATCTCCCCCACCATTCTCCCACCAAATAATAATAATCTCTGAGTGTAGAAGGAGGTGTAGAAGAAGCGATCTTATAGAAAGTAACACTAAAAAGTATCCCCCATTATATCCTAGGTTTTTGACTATTTTGCCCACCTCTAGTCACAGTTCTAACAGCCTTGTTCTTCCACATTGTCTTAACTTCACAATAGTTCAATCTGGCGAAAGAGCTGACAAAGGCCAGACACAATGCTGGGTTCTTTACTCAGATTCTTTGGGCTATCTGGAGATTCTCTGAGACAGCTTTTTTTCCTACAGAGTTAGAACTGTACTTCAATGGTATTTCAAAGTTTTCAATGGGCTACTGAACAGGATCTACATGACAGCTTAGGCAGCTCCCAGGAGCACACTCACCAAAGAACCTCCAAAGTCCTTGAAACCCAAACTAGTTTCTTTAGTGATGATTAAATGCAACAAGCAGTACTAAAAAACAACTTGCTGAGCTATAAAGGAATCAGTGGCTCTGAACAAGGCAAGGAGGGAAGTCTTAAAAGAGGTGATGCATTTTATGCCATTTCAGGGTCATTGTTCTGGTCAACAGTCAATAGTGACTCACATTTATATAGCACTTTAAGGTGTGCAAAGTGCTTTAAATATATTAGTTATATATATATGTATATGTATACACACACACACACACACACACACATATATATATATATACATATATATATATATACATATATACATAGAGAGAGAGAGAGAGACTATATAATTTGACCCTTATCCCAAAAAAACCTCCTTAGTCGCTTAATGTCGTTACTAAAATGTAGTACCTAGAATGAAATTCAATACTTCAGACCTGGGTCTAACTAGAGAAGGGAACATTGGGACTGTCAGTTCCTTCAATCAAGATGACGGATTTCTATTAACGTAACCTAAGATCACATTAACTGTTTTGGCTGCCCTATCATACTATTTCTTGCTTTATGTGAGGCTTGAAATCCACAAAAATCATCCAGATCCTTCTCACATAAATGCTTATCTAGACATATCTTCTTCCTGTACTCAACAGTCAATTTTTTTGGACTTAAGTGCTGGACTTCCCATGAATCACTATTAAATTTGATCTTGTTAGATTCATCCCATCATTGCAACCTGTTAAAATCTTTTAGAAATTTAATCTGCCTTCTAACATATTAGCTGTTCCTCTCAGCATTATGTCATTCTTAAGTTTGATCAGCACACTCTGTCTATAGCCAAAATATTGATTTTCTTAAAATGTTGAACAGAACAGGACCAGGGTAGAGATAGAATTCTGCAGTATTACACTAAAGGCTTTCCTATATTATCCCTAGAGGCAACTAGATAGCTCAGTGAATAGAGCACTAGGCCTGGAGTCAGGAAAACCTGAGTTCAAATCCAACTTCAGACACTTAGTAGTTATGTGACCCTTGGGAGTCACTTAACCTCTATTTCCCTTAATTCACTGGAGAAGGAAATGGCAAACCACTCTAGTATCTTTGCCAAGAAAACCCCATACAGGACCATGAAAAGTCAGACACAGTTGAACACAGAACAATAACAAATATTATCCAAGAATATTATACTATTGGTACAGATGAAATCAATAAGTAAATATGCATATATACATAGGCATACCTTCATACATATACATATATGAGTGTATATATAGATATACATATTATATATAGACAGATAGATAGATATATAGTGTGTGTGTATGTCTATAACCAAGGGCTCATTTACACAATACTCTCCTCACTGGTGGAGAGAATGATGACTTGATACTGCATCCCAGTGTGAGAGGCAGAGTTAGCATGGAAGCTTAGGAAAAGAGAATCTTCCAGATTCAACAGAATGGTTCCAGACTCTTTTTGGGAATAGAACCAAAGAAAAAGAGAGCAGATACATAGGGAAAGGGAGATCCTAAATATATCGCTGATTTCTAGCTTGCTACATTAGAGACTTTGGGGAATTTTCCTTGCTTGAGATTGAGAAGGAAGAGAGGGACAGAGACAGAGAGAGATCTCCCTATTCTCTGCTTTATGTTTGCTATCTGCTTGAGTTAATGGACTTATTTGATAGACACTATTTATGATGATCTTTTATGTAGCTAGCATTTGGTAGGAAAGGGCTCAAGACTTTGGATACTAGGTTGGGACACCCCTTCTTTAAGGGGGAGCAACCAGGAAAGAAACTTGAACCTAAAAAAGTATTCCCCAGACCAATAATATTTAGGGGGGCAGATAGGATATAATTATAGTTCAGTACCCCTTTAACTAGTAGTCATCCTGGGGGGCTTCTTCTCCTCTTCTTCTACAGACAGGCATCAAAGTCTCCCTTGGAGAGGGACGGTCAAGATTTCAGAGATATCTATTTATGCTTCCTGAGAGCAACATTTAGACAACTCATACAGATATACATAATCGTCATGTATAATATCCATACTCTAGCATCTAGTGCTTTTAGACACGGCCATTCAAGAGGACACATCAGGATCTGGTACCCTACTGTCTTGACTGGTGACTCTGGTTCTTAGACATCTCTTTTGGAAAGTCGAACCACTATTTTTTACTGTGCTCCCCGCTCTCTGGATACTTCTTCCACAGCCTTGCCCAACAGTTCTTATACCCTTCTCTGTACACCTGCCCTCTCCAGTTTTGGAACCATTAGCCATTAACCACGATCGATTCAACAACGTTGTGCTCCTGGTTGAAGTGTGTCAATCTTCTCTCTTTTGATTTCTCTCACCATCCCTGTAATTTCTCACACCAAAGTACCCCTCCCTAGTGACCACTCCTGCATGTATGTTGTCTCCATCATTAGAATGTAAGATCCTTGAGGGTCAAACTGTCTTTGTTTTGTATTTGTATCCTAGCATTTATCATACCTCTTGGCATAAAATAAGGATTTAATAACTATTTTTTTCATTCATTCATCTAGGAGTCTCAGGCTCAGCCTGGCAGTTATGGTACTCTGCCCCAATGAAGGAAGTGCTGTATAGCCACTAAGCAAATTGTGTGGTGTCTGTGTGTCTCTGGGGAGGCATACTGACTCAGGGTCAAGTTCACGGTAAATAACATTGTTCTGTGGAAAGGCAGAGGGAGCAAACAAGGCAATAGATCTGACACCATTTCACCACTGGTAACATGATCCCAATAAGCAACAAACTGACAAAAAAAAGAGTTCCAAATAACAAACTCCTCTTTATTTGCTGACACCATGACAAAAACTGTTTACACAAGCAACAACAAAAAAAGTGTTTCCTTGGGTTGAAGTCAGAGGCTCCTGCTGTCTAAAATGTTAAGTAAAATAGTGTATAATAGCAGAATTAAAATATTAGATTCTTAGACCCTTGGGATCTTTTGAAGTGTTATCATGTAAAGCGTATATAATTTAATTGATCAAAATAATAGGAAAGGAGACATATTTATCTTCAGTACTATAAATGTATGATTATCCAAACAATTTTTATTATAAAACTAAACAAATTCTGAAGGTACCTATGGAGTTAAAGTTTTTATTTCTCTCTTTAAGGCAGAAATCTAACAAGGATTCAAAAAGACAAAATTCTGCTCAGTGTAAGAAGCATGTAATTTTAGAGATGGAAAGAACCATTTAATCTAGTGCCCTCAATTTATAGTTGAAGAAACTAAAGCCCAGAGTAGGAAATCACTTACTTGCTCAACATAAAAAAAGTTAGTTGTACATACATAATTATTTGCACTTTGTTTCTCCTATTAGAATGTGAGCTGCTTGAGGGCAGGGGCCATGATTTTTCATTTCTCTGTATTCCCAGAATGTAGTACAGTGACTGGCAGGTAGCAAGCATTTAATAAGTACTTGCTGATTGATTCTGAGGAGGGCATCTCTGAGCTTCACCAGACTGCCAAAAGGGTCCGAGATACACATCAAAAAATTAATAACCCCTGATTTAGAAGTGACTTTGCTAGGTCTAGTTTATCTTTAAGAATGTATAACCTCTTAATTTTTTAAAGCATTTTACCTCAAAAAATTGCAATTATATACAGGGACAGGTCCTTGAAGTAAAAGTTCAGACAAATCAATGAATATCATCAAAAAGGGTATCCAGGGGGCTACAAGAATGTTTGACCAGAAGGGACCAGGTCAAGGTAACCAGGACGTAAACTAAGGCTCCAATAGGTAAGCGAGATTAAGACCATTACCAGGACAACAGACGAGTTGATTGTGGCATGTATAGGACTATACTAATGATGTTATAAGGGTAGGTAGAACAAGGCCAGGACATCTGAGATCAAAGACTGAGCATCATTTAAGGAAGAGCAACACCCACAGGTGTCATGAGGATGGGAGCGGAAGGGTGTGCGTCCTTCTATTAAGTCCCACATTCTTGAGGAGAGGAAAACAGACTATGTGCGTACAGCAAGCCCATTCTACAAGGTTTACCTAAAGCTCTGAAGATTCTATAAAGAACTTGGATCAATCCATATTTCTTCTACATTATCCTGCTATCCTGAAAGACTATGATAGAGAAAGGGTTGGCGAATAATAGTGTGCTTACATCAGCTTCTGCTAAGGTTTATGTTCAATACTGCTCTGCCATGTGGCAAACTAGCCTGAACAGATGGAAAATGAGCTCTGCTAGCATGCAAGGCCAATGAGAAGACATACACGTAGCAACGGTTTTTTCCTAAAACAATCCCAAACTACAAACCCATCAATTCAAATGTTGTCAGTACCTCCCCAGGAGGGAAGAAGATCTAGTAACAAGTTTAAAGTCTCTATTCCCGAAAGTAAGAAGTGATGATAAATTAAAAAGCATATCGAGTATGAATACACTATCAAAAATTAAGAGGCAAAAAAAGCCAATATCTATATGATTATGTTAGGTTACCATGTTTGCCCAGCTAAGGAAATCATGTGATTTCCATGCCCTCCTTCACCAAATCAAACAACAAGTGTTTATCACAATGTGCTAAGCACTGGGGAGACAAAGTGAAAAACATCCCTTTCCTCAAGGCATCTACATTCCAACAGAATGTATGCCACGTGGATAATGTAAAAGACAAGTAACACTGGTATACACATGCCAAAGCAAAAAAAAATAATAATAATATGCCTATTTGATAAAAGGTAGAGGAACTTTCCAAAAACAGAGGCAGATCTAATAATTTTACAGCTTGGTGAGGACCTCAACAGAAATCCGCAACAGCTCATTTGAAGGAGAACCCTAAAGCACAGCTAAAGAAGGGTAGAGATGACCCCGGCCCCCTCCCCCAGGCCAGCATTGGTTCTCCCGTGCCAGAGGGCATATGTGAGGTGATAAGAAATGGCAGCTGGGAGAAATGGATCTCGATAATTATCATCCTGTTCACCCACAGAGAGTGGTGGTTGGAGAGTCTATCCTTAGACACACTATTAGTGATAGCACCCCGAACTCTGAGTGACCCCGAGAAATCTTCAAAGACTAAAAATTGCAGAATGATTTTAGACTTGCATTAGTAGAGGGAGATTCCTCATCGGGATTTCTCTACACGGATGAAATTACAAATCCAGACCAAAGAAAAACAAACGACTCATAGCTCACAAGCGCGTAGCGCTTTAAGGTTTGTGAAATGTTGCCCGTGTGTTATCTCATATAAGCCTCGTGACAACCCTATGAGGTGAGGGATGTTATTATTCTCCTTTTACACATTAGGAAATTGAGGCTTCAAGAGTTGAAGGCACTAGCTGTATAGTCAGAGGACTAGAGTTCAAATTCTACCTGCCTCTGACAATAGGGCAATTAGATGGTGAGGTGGATAGAGTTCTGGTCCTGGAGTCAGGAAGACCTGAATTAAAATATGCCCTCGGACATTTACTAGCTATGTGACCCTGGGACAGTCACTTGACCCTGTTTTGCCTCAATTTCCTCATCTGTAAAATGAGCCAGAGAAGGAAACGGAAAACTACTGCGGTATCTCTGCCAAGAAAACCCCAAATGGGGTAAAGAAGAGTCCAAAACAACCGAACAACAAACAAACAAGACACTGACTAATTTTATGACACTGGGCAGGTTATTTGGCATCTCTGGGTCTTAGATTTCTTGTTTGTAAAATGAGAGAGCTACGCTAGGTCTCTAGGTCTATGATTCTGCCCAGAGCCAAACAGCTACCTTCTGGCTGAGGCAGAAGACCGTGGTCTTCCTAGCTCAAAATCTAGCATTCACAGGATCATACACCTAGAGCCGAAAGGAACCTCAAAGGCCATCTAGCCCAACACCCTTATTTCTACATGTGAGGAGACTGAGACCCACTGAGACAAGTGAGGAGACCCATGAAGGTTCAGTGACTTGCCTGCAGGGTAGAGAGTCAGCAGGCTTCAGGGGCAGGAGCTGAACCCTGGTCCTCTGACTCCTAAGACAATATTCTTTCCACTGTGCCTCCTGCTTCAAGGTTAAATGCTATCTCTGTTTCAAAATGTCACAGACAAATTCTTAGCCTCCTCTCCATCAATAACTCCCAGCAGCAGCATGGACTACCCATTGCTTGCTTTGCTTAGGTAAATACAATAACATAGAATACCTGGCTTCAACTGGCCACAAGTACATTGTTAAACCCATAAACTAGTCACCACAAAGTTACTGAATAACCATTCACTTATTATCCTCTGAATGTGTTTATGTGTGAGAAAACAAGCAAAGCCCACATCTGCAGGTACAATTTTTGCATGTCTTGTTTCTCTGTGACTTACTTCAAAAGTCACAAAAGGGCCACCAGATAATTTCATATTAGAAAGACAAGCTTGAACCGAGAACAGCAGTTACAGAACAAAAGCCATTTGATTGCCCCTAAAAACTGAAAATAATACAAAATTAAATTTAAAACCACATGACTATAAAAGGCTGAGCAATCATGAGCCTTTACCTAAATCATTGAGGCCTTCTATACTTAACTTGCCTATAATAAAAAAAACCAACGTCCAAACTCAGTAATGTCCATTAATGTCCATGTTCTACAGAAAGATACTGGTTTTAATGTAAATACCTACTTAAAAGTTTTAGGAGAATAATTTTTCTTATTCCCAATTTTTACAATAAAGAGGAATAAAATTTATTTACATTTCACTTCTAGTGTTTTCATTCTCTTTTTAATTCTGTTCTATTTTCTCGTGCCTAAAAAAAGTCTGTACTAACCCTTGTTCCACTGGGTCTCTGATTTTGACTGAGTTATATATTTCGATATTCAAAAAACTCATTATTTCCCAAAAAACTCTTCATCCTTCTGACTTAACTATTTCTGAAAACCATTCTTCCAGTCAGCCAGGCTCAAAACCTTTGGAGCTTCTTTGATTTCTCCCTCTCCTTACTCTTGTTTTCATATTCATTTTGTCATCAAATCTAGTCAACCACAGATCACCAATCTCTAACCTGTCTTTTCCCCCCTTTTCATTCTGGCAATCATTCCTGGCTTCATTCAGACCATCATCAGTTGTCATCTGGCTCAGCCCAACACCCTCCTAATTGGATGGTCTGCATCCAGTGTCTCCCCTCACCAAAACATCCTACACAGAGTTGCCAGGGCTCTGGTCACATCTCTTCATCACTTAAAAACCTCCAATGACTAAACATCATGACCAAATAAAATACAAATTCCATAATCTGGGATCTAAGGTTCTCCACAATCTGGCTGTTACCTATTTTTCCACTATTAACTCACCTTGGTGATCTTTATACATGAGCTGCATTTTTCCTATTCTCACTTTTCCCATATCTTTCCTTTGACCTGTAATGTTCCTTCCCCATCCCTGTTTGTTGAAATCCTACCAATCCTTCAAAGCCCAGAACAAATGCCACACTTCCTCCAGAAAAGATTTCTATGAGCACCATCCACCAAGCTGGAAATGATCTCCCTTCTAAAAAAATCCACATCACGTCACAGTGTGCTTATATAAAATACTTATTATATGATAATTTTATGTAACATATGCTTATTATTTTTTATATTATGGTTTTTTGTGTGTATTTCTTACCTCTTCTATTAGAACATAGGTTCTTTTAAGGAAAAGAAAAGGTTTTAATCATCTATCTTTTTCAGTAAGAGATAGTGTGGTATGGTGAATAGAGAGCTCTCCTTGAAGCCAGAAAGATATGGATTCCAATCTTGCTTCAGATAGATATCTGCTGTGTGACCCTAGACAGATTACTTAATCTCTCTGCTCTAGGACAGAGGTGTCAAACTCTCCATGTTAAAAAGCAGCTTTCAAAACCCTGATAGGAACCAGGTTAAAATGTCATTGGGAAATGTTTAACAAAATTAATAAAAATATAATACAACGTAGCTCATCTTAATTTGTGGCTTTCTAAGTAAATATCATTTCTTTTTGAGTTTGCCCACTTGCATTGCTGGAAAAATTCCCCTCATTATAACAATGAAATCACAGGATCAGTCTCAACATCTACATAGCATCTGGTATGAAAGAGGTTCCAAAGTTTCTTGTGACTGAAATAACTATGGAGACAATTATCAACTATGGGTTATGTCTCCATTTCCATGAGTTGGGGGGTGAGGAGAGGGCAACTTTCATGAAACATGAAAAAAACTAATGTACATATACAAACCCCGCCTCTTCTGAAGTGTAAACAGTTTAATTTGCCAAACTAATCACAAAAGGTACGGTGCAATCACAAAATTCAAAAGTATATTCCCAAGAAGCTAATTCTATTTCCCCTTAAACCTGTCCCTATCCCCTCCTTCTAAACTCACTATTTATGTCTGGGGCATTATGATTCATCCACTTCCCTATGTTCACAACCTTGAGGCCTCCATACCTTTGCTTAGGCTGTTCTAGGTCCTTCCCATCCTCACCAATTAAAAGCCTACCCCTCCTTCAAAGCCTACTTCAAATACCACCTCCTCCAGTAAGCCTTCCTTGATCCCCTGGTTGGCAATGATTGGTTCCCCTTCAAATTTCACAGAGAACTTTGTGGTGAAACCTTCTAATGCCATTATCATGAAATATTGTTCATCACAGCTTGCTCTTAGTAATTTCTTCCTCTACTGTATTTAAGCTAGATAAGAGCCAAGGACCAAATGTTGTCTTAAGTTTTTAACTCTTAGGTCTGTATCCCAAAAGAGATTTAAAAAAACCAAAAATATCTATGGAAGCTCTTTTCTGGTGGCAAAGAATTAGAAATTGAGGGGATGCCTATCAATTGGGGAATGGCTGAACAAGTTGTGGTATGTGATTATGATGGAATGCTATTGTGCCATAAGAAATTATGAGCAGGCTGCTCTCAGAAAAACCCTGTAAAGACTCGCATGGGCTGATGCAAAGTGAAGTGTTCTGTGTACAAAGTAACAGCAATATTACAAGATGATCAGCTGTGAATGACTTAGCTATCCTCAGCAATACAATGATCCAAGACAACTCTAAAGGACTTATGATGAAAAATGCTATCCAGTCCCAGAGAAAGAACTGATGGTGTCTGAATACAGATTGAAGCATAATTTTTTTTTACTTTATTTTTCTTGAGGCAGTGTTTTTTGGTCTGTTTTCTTTTACAACATGACTATTATGGAAATGTTTTGCATGACTATATATGTATAACCTATATTTGATTGCTTGCCTTCTCAATGAGGAGGAGTGGGGGTAGGGAGGGAGGAAGGGAGAGAATTTGGAACTGAAAGTTTTAAAAACAATGTTAAAAAGAAAGAAAAAAAGTTTTTAACTCTTTTAGTACATAGCACAATGCTCTGAACACAGTTGGCACTTAATAAATGTTTCTTAATGACAATGACTTTAAATGGGTGTCTGTGGTTTTACATTGACCACTGTGCCTTGGTCTTTGTACTATATACCTGCATATTGCTGAAATTGGGCTATAATTTCTAGGCAAAACAAACAAACAAACAAACAAACCTCAGTGTGGGAAAGGTGGTTGAATCTAGTTAAGTGGCCAGTTTGAGATATTTCTATTTCAAAAGAGGTGGCTAACTAAATGCATATTTCTATATGCGAGAGTCCCAAACTCAAGACTGTCATTTGTTTCTGTTCAACTCCAAAAGCATAAAAGCAAGTAAGGTGTAGTGGAAAACTTTGTGTTTAGAGTCAGATTTGTTGTTCAGTCTTTTAGTCGTGTCTGACTCTTCATGACCCTATGGGGTTATCTTGGCAAAGATACTAGAGTGGTTGGCCATTTCCTTCTCCTGCTCATTTTGCAGATGAGGAAACTGAGGAAAATAGGGTGAAGTGACTTGCCCAAGGTCACATAGCTAGTGTCTGAGGCCAGATTTGAACTCAGGTCTTTCTGACTTCCCTCACTGAACCAATTAACTACCTCTGGAGTCAGATTACCTAGATTCAGTTTCTAACTCTGAAGTTTTCAGCAAGTCTCTTAATCTTTTTGGGCCTCAATCTCCTTTCTGTAAAAGTAACAGGACTGATCTCAATGATCTTAATAATTACATTTGGCTCTAAATACTAAAGGAATGCAAGTAGGTACATAACAGGAGAACTAGCAAGACTTCATATGGATTATCCTGAAATATGTATTATTTTATTCTACGTGTATTATTTGGTTCTTCTAGAACCAAAAAAACAAAAAACAAAAACCAGAATCAGAAACAGAAAGTGAATTAAATATCTTTTCTAACGTGTGTTTAAATAATGCCTTGACAAATGACCAGGAAAAAAAATGTCCCAATACCATGACCGTCATGAGCTGTGTTTCTGACATATATATAGCATAATTTCCTGAAAGGTGACCTCAGTATGTACTGTACCTGGTGTACTAGC